>NC_079313.1:35715073-36965073 GCF_029931775.1 Euleptes europaea | reverse complement strand
GTGGGAAATTTGTTAAAGTGTAAAATCCCATGTTCTGATTGAACGTTCCATAATTTTCCTAGTTTGTCAAACCAGTGGCAGTGGAGTCAGGGGAAGCCATTTGGGGACACTCCTCAGTGTGAGTTGCCTTAGAACAAGGCGTCTGGAGTCAAATTGCTGATCAGAATTCAGCCTATTCAGCACAAAATACAAACTGAAAAGTCTGGCGCTGTGTCTCACTGCATGTTCCCTCTTTGAAGAGAGAACTGTGATTGTTGGCAGAGGAAGGAAGGAGCCAGGACAAAACAAGGGAAAGGAAGAATATGTTTTCTCTCTCTCTCCATCCTGAATTCTGCTGCCAAGACTATAATTGCAATCTACAAGATAAACATAAATCTAATAGTAAATCATGGCAAATTTAATTTGAACCTCAGAAAGATACCAAGTGGGGGTGGGGTGGGGAGAGCAGAAGGGAAAATAGGCACCCAAGGCTTCTAACATCAATAACATATTTATTTCTATAGGTTAAAAAAATCTTATATTCTAATAGTGAAGTCAGCCAAACCTTCGGATACTTAAATCCAGTGACTGGAGCTGTGAATGGGCAAGACAGATCTTTCTACAAACTTGAAAAGAGCTAAAGGTTTGCAGGAAAATGTTAAATCTAAAAACAAAACATGAGGGGTTTAAAAAACCCCGAAAATGATAAAAAGAGTACCTGTAGCTTTAAGCAACAGACTTCGTCAATAGCCATTGCTAGGCAACCAAAGATTCCAGGCTTGAATTTCCTCAGTAAAAGGCAGGGGGAGGAGGCAGGGCCTCTCTTTCAGGGAGAACTCATTCGGTCCAGGCCTGGCTAGGGTTGCCAACTCCAGGCTGGGAAATTGCTGGAGATTTTGTGGTAGAGTCTGAGGAGGGCAGGTTTGGGGAGGGGAGAGGTCTCAGCTGAATACAATGCTATAGAGTCCACCCTTCAGAGCAGTTATTTTCTCTAAGGGAACACATCTCTGTCATCTGGAGCTCAGTTGTAATTCTAGGGGATCTCCAAGTCCCACCAGGAGATGGGCAACTCTAGGCCTGCAAACAACCTCTGGATGGTTTGATACCACCCGACTTCTATGGCTCAACTAGGCCTGGTTGCTTGCTATTCTTCAACAGCAGCCACCCCATGAAAGGTAATGTGATGTAGCTGTTAGCGCTCCAGAGGAGGGTCTGGGAGAGCCAGGTTCGAATCCCCATCTTCCTGTGGAAGCTCACCGGGTGATTTTGGACCAGTCACATGGTTTCAGCCAAACCTACCTCACAGGGTTGTTGTGCGGATAAAAAGGAGAAGAGGAGAATAATAAAAGCTGCTTTGGTTCCCACTGTGGAGAAAGGTGGGGTATAAATGAAGTAAGTAAATAATAAATATAGCTGAAGATGGGAGGCAGATAAAAGGTAGGCTGGTGAATGGCTGACAAGGAGAGAATGAGGCAGGGAAAGGGGAGAGGTAGGGTTGCCAGGTCCCCTTCACCACCAGTGGGAGGTTTTTGGGACGGAGCCTGAGGGGGGTGGGGTTTGGGGAGGGTTTGCTATAGAGTCCAGTTGCCAAGAGGCCATTTTCTTCAGATGAACTGATCTCTATCGGCTGAAGATCAGTTGTAATAGCGGGAGATCTCCAGCCAGAACCTGGAGGTTGGCAACCTTAGGAAGAGGATATGAGAGTTGCCTGGAGGGCATTAAGAGGAAATAGTGTGGGGAGGGGATAGAAGGGAAAGGGAGGTGCCACCCCACACGTCTTTGAGGGTGCCCTACCATGCAAGTGGGCCTGGCCCAGTAAGTGGTATCACACAACTGGGCCACAGTTTTCCCAGGTAGAGGAAAAAGCTGAAGACAGAGTGGCAGATAAAGGTAGGTTGGCTGTTGGGTGGGAAGGAGATAGGGTTGCCAACTCCAGGTTAGGAAATAAGGAAATACCTGGAGATTTGGAGCGGGGGATAGAGCCTGGGGAGGGTGGAGTTTGAGGAGGTTAGGGACCTTAGAAGGGTATAATGTCATAGACTCCACCCCCAAAGCAGCCATTTCCTCCATTGGAACTAGGGTTGCCAACCTCCACACTGGAGATTACAACTGTTTTCCAGATGACAAAGATCAGTTCCCCTGAAGAAAATGGTTGCTTTGGAAGGTTGACTCAATGGTATTATACCCTGCTGAGGTCACTTTCCTTTCCAAACCTCACCCTCCCAAGGCTCCACCCCCAAATCTCCAGGAATTTCCCAACCTGGAGCTCGCAACTCTAAGGGGGAACTGATCATTGTAATTGTGAGATCTGTTGTGATTCCAGAAGATCTTCAAGCCCCACCTGGAGGTTGGTAGCCCCAGAAGGAGCGGAAAAGGGGAGAGGCTATGGGGCTTTCAGGTCAGGGAAAGAGGAAATAGTTGGGGAGGGGAAAAGGAGATGCCTTCTGCAGGTCTTTGTGGGTTCCCACTTGTATATTTATATTTCACATATTTCAGCAGCATGCCAGATAATTTTGCTTTGAAGTGCTTCTTTTGATTTAGAATCTATAGTAAGTAGTTCACTTTGTTTATTACTCTTCTTTTTTACTCACATTAAGTACATATTTACACTGAGTATACTTGGGGTGGTACCAATTATTAATAGTTCCTTGTAAGGAGGTGTGTTTCTTCTGGCTCTGAAAGCATCACATCCCTTTTTAAAAAGTCATTTTGATATTGCACAGATTTGAATAACTGTAGTTCTGTATCCAAACTCTCCTTTCTTACGAAATGTATAAGCAGTTCCAGGCATTCTTGTATAAGACAGAATATCTAGATTCTTTTCAATCTAGATTCATCTCTGGATAAGGTATGGAAACTGCATTGATCACCTGTTAGATCACCTGCACTGGCTGACAGGAGGAGTGTGTCCCTGCTGGTACTCCTTGTAGCCTCTGGTAACCATCAACCATAGTATCTTTTGGGGATGGATGGGGCTGGAAAGATATGTTTGCATTGGCTTCACTCCTTCCTTGAAGTCAAGTACCAGAAGATGGTCCTGGGGGACTTTTTCAATTGCTTGGCACTTACTAAAAACCATCTATATGTAGCCGCTTCTTGAAACATTCTAGAGACTGGAGGCACACTGATGACACACAGCTCTGTCACTCCTTTCCTTCTAAATCCAGGGAGGCAGGAGGATTGGGTAACTTGTGTTTGGATACAGTGAAGGAGTAGATGGGTTTCTAATAAACTGAAATGTAATTCAGACAATATGGAAGTCTGAGGGCAGGAAACAAAGCTGATCTGGGAACAGGTGCTTCAACTGCTCTAAATGAAGTTATACTCCCATTGAAGCATCAGGTTCTCAGTCTGGGGTGCATTCATCATTAGGCAAACAGGGGTTGTAAGTTGCCCACAGCACATTCCACCAGCTGAGGTAAGTTGGCCAGCTGAGGCTGTTCCTGGAGAAAGCCCTTCTGAGTTTGGTCCCACATGCCGTTGTAACATGCACATTAGATTGCTACAATTCTTTCAGTAATTTATTCCAGTAATTTCCAGAAGATGTTAAAGAAGTAGTGTTGGCAATGATTTAAAATGCATGTATATGTGTGTGCATCACTGATGCCACACACAAACACACACACATAAGACATCAGTGATTTGAAAAACTGTGTTGTTATATGTATATCTCATTTAGATGTTTTTTTTGCAACTCTTTTTGTAAATATTTATCTTTTTGTAAGAAAAAGGGAAAAAAATGTTATAAGCCATGTTAAAGACTTTTGGGTGCAAAGACTAAAATAACTCCAAACCAGCAAACAAACAAACAACTATATTTTGTTCGTTACCGCAAAGCTTAATGGTAATGTTAGATTTGTAGACCTTCATTCTAAACAGTAAAAAGTATCTCACTGAATTTCACGTGATTTTCTCTTATGTAAGAATGTGAAAAAATGGGCCCTTTGCTATTACATGAATGAGCCCTGGGAATTCTCAGCCTTGCCTGAGATTCAGAGTACAATCCTAAATAGCTACACCCTTCTAAGCCCATTCCAGAAGGGTGTAGCTTTGTTTAGGATTGCACCGTTAGAAACCCTTGGGCAACCCTGTGCATAGGCTGTATACATAAATGCACTTATGGTGGGGGTGAAGCTTGCTGCAGTGATCCCGCTTTTCACTCATACACACTCATTCTAATTGGTTACAACATCTGAAAAGGCTCATCTTTCAGCACAATTAATATAGTCCTTTCAATGGATGCTACTTCTTAGCAGCATTTTAGAAGTTAAAAAAAAAACAGGTCCATGCCCTGAGGAGCAATCTATACAGTATAATTTTTCTACACGTGGGTTCTACACTACTTCATTGAGTATTTAAATATATTTCATCATTGTAAGTAGACCCTCAATTGTGCACTTTATTTGCAGAGATGTTAAAAATATTCTAGCTAGTCTAGGTATCGTGATAAAAATGTTGTATCCTTCTGATGGATCATGCTGAAGTTAAAAATAAAGGTATTAAACAAATGTAACTATTTTATCTAGGGGCAGAATAAGAGATTTCCAAGAAATCAGAAAACTTTGCTGCCAAACCAGTATGTACAGTAAGATAATGAACACTTTCCAGAATGGTTTCATGTTGTTTAACTAGAATCTCTATTTTATGAACTCTGAAAGTGAGTCACTTAGAAATGAATATTAAGAAATGAATATTATTTGTTCTCTCTGATCCCCAAACCATGCACAAAGTCAAACAAGGAGCTCATGGACAATGTTTCTTGTAACTTGAAAGGAAATAGTCCTTTCAGATTATTTCACTCTTTGGTTTAATGGGCCTGGTATGTCACAAATGCACACAACTCCTGGTGAATTCTATGATCACATGGATAACTTCTAAAAATGGATTTGAAAGCCATTTTGTAGCAAATTATGTTATTCACAAGAATAAGTTAGCTACATAACACAATAAAAATACAATTTAAAATAAAGTATAACAAAATAATTCAGTAATCTAAACTAAGACAAACTAAAGGAGCAACAATAAAAAACAGTAAAACTAGCAATACAAAATCAGTATAAAATCAAGAGCATAAAGATGGGGAGGGAAGAAGTTATATGTCTCAGTGGACAAAAACATTTTTAGCTTGGCACTTAAAAATTTTTTAAAATTCCCACAGGCATAATGTGTGTTATTAATCTGAAGTGTTATTAATACTGAATGAAGATTCAGTAATACTGCTGCCTGCCTGAATCAATTTAATTCTGTGTATGACTTAGGGGTGCCAGGCCTGGCCTGGCAACCAGCAGGAGAAGAGGGGCAGGAAGATGGGGGGAGTACCAGAGACCATTCCCTGACCTCACTTCCAGGGAAAACGTGGAAGTGACAGTCCTTTCTAGGAATCACTGGAAAGTCTAGACTAAATTTCTATGGTAACATCATAAAGTTTCTGTGATTCCTAGAGAGGACTGACATTATTTCCAGGTTTTTCCCAGAAGTGACGTCACACTAATAGGATGACAAGAGATGGTGTTGTTTGTTCATGTGTTTTTATGGAATTATTTTATACTTTTAAATATTGTTTTTAATTGTTCAAATGTTTTAATATTTTTATGTTCGTTGCCTTGGAAACCCTGATCAGATCAAAAGGCAGCACAAAAATGTTTTAAATAAATAATAAAAAAACAACCCTACAGCCACTCTGAGTGAAAACAGTAATTAATGTACTGGGCTCACCTGTTACAGAGCATGCTGGCCTCATCCCCACCTTTGTGCACATGTCCCAATGTGGACGCAGCAACTTTGAATTAATAAAACATACATGTAGTTTATAGGCACGGAACAGTTGTGTCCATGTGATATCAATGCCAGTGGAGTGAGACCTATGCTGTCATAAACAAGACCAGTGTACTCACTCCCCCTGTATGTGCACTGGCTTTGTACATACATCCACCAGGTGGACAGGGCTACTGTAGGTTATTCTAAGACTAGATTTTGAATGTACTGTGCAGCTCGTCACATTAGAAAAGATGACTTGAAAAAAGTTGCAGATAGCACCAGAATTTCTAATTCTTAAAATTATAAAAACTATGGCTAGAAAAAACAAGCTGGGAAAAGGCAAATCACCATCTCAAATCTTGCATCAGCCTTACATAAATTGCCATCAGCTGGCCTCATTATATGATGAATAGCAACAGCAACACCAGTCAACCTTACAGGTGGTTGTATGGAGTGGTCGTATGCCTGTGGATGGCTTTGAACCCTATTATCATAAAATACTTTGAACAGCAAAATATATCTACAAAATATACCTACAAGACTGACAATTTTAAAGCCTGTAATTAATTATTTTTTTTTAAAAAAAATTAATATTGGGTTGCAGAGGTGATTCCCCCAAAATATGGACACAGGAACTTCGACATGTATGCTGAAAATTGAAATGCTACAGAAGAATGTAAAATGGCATATCCAGTGTAGAATGGTAACATCAGATAACAGGTTTACAGCCTTATACTCCAAGGTAACTATCATTTCCTAGTTTCACATTTACAACCATTAATACCAAGTAGAATCTGCATTTCACCTTTGGCCATCCATTAAAAGGATGAGGGGAAAATCCAATCATTCACCGGGCTGATGGAGAGTATGATAGGATGGTTAAAACACATTCTTGAGTATTAAGTGTTCTTGAATAGGCACTGTAGAATTCAAACGCCATGGAACCTGACCGTAGCTGAAACCCTGCTTATTATCAAAAGGTCAACAAAAGATACGATAAGGAATATCAGACAGGAAGGAAGTTATTTAATCCTTCCTTACCCTCTTCAAAAGGAGTGCAAAAAATATACAGACAATGGGAACAAATTTGCTCGGTAATCAACGTTAAGTTATTTTTTCCATCAGTTGGGCTACTATTAGACTAAATCAACCAATAAATATATTCATTCTAAAACTTCACTCTAAAACAAGACAGCTTTGGGGGCATAATGAGACAGATATATGCCTGTTAATATGAATCAATGTTTCTTTTTATTTTACCCCACCCTTTCCCATCAGCAGTAAAGTCTATATGAATTCTAGAGGTGGGTATCAGTTGACTAACTATTTCCATTCCAGGTTAACATTCTTAAGGCTGATAGAAGCTTTCTTATTTTCTCCATGAGATTATGTACATGGATCCATTACTGTGGGGGGAAATGATGACATGAATTGAATAGTACTAGAAAATAATCAATTACAGCAACACAGCTGTGTTGTTTTATTCCAAATGCTGCAATCATGGGAATTGCAATATTGCCCTCTATGAACTGAATTACTATCCCACAATTACTATTTTCCCCACATTCACAAAGTAAAGTTAACCGTCTTGGTCAGATGACACATCAGATAAATTCTGGAGGGAAGTCAAAAGATTTCCACTATGACTAGCAAAAATTTTCTCAGGCCTATTCCTAGGCTAATGCCTGATTGTGATTTGGACCCTGAGATTAATCTCCATCAGTAAAAGGCATTTCTACCAGTGAACTAGGACGTCTCCACATCCTCCTTCCTGCTGAAACTCAAACTACCCCTCAAAATGCTGCTCCTGGTGACAGGGGACCACCAGGAATGGCATGAGTGGTGCACTGAAGATGTGCTCTTCCATTAGCAGAAATTTTCTGCAGAATCCTATCCTGTGCCTTAAGTAAAATTTGTGTAAATGTGGAGATTCCTCTCAATTTGGCACCAAGGTCCAAATGTTTTGAAAAGATTAGCAGAATTACTCAGGATCAGACAATGAGATCAAACATTTAAGCTGTCCATGAAACGTTTGCAAAGTATCAGGAAATATTAATTGGAGTTTTAATAGTTCCGAAGCATTCACCAAGAAAAGAGAGAACTGCTAACTGGTGTCATTCTGTCTGAAACTGAGAAGCACACTTACTTCGCAGGCATGAAATAAGGACTGTTGCCCAATCCATCTTGTGAGAAAGAACCAGACCATTCATTGTTTTGTCTGATCAATATTTCAGAAGGAAAACAATCAGAACAGGAGACAACAGTACAACATACCCCAAAAGAGCCTCTAAATCAACACACATGGCTTGAGAATCAAAGTCAAATGGTAAAACCCTTAAAGACTTGCAGCAACCTATCAACACTGTAAATGAAATGTTACTCACATTACAGGCACATGAAACAAGCAAGATGAAAAGAGAGGACGGAAGATCTGTCACCAATAATTTAGTCCTTCCTCAAAAGCCCATTATTTTACAAAATTCTCTGAGATCATTGGAAACTTGCCTCTGCGCCCCTTTTTGTTCTATTTCCAATTACATTTCCTCTAAGTATGGGCTTGGTATCTCGTCAGATCTTGGAAGCTAAGCTGGGTCAGTAGCTGGAAGGGAGAGCTCCAAGGAAGACTTACTGAGGAAGGCAATGGCAAACCACCTGTGTTTAATCACTTGCCTTGAAAACCCCACCAGGGGTCGCTATAAGTTGGCTGCGACTTGACAGCACTTTATACACACACACAAGAATGGGTATATGTTGGCTTTGTTTGGGTTATTATTTGGATTTACCAGATTCTTCTTCTGTTTATCTATCCAATTCATCCTTCCCTTCCTCCAAGGAGCTCAGGATGGTGTATTAGGTCCTCCCACTCCACAACTTTTGACTTCACAATCATCGTGCAATATGACATAGGGCACTTTCACACATGCCAAATAATGCACTTTTAATCCACTTTCAATGCTCTTTGCAGCTGGATTTTACAGTGTGAAACAGCAAAATACACTTACAAACCATCACTAAAGTGCATTGAAAGTGGGTTGAAAGTGCGCTATTCAGTATGTGTGAAAGCACCTTTAGAGAGACAATGAGTGGCCCAGGTTCAACCAGTGAGCTGAGTGCAGATTTCAAGGTGGATCTCCCAGGACGTAGTCCAGCACTAAAACTGGGACTCTGCATCAGTGTTGTTGCTGTTTGACATGAACTAGATACCTAGATTTCTCTAGCCCTGTACACCCAACACCCCCATGCATTCACTGAATGGGTGGGAGGGAGTAAAAGCAAGAATGCTGGCCTACTTCCTGCCTCCATGCATTCATCAGGTTGTTTGCAGGGGTGACCAAGTGGGGGAAGGGGCCATGCAAATTATCCCTTGCTGTGATCAGGACACATTGAGGTGGGGGCAGAGCTAGCATGCCCGTTCCTGCTCTCCCTCCCCATGCACTAGGCTTACGCCAGACACCAATTTGTTTTGCTAGGCCATGAAGTATGATGATATTGTCATTACTGTACAACAGGGGTGAGTGGTCTCTCAGAAGGAATTGTTTTGATCACAGTAAAACTCATCACAGAATTCCATTGCAGGTTCCTAACTTCCATTGCAGATTTCACTGGGCCTATCCCAGAAATCCACTGCCAAATTCTGAATTATGACATCATCCTAGAAATCCTGACCTTCCACAGAAAATCCAGCTGCCTGCGCTGAATTTGATCAGTGCTCCATTTCTCTTTACAAACTGCAGAATATTTATACAGGAACATATTTAAGCAGGAATGCTTAGAATCAAAATAGGATTCACTGGCAATGTTTAGAATCAGATAAATCCAAGAGCCTGAGCCATCAATATATTTTTACAAAACTGGTTGCAAAATGTTCAAACGATACACTTGGTTAAAGTGCCATATTAGCTCAGGTGAACTGGGATGATGCCTAATTAGTTCACGTCAAACAAGATGCCAATTCAAAATGACATGCATGAAAGCACCATTCTATTAATCAGCTTATAAGTGTAATGGCTTTTCTAGTGTAATTATTAGAACAGTTATTTGATTTTTATTACCTTTATTGGCCCACATGTGCACTAATAAGCTGCTACTTACCTTAAACAGCAGAGCAGAATCTGCTCCTATGAGTAGTGGATTTAAGGAAGTAATGTGCTTCTTTTGAATTCTTGGCTAGAAAACTAATATCAAAGAGAATATTTGCATTCATGTTGCATAGGGATGAACATACCTGGTTTATTTCATCGCACACTTGAAGGCTTTTGCTTGTCAAAGGCTAAACTTTGATTTTATTTTCTGTGCATCCAAGTGGAAGCTTATGACAATCTGAAGACAGGTTTATTCTAATTAGCTGGCTCTAAATCCAGTCCCCCCCTTTATCCCCAGTAGCACACAAAAGGCCCATATACATGTTACATGTGAGTAGAGGGAACATGTGTACTGGAGGAAGTGAGATCATGACTCCTGGCCCAATTCATATGTATGGCTTCACTTTTGTTCATGAGTTATGCTAAATATTCATTGGCAGTGGGTAGGCCCAGGAGGTATGATCATGCCCTCCCTGAACATATATTCAGTGTATGCATATATAACGTGTACAGGGCTGCATTCATGTTGAGGTACTATCCTAGACAAGATTCAGTCCAGATTTCCTGTTGTAATACCAATCAGCCAAATGCCCCTGGGGAAAAATGGAAATTCAGCACTTCCTATCTCTCCCCCATTTAACTTTTGAGACATCAAACTATGTGCATACAGATTACATGATACATATGAACCAGCTCTATAAAAGTTCTTTTACCCAGATCATAGGCAGATATTTTGTTATGGGAACACCAAGAATTAGACATGGGGCCTCATGTTTTTACACTGTGTAATCTGCCTTGAGGCTCAGCAAGAAACAAACAAAAAACTGAAACACACTAGGTAGGATCCTACCACTCTGTTCTGCTGGTGTTAACATGTTCCTGCAACATAGGGTTGCCAGGTTCCCCCCTGGCCACTAGCATGGAATGGGGGGGGGGTAGGGGGGCCAGATACAGTTTGGGAAACTCCTAGAGATTTGAGGATGGAGCCTGGAGAGGACAGGATCCTCAGTGGAGTATAAAACTATAGAGTCCACCCTTCAAAACATATATTTTCTCCAGGGGAACTGTAATTTGGATATGTGTTGTAATTCAGGGGGATCCGTAGGTTCCAACTGAAGGCTGGCATTGCTACTGCAACACAAGGATCCCTTTGGTGGCACAGGAAGTTCTTTTCCTTGTGTTGGCAGAACATGCCACCACCACAAGAACAAGAAGAGTTGGTTTTTATATGCCGACTTTCTCCACCACTTAAGGAAGACTCAAACCAGCTTTCAATCACCTTCCCTTCCCCTCCCCACAACACACACCCTGTGAGGTAGGTGGGGCTGAGAGAGTGTGACTAGCCCAAGGTCACCCACTGGCTTCATGTGGAGGAGTGGGGAAACAAATCCAGTTCACCAGATTAGCCTCCGCCACTCATGTGGAGGAGTGGGGAATCAAACCCGGTTCTCCAGATCAGAATCCACCTCTCCAAACCACCACTCTTAACCACTACACCACGCTGGCTCCAAGGGAACACCAGAAAGAACGGTTTCTCTTCCTTCCTCAGCTTTTGTGCTCTTTTGTCATGGAGAATATTACTAGTTAAGCCTGACTACCTAGTCTGAGCAGCCTGTACATATAGATTACGCAATACAGATGAACCACCTCTATAAAAGTTCTTTTACCCAGATCATAGACAGATATTTTGTTATGGGAGCACCAAGAATTAGACATGGGGCCTCATGTTTTTTACATAAGGAATATCTCCGTTTTTTGCAAGAAAGCAAGCTTCTAGTCCTCTCGAGTGGAAAATAAAAAACTGCCAAGTTGGAGAGAAAAAGAGAAGCATCTTTGTCATTTCTCTCAGCTGTGTAAATACCCGGTCCTTGGCTGATGATAGCCTTGCAGCAGAGTTCCTGTACTTAAAAACATTCCTTTTCCCCATCGGTGGTGGATGGAGATGCAGTCCCCAGGCTGTTTAATCCTTCAACCTCTACTCAGTTTCATTATTTAAAACTGGAGTAGCCATTTCATTATTTGCATTTTAAAAGAAGGAAATATATGCCCTTTAAAAACTCGTCTTTTTCTACTTAAAACTGTAAGCAGTGAAATGGAGTGGTGGTTCGAGGGTTAAACACGCTTCCCTTTTCCTGCAGGACCCTGAAGCAAACTGAGGCTACACAAACTTACAGCTTGTACTTTATGCAAATATTATGGCCTCTGTGTCAACTGCCACTATGGCCACTTTTGAATTGGTAAAACGTTTAATTTCAATAAATGGAGAAAACATTCTATGACAATTGGTTCTTGTAGGTTATCCGGGCTGTGTGACTGTGGTCTTGGTATTTTCATTCCTGACGTTTCGCCAGCAGCTGTGGCAGGCATCTTCAGAGGAGTAACACTGAAGGACAGTGTCTCTCAGTGTCAAGTGTGTAGGAGGAGTAATATATAGTCAGAAAGGGGTTCGGTTTGAGCTGAGTCGGTGTCCTGCAAAAAGTATCAAAGGTAATGTGCTAATCATTGTCCTGTAAGTATCAAGATAATGTGCTAATGAGGGTGTGGTATGTTAATGTGGAACCATTGTATCCTGAAATGATCTGTTAACATGTGGAATCCAAAGCTAATCCACATGGCTATTGTGGACTGTAGTCGTTGTTAGTCTGGAGGTTTTCAGGACAGGAAGCTATGACAAGTTTGTTGCTGTTAATAAAGGCATGGCGTTGGGGAGGGGAAAACACATCTGATCATGATTGGTGAGCTTTTGCCCAACTAAACATTTTTAAAAGACCTCAGTGTGCACAGTATGAACCACAGTCTGTTCTAGACTCCTATCAACAAGGCCCAAGAACACATTTTCCAAAGAACCAGGCAGTTTGGATGAAAACACAGAATTCCCACAAGGTTGTTTGAAATCATCACTGTGCAAGCCGCTAAAAAGCAGCAAGGGGAATCAAAAGGACAAAAATAGAGTGGATTCCTCTAGGTGTGGCCCAACCATACAGTGTAAACAGGGCTAGGTTTTTCTATCTGCTGCCCATTAAACTACACAAATAAGAGCTTCAAAGTTATATTTAGAGCAAGTGACGGAAAAGGGAACCAGACATAGTGAATGGTTTCTGAAAGCAATCTATAAATGCAATCACACTGGACAACTCTTTCCTATGCAGACTCAGTTTTTAGTTTGTCGAACTGAAAAATCAGAATTGCAAAGCCTGCATCTTTGGGTGTCAGAGTGCCACTACAGAGGACTGATCTCCCTCCATTCCATAGAGCAGTATCTTGGATCTTAGGTATGTCTTGTTGGTTGCTTTTGATCCCAACATCTTAACCTAGCAGTCTTCTGCTTTCTGTGGCCCAGTTTCCCCCTTCCACCAGCAACACAGGGGTGCCAGCTTTTAAATTGGCCCCTCTAGTAGTTCATTTAATATCAGTTTGACCTGCAAGCAATTACTGGGTGATGTAATTTAATGTCATAAGCCATGAAAACTTCAGCTGTCCATTTCCATTCATTACATTTAAGGGACAGGACATTTTGGGTAATCTTACTACAACGTGGGACTCAACTAAAAATAACCATCTATGTTAATTTCTATTCTCCTACCTGAAATTGGTTTCCTTCCCTCTCTTTTCTATTTCCTCTTCTCTTAAAACATGGACACCAAAACAAAGGAAAGGAAAATGGACTCATTGGTGTGACCTGCCTCAGTTCAGCACTCACCCCTGTGGTGGGTCGTGACCATTCGTTGAAGACCATTCGTTGGGTGCCTATAAAGTGTTATCACATAGTTACTTATATTTCTGCTAATTATAGGTAGCCTGCTTGTAGCTTGCCTGGTACAACAGCACAGAGTTGGAGGCACGCCTGGCAAAACAGAGAGCCTGGTGTGCATGCCTACACATAGAATCTAGTCTGTATTCCTGCAATCGTTCCTGTTTTCTCCTGCTTCCTTCTCCCTGGGGCATTAGGCCCTGGGTGAAATCACAAAAGGACTCAAATACTACAGTCCAATAGGTTAAGGAAAGTGGCCCTGTGGTCAAGTTTGTCAAGAGCAAATGTTCAAAGGAACAACAGTCTTTGACTGAATAACACAGAATGGTTCATTTGGTGTTGGACATGTGCAAAGTTCTTGCTCAGATAGTGACAGACATTGAGCTTACAGGGGCTTGCATTAGGATGCCAAATGATTGCTCAATACCATCAGTATGGCACAGAGATGGAGGCAGGCAATAAATGTGTACAGTAGGGTATGCTAGACTGGCCCTCTCACATGCTTTTTTTTAAAAAACTTAAGAACATCCCTGCTGGATCATACCAGTGGTCCATCTAGTCCGGCATCCTGTTTTACACAGTGGCCAACCAGTTACTCTGGAGGGCCGACAACAGAGCATAGAAGGCTTAAGCTTTCCCCTGTTGTCTCCTACCACTGGTATTCAGAGGTAGAGGTAGCAGGGGGTTGATCACTACTGCTATAAAAAAACTAATAGACCGTTGGGATTATCAGAATTTTTTTTGCAAAGGATGAGCGGCTACTTCAAAGCAGAATATTCCCCAAGAGATTAGCGAGGCTGCCCTCTTTGATCACTCCTATCTGGAAATCACTGGCTGGCTACCATTTTTACTAATGCTCTTTGAGCAGGCAGCAAAGGGCACACCCCGGGATAAGGGAGTACTCTGAGATATGGCCCACTGTGAAGCCTCTCCTCCTAGCTAGCCAGAGCTGTTGTTCTCTTTATGTGGTTGTTCCTTTCACCCACCCCCTTTTGTTTTGGAAAGACGAGAAGGGAAACCCCAAATGCAGCAGCATTCATTTTTTGTAGTCCTCATAATTGCAAAGATACCTTAAAAAGTAGCAAAAGAAATAGGGAAGGGGGACAGGCCTAAGGACTTAACTGCTCAGTATCCTAAGCAAGTAACTCCAATTTTATTCAGCGGAGCATACTCCTAGGAAAGGCTCACAACCTACATGCCCTGCTCTCATAACATTCAGAATATATCTATGTTACAAGTCTATATGATGCTAAAATAGATTTAACTGTCACGGTTTCCCTCAAAGAATCCTGGGAATTGTAATTTGGTGAGGGTGCTGAATATTCCTTGTTAGAGAGGGGCCTTAGTTCCTCTCACAGCACTGCAGTTTATAGCTTCCCGGAGAAGAAGGGATTACAGTTAAATGAGTTTACGTCTGTAGTATAGATGTGGCTTTAGTTACTTTCCCTTAACTGTATTCCTCTGCTGCCTATCAATTATCCATACCTCTTTCCCTGTTATAACACCAAAAAAAAGACTGAATTTTTTTACCCAACCTCAAGGGACCAGATTCAGAAAGGGAGGGAAAAGCATATAAAATGAAAACATTTAAGATGAGTAATTACATTTGCAAATATGGTTCTGAACTGCATTTTATAATCCGAGTTCAAAGGCTGAGTTTTCCTGGCACAGAGTATTTGCTGCTTCAAGGTAAAAGTGTGTATGAATGTGGAGCTTTGTGGCACAGAAGACCAAGCTTGAAAGTAGTATAATCTCCCACGTTATTCCCCAGGAAGCAGTGAGGCTCTTCACAGTCCCCTTTACAAGCAAGACAAATTAAGAGGTCAAAAATACAGATGCAATCGTAAGAAAATCATTAAAGTGGTCCACCCCCAGAATTCCCAGGGAAGTCTCTGGAAACAGGGGACAGAGATCTCACAAGACTGTATTTTGCCTTTTATCGTGGATAGATTTTTTTCAAACTTTAGTGCTGCCCATTTTTAGTGAATACTACCCATCAGCACACTTGCAAAAGCAAGGTCATTTTTCAGGTTTCCTAAGAATTTATCTGTTGTAGTTAAAGTTGCCTTTAAAAGTGTGTTCCTACAAGAAAGTGGCATTTGGATTGTAATCCATACCTTCCTGGCATATAAGGCACAATTTACAATCCTGGCAACTTTTAAAGGTTTCTTTTTTTCTTGTGTCATGGGATCACAATGCTAGCAGAGTGCGTGGGGAGTGCAACCATCCCATGCAGCAGCCATTGCTGGAGTGCTAGCAAATAACAGTTTACACTGTAGGCATCTTCCCATCTGGCAAGCAATGGGGCTATTTGGATGCTGGCATTCCGGACACCCCACACCCCTTCATGCCCAGGAGGGGGGAAAGTGCTGCCTTCAACTCACAGACCTACAAGATCCCAGAGATAACTTTTGAAGACAGATTTGTACACAGCAGAAGCCATTGCTGGAGAGCTAGCACAAAATATCCTCTAACATTTCACAGATGAAAACATAGTCACTCTTGTGTATGAGCAGGTCAGGCTATGGGTGGGATCTTGCAGCAAGTGCTGGTAGGTAATGGCAGGCCAATACAACACAATGCACTAGAAGCAGGAACTAAAACTGCAGGCAGGCGTATGGCTCCATATGACAAAGGCAGACACACACACATACAATAGACATAATAGGGGAGGGGCTGTGGCTCAGTGGCAGAGCATCTGCTTGGCATGCAGAATGTCCCAGGTTCAATCCTGGACATCTCCAGTTAAAGGGACTAGGCAAGTAGGTGATGTGAAATACCTCTACCTGAGACCCTGGAGAGCCGCTGCTGTTCAGAGTGGACAGTACTGACTTTGATGGACCAAGGGTCTAATTCAGTATAAGGCAGCTTCATACTTATGTACTATATTACATTTGTACCATTTAGAGGATGAGGATATGCTTTAGCAGCTGCTGAGGAACACTGACTTATTATCCAAAACTTAACACAGAAGAAAAGGTCTGTTCAGACTATTGTAACAAATTGCAAAACTGTTTTCAACAATGTGAAACAAACAAATCACAAACTATATACAAAGGGTAAGTATAAATCCTTTGTATAGTCCCATATCTGACACACTTCTGAATTATTGTTGTTTTCCAGATGCAGAACTAGGGTACTCAGGTAAGTATGTCCTGGTATGTTCAAGATATCTCCGTGTTCAGGGAGGAAGAGGAAGATGGCCATTTCCAGTGCTTCATCAGTCCCTCTTCATATCCATTTTGTATTTCTTGTTACAAGTAAAAATCCTTGCTTAAGGCATCTTGCAACGGTTCCAGTCAGGATACCATATGACAATACGGAACACTGACTAGCTGAACATCCATCATTTCATCAGTGGCACAAAATTTGTTAAGAGCAATAAAAAGGAATAATAAAGTACCTCTGGGTATGGTGGTGGTGGAAAGTGCCGTCAAGCCAGATCTGACTTAGGGTGACCCCATAGGATTTTCAAGGCAAGAGATGTTTGGAAGTGGTTTGCCATTGTCGGCCTCCGCGTGGGCTGAGAGAGTTCTGAAAGAACTGTGACGGCCCAAAGTCACCCAGCAGGCTTCATGTGGAGGGATGGGAAATCAAACCCAGTTCTCCAGATTAGAGTCTGCCACTCTTAACCACTACTACACACTAGTTCCCACCTCTGTGTATATGCAGAGTGATTTCCTTTCACCACTGAGCAGCTGCCCTTTTCTCTCCTTCTACAGACTTACAGTTAAGTTCACAGAATGACAGCTTGCTTCTAATACAGGTCAAAGTCCACTGATCCTACCCAAGACATTCTGGTTTTGCATTTATTTATTTGGAGATACGTATATAAACTCCCATCTTTCTCCTCAATAGGCCCTTTAAGTCACTAACAATATTGTTCTCTTCTCCATTTTATCCCCATGGTCAGCCCCATGAAGTAAGTTAGGTGGAAAAGATATGAATGACATAAAAATGCCATTTCATTAGTTTTTTGTGGGCATTTTTAGTCAGCCTGTTTTCTTTGTTAGTTTTCAGCTTTCATTGAACAGGCAGGATAAAAATGCACAAAAATATAGAAAAACTAAAAGAAGCCAAAAATGGCATATTTACACATCTTAAAAAGGCAAGTTTATTATTCTGAGAAGGTTGGAAGAGATTCCTGTTAAAATGAACTTGAATGGAATGGTACGAGGTTTTACGGCAAATGTTTATCATTGTAAATATAGATGTTCAATATCTGTTGTGTAGAATTTCTATCGAAACATCTTTTATTGTGTTAAAAGGTACCTTGAGCATAATGAAAAGGCAGCATTTAACCCTTTAATAAATACATAAGTAAACTGAATAATGTATTATGTTAATAAATAGCTCTACATAAATCATCCCTCTGATCACCACGCTCATTATGCCTTATTGAAAACTGTCATCTTATCTTCCCCGAGGAAAGAAATTCCACTTAAAACCAGTGGCTAAACCTGTGTCCTCCTGAACAAATCCAGCAAATATATATTGCTTTGATGTGTTGTAGATTTCTAGCAGTTATTACACATCACTGACATTGGCCTATCAATGCTTTTGTTTTTTTCTGAAAGCAGAGAAAACTACTTTCTGCAATAGGGTGTTTTGTTCAAACTGTGTTCAATGACTGCTTAGGCAGGGGGAGGGGGAGGCACCAAAAACGAATCAAGCAACGGAGAAGAGCACTGAAAAAGCGAGACATCATGAAATGTGATTAATAACACTAAGGGAAATGTAAAATAACATGTTTCCAAGGAAATGGGCTGTAAGTGCACAATGTCGGAACAATATTGTACATCTTCAGTTCTTTGCTCAGCCACCTAATAGCCAAATAGTGTGCCAATGTAAACACAGCTGCTAAATGTCTTCTACAACTGTAAGAAATACCAAGTCTCTACTTTTTCCCAAGCAACTGAAGTCTACTTTTTTTCAAAGGCAAATTCCATGTTTACTTTGCTTTGATAGGGCAAGAAAAAGAATAAAAGAACAAAAATTCCATGTTTCCCTTATTAATACATGCCCAGGTTAACATGTGACTAGGTTTGTACAAAAAAAATGGTAAATTTCGAGTTTGGGTTTGCCAGACTAGTGCCTAGTTGTGTAGGGCGCTCCCTGGCCGGGCGCCTAGTCCCTGTTCTCTGGAGACCCTTGGGCTTCTGCAAGATGTGTTATGCAAAGAAGATTCGAACAACCCAGTTTGGATGGAAATGGCACTTTATTGATTGCAGCAGCAAGACAATGGCATGGCATGGAGGCGTTATCCTTCCAATGACCTGCCACCTCTGCAGGCCGATGCACAACTCCCAGCACCCATGCTGGGACCAGCTTGAGATGGCAGTTCCTGGGACACACGAGGACGGCAGCCAGCTGTGTGGTCCCCTGCCACTTGGAGGGAGGCCATCCTGACAGCCCATGGCAAGGCATGCCCCCTGACAGCCCCGAGCTGGGCTTGTCCCCGGCAGCCCTCCATCTTAGCATGTGCCCTTCCTGCCTCCCCCAAAATCCCTTATTGAGATCCTCCATGTGGGGAAAAGGGGCACGCAGGCTGGCTTTCCCCCCAAATCTGGACCTGGCCCTGATGCCAAACTGCCACAAGAGCTGGTCGGGACCCCCATCAGGCCCCGACCGACCCCCGCCAATGCCTAGCACTGCAACCAAGTCTGTATGCCATGGCGGATGTCATGCAACCAAATGTCCATGCCCCAAGTAGATAGGTGGACCCCATCTGGATTCAATAAGGCTCTGATCCGATGTGTAATGTCCGGGTGACGTATCCCTTGACCTCCCAGAGCGACGACCTCCTTCCCCCGGGCTGATGTGACCTTCTGCCTGGCCCCATCCACAGCTCCTCTCCAGGACTGCCTCTCCCACAGGTCTGGCCATATCCACACGGGAGGCAGCCTGTTGTATGGTCCCCTTCCACTTGGGGGGAGGCCACCCTGACAGCCCCCAACCCGGCACGTCCGTCCCAACAGCCCCCAACTGGGCATGTCGCATCCTGAAAGCTCCCAACCGGGCATGTCCCTGACAGCCTCCAACCGGGCCTGTCGCCATCCAGGCCTCCCCCCCAAATCCCATATAGGAAACTCCACTGCCCCGGGCCTGCCAGAGCCTCTCCACTGCTTGAACTGGTCAATGCCGTTTCTGGAGCCCCAGAGCATCCTACCCAACTGTATCACCAGCCCATCCAGGGCCTCCCTTATTTTAAAGGCCCCCTCTAACTCCATGAACACCAACCATGATATATGTGGCCATCGCTCAAGCCCCAGCCCAAGTTCTATGCTGCCCCTTACAGGTTCAGGTGGCGAATCACAGGGCCACCCAGTGCCATGTCACACAGATGAGAGCAACCACCGTGCACAGCCGGACCAACCTACTTCCGGCAAGCCGCTCCTCTCCAGGAGGAACATCACCGCAGCATGCGAATGGATCCCACCTCATGCCACCCTGGCTGCCCCAGGCTGCAAGACCCAGGGTCGTCCAAGTGGGCACCCCCTAGCCACCCTCAAGCTTAACCAAATCACCAGTCCTGGTGTTCTTGTAACCCTTTGTACACTGCAGGGGACTTTCACCCAATTGGTGACTCCTGCTCTATGCCCAGAGGAAGGTGAAAAACCTCCAAGCCCCCTGGCTAATCTGGCATGGAGGAAAATTCCTTCCTGGCCCCAAAGCGGCAATCAGCACTACCCTGGGCATGTGAGTAAGGGCCACGGGATGATCACTCAGTCACCGGGGCTTGACAAGTCAGACAGTCTGCATACGCACCCCTTCAGCACACAATCTGTGCCCCTGAGTCCAGGCCACAATTCTGCCGATGAGCTGAAACTAATGGGGTGGCTTATAGGATGCTGCATTGCAACCAAAACACAATCCTATAAACCACAGACTTCTGCCTGCCAATGGCCTTGATGCAAGTGGTGGCCCAAACCCCGGCTGGTGTTGTGGTGGTGAAACCACTGGCATCAACACCCTGGGTAAGAAGCTGAGCCTTGCCTAGCTCATCCTAATGAACCTAGTACCAGGAGGATTGCCGGCATTCTCTGCCATGTCTGGCCTCAGGATAACCTGGAAATTTGGGGGGAGGAGCCTGGGATAGTGCACTGAAATGAACTCAAATGAATCCCAGCATGCCCTTCCATCTCTGCCCCTCCTACAATGAAATAGCCAACCAAACCTTCACAGGCAGAAAGCAAACAGGCAATATAAACATCAGACGGGGCCCAGCTCCAAAAGGCACCTCAAGCCTGTTTGTCTGTCCTCCATCTGTTACAAGGCAAACAAGTTAGTGTCTGAGAAGTTCATCGACAGGAAGGAAGTCCAGTTCATCTCTGTGCAGAAAGCCAGCCAAAGGGCAGTATCAAAATCAGCTGTCTCCCCACCAAAAGTGGGCCCCCAATCCAGCACCTCTCCTCCATCTGTTGTAAGAACAAAACAGGTTGATGCATGAGAAGATCATGATGGGATGGAAGCCAGCTCCTCTCCTTCTTTGACAGTCCTGTTGTGGGACCTGATGCCCCTCCGGGCACCAGCCTGCCTGGATAACAAGACTAAAGAGATAAGAAAAGGTGCCAGGTCCCAAGGCTCCCATATTATTGTCATTGCAAGGTGCAGGGTCCCCTGAAAGTGCTTGTTGTGGTTTCCCCTCGCCCCAATGTTGCGAGTTATTACCAAGGAGTAGACCATGCTGCAAGTCCTTACCATTTGGAGGGCTGCCACAAGGCTCACCTCACATCAGCTGGTAACTGGAGGTCCTGACATATCGGTCACACTGCCATATAGCTCCAGTTGTAAAACCTCCTTGCCACTACTGTTGGAATGTTACCCCACCCAGAAGGGTGTGTGTGTTTAATAACCATGTCATTGATAAAACTCACAAGTAATGTCCCGGAGACAGGCCGAATTAGGGTCCCTGTGGTTATCACCGCCTGTGGTTATCACCCTACCTCCTAAGAATGGGAAATGTTGGTTGTAAGAGCAGTACTCAGATTGCATGGCTGTGTGCCCTTGACAGAGCCCCGGCCCCTGACAGAGTGCATAGGAACCAACACACCAACTTCACTAACCGTACCCAGTAGATACACCGAATATGGTGACAGGTAAAATCCTTAGCCACATTGCTATCTAAGGATTCGGTCATCTAGACTGCTAGTTCGTGAACCCGTGACTGAAACAATGTCTGGGACAACTGGAAATAGGAGACATCCAGCCTCGCCTGGCGAGATCACCCCAGAATAGCAGGCTTTTTCTTCAGCTGGGCAAGCCTCTGAATTCATGCACATGGATCCAGATTACCTATCTAGAGCACATAGCCTTGGGGTGATATTCAATAATTGCAAGCCACCATAGCATAATGGCAATGCTTCCATATAAATTATGTTAAAGAAAGAAGTGGCTCCAATTAATATTGAGGTGAAACTGCCAATCACCACCTCCCAGCTGATATGTAGGGTAACACAGTCCGCATTGACTCTAGCGATGAGGCCAAAACCATCTTTCACATAAGCCCGGCGTTTCCTGGGGAGAGTGAGCTATAATTCCAATAAATAAATAGATACCAAGTGTACATGAGTCCAATGTCTAACTTATGTACCCATGTGTCCTGTACTTGATTCACATCTGGGACAACTGGCAACCGATGATTGAAGGTTTAGCCTGGCCAGTGAACCCCAATTAAAGAGGTAAAGCACCAGCTCATTCCTGACCCATGGTGTGACGTCACCTCCAGCTGTGTACTAGGCAGACTATGTTTACAGGGTGGTCTGCCAGCGCCTTCCTCCGTCGTCTACACCTTACCCCCAGCAAGCTGGGTACTCATTTTACCTACCTCGGAAGGATGGGAGGCAGATTCAACCGTGAGCCAGCTACCTGAAACCGACTGCCATTGGGATCGAACTCAGGTCGTGAGCAGAGCTTTTGACTGCAGTACCGCAGCTTAACACTCTGCGCCACAGGGAGCAGCCAATAACGAACCCCAACTAGGACCACCTATTCCCTGAGGACTTTGCTCCAGACAGGGTCTACCATGTATGGAATCACATCTTTGCATCTTGCCCTAGCAATTATCCCACAGGGCCATAATTTAGCCATCAGGAACCCCTGACATCTGAGTCAGATGTCTATAGTACGAAGGCTGGTCCAAGGAGACATGAGGTTGAACTCTTCCTGAAGGTAACAAGATTAAGATGCTCAGGGCTGCCTCCTTATTGCCTGAAAAATGCATGGCTGAGGAGTTGGAAGCATCTTCTGCCAGCTGACTTTCCTTGTGGGATTACAGTGATATGTTCCATGGGGAACAGCCTATAATGATGTTTCAGAAACCTAAACTGGCAGTGAACTGGCACTGTCATTGGGGGACTGCTGCAAGTAAATACTCTGTTTCTACCAAGAGATTTCTACCTTATCAGCTGCCTAGACAATACAACTCATTCCCTCAGAAGTTATGTTTGCCCTTTCATTTGCAGGCTTTTCTGAAGTCTAAAACGCCATTTATTCTGGAAGGCCTTCAAAAGCGGTTGATACCAGTGCTGTTGTGGTGTGGGATTATGGTGTGATAATGGGGTTTTATTTTTTAAAGTCCTTAAATTTGTATGCTACTGCTGTACATTAATGATTTTCCTTCACAAACTGCCAGGCATTTCAAAATGGACCCGTTTTTTGTTTGTTTTTCTTTTTAAAATCAGAAAATTTGTGTACTTCTAATATGCACCTATAGTTCCCATTGAATTAAATATTACCAAATTTGTATGTCAGGCTATACAAGCCCCTGATCCTGCGCTGGCCGGCCTTCTTATGCCAGGAAATAGCAGACTATACCCAAAAGATGGTCCTCCCCAGACTCTACCCCCAAAATCTCCAGGAATTTCTCAACCCGGAGCTGGCAACCCCATGAAATGCCTGCTGATCCCTAGCCCTAAAAGTTGCTGCGAAGACCCACCTCCCCCTCCATCCTCGGGTGCCACCTTAGGAAACTTCTTCCCCACCCCCCAATCTCACCCGCCTAAATCTCACCCGCCTAAAGGACATGCAGATTCCAGCGATCTCTTGGAGCTCCAAGACCAGGAGGCTCTCCATGAGCCAGGCGTCTGCTTGTCTGCGCACGCACACACATGCTTCCTTGTTTCCCCTGCAGCTTCTGGGTCTGATGCCACCAGGGGAGTGCGCCTGGATCCTGCTGCTCCGCAGCGGGCACCAAAAGACATTGGTGCAGCGGCTGGGCATCTGGCTCGCAGTTGCCTTACCCCAGCCCTACAAACAGAAGCCGGCTGAGGGCCAGAGCAGGTGAGGCCTCCTTAGAAGCAAGGAAGCCGGACCTGAGTGAAAAACACCCAGGTCCGGCTTCAAGGAGGCCCACCCCCTAGGAACCTTGAGCCCTGTTGGTTCATTCAAACCGAGGCTCCCAGCAAACGGGGCAGTCACGTGGCCAAGCACATGGGCGTTGGGTTGAGACATCTCATCTGCCTGCTGCTGCTGCCCCGAACAGACGCGGGGAAGCCGGCTCGGCCGCACCTTACCCGGCACACTCCGGCAACCTGGGGCTCTGCGGGTCAGTCGGAGCTGTGCTTCTTTGGCCTGATTTTCTTCGGTAAACCTGGAATAAGCCAAATAATCATACCAGTAAAGGGAAATTTTGGATTATTTCCAGGTTCACTGAAAAAAATTGGGTCAATTATAGTCTATGGGGATTTTTTTCAAAGCTCCTGTGGGGGCATTTTTGGAGGTAGAGTTCCCCAAATTTTCAGAGTAGCTTCAAACGTCTCTCCTTTAATGAACCCCAACGTTTGGTGAAGATTGGGTCAGAGGATCCAGTTTTATGGGGTCCTGAAGGGGTCGCCCCCCCTCCAAAGAGAAGCATAGTAAAGTGCCCTGTCCCAAACTTTGCCAAACTTTGGGGGTCATGCAAGAGTCCCTTGCAGCTACTCTGCAAATTTGGAGACTCTACCTAGAAAAATGCCCCCCGCCGGGGAGAATTTTAAAAGTACTTACTGTTCATAGTCTGTAATGGCTGCCTGCTTCCTCACACAAGAATGTTGGAAAACTCAAGTTTCCCATGAATGCTTGCAATGGGCCCACACATACCTTTATGAGAAGTGGGGCGACCCCTTCAAGACCCCATAAAATCAGACCCCGACCCAATCTTCACTAAACTTTGGAGTTCATGCAAGGAGAGTCTCTTGAAGCTACTCTGAAAATTTGGGATCTCTACCTCCAAAAATGCCTCCCCCAGAGCTCATTTAAAAATCCCCATAGGGAAAAGCCTGGGGAAAGTCACAGCCAAAAAAGCTGAATATCTATTTGGCTGATTTGGCAATCGGCTATCCGGCTTCAGCTTTATACCCAGGTTTTGGTATTCAGTAAAACCTAAACCCAAATATTGCTGAAATGGCTAGTTTTGGGTTTATTTTCAGTTCAGGTTTATCAATATGCACAACCCTACATGTGACTCTAGGAATCTGCTGCTGTTTTGATGGCGTAAGCCACCAGGGTCTTGTATGCATATATATGTTTGTGTAGCAGATTCTGAGCAGGAGCAGTCTATCTTAGCAACAATACCCTTAAAAGTCGACAACAATTCCTAACTTGTTCCAGATGTTACCAGTCACTTTCCCACGGGGATTTGTCCAGGAATAACTTTCTGTTCTATATTTGAATACAGGGCTCTGTCTCTCAGGGATTCTTGAATGTCTCCTTTCAGCACTGGATTAGGGAACGAGGATATGTGACCTCTCACATGAAGCTGCCTCATGCTGCTAGCATTGCCTACTCTGACTGGCAGCAGCTCTCCAGGATCTCCAGCAGTTGCTCCACCTCTGAGCCGCAGCCCCTCCCACCTCTCAGATGGGAGCCTTGCTTTTCCTATTGTACATTTCCTGCAGTATATCTCCTGTGCAGTATAAGCATTGTAATCTATCTCCACCCAGGCTGTAGACAAAGATCTTCCCAGTTTAGGGTGTGGGAGACTCAAAGTAACAATTTTCATGTTATCCTAACTACTGGCCAGTGCTTCAAGCCACAATTTAATGTCATTTATCATGTTGCATTCACTGTCATAATTATATATTTTTTAAAAGATAGTCTACAAAAAACAATTTAAATGGAAAATGACAGAACTTTCAATTAGGCTTCTTGGGAGAGCAAGTGGGCAGGAGGAGGGGAACGAGCTACACTATGTTTTGCAAGGATACAAGTCTATTTATAAACTTCCTGAAATCCTCAGGATATTTCTTGTGCTGTGGCTGCAAGAAACCACTGTTGCTGTGTGAGAGGTTTCGCATGTGAATCAAAGTCAATTTCTCTGAATGGCTGACTGGCAACAAATTACAGTGCCATTTAGGGAGGTATAACACTCAAATCTGTTATTTTTTTTTTGCCAGTTTCTCTCTTACTCTGCCATACCCAACATTGTTCCTATTTTATACAGTACACAGATCCAGAATATACTTTACAAAAACTTAAACATAAATTTTCCCCAGATGTCATCATCTTTCCATTTAAAATGATAGGCTTCTAGTCCTCGTGACTGCTTAAAAATACATAGGGGCGTGTATTTGATAAACTGTACATAGGGGTGTGCATTTAGTAAAGCTGCCCCCCCCCAATAGCTGAAAAAACTTTATTTTTGACTACTTTTTCTCCCCCCTCCCAAAAAACTAGAAATTGATGGTAGCCAGCAATGCTGATATGAAAAAGCTGGAAAAAAAATTGAGATTACTGGCTACAGTTTATAAAAAGGGGGGGTGGGGAAACCTCCATCTTTAACTGCTAGAATGTGCCTCAGTTCGGCAAGGCTTCTGCAGCCCCGTCCCCAATTTCCTTTGGCTTCCTTTGGAGGGGCAGCCAAAGCAATCTGGGAGCAGGGCTGGCTCCAGGCTAGCCCCTCCCTCAGTCCTTTGGTGTGGCAGCAGAGCTCTAGGATACTTTAGGACTTCATTGATCAAAACCAGCACCTTGCATGAGTCTTGGAAACACACTGGTAACCAAAGCAGACATCTTATGATTACCATAATTTGCTGAGTGCCTATCAATAGTTGGGCAGTGGTATTCTGTACCAGATGAAGTTTCTGGCCCACCTTCAATAACAGTCCCACACAGTGTGCATTAAAAATATCAGATTTAGACACCTTTATTGGCGCAGTAAAAAAGCAACAAGGGAGCATAAATACAGGTACCCGCAAGGATTCACATACAACAACTGACCAAAACTCAACCATCAAGTTAAAACACTTCAATCTAAATACCATAACAATACATTCAGCCAGCCAGAGGATATTAACTGCAGCGAACACCAGCACCCTTCCAGTTGATGTAGCCCAGTGCCTACAAATTGCCTCGGATGGTTTTGAACTGTTTATTTATTCTTTACCCTCTTATTTTTATTTTTGATGATAATCATCAGAAACTCTGCCACATGTTCGGTGACAGCAGGTGTCTTGTCCTCTAATAAAAATTTGATGCCGTCATGTGTTAAATTTTTTAAGGGCGTAGAGGGAAGTTCCATGCTTTCCAAGCATGGGGAAGGAGCTGGTTCAGACTGGGGCCACAGCCAGCAGGGAGAGAGGGGATTAGACACTCCCCCCCCCATACCATTTTCCCAACCTGAAAGTGGCATGGAGTCATATGCAGTTGTTTCAGGTTGGGAAAATGGTGCAGGGCTGCATACATCTCTGTGATCCTGATCTGAATTTAGTGCCACATGCCTGGGAAGTACAGAGTTCCCAGAATCTGTCTGTGATCTGTCCTTAGGATGCACGTGGAAAAACATAATGCTTATTTATTTATCCATACTTACATCCATGCCATGGCAGTAATGTCAAAAGGGCTTAGATTTCAGTGCCACATAATTTTTTTTTAAAGAAAAATCATTGTATGATTTGCTAAAAAACAGCATGTTTTCCAAGTTGCAGGAATTAAATGTTAAAGAAAATATCTTTAGAAGCTTTGTCTGTGCTACCAAACCAGTGCATTGGGCCTGTGGTCAAGTACCTAAGGCTGAACAAGTTGAATCCAGACAAGATGGAAGTCATGCTAGTCAGGAAGGCTAAAGTACAGGAGAGGATGGACCAAGTCCTTTGGGATAGAGTGGATTTGGCAGAGCAGGGTTGCTTATGGGTCTAGACTTGTTTAAAAAATAGGTTGGTGCAGTATCCAGAAGGGCTTTTTATACATTACACTCACTGACCTGGCTGTGATGATCTATGCTTTTGTCACGTTGTGGTTGGACTTCTATAGCACACTCTATATAGGGCTGTGCTTGAAGACAACCTGGACATTACAACTGGTTCAAAATGCAGTCACTTTGCTATTGTTGCAGGCTAGATAATGGGAAATATTTCCCGAATTTTTTTAAAAAAACTACATTGGGCTGCCAGTCCCCCCACCCTCGCAAAGTCAATTCACCATCTGATTTTAAATTTTTATATCCTTGTCAGTGTGGGACCAGCTTATAAGAAATAATATCTATATATGTAAATGCTAATTTTGATCTGCTAGTAATCACCTTCTGGACAACACCCCCCCACACACAAAAGTTTACTACCTTGCTATCTACTAAAGCCCATTCCTTCAGTAGTGGTCCTCACATTATAGAACTGGCTTCCTTAGAAGATAAGGAGGCATCCTCAATTTCCCTTGATTTCCTAAAGTGCTGCATGCAAGGCTGTGCTGTTTATGAGGGCATTTCACAATTCACATCTAAGGCATTATAACATACATTAAACTGTGGATGTAATGTATCCACATGTAGAGGGGAGAATGAGGAACTGGGGCAAATAGTGGTAACAAGGCAGGAAGTCATAGAATGTCTAGACAAACTGCAGACTAACAAGTCACAGGGACCAGACGGTATTCATCCTAAAGTTCTTCAAGAACTAAAATGGGAAATTGCTGAACTCCTAACAAAGATATGTAACATGACCCTTCAATCAGCCTCTGTACCAGAGAACTGGAGAATGGCCAATGTAATACCCATTTATAAAAAAGGTTCTAGGGGGGACCCAGGAAATTACAGGCTAGTTAGCTTAACGTCTGTTCCGGGTAAATTAGTGGAAAGCATTATTAAAGATAGAATTGTCAAGCATATAGAAGGGCAAGGCCTGCTGGGCAAAACCCAACATGGCTTCTGTAAAGGTAGGTCCTGTCTCACTAACCTATTAGAGTTTTTTGAAAGTGTCAATAAGCATGTGGCAGGAATGAGCCTGTGGACATTGTGTATTTGGATTTCTGAAAGGCTTTTGACAAAGTCCCCACCAGAGACTGCTAAGCAAACTTCATAGTCATGGGATAAGAGGACAAGTCCTCTTATGGACTGAGAGCTGGCTGAAAAATAGGAAGCAGAGAGTAGAAATCAATAGTCATTTCTCACAATGGAGGGATGTGAGCAGTGGGGTCCCACAGGGATCTGTGTTGGGACTGGTGCTTTTCAACCTGTTCATCAATGACCTGGATTTGGGGTTGAACAGCGAAGTAGCCAAGTTTGCAGATTTAGGGTGGTTAAATTATTTAGGGTGGTTAAAACAAATTATTTAGGGTAGTTAAAACAAAATCAGACTGTGAAGAGCTCCAAAAGGATCTCTACAAACTTGACGAATTGGCATTAGATTCAATGTGAGCAAGTGAAAAGTGATACATATTGGGGCAAAAAATCCCAACTTCACATATACACTGATGGGATCTGTGCTGGCTGTGACAGACAAGAAAGGGATCTTGAGGTGGTAGTGGATAGCTCGATGAAGATGTCAACCCAGTGTGCGGCTGCTGTAAAAAAGGCAAATTCCATGCTGTCTATAATTAGACAAGGAATTGAGAATAAAACTGCTGATATCATACTGCCCTTGTACAAATCTATGGTGAGACCACACTTGGAATACTGTGTACAGTTCTGGTCACCACACCTAAAAAGGGATATTACAGAGCTTGAGAAGGTGCAGAGAAGAGCAACCAAAATGATTAGGGGACTAGAGCAACTGCCCTATGAGGAGCGGTTAAAACGCTTACGGCTGTTTAGCTTGGAAAGAAGGCTGCTGAGGGGAGACATGATAGAGGTCTATAAAATTATGCATGGTTTGGAGAGAGTGGAAAGGGAGAAGCTTTTCTCCCTCTCCCATAATACTAGAACACAGGGTCATCTGCTGAAGCTGGAGGGTGAGAGATTCAAAACAGATAAGAGGAAGTATTTTTTTCACACAATGCATAGTTAAATTGTGGAACTCCCTGGCCCAAAATGTGGTGATGGCTGCCAACTTGGAAGGCTTTAAGAGGGGAGTGGGCATGTTCATGGAGGAGAGGGGTATTCATGGCCACTAGTTAGAATGGATACTAGTCATGATGCATACCTATTCTTTCCAGGACCAGAGGAGCATGCCTATTATCTTAGGTGCTGTGGAATACAGGTAAGATGGTGCTGCTGCAGTCGTCTTGTTTGGGGGCTTCCTAGAGGCACCTGGTTGGCCACTGTGGGAACAGACTGCTGGACCTGATGGGCCTTGGCCTGATCCAGCAGGGCTTTTCTTATGTTCTTATGTTTTAATAAGCAAAATTTATCAATAAGCATATTCTTGAAAATACAGAATATGTCGACAGTATATCTGGAAATCAACTCTCTAATATTGGAACTTATCTTGCATAAAAATATCTATACAAGTCATTTTGAGGAATAAAATCTTGCCTTAAAACTAAAACAAAAACTTTCCCACTTGAATTTTCTCTCTCCTCCCCCCCCGGGCCTTCCCATCTGTAAGCTTGCTGTGAAAGTGATGATTCATCCCTGATGTTTCCCCCCAGCAGCTGGCATTCAGTGCTATAAAGCACTCCATGAAATTATTTAAAAATGTATCTTTATTGCATTTTTCAGGCACGTTTACAATGATCTTTATTTTCTTTGACAAAGGTTCCAGATTTGTTTTTTTGTTTTGTTTTTTAAATAATAATGTCATTCATACTTTAGGTGCCACTGATGCAAAAAAAGAAAAGAAAAAGAGCCGTCCCTGTTAATTCCAACTGCATCGTTTCAATATAATTTGGTAAATACAGCCTGGAAAAATGACAAGCGTAGGTTCATTCCGAATGCAAAAAATCCATTTAAAAAACCTCAAACTTTCAAACTGAGCAGGAGCTGCCACAGAATACAGTAACATCTCCAATTGCCAAAATCTTTGTTTTAATAAAATTATCTGTGCCAATCCACAAATTCACCACATTTTGGTGTGAATTCCACAAGTCTGTGTTTGGTAAAGTATTCCTTCCTCCCATCTGTCCTTCAGCCTTCCTTCCAAATCAGTTTCAGGTCAACTGCAAGTCCTGGATTTATAATCAAAGGTCTCCCTTCTCCACTGTCTTGGTTCCTCCCACCCTTCACTGTCTTTTCTAAAACTACAAACCCCCTGATTCTTTAACCTTTCTTAATTCCTGTGAGTTACAGGGGTTTGAATGCCAGACTAGGATCTAGGAGGCCCCGGGTTTGCAACCCCCACTCTGCCATGGAAGCTTGCGTGGTAACCTTGGGCCTGTCACTCTCAGCCTGACCTACTTCACTGGGTTGTTATGAGGCTAAAATGTAGGCAGGAGAGAATGCTGTTGTAAGCTGTTTGGGTTCCCAATAGGGGAGAAAGACAAGATATAAATATCAAAATAAACATCTACTTATTGCATGACCTTGATCTAGCTGCCTTTCTCTTTACCAACTCTGATGATATCCTTTTTTGAGATGGGTGATAAGTGGACTATTTACAATGCCCGTATTCCCGTGTATAGTTATGCAGATGTAAATCCTACTGAATTCAACGAGGCTTAAAGCACACACATTGTGTCAGGTTGCAGCTAGAATTATTCCTTCATATGTCACATATTCCTTCAGCTAAGCATTGCTGCTGAAAAAAGTGCTGTGGCTGAGGCCTAGCTGTGTACAATTAACCCTTTCACTCAAAAGAGATGACCTATTTTCTCTTTGTAACCATTGAATGCCATATATTTTCTCTCTCACACACACACACAAAGGTTTGCAACATTTTCTCTTATTAATTTCTGCCACACCATCTCCTTAATTTCTGCGTTTACTTACTGTGAGCAATTTAACTTGTTCCATTTAAACTTGCCAGAGACTGTCTAATGAGTAGAGAGCTTAATCCCGGATCGAAAGCTTAATCCTGACTGTTTCCGTGTGACAGCGACTTAATATAGTGTGTAACAACCGCACAGTAACCTTTGGGTGTATGAATATGTACCATATCCCTTCCATATTAATTTCACCTGGCTGCAGAACTGCACAAAAGCCAGGGAGAGGTGCCCCGTGGTAATGCTTTCTATCCCCCCCTTCCAGGCGTCTGCCTCATCACATTTGAATATTTGTAGATGCTATTGAATTGATCTCTGAAAGAGGAGGGACAAAGTACCAAAAGAAATCACAATAAAGGGACTGTGGCAAGAAAGAGCTGGGGGCTGCATCAGTGGTGGAGGCAGACAAAGCCTTTGGAAATGGGGCAGCGAGCCCCCCGTTGTGGAGCAGCTGGCCAGTGCAAGTCGGAAGGCATCGCTGTGCTCTCTCTCTCAGCTCTTCCCTCTCCTCCTTACCTCCTATCCTTGCTGCTAAGGGATAGGCAGCCAGCACAGCGCTCTCCTAAGTGGAAGGGCTACCACCCTGAGATCAAGCTCTGCAGCTTGGCTCTGCCCACATCACCTGCCACATTGCTTCCACGTGCATTTCATCCCAGCATCTGACAAGCGGGGAGTGGGGGTAAGCCACACACACAGAGTGATGCTTCTTGGGTTTATTATGCGGTTCATGCAGCAGGCTTGGCTACGTTTGCCGGCACCCCTGTCTTACTTCCCTTCGTGCTTCCCTATTTGCCTTGATCTTGTTCGCAGTCCTTTTAATAAGCCTCCAAAGACTTCAAAGCGGGAAGCCTCCGTCTGGGCCATGATTCATAACAACAAAAGCAACAGACAGTACTTTTGCGAATTTAGGTCAACGCATCACTCTTAGAGCACATTATAAATTCATCACAATCACAGCCTGAAGAAAATTTCTATTCCCTGACATGAGCGCCTCCTTAGACACGCTGCAAATATCCAGCAAAAAATTTGAACTCCAGATTAAGTATTGATTGAGTTTAATAAATTATAGTGTATTGCAGATGCCTAAGTGGGTCTTCGCCGTAAAAGATTAATTCAGTTCTGCCTGACTGTTTTTTAACCTTTTCCCTATTTTGAGCAGAATGCACACTTTAAAATATTGTATACTAAGGGGCTCTTTCTCAGAAATAAGAAATGCACAATCAGAACAATTGCCTTGCTAGATCGGGCAAACATCCACTCAGAAGCTGCCAATAAACTTCCCCTTCAAGGAAAACTTTTACCTTCCTTGGGATACAACAGATGCCACCCACTTTTCTAGATGGATGAAAGCGAAACGTTCCTTTCAAACTCTGCTACCGCATTTGGAGGGAACGATATAGAGCCCTTTCACACAGTTGTTTTAACCTGGTTGGTATCCGTTGCTACCCTGATTCCATGTAAAGTGATGTGGGGACAGAAGTTTCAAACAGCATTTACATCCGATTATGAGCCGTACCTGAAGCGCCACACACGTCTCTAACAGTACACTTTAGCAGACCAGAAGAAAACGTTCAGAATGGGAGAAACATTTAAAAAAAAAAAAAAACAGTTCAACCCTGCTTTGCAAATGGGACACGTGGCTTTGGGTGAAAAGGTTTTTTTTAAAAAAAATCTGTTAGCAACCAGGAGCAATCATGGTTGTTTCTGAAATGGCAGAAAAAATCTGTCTGCAACTGGCAGCAAACATGGTTTACAAAGGCTGTGTGGAAGGGCCCATAGCATCATCCCATTGTTGAAACTGTAACTCAACAAGATAAACCCATTAGTAGAGCTGCTACTAGATCTAGTAGCTCTTTTGCTAAAAAGAGATTTCTTGTTTTAAATATCAGAAATGATGAAATAGGAACAGAAATTACAAAATAACAGACATAGAATAATAACAGAAATCATGACTGACAATGTTGCGAGTTTTAATACATAAGCAATGGAACATGTTGCAAAAGCGAGGTTCATGTTGTAGATTGCAATTTCAGGTGTTTTATTATCATTGTTTCATGATTTCTGTCATTTTAGCATTTGTTTAACTTGCATGCAGCATTTTGTATACATAGCATTGCTGTGCCCTGTGGTTAAAACAAAGAGAAGCGAACTTAATGCTTTTGAGTAGCAGACAGCCAGATGCCTTGCAAGCCAGGCATGAAGGTAGCGGCTTTCTCTTTCAATTTGTCCCAGTTTGATATCTGGAGGTACACTGGCTACTGTACGTGGATCTCTGTTCTCTAGGGTGGCCCATCTCTTTGGAATTTTCTCTGGGCACATTCTTTACAAGGATTCAAGGTGAGGTTTTTTTTCTTTCTTTGCAAGGTTTTTGAATGCAGGTGGGCACCGTGGTTTCCGCTTTTCTTATTTACTCTAAACTTACTTGCTGTTGTTATGTATTTAATATATTTTTTAAAATTCTTGTTTGGTAGTTCTTTTTTTTTGAACTAATCACTTACGTTAATTTCATGAGCCACTGTGGGAGACCCCATGTGGGCCACATATGATGGGGATAGAAATTAAAAAACAACAACAGTAAACTACAATTTGTCCAGCCATTCTTAGTCCTCTCCTCCGCAATTGTTCTGAATCCTTTTTCAAAGCCATCTAAGCACATGGCCTTTACTGCCTCTTGCACATCCATGTCAAAGGCTGACAAAGAACCACCTTGAAAACTGCAGTGGTGAGGGGCTAGGGCAGGTTCTTTGACTGGAGAAGCATGATCAAAGGTTTCGACACACATAGCTAAACAAAAAACAAAAAAAACCCTACACATTTTGCTACTGAAAAAATCCTAAATTATCCCTACTACTAAAAATTCTGCAAGCATTCAAGGCCGATCCAGTGATCATGTGCGAGGATCCAGTGGTTGAAAAGGTCTGCAGCTCTATAGAACAGCACATGATCCAGTTCAAGATATCTCCATTTGAAAGAATCTAAGGTAGCACTGCTGGATTAGACCTCTTACCAACACAGGTAAGAACAGGTGCCAGAGTGGATTCTAGGGCTTAGATAGGTCAATTCTCTGACTTAGTATATGAGAGCTTCAGATATTCTTTGTTACCTTTCCTAAGTCCCCAAAGAGATGTTAAAATGAACTGTTAACACATAAAAAAATGGCTGTTACACAATCTGCTCTTCATCTCTCTAGCCTTCTGTGCTTTCTTAGCCCAGAAAAAGAAAGGAAGCCCTCATTCAAATATGGTACCACCAAATGAAAAAAAAAAGTTGCATGCAAACTGCTTTTTTGGGATCTAGGCAAGGCAGGAACAGGACAAGGCAATTAAAGATACCAAAGTGGTTTTTTAAGTTTTGGCAAAACTATTTTATGTGTTGCTTAAAGAGGACAAGAGGACACATAAGGACATATAGTTCCGAGTTTGGCCTATTTTGCTTGATTTCGTTTTCAGACTTCGTAAGCCAAGCTCCAGTGAGTTCCTGAGGAAAATATTCTAACTGGCATTTTTGCTGTGAGTCAGTCCCTGCACAAAAAAGTGCTTTGTGCATCCAGATAACATTAGGAGCTGTCTAGCGGCACGTATGAGAGAATCAAGTGAGCAAAGCAAAATCAGACTGCAGGAGATTTGGAAATAACAACACTATAATGAACAGTCTAAGAATATCTTCTGTCAGACCATCTCTGAAAGCCCAGAAAAAAGACCACACACTTTTTATTTTGGATTACTAAATCTAAAAAGAGTAGCCACTTCCCTGATTCCGCACACTCAGTCATTAAAATGTATTAATAAGAATTCATCACTATATCTAGTAAACTGGTTAACCCCCTCCCCCCATGGGGATGATGAAAGCCACTCATGTGGGGCTATTCATGGGAAAGCTAGGGGTCTCTCTAATCTCTTGGGGGTTTGCCAGGTATGCAAAAAATTACAACCATATCAATTAATCTAAGGCAAAGGAAGCCTTAAAATCTGTCTTGATAAAGACTGAAAATGTTCTGGAAGGGATGGAGCGTTGAGAGCATGCTGAGTGTTAAATTTAAGGGTGTGGGAAATCAGTTCACACGAGCCACTGAGAACTCAAACAATGTTTGAGGGATGATGGAAATCCCAAATGGTTCCTCCCTTCCGCAGCTCCTCATGGGCTCCCATCTTGCCAGATCTACATTTGGAAAAATATTCTAAACACATTTATTTTTATTAATTAAAAAAGAATCAATATTTTCCCCTACACCAACAAACAAATTTATGGGACATGCATTTCTGGTGAAATATGGCAACTTACTCATAGTTTTTAAATATTCCGGGGTTTTGCTGAGGACATGTAATGAAGAACTAATGACATAACACTTTCAGAAGATCCACATGCCTTTCTACACTACTGAACATTTGGAATCAGAAATTACTAATTATTATATACCATTTATCTGATTTTAAAATGGATGTTATATGAGGGCTGTGCTGATGAAATTAGGTTTTCATGAATATTTTCAGCACTGCCAAAAATGGCTCCATTTTCCCCATGTGGTACCCTTTAAAAATATTTGCCTGTTCATCTTTAGTGCCCACACTTGTTCTCACTCTCAATTGCCTTCAATTACCCTCACTAACTCCACCACATAAGCAAATCTGGCAATATAGCATTGTGACATTTTTTATTCGATATATGTTCCCTAAATAGCTAGGATCATGCATGTGACTAATCTGAGAAGGACAAAAAGCACCAGATTGGAAAAGTGGTCTAAAAGCAACCGCTGTCAGAAGAAGCAATGTCTCTGGACAGAGTTTCAAAAAGGTTCATAAAATAGACTAGAAGTGACATCTTCATGCCTGCAACTATGCAGTTCCTTCAGTGGAGTAGCATTTCTGTTTGCTGATGGACAGCAATTTCTGCCAATTCTCCCCTCCACACACACACACTGCAAACCTCCAGTTTTCCCCTATGCTGTTCCTGCTGACCCCCAGGAACACAGTTCGAGGGCTCAATGGACTGCAGCAGAAGAGGGAAGTGGGAAGATTCTGCTCTGCAAAGTCCATGGATTATTGGACAAACACCATTATTTTCTTAGATTCTCAATGGGATGTTTCTATGGCTGGGATTATGATAAATAAAAAAGATAAACAGAATTATAGTCAACACCCCACAGGCAATTAAGCTGATGGAAGGTTTAAGTGTTGAAACCAATTAATGATTGAATGATGCTATTATAGATATAACTCTAAACCTCATCATTACACATTATACTGCAATATGCAATCAAGGCCACAGTCCAACACAAGAATTAAACATTCTTAAGCCATTTTCAATGGGTTTAAGCATGCACAGTTTAGAAAGGCTAAGCCATTGTGCCATCTTACCACATAACCAAGTTGCAGGTATAAGAATGGGATAAGGGTTATAACTGATCTGCACTGAATGACCTCTTGTATGGGATATATTTGCTAATGAAGTACATTTTATCAGCTTTTGCTAGGTAGGTAAGACAGATAATGGCTATCCTAATCTTACAGACAGGAGAAATAAATGAATGAGCATGTGCACACACTTATTCATGTTTCACTAACATGTAAAGTTGTTTATTACCACCAGATAGCCCCTTTTCGTCTGAGAGGCCAAAATTCCAACCTGAAATTGACCAGTGCTCAAGGACATGTGCATCCCTCTTTGTAGACAAGGTATGGAAATAATCGGTTCTTGTAGGTTATCCGGGCTGTGTGACCGTGATCTTGGTATTTTCTTTTCTGACGTTTCGCCAGCAGCTGTGGCAGGCATCTTCAGAGGAGTAACACTGAAGGACACTCCTCTGAAGATGCCTGCCACAGCTGCTGGCGAAACGTCAGGAAAGAAAATAGCAAGACCACGGTCACACAGCCCTGATAACCTACAAGAACTGATGAACTCTGACCGTGAAAGCCTTCGACAATATATGGAAATAATGTTCTCAAATGTAATTCAGCAGTGCTAGCTCTAAAATTTGGAAGAACCTTGGGCAAAATGACCACTATGTCTCCTGTGAACATGAAAGAAGAGGGAATAGAAACTTAGAATTTTGCTCAGCACAGTTTAAAGCATTCCCCCAGCCTTTGGAGCCCTTCTCCTACTTAAATGGATCTTCTGGAAGAGAAACTACTTGGAGACAGGGCTCTTAGGCTAGAAGGCTTCAAACTTGGCTGAGCACAGTGGCTGGATCCACCCCATTCGGACCGGCCTGGGTGATCTAGAAAAAAGAATGAACAGGGTGGGTCTTTGCTGACCTTGTCAGCTTCTGGAATGAGCTTTTTGCACTTGCATGGTCAACAGGCATATTTCCCTACTTAAATGTATGAACTTAACTTGCTCCCTTGGAAATCAATTACTTAAAATGGGTTGAACTCTGCCTGGATCATGCTCATAATACAGTGATTCAACACTACATAAAGCAAAGGCTAGTTTACTTCCAATATACACAAAGTCTGTGTAGTTAAGATCACAGCCTCAGATACCAATTCACAAATAGTACCACACAGGAACACTGTGAAGATTAATGGGATATAAGCAGCTTATTAAAAAGGCTTAAAAATGTTGCTATGCCTTCTCATAGCAGATGCTTATTAAACATTTGTATAAGTTTGCCCTTTCACATGTACATTATTTGGTGCTCCTTTAAGATTTTATAATGTAAAATAAGAAAGCTAAATAGATTTTTTGAAAAGCTCTTCATGAAGGAGCTTGCGATTTCCATTTATAGGTTACAGATGAGCTGAAGGAAAGTGTTAAAGCAACCTGACAGAAATCCCCTGAAGGAAAGTAGAAGGGCGGGGGAGCCACAAAACAAGGTCAGTGCACTAAAAGGTCTCTACAGTAATTTTTGTATGATTACAAAAAAAAATCATAGGTATTTTTTTTGAACGTGGTGCATCTCCATAGTCACAAAAAATAAATATCAGTGTCTCTATGATTTCAATACTAATAAGCACTTAGTCAAAAAAAACAAAAACCATAGCGATGTTGTCTATGTACAAAATCAGACTTGGGAGAGAGGAGCCTTGTCTGGCATCCTCCTGGCATATCCAGACTACAGTTCCTAGACTCCCCACAGCAAACACAGATTGCTGGATCTTTGGGTGGTGAGAGAAGACCAATGTTGAGACACATGGCTCCAACCTCTTACAACATAGTAAGGCCAAGACAAAGAGGGCAGCCAATGGGAGGTCAAGATAGGGATCCCCCGGAAATAAAGCTCCTCTCCAGACTACAGAGATCAGTTCCCCTGCAGAAAACTCATGCTATGGAGGATGGACTGTATGGCATTGTACCCCATCGAGGTTCCTGTCCTCCCTATGCTCCACCTCCAAACATCCAGGAGTTTCTCAACCTGGAGCTGACAACCCTCCCCTCCCAACCTCGCCTGTGGCCAGGGAGGATCTGGGAATCCCAGGTCAAGAACACCATTTTCATCCAGACATACCATTCTATGCTCCCTTCCTTCTTTCCATGTACTGTATGTTATATGAGAAGACCCAGTATAGCAGACCCTCCTGCTTACTGTAACAGGCTCTTTGAGAAAAAGGTTCTTGTCAGAGATGTGGGCAGTCTTGCTTCTTAGGCAAGTGGCTCTGGCCTCTTAGGAGCTACAGCCAGGTCAAAGCTGGGAACTTCACCTCTGGAGGAGTCTGGATTTTGTATGCTACATAAGAAATACTGTATTTCAATTGCTGGAAAAAGTCATCAGTGCCCTGGAAAGGCAACTTACTCATTAGTTCTAAACAAGGGGGGAGTAGGGTTGCCAGGTCCCTCTTCACAACCAGCGGGAGGTTTTTGGGGTGGAGCCTGAGGAGGGCAGGATTTGGGGAGGGGAGGGACTTCAATGCCATAGAGTCTAATTGCCAAAGCGGCCATTTTCTCCAGGTGAACTGATCTCTTTCAGCTGGAGGTCAGTTGTAATAGCAGGAGATCCCCAGTTAGTACCTGGAGGTTGGCCACCCTGGGGGGACAACTTTTCACCCCAAACCCAAAGATCCAGCAATCTGTGTTTGTTGTAGGAAGTCTAGGAACTGTAGTTCTGTGAGGCAGAAGATAAATCTGTAACAGTTTTCCTCAATCTTTACAACAAAATTATTAGTAGGGATGTAAACCAGTAAAATTGGTGTTAAACCAAAAGAGGAGTATGCCTTTTATTTAGAAGCTTAGCTTTTCTTAATTTCTGTTAACCAAAGTGGATCTGACCAGCAATAAAATATATCAGAACAAAATTCCAAAGAAATACTATTCAAGAATTTGGTTTTCTCCTGCCTGTTAACAATCTACAATAGCAAAGGAATTTATTTTCTGTCATGGGGTGCATGTGGAGGGGTGGAGGAATAAACCCCTAACAATTCTATCAGGAGACCAACTACATCCTCTCAAAAATTCAGAGAATGTAGGCCACATTCCTCAAGGCATTTGATTCCAATTTTTCTCATATCAATGGTATAAAATAAAGTATGCTACATTTTAAACTTCATAACTACTCATCCATATTGGTTGTATCAGGATTTAGGCACAGAAATGAGCAGAACATGTATGACTTGCTATTCTGACACCTTGGATTTAATCGAGGATTCAAAATACAAACAGTATGCCAGTAATCCAAATACCATCCCAGAGTGACTAGTTAGACTCTGGATACCACTTTGGATATGACACAAAACAGCCCGAATTTGGACCCAGAAGGCAAGTCCAGGTGTTTCAGGCAAACTACCCACCTCAGATAATTGCTTAGCAGCTAGCAATGTTACTTTATTTTGGAAATTGGAGGTGAAGCTTGCATCTCATCAAAATGAGCTGAAACTGGCTAACCTCTGTAGATTAGGGGCTGTTCCTGCATGCACAGGGCTTGCATCTGTTGAATATCAGCTGGCTCTGTGAGTGAATATACTTGGCTGTTTGATGGAAGGTTTGACACAAAATTAAATATGATTTTCAGAGAGATCTGGGGGAAATATAAAGTCACCGAATGGGAGGTTGGATGAGGGTCAGGGATAAAAGGTGATATTGCTGTGATTGCATTGTTGCTGGGGACCCTACTGTGGTGGACCCTGCGGACCACTGCTGGAGTGCTTGCCCGGTCCCCAGCCCCTGCGAGTTCCCCTTAGACCTTCTGGAATTAGGGCTGTTGAATTAAAAATTTTTTGGTATAGTTCGGATTCGGCCGAATTCAGCCGTTTAGATTCGGGATATGCCGAAGTCCGAACTCCCCCACTTCGGATCCGTTCAATTCGGCGGGAATTCAAAGTTCGGAAAAAAATTCGGCCGAATAAAGCCATTAAAAACACAATTGCACCTTTCCGCGGCTCTGGGGAGGCATTTTTGGGGTTAGAGGTCCCAAACTTTCAGCAGAGCTTCAAAGGACGTTTATTGAAAGACTCCCCAAGTTTTGAAAAGATTGGGTCAGGGGGGGCTGAGATATGGGCCCTGAAAGGGGTCCCCCCACCCTTAATGTGCATCTCTCAGCAGAGCTTGCCGCCCACGCACAAAGCTCCCAGCTCCGACAACAGTTTGCAAAGCAACACAACCTTGTAAAACAACACCTTTGCAACAGGGAAAACCAGAAGACACACAACTGAAACCTCCCCCCTCAAACCAGGGAGCGAGAGACTCGAGGGGGAACACACACCCCAGGCAGAACCGACGAAAGCCCCCTTTGGCTTCCCCCCCCCACCCACAGAAACTGCTCCCTCCCCACACACACACAGACTCTGCTTTCCCCCCACACATACACAGGAGAAAAATTATAGATTAAAGCCCCCAAAGGGGTCTTACTGTGGCTGTCTTCTGTTCCATCAGGAGGGGAGGACTTGTAATCCAAGATGATTCCAATTAGGCACGGGACGTTTTGCTCTGGAGAAGATGCACACAGGATCGGCTGATCCATTCATCCCAATAGGGAAAAGGAGAAAGGGGAAAGGGGAAAGCCCATATCTCGGGACCCCCTGATCCAATGTTCACAAAACTTGGGTGGTCTCTTAAGAACACTGGTCTGAAACTCCGCTCAAAGTTTGGGATCTGCACCCCCAAAAATGCGCCCCCTGCAGCCATGGAAAGAGAAAAGGGAGGGAGGCGATATTTCTGCCCCCAGTGAACCCATCTTTACAAAACTTGGGTAGTATCTTAAGAATAATTGTCTGAAGCTATGCTAAAAGTTTGGGGGCTATATCCCCAAAAAAGCGCCCCCTGCAGCCACATAAATGGAAAAAGGGGGGAGGGAAAAGGGGGAGAGCCCATATCTCGAGACCCCCTGACCCAATGTTTACAAAACTTGGGGGGTATCTTAAGAAGTTTCATCTGAAGCTCCACTGAAAGTTTGGGGTCTGTACCCCCAAAAATTCACCCCCTGCAGCCATGGAAAGAAAAAGGGGGGAGCCCATATCTCGGGACCCCCTGACCCAATGTTTACAAAACTTGGGGGGTATCTTAAGAAGCTTCATCTGAAGCTCCACTGAAGGTTTTGTGTCTGTACCCCAAAAAATACGCCCCCTGCAGCCACAGAAAGGAGCAAATGTGCACAAGCACCCCACACACACACACGAGGATTTCGCTCTCTCTCTCTCTCTCCCTGGCCGGGCCGCACATCAGCTGATTCCTCCAGTACTCAATCCTGACTGATTGGCCAGAAGAAGACCCAGCTTGGCCACCGATTGGCCGGGGGAGGAGAATGCTGCTTACTGATGATTATGCTGCTTACTGACGGCCCCGAATTTGCCGAATTTATTCGCGAACTCCCGAACTCGCTGAATTCGCCCCCCCGGTTGCCCTCCAGTTTTGATTTCGGTTCCTCCCGAACTAAAAACCACAGAATCAGGGGAAATTCGGCTGATTTTCAGTTCGGGCCGAACCGAATCAACAGCCCTATCTGGAATGCATTGCCTTTTTACTATATACCTACTTGAATAGGACCCGCTCTCCCTCCAGGATATTTTTCCTTAGATCCACACACAGCTCATGTTTGAACCCCCCCCCACCCCAAAAGCAAAGAAGAATGATGATGCTCTTTCATTTTATAATAGTTTTAAAACCCGTGACCTTGTCATTGGATTTGCCCATGCTTTAGGTTCCCATGGGTTTCTGTTAGGAAAAGTTCCTGCTGGACCCCCTCAGCTGTAGGGTTGGGGGCTATAGTAAGTTCATCTTGTGAAAAAATAGTCACTGTCCATGGCCATCTGTTCCAAGGCCCTGGCCAATCTTCTGCACAGTGCTGTGCTCCCATGCCCACTGGGGTTTTAGTGCTCCAATCACGTTCTGCTCAGATTGCACACCTACGCACAAAGGGATGGGGGTGGCATGATGGGTTGGTTGGATGATCTTTGGATCAACATATTCCTCTCTCCAAAATGCAATAATGACAAAATACACTCGTTGCCACTGTCTAACGTCATCCTGGTGAAATTATATTTCCATTCAAATTTGTTATGGTCTTCTCTCTTATTTTGTACCAACTGGGAATAGAATGATGACCAAAACCAAAACAACATGTTCAAACAAAAAGCTTTTGATTCAGACCTTTTCTCCATTCAGAGTGCACACTGGAATCACAAGATTATTAAAGAATACTCTTTAAATTAAAACACACACACACACAACCTTCCCTTGGAGGAGATAAGGCTAGGTCCATTATTCATGACACAACAGCTCTTCTTGGGCAGGATGTGACTTTCTCAGACTTTCTTGATGTTAGACTACATCAGTGTTTTCTCTTTTCTTCACAGTCAACTTTAAGGGGAAGGAAGCCCTTGCAACCCAATTAGATTAGAATAGTGTCTTATACAAAAGATCTTAGGCTACACAACAGAGAAGCAAATTTCCTTTGGAACGATAAAAAACCAGCAGTTATCAAAATCTGTTTCTGTGGTTTAAAAAATCTATAAAATGTAATACAAAGCATCCCTGAACACAGGGCTGCAGTTTGTTGCACATAACAACTATGAAGCAGAGCAGCTCTGAATTTTCAAATTGAACTTTCACCAAAGAGGCCAGTTACACATTTACCAGTTTCAAATTAATGTGAATGAAATCCGTTTCAGTTTCAGTTTCAGTCACCTTTATGGGCATGAAATTGGTAATAACAAAAGTGCATAAAACTCCATACTCGCTCAAAAGTGTCTCATGTATGACAATATAACTAATCTTAGCCATAATTCGTTCTTCCAGACGACAAGTGAGAACCAGGATCTATCGCACAGCACAGCTAACACCAACACCCTTTTATGTATTGTTTCGCAGGGTCCGTAGATTGTCTCAGTTGGGTTTTTATATTATTTATTTATTTCCTTACCCTCTTGTTTTTGTTTTTATTTTAAATAACAATCGCCAGGAACTCCGCCACATGTACAGAAACAGCATAAATCCTTGGTTCTTATAGGTTATCCGGGCTGTGTGACCGCGGTCTTGGTTTTTTCTTTCCTGACATTTCGCCAGCAGCTGTGGCAGGCATCTTCAGAGGAGTAACACTGAAGGACAGTGTCTCTCAGAGACACTCTCAGAAATGTCAGGAAAGAAAAAACCAAGATCGCAGTCACACAGCCCGGATAACCTACAAGAACCAATGAACTCGGACCGTGAAAGCCTTCGACAATATAGCAGAAATCCTATCCGCTAATAATAGTTCGATGCCGTCATCTGCTGAATCTTTTAAGGACATAAGGTGAGGAGTAATCAGTTCTAGACGTTGTTTATAATACAGGGGACAATATAGGAGAATATGCTCTACTGATTCTGGTTCTTTCAACGGACAGCTGCATAGTCTATTGTTCCGGGGAAAACCTCTATATCTACCAGAAACTATGACTGATGGAAATGTATTTAATCTGGCCATAAAGGCGCTATGCTGGGAGGGATCGACTATATTGGAGAAATATTCGGCCATTGTTCTTTTAGGAAAAGAAAGGTTGAAAAGGGTAGGTGAGCAGATCTTATTTGCTCCAGCATTTATTTTCTGCAATTACATGTCCCAGATTCTCTCTGTACTCATCTGAAGAATATGGGCCTCCCCGGAATTTGCCAGAGCCTCTATATCAATGCCAAAAGAGCTGATTTTCCTTTCTATGAAATGGGGCCATTTGAACACATAAGGGTCTGCAACCAAACCAGCTATGAGGCTGTTTGGGGGGAATGAAATCAGAAATATAGGTCAACGTCAAATTTACAGACCACACATACGCTTATAGGAAAATGACACATTTACCAAATTCATCTCTCAACCTGCTGGTCTTTTTCAACAGCATTAAATCCCAGGTATATATAAGCTACAGTTTATACTTTGACAAATTGACTTTAGTTCCTTCATTTCACAGCCTCCTGTGCAATCTGTCTGCTGCCACTTCTGCCTTCGAAGTTTTTACCTCTTTACAAAGGATTATACTTTGAAAATTTAGTCAAGGAATCTCCATGTTCTAATTCTGCTTCCAGAGAGACAGGCAGAGAATATGCATTATTAATAGTGTGTCTGATGCCTTCTGTTCTTTTGAATGACTGTATAATGCATTCAAGATCATTAGTTTCCAAATAAAATCATTACTAATCATCCCTGCATTTATGGTGAGAGAGAAGAAGGCCATTTTTATCTTTGTGAATCAGCTGCTGTGTTGACAATTGGTGCTGAATGAGATTCTCTGGGCTTTGCAAAAAAAATGCGGACGAATAGGCTTTTCTCAATGTACTAAAATGATGAATTGTCACTGGGCATATTAAAGCCGTAATGAACTGTTATCTTCTCAACAATTACTGCTTACATGTGGTTGTAAAGCAATCATCTACAATTAGGTGTCCATAACAATTGAAAGTCTAAGGGACATGTAAAACAATATTAATTTGGGCCATGATCCGAAAGGAAATTCTGATGTGTTATCATGCTGAAATTAGGATTGCACAGACCTGTACCTTTTCAGTTCTTTTGGGAGGATGTTTGAGAAGGACTGCTTCATCCCTCCATTATCTTTTCCCTGGAAAATTGAATGTGGACAATTCTTTTCTTTAATTAGTATGAGATTTGTTTTGCACTTTTTTGCCATTAGCTTTACTCATTCTGTCCTTCAATAGATGAAAATATTATCCATGTTTGGAGTGTGCAAAAAGTCCTTTCTATGTCTGAACTGAACATGCACTTTCCCCCCACCCCTTCCCGGATATATGTATATGCTGGCATTATCCTTTGTTGTTTAAGTTTCCCTCCCAATGACAAACTAGACCTTCTCTCCCAATGACAAACTAGACCCTCTCTCTCTCCCTCTCCTTCCCTCCCTCCCCCCCTCTCTCTGCCATTAGATATTATTTCTGTTATACAGGCTGAACCTCGACTCCCTCTCCATAATGAATGTTTCCATGCCATTCTTTCTCTTTCTCTTTCCTTATGTATCAATCCATTTCTTTTTCAAAATCAACCCAGTTAAATTCACAACTGCTTTTGTTATATTCTAATTGGCAATATCTTGGAGGACCTTTATTTCCTTAGGCAGACACCAAATGTTCACCATTATCTGATTAGCTATTAACCAGTAGTATAGCCTTTGACACAGATGTCCAGAAAGTTATAGAATACAATCCATTTTTTAAACATTAAAATTAAGAAAAATATATTTATGTAGACATATATTACTTCTTTGAATTTGATTGAGAGTCGAATATCCGATAGTTAGTGATTCATCCTACACCATAACATTATATATTTGAAGCAGCATGGTTTGAAATGAATCAATTGCAAGAATTTATTTTACATCCCTAAATATGTAAGAGGGCATCTATGTTCTAGTGATTCACCTAGTCGATGAAAAATAAATAAATGATGACAAATCACCTAGTCAGTTCAGTGGGGCTTGCACAGAAGAAACTTTCAAGTGAATTGTGCCCTTAGAGTATATTTGAAAATGTGACCATCTGTTTTAACAGCTTTTCAGCCTTTTCTTAAATAAAATTAAATCTTAGTGGGAAATACTGTTTTTGTTAATAATGCTATTAGGCTAGTAATTGTAAGGGAATGGTGTCCCTTAAGTACTGCACATTATTATATACATAAAGAAACCAGTTCCTACCATTAGCCTTTCACAGTTTTCTTCCACACCCTAGTGTCCTATGCAGAGTTACTCCAGTCCAAGTCCATTGAAATGAATGGGCTTAGACTGGATAACTCTCCTTAGGATTCCACTGTAAGAAACAGAATCTAGGATGGGCAATGCAGAGAAGAGATGGTTTGATTCATAATGAAATGAGTTGGCAGGATCTCCAGGGGCATGGAACAAGATTCCATGGGATCATCAAGGGCATGTGGTTGTATCCTAAGATCCACAAGTTTCACTTCAAGGGATGTTTCCTGTCATCCTGTCTGCTGCAGGCTCCCAGCATCACCTGAAAAACTGCTCTCAAGGGTCAGGAACTCTTGCAAAACAGCATAGGATACAGTGCAGGGGGTTGCATATTGAGTACGAATTTCGAAAATTATGGACTTCCCTTTGCTCAAGTAGCAGTGCCTTCTACAAATAGAAGGGCACCTTAAGAGTAAACCAACCATAACAAGTGGAGTCCCCTTCATTTATTCCTTATAAATGGACCAGTTTCATTTATTTCTGTGGGGAATCGTCTGCCCATGGGGATCCTAGATAAGATTCAGCCAGATAATTATTTTGCTTTATTTAATATTGTTGAGGCAGCAGTTATAGATTTTCTTAGATGTCTGTCCACATCACGTACATATTACTCTGAAATATCAAATAAGACAACAAAAGGGAAGCTGCTATTCTTTTTCTATGACCCAAATATGACCCTGGCATTCCCATAGTCAATGAAAGACATCCATTTCACTGGCTTGTTGTGAATCAACACTTATCACAAAGTGGCACAATCACTCAAAATACATTTTGGGGTCAGCTTTTGGCAATACAAAAGCATTCTGGGAAGCAAAACTTCTGATAGCTCAGCATTTAGCAACCCAATTTGTGCATGATGGCAAACTACTTTTCAAAACTCAGGGTTTGGGAAATGCAATTTTAAGGCGTCCATGTCCAAAAATATCCAGAAAATATGAAAGCCCGTTTATCACACGCAAAACACACACCACCACAACGCTTCTCCCAAAATCATGGGAGCAAAGTTTGAGAATGAACTACGGAATTATCAGTAGGAAGCATTGAAATGCTGCGCTCAACCACCTCATGCTGAAATGAGCAGAAGAGACGCTGGACCCATCTTGGATACAGCCATTCCCTGGCTGTCTGCAAAGCTGAGTTCATTGTTGTGTCTGACAGGATTAGCTTTGGAAATTTTATACGTATGCTGCATTTTATAAATTATTTAAAAAGGGTTAATTAATCGCCAGCAGCTGTTGCAGAGTTGTTACAGACATGCACACAAACCTCAGTGAAAGAAGCAGTGCTTGGTGGATTAAAGCTGCAGTGCCCCAGCATAATTATTCAGAGCCCCGACAAAAGAGGTCCAGTTCAGTACTGACAGCCTCTGTCATCCATCCTGTAAGGCAGCTCCTGGAATGGAACCTTGACTGACAATTCAAGGGATTTCTATCTGCAGTTTTATAGAGGCATTGACATGTTGTCTAAAACAGTTATGTTTTTCTATCCCTTCTTCAGCAGGTCATGTGTTGCATCCAGTTAAAGTCTAAACTAGATGTTACAGTGAAATGTGGTTGTTACAAAAATGGGAGTTGTCCATCTACCTCCACCTCTTCAGTGGAGGAGTGTGCAATGTCATAACATGATATTGCATTTCCATTCACCCATTTCCATATCATTGGATGGTGATGGTCAAGGCCAGGCCAATGTAGAATACAATGACATTATTACACTCTGACATTACAGAGTGAGTGTGATAGCTTAATGTGTCTGCCATTTTTGGCAGCAGTCACATTTTTACTGTACTGTCCAGTTTGGTGCTAAAATTAATTTACTTTTTCTGTTGTATCTAGCACATTTCTATCCCACCCTTTTCCGAAGGAGATCAAGGTAGTGTACGTGGGTTGGCCTTTGCCATTTTATCCTTATTAAAAAAAAAACCTGTGGGATTGCCTGAGAGATAGCAACTGGTCCATCCATCCATGGTCGCACAGCAAGCTTCAATACGGGAAGTGGGGGGAGATCTAAACTTGGAACAAGACTGGGACAGTGTTTCATGTCTACCTGAAATTTGGCAGGGAAGGTACCTTGAATGAAGAAGAAGAGTTTGTTTTTATACCCTGATTTTCTGTACCTTTAAGGAGTCTCAAACCAGCTTACAATCGCCTTCCCTTCCTCTCCCCACAACAGATACCTTGTGAGGTAGGTGGGACTGAGAGAATTTGGAGAGAACTGTGACTAGCCCAAGGTCACCCAGCGGGCTTCATGTGTAGGAGTGGGGAATCAAACCCAGTTCTCCAGATTAGAGTTCACCTCTCTTAAACACTATACCATGCTGAGCAGCAGTAGCCCCGAAAACCTCATCCAAACTGAACTGAAAACAGATGCTACAACCATGAATGTGCTTTCCCTTGAGGCTACTGAGAAACAAAGGCAAATAAAACAATAATAACATAAAATGAAAACAAGCAACGTTTTAAAAACTAAAGTGAAACAAAAGACAAATACCTAATACAGGGGTCCCCTATCTTGTTGAGCCTGTAGAAAAGATTAAAAATGAGCACCATTACTGAGGGCTTCAGTAAATCACAAAATGTTGGGAGGTTCCAAGTCAAGCTTTCTGTTTTGATGGAGGCAGCTGATTCTGAATGGACCCTCTCTGCAAACATGAAGGTGATGCCTCCTGGGTTCTTCTGAAGACCCCCTTCCCCAATGAGGTGGAAGAAAGCCAAGATTGACATTTCACTTTGGCGAAAAAGCAAATGGGTATCGGAAAACCTACTGGTGTGTTCCACTTTATAGATCATTGTCTTAATATAAAGTGATATACTTGGAAAATCTGTGGGGCCAAAGCTTTCCTCCACCCCATGAAGGGCAGAAACTAGAAGGGGCACAGAGTTGACACAGACACATCCCTACACAAGCAGGACTCTTACAATATTTGTGCCTTTCCTCCTGTCAATAACAACAATCGTTACGTTAGAAATATATTTTCACTAAAAGAAATCTGTGTATGCACACAGACGATAGCAAGAAAAACACTTAGATCAATTTGCTATTTCAAATTAAGAGAGAGACAGAGGGAGAGCAAAATAGCAAGAATATTTATTGAACAGACAACAATGATGCTTCGTGCGGAACGCATGCTTTTAGGCAGAACACAGAAAATGTCACAGGCTTTTGTTTGCCTGCTCTACGTTTTATTCTTTGGCCTGATGTTTATACCAGCCACCCCCACTGGCAAAGCAGATGCCTCTCTGTCTTCTGCATTGCCCTTTCTCCCTAATGTTTTCACTTTTTTCAGTGTATATCACTCATATCCTCTAGTGATACCACCCCTGCCTTTCCAGGAAAGTCGCTTTACATATAAACGAATTTGCTGCGTTCTGAGTCCTGTGTTTGATAGTTAACATGCTGCTTCACAATTTTTGCATATCAGCTTGTCTTGAGACTGACTCGATCAGAGGTAGAGAGGTTAAATGCCACCATTTCTCAGGGTTCCTAAAAGTAAGACCCTAATCAACATATCCTGTTTAGACAGAAAGTGGTAAAAGAATTTGATGTAAACAATTACATGTACCAGCAATTTATCCAAAAACAAGTGGATGAAGCAGGTTATAGCATAAATAGAATATGATGGTTGAACAACCATCAATGTAAAGAGTATGTGAAAAGGGGTTCCATCTTGATATGTGTGGGCCCCTCCCCTACCAAATCTTTTGATTTCCCTCAAAATTTCAGTTTAACCTTAGAAGGCCCCACCCCAGTCACCTGGAATTTTGTATTCACAGCTAGAGATATATGAAGCATCCCTGTGAACTCACTAACTTTGTGAGAATTATTTAGTCATCTCTCAGCATTCCTACAGATATTCTGTACAAGAAGGGACATTCAAATGCAAAATGAATATTTATTTCAGCGGTTAATGGCAGATTGTGGGCTTCCATCTCAAATTTATATGCACAATATCTATCAAGAGCAGGCATTAAAAGAAATGTGGGCTAGCTGATAGCCTTACAATTTGAACCTGCGGTCCTAAGGCCCTGAGAATGAACCCTGAAATATGAATCTTAGGGCCAAAGATTAGGGCGAGAGCGGTGGTTTGGAGCGGTGGACTCTGATCTGGAGAACCGGGTTTGATTCTGTACTCCTCCACATGAGCAGTGGAGGCTAATCTGGTGAACTGGATTTGTTTCCCCACTCCTACACATGAAGCCAGCTGGGTGACCTTGGGCTAGTCACACTCTCAGCCCTACCTCCTCACAGGGTGTCTGTTGTGGGGAGGGGAAGGGAAGGTGAGTAGGCAGTACTTGTAAGAATTATATGAACTAAAGTTGTAGAGTCCTAGCCAAAGGTTTATCACATTGATGTGAACAAAACTACTTTGCAGCAGCCCAGATTACTTTTGGGGGACATTGTGTCCATTCTTCATTAAGCTTTTCCCCGCTGATGCTGCTGAGGGTGGCACTGTATATTTGATCTGGAAATCTGGGTTACTGTTTCAAAGCAATGGGGAGAGTGTGTGGGGGAGAAGTTGTGGACAGGAAAGGGGTATTTTATCTCTTTGCCTCATCTCCCATTCCTTCCTACAACTCCTTTCCCTTAGCCACTTATCCTTGCAATGCCAGAGAAAGCTTTTGAGGGCAGCAGGTTGAAGAGGAACTGTGGGTTAGTGTCCTCCCCTGCCAAGCAGCACACTACTTGCCCCCAGTCCTGTCACTTTGTAGATGAAGATGAAGAAGAAGAGTTGGTTTTTATATGCCAGCTTTCTCTACCACTTAAAGAAGAATCAAACCGGCTTACAATCACCTCCCCTTCCCCTCTCCACAACAGACACCCTGTGAGGTAGGTGAGCTGAGAGAGCTCTAAGAGAGCCGTGACTGGCCCAAAATCACCCAGCAGACTTCATGTGGAGGAGAGGGGAAACAAATCCAATTCACCAGATTAGCCTCTGCCACTCATGTGGAGGAGTGGGGAATCAAACCCAGTTCTCCAGATTAGAGTCCACTGTTCCAACCACCGCTCTTAACCACTACACCACACTGGCTCTCAGATGGTTGACAAAGAACAAGCTTCCCCAGATGAGTATCTGGCAAAGGTGTTCTGTCCAGAATGAGGGATGCCTTGTTTCCAAGACCGAGTTTTTCACTCTTCTTCAGCCTTCTAGTTTTAGAGCTTTTTGGTAAAGCTTTAAGAAAAGGAATGTACTTTATCCAAATGTAAGATTTCAGACACTTAAATTAGACCCTGCTAACTGAATTATTCGTTTTGTGCACATGCAATAACCCCCTTTTTTTTGGGAAGTCTTTTCCCTTTAATTTTTTTTACCTTGGCTTTCCAGTGTCTTGTCTGCTTTGGGTTTTGTAAAATGTCTCCTTGACAGGATATGAGCACGTTAATCTAAATGTGACCTGACCAGTGTTATATAACACAGACCAAAAATGCGTTTAAGAGATGTTAATGTTGTGGTAGGATGGGGAGAGAAGATCTTAAAATTGACAGCAGAGGGTAAAATGTGACATCAGTTGGTTAAGCAAAACAGGGTGAATCAAGGACACAGTTCAAATTCATTATGGGAGGTCAACTGTGTTTTTTTCTGTTCAGATTTTGGGGGGTTGTGATGTTTTTCTACACCCACTTCATTGTACAAATGATTATATCTTCAACAAGTTGGAGCTGAATAGGCATTAAAATGGATGTGACACGATTCAAATAGTTTGGGCTATCAGCAGTGACAAAAATGGTAGCTATGGGGAAAAATGGTTGTACATTCAGTGTGTGTGTGTGTGTTAAGTGCCGTCAAATCACTTTCGACTCATGGCGATCCTATGAATGAAAGTCCTCCAAAATGTCCTATCTTTGACAGCCTTGCTCAGATCTTTCAAATTGAAGGCTGTGGCTTCCTTTATTGAGTCAATCCATCTCTTTTGGGTAGGAACCACAAACATTCAGTAGGAACCACAAACAAGGGGACCCAGCATACTTGCAAGGACTACGAAGAACTTAGAACACCCTCAGCGTTCAGTACAAAGCAAAAGCTGTAGCAGAGCAGGGCAATGGAGTTGCCAACCCCTTCTCCTCACCTCAGATAGAAACATTTTACTTTGCTTTAAACAACAACAATGGCACTCCATGGGGGGGGGGGCGTTCTTGCACCTCTCCATTGGGAGTGAATGAATCCTGAGATGCAGTAGAATCATCAGCGCCTAGCAGAGAGAGGTTTGGATCCTACATTAATGTGAGTAGAAAGTCTGCAGAAGTGGATCTTCCACACCTGCCTCTTCACCGATGCGGTGCAGTGGTTACAGTATTGGACTAGTTTCCAATCCCAACTGTACTGTGATGCTCACTGGTCATGTATCGGCCAGTCAGGGCTTGGATCCAGCAGAGGATTTCCATGAACTGGAAGACCAAATTTCCACCCATTCCTACCTTCCTCTGCAGACCTCCAAATCATCATGGTGCTGTTCCTGGGGTCCTCTGTCCGACAGCAGCAACAATGGGGGGGGGGATCTACTGCTGAAGCAAGAGGGGTAGGGCAAATGTCCTGCTCCACTGATGAAGAATCCTTTCACCAGTGGAAAATACCAGTGAACATAAGCCAATGATTCTCAGCCTAACCTACCTCAGAGAGTTGTTGAGAGGATAAATTTGAGAAAACAGAACCATGCATATCACTCTGAGCTCCTTGAGAAAGTGCAGGGTCAGAAAAATGTATTAGACAGATGAGCAGAACCTCCATGTGCTCTTGAAATCCTCCACTGAGGATCAAGTGACCATCATAAACAAAATGCAGTGTAACACAGGGGAAGGGTTACTGTGGGAAAGTGAAACCAGGCAACACCACTTTCCTTTTTCACTGGCAGAGGGAAGCTTAGTATTCATACCAGATGAAAGCTAGGATACCTTTGCACTCCATCCCATGCTACAACGTATTTTGCTTATGAGCATCCTCTGACCCTCTACAAAGGATTTCAAGTCACACAGATGGTTGCAGGGGGAAGGCAGGGAAGGATCTGCTTTTTCTCTTGTGCTACTGTAGGATCCAAACCAGTGATTGACAGATACAAGCCCAGAGCAGTAAATCATTTAGCGAGACAGCAAGGAGCCTCCTCTGTGAGTGCAGCATTCAAGGAACCTTGAATAATTCAGTCCACACTAAAAGTTACCTCGCAAGAGGCTGAGTATCACTGATCAAGGGACAAACCAGCCAGCGATCTGTCATCCTGGGTGGCTTTTTGTTAATTACAAAGGTCAATGACTTGTAAAATTTGGCACCCTGAGAACCTCACATCAGGCCTGTAATGAAGCCAGTTCTGTACTACAATGCCGCATGACATAAAGCTGTTCACATGCCATTGTTTTCTCAGTACACCACCTATTAGTCTCTTTGGGTGTCTCTGGATAATCTGCTATAAAGACAGGCAAAAAAGAGAGAAGACAAAAAAGAAATGGTCAAATGCCAGAGTCGACCTTTTAATTAATGAAACTAAAGCATTTGGCAGGCTTTCCCAACCTGCTGGCAACAGAAAAAGAGATGGAAAAGAACTGCCTTCTAGTCATCACATCATCGACGCTGAGCCCAATCCATTAATGAAGATCCACATGGGGCTGATACTGAAGTACATTCACATCTGGATGCACATGCCCCACCTACTTCATTATGCTCTTTTGTGGGTCATGGAAGTGGCTGGGTGTGCGTTTTGATAACAGTGAGGAGGTGTATCTCTGTGTGAGGTCACTATCAATCAATCAATAATTTATTTGCAGTCACAGACCATCAAATAAAGCAAATTTGCATAGTTAAATAGTATAGGATAAAAACATACAAAATGGATTTGCTATTAAAACGGTTAAAAATGGCAAGATTATCAAGCTGCATAACTAATTAATATCTGAACAAATACTAAATGTGGGTAAAATTAGAATGCTTGATAATATCCTAAAATCACAGAGGCTAAAACTAGAAAGAAAAATAAACAAACAAACATGCATTCAATCTGTAGGATCTAACAGTATTCATTCTCTATTTCCTTGGCTATTGTAGGTTCTTAAGCAAACGCTGCCTGATTTTAATTGCTAGCCAAGCAAACCTAGCCATGCTTGCAGATAAGTTAGCCATCGTATCCGATAGAAGGAGCGCTAAGCGTCGCTTTCTTAAAGGTCTGGGGCAGTCCACTAATAAAGGGATCAATGAGCCTGTACGAATGTGATCATATAGTCTACACTCAACTAACACGTGTTCAGTGGTTTCAAGTGCATCCTGTTTACATATGCATTTACGTGCTTCTAATGGTAATTTATGAGGTCACTATCTATCTATTACAATCTAGAAGGTCAAGATAGCATGCCCATGCATGGTTCTCTCTTCTCCATTTTATTCAGACTCAGAGACAGGGGCTAGACTGAGAGAAAATTACTGGGGACTTGAACCCAAGTCTCCCAGATTTTAGTACAACACGCTAACAATTACACCAAACTACCTCACTAGCTCCTGTATGCATCGCAAACTCCAGGTGGGCACAGGATCCTTGAAAACAATGGATCCAAGTGGAAGTTGCAGCTTGAAGGGCAACAAACAGAAAGTCCTCTGTTGATTGGACAAAAGCCCTAGCAGCCCATCTACAGGGCTAATTTTGCATACCTCTATTTCAGAATCTCCAAACCTGAACAAGGCTATGAGGTTTGAGCATACCCAGTTCTGCACAGGTCACTTGGCTAAGGTCCAGTTTAAGAACAAAGGTCAAACCCTGGAACAACTGGTGTGAATGGTTAAACATAGGTAGGGGATGCCTTTACTTATCTTTTTTCTCCCATTGGCACCTCTCTTCCTTGTCTTATTTAAATACTGAATTTTCCAAAGAATTCACCTCCTTGATTAATTTCTCTGCCCAAGGGCATTGATTCCAACTCAATGTCCCTCATGATATTTTTGTGACAGTTTGGGGGATTTGCGTCTTTAAAAAGGAAGCTGCAAGAGCCAGAGATATTTCATCATCCCTCCACCACAAACATGACAATGTGAACATGAGAAATTATCAGGATTTTAAAATATTCATCTATATGTGATTTACTTTTAAAATGAGGAAACAAAACTGTGCATTGAGCACAAAACAAAATGTGGAAGAAAACCCTTCTACTTTGTTAATTGGTTAATTCAATGCAAGTAGAGATTAAGGGGATCTCTTGCTGAAACAAGAACAAATGCACCCTGAAGCCAAGACATTTTGCTAAGCTTGTCTTTGGGGATTAGCTGTGTATGACTCCGATGACATTTTGTATAGGCTTAATGCAAATTGTCTTCTTCCCCACCCATATTGATTTTGATACAGAGAATTCTTCCTTTCTTTCTCTATGCAACATTTGAAAAAGGCTCTTTAAACTACTCAATAATCATTTGCCCAAAACATGTCAAAATTTGCTTTGGTAAAGTATTTTCAGAAAGCAATGTGGAAAATCAAATATATCAACCATAGATGTTATAATCCCAATAAAAGGCATTCAAAGCACATTAACAGCCTGATTTACAAGTAATCAAGGAAAGGATGACATTTTTAAAAGAAAAATTGATCCCGCTGCATATGGATTTCACATGCTACATATGGAGTATGAGATTAAGAAGGGCTTAAAAATCTTTTAAGATAGTTTATTGATGGAAAGGGAGAAAAAGTATGTCAGTCAAGGCCGTTGTGAAGTATTCCTTGGAAATGTCAAGACAAACTTGATGATGGGCACATTTTTATTTGTATTTTACCAGAAAGGATGAATCAGACAAAAGACCATCACCAAGCTACCTGTTTTCATCATGTGTTGGATGCCCTGACACAATGTGATTTTTGAGAGAGTTCACAGATTTCAATGTGTTGATTTGTATATGGCGTTTGTCCTAAGAGTCAATCCTTAAAATTGCATATAATCCAATCCAACAGAGACTTCCTGCTTGTGAAAGGAAATTATGCTCTGAACTAAGGTGCCATAAACGTTAGCTCTTCAAAGCCATTTTGAAGTTGTGTCTCTTTAACCAATCTGCACCTCCATCTGTAAACAGGCAAGGGCTGATAGAAGTGGGGCTGTTGTTCTTTTAGAAAGGAAATTAGCTGAGAGTACCCAACAATTCTTTGTTTGGTGTGTGTGTGTGTGTGTGTGATGCCCTTCCTGGTGGCTCATGCATTGTGGGAGAAAAGCTAATTGTGGTTCTCATTCACTTCGATTCACATCCAGAATTGCAACACTTGCACTTTGCAACAATGAAATGCTAAGATCATTGCATTTGGGCTACTGTTTCCTTCAGCTAGTGGGAGGGTTTCGGCCGGGCCCTGGTGCTTATAGTGTTAGCCGCCGCAGCAGCTTCCCCAAAAATAGCAGAGTAGGAGGCTACTTTGCACAGAACAATAAATGAGAATTGACAATGACATAAGAAAGCAATTATGTGGGAAACACTGATTCAAGCATTCTCAGATGGTATATTTATATTGTGAACAAACTGAGAAAGGAACCAAGTGGAAGTCTGTAAAAATTCCCCTTGTAAAATGGACATTCCCAATTATTTCAGGGCCCAAATATATTTGTGAATTCAAAAATATGCTTTTACACATGCACTCTTAAGATTTTTAAAAGTTAGCAGAATTATTGTTAAAGCAGCATTATACAAGTTTACGATACCTTAAAAATAAACAGGGGAAATTGGGATCCAGATCCAGCACAGATTCACATCTCACTCTTTCTCCTTATTCTATTTATATGATAACCTTCATGGCCAGCTGAGCAATGATCTACAATGGTAGTGATGCCATCTCTTTTCCTGCCAGATAGGCAGCCAGGACAACACAGGAGGCGGAATGCTAGCCATGTACAAAGGAGAACTGGGTTGAAATCCCTGCTCAGCCATGAAACTCACTGTGTGATCCCAGGCCACACATACCTCAGTTCAGACGTCATGCACAAACATGGCTTAATTAAACTAATCACAGTTAATTGATCATCCAAACCATCACCACTACACTAACTATGTTTCATCTTGGTACTTCAGATCAGATCATCTTAAGTATGGTTTCGCATTATGCAAAAAACACAGTATCCTGCCTTAATAACCTGTTTTGCTTTCCTGCCAATGCTCTGCCCCCACCTCTCCTAACAAGTTGACTGGCTCAAAAACAAAACCACTGTTACCTTCAGCTGGCTCTCGATAATGCCAAGCATCTCCCTGCCCTTGGCTCCAGGTCTGCCATCCACAAACCCCTTGCTGCACCTCTGCCTCCCCTCTCTGAAAGATAAGATTAATCCAACAAGCTCCTTCTATACATCTCTAAGGGATAAAAAAGGAATGCCAATGGAGTCCTGGCCGTCACAATTGCCTGTTTCCACCTACAAAGTGGTTAACACAAGCACACAGCTTACACTTTCGCCACAGAAACAATTTTACTTACTGTATTTACCCAGTTATACCCGCCCTTTCTGCCCAATGGGGAACAAAAGCTGCAAACACTGGTTTTTCCTCCTACGTTTTATCCTCACAACAACTCTGTGAAGTACGTTAGGCTGAGGGTGTGTGATGGACACAGGAAGCTTGCATTGCAGAGTGGGGATTTGAATCTGGAGTCTCCCAGATCTTAGTTTGACATTTTTGGGACTCTTGGGGGTGGGAGACAGTGCTGGAGAAAATGCAAACAAGGTTGTTTCTCTGTATGCACCCCAAACCCAAGCCTCCTTCCACTTGTTGTCAAAGTGTCCCTCTAGAAAACAGTTAAGTTGGATTTGTGAGATCTGGATTCAGCCTCAGAAAACTTTACGGGAAGGGCCATGGCTCAGTGGTAGAGCATCTGCTTGGCATGCAGAAGGTCCCAGGTTCAATCCCCGGCATCTCCAGTTAAAGGGACTAGGCAAGCAGGTGATGTGAAAGACCTCTTCCTGAGACTTTGGAGAGCTGCTGTCAGTCTGAGAAGGCAATACTGACTTTGATGGACCAAGTGTCTGATTCAGTATAAGGCAGATTCATGTGTTCATGTGTACTAAGTGACCTGAGACTTCATTAATCTATTCTCTACCCATCCTTGATAATTCTCATCCTTTGTTTCCTTTCCCCATCTTTGCCATATCTAAGGTATATATTCAGGCAGGGACTCAGTAACTTATGTTTTTATTAGAGCCAGTACACTGTTGGCACTAATCAATATATCTAATTCTCAATGTGGCCACATCTGTGGATACTTAAATCTGGAAACTGGAGCCATGAAAAGACAAGACAGATCATTTTACAAACTTGAGAAAAGCCCTGGGCTTGCAGGAAAATCTGAAATCTTAAAAAATAATAATAGTGGGGGTTAACCCCCCCCCCAATAATAGAAGCAGTACCTGTAGCTTTAAAAAAATGAATTCCTGCAATGGCAGTTGCTAGGCAACCAAAACAGTACTGCCTTGCAGCATTTCTCAAGCACAAGGGCTGCCTTTAGTCAACTCCCTAAGCCTTTTTGCCCTGGGAACACCCATTTTTGCCAGCGTCGAGTTATGCAAGCAAAAATGGCGGCTTAGTCCCGTGAAACTGAATGGAGCAGTTTCACGGGGTTTTGAGGAAATTACCTTTTTGGCTTGCAGCGCTGGGGCAGCAAGCCACTCAGGAGGTGGCATGGCTGCGCTGTCTCTGGGGCCGCCACAACACACACCCCTTAGGACTGCACTGCTTGTTAGCTAAATCTGATGTGCTATATAGCTCTGTGACATTATCCAATACACTCTGTAATTCCAGACTGGATAATCACCCATGAGATTTATCTAGGCAGGTGGAAGCCGAGCCAGCCAGGAGAAGAAGAAAAAGATGATTAAGACACCCAAGAGACAGCAGTCAAGAGTTATGACATCAAACTTGATTGAAAAATATGAATATCAGCACAGCAAGTTAAATATCGAAGTACTAGTTTCTATTTAAAATGGAGAAGATTTGGCTCACCTCTAGTATAAATCTTCAGTTAGTAACGTGAGTTTGTAAATGCATGGAAACCCTTCACCCCCAAAAATTTCCATCAATTACACAGTGCTTTAGTACCTAAGAAAAGAGAAAAAAGAAGGGCACTGAAAACAATTCAAAAAAGGCAAAAAGGCATGCTTTACCTCTTATTTCTTAATTCCAATAAATAACAAAGTTTGCTCACCATACATAAAACGTATCTGCACACTGAAAATTATTTCTTTGCATCCTTCGCTAATTTAGTTCATAGTGCTACATTTCAAACATAATTATCGTCCAGTATGTTGCAATAACCATTTTAGCAGCTGTAAACAAAGTTGAGGCTAATTCAATACCTGAAGAAGCTTCGAATCCTTTTACATATCCTAATAAAGTTACCTTAAGATTCAGTGGTATATTAGTATATAAAATATCATTAATAAACTGAATTACAGTTTTAATTTTGCCAAATTAAATTGATTTTTGTATACACCCAAAACACGATCAGTTCTGCATATTACAAACCACATCTCCAATACATGTCTGATACTGTAATGTAAGATAGCACTGTAAAATACTTTTCAAAAGATTTGTCCCAAACTCATCAAAATTAATTTTCCTCAATACTTAATTTTTTTCCTGCTTCCCTCAACATTCCTGTGGGAGTTTTGCTTTGTTTGACCTTTTACACTTGCCCCCAGTTTCACTGTAACTGAAATTTGGTGGCAACTGTACAGATACTGGGGTGGTTGTAACTCCCATCAAAATTATTCTCAGGAATTAAACGTCAATAAGAAAAATGGAGTAATTGCTTCAGAGTAGTCACCCCAATAATAGCAGCAGCTGCAGAGGGCAGATTGAGGAACGTCTCCAGATAAATCTCAGGTCTATTTACTGCATTACCTTGCAACCTTTCAGGTACCAAGAGGCCTTTTATAAAAATAACTCAGTACAATTTTCCTTCAGTACAATTTTGTGAATTAGGAAGTGGTATGATCATGCATATCAATTTTGGAAGGAAAAATTTAGCTACAAGCTGTATGTATACCTATCTAACCACAATGCATTCTTTACAACAACAACAAACCAGTGACAGTTAATTGAACTACCATTTCTCTAATCAAATCTGCTCACTGGTGTAGGGCTATCGATTCGGTTAATCTCAAACTGGGAAAATCCCGAATCAACGTTGATCCGGCTTTCACCAGTTCGGGATTAACTGAAGCAAAAAAAGGCAGGACATTTTTTAAGCCGAACTTAGCCACTTCGGGGGAAAGCGTGAAGAAATATTTCCTTTTATCTGTTTTGAATCTCTCACCCTCCAGCTTCAGCAGAGGACCCTGTGTTCTAGTATTATTGTCCACTCTCTCCATACTGAGCATAATTTTATAGACCTCAATCATAACTCCCCTTAACTGCCTTCTTTCTAAGCTAAACAGCCCTAAGCTTTTCAACCGCTCCTCATAGGGCAGTTGCTTTAACTCAGAGCAGGGAGAAGAAGAGCAGCAGCTCAGGTGGCTATCATAGAGAAGGGGCGGCAGATCTGGGATCAAAACAGTGGATACTGACATTGGTCCTGCCCTCAGTAATGCTCCATGGCATCATCCATTTACTATCCTCTGCACTCCTGCATACTCCTGTTAGTCTTTAAGGTGCTACTGGACTCTTGCCCTTTTTGACTACTGCAAACAGACTAACACGGCTACCCACTGTGAACTCCTGCATACAGTCAGGCATTTGGGAGATAGGTAAAGGTAAAGGTCCCCTGTGCAAGCACCGGGTCATTCCTGACCCATGGGGTGACGTGACATCCCGACGTTTCCAAGGCAGACTTTGTTTGCGGGGTGGTTTGCCAGTGCCTTCCCCAGTCATCTTCCCTTTACCCCCAGTAAGCTGGGTACTCATTTTACCGACCTCGGAAGGATGGAAGGCTGAGTCAACCTTGAGCCGCCTACCTGAAACCGACTTCCGTCGGGATCGAACTCAGGTCGTGAGCAGAGTTTTGACTGCAGTACTGCAGCTTAACACTCTGCGCCACTGATTGCCAAAAGGAGAAAATCAGAACCAAATGTTTCCTAATTTATAACTCAACTAGAGTGATTCTTACAGGCATCTAGGCAGTCCACAGAGAAACAATATGGAGAAATGCACATTTACAGGCATACAACATTGTATCGATTCTACAGTGCTTTGTTTACATAATGAACCATTTTAGAACAACAAAGACAATAAAAATATAAATAGAAACTATATTTGGTGAATGGAGGGGAGTTTTCACTTTCAAACAGCACAGAAAACTATTCTGGAAAGCGAGGGTAGTTCAAAAGCAGTTGGGGCTCAGCCAGCTGCATGCCCGTTGATGCCCAGATGAGAATGTGGACAATTATAGCTCTATATTTTCTATTGTATCACAGTACTGGACGTTTGCCCATGGAATAAAGAAAGAAATACTTTGACAGCAGAAGGACCACAATCGTGAACTTATTTTCTCTCTCTCACCACCATTGCCATAGCACTCAGCAGTACCCACACATGCACACAGTTATGATGTGGTTCTGGCTCTGAGCTGATTCCATTGGTATTTCTTGGCTAGATGAGCAGTTAACTACAGCAGATGCAAGCAAGGAAAGCACAGTTTTGTTGCAGAGGCCAAGATGGAAGCAAATGTTGGCTTTATAATCTAGTATCCTGAAACTCTGACTAAGGAAAATATCCACTGAGCTAAGCATTAGCTGACAAGACTGTTTTGATGTGACCCAATAAGAAGGTTCCAAGAACAACAAGAAAGCAAACAGCTGTAGTTAGTTTGGGGGGAAAGAGGAGGGGGAAAATAAAACCATCACAAGGTTTTAACTAACACTGAATCAGAATTTAAAAGTTTTGAACTATGTATATTTTCTAATCTATTTGTACAGCAATGTTGGGATGACATTTTTTTCTTCCACTGGACCCTGTCTCTTCAGAGATCTCAGGCTACATGACTGGTAAATAGGGTTGCCAGCCCCGAAGAGGGCCCTGGACATCTCCTGGAATTACAACTGATCTCCAGAGGACAGGGATGAGTTTCCCTGGAGAAAGTGGCTACTTTGAATGGTGGACTTTATGGCATTATACTGTCTGAGGTCCCTCCCCTCCCCAAGCCCCACTCTCCCCAGGATGCACCCCCAAATCTCCAGGAATTTCCCAACCTGGAGTGGGCAACCCTACAAGTGGTACATTTTCTTTATATGTATTGCACTCTCAATTATATGGTATAGACTTTGATCAAAGGCTCCTATAAGAATGGAATTGCACTATTAGTAACAGTTCCTGGATTTTAGCCCCACCCCCCGGCATGACATCCTCAATAGGCCCCCTTAACCTGCAAGAGAAGTAGCATGCAAATCCAAACTCCTCTGAAGCTGCCACTGATTTTCTTGGGTGGGCCATTCAAAGTTAGCATTTCATTTTAATTTTATGATTGACTCATGATTATCCTATCCTGAATATCTGCTAATCCATATCCTTGGGACTTCCAGTGAGCAGTTTGAAAGAGTTTTCAATGTTGTTTTTAACTATTTAAAACCAACTTCATGAAGACTGCTTTCACTGGATCTTTCACTGGACTGCTTTCATAGGGCTCCTCAGTAGCTTTCATAGGGTTCCTCAGAGTCCACCTAGAAATTTTACAACTAATGGATCCCTGGAAAAGCACACCCAAGGATTCAGACAGATTCTTACCAAAGCTATGGTTCCTGTGCTTAACCTCACATTGTCTGGAGCCACTGTCATATATTCTGGCTTTCAAGAGGATCTGGGCGACTTTTTTGCTCTCATGAATTTAAGACAATTTTAAATTAGCACCAAAAAAAAACCCCCCACCCCCCCCCACACAGACACACACATTCAATTTTTCAAACATAAGGTTGAAGGAAGCTTCTCTCCTCTTGGTCTTTCACTACAACCTTTTCTGACATCAGTGGATCTGTAATTCAGTTGCAAGATTTGGAGACAACTGGATACTCATTTGAGAGAGGAGGGAATCTGCCTTTGGATGGGGAAAATGGTACCTGCCACATCCATTCTTTCTTTTTAAAAGAAACTCTCCCTACCTGTTCAGGAGTGGACTGCAGCCCGCTCTCTCCATCAGATCTCCCATTTTAATATTGGTGATCAGATCAATTTAATCTCTGCATGGGATTCTGTTTTGGGGGTCTTCAGGAGTTCCAGTTTTCACTGGTCCAAGCCAGAGAGTCAGGCTGCAGGAGCAGAATGCCCTTGACCAATGATCTCAAGCAGAGGTCTGAATAATCATCACTCTGCTGGAGTTGAGGGCCATTCATCTTGCTGTGTTAGCCTTTCAAGTGGCAGGTCAGCATGCCCTTGTAAGAATGAACACCACCAAGGCATGCATAAATAGACAGGAGGGTACAAGACCTCTTCAGCTTTTCAAGGAGTCCTTTACATTCTTGAAGTGATGGATGTCCATTTCAAGTCCCTGACAGTGGGAGATGAACAAGGCCTACTGAATATTAAAGTGGACTGACTCAGTTTACAGATAGCAGATCAGGGAGTATGGACTTTGCACATCAGGAGTTTCAGTCTGATTGCACAATGTTTCAGGTTTCCAGAAATGGATCTCTTTGCAACCCCAAAATGAAATTGGACCATCACTTTTCCCAACAGGGGGTTTTCAGCTTGAATGTGATCCTGCCTGTGAAAACAGATGACTGGAGGTACCCAGGAGAAGATGTCTCCCACCACGTAAAAGAATGGATGCTTATAGTGAATGCCAGTATTTCTTTTCTTTTCTTTGTCTAACTAGAAACAAAAAAATTGCCTTCTTAAGCACTTGGTTGGGTCATGGCTCAGTGGCAGAGCATCTGCTTTGCATGCAAAGGGCCTCAGGTCCTGGCATCTCCAGTTAAAGAAATAAGGCAGCAAATGATGCAAAAGACCTTTGCTTGATAGCCTGGAGAACAGCTGCCAGTCAAAGTAGACAATACTGATCCTGATAGACCAATGCTGTGATGCAGTATAAGGCATATTCATGCATTAATATGGAGGCAATCCTTATTTATCACAGGTGATAATAATATGACATGTCTATCGTCCTATTGGTAGTATTTGATGACAGATGCTCATGCTTCTGTGTAACCACTGATTTTCTGCCTTAGTTACATATACATATTTTATTACATTGTGAACTTTATCAGGAGGTTAGAAATAGGCTGATTTTATCTGTGTTGACCAGAAATTTTAGGAATGTTAGCCATTCAGATGATTTTATTGTTAAATTTTTATTAGAAGATAAATATGTTTTTATCTCTTATTCAGTGGCAAAGTTCTGTTATGTAGCCAGTAATATACGAAGATCCTCAGTTGGGGTTTTAATATTGTAATTTTGTACTGATATTTGCTGGTCAAATGACTGTAAATAAACTGAACCGAACTGCCTTAGATCATGAAACTGTATTTTATGCTCTGTAAGGATTACAAGCCTAATATCGACAGGACTCCCACATTCAACACGAGTACGAAAAAGAGCTGCTGGAGCAGTGAGAATTTCTTTTCCTTACTCCCCTTCCTTAACTGCTGGGGAGGATTAGCTAAAGTTGCTCTACGGGAGGAAGTGTTTGAGGGTGTGTGGGTGTGCCTAGCCTGATGGAGAGTGGTGCCTGTTTGAGTAAGTGTTGTCTCTGTTTATCTATTTGCCTGGGTTGTAACTGAGTGTAACTAATTGGGGAAGCTGACTGTTGTCGATTGGGGAGGGTCTGCTTTGCCTGGGGCTGACTGCTGGCCCCGCCTTCTGCTGTGTGAGCCTTAAATTGTGTTAAGCTCCTCCTCACCAGAGGCAAGAGCACAAGGGTGAGAGCGCAAGGGCTCTTGCCCTGTGGCTCTTAGCCTGAGGACCTTATAGAGTTAGGAAATAATCCTGTTATCAGGGCAGAGTAGATCTCTGTGCCCTGCAGGAGTACCAAGTGAGTTAAGCATCTGTGTGAGTTTAGCAGCAGGGCAAGAAAGCCCGGGCATTAGGTCTTTATCCATTACAAGAAGGGCCCATGGCATAGAGGGTAGGGCACTTATCCCTTTTCATCTCCAGGGTAAAAACACCAAATAAAAAATGAAATACCAGTTATGAAGATAGAAAGCCAGCAGGGGTTCGGGGGGGGGGCTATCCAGTGTGCTGCATGGAGTGTCACATGTATGACTATCTGCCTTCTGGACAGAAGTCATGGGTGTGTGCTTGGTGCAAGGAGGTCCTGGCTCTCAAGGAGCGAGTTCATTTGCTTGATACCAAAGTAGCTCAACTGGAGGAGCTGAGACAGGCAGAGAGAGAGGTGGGTGAGGACTCTGGGGATTCAATAGTCATATGCCAGTCCCAGGGTGATGGCTCCCTACCAGTCACGGATGATGGAGCCCTTGGTGAAAGAGGTCATTTCTCTGAGGTAAGGGGATGTGGTACCTTAGAAGGGACCCCTTCCTTGGTGGATGAACAAATATCCTTTCATACTGAGAATATGGCTCTGAGGGGAAGGGGGCGTCTCATACTGGGATACTCAATCCTTAGAAATGTAGACAGCTGGGTTTCTGGTGGGTGCACGGACTGCATGGTAACTTGCCTGACTGTTGCAAAGGTTGTGGACATAACCTGTTATTTAGACAGTTTGGTAGATAGTGCTGGGGAGGAGCCAGTGGTTGTAGTGCACATTGGCACCAATGATGTGGGGAAGTGTAGTCCTGAGGTCCTGGAAACCAAATTTAGGTTGCTAGACTAAAAGCTAGGACCGCCAAGGTAGCTTTCTCTGAAATATCTCCCGGGACACTGAGATGCCCCGGGAATGCCTCCGGGATGCTGAGACACCCCGGGAACGCCTCCCGGGACGCCGTAACGCCTCCTGGGATGCCACCGTGGCCGTTGCTAGTGTCTGGACACCAGCAGCAGGCTCTGGCGGCATCTGGCCCCGGCCCCGGGTCCAGCCCTGCATGCCGGCCACCAACACCTTCTGGAACACCAACGCCTTCTGGACGCCGGCACTGTGGGCCCTTGTGCAGGCGTGGGCCGTCAACGGCCTCCAAATGGCTTTGGGCGCAGCTGCCAGCGCAGCCCAGGAATGGGCTGTTAGTGTGGGAAGTGGATGTGGTTGAGCCAGTTGGCAAATATGACCACAATGGCATCAAATTAAATTTGTATGTATTTGGGAAAGTGCCTGGGAAATCTCACACAATTATATTTGACTTTAATAGAGGGGACTTCTGTAAAATGAGGAACCTGGTAAAAAGGAAGATGAAAAGAGCAGTTAGGAGGAAAAGGAAAAGGCTTGGGGGGTTATTCAAGTCCTCAATATTATAGGCTCAGCTAGATTATATACCACAGGGCAGGAAAGGTAGTGTAAAGTCCAAGAGGTCACCACCATGGCTAACGGGGAAGGTGAAGGAAGCTATTAGAAGGGAAAAAGGCTTCCTTCAGAAACTGGAAGGCTTGCCCAAATGAGGCAAACAAAAGTAAACACAAATTTGCTCAAAGGAAATACAAACAAACAATTAGAGATGCAAAAGAAGATTTTGAGGTACATATCGCTAAACACATCAATATCAGCAATAAGAAATTCTTTAAGTACTTTAGGAGCAGGAAACCAGCTAGGGAAGCAGTGGGACAATTGGAGGACAATGGGAGTAAAGGAGCTCTAAAGGAGGATAAAGCAATTGCCAAGAAACTAAATGAATTTTTCTCCTCTGTGTTCACTGCTAAAGATAAAGGGCAGATACCTTTTACTGAACAGATGTTTTGGGGAGGGGAGAATGGGGGCGCTGGGGCAAATAGTGGTAACGTGGCAGGAAGTTCTAGAATGTCTAGAGTCTAGACTCTGGACCAACTGCAAACTAATAAGTCACCGGGACCAGATGGTATTCTTCCTAGAGTTCTTCAAGAACTCAAATGGGAAATTGCTGAACTTCTAACAATGATATGTAACATGTCCTTTAGATCAGCCTCTGGCCCAGAGGACTGGAGAATGGCCAATGCAACACCATTTATACAAAGTGTTCCAGGTGGGACCCTGGAAATTACAGTACCAGTAGAGCATGCCCATTATATTAAGTGCTGTGAAACACAGGCAGGATGCTGCCACAGTCCTCTTGTTTGTGGGCTTCCCAGAGGCACCTGGTTGGCCACTGTGTGAACAGACTGCTGAACTTGATGGGCCTTGGTCTGATCGAGTATGGCTTTTCTTATGTCCTTATGTTCTTATGACTAGATAGGTTCAGATCCAATGGGTTGTAGCTGTGGCCATGAAATATCCTCTAATCTGCAAAAGCTGGCTCCAGCATAATACAACCTGAAACTTTTTTCCAGCACAACTGCCAGCAAAAGTCATCAAATTGGAAAACTACTATACCAGACTAAATACAGAATGAAAAAAGAAGCACACCAAGACGGAGTCTGCACTGAAAGAAAGATGAAACCCCAGTGAATAAAAGAGAATGAACTTGCAGGGCATTCATAGTAGTTATTGGCTCCCACACAGGCAATAACAAGGAAGTACCACATGGCTTTTGGCAGTAGTGCAATTCATAATGAGAAGAGCTTGCTGAATTTTAACCATTAAAAACATAAATGAGCAGATAGCAGTACTGTGTATTACTGTCGATAATTATAAGAGCTATCATTGACCTAGAAAGCTCATGGTCTAATATCTTTTGGCACAAAAAGTCACTAGAGAGCAAACTAGAGGAAAGAGGGAACTGGCCCAAAGTTAAGATGTACTCTTGACAGAGATTTCCTTTCAAGAGGTATTAGGTCAGGAAGTTATTAGTTGGAACACATTAAAAGAACACTTGACATAGAACCTTCATTAGAGCCTGCGTCTCACTTTACAGTTAGTACTCACTATGGGTATACAGGTACAAAGTGCACACATTTAGGTCTGTGTAGATGATTAATACAGGGATAATCACAGTGTGGTGGGATCATGGACAGACTACATGTTCTGTCTGTCTGTCTGTCTGTCTGTCTGTCTATCTATCTATCTATCTATCTATCTATCTATCTATCTATCTATCTATCTATCTATCTATCTATCTATCTAGTACATTATTGGCCTGAGCTCCCTCCAGTAAGCTGGTACATGGTTCTCCCTTCCCTATTTTAACCTCCAAACAACAATGTGCAGGAAGTTAGATTGAGAGTATGTGGCTGGGCCAAGGTAACTCAGTGAGCTTTATGGTGGTGTGGCAATTTGAACTCCAGGCCTCCCAGATCTTGGTTCAACAACACTCAAACCACTATACCACACCGGTACTACACGCTGATCCACTGTTCTCAGATCATATGAACATGAGAACCTTGCATGTGATCTGTGTTCTGCAAGAAGTTAAGTAACAAGCAGGAGGTGGTATGAGTCACACATTTGTTTAAAGGTGACAAAGGTAGTAAAAAACAGCTAAAACTGCTGAGGAAATCTTCAAACATTACTTAATGAAGAGAAAGATTGACAGCACATACCTGAAGGGGGGAAAATTAATGCAACAATTCTCTGCCACTATAAGCAATATGTCACTTTGGGGAGGGTGGAAGGAGGGATATTACATTCTAATAAACATGACCTAGAAGGCTTGATCAGATGTTACTTTTTTCCCTGTGGTGAAAGCATATGACAGGGATGGAGAAGCTCTTACCAACTCAGGAGAAATTTCAGCCCAAATCCTGTTTGTGTTGTCAAAATCCCCATCAACTCCTGCAAAGTGTTCTGACTATTTTTGAAAAGTATGGATAATATAATGTCTGAACAGGACCTTTGAGTTTTCCACATGGTAGAATTCAACAAGTCCAGGCAGTTTTACCCAGCTGCAAAGGCAAAAACTTCTCAGTTGACACCTGTGGTAAGTGAGGGAACTTTGCTAGAAGACCTTACATGAAATGGTGCCTCGATTATTTTTCTCCATGTATTGTAGAACTTCAGTATTTCTATGTCCCATGTTTCTGACAATGGTGTTAACACCACTACAACACAGGACTGGGAGCAATTCTTTCATTATTTTAAGGACTACATTTTGAAGCAAGTTTTTTTTTTAAAATGAGAGGTGCTTTGTGAAGAACAGTAGCCTTTAACAATGATCATGCTGAATATTTGGCAAAAGAAATGATTAAAAACCCTATGAATAAAAACTGGAAAAAAACCCATAAATCTAAAAGATGTTATCTGAAGCTAGACCATGTTTTAAATATTGAAACTCCAGCCAAAGCTAAAACTGGACACAAATTGGTCATATTCTACTGACTGAGAAATGCATGAATGAAATATTATTTTTGAAACTTTTAAATAGATCAGCTTTTGAGCTGTCAAGATCAAAATAGTTTGTGCAAATTTGCTCTTCTGCTGGTTAAATACAGGAATGGGAAAACAGCAACACCGCAGGCAGCCAAGAAGAGGCACTTAGGAAAATTTAGTGCAACAAATACATACTTTTAAGCATGGTGATGTGAAGATTCTTTCTGGAGGCTTATCACATCATTGGAATTCTTAGACAAAACCTCTACTAGACACCACTGTGGACTCAACATACAGGCATGTGTTTATACTGAACATAGTAAACAGTCATACACAGCCGAGGGATTTGTTCTCTTGAAAACAGAAGTTAGGATGACTGGAAAATTTTAAAGTATGGAACAGGCACTGGTGTCGATACTCCTAGGAATGTTATGAATTAGTGTGCAATGTGAGCTATTGTTTCCACTGTTGTAACTCCTGAAAGCCATAATGGCCATATAAGGGCAAAAACAGACATGATGAAGATCACAGATCTTCTGGAAGATGCAAACTGCGAGTTTGAAAAAAGGAGCTGTCTCTTTTTTCTTTAAAGGTCTCATTACATATTACAAAAGTATTTGTGTTTGTTGGTGGATGACATGGGGACTTTGTGTCAGACATGTGATGGGCATTTTGTGCCCTTCAGACACATGCTGGCCTTTCCCTGCTTGTGAATGTGGCATCCAGGATCAGGGAGAAGCAGCTTTAGCCTCCACACCCCGCCAACCAGTGCTGTTTTTGCATCCTTGAACTGCCCCATGGAGTGGCTATTGATTCTGTTGTGAAAATTATATCTTACCGTGGAAGTAATTTGATTTCACATTAACTGCTCCATGGGGCAGTCTAGGGATGCAAAATTGGTGTTGCACAGGGAGGGGAAGTTGAAGCTGCGGCACTCATCCTATACAAAGTTCTGGTGTCCTCCACCAACAAGGACACTGGATCTTGTAGTGAAGCCCTAAGTGCTAATAATTTTGTTTGGTGATACCAAACACGGGTTGAAGAGTTTATCACATTTTTACCTCACCCTTCCTCCAAGGAGCTCTTCCATTTTACACTTGCAACCATCTTGTCAAGGTCACACAGCAAACTTCACATCTAAGCAGGGACTAGAACCTGCAAATATCTGATCCTAGTTTGAGTTTCTGACCACTGGTTCTTATCCCCCTGCCCAGGAAGACCTCAATCAGGGTTACATGATGTTATAAATGTGCTTTTACAGATGAAAAGAGATTTGTGATTTTCCTCACCTCTGGCTTTAATATGGTACAGAAAAAGTGTGGAGATAGAGAACACATGAGCAAAGCGATCCTTTCCTTTGTTTCTTGCATTCAAAAGTGCCCTGAATTTGTTTACGAGAATACAGTTTGTTTCTTCCTGGTCGTACAGAGAATGCCTCCATCTTTAAAATGACCACTGAATTTTTGCCATAGCATAATTATAGGCATCTCTAAATAATCCTGCTCAGATTAAACACCCACAGGAATTTTAATGGAAGTTAAAAGAAGTTACGCACAATTTTTACATATTTATTATTTATTTTAACTGTTAGTGTCCCACTTTTCTACTTAATTAGGGTTTTCAAGACAGCACATTTCTAGTATGTGCAGGAGAGATTATTCCCCTGACAGACAGGATGCCTTTTCCATTGATATACAATGGGCAACACCAGAATTTGCATGAAAGGATGGTGCACGAAAGAAGACCAACTCTAATGGGTTCACATTGCCTATGAGAACTAGAACTGGAGTGGAAGGACATCCTTTGGTTTGTTGGCAATCACTGGGAGAATTGTCAGAGCAAACACTAAAGGTCGTAGTTCCCAAGTTGGTAATACTAAGCAAAGTTCCATGTGAATTTGCAGGGATTTATAAAGTGAAGGTCAACAGAGTTGCAAAGTTGGATCCTTATTCACTACTCAGAACAGAAGACTTGTTTGCATTCTTAGCTGAGTGGGGAGGGGGAATCCCAGTTATGATTGTCAGCAGTTACTTCTCCATAAGGCACTAAGAAATAACTAATGATTCACCCTCATCAGAAATTATTTTTGGGATGAAAGGAGTAATATGGGGAAATTTCCCAGTGTTCTAGTCTACTGAGATAATGGCCCATCAGGACACCCATTTATGGAGGTGGTAATAAAAGGGCTCCCAAACATGGGATTCTAGCTATATAAATAATCACTGTCTGTCTCCTCAATAAAAGGGGAATCACATCTGAGATGCCACTTCGTAGTTTAATTTTGCATGGGGCGATGACGTTGTCCCTCCAATTCTCTAAGGATTGAAACAAGCCTGGAGCTTGATCCATATGCCAGCAAAGCGAGGGTAAGGAAGGTATTTGTCCACCACACATCCTTTTATCTACAATGACTGCATTTTCTGCAAACTCCTACTAAAAATGTTTATGGAGATTCTTTAAGGATAATGGGGGAAAGTGTTAAACCGTTATAAGTTTGTAGTGGGTTACTATCCTTAAAAACGCTGTCTATTCATTCAGGTATGCTATGCACATTTTGAAAGTTGATCTTTGTCTTTTCCAGCTGTTCTTGATAACTCAGAAAATAGAACTGCAAGAGCACAACCATTCTACTGCTGTCCACTGAATTTTCCATCACATGTAAGAGTAACAGATGGGCTGTATTCTAGGCATCACCTAACAGCATTCCCTTTGAGAGCACTGACTAGCAAGGGTAGCCCAGGTCACCAAAAACTTTCAATCCTATCTCTTATTCTTCCAAAAGCAGAAGGTTGACAGAGGACAGCAGTAGCATTCTGAAAATGCAGTGTATTAAGAAATAAAACAAACTAATGTTTGATTTATATCCCCCAGCACCAAAAGGTATGAAATTGGACGAAAGAATGTGAACAAATAAAATTGTTTTCTTTCACTTAAAATAATTCAAAGTCCTATTTTTACCTTCTTGTCATTTGGAAAAAGGTTGGGGGGGCATGATAGCTGTATGGAGTGTTGCCAAGCCTCAACTATCAACCAGCAGGCGACCAGGAGGGTCGGCCATTGGTGACCATGTGACATCACTTCTGGGGAAAACCCAGAAGCAATGTCATGCTGTTGACCCAATGGCCATCTTTTTAAAAATTTTACAATGAAATGAACATAACGATAAATCAACAAACAGTTAAGGAAAATACATAGATTAGAAGATCTATATTTTATGTATATGTAAATTTATAACTTGCTTTCCCACCATGTGGTGCTCATAGAATGTCTGTGACATAGTAAATGCTAATAAGTCAAGCTCTTTAAAAAGCAGAGGCCTTTGTTTAACACTTCCTTGTTTAAAATGGCAAGCCTTGTTTTAAGGGAACATCCTCTTCTTCATTAGAGATCCATTTGACACTTGGGATATTCCTTCTTTGGAAAAAGCCAAACAATTAGAGTCTTCAATGGACAATTTACAGGAGCTTCAACGTTATTCTTCTTGGTAATAGACTTGAACTCTATCAGGAGCTGGCATCAAAGATTTGAGAGGGCAGTTTGGATCCTAAAACTTATGGAAGCATTAACATTACAATGCCATCCCCTGACAATATGTGCAGCACAGAATCTTATGAATGCATCCTACCAGAAACATGAAATAAGGGTCCATTTCAGGAGAAAACAATTCAGATCATTTTGTACCAATGTACCATATTTCCCCACTTTTCAAAATATCTCTTTACAGCTACAAATGATTGTTCACCTAATTTAACAATATTGAAAAAAGCACAAAGAAATTTTGAGAGTTTTTTGGTCTCTCAATGAAGTAGCTAATTGACTGATTAAATTTGACTGTTAGCATATTAAAACAGAACACATGAATATCATCCTGAAAAGAACACACCCACTGAGTCCAGAATTTTCGGGTGAGAAATGGCCACTTGCAGTTATACCACTGTCAGACATGGGTCTGATCATAAGAAGGGAATGGTAAGGGAGGATGGAAAGCTGCATTTGTCTTTTCCAATTCTTGTTGGCTGGGGCCTGCAAAAATTCAGGAGCCAGTCCTTATCTAGTGATGACCAGCAAGAACATCAGCATCTGGCTCTGCAGCATCTGTAGACCACAGGCACCATCTTGTAAGAGACATCAGTTCTTGACATCGAAACAGCTGTAAATAGACGGGGGTGGGGGGAGAGAAAAGCACAAAAGCTGGTTGTCATCTGAACCTTTGCCATCTGAAACAGCAACTTTCACATTGAGAACTGAACCTTACAAACATCTGGCTCACTGTGATCATATCTAAAAATATTATTTATATATGTGCCTGATGAACCTGAAAGTTCTTCTTAACCTGTTGCCTCAAGACCACAAAAGGTCCAGCAATTCAGGTCTTGGGGGTGGGGGATGGAACTCCACAAGTGGGATGTAGCATGAAACAGACGTGGTACTTGGAGCACAATCAAATTGGATGACCCAAATCCCTGTAGGTTTCATGTAGAAGAAGTTTTCTAAGCTACACTGCCTTCAAATCATGTAGGATTTTTAATTAGGGTTTGTTTTTGGGGGGGGTATAAAAGAAAATGAGAGGGAAGGCAGCATGGTATAGCCTGATCTCATCAGATCTTGGAAGCTAAGCAGGGTCGGTACTGGGAAGGGAGACCTTGAAGGAAGACTCTGCAGAGGAAGGCTTTTTAAAATTTAATTTAAATCTATTTTTTTTAATAAAGTGCTTTTTGAGGAAAAATCTATCTAAAGATGGTTTTCTGTTTAAGACACATTATAGTCCAAAGGTTATTCATTCTGAAATAAGGATTAGTTTTTAATTATGTAGCATGAGGCTGTATATTGATGCGATGTTTACACTTTTGGTAAATGAGTCCCATTAATCCATTCACAATGTCATGCTCTTCCAGAGGTTTCTGTAAGATTATTTTGGGCCATTTTTCTATCTAGAAGATATTGTTACAGATGCTTGGTTTTGCAGTTCTCGAAACTGTGAATTTGTGTCTGCAGAGATAACATGCCTCTTCTTCACGGCAAAAATGTGATAAAACAAATATACAGAGTTGAGAAAAAGACCTTAATCCCATCGCTCCTTTGCAAATCTATGTACACAGAGTCACCACTTACCTCTTAAGTGCTAAGTTTCAAGAAGTTCAATGAATAGAAGATTGATTGGAGTGGAATAGATCTGCACAAGGAGCTAGGTGTGAGGAGGGAGGGGCAAGCAGTAAAAATGACAATGAAATCTTTTGAGCAGAGTTCTCCACATGTCTTGGGATCTTTGTGTGTATAGTCTGAGGTTTATCATATTATTCTCTCCCTGGATGAGAAAAACTATAATGGCAGCAGTCTGTAAAAGAAACCCAGTTTGGGAATATTTTAATGATGTTCCTCTACCTATGGCAGGAATGTGTACAAAATGCAAACACTGCAAAAAAGAAACACAAGACCAGGTGGCCCGATTGAAACAACATCATGAGAAGTGCTGTTTAAGTAAAAAACACACACCATGATTTAAATATAGTCTTACTGACTAGTGATTTAAATCATGAACATCTAGTCTTACTGACTAGTGATTTAAATCATGTTTTAAATAAATTTGATTTAAATCAAATCCACCCTAGCTTTTCACTTGAATTGGAAGGCCCTTGCTAGGGTCACCATAAGTCAGCTGAGACTTGATGGCACTTTACACACACATAAAAGAAAATGACAATCAGTTTTGTTAAAATACCCCCCCTTTGCCACTTTGAGTGTCTCAAAGACAAAATTTTACATCCTTGTTGAATTTTAACTTTCATGCAGTCTCTTTGCCCCAACTCATGAAATCAGAAGTAGGGACCCTAAATTCTCTAATGTAGGTGCCTGTATAATTCCTTGGGTATCCTGCAGTGATTTATAAGCTTTTGCTCTACTTCCACTAAATCTTTTGAAAGCATTACTGCATCAAGAGCTCATGTCACATATATTCAGCATCTTCATTTCAAGAGCCAAAGAGCATGAGGAAACCAATTGCATTCTCCTATTTTGAAACTAAGAAACTCAGTTTTTGCCTAATCCTCTCTATATTATACATTCAGTCCTTTTGAAGGAGCATTAATAAAGCAGGGTTCAAAAGACCTTAATGTTATACATTCTGATGAATGGTTCACCCAGAGCCATGTCATCTGAATATACACTTTTCCCCTCCCCATCCATATTTACCGTTTTTCCTCCAAGTAGCTCAAAGAAGGGAACTTGGTTCTGCTGCTGCCTCCACCCCCATTTTGCCTTCACAACAACCCACTGAAGTAGGTTTGGTTAAGCAAAAGTGACTCTCACATTCACACATTGAGTTTCGTGGCCAAGCAGGGATCTAGACCTGGGTGTCCCAAGTCCTAATTTGACAGTCTAACTGACAGTCTAACTGGTAAAGAACTGGCTCTTACACTAGGAAGATTATATAATATACAAATAGACACACATGCACACATACAAAACATAACAATGTGAATACTTTTTTTATAGAGCAGGCACACATACAATCAGATATCTGAACATGATGACTACAGCAGTATTCAGACTCCTGTCAGTCAACAACAAAACACCCAATAATGTCCTGTGTCACCACTGTTCTTTGTAGGGCTGTCGATTTGGTTCGCCCCGAACCGAAAAACAGCCGAATTTGCCCTGATTTGGTGGTTTTTAGTTCGGATGGAACCGAACTCAAAAAAGGCAGGAAAACGGGGAGCCGAGTTCAGGGTGTTCGGCGAATAAATTCAGCAAATTCAGGGTTCAGCGCAGCAGCATAACAGTCAGTTAGTAAGCAGCATTCTCCCGTGGCCAATCGGTGGCCAAGCTGGGTCTTCTTCTGGCCAATCAGTCGAGATTGAGTGCATGAGCCCAGCTGCTGCGCGGCCCTGGGAGAGAAAGAGAGAGTATCTGTTTGTGAGAGAGAGAGATCCCCCCTTGGGGGGGGGGTGCGTGTGCACATTCAAGCCATTCCATGGCTGCAGGGGGCACATTTTTGGGGGTAGAGCCCCCAAACTTTCAGCATAGCTTCAGAGGACCCTTCTTGCAAGAACCCCCAAATTTTGTAAAGATTGGATCGGGAGGCAAAATATGGGGCCAGGAAGGGGTCCCCCCACCCTTAATGTGCATCTCTGACAATGGGGGTTTGCAATTAGCAGAGCTTGCCTCCCACGCCCAAAGATCCCACCCCCGACAAACAGCTGAGCTGCGGGGAGCAAGGGCGGGGCAGGTGCAAAGAAGATGGAACAGAAGACATCCACAGTAAGACCCATTTTGGGGCTTTTCTCTATAATTTTTCTCCTGTGTGTATGTGTGGGAGGGAAGCAGAGTCTGTGTGTGTGTGGGGGGAGGGGGCAGTTTCTGTGGGTGGGGGGGAAGCCAAAGGGGGCTTTCACCCGTTCTGCCTGGGGGTGTGTGCCCCCTCGAGTCTCTCTCTTCCTGGTTTGAGGGGAGGGCTCCAGTTGTGTGTCCTCAGGTTTTCCCTCATTCATAAGATCGGTTAGGTCTATTTTGATGCTTGCTCAAAACTGGTTTTCAAACTGTGACTTAAAGAATGCATTTGCCTGGTCTGAATCTGATGCAAAAGGGGAAACTCCACCCCTCCTGCTCCTTATGCATAGCTAGCGTGCCTCTGTCCCTTTCCATAGTTTGCAAACTCCCAGGCTTCACATGTTGCTTTGCATGGTTGCAAACGTGTTGCTTTGCATGGTTTGCATGGTTGCAAATGTGTTGCTTTGCATGGTTTGCAAACTTCTTCGCACCTGCCCCGCCCTTGCTCCCCCAGCTCAGCTGTTTTTCGGGGCTGGGAGCTTCGGGAGTGGGCGGCAAGCTCTGCTAATTGCAAACCCCCATTGTCAGAGATGCACATTAAGGAGGGGGGAACCCTTTCGGGGCCCATATCTCAGCCCCCTGACCCAATCTTCACAAAACGTGGGGGTTCTTGCAAGAAGGGTCCCCTCAAGCTACGCTGAAAGTTTGGGACCTCTACCCCCAAAAATGCCCCCCCAGAGCCGCGGAAAGGCGCGATTGTGTTTTTAATGGCTTTATTCAGCCGAATTTTTCTCCGAATCCGGATCTCATGCTGAATTGCATGGACCCGAAGCAGGGGAGTTCGGACTTTGGCATTTCCCGAATAAAAATGGGCTGAATTTTGCCGAATCCGAATTTTACTGAATTTTTTTTCAACAGCCCTAGTTCTTTGTCCTCTCATTAGAACCTTTGGCAATTGCCATAAAGACTAACAACAGTATTAGAGGTCTAGAAGTAAATGGTCAAATACACAAGATCAATATGTTTGCTGATGATGTTGCAATATTAGCCTTAAATCCTAAAGAAGCTTTACCGTAAGTATGGAGCAGTAGCAGGATTATATATTAATTATAAAAAATGTGGAATGCTATATATAAACATTAAACCCAAAATACAACATGAAATCCAAAATGACATCGGTATCCCAATATTTCATAAATCATTTAAATACTTGGGAGCAGGTATTCCAAAGAATTTCAATAAACTTCAGCAGTTAAGTTTTCATCCAGAGATCTGACAAATAAGAAAATATGTTAAAAGATCATCCCAGATATATTTGACAATCATGGGCAGAACCAGTGCAAAGTGACAAAAAAAATTCACTAGTTTTATTAATCAAGGCAAAAGACCACGACTTACAAACACTTTGGGACTAAAAAGATTACATCAAGGGGGATGGGGAGAACCAAGTATAAGTAAATATTGTGAGGCAAACCAGTTGAGAACACTGGTATCATATCTGGAGGAAGCCTCTGATAAGCCATGGGCATGTATGGAAGCAACTGGGAAACATCTAGAATTAATTGGAAAAAATGTCCATTTCTATATAATACATGAAAATTTGGAATAAATGGAAAAATAAATTAATTCTAAAAATATCCCTGCTGCTCCCATTTACGCTGCATCCCAATGTTTCTTATGTAGACAAGAAACAGAAATATGTTAAATGGAAATAAACGGGGATTTACAGAAGGAGAGACTTTTATGAAGGTGGAACTCCCCTTACTGTAGTACAATGAAATGAAAAGCTGCAAGGCATGTCAATGAATTGGATTCTCTTTCATAAATTACACTACCTAATTTTAGAGGTTATTGCACCAAAAAATTTGTGCATCCTCACCACCCAACCCTTTAAACCATTTAGGGAAATCCTCACCCCACTTTCCCCCACTGACGTGTTTAACACAAGCGCCAATATGTAACATTTCCCCAATGCACCAGGGGGAGCAGAACATTTTTTTGGGGGGAGGAGTGCGGAGCACCACGTCATTGTGCAGCTGTACTCTTTGTGCCAATGGCCCAACGTCCTTTTGGCCTTTTGTCCCTTTGTCTTAACATTCTTTCCTCCCAGTGATAGACTCAAATGTTCGGTTTAAAAAAAAAATTATGGAGGAGATAGAAGGAAGTGAAATGGCTGCCTGGAAACACAAACTGGGACGAACTGGAGGGGGGGCAGAGTCAGCGAGGGGAAACATGGGGAAAGTGGGTTTTACCGCTTGGATTTGCAGCAACGTTCTTCGCACTTGTGGAGAAAACATCATGGAGAAGGATCATTTGAAAACATTGCCAGAAAAGGGTTTCCGGAAAGAACGATTACTCGGTGCTTTGAAAATGGTTCCACAACCAAATTGGGGTGGGGGGGAAGGTGTGGTGAGTGCTGAAAATGCAGGGTTTAAAAGACCCGGAAAACATTTGGGACACTTGGTGCGGTAAACCTCTATGAATCCTACAGTAAGGCAAAGTATGACCAAAAAGATGATGACATTTGAACAGATCCTAATGGAACATATGAATAGCACAAAAAGGATTAATTTCCAAACTATATTCTCATTTAATTGAAATAGACACAAAAATGTCAAACAGACTGAAAACAATATAGGAAGAAGATACTGGGATAAAAATAGAACAAAATATGTGGAATAAATTGTGGATGACTCAAACAAGGAAAACTATATCAGCAGTGCTCTGGGAAAATTCTTTGAAACTACCAGTCCAATCCTGTGGGGGGAGGAAGATCCATAGCGGCTGGGAGCAGCACACCTGCGACACTTCCTCCAAGGCTTCCTAGCTGCCATAGAAGGGAAAAAAGTCTATTTCAAAAATAAAAATAGAGACAAGGGTGGAAATCCCCCGTTGCCTCCTACAGGGCTGTGCCACCCACAAAGGTGATGCAGCCCTGCTGCTGCTTAAGGTGGCGTTCCCAGGGCAAAAGGGCTGTGGAAGCTGTCTAAAGGCAGCTCCACCCCCAGGAATGCCCTGGGAATGCCCCCCATGCCTTCCAGGAAAGCCCTGCTAGCATAGCTGTGCTAGCGGCGGGGGCCAGGAAAGTCTGGATGCTGGTGTGTTTACCCCTGCCCCAGTGTAAGTGTCATCTTATTCCATGATAAGTTGGCACCTAAGCCGGCACAGGGTTATGTCAGCTCCTAAGGAGCTTCCCCCCTTCAGGAATAGGCTCTTAGAGTAGTCAAAGATAATGCTAAAATATCAGATTTCCATGAATCATGGCATGATTTTATTTCATACACAATTCAGAAAGGTATTCAGCATCTATCTAAACTCTTTTTCAGATTATGGGAAAGGAATTAAGTCTAAAGTATGTAAACCTTGTAAAAAAAATTATTGTGTTGAAAAGTGTATTGCCTTGTTTCACTTGCAAAGTTATGAAACACTAGCCTGGAAACACTGCCCTCTAGAGGGAGGTGCTTATCACAGGGCGAGTGTTTCTTGCAGGGCAACAGGCAGCGGAAGGAGAGGGAGGTGTTTATTACAGGGGAGGCTGGGAAAAAAGTTTTTTTGGGCCTGGGAAGAAGAGAAAAGGGAGGGAAGAGGACTCCAAGAGGGAGACTCAGCTAGAGCAGAAGCTGAGGGTTTGTGAGTCAGAGCCGAGAGACTAAAGAGACTCTTTTCCCCTGGCCCACTGACTTTGGGACTGCTTAATGTAATTGTTGCTCACACTGTTCTGTTTCAAATTCCCAGCCTGACTTTATTGTTTCCCTCCCCTTTCAACAAATGTTACTTGTTCACGTGTTTCAGGTTTTGAATGCGGCATCTATAAGTCCTGTGGTCACAAACCTGGCCCTTTTACAGCCAAAAAAGGGTTACAAATATATAAAGATATATATACTTTTTTAAAATCCCCAATGCCGTTAAAGAATTCTTCTCTTATCTGTAATTGTAAGGTAAATTGGAAAATATGTTAAATACTAAACCCTCTGTCAATAATCTGCTTCAACTTTATGTACTTTTGTTACGTTTTTAAAAGGTTTGTTGTTGTTTGTTTGTTTGGGTGGTGGCTTTCTGTTTGGAAAATTATAATTATATTATTATTATATAAATTTTTTTTGACATGCATACACAATGCAAGCAAGTCTACAAAACCAAGAGTGAAAAGCACAGAAACTGTTGACAAAATTATAAATAAATATAATACAAAAATAAAATTAGAAATTTTACTCATCCCTACACCACAAAGCCCCCCTCCCACACACACACACTGAACTTTTGTCCCATGGGGATCAGCAGACTCTGAAGTGTAGCACAGGGGAACAAAGTAGGTCTGTGCCGCAGGAGTGCTGCCCCCTAATCAGCAAACAGTAATGCTGTTCAAAATATTGTCGAAGGCTTTCATGGTCAGAGTTCATTGGTTCTCTCTTCTTTTCTGTTAAAGTTGTGCTGATGTTTATGAATTTCAATGGCTTCTCTGTGCAATCTGACAAAATAGTTGGTAGAATTGTCCAGTCTTTCAGTGTCTTGGAATAAGACCCTGTGTCCTGTTTGGGTCAGTCCATGTTCAGCCACTGCTGATTTCTCAGGTTGGCTCAGTCTGAGGTATCTTTCATGTTCTTTTATCCTTGTTTGTATGCTGCGTTTTGTGGTCCCGATGTAAACTTGTCCACAGCTGCAAGGTATACGATACACTCCTGCAGAGGTGAGGGGGTCTCTTTTGTCTTTTGCTGATCGTAGCATCTGTTGTATTTTCTTGGTGGGTTTAAACACCGTTTGTAGGTTATGTTTTTTCAAATGTTTCTCCAGCCTATCAGTGACTCCTTTAATAAATGGCAAGAATACCTTTCCTATGGGAGACTGTTTTTCCTGAGTTTTCTGATTTTTGTTTGGTTTAATGGCCCTTCTGATTTCATTTCTGGAATAGCCGTTTGCTAGCAGTGCGTGATTTAGACGATTAATTTCTTCCTTGAGAAACTGTGGTTCACAGATCCATCTTGCACGGTCCATTAATGTTTTGATTATTCCTCTTTTCTGTCGGGGGTGGTGGTTGGAGTTTTTGGAAACCAACTCACCAACCAACTCACACAGATCGCTACTTACACAAAAGAATGAATAAGGCTTGGCTTCCTGTCCTGAAAACCTCCAGACTAACAAAGACTACAGTCCAGAATAGCCATGCAGATTAGCTTTGTATTTCACACATTAACAGATCACTTCAGGATACAATGGTTTCATATTAACATACCACACCCTCATTAGCACATTATCTTGATACTTACAGGACAATGATTAGCACATTACCTTTGATACTTTTTTCAGGACAATGATTCAGCTCAACCCCCCCTTCTGACTATATATTACACTTCCTACACACTTGACACTGAGAGACACTGTCCTTCAGTGTTACTCCTCTGAAGATGCCTGCCACAGCTGCTGGCGAAACGTCAGGAAAGAAAATACCAAGACCACGGTCACACAGCCCGGATAACCTACAAGAACCAATAATGCTGTTCCATCAGAGGAACTGCATGGTTGGATGCATGCCACCGATTCTTTCCCCCCAAGTCTCATTGTAACCATATCAGGATGCTCCATCCATTAAGTTCAGTAGCTAATTTCTGGTTCTACTGTTACTGTCACCTATAGATGAAAGAAAACTGGACTGCACTCTTTGAAACAAAATGAAACGGTTAAAGGTAAATATTTGATAGAGAGTCCATTAGCAGTAGCACACTGTAGAGCTCATGCCTGCTCCGGTTTTCTCAGGAAACAACATATTGATTAGCATTTATGGGTAGGCATACTACTAATTGCCAGTACTAATAAGAAGCTGTGTTGGATCTCTGCCACTAGATGGGATATTGCAATGCTACAGAGGTTCTGTGAACCAGTAATTAAAAGTTATGTTTGTATTTCCTATAGCTTAGGCACATTTTTTGTTGTTAATAGACCAAAATGAAGGAGAAATGTTTGTTTTTAAAACTCTTCTAATGCTCTTTCAGTAATACACTAGACAGCTCTAACTCACTTAGTAGAACTATTTGTTTTGTTCATGGGAAAACACCCATTACAGCTCAGATCAAGTAGTGCATCCTTCAGAAGCAAAACAGTATGCCCAAGATGTATTGCAAAACATCAACAGAAAGAATTGAAAATCGAGAGACAATTAGGCCCCTTTCAGATTACCATTCTAAACCCCATCCATTGTTGGCTCATTTCTGAGTAAAGTGATATAGAGAAAGCCATTCGTACAGCTCATTTCAATCCATCTATAAGCCATCTCTAAAGTGCTCTGGCCAGTTCAAACAACACCACTATTGTCGAAGGCTTTCACGGTCAGAGTTCATTGGTTCTTGTAGGTTATCCGGGCTGTGTAACCGTGGTCTTGGAATTTTCTTTCCTGACGTTTCGCCAGCAACTGTGGCAGGCATCTTCAGAGTAGTAACACTGAAGGACAGTGTCTCTCAGTGTCAAGGGTGTAGAAAGAGTAATATATAGTCAGAAAGGGGGTGGGTTTGAGCTGAGTATTGTCCTGCAAAAGTATTGTCCTGTAAGTATCAAGATAATGTGCTAATGAGGGTATGGTATGTTAATATGGAACCATTGTATCCTGAAGTGATCTGTTAATGTGTGTAATCCAAAACTAATCTGTATGGCTATTGTTGAATGTTGTCTTTGTCTGGAGGTTTTTCAGGGCAGGAAGCCAAGCCTTATTCATTCTTAAACTCTCCTCCTCTTTTCTGTTAAAGTTGTGCTGATGTTTGTGAATTTCAATGGCTTCTCTGTGCAATCTGACAAAACAGTTGGTAGAATTGTCCAGTCTTTCAGTGTCTTGGAATAAGACCCTGTGTCCTGTTTGTGTCAGTCCATGTTCAGCCACTGCTGATTTCTCAGGTTGGCCAAGTCTGCAGTATCTTTCATGTTCTTTTATCCTTGTTTGTATGCTGCGTTTTGTGGTCCCGATGTAAACTTGTCCACAGCTGCAAGGTATACGATATACTCCTGCAGAGGTGAGGGGGTCTCTTTTGTCTTTTGCTGATCGTAGCATTTGTTGTATTTTCTTGGTGGGTTTAAACACTGTTTGTAGGTTATGTTTTTTCAAAAGTTTCTCCATCCTATCAGTGACTCCTTTAATAAATGGCAAGAATACCTTTCCTATGGGAGACTGTTTTTCTTGAGTTTTCTGATTTTTGTTTGGTTTAATGGCCCTTCTGATTTCATTCTTGGAGTAGCCGTTTGCTAGCAGTGCGTGATTTAGATGGTTAGTTTCTTCCTTGAGAAACTGTGGTTCACAGATCCGTCTTGCACGGTCCATTAATGTTTTGATTATTCCTCTTTTCTGTCGGGGGTGGTGGTTGGAGTTTTTGTGTAAGTAGCGATCTGTGTGAGTTGGTTTCCGGTAGACCTTGTGACCTAACTGAAGGTTTGATTTACGGATGACAAGGGTATCAAGAAATGGGAGTTTACCCTCAATTTCCTTTTCCATGGTAAACTGAATGTTTGGATGGATATTATTAAGATGGTTTAGAAAGTCCATTAATTTTTCTTCACCATGGCTCCACCCCCGACAGAAAAGAGGAATAATCAAAACATTAATGGACCGTGCAAGACGGATCTGTGAACCACAGTTTCTCAAGGAAGAAACTAACCATCTAAATCACGCACTGCTAGCAAACGGCTACTCCAAGAATGAAATCAGAAGGGCCATTAAACCAAACAAAAATCAGAAAACTCAAGAAAAACAGTCTCCCATAGGAAAGGTATTCTTGCCATTTATTAAAGTAGTCACTGATAGGATGGAGAAACTTTTGAAAAAACATAACCTACAAACAGTGTTTAAACCCACCAAGAAAATACAACAAATGCTACGATCAGCAAAAGACAAAAGAGACCCCCTCACCTCTGCAGGAGTATATCGTATACCTTGCAGCTGTGGACAAGTTTACATCGGGACCACAAAACGCAGCATACAAACAAGGATAAAAGAACATGAAAGATACTGCAGACTTGGCCAACCTGAGAAATCAGCAGTGGCTGAACATGGACTGACACAAACAGGACACAGGGTCTTATTCCAAGACACTGAAAGACTGGACAATTCTACCAACTGTTTTGTCAGATTGCACAGAGAAGCCATTGAAATTCACAAACATCAGCACAACTTTAACAGAAAAGAGGAGAGTTTAAGAATGAATAAGGCTTGGCTTCCTGCCCTGAAAAACCTCCAGACAAAGACAACATTCAACAATAGCCATACAGATTAGTTTTGGATTACACACATTAACAGATCACTTCAGGATACAATGGTTCCATATTAACATACCATACCCTCATTAGCACATTATCTTGATACTTACAGGACAATACTTTTGCAGGACAATACTCAGCTCAAACCCACCCCCTTTCTGACTATATATTACTCTTTCTACACCCTTGACACTGAGAGACACTGTCCTTCAGTGTTACTACTCTGAAGATGCCTGCCACAGTTGCTGGCGAAACGTCAGGAAAGAAAATTCCAAGACCACGGTTACACAGCCCGGATAACCTACAAGAACCAACACCACTATTGTTTTCTCGCCTTTTTTTGGCAGTGTATTCTTTTCCGGCTACAGTGACAGGCATGCCAATGGTGGTGCTATAGCACTATAGCGCTATAATGCTATGGTGCAAATCTTAGAACATTCAAAAGAGAAAAAAAGAATGCTGTGTGAAAAAAGGCGGAGGGGGATAGCAGTCCTTTCGGAAGTGCTCCAGACAGTTCAAACAGCACACTGGAGCAATTCAGAAGCACAAGGGAGAATTGAAAATGGGAAAAAGCAGTTTTAATAAAAAGTGCCGACAGGACACAAGCAGCTGTGTCTGAACAGGTAAAAAAAAATCCATTAGCAGCCAGGAGCAAAAGTGGTTGTGTCTGAATTGACACAAAAAGTCCGTTAGCAACCTGCTGAACAACTAAATTATGAGGACAGTTTGAAAGGGGCCATAGACCATTGAGATGCCTGGCTTTTTGTTTGTAGCATGACAGCTCTGACCAAGAGTAATTAATGGATCATAAAAATAGCATTGATTTCTTAAATTTGCCTCATAGAAGCTTCATGGTATGAACTCAGTCATTATATATGAATGGAAGGATTCCATATTTCAAGAAGCCTTTCTGAATTCTGTCTCAAAAGCTATACCAAAACTTTGATCACAGAAAATCAGTTCAGCGATCCTCAGAATTCCTGAACAAAAACGTACATAATGCTGAAGTTGCAAGGCAGAAATATAGGAAATATGGTTCCATTAGAAATGTCATGAGCTTGTTTTTGCTATTCTAGTTTTTATTGAGGTCTCTCTAAAACCCAACGTGAAAGTTGGCTTATGATTCAATTATTAGTTTTGATTAAATCTTACAGCCCATTCTTGAAAATTCCTGACGAAAGTCTTCAGGAGGAGGCGTGACCTCGCCACCAGCGTAAGTGCATGTAATCGTGCAATTACACATACTTACGCTGGTGGCGAGGCCAGTCCCCCCAGCGGGCGAGCGCCATGGGGCCGCGCCTCACCCCTCTACCAGCGCGGCCTCACTATGGCGCCATTAAAGACGTAGAGAGGCCATGCCGGTGCAGGGGGGCATTCCGGGGGCTGGCTGAGCCACTGGTTAGGTGGCCTCCTATCCCAGTCCGGCCGGTTACGCCGGCGGAGGGAACATTGTTGCTGCGCCTGCTTTTGAGCAGGCGCAGCCTTGCTGTTTTCAATGGGGCTTTTGGCCCCGTTGAAAACAAAAAAAGTCTTGAAAAGGCTTTTTTTGTTCCCGCGGTGTGTGCGAATCAGCTTAGGAAGAGGCGCTGCTGCGCCTTTCCCCCGCCGACTCCGTATGCCTACTTTTTAGGAATGGGCTGTAATTCTCTTTATATTTTGAGAGGAAATTTATTTTCAGGTTGGATGGTTTTTACTGCAGTTTAAGGAAACCCACAAAAGAGGGGGGGGAGTTTCACAGACTAAAACAGAAGATGTCTTTCACTGCAAGTACATTCTCGATCTGAACACAGCAGATAACCAAACTGGTAATAAAACTGCAATCATTAGAACCTCCCACTAACAAATCTCTGGATCCAACCAAATATACAAAACTACACTTGGAACATTCTAGAACACTATACCAAGTGCTAGGCATATCTTCTGAATTCAGCCTACATTTGCTTTTCCTGGGTTTTTTCTTCCCCTCCTCTGTTGGGAAACACTTTGCCCTGGCCCTTGGGAGAGACATGAGGCAACAGTCTTCAGATTGACGCCTTCTGGTTGTTCACTTATCAATGGGGGCCCACCTGACATCAACAAGGGCCCATACTTTTTCTCTGTTTGCTCCCCCTTTATGGAATGACCTCCCTCAGGAGGTGAGGAGGGCGCCATCCTTAGAAACTTTTAAGAGTCGCAGTAAGGCTGTCTTAATCACCAGAGCATTCAATGGAGTGTAGGTTGCAGGCAATTTATTAGGCTTTATTGAGTTTTATTAGGATGGGGAGTGGGATTTGTTATTTTCTGTTTTAATTATGTACTGTAAACCATCTTGACTCATGTGAAAAGTGGGATATATGTATTTATAACCTTTGGCAAAAATAAATGGGCCATGCCCAGCAGGGCATTCTGCATGGGAACAGCAGTGCAAGCATCAGTTGGTTGTATTGGGCTGAGTGCAGAGTTTTTGCCTGCAAGTGAAATGTTTAATATCCATTGATGCAAACCGGCCAGGAGTGGAGGATTTCTTCCAACTGCCATCTTCCCAAGACCATGGTGTGTCTTATGCTGGTAGAAACTTTAAGTACTGGGAATCACTCTAATGGACGCTGCAACTGTTGTGATAGGAAAGCTGAATCAATCAAAAAGATTGCTTGTATTGTAATAACAGGGGTGTGACCAGGTTCTCTCTGTAGGGCTGACATGGCACGGAGGAGACTGCCCCAGATCCACAGGGACTTGCGGAACACTGAACAGGGTCACTGCATGGGGGGAAAGTTTGCACTGGGATGGGTTAATTGGAACCCCAATGAGGAAAACTGCACTTGAGTGTCATTGTCCAGTCTGTATGTTACCAGGGGTTTGATTATGCGACACTGCAGTTCTTTCAGTAAACTTGTGGCCTTGTTAAACAACCCTCATGCATCACGTGATCTTTCTGTGGTCTAAGGCCAATTATTTGTGATTGATTTTCATGATATCTGCATCAGATAACTGCTAAGCATAAGATCCTCTACTCGCCCCACCCTGTTATAAGCACTGAAAAATAAAACAGCCACATGTAACCTCTCCTATCCATTATCCACCAAATGATGGAAATTTCTTGACTTAATGTACGTAATGTTGCTTGTAAATTTTTAATGTTTCAAGAGGCATTCAAGTTCACGCTTTCCCCATAACAGTATACAGAGTTAATGCACAGGGAAGTTTGAAATGGCTCAGACTCTTATTTTACTTAGGAAAGAGAAGAGAGAATGGGGAAACCCAACTTGTTCATAACATCAAACATCTTATGTCCCCAGAGATGTGTTTGGAAAATGATGAAATGCAAGCATGGAAAATGAGTTGTGCAAGTGTACAGTAGTTCCTGTGCTGATGACATGTTTCACGCTCATGTCTGACCACTCCAATAATAAAAAGATTAACATCATACTGCATTTTCTGGCTCCTATCCTTCAGAACTCGAAATGCACTGTGAGAACCAGTCCTTCCCACTGTTCAGATTATTCTACGCTGCAATAGTTGTCATATATACACAAATATCCTCAAAATTTTCCATTGTACATTTTGATCATGAATATTTTCCTTATATTCCAGGAATGCTAACATATTTGCCAAATAATGAGAACCTTTGGTATCTGTAAGAGAGATATTCTCTTTCCATGAGTTGGCTGGGTATCACCACTAGTGCCATCAGCCAGGAAAGTCACCACAAAGCAGGGAAGGAGGGAGCCAGAGTTAGAGAACCTGAGCTAGAGAAGAATTCCAAGTTGTAATGGTCACCGCCATACACTGAAGGTAAGCATAACAAGCTGCTGAAGTTTGAACTCCAAAGCACAAGTAGTAATGGTGGCATTTCAAAAGAGACAGTCTAAAATACCTAGAGAATGACATGGGGTATTGCCATTAAGGACAAAATAATTAACTGAAAGTACTGTGGCTTGGAACGCCTGCAAATAGAGTGTGACTTTGGAGATACTTCCTTGAAACATCCTTAAATGGCACTGAAGCACCCCCCAAAAAGTCTGGGATCTACTGCCCCATTAACCCCAATAACTGAGAGAGGTTTGAAGTCTTCATACTGAAATCCCCCAGACACTTTCTTTAAAAAGTATCAGGAGGACTTCAGAATCAAAATATCAGTATTTACCAGTTTCTTAAACCCACTCCAGAAAGCAACTGAAAATGAAATATTGAGAATCACAGACATGGAAGCCTGTGCTAATATGTGTTTGATTTTGAGATAAGCACTCAGGATAAATTCAAAAGGTTAAAAAAGATAGAACAAACATTAATAGATGATATAGATGATATTGAGAATGGAGGGCGAAGGTGCACCCCAAGCTTTGGAGGATTCAAAGAAGAAACTAAAATAAAGATACAGAAGCTTTTCTTACCGCTAGGTGTTAAAAGACTTTAGAAAGAGAGGAGAATAGAATGGGAGGGTTAGACCAAGGATACTAAGCAGTCCCCTCCGAAGAGGAAAATGAAAGAAATAATTGCCAAATTTCTGCATTAGCTATGTGAAGAAAGAACAAAGAGTGGGCAGAATTAAGGCATTAATTTCAGTTCTCCAGGATCTCACTATGGAAAGGTTTTATAAGTACAAAATAATGAAACCAATAAGAGAGGTATTTATACATGAAGGAATAAAGTCTTCCTGTGGGGTCTCCTCAACTTATGTTAGGTAAAAGAGATTGGCAGTGCAATCCTAAACAGGGTGTGTTATGATAGAGAAATGCAGGATACCTCCATTAATACTCAGGGAGGCCCTGATCTCAGAGAGAGCATTCTCTCCTGGGGTATGAAGTCATAACCTCCTTAGAATGCAGGCTGAGAAAAGATGAGTTCCCTTCATAAAAACAAATAGGCAGGGTAGAGATGACCATTTGCTCACCTGCTAAGAAAAGGAAATATAGATGACTGTTGGATATCCTGAGTTGGGCCATAAAGGTTTTGGGATGTGTGCCTTGATTTGATAAGAGAAAAGGTACAAAGTAGTACACGTGGGATTGAGAGCCAAACTACACCTGATAGTGGGCACTGGCCCAAGGTGTGGCTGCCAACATCATTTTAGAAGCATTTGCAGTTCTTTAAAAATTGCTACAAGACTTCAATCTAAATCAGGAGCTTTCTACTTCAAACAGACAACACCACCGCGATGAGTTATGTCAACAGTCAGGGTGGCACAGTCTCCCAATCGCTGTGCAGGGAGGCCACACGGATCTAGGATTGGGCCCATCAACACAACATTGCCTTACAGGCGGTGCACATTGCAGGGTCCAACAACATGTTAGCAGACGATCTAAGCAGAAACTTTGTGCCTCATCACGAGTGGTCACTAAACTGGGATTACCTAGAACCAGTGTTTCTGTGTTGGGGTTTTCCCGACGTGGACTTGTTCGTGACCATGGACAATGCCAAGGCGTCGACTTTTTGCTCAAGGGCAGGGTTCAACCTAGGGCTGTTGAATTAAATAAAATTCGGTATAGTTTGGATTCGGCTGAATTCGGCCCATTTAGATTCAGGATATGCCAAAGTCCGAACTCCCCCACTTCGGGTCCGTGCAATTCGGCGGGAATTCAAAGTTCGGGAAAAAAAATTCGGCTGAATAAAGGCATTAAAAACAAAACCCCGCCTTTCCGCGGCTCTGAGGGGGCAATTTTGGGGGTAGAGGTCCCAAACTTTCAGCAGAGCTTCAAAGGACGTTTCTTGAAAGACCCCCCCCCAAGTTTTGTAAAGATTGGGTCAGGGGGGCTGAGATATGGGCCCTGAAAGGGGTCCACCCACCCTTAATGTGCATCTCTGAGCAGAGCTTGCCACCCACGCACAAAGCTCCCAGCCCCGACAAACAGCTGAGAAGTTTGCAAAGCATTGCATTTGCAACACTACTGCAAAGCAACACAACCTTGTAAGCAACACCTTTGCAACTGTGCAAAGCAACACCTGACACCTGGGAGTTTGCAAACCATGGAAAGGGACAGAGGCAGCTAGCTATGCATAATGAGCAGGAGGGGTGGAATTTCCCCTTTTGCATGGGACTCCAAATGCATTCTTTAAGCCACCATTTGAAAACCAGTTTTGAGCAAGCATCCAAATAGACCTAACCGCTCTCATGAATGAGGGAAAACCTGAAGACACACAACTGAAACCCCCCCCCCTCAAACCAGGGAGAGAGAGACTGGAGGGGGAACACACACCCCAGGCAGAACCGGCAAAAGCCCCCTTTGGCTTCCCCCCCCACCCACAGAAACCGCTCCCTCCCCCCACACACACAGACTCTGCTTCCCCCCCACACACACACAGGAGAAAAATTATAGATTAAAGCCCCCAAAGGGGTCTTACTGTGGCTGTCTTCTGTTCCATCAGGAGGGGCTGGGGAGGACTGGGTAATCCAATACAATTCCATTTAGGCACAGGACGTTTTGCTCTGGAGATGCATACAGGATCCCATTCATCCCAATAGGGGAAAGGGGAAAGGGGAAAGCCCATATCTCGGGACCCCCTGACCCAATGTTTACAAAACTTGGCTGGTCTTTTAAGAAGGCTTGTCTGAAGCTCCGCTCAAAGTTTGGGATCTGCACCCCCAAAAATGCACCCCCTGCAGCCACGGAAAGAGAAAAGGGGGGAGCCGATATTTCTGCCCCCACTGAACCCATCTTTACAAAACTTGGGTGGTATCTTAAGAAGTATTGTCTGAAGCTATGCTGAAGGTTTGGGGGCTGTATCCCCAAAGAAGTGCCCCCTGCAGCCACGGAAATGGAAAAAGGGGGAGGGAAAAGGGGTGGAGCCCATATCTCGAGACCCCCTGACCCAATGTTTACAAAACTTGGGGGGTATCTTAAGAAGGCTCATCTGAAGCTCCACTGAAAGTTTGGGGTCTGTACCCCCAAAAATGCACCCCCTGCAGCCATGGAAAGAAAAAAGGGGGGAGCCCATATCTCAGGACCCCCTGACCCAATGTTTATAAAACTTGGGTGGTCTTTTAAGAAGGCTTGTCTGAATCTCTGCTGAAAGTTTGGGGTCTGTACTCCAAAAAATGCGCCCCCTGCAGCCACAGAAAGGAGTGAATGTGCACAAGCACCCCCCCACACACACACAGGAGGATTTCCCTCTCTCTCTCTCTCCCCCCGGCTGGGCCGCACATCAGCTGATTCCTCCAGTACTCAATCCTGACTGATTGGCCAGAAGAAGACCCAGCTTGGCCACCGATTGGCCGGGGGAGGAGAATGCTGCTTACTGACGGTTATGCTGCTTACTGCCGCCCCGAATTGGCCGGATTTATTCGTCAACTCCTGAACTCGCTGAATTCGGCTCACCAGTTGCCCGCCATTTTTGAGTTCGGTTCGTTCCGAACTAAAAACCACCGAATCAGGGGAAATTCGGCTGATTTTCAGTTCGGGCCGAACCGAATCAACAGCCCTAGTTCAACCCACACTCAATAGGGGACGCCTTTACAATCCCATGGGACTACATAAATTTTAATAAGATGGAGGGGGTGAAGGGGAAGTATTAATTTTTACTAAATGATAAAATATACTTTCAACAATATTATATATATTTTCCTTTTGTTGATGATTTTTATCAATTGTTGAAAAGTTTTATTATAATATTATGGAAAATAATAAAAAACTGTTTTTTTTTTAAAAAGGGCCTTTTTTATGCCTTCCTGCCCTTGCCCCTTCTAGTGAAGGTGGTCAAACGAATCCAATTGTACAAAACCCGTTGTATCTTGGTTACCCCTTTTTGGCCCTGTCAAGTTTGGTTCACAACCATTATGATGCTGGCACAGGGCACATGGTCTCGGTTCCCACTTGTACCTGACCTTTTGTCCTACAGAGGGACTCCTCACCAATATCCCAACAGGCTTTGACTAACAGCCTGGCGGATCCTGCCACTAGAGTAGGTTTCTCTAAAAATGTGTTAAGGTGCTGTTTAACACTAGGAAACCTACTACCCGTTATTCCTACGCTTGTAAATGGTTCCGTTTCTCTAAGTGGGCTAAAGTGCATGGGTTAAGGCCCCACTCAGCTCCTTTGCCCAAGGTTTTGGAGTATTTGCTTTCACTGAAGGAGACAGGCCTCTCTGTTTCTTCGACTAAGGTGCATATGGCCGCCATCTCTGCCTTTCATATATGGATAGATGGGGACTCTTTTTTTTCACATTACACCTCTAAGTTGTTTTTAAAGGGTCTTAACAATTTGTTTCTCCTGGAAAATTGAACATTGGTCATTGTCGTTGGTCCTCTCCAGGTTGATGTTGTCACCCTTTGAGCCAATAGCCACTGTCCCTCTTTCTGTTTTATCTAACAAGGTCTGTTTCTTAGTGGGTATAACTTCAGCTCGACGAGTTGGTGAACTAGCAACCTTAAGGGCCTCGCCACCATTTACTCAATTTTTTTCCAAACAGGGTGGTCCTTAGGCCCAGTTGTGAATTTTTTTTACCAAAGGTAGTGTCTAAGTTCCATCTAACCCAGACTGTTTCATTACCAGTTTTCTCTCCTCAGCCTACTTCCCCTGCTGAGAAGGCACTACACTCGCTTGATGTTAAAAGAGCTTTATCATATTACTTAGAGCGTACAAGAAATATTAGAAAATCTGATTATTTATTTGCTCTGCGGGACCCAAGAAGGGTCGGCTGGCTTCTTCTGCTTCTTTATCCAGGTGAATAGTCCAGACCATGCAGACCTGTTACCGACAAGCTGATGTGCAATGTCCTGATTCGCTCAGAGCACATTCTACTAGAGCACTGTCATTGTCTGCAGCCTTCCGGAGTGGTGTTCCCTTAGAGAATGTGGTCTTCTCAGGATACTTTTGTTCATCACTATGCTGTGGATGCTGAAAGTAGAAAAGATGATGCAGTTGGGAGAGCAGTCTTACATTCATTGTTTGATTAACAGCTCACTCACTCCTCCTTGGTGAGTAGCTATATAATCTCCCAATGTGGGACTGCACAGAAGCCTGTAGACAAAAACAGTGTTTCACTTACCTGTAACTGTTGTTTGTCCAAGGTCTTCTGTGCAGGCACACATTCCCTCCGTCCTGCCCTACTGTGAGCTTCTTGCTGTTTTTGCTTGCTTGCAGATCAACTTGGCAGGAGAAAGAACTGAGGGAATAGGGGGCGCTGCCCTCTACAGGGCTCCGTGGCCTTTCCAATCGATGAGGTACTGAAGACTTCCATGATGGTGATGGGAGTTGAGAATCTGAGCAATATCATATTCCTCATAGTCATCCACTTATACCGGCAGGGGTGCTGTGGTACAGGGCTGAATAGGGTCCAAGTGGTGGTGCACACATCAGGAGGGATCGGTGGAATGCCAGAAGCCTGAGGTAAACTGCACACCTGATCCAAAATGATGCGCTCCAGGAGCCCATGGAGTCAGAAGACATGGTGGAGGTACAGCTTGGCAGTCTCTTGTGCTGTGGGGACCCCACTGCAGGGGATAAAGTGACCCATTTTTGTGAAGAGGTCCACCACTACCAAGATACTGGTGCATGATCCAGACTTGGAAAGGTTGGTAATGAAATCCATGGATATTGTGCGCCAGGGGCAAGAAGTGTTGGCAGTGGCTGAAGGAGGCCGGTGGGCTTGCCAGGCTGGTCTTTTGCCTGATGACAGATCTCACAAGTGTTAACATACTGGGCCATGTCAGCCTATACCAGGGGCCACCAGAATTCCCTGGTCAGGACGTGTAGTGTCTGGTAATGTCCAAAGTGACTAGCAGGGGCCACGTCATGGGATAGGCAAAGAATCCCCCCCCCTCCCTGTAATGGGCAGGGTGGAACATAGAGTCACCCTCGATACATAAGGGTTCCCTGGTACAGGGTCAGGTCTGTCTTCTTGGTTGGGGCATCGTCCTACAATTCCTGCATGTGTGCCTGAGCCCATGGATCCCAGAGTTGGTCTTTTGTTGGTCCTTCCTGTATCTGTTCCTAGACTGAGGGCTGTTCTGTGGTTGCTGCGAATGCCATGGGTGGCAGGATCATGGCTGGGGAGGCGTCTGGTATGGTGGGGGATTCATACTCAGGTTTCCTGGATAGGGCATCTGCTCGTTGGTTTTGGGTACAGGGAACATACCATACCACAAAATTGAAGGAGGAGAAAAAGAGGGATAATTGGATATGTCATTGATTCAGTTGATGGGTTGTCTGCAGGTGCTCTAAGTTCCGGTAGTCAGTCCGCACCTGCACCGGATGTCGAGCTCCTTCCGAGTGGGGCCACCACACTTTGAACACCACTCTAATGGCTAATAATTCCTGCTCCCAAATAGTGTAATTTCATTCTGCAGGGGTCAATTGCTGAGAGTAGAAGGTGCAAGGGTGCAGAGGTCCTTCCAGCGAAGGCTGCTGTGACAGTACCTCTCCAATGGATGTGCTGACACATCAGTTTCCACGATGAAGGGTAGCATTGGGTCTGGGTGCTGGAGTACTGGTCCCATGGTAAAACAGACCTTCAGCATCTGGAATGCCTGTTTCATGGTGAAATCCCACTGGAATAGTTCTCATGGCCATAGCAGTCGGGTCAGGGGGACTGACTGGGATACATAGTTCGCGATAAATTGCCTATAATAGTACGCTAATCCAAGGAATCGTTGGAGGTCCTTGCGGTTGCGTGGCTCCTGCCAGTAGAATATGGCTTCAGCCTTGGCCGGGTCCATCTCAACTTCCTGTGGGGAGATGCGGTGGCCCAGGAAATTGATGGTAGTCTGGTGGAACACACATTTCTCAAGCTAGGCATATAAGCAGTGCTCTCGAAGCTGTTGCAGCACTGCCTAGACATGGCTGACATGTTGTGCGGGATCTCGGGAGTAAATCAAGATGTCATCTAAGTAGATGACCACAAAGCAGTCCAATAGGTCCCTGAAGATGTCGTGAAGGAATTGCTGGAAGTCAGTAGATGCATTGCAGAGTCCAAATGGCATCACCAGATATTCGAATTGGCCATATATGGTGCTAAATGCCATCTTCCACTCATCCCCTGGTCATATATGAATGAGGCTGTATACCCCCCGAAGATCCAACTTGGAGAACAATTGGGAAACACAGTTCATGTGTTCATTTTTCTTAGTTCTGCAACACCCTGTAATGCGTTGACATAATTTTCCAGTGCCTTGTATTCCAGTGAACTACAAATGTATTTCAGTAAACAAAGATCTCAGAAAGAATGGTGAGAGGGAGAGCAAATGGGGCAAGCCTTCTCACATGTGCAACTTGATTCCACACTGCCTCTTGGGCAAAGGCAGCAAGAAGGAAGGAAGGGGAGAATTGTTTTACAGGATGCAGCTCAGTTTAGGATTATGATTGCATTATAAATGTCCCAAAGCTTGTGAGAAAGACAGTTGTGACTCGTCAGGCCAAAGCTCTATTTTAGAGACTGTGAAAAAGGAGGTGCACAGGATGAGAACAAACTCAATGAAGAACAAGAGCTTTCTGTTATTGAAGAATAAGGGGAAAGGAGGCAAAGACAAGAGGGGGGAACACAAGCAGTTCAGTTACCAATGTGAATATATTTAGCACAGAAATGGGAGTAGCTGGGCAACTAAAATGATTGGGAGCTCTAATTATCTACAGGATTGTACTTCTTGGTATTCTAAGGGGGTGCTGAATGTCAAGGTCAACACTCTCCTCCTGCTTATTTTCGATTGGAACACAAGGAAGCATGGTTTATATTTATTATAACAGGGCGGCTGTATAGAGGAACAGAGGTAAATATCATGCATCTTCTATGTTGGGTAGCTTGAAATCTTGATGTTTTAATTTGATAAGGTTCTATATTAGAATTGTTCATCTAGATTATACTATTATTCTTAAAATGATTAACATCTAAGTCTTACTCTTCTATGTTTGTTAAGTACAGCTGAATTTACATGTATGGTACTGAACAAAACATTGCAATCAATGTTTTCTAAATGTGTTTAGTTGGAGGTGATCACATTCCACCCACTCTGCCCAGTTCAGGATCACTATCTCTCTTTGTTCCTGGAAATCTGCTTCTTTCATCTTTCATTGAATTTCAATGAACTGTGAGATTCCTGCTCCTTGACCCCATTTTTCTCCTTTATGTTTTCTACTGTGATAATATTTTTTTAATATCACACTGTGAAGCCGTGACCCCACGGGTGCTGGGCCAGAAAAGTCTTTTCCTCTGCTGGGTCGGCTTAGAGGTGCCTCCTCGGCCTCAGAACAGTCAGAAGGGGAGTTGGAACTGTCCTCCCCCTCCGTGGCTACCAGCTTGGCCAGAAGATAAGTTCACCATTGGTCTGCCAGAAGCCAGAATCCTCCTCGGCTTTCGCTTGCCACTGTTTATATCCCATGGGGCTGGCATGGCTCCTCCTCTTTCCCCACCCTAGCCCCGCTCAGAGAGCCCTCTGATCTGTGGCCCTCTGATGTCCATTCAGCCTTCCCTCATTCAAAGACCTGTCCGAGGCCAGGCCTGCCCCACCCTCACCCAGCCACCTATCAGCTGTTTGGCGGTGTAATTTGAAGTGGTGCAGAGAGTCTCTGGGCAATCTTCTCAGCCTCCCCCTGGCCTCCCCTGACTGGGACAGGCACTGTGGACAGGCCTGGATCACCCTGTTGCCTCACCATGCCCTCCGGGCCCGCCCAGTGTCCTGCTGCCCCACGGAGCTTCTTGCTCCAGGCAACCTCCTCTGGGGCCTGCTGTAGCCACTGCCTCCTGAGCATCCCCAGTGAGTTGGGGATTGTGGGGAAGGCCCAGGTTGGGCCGGGAGGTAGGCAACCTGGGACACACACTAGAAAATTACTAAATTACTGAATCTTACTGAAACACTGAGCATAGTTTTCTGGTTTTCTGCTAAACCTTGAAATGACAGCTTAAAAAGTATTTGTTCCCTGTGTCCCTGGGGTATTCTTCATGGAGATTTGCTGCTGTTTCGACGCTGTTTTGCGTCGGAGGCAAATTTTGGTTATTCACTGCAGAGCCGTGTTTTCCCCCACTTAGCAAAATAAGCCGGTTTAAAAGAGAGGCAATCCAAACCACTTCTGAGCCATACTTTCCAGTAAAAGAGCATTTTGTTGCTCGGACGCCCATGAAGAAATGTTTGCTTTGCTCCCCGGGACGTCTCCTTTCTCCTCCCCCAAGAACGGTGATTGGCTGGGGAAGTTGCCACTCTAACAGCATTGCACCGGCAGGAGGGAGACCCAAAGCAGACTGGCTGCCCCTCTTCAGAAGGGTGATGGGGGTTTTGGCTTGGATCTGCTGCTCTCAGGATGCCCCCCCCCAACACACACACACATAAGATCGCACCGGCAGGAGGGAGACCCAGAACAGACTGGCTGCCCCTCTTCAGAAGGGTGATGGGGGGTTTTGGCTTGGATCTGCCGCTCTCAGGATATGCCCCCAACACACACACACACACAGGATCGCACCGGCTGGAGGGAGACCCAGAGCAGACTGGCTGCCCCTCTTCAGAAGGGTGATGGGAGTTTTGGCTTGGATTTGCTGCTCTCGGGATGCCCCCCCCAAACACACACACACAGGATCATGGGAAGAGTGGGCAGGATTAGGCGGATTTGGAGCGGTGAGTCATGAGCGGCAGCAGACGTAAGAAGGAGAGAAGTGCGCTGTTTCTCCAGTGAAAAATTGGGATGGGGGGAGAATCTGCACTGCCATGAAAAAGCTATTTAAATCAGTTTATTAGTTGCTCCGATTCGAAACCGAAGCAAAATTCACCATGAAGAATATCCCCCTGTGTCCATGCTTAGCAGACCAGAGGAGAAGCATGCACTTCCTCAGTCCTGCTATTCAGAGATCATTTGAATAGCATTCCTAGAATTGCATGATTCAGGAATTGTATGCTTCTGGCGCTTATTTCCAAAGTCTATGGTTCTCACTGGAAAAGGGTGTTGAACCCTTAAGGGGCAACCCTCACCAAACCATTCGCTGGAAGTGTCATCATCTTGATTCAATCTGAAAAGCAATCTGAATGGGGGAGGCTTACAGGTTATATTAAATTTATTAGGTTTCACAAATTTCTGGTTTTCCAGGTGCAAGCTTGCAGCAATACCAAAGCAGATGTATCCGTTCAGCTTGACCTAGGAAAAGGGGAAGTCTTATATATTTAGCAGATCAGATAGAACAAATGTTACTAAAAAACCCACAAAAACTTTCAATGCTTAAGGTGACTTTTTATGCCCACAGGAAAGCAAAAGAAATTGTAATACCAAGCTTGAGCTAACTGCGGGATCATTGGCGGCTGCCAACTTACGATCAAGGTGGGGGAACTTTGGGTCATGGTGAGAGCATTGCTCTCACCAGGATCTTGCCTATGTTCATTAATTGCTTATGCTAAATTAATTATAGGTGTCACAACATGTTGGACTAAAAAGAAGATGCATGAAGGTGTATAGGGAAAGAGGGCATATTGCAAGGTCTTGGCAGGCTGGCAGGTTTCCAGAACACTAAGGCTATGTTCTGGTAAAAGTCCTAGCAGGGTCCAAATGAGGAACCAAGAAAAAGGGGAAGTTAAAAGACAAACAGCCAGGTGTCTGAAATGTCATGGACACTTGGGGACACAAGGCACATCCCAAAATCGTTGTACCTATCTTATGAGGTAAAACCATCCACAGATGGGAAGTCCAGCAAAAGAGTAAAAGAAGCGGGGATAAGAAACAGCTGGCAAGAGAGCCTTCCTTTCAAGGTGTTATCTCCTGATAAATCAGTATTTGATGAAAACAAATAAAAACAGAGGAGATGAAAAAACTTCAATCCAGAATAGACTAGGTAACCAAAAAGGTTGGGGTGGGAGTGGGGAATCTATGTATAAAGTTATCACTGTCAATTACAAAAAAACCTAAAATTATAATGCAAAAAGGTTTGATCAAATTACAGATATTAAAAACTGTGCAAGGATGAACTACACAATCCTGAAGGGGGGGCAAACACCTCACGAGGCAGCCACTGGATGCTGGCTAAACACGAATCCAGAAAATGCAGGCAAAATGCACCAAAATGCGCAGGGAGAGCAAGGCGACCTCTGACAGTCGGAAAATGCAAACATTATCGAAGCAAAGCCCTGAAGATGTTGGCAGGGCGACCGTGAGGAAATAGCCATTCATAAAAGGCCTTGATCTCTAACCAGGACATGTCTAAAGAACAGCCTTGCAAGGCCTACCGTATTTTTCGTTCTATAAGTTGCCCCTGACCATAAGACGCACCTAGTTTTTAGAGGAGGAAAACAAGAAAAAATATATTCTGAATCAAATGGTGTACTAAACTATTTAATAAGCTACCGGTATATTAGAATAATATTTCAACCATGTAAAGTGATCAGCAGTCAACAGTAGCATTAAGAACCATCATCACTGTCATTAACAAATGAAGAGAGACTTTAAGGTTCAAGTACTCTTCTAGTCTGTGAACCCCAAGAACTCATCATCGCTAGAGTCAGAATTTAGGAAGCTCAGTTGCTCACAATCACTGACATCACTTTCGTCGCTATTTTCATATAAGATATCATCTTCGTTACCATCCAAAGCATTGCTAATGCCACATTTTTTGAATGACTGGACAATGATTTCCTCCTTCACCGAGTGCCATGATGTTTTCACCCATTCACAAACTTGAGTGATAGTGGGCCTCTTCATTTGTTCAGTAGGTGTCAGATCATGATTACCAGCAGGCATCCATCTTCTCGCATAAAGACCTTAAATGGTTTGTTGATGGAAACGTCGAGAGGTTGCAACTGGCTGGTAAGCCCTCCAGGAATTACAGCTAGATGAGTCTTCACTTCTCTAAAGCACTTTTTTGTAGCTTCACTAATATGTGCCCTAAACTGGTCTAGTACTAATAAGGCAGGTTTTTTCAAAAGCCCTCCAGGACGTTTGGACCACACTTTTTCAACCCATACTCTCATTCCATTGTCATCCATCCATCCTTTCTCATGAGCATGTACAACAGCTCCTCTTGGAATCACTTCTTTTGGAAATGTTTTCCTTTTGAAAATTAGCATGGGTGGCAATTTGGTGCCATCTGCACAGCAAGACAACACAACCGTGTAATGGGTTTTCTCATGTCTGGAGGTTTTCACGGTGATAGTTTTGGCACCTTTCAGATCAACAGTCCTATTAGATGGCACATCAAAGGTTAGCGGGACTTCATTCATATTCCCAATCTGGCCAATTTCAAACCCATATTTCTTCCTAGCATCAATTACAAATTTATGAAAAGACAGAATCTTAGATTCATATTCTTTTGGCATTTTTTGCGCAATTCTGGTTTTGGTGCGCATAGCAAGGCCACATCACCTCATAAATCTGTAGCACCACGATGGTGATCCAGTAAAATCATGAATGCCTTTCTCTGCAGCAATGCGTTTGGCTTCATATCTTATCATTTTTGTAGAGACTGAGAAGCCATTATTCCGCTGATGTGTGATCCATTCTTTCATGGCCACGTCTAACTGTGGCCACTTTGCAGTACTTCCACGAAAAGTGTGCTTACTTTTATCTGCTTTTTGCAGCTGATCCTCCTTTTTCCTCCACTCTCTTATCATTCTTTCAGTTGGAGGTGGCCCAAAATGTCTCTCTGCTGCTCTGTTTCCATGCTCCTTAGCATATTTTACTACCTCTAGTTTAAAAGGAATCTGATATGCTAGTCTCTTCTGCTTTAGCATCCTTGTATGTAGAATGGGAGAGGTTTTCTGCAAGAAAATACAGTAATGAAGGAACTGTCAGTAACGTACCGGTATCTCCAATGTTTACTGAGCGCTGACCATGGTCTTCAATCAGAAAACACACTCTGGTGGCAGAAAGCAAAAATATTCTGAAGAAACAGAATGTACAACATGTGGTTGACTATCCTAATACTGCTTAAAGGACCGCTATAGGCACCCAGACCACTTCAGCTCAATGAAGTGGTCTGGGTGCCAGGTCCCCCTAGTTTTAACCCTGCGGCTGTAAACATAGCAGGGTTAATCCATCCTCTAGTGCAGTGATGGCGAACCTTTTATAGACCAAGTGCCCAAACTGCAACCAAAAACCCACTTACGGTATTTATTGCAAAGTGCCAACACAGCAATTGGTAACCTGAATCTTGAGGTTACCATAATACTGAATACTGAGAGAAGGGGGGGGGGGCTTTGAACCAGCAGCATCCTCTTTTGGGGGCATCAGTAGGTGGGGGCTATTGCTGATGTGTTGGGGGTGTTGGGGGTGGGTGTTGGGGTGTTGTGGGATGGGTGGTGTTGGGGGTGGGTGGGAAAGAGGTGTTGGGGGTGGGTGGGAAAGAGGCCTGCTTGGCTGCTGCCAAGGTGTTGGAGGTGGGTGGGAAAGAGGCCTGCTTGGCTGCTGCAGTTGACCCCTCTATGGGGTGTTGGCCTGGCTGCAGCTAGAGTGACTGGATGGAGGCCCGGTGGGATCTCAACCCCCCCAGCAGCCTTCTGCATGGGGGAGGGGGCAAGAGCACAGGCCTCTGGCTCCCTGCCTCTCACACACACAGTGTGGGAAACAATTGGGGCTTGTCCTTATGGCGTTGCCTCCTAAAGAGGATTCTTGCACTGTCGAAACCTGGCACTAAAAACCCTATGAGGGAGATACGCCAGCACAAAACAAAAAGTAAAAACAAAAAGCGGCGTTCCCGAGCATGCCGACGGCGCTCCGTGCCCCGCTGCCTCTGCGCTGGGCGGCTGGGAGAGGCCTCCCACCCCCCAGCTGCCTGGCAGCACAGAGCACTTTCAAGACCCCCCGCCCGGCTTCTAGGGACTCGCTGGAAGGCCAGCGGCGGGGGGGGGGTGTCTTTAAACTCCTCTGCGCTGCCTGGGCAGGCAGCACAGAGCAGTTTAAAGACCCACCGCCCCCCTTCCCGGGAGTCCCAGGAAGGAGAGCAGTGGGTGTTTAAACTCCTCTGCGCTGCCTGCCCAGGCAGTGCAGAGCAAATTAAAGACCCACCGCCCCCCTTCCCGGGAGTCCCGGGAAGGAGGGCGGTGGGTGTTTAAACTCCTCTGCGCTGCCTGGGCAGGCAGTGCAGAGCAAATTAAAGACCCACCGCCCCCCTTCCTGGGAGTCCCGGGAAGGGGGTCGGTGGGTCTTTAATTTGCTCTGCGCTGCGCTGGGTGGCTGGGAGGGGCCTCCCACCCCCAGCTGGCTGGCGGCATCCCAGCCGGCTCCCGGGGTGGCCCAGCTCCATGCCCTGCTGCCGCTGCATTCGCTCTACAACACGCACTGACATTTCCCCTCACTTTTGAGGAGGAAAAAAGTGTGTGTTATACAGCGAAAAATACAGTAGTTCACCCAGCAACATCATCAAATGATAAATTTGCATTTATGAACAAACCATTGCAGACCCAACATCACACATGTGGAGTTTGACAGTAGCTCAGATTAACTGTTGTTGGAGGTAACCTCATCTCACCTTCACATAACTTTAATTTATTTACGATCACTGCTGGATCAGATCAGTGGTCCATCTAGTCCAGCATCCTGTCTCACAAAATAACCATGTACTTGTCTTACAGGTTACTGTCTTGAGTCTCTGCAAGAAAAGCAGGGTATGAAATAAATAAATAAATAAATAAATAAATAAATAAATAAATAAATAAATAAAACATTTTCCAGGGGTGATTCCCTTCATAAACTTCTCCAGGCACCCCACAGAGTTTCTCATTTTCCTGCCTCTGCCACTGCACCAGGGATACAGGTGGGAATTCTGAGATTGAATTCTGGCCTGGATGTAAAACCCATCCAAGCCGGTGGCTAGTAGCTGAGGAATGAGGTAAACTTGACAAGGAGAAGATAACTTTTATTTGAAAAGAGAATAAGAACAAAGTTTATTTGAAACAACACATGTGGAGTGAAATATTAACCGTTAACTAGGGGATACAGTTTTAAAACAGCTCATCCCAAATAATAATAATAATAAAAAACAACTTTCCAAGGAAGGCTGGAATAAGGACTCTAGCTGCCAAATTTTGAATCCACTGAAGTTTGTGAAGCATCTTCCAGAGCAGTCTCATGTAGAGAACATTATAATTATAAAATCTGAATATTATCCAAACATGTGTTATCAAGGCACTTGTAACAAGTCAGCTTTCTTCAGGAGCAGTAGCCACTCAGATGCTGTGGTTCTTTCTGACACGTTTGTCCAAAGTCATCATGTGATGGGACTGGGAGAATGATATACACACATCCATGATCTAGCCTACACTCCCCAAGACTTCTGGTTGACTGAGACAAAAGGAACAGCTCCTTCCATTCTCTCGGGTTATAACATGCTGGTTCAACTTGCAAGCCTCCAACCATGCATTGGCAGGGGCTTGAAACTACTACCAGCAGTGAAGTTGCTAAACCAGGGCAGTTATCTGTAGGTGTCACTACAGAGCCACTGTGCATGACTAGTGGGCTATGTGTGGCTTTACAGCCACATATAGTCAGATCTGAATCAAATCTAAGTACTCTCCAAAGGACAGGAGTCACCACCATTCATACTGTCTTCTGTTTCATCTCCCTCCTTGTTCCCAATGAGGGGCACAGGTCTTGTGACATGGATCTTCTTCATAAGACATTTCTTCCAGTAGAAAATTATGCAGAATTCATTCTTAGTTGTTTCTGTCCATTGGTGTGTGTGTTTGTGTGTGTGTATTGTCAGCATTGCTTGCTATCAAAATGCTGTTTCATTAGGACACAGCCTGCATTCCAGAATTCCACATGATGTCCTGGCACGTGGCCATTCTGCAGCTTCCCAAACTAGCCAGCCAATCATTGCTGTGCTCAAAGATTTCACGGACATGTGCCCTCTTATCCCTTTGTCTTCAGGCTAGAGCTCCCTTGCTGAAAGAATCCATTTTTAGAACTAAATATACTGTTATACAGCAAGTCATGCAGAAGGCTCATGCATTTGATTTGTGCTCATGCAAGATTTCTTCCTAGAGTGCTGGTATGCAAATTGATGTGAAAACCAAACAACTAATGATGTTAAAACAAAGCAAAGCCAATGGCACTCACACCAAAGGGATTTTCTCAGGATGCTTTTATATCAGCAGTGGCTATTATTAAGGATGTCTCCGCAACCACTGCTACCATTACCATGTTCTTGTCTCTTCTTTACAGTCTGATTCTGATCTCCTTCTGTTGGAGCTTTTGTACCATGACCAAAACTGGCACTGAAACAGCTGCCAACTTTATCCCACTTGCCTAAAAAAAAGTCCTTAGCACTACCTTGCTACATTTATAGATCATCTATGCATTCAGAAGAACCACACAGTACAGCTCTGTTGGGAAGGTACTACTTCTGAATGCACATGGGCAATTGTTGTTTGAATTCTCCCATGCAGTTAAAAAAACAACGGAGTCCACTTGTAGAAAACTAGCACCTTTCTCCTTCATGTGCTAGATTTCTAAGTGTATGGTGTGTCCCTCAGGTTAGCATTTAAACATGTAGTTTCCCCATGCAGAGTCTGAAGTGCTACCACCACAACAAAGCTGTACCACATTCTTCTTCTGAATATGTAAATCACTTCTAGTTTGGCTGGTGTGTTAGGAACTTAAAGTAAAGCATTAGGGGCCATGGATAACATATTTGTTCTCCTTTCCTCCAAAATTCTCTATTACCACATAGAACTGCCCCAGGGGGAGGGGACGGATTCCACTACAATAGCTAAGCGGAACTTCCATACATAGATGTGTTCTGCCTCTGGGCATCAGATGCTGGTGACAGACGAGATGGGCAGGCCATCATCTTCCTGTCTTTCATATGAGTTCTTAGTAAGGATTTGGAGTCATTTCTGAACAAGCCCCCCAAATAACTGAAAAGGCCCATGTATTTCCCATATGTTTGGATTACACAAATAAATGGGAAAAACAATGAATGAATAAATGTCATTAATCCAGTCACTGTCTTAAAGCCTGAGAAACTTCAATCCTCCACCTCTCTTGCCTGCTCAGCCTCTGCTTGTGCAAGTAGTTTGTTATGGAATGGTAAGGCTACACAGCCTCTTGCGGGTACTCTGCGTCTTCCACTCTACACGCAGGACAAGCAGGATCTGCTCGAGCACACTGTTCCTGGATAGAAAAGGGGGCACAGCCATATCCCTTGCCATCTGCTTGCTAGGGGAGAATCCCCTCTCTCAGATTACAATGTCGAATCCCCCTTAAATGAATGCGAAAGGCCAGACTTCCCCGAGAAGCGGAATTGCACAGCCCTGAATGAAAGGCACGCAGCTACCTTTAGACTTCTTTTACAGCTCAGAAGTCTTCCCAGCGGTAGCATTAGCTCATCAAAAAAGTGCCTTTGGGGAGTTTTTGGTTTTCACTCCCCATCTCTGTTTTCATGGCATGCTTTATTTGTTTCCGCTTCAGCATTCTCCCAGTCAGTCTCTTGCTAGTTTTAACCTTCCCTCCAAGGTTCTGCCACAAGAAAGCTCTCTGCTGGCCATGTGCATGTATGCAACTCCGAGCCTTCTTGAGTGTATTAGTTCATGGAGGGCCCTAACTTCCAAATGAATTAGCTCGCTCTTTTGTTTCTCCGCCTGCCCGAGCTCTACAAGCGCTTAATCAGAAAGCACAGGTTTGTGTCTAAGCTGTTTTTAATAGAGCTTGGAGGGGCCACTTGGCAACACTTCATGTCTCCAGTGAACACTGCTCTTTATAGCTGTAATAAAGACATGTGTCTGTGTTTCTCTTTTACAGGGCTGGAGTGAAACACTAACAGGAAGTATGCATTTTCATTTGAAATCATATAGAAATGTGGACCCAACATTTCTTTTTCTGACAGAATGGCAGCTTGTTATTAACTTTTAGAAGTTGCAGAAACCTTATTGAAGGCTTTCACGGCCAGAGTTCATTGGTTCTTGTAGGTTATCCGGGCTGTGTAACCGTGGTCTTGGTATTTTCTTTCCTGACGTTTCGCCAGCAGCTGTGGCAGGCATCTTCAGAGGAGTAACACTGAAGGATACTCCTCTGAAGACAGTGTCCTTCAGTGTTACTCCTCTGAAGATGCCTGCCACAGCTGCTGGCGAAACGTCAGGAAAGAAAATACAAAGACCACATTTACACAGCCCGGATAACCTACAAGAATCAATTGCAGAAACCTATTCACCCGTTCCCTTTTGGCCAGACTTAGCACTGTTTCAAAAATGTATGCATCTTTTAATGACTGGGACATAAATGAGAGTTATTTTATTCAACAGAATTGTATTCCTCTTTTCCTCCAAGGATCCCAGGGCAGCAGAAATCATTCTCCTCTCCTTTTTATCCTGTGAAGTTGGTAAAGCAACTGGCCCAAGGTCACTCTGTGAGTTTCAGAGCACTGTGGTAATTTGAGCATGGGTCTTCCAGATCCTAGCCTAACCATTACACCACACCGAGGTGTTACATGTGAAACAAGCTTCAGCTCTAACGCCATAGACCAGACAGAACTTTAACTGTTTATTTAATTCATCTGCCCAGTGGGGACCCAAAGTGGCTTACAATATTCTATCCTTTTATCCTCACAACAACCCTGCGAGGTATTTTAGGATGAGAGTGTGAGATTGATCAAAGGTCACACAGGAAGCTTCCATGACAGAGTGGGATTTGAACTTGGGTCTCCCAAATCCTAGTCTAATCACCACACCATGCTGCTTTCATTAACATCAATGTGGTGCTTTTCAGTAGAGCTGGTTCATAGCTTTTAGTATGGGTCATCAAAGCAACATATTAATTTCTTGAAAACTGCAGCATCCAGTGACGATTTACTTGTATGAATGGGCTATCACTGAGACATGCACACAAATGTTTTCAGTGGAGCCAGATTACATATTAAGCTGGGACATCATCATGTGCAATCTAGTTCATACAACCTGCAAGTTCCACACAAGGACCACAGGAACATGCAAACACAACATTGGGTGTTTTTTGTTTTGGTTTTGGTTTTGGTTTCATTTGTTGTTACTGTGAGCCTTATCTTATTTGTTTCCTTATCTTAACTTATTTGTTTCTTACATGCCATTAATATGCTACTAAATAAATATAACATTAAAACTGTGTAAATTTAATGTGGGAAACCAGAAACAAAAATGGTGTGAAAATAAAGACAGATGAAATTCATACAAGAAAAAAAAACATCACGATGGGGATGTTAAGAGTTAAAACAGCAGCAGTCTGACACGGGATGACATCAGGCTGCTGTGTCAGAAACTGATAGTATGAAATTGTACCTCTACATGAGGGTTGCTGTGATTTGTGTAGTTACAGGAGCCATTTTTAAAAGCTGCAGTGATTGTAGAAGTCTCAGCAGCCACATTTCTATTCACCACTTGGAAATGCAAGTGCACACAGTCCGCATCCCCCAGCTAGGTTGGAAGCTCCACTACCAGAAGTTCTATAGATGCCAAAGACCATCATGCCAGAGTTTCTGGCTGCATGAAGTGATGAAGAGAAGTGGTATTTGTAAACTAGCATCATTTCATACTTAAAACTTTAATCATGTATTGTAAATCTTTGCTTTCTGTCCACACAAATATATACATAACTGGTATGCTTACTAGAATTCCAGGCTGATTGTCATGTTAAGTGTCCTCAATAGGAGGGGCTTGGGTGGTACTCCCAATGTCGGGGTTCCACGGCTCACTCTTTATTGTTTCCTCTGCTTCTTTGGCCTAACGTCTGTAAAGACTGTTCAGCTAAGTGTAGGGATAGACCACTTACCAGTCCTGGAGAGGCATAGTCCATCGCCTCCTCTCCTGCAAGCTTATCTCCTGCACGTCTATATGAGGTTCCTTAGCTGGAGCGTCTTGGAACTGCCCCATTCCTCAATGGCCAGCTGACTGCGTGACTGCCTTGGCAATGCCTCGTTGGTTGTACTAGAGCCGTGTTGGCGAACCTATGGCACGCAGAGCCCTCTCTGTGGGTACGCTCCCTGGACTAACTGGGCGGCGGGGGCTTTGAACCCCGGGCTTTGAACCGCTCCATGCTGCCTGAGCGGTTCAAAGCCCCCCCTTTCCTGGACTCCCCGCTGGGAGGTGGGGGCTTTGAACCTGTGTGCCTCCCCACCTCTCCCTGGGCTCCGGCGCCTTGCGGGAAAGCGCACAGGATCCAAGTGGCTGGCCGCTCCTGCGGAGGGAGGGAGGGGGGACCTGGCAGGCGGCTGTGATGCATGCCGGCTGGAGAGGCCCAGGTGAGCCCCCGCGGGTGGTGGCGGCAGAGGGGGGGCTTCCTGGGCAATCAGTGGGGGGCACTCACATCTCCGTGGCGGCAGCCGCAGCCCTGGCCCAGAGAGGCGGGGTCGTGACTGCCCCCCAAGGCCGCCTCCTCCGGGTGGAAGCGCTCACCTGGCGCCAGCTGCTGAGCAGCCTCTCTGGCCCCCGTTGGCTCCTCCCGGCAGGGGCCCTGGGTGGGGAGGCAGGAGGCAGCCCCGCGCCTCCCTCCCTGCAGGGCGGCCAATGGTGGAGGCTCCCCCGAGCCTTGCCAGTGCTCTCCCCCCGGGAACCCGGCCAGCGGGGCCAGGAGTGCGCGGCGGAGGGAGGGGCCGGCCGGCTGGTGCCGCTTTGGGGCCTCCTCCCCCCGCCGGGAGACGGGCGCCCAGCATCACCGCACAGGCCAGCCAGGTGGGGCTCAGCAGCAGCGCCTCCACTGGGCAGGCAGATGGGCCCCGGAACAGGCAGTCTCCGCCAGCATCTCTGCTTGAAAGGCACCAGGCAAGGAGGGGACGCAAAAGACCCTTTCCTGCCGGAGACCCTGGGGAGCCGCTGCCGGTCAGAGGAGACGAGACCGACCTGGATGGACCAAGGGTCTGATTCAGTGGCAGGCTGCTTCTTGTGTTCATGTGGAAGCTCCTACCCCCAAACGCTGGTGGGCCTGGCAGGTGCTTCTGGCCTGGAGCCCTTTCCAACACCGCTGCCCTCCCCAACTGTCCTTCTGCAGGGAGACCCCCACCCCCCGCACACACCAGTGGAGAGACAGCTCCCCCCTCTTCGGCCATGGCTGGTGGGCAGCAGGAGCTCAAGAGGAGTCACTCCATCATCCCCTGCTTCCTGCTGGTGAAGGTAAGCCCTCGGCCAGCCAGCTGCCCTCTGCAGCCCCAGCGCCCACCCGCTTAGGCCCCCACCCGGCGCCCACGGGGAGGGGGCAGTCAGCAGCGGTCCACAGCCACTCAGACCAGCGTTTGCAGGGAGCCTGGACTGCTGTGGTGCCCTTGGCATCAGTTCAACCCCCCCTTTCCTGGACTCTGGGTGGCGGGGGTTTTGAACCGCTCTGCGCTGGAGCAGTTCAAAGCCCCCCCCCTTTCCTGGACTCCCCACCGCCCAACTGCTCCGTGTTGGCACTTTGCTATAAATAAGTGGGTTTTGGGTTGCAGTTTGGGTTGCAGTTTGGGCACTTGGTCTCTAAAAGATTCGCCATCACAACTGCCATCTAAAATCTCCACCAGTGAAAATTCCATCCTCTGGCACAAATGGTGCTGTGCCGCTTCCAAATTGCCTGTATTTATGTTCAGGAGATCCGGCAGTGCTGTGGCGCTGTGGCAACTTCAGCTTAGCATAGGAGTTGATAGTGATCATACATTTTGATTTATTAAAGTGAAACTGAGATTTGATATCATGAATTAATAGGCTGCAAAATATGCTTACTTCTTATGAACATCCCCAAGGACTGGTTTGCCTCAAGGGTATGGAACCAAAAACAAGCATTAGTTTGATAAGACAGATGCACAATATCTAGCCAGTCTCTTTGTGTTTCAGTCAGGAACGTAATCCAAAAACCTTTTCCCCTTTATAATTCTGTTTTAATGCAGAGAAAAAAATAAATCACGGTGAGTAGCTACACCCACTGTTCTCCAAGCATTGACAGACGAATCCAGCAGTTGCCTTACTGTAACCAGCAATACACAGTTCCTCATCGATTGAAGAAGCACTGCTATTTAGCATCAAGGCTTAAATATGAAGAGCTCAATATGTAAAAACAGTCGTTTTATCCTCCTATTTCTGGGTTCAACAAAATAGAACCAGCCTCATTACCAGCATTCCTGTCACTTCAAGGGCACTGCGACCATCTCTTTTAAATTTAATGGATTTGCCCTGGAATGCTAGAACCTTTGAGGAGATTTAATCTCTCAGGAAATTTAGAGCCAACCTCTGCTTCCTGTGACCCAAGGTTGACTCTACTTTGTTCAGACGTTGTGCTTCATTATATGGTTGGTTTAAACTCCTAACACTTTCCCTCATTCACTGAGGAGGAACGTGGTATTGTTTCTGAACTAATTGCATCAGCAAACACTTGACCAAGAATAATAGGTAGCCCCTCCCTTCAAGTGATAAAAAATGGCAGGTGACATCCCTGCAGTTGGTACGAAATAGAACATGAAACCTTTTGCCATTCAGGATTTGTCCACGGAGGCAGGGAGTCAGTCATGAGATATTTCCTTCTAAAGCAGGTGAAGGGAATGATTGGGACTGTATAGCATTCCCAGAACTAACTGAGGAACTCCATTACAATCCTTTTATAAATGACACAGAACTGAAAGTGTTCAACAATCAGTTGCATTTCAGCAGAACAATAAATAACGTGAACATTATTAGGAACCAGGGACATTTTAATTTGCCAACTTTTAAAGCGTCACGTGGGAGAAAAATTGCAATTAGAATTGTTACTAACACTAGGGCTGTCAAAAAAAAATTCGGTACAGTTCGGATTCGGCCGAATTTGGCCCTTGTGGGTTCGGTACGTGCCGAAGTCCGAACTCCCCCACTTCGGATCCGTTCAATTCGGCGGGAATTCAAAGTTCGGAAACAAATTCGGCCGAATAAAGCCATTAAAAACACAACCGCGACTTTCCGCGGCTCTGGGGGGGCATTTTTGGGCTTAGAGGTCCCAAACTTTTGGCAGAGCTTCAAAGGACGTTTATTGAAAGACTCCCCAAGTTTTGTAAAGATTGGGTCAGGGGGGGCTGAGATATGGGCCCTGAAAGGGGTCCCCCCACCCTTAATGTTGTGCATCTCTCAGCAGAGCTTGCCGCCCACGCACAAAGCTCCCAGCCCGACAACAGCGGAGAAATTAGCAAAACAACTGCAAACACAACCTTGTTAAACAACACCTTTGCAACACACAACTGAAACCTCCCCAAACCAGGGAGCGAGAGACTCGAGGGGGAACACACACCCCAGGCAGAACCGACGTAAGCCCCCTTTGGCTTCCCCCCCACCCACAGAAACTGCTCCCTCCCCACACACACACAGACTCTGCTTTCCCCCCCCCCACACACACACATACACAGGAGAAAAATTATAGATTAAAGCCCCCAAAGGGGTCTTACTGTGGCTGTCTTCTGTTCCATCAGGACGGGCTGTAATCCAAGATGATTCCAATTAGGCACGGAACGTTTTGCTCTGGAGAGATGCACACAGGATCGGATCGGCTGCCCCATTCATCCCAATAGGGGAAAGGGGAAAGGGGAAAGCCCATATCTCGGGACCCCCTGACCCAATGTTCACAAAACTTGGGGGGTTCCTTAAGAAGCTTAATCTAAAGTTCCAGTGAAAGTTTTGTGTCTGCACCCCCAAAAATGCACCCCCTGCAGCCATGGAAAGAGAAAAGGGGGGGAGGCGATATTTCTGCCCCCACTGAATCCATCTTTACAAAACTTGGGTAGTATCTTAAGAATAATTCACTGAAGCTATGCTAAAAGTTTGGGGGCTATATCCCCAAAAAAGCGCCCCCTTCAGCCACATAAATGGAAAAGGGGGGGAGGGAAAAGGGGGAGAGCCCATATCTCGAGACCCCCTGACCCAATGTTTACAAAACTTGGGGGGTATCTTAAGAACACTGGTCTAAAACTCCGCTCAAAGTTTGGGATTTGTACCCCCAAAAATGCGCCCCCTGCAGCCATGGAAAGAAAAAGGGGGGGAGCCCATATCTCGGGACCCCCTGACCCAATGTTTACAAAACTTGGGGGGTACCTTAAGAAGCTTCATCTGAAGTTCCAGTGAAAGTGTTGTGTCTGTACCCCAAAAAATGCGCCCCCTGCAGCCACAGAAAGGAGCGAATGTGCACAAGCACCCCACACACACACACGAGGATTTTGCTCTCTCTCTCTCTCCCTGGCCGGGCCGCACATCAGCTGATTCCTCCAGTACTCAATCCTGACTGATTGGCCAGAAGAAGACCCAGCTTGCCCACCGATTGGCCGGGGGAGGAGAATGCTGCTTACTGACGGTTATACTGCTTACTGACGGCCGAATTGGCCGAATTTATTCGCGAACTCCCGAACTCGCTGAATTCGCTCCGCCCCCGGTTGCCCGCCAGTTTTGAGTTTGGATCCGTCCGAACAGAAAAGCAACGAATCAGGGGAAATTCGGTTGATTTTCAGTTCGGACCGAACCGAATTGACAGCCCTAACTAACACTGCACCTAAACCAAACTCTAAAAATGGTTGTGAAAATTCCTCTTTATATGAAACCTTTGAGAAATTCAAATATGGATAGAAGAGTATCAGAAAGACAAACAAAAGATGACTTTCACACACCCTAGGTTATGTCCCCAGATTTAACCTAAACCCAAATTTGTATCATATGTGGATGTTCCTCCTCAGGCAACATATCTGAGGAATTTCAAGACAAGCTAGAAGTATAGGAATAAGAATAGTGTGCTTTCTCAGGACAAGGATCCCTCATAATACTAATTTTTAAATGTATATTTTTTGATGTTCAATTTTTATTGTACTCTTTGTGAATGTAGTTATGTAAGGGTAAAACAGATGAGACACTGGAAGATTTTGATACATTCTTCCCAGTAATTTTTAAAAGCAAATTGCCCCTGCAGGACCCCCGATTCACTTTGTGGCAATGGAAAGGTTTTTTTTTTAACCCTTCCCTTCCGACATGGCTTCACCTATCAAAACTGAGCCCCCCTCCTCCTCCTGGAGAACAGGCTATTAACCCTGGAAGACGATAACAGGCAAACAGTATGCTTGACTTTTTCTTCTTCCAGTGCTGGTAACAGCCTGGGGAGAGGTCAGTTTTTGTACGCCAAATGCCATGTCTGGAAGGAAGGGCAAAACTTAGTGATATTTTAACTTTCTTTTCCTTTGCGATTCAACCTGAAAAATTCCCATTTTAATTTCATTTCTCCCTTACAGATACCAAATTCTTGCTTCTATCTTTGTATCCTATTTTCTGTGTCTTTGTGTTGATTTTCCCCATTAAAATGTAGACATTTCCCAACATTATTTATATGGTAGATCCAATGTATGACATTTATTAAACTTACAAAAGACATACATTACATGTATAAATATATACCATATATATATATAAAATGCATATAAAAACCATACAACTTGTGTGTTCACAATACAAAAGAATCTACAGTGTCAAAACATGGAAGAAATAATATTTTAAACTAACATGAAAAGAAATGAAATAGGGAAGACCTTCCTCTCCCTGTCCCCCTGCACAGCAGTCTCAATCCAAATTGTGTCTTTCCTGCTCCCACGGCTGCAATTTACTTTCATAATGCTGGGAAGCTCATATCACGGATATTCCAGATTCTCGTCTGGCTTGACCCTTAGAGTACTTGCCAGATGGATGTTTTGCTGTGGGGGTGTTTCAGTAAAGGGAGTAGCTTGCCTTTCAACAACTGCCACTATTTAAAAATATAAAGTAGTCAAGAGGACGGTTAACTGTTTATTCTCTCTCTGTGTGTTGTTGTTTTTGAATGAGTTGACTGTGAGAATCAGCTAGCTTTGGTTCAATCCTGCCATCACCTCCTTACCATTACTTTTAAAAAATCATCTTCTCATTAGGGAATGAGTGGAATGTTATTCTTTGCCAGGAGCCTATGGTTAAAAGGGAGGGAGTATTTTTTCTAAGTCAGCGTCTAATCCCATTATAAGGTCTGATACAGCTGCAGCAGAGATAAACTGGAGAGCCATTTAGAAAATTTAGGTTAGTTATAATAGGCTGAGCAAATCTATTTCTAACTTACTATATTTCCTAATTCCTAGCTTAATCTGGTGCCTAGAGAATTTCATGGTATATTAGTGGTTTTTAAATATATATATATATATCCCAAGTTACAGATGAGAGGCTGCAAGGTGTGGGCCTGAGCTTTCAAAATACCCCTAAGAAGCCTAGATGCAGCATTTTGGTTCAGCAGGATACAAAGATGCAAAATAGGATATGGCTCCTGTATTTCTGCAGTGTCAAAGAAGAGATGAGCTGTACCTGACTAAATTCCTTCTCCTAAACAACTCTAGACCCTACTGGAGCTGTTTCCTTCATGGCTGTATGGAAGGTTTATATGGGACCATGTGCATTTAGGAGGTTTCCCAGTTTTCCATCATGTTTAGTTATTTTGTAAGTCCAAGGTATGTATGAGCACAGCTCTTAATACATTTTCTCTCTGATGCTGTGGACCACTGCAAGAAATTACAAGGGGCTCCAGTCTTTCTCTCCAATCGCTTCCATCAGAGATGGAGAATCATTTACCTAGCCTCTTAAATACAACATGCTTCAAGGTTCCATTCTGATTTAATATTTTACACAAAGTAATTGAACAAGACCACCTGGAACTTTGGGAATAAGTATCCAATAACAGGACTGCCCTGACGCCCCCAAAATGTGTTCAGTAACTGGATCTGAAGGGGTTCCTGCTCTGCTATGTAACTTCACCCTTGACTTCCCTTGCTATGTTCACCTCTCTCCATGTAGGCATGGAGAGAGCTACGTTCAGCTCTCTCCATGTGTCTCCTGGCAAGCCATCTGGGAGCTCCAAACTTCCTGGTCTGTACAGATCTGATGGCAATTTGCTTCCTGGATGCTTGTCATTCTTTTTAAGCAAACTTTCCCATTCAGGGTAAGTAACAGCTCCCTGCTTTTGTCTTTCCCCAAAAAGCATCTCTCTTGAATTGACTCATCACACAGTGAGAGTGTGGACATTTAGATATTGACTTTATTGCAGGTGTTCCATTGTTTGGTGCTAATTACATGCTTAATATTGTTCTGATTGTGTATATTTCATTTCCAGTTAAAATAAAACTCTGTTTCAATATTCATGCTCTGTTGCTTAAATGACCCCTTGTATCTGTGTATCATTGCCATTACACTGGGTGGCAAGGACTAAAGCTGCAGCTTCTTTTGAACAGGACTAAGGGGTGGCAGAAGAGAGCTTTCCCTCATAAGCTTGGCTTCCCCGGGGTGGGTTTGGACACAATGTAAGCACCAACCTTCTTCACACAAACATGTGTCTAGTACATGAATGTCTTCCCTTTCACACATGGTAATATAAGCTACACTTTGGCTGTGGAATGAAGGGGTATAAATTGATTAACGTCCTCCAAATCAAAGATGACATGGTAAAGATCAGCAGTAGAACACATTTCTGTATGTATAAAGTGCCTGGCATTTCCAGATAAAAGCATCTGAGAGATTAAGCTTTCAGAAAGAAGTGCCTGAGACCTTGAAGAACACCTGCCAGGTACAGTAAACAATACTAAGCTTGATGGACCAACATTCTGGCTCAATGTAAGGCAGCTTCATAAGTATTTTGTTGTGTGATGCTTGCTTCAGTCAACAATAGAACCTCACAGGCAGGCCTGCACAATTTGGGTACTATCAAGCCAAATGAAGCCTACTAACCAACCTATTTTAGCTCTTTGGATCCTTCATTTTATTTTCTTATTGCAGAAAAAGCCAATATATTTATTTAGCTGATGGTGGGCCTCCATAAATAGCTGTTGGGATACGTGCAGCCTAGTGGATCACAAGTTGTTCAAGTTTCCATGTTTTGCTTTCATATCACAGACTCCTGGAATCTGTGATTCATTTAACACATCACAGTTTCGTTTCCTATAGAGGGTACACTTGCATGAATGAAAGCCATCCTGGGAGAAGGATTTATATCCATTTCTGCTCCTGCAACAGACACAAGTATGCTAACATTTGGCACACTTGGGTCTGATTTATGAGGAGATGTGACAGAGGTATTAATCTTGCCTACACTGCAGTTTTCATTGTGAGACTGCTTTGTGAACAAAACAAGTAGGATTTTACAAGTGGCACACCAGGTACAGCCTATCCAAGAAAATCGTGGCCAATTGACCAGGGGAAACATTAACCTGTATCCTTCTAATACAGACATGCTGCAAAGTTCAGCAGTTTTTCAATTTCCCCCACATAAAGCATGATGCACCACCAGGCTCTGGGCGCACACAGCAAAGATTTATAACAAAACATAAACATTTTCTGACAGTGTCAAAGCAAATAGAGGCTGATAACAAGATATCCTTGATTCCCTTCTATTGATGGTCCTCAGGCAAAAGCTTGGGCGCATAGATGAGCACTGCTCTGTCCCTTGAAGGTCATAGGACCAGCTGTGAAGGACCAATAAGAGAAGCAAAGCTGAAAGCATGTCACGGAGAACATTCTGCCTCCAGCACTCAGAAGTGCTAAAACAAGAGTGTCTAGTGGGAGAGGAAGAAAGTCCCACCAACGGCTTACAACAATGGCACAGCTCAGAATAATTATAAGATCAGTCACACAAATCTCTTTGTATAAAGGCCACTTACCAATATTTTGCTGGGTGACCAATGAAGCACAAACTGGAGAAGATGATAAACCCACCCTGCTCACTGCTGCCAAAAGCAGGAAGGAAAACATAGGCCGCCTAAGCCAGTTATACCACTAAATGCAACATTTAACTATTTATACATGCAACGCTGACTATGTAGATGCTGTTGCAGGGAATACACCCACTCTTGATGGTGCATGCTTCCATCAACACTAGGATGGATCCAGTGGTGTGTGGATGTGCATACCAGTGCTATGCACACAAACATTCACTTCACTTTAAAGGGGTCCTTACATATATAGATTCTACTTCTACACACTCATCAATACGGTCATATGAGTGAGCATTTTGCTAGCAAAACATAATCAGAAGCACCAGAAACTGTTAGTCATATCTCAGCATTACAGACAACTTCAACATTATCATCTGGGGAGGCCAGCAATGATGGATAACTCACAACTGCCCTCAGTTATAGGTCTAGCAGAATAGTTCCATTTTACAGGCCCTGAGGAACTCCATAAGGTCCCGCAGTGCCATGATGTCACTGGAAAGACTATTCCAACAGGCCGGGGCCAAAAAAGCCCTGGCCCTTGTTGAGGACAGTCACACATTCTTTGGGCTGGGGACCACCAGTAAATGGTTGTTCATGGAGTGCAAAGCTCTCTGAGGGGCATACCAAGGGAGGCAGTCCTGCAGGTACAATGGTCCGAGACTGTGTAAGGCTTTAAAGGCCAAAAACAGCACCTTGAACCTGATCCGATGCTCCATTTGGAGCCAGTGCAGTTGTTTCAGCACTGGTGTTATATGGTCTCATGGCAAGTTCCCCATGAGGAGCCTTGCCATGGCATTTTGCACCAACTGGATCAGTCTTGAGGGCAGCCCTATGTAGAGCGAGTTGCAGTAATTCAGCCTAAAGTTGACCGTCGCGTGGATCACTGTCACTAGGTCAGTGCTGGCAAGGTAAGGCACCAGCGGCCAGGACCGGTGGAGATGGGGAAAGGCTGCCTTGACCACAGCTGTGACCTGACCCTCCATTGATAAGGGGGCATCAAGTAGCATACCCAGGCCCTTGTCAGCAGGTGATGTTAATTGCATGCCATCAAGAGCCGGGAGCCAGCACCCTCTCTAGAGCTGCCCCGGCCAAGCCAAAAGACCTCCATCTTTGATGGATTTCGTTTCAGTCAGCTTTTCTTCAACCAACCAGTCACAGCATCCAAGCATCTGGCCAATGTGTCCGGGGCAAGGTCCAGATGGCCATCTATCAACAGATAAAGCTGGGTGTCAAAGGCAGGGCATCATGGCCGACGGGCAGTTCAGCTTCCACTGACTGCCTGCAACCCCTAACAGCCTGGGTGGTCCCCAGGAGGCCAGGAGACTTGGAAAGATAGGAAACTCCAATCTGATCTTTCCCCCCAACAGATTGGGACCTGAAAGTGCTGGGCTCTGGACCGGAGAGCCAGGCACCAGCCGAAGCTGTTAACAGGACGGGAATACCCGAGATGACTGTATCCCTGCCATTTTTCCTTTCTTTTTATTTCCCTGTCTTTTTCTCCCTCTTTGCTTTTTATTTTTATTTGTGACTGCGAACCATGACCAGGATCAAGTTACCCTCTCGGAACTCACACTAGAGAGAGATCAGTAAAAGCTTGGAAAATCAGTGAGTCAGGACAGAGGAATGGAGGAGGGAAAAGACACAGCATGACCAGGTGAAGAGCCACTGGGAGAGGAGAATCGAGTCTCTCGGGCGTTGATATCGGGCTTCGGAGGAGGGGTGGTGGAGAATTCAAAGGAAAGATGGGGGAGAAGGTGGAGGTGCATGGGCACTGGCTTCTGAGAGAAACGTGACCCAGTAGAAGAGGTCTCTGGAGGCGAGGTGTGGTTTGCCTGTTTGTTTGAGGGGAATATCAGCAGTGTTTTATGGCTGGGGCGTTCAGGTACTGGAGTAGGGAGGAGTAAAGTTGGAACTACTCAGACAGCCTGACGCCAAAGACCATCACCACTGCCTTCCATTGTCTCATCTTACATTACATTCTGATTGGTCAAACGCCGCCCACCCAACATCCAGCTTCTACATGGAAGCTAACATGCAAGGGATTGGAACCGTAGAGACAATGAAAAGACTGACTGCAGCGCCATCTGGTGGAACGGACATATAGCACCCTGCAACTTATTTTCTTTTCCCTTAGGCATTAACATCATTGAGCCTGCCAAAAGTCTAGCACTTTTTTCTTACTAAATAAGCTTATAATAACTAGCTAAAAACTAACAAATACAACAAACATCGGGAATATTAATATTAATAAATTAATCATTGATTTTTAACCAATTAACTCTATTAATATAAAAGAAATTTTTGAAAATTAGGTGGGATAAAAACTTTAATTAAGAAATTGATGTAAATGAATTTAGGTCATAAGTATTAATTAATTAAAGTTTGACTGATTAGTTAATTAATTATTAATTAATTGAATTCAAAATAGTAGTTTGATTTAGATTAGGACTGTAAGTTTAAAAAGTGTATGTGTGTCTTATTATGAAAAGATACTTGACCTCAACAAAGAAAACACAACCACTAAGGAGACTTTTGGTCTGGGGAGTACAAGTAAAAGAAATACCAGCGAACACACCTCAACTTTTAAGAATAACTTCACAGTATTCATCTAGTCAAGAAGTTATGCCCAAATCTAAAAAAGGAAAAGGCAAAAACTCAGAAGAAGAGGAAATACAGATGGAGGATTTGAAAAACCTTATGCTACAGCTCAGTGAAGAGAACTCAAAGAGACAGGAGGAAAATAATAAAAGTTTACAAGAGAGTTTTCAAGAGCGTTTGAAAGAGAACAACAAAAGAGACATTGTCAAGGATTGAGAAGATTGATGACAACTCTAAAGAAATTAAAGCTTTTCAACTGAGACAGCAGAAAATTGAAGAAAAACTTGAGCAATGAGCTACAAAATTGGACATTCATGAGAACAGACAAACACAGATGGACCATTTTGACCTCCAGGACATCATTAATCTAGAGAATATCTGAAATTTAGAGGCTTTGGGGGGAAATTTGGCCTATCGGATTTCGAAATTGAACTTAAACAGCTATTACAAGAAATGTATAACTTCAGAGAAGAATTTCTTCAAATTGAAAAAAATATTTAGGATCACCTCTGCTTATTCAAGAAAGTTCCAGACACCTGGAGACGTTTTAGTCAAATTCTCACTCCAAAGAGCAAGGGACAATATTCTTCGGGCACAGAGGGATAAATGATTAACTTACAAAGGGAAGGAGATTCTGCTCTTTTCTGACCTGCCACCAGCGGTGATCCAAAAAAGGAAGCAATTTGATGAACTGAGCTATTCTGTATAAGAAGAATATATGATTTTGCTGGATTGCACCTTATGCATTAGATATCTCACCACCAGATGGAGGAAAGTAGTCCGGAACAAAGAAGAAGTGGATCTACTCACAGAAGAATTACTTTTGCCTAGCCAATACCTACAAGAAAGACCAAGAGAAGATCAAGATTCGCAAGAAGAGGCCAGGCTAGAAGAACTGATAAGAAGAAAGCATAGCAAGCAGGAGCTAAAGGAAGCAGTTTTGGGCTTAGTCAAAGTGGATCCCTGAACACCTCATCGTGAAAGAGAACAAGTCAAAGAACTAGTCGGCGCGGCCAAATCGTTTATATCTCCTGAGTCTTTGCTGGAGATAACGCAAGAAGAAAAGAGACAGGAAGAAATATTGGTGATAGAAGGGCTGACACTCGAAGAAGAAGAACTGAAAGCTGAAGAAGCAAGAGTGTTGGCATAAAATGTCAACGGGCTAAACTCACCTGCAAAACAGAAGAAAATATTCCATAAATTAATAAAACCAACCTCCGATTTGATATGTCTCCAAGAAACACATAAAAAACATGCATGATATGTTCTTACAATGCAGTAAATTAGGCACTTTATACTCATCTTCCTCCTTGAAAAAGAAGAAAGGAGTTGCAATTGGTGTCAAAGGTAACAAGCTCACAGTAATAGATTGTATAAAGGACCAGAAGGGCAGATACCTGATTCTTTTAGTTCAAGGAGCCAATGGTAAAAAATATACGACTGCCAATATAAATGTTCCAAATCAGACAAAGGAAAAATTTTACAAAGTTTTTTTTGATGACTTAAATAATTTCCACCAAGATGAAATACTGATTGTGGGTGATATGAATGGAGTCATGGATCCCATATTAGATAAATCAGTTCAGTTCAAAGGGAATAAACTGCCAAAGATTGTATTTCGATTTCTGAAAGACTGGAATCTTACTGATGCATGGTGCTTTAAACACCCAAAAGAAAGAGACTTTACATTTTTCACCAACAGACATAACTCATACTCCAGAATTGATCTTGGATGGAATTTAACACCTTTCTTAATAATTTGGAAGAAGTCTCTATCTTACCTTCAACCTACGCTGATCACAGCCCACTTCAGATAAAAATCTCAGGGGATAGAAGAGGTTTGAGGAGATGGCAGATGAATGACAACTTGTTTCTGAGACAAGATATTCTAAAGCAATGCCTAGAAGAAGCGAAAAGTTTTTTTTGAATTAAATTCTACTCCAGACTTGCCAGTCAGAACAATTTGGGACACAAGTAAGGTGTATATGAGAGGCAAACTTGGCTTGGCTTCCACACTTAAGAAGGACAAAGAACAACTTTTGGAGAATCTACATTCACAATTAGGTCAACTGGAAGATGCTCAGAAAAGATCGGGTGACAAGCAAGATTTGCTTAAAATTCGAAACTTGAAACACCAGATAGAAGGGGTTAACTACTGGCAAATATGTTTAAAAAAGAATCAGAGAACAGAAGGATTCTGGCTGTTATTAAAGATGACCAACCGATGAACAAAGAAGAAGACATTCATGAAATATTTAGAAGTTATTTTGCAGAACTATATCAAAATAATGACTCCGCCCAAGTGGACCTTGATTCTTATATTCAATTGGCAAAAAATGGTTTTTCTGAGGAGACCGACAAATACTGAACCAGAAGGTCTTACTGATGCCTTCAGGAAGTTGAAGACAGATAAATCACCGGGACCAGACGGTTTGACAGCTACTTACTATAAAGCACTGGAGGACATTTTGACTCCACAACTACAAAAGGTTTTTAAGGATTTACTTCAGGAAGCAGTGTTCGAGATACTTAAAAGGAAGCTCAAATATCGTTGACACCAAAAGACAATCAAGATAGATGTTCTCCAAGAGCATATAGACCAATTTCATTATTGAATGTGGATTATAAATTTTTTGCATCAGTCTTAAAGGAGAGACTAAAGAGATGTATCATGAAGATTATTCACCCAGACCAAACTAGATTTATTCCAAAAAGACAATTGAAGGACAATGTAAAAGTGGTACTAACAGCAATAAATAGCATCAAGACAACTAAAAAAGAGGCCGCAGTGTTGTTTTTAGATGCAGAGAAGGCGTTTGACAACATCTCCTGGAACTTTCTTCTCAAGGTATTAAAACAGATAGGCTCTGGCAAACAATTTTTGACAGCAGTGAAGGCTATATATTTCATTCAGAATGCCAGATTGCTGATTAATGGGATGTTAACTGACTGAGTAAAAATCGAAAAGGGCACAAAACAAGGCTGCCCGTTGTCACCACTGTTGTTCAATTTAGCGATGGAAGTGCTCGCAAATAAGATTAGATCTAATCAGAAAATCAAAGGACTAATTTATGAAGACCAAGAGTATAAAATTAGAAGTTATGTTGATGGTGTGTTGTTAATGTGCCAGGAGCCAAAGACGTCAATGATGGAGATAAAACATCAAATTGACATATTTACATATTATTCTGGATATAAACTGAATAAATCTAAGACAAACCTAATTTTATATAATGTTTCTCAAGAAGAAAAGAACGATATTCAAAACATATTGCAATGCTCCATCCCAAAGAAAAGTCTTAAATACCTCAGAATAAAAATTCCTGTGGGATCAGACATGCTATTTGACCTAAATTACCAAGTTTTGTGGAGAAAGATTGAAGAAGATCTGGATAGGTGGAACAGATTACAAATCTCATGGTTGGGTCAAATAGCAACAATCAAAATGAATGTCCTACCCAGGCTCAACTTCTTATTTTTGATGTTGCCAATTGGCATAAATCCATCTACACTGAAGAAATGGCAAAGTCATATAAATAATTTTGTGTGGAAAACCAAGAATCAGATTTGCAGTATTACAAGATGAGAAAAGTAGAGGAGGACTGGCCCTACCAAACTTGCAACTCTACCATCAAGCTGCTACTTTGGTAGCGGATACTTTGTCCAGAAGACAGGAAGATTAGACTTGAAAAGGCAGACTTGGGAAAAGGCTTCCACTACTGGTTGTGGGCTAAAGAATTCAGGATAGCTCCCAAAAAATACAATATGGAGAATATAACAATCCAATTATTAAAAGTGTGGAACTCCTTGAGAAAGACTCTTAGTCCACCTCCGCCAGGGATAATGTCACCGACAGAAGCATATATGGACTCTGCTGGTAGAATAAAAAATGACTACCTATGTCATAGGTCAGCCTGCTGGGGCTTCCTCAGATGAGGAAGACCTTGAAACTGAAGGCTGTGAAAGAGAAGAGCAGCCTCAGGCAGAGTCCTCCCTATGTCTACAGCCATCCAGCACTGAAGACTCACCCGTGTCAGAGGTCCAGCCACAGGCAGTGCCACCAGAGAGCCCCCCAAAGCCACTGGAACAGAGGTGCAAGAGACTCAGGGCACAGATTCATGAGAAAAGAAGTGCTAGATTGCAGGCCCAGAGAGGTATATTCCCTGCTGACAGCAATGAAGATAATAAGCTTGACCAGGCAGGGAGTGCTGAGATGGATAACCAGCAACATCTGGTTCCCCCCAGGTCTACTTAAGCCATCAATGACGTCAATTTGGGGTGATAATGAATAGACTATCCAGGAAGTATGATGCTAATTTGCTATAGAGTATTTAAGGACAGAACAAGTAAGTTACGAACGGAAATTGGTGAAGATAAAGCAGTTTTAAAGGCAATGTAGAGTTTAAAGTAATAAATAACGAGGACAAGTATTTTTAATGTTTTTCGCAATATAAATTTCCAAATATAATAGGAGGGATAAGGTATGAGATAAATGATGAACTGGTCACGGAACATGAGATTGTATTGTTTTTATTCTTTTTATTCCTTTATTTCCCCTTTTCTTATTCTGTATTCCTTAAAAAAAAAAAAAAAATTAAAGCTGGGTGTCATCAGCGTACTGATGACAACCCAGCCTGAAACTCCTGACAAGCTGAGCAAGAGGGCACATAATGATGTTAAACAACATAGGGGAGAGGACTGCACCCTGCGGCACCCCAAACATCAAAGGGTGTTGCTGCGATACCTCCTCCCGTAGCATCACTCTCTGTCCCCGACCCTGGAGAAAAGAGCGCAGCCATTGAAGGGCCATACCCCAGATCTCAATGTCAGCAAGGCGGTAGTCTAAGAGATCGTGATCAACCATGTCAAAGGCTGCTGACAGATCCAAGAACATCAGCAGCCCTGACCCATTTTGATGACACCCAACCTCCAAACGATTAAGTTTGTCCTAAGGGCTTTATTGAAAAGCATGGAAGATTGAACTGTGTCCTGTGGAACCCCAAAAGATAGGTCCCATACTGATGACAAATGGTTTCCAATAAGAACCATTTGAGTCCGATTTGTGAGGAATGATTTGACACCTAATTCTGCCTCTAAGCACCTCAGCAAGATGGCATGATCTACTATCAAAGGTTGCAGATAAATCGAATAAGAGCAACGAAGAGGCATGGCCTTTGTCTACACTCATATAGAGATCTTCAACTAAAGCTAGTAGAGCCTTCTTTGTTCCATCACCTGGCCTGAAGCCAGAGTGAAAAGGGCCTAGAGCAGATCAGTTATCCAAGAAGACTTGGAGTTGGTCTGCTACTGCTCTCAATCACTTTGCCCAGAAACGACAGATTAGACACTGGATGATAACTGGCCACTTCATTTTTCTGTAGGGATGGCTTTTTAAGCAGCGAGCAGATTTTAAAATGTTTTTAAAGTAGTGGTCCTCTTTGAGTGACTGAGGAGTTGTTGATGTGTTCTTTTCATGATCTTAGCAGATATAATGGGCTAGGATCCAGGGTACAAGCAGCAGCCTTCACAGATCCCAGGATCTTTCCCACATAAATAGACGAGGCTGTGTATTAGGTCTTTTTTCTGGTGTACCTATGTTGCAACTGACATCCAGATCAGAGCACATGCTCGATATTTTATCAACAAAAAGCTTGGCAAAAGTATCACAGCTAATTATGTGTTCCAGAAGTAGAATTTGACTAGCATATGAGGGGCTAAGATTCTTCCTGCTTCCATCCCCAATCTTCTGGCAGTTCCTGAATACTAGGGACAGTTGTTCAATTTCCTGCACTCATAAGCCTGAACCCTCAAATGTATCAGAAAACAGCCAGCTGTATGCTCAATCTACCTTGCCTTCCTAATACCTTGGGGTAGACCAGATGGTCAGTTGTTGGTACACAGTAGGAATATCTGGAAACATCAAGGATGCTGGAGATTTGAGTCTGGATGAGATCTCAAGATGTTTAAAATTATGTGCCCATTTCAGCATCCACCTCAATCCAGAATCACAAAATTCAAGAGCTGAATATGATAGCAAAGATCCTTACTTAGACTTTGCCTTGGGGACAGCTAAACATCTGAAATGCTGAGAGTAAAGTGTGGCACTGCAGGGATACATCTTCTGCATTAATGCTCTCAATTGGGTTCATGGCCCTAGAGTCGAGGTGCCAGATGGCTGATGCAAGGCAATGCACCATAGCTCAAATTGATGATCAGTCAGCGAAGGTTAATCCTCCTACAGCTGGATTCGGATGGATGGATCTCTTTGCCTGTATTGTATTGTACTCATGTATTAAATATGTCAGGTGCAACTAAGATGGTTTAAGGGTACATCTAAAAACATAGAGGATGACAATGATAAGCACATATCTCAAACCGGTGCATTGATCATAAAGCTGGATTAGATGTAGTTCCCTATGAAGTCCATACTGGGTGGCAAATCTTTGTTAGTGTAGGAAATGACACAAAGCATTTTTTTTGCATCCAGGTTTGATAATTCTTATTTAAAAATAATGTAAAATTGTGTTTATTCAAAGTTCTCTGCTTTACACCATGGTCATGACATTTCATTAAGGACTAGGTACCTGATTAATCTGAGCAGCCATCCTGGTAGACATACATGCAGGCGGAATTCCAGTGCTGATACTACCAATACTTTTGGGAACTCAATGAAATCAACTAACATAAGCTATAACACACCATGTGCTGAACAGCCACATAAATATAGCAATCCATATTACATCACCTCATTCAAATGAATGAGCTCTCTGGCTGATCTAGACCATTTCTGGATCAGCCAGAAGCTTCGTGATTACAACTGCCCTGTCTCCAGGTTATCTTTAAAATGTCCAGATCTCATTTGAGTTGTGGTGATGAACCATAAAATAATGAGAGTTTGCAGATAGCTGCCTTTCACCTAAAAGACATTATCAGCAACCTCATGTGACATATCTGTTTCTGGACTGTACCTCTTCAAGCTGCAAGGGGGAAGACCCAGTGTTGGAATACTCCCCATATAAAAATGGCACACACATTTACATATGAACATAGGAGAGAGGCCTTCTTGGATTAGACCAGTGGTCCATCTAGTCATGCACCCTGTTTCACTCAGTGGTTAACTAGCTATGCGGGAGGGCCAAGAAACAGGGCACTAAGGCCAAGGTATTCCCCTGATAGTGCCTTCTAGTAATGGTATTCAGAGCTTTTCTGCCTTTAGACATGGGCCTTCTCTTTAGTTATCATGATCAGTACATGCTGTCAAGCAGGAACCCATAAGGAACTTGTGGGGGAGAAAAAATTCCACCCTCCTCCACTGGGCCCCACTTTCTTTTCCTGCTTCTTTCTGCCCCCCATCTTGATTCTTTCTCCCTCATCCTTTGCCACCTCCTCCTCCTTCCATTGCTACTACCATCTCTTTCTTGATTGGATGCAAGCCCCTGCTGCCATTTCTTTTGGATTGAGAATCTGACATCTTGCTTGTTTTTAGTTGTTGGGTTTTTCTGCAGTCCCACCCTCCCACTTTGCAGAGTTTTTGAGCCGTAATTTAGGGCCCTGTTCAGAATTAGATATATTGATAGAGCTATCCTCCATAAATGTGTACAACTAAAGTCAACTATACTAGTTGCCATTACTACTTAACCCAATTTAAAGTACTTCCTTTGTCTGACTTCAACCAGTTGCCCATCGTCTTCACTAGATTATTCCCCCAGTTCCACTGTTATGGGAGAAGAAAAAGTTCTGTCTCTCCATTCTCTCTGTCACTTACCAAATTTTATAAAGTTCTATCTTGCCCCCTCCAATTATATTTTTCCTAAACTCAAAACCACCGGGCTCTGTTGCTTTTACTCATAGGAAAGGTGCCCCAACCAGCCCCTGAAAGATAGTGGTCTCAAAGTAAAGAATGATTCTAGAAAACATGCCAACTCCCACCAGTATTGTGCCAGGCCATTAATATATCAAGTACTATCTACTCTGACTGGCACCAGGTCTTCGAAGTCTCAGGTAGACTTCCTCCCTAAGATGTTTTAAAAGGGGGTGCCAGAGATTGAACTGGAGCCATTGCACAAGCAACAAATATGCTATACCTCTGAGCTGCCAAACAAAAATTCCATTTTATGTAATTAGTGCTGGGATGGACATGAGAAGGCACCGTTTGTGTGTCAGTCAATTTCATCTAATGAATCAGGAAGAGAGAACAAAATTCACCCACAATGCCTTAATTCCATCATAACTGCCTGCTTTATCCCTTGTAACATTCCTATTTCTCTCCTTTTGATTATTAGATTTTTATCCTGCCTTTCCTTCAAGGAGCTTATTAACTTGTTCTCCATAGGAGGCCCATGCTTGTTAATGGGAAGCTCATTTATGCTACATTGCTAATATATTATGACTGATTCATTCAACACCATCTGTGGCATACAACTGGAGCTCAACTAAATCCAGTCATACTGTAGAACATTCTCAATGTATATGGAGCCTCTTATTTTTCTAATAGCTGTCTAGTACAGTACATTCTCTACTTTTTGGCATTTCCCCAAGAAACTCTGTAAAAATCTGTTTTGACGATGAGACAAATTTACAGACCCCAAAATGAGAAATTTCTCATAGTTCCAACAGCCAAGCTATATTTCTGTCTGAAACAGGAAGTGACATTGCTTTCCTTGCCAAAGTAGCAGACAGTTAAGTAGTGAAGACTGTAGAGTTTTTTTCCACTTCCATACTTCATTGTTCAAATGTGTGAGATATCAGAGTATTCAGGCGGGGTGGGGGGTGGAGGGAGGTGCCTCCAAGGAAGTCTCTTTGGCCGAGGGACAGGATCACTACCCTTTCACTCTTCAATGAGACATTCTGCTTTGTTAGATTTGTATCATCCTGTTACTGCAAACAAAGCATGCTGGCACTACTGTTTGTGAAATGTTCAAACCCATGAACTTCACTTATAGGCAAATTCATGCTTCATCTCAGGTTTTACAGATGGGGTAATCATGCCTTAGCATTGCTCACCCATTCCAACTGTGTGAAGAAATGTCACAAATGTTGAACAACGTAAATGCATAATTGTAGGGGCCTCACCCATATGATCTTTCCAGCTGTTTTCTGGTAACATGTAAAGTAGAGATGAATATATGTCGGTTCCTAATTAGACATTACATTATACAGAAGTGCTTTCTTATAATTACATATATATTTAATTATGAATTTTTATTTGCATTTTAATATTCTATGGGAAATGTCTAATTCTTGAAATTACATTAAATTTATGTTACTATTTTTAATTTTATTGTGGTGGAATTTCCACCTTATCCTGTATTGTTGCTATGGTTTTTGTTTGTTTGTTTGTTTGTTTTTGATAATGCAATAAGGACTTGATGATGATTCAGAAGTGGGAAAGAGGAATGTGAAACAATTACTTCCCTCTCGACTTGACGGCACTTTACACACACACACAACCACATGGAAAGCCTACATAAAAGTATGATGCATGCACTAGCTCTTACTGTTGCTGCTGTTTTAGGCTTTATCCAGACATTGTTGGCTATTATGCCATCAGTGTGCTACAGCAATCACTCACAGCTGGATTTTTATATGTGGACAAGCCAATCAAGTTGCAAATGACTGCCACAGTGCTGTGACTTTGCAATATACAATGATGTTTGCATGTAGCATTAGACTCAAAGGAGGTACATAGGAAGCAGGTATTTATTGTTAATGAATTAGATGGTGTATCACCTGTGCATCTAAACACACATTTTGGGGGTCTACTGCCCCATGGGACTTCCACCTCTATTCACTGCTATCATATTAGAACTCCATATATCAAATCCATATATTATGACATTTCTCAGTACAATGGTAGTGCCTAGCAAAACACAATCTTATGTCATTTCTAAATATGATAGCAGTGAATAACAAACCAAAAGCCTGGCAAGTAGTAACCATAATGATAGGAAATGGAAATGATCACATGGAAATGTTTGTATTGGCATTGACAAGGAAATAGATGGAGGCCGGCAACAGCAGTAAGTAGGCTGGGGCAATAGGCAAGAGATGCTTCAGAGATCCATATCTATTCCCTGCCATACTACTTATTACACAGGAGATCCATTATTAGATCTTCTGCTGTTTTTGTTGTTGTATATTTTAAAGCAACTGGGGGAAGCTCTAGATTTTATTTGACTGGCAGTACTGGGAAAGGAGGTGTGTTTAACCCTTCCCAAGAAAACTGTTTACAGTGCCATCCTAAGCAAAGTTATGCCTTTCTAAGCCCATTGATTTAGAAATATATCTCTGCTTTGGATAGCACTGCAAATCATCCCCACTCCCACCATGGTTAGGCCCTATATTTTACAGGTAACTGTTTTCCATCTTTGGGGCACACTTTAGCTTAAGCAACCTGTCTGGAGGAACAGATTAAACCCCTCCTCCCACTGATCTACTGCTCTGATCAAATTCAGAGCCTCCTGAGATGAAATCATGGATTTCTCATGTAATATTGGGTTTCCCTTGGGGAGTAAGTTTAGAGACTCAAAGCAACCGAAATCAAATTCTTTTGAATTTCTATCCACATTCAAGATCTACTCAGGAACTTTATAAAATCAACAGTGAATTTTCCCATTTGCCCTCAGATTGTTTCAGACACTGGTCAATAATGGTGATTACTACTAAGATAGGGGGGAAATGCCACAAGGGCTGCACCAACAGCTGTACAACTATGGGCAAAATGCCAGTGGTGCAAGAAAGAGAATTTTTATTAGACAATTGTAGGTAAACTATTAATATAGTTATTATATATAATATAATATAATATAATATAATATAATATAATATAATATAATATAATATAATATAATATAATAATATAATATAATATAATATAATATAATATAATATAATATAATATAATATAATATAATATAATATATACACACACACACCAATAACTACATTAATAGTTTACCTACAATTGTCTAATAAAAATTTATATATATATATAGATATATAGATATATAGATTAGATTAGATATAGATTAGATTATATATAGATATAGATATAGATATAGATATATAGATACAGATATAGATATAGATATATAGATATATTAGATTCCCTGATGAAACTAAAGCAAAATGCATAATATAATATATATATATATTATATTAACTCCTATGCATTTTGCTTTAGTTTCATCAGGGAATCTAATTCTAGAAAAGACTCTGGCTAGGTGAGGAAGGTGCAAGAGACAATAATATTATTAGATTCCCCTGACAAAAACTAATGCAATTCAGGAATAGATTAGCATTCCTGTTCCTGCTGGTATCGCATACCTTCACAAATTTATCTTAGTGGGAGAAGGAAGGTGGGATGGAAAGGGGGTAAAGGAATTTAGCCCTTTCACTCCTTCAGGAAGTCTTATTAGTCACTCCATCGGGTTATGAAAATGGGTGGACTGGTCAAATGGCTCACTTCATTATGAGCAAGGTCATCTGCATTGGCAGTTCATTGGCTTGTGATTGTTTTGTTTCCCAGCCTTCTTTTGGACACCCTATTGATCATACTGCATGGCTGTTGTTGGGTAGGGACAGCACCTCATTCATCTTTGTTCCTTTATGGTACTTATTACACTTACAGATAACTATGTAGCTAAAATTCTAAAGAAAGATACTTATTGAAGGTATGAGTTGCTTTATGTCATGAAATGAAGCAGAACGCCAGTTATATACAAAAAAATTTTTTGCCAGTACAATGGTTGCCCTCAGTTAACAGTAGTTGCAATTAATTGTACAATGCATGAATCAATAGAGCTGCCTAGCACATACAAAAGTCAAATACATTTCTTTTTTGTTCTTTTTCTTTTTTTTAAAGTCAAATACATTTCTGTAAAAGTACAATTGTCAAGTGCTGTTTTGATACCAGCAGAGTTTAGATAAATTGGTCCAATTAACCTCTTTGACACTGCAGCTGTAAACCGAATTATACTCTTCCAAATCCACTGAAGTAAATCCTATCATTCATTACTGGAAGATGGAAATGTGTGTTTATATAGATGATGAGATCTCTTGTTGATTTACCAACAAGAATAAGAAGATATTTGTATTTAGTTATGCATTCTTTTTGAGAACAAGAGTGGTGTAGTGGTTAAAATAGTGGACTCTAATCTGGAGAACCGGGTTTGATTCCGCACACCTCCACATGAGTGGCGAACTCTAATCTAGTGGACTGGGTTGGTTTCCCCACCCCTACACATGAAGCCAGCTTAGTGACCTTGGGCTAGTCACAGTTTTCTTAGAGCTCTCTCAGCCCCACCTACCTGACAGGGTATCTGTTGTGAAAAGAGGAATGGAAGAAGACTGTAGGCTGGTTTGATTCTCCTTAAAATGTAGGGGAAATGGGCATATAAAAACTATTCCTGGCCAGCTTTTATGCTTCTCGGGCCAAGAGTTTTGCCAGCTTGCATTTGTCTTCAGACAGCATCTCTAAGTAGAGGGCAATGCCATCCCAAAGAAAAAGATGATATCTGGGCATGATGCATTGATAATTGGCAATTTTGAAACCAAGAGTGGAAGATGCATAGATCTTTCTGCCTGTTCTGTCCAGTTTATGGCCCTCTCTGTTGACAGGGGCTGAATGTTGGGTGCCTTTGGTTTTCCCTTGGGTGTCGCCTGCTACCAGGGAGTTGCCAGTGGGGTGTTGGAAGAGGAAAGGGCATCCTTCCTGATTTGTTCTATATTGATTCTCAATACAGTTAGTGGAAGGTGACACCAATGCTGGACATAGCCAAGGACCAGTAGTGACTTGAAGTAGACCCTCTATGACTGGGAATGTGATGGGATCCATATTACCAGGATGCATGACACTGATTACCAGATCCATCAACCTTGGTGGGGTGTATGAAACATCAATTTTGAGTGATCTTGCTATTTGGATTAATTGTTCATCATAAATGTGAAGGTCTTCTTCACTGGGGAAGGCTCAGAGACACAATCTGGTTCCCTATCTTCAAAATCAGGATCAAAGTCACCATCTAAGTCCCCTGGAATGTTCATCTTTTTGTGGGGCTCTTGTGAGAGACCCAGATCATCCTGGTCAGAACCAATAAGAGTGTATGGATCCCAGCCTTTGTGATAGTAGTTTCACTAGAGGTCTGGGCATGGCAGTCGGGGTGACGTCAAATACAAATCCATGAGAACCAATTAGGGAAGTGGTTCCAGATGGTGAGATGAGGGGGTTGAGGACACAGAATGGGAGGTTCTGAGTCCTGGATCTCACCCTCAAAGATAGAAGAGGACGGTGAGTGGTTTGATGGAGAAGGTATTCTCAGAATGGGAATCTACTCTCTGATAGGTTCTAAGGACATTTTATGTGGGACTGAGTCCTTGTAAAAGGGGTAGGAAGGAGTGGATGACAACTTTGACTTAGGAGGCTTCTCTGCATGCTTATGCCAAGCTTCCTTCAACAGTAGTTCCAAGGAGCTTTGCTTCAAGGATGTAGGGGCTGAGCCCTCAGCAATTCCAGTGAGAGAACTGAGAGAAGGGTGCTCCCCCACAATATCATACTGGAAAAGGCAGGAGATCACTGGAAAGGGGATGGAGTGCCTCTAAGCATTTCAAGCTTCAAAAAATCCTCTCCATGGCAGGCCTGCATATACACAGTACCCCAGGGGTGGGGAACCTTTTTCCTGCCAAGGGCCGTTGCTAATATCTTCATGGTCGATTTTGAAAAGACGTATATCTATGGGTACCACCCCTTTATAGATGGCATCTGGGGGTATCGTCGGTACACAGATGATCTCATGTTCCTGTTGTCCCCCCAGTTTGATTTTGATCAATTTGTCTCATGGCTCAATAGCTGTGCCAGCATTATATTCACTGGTAAATCTGATAGTAGGCAAATACCCTTTCTAGATACCTTAGTCTATAAGGCTAATAACAGTAAACTGGCAGTGACCCTATACAAAAAAACAACTGATAGAAATACTTCGTTGCATTTCCGTTCCTTTCATCCTAAGCATTTACGGCATAATCTACCGTATGGACAATTTATCAGACTTAAACGCAACAACTCCACTGAGGTAGATTACCAACACAATGCCGGGGCTTTAGCAGTATCGCTGAGTGAGAGGGGTTATCCCCCACATGTCATTCAGAAAGCCAGAACCAGGGCTGACCATCTAGAGCGTAATTCTTTGATATACAAACAACAGTCTGATAGACGGTCTCAGCAAGCATTGACTTTTGCTTTGCAGTACAGCCATTTATCTGGACAGATCTCTGGTATTATTAAAAAGCACTGGCACTTGTTATCAGACATATTGGGTTGTGCAACACCTCCCAAAATAGTATACAAAAAGACTGCTTCTATAAAGGACAAACTTGTACACTCAGATATTTACAATGACGCCTCTGGGCACTCTACTATAGGGCATTTTAAATGCCATCAATGTCTTGCTTGTAATCTGGCATTGGAAGTAAAGAAATTTAAAAGGAGGGATTCAAATTTTTCTTTCCAAATTCGTTCCCTCTCCAACTGTAACACTAAATATTGCATTTATTGTCTCTTATGCCCCTGCCAATTAATTTATGCATTAGACCTATTAAAACACGGATATTAGAGCATAGGTCCCGCATCAGGGCGGGCATAACTTCTGCGCCGGTCATAGAACACTTCCTCCGCTTCAAACATAGTGAGAATGACTTGAGATTCTTTGTAATTTGGAAGCTAAATCCTAAGAAATTCAATAGAAATGACAATGAAAAGCTGTTAAGGTGTTAAGAATTATACTTCATACACACATTGAACACCATTACTCCTCATGGGTTGAATTTAGAAAATGATTTGTCATGTTTTTTGTAATAAGTGTGATATTTCTTTAAGGCTTCCAGGGTGCCGGCTCTGCAGCACAGATGCATCATCTGAGCTCTGCATTTCACACACACCTGCTAGGTATTTAACTTATGTGCTTTGCAACAGAAATGAAGCCTTTTTCTGACCTTACCCTTAGAGGAAGGAACTTTGAATTTTACCCTGCTTGGGATATTTTGATATTGCAATACTTTGGCAACCTTACCCTAATGGGATTGTGCAACATGGATGATAACATAGGAATTTATGAGACTTCTGTTATGTAAGTAAAAAATTGTTATATATTTATTTATTGATTTTTAATGGTGCTGCAAGAAAATAGCAATTGTTGGATGTATTTGTTGTGATATGCAGGAAGGACTGATGAAGATTTGAATTTTGACACTTCGAAACGATCGTATTCTCTTGATGAACTTTTGTCCATTGGCATCATTTTGTCCATACAAACCTGCTCCTGTGGAAAAAGAAACATAGAAAGATTATTGACTGAAGTGTACTCACCCTATTTATTACTCACCTTTTGTGTCTGATGCATGTTGCGTTTTGTATGTTGATGGTCAACGTGACTATTTTTGTAATATATATGTGTGTAGTCACAATAAGAATTTGTTGATTTCTAATAATATTCGCTCCTGTACTGATTTTCTTATCCCGTGGATATTTGTACAGAGGTGTCTTTGTTCCTCCTCCACCACCTGGAGGTTGGCAACCCCAGGGGAGGCCACACAGAAGGCCTGCAGGGCGCCCCTGCTCCCCCTCCCAGGCAGGAGGGCAGCCAGCGGTGGGCCCGAGCAACGAGGTGCCAGGGGGGCACAGCCCACAGTCAATCGGCAAGGGAGGAAGGAAAACAGAGAAAGAGGAAAAGGGAGGGAGGGAGAAAGAGAGAGAAAGGGAGAAAAAAATGGAGAGAGGGAGGGAAAGAAAGAAAAGGACAGAGGGAGGGAAAGAAAGAGACAGAAAAAGAGGGAGAGTGACAGAAAAAGAGGAAGAAAAGAGAGAAAAGCCTTCCTCTCCCCCCACACACAAACCTGTGAAAAACTGGCCCCGCACGACCAGGCCCCAGCCTCCCCGCCCACACCCGGCGGCACACGGAGCCCTGCGTGACTGGGCCCCAGTCCACAAAAGACCCCCCCGAAGCCCAATCGGCTCCCACATGCATGCTCTGCCGCCGGGAGCCGACGGCCTCTTCCCCCCTCCCTCTCGCTGCTCAACAGATGACAGCGGCTGTAGGAGGCAGCCTTGGGGGAAGCGTCCTCTCCCTCCCCTCTCGCCGACCAACAGCCAACAGTAGGCGAGAGGAGGTCCAAAGGGCACCACAGCACCCCTGTAAGCCGCAGCCCTAGGAACACCCTCGGAGAGGGCTGCCCTGTGCCCCGCCTCCGTGGCAGGCCCCAGAGCTCCTGAGGGCCACAAAAAATGTCCTCGGGGGCCGCACACGGCCCCCGGACCTGAGGTTCCCCATCCCTGAAGTACCCATTTGTGAATGCACAGGTACCACAACAATGAACTACCACTGATCAGCATAACTATCAAACATAATCCTATCAAACAGTCCACCTGACATTCAGAATTAAATAGCAACACCTCTGATTAAAGACCAAGATAGTTTTCAGAATCTATCCATTCAAATGTTATGTGCTGTGTGCCATAAAATTATTATTTTTTCATCACTAGTAAGGGTTAAAAAACAAGTCGGCATTGGAGAGGAGCTTTCACCTCTTTTGACCTGACAGAAGAAAATGACAAGTGAGCATGGAGCTTTGGAAAGAAGTCACATCCCCCTCCGCAACTACCACCATTTTTGAAAAATCTTCATTCTGTCCAGGAGCAGTGAAAGGCACAGGCAAAATACCAAAAGTCATGCATGTCAAGCCAATACAAACAACTGTGAAAAGGAACCTTTGGCATCTGAGATGATGGTATTAGATAAAGACAAAATGATTCAGGAGTGGGAGGGGTGGTGAGGGACAGCATATTCCAGAAAGCCAGTCCCGACTATTTAGATGTGAAATACATGTTTTTGGGAAGCATGAAAAAAGAACACTTTTTATACTCCATATTCCTCAGTGGGTCAGCAAAAAGCTTAATTTTGTGGCATTGGCTGTACATTAGCTAAATTATCCGCAGCAGCAAAAAGAGACATACTACAATGTGCAACTTTAGCAACTGAAGATGAAGAGAACCTATCCTAAAAGACTCAATAAAGGATAATTTCATATTTCTGATCTCTGATGTTTTGACCAGAATATTCCTATTTCGATTTTACTTCTGCATTTTCCAAATCAAATCCATGATTCCTTATCTTCATGCCATTTTCTGTTCCTTTGCACCATTTGTTCCTGTAAAGCAGACACATTTTTTCAGGATCATGTTTCAATAAATCAGCAGTATGCATTATATGTATAATATACATGTAATGCATACTGCTGATTTATTGAAACATGTTGTGCTCTGTACATATAAAATCTGTGCACAAAAAACTTGAACAACATGCATACACAATAGAAAATAATCTTACAAATATAATAGCAAAAAGCAGAGAACTAGAACCACTGACAAGGATATAAATTGCTATAAGAAGAAAAGAAAAACATGAATTAACATTTCCTAAAAGTTATGCACATCTGCTGAATCAGTCATTGGTACCATGAGGACTGAAGGAGGAATAGGATGGTAAGACTGAGAATAACACATCTACATGAAAAGCAAACGCTGAAAGTTGTGCTTCAAGGGAAAAATTATTATTTCAGTAGTTTTACTAAGGAAAAAATGTAATAAAATTTTGCTGACACAGGTTTGAGTCAGAAAAGCGTGATAGAAATCAAGGGCAAGATATACCCAGTGTGGTGTAGTGGTTAAGAGCTGTGGTTTGGCGCAGTGGACTCTAATCTGGAGAACTGGGTTTGATTCCCCACTCCGCCACATGAGCAGCAGACGCTAATCTGGTGAATTGGATTTGTTGCCCCACTCCTACACATGAAGCCAGCTGGGTGACCTTGGGCTAGACACAATCTCCCAGCCTTGCCTACCTCACAGGGTGTCTGTTGTGGGGAGGGGAAGGGAAGATGATTGTAAGCCGGTTTGATTCTTCCTTAAGTGGTAGAGAAAGTTGGTAGAGAAAGTTGGCATATAAAAGCCAACTCTCCTCCTCCTCCTCCTCCAACAAATACTTTAAATTTAAATTTTTACAGACTGCTCAGCTTGGATCCAACACAGCAGTCCCACAGACAGAAGGATTTCCCCCTTCAGAATGCAACACTCTCACCTCACCCTTCCTGCTACAGCCCAAACTACCCCTGAAATGCTGCTCCTGGGGGGGAAGGACAAGGGAGAACCCCCATAAACAGCATTTGGGGGGACATTGGGCAGTAGCGATGGGGTGAATCATGTTATGCTGATGGAAATCCTTCCACCTGTGGACAAATGTCATTGGACCCGAGCCAATGGGTGAAATTTGACTGTGTGCTTCATGATCTGCCCCACTGAAGCCCATGGAACACTGAAAATACATAATTTTGTTTGGCCTGTGCACTCTATTAAATTTAATTGGCATTGAAATATATCTGCTGCTGATGGTTTGGTGCCACCAGAATAGGCAATTTTCTTTGGTCAGACAAAGCTGGAAACTTTTTGCTATGCTGATCTCTCATATCATTTGTATATACCCAACAAAACCGACCCGGGAAACATGTGGACAGGCATAAACAAAGCACATGCATCCTCTGAGGCTGCTCTGAAACTCTGTGCTTCATCTCCTCTCTATCTTTCCATAATACATTATATTCTCTCCCCACCCCTTTCTCAGTTTCTTAATGTCTGCGCTGGGAAAGCGTGTTCTGAAAAATGACTCTTATATACTGCTTGCCTGCAAGAAAAATATCACTCACTTACGATCAGAACTTGGACTAATCTAAGCGACAAAAACATGTACAAAACAAGTCACAAGGGGATAAGCACACAACCAAGTGGCAACCTAGTAAAAAACACATAGCTCTACATCCCATACATACATCTTCTGTATTGCACGGATTCATGTGACATAAAGGGATTGAAGCCAAGCAGAGAAAGGGGGAGAGAAAGAGAGAGAATGCAAATGTATTATTCATGAGGAAAAGCTTTCCAACATCCACGGCTGTTTTTTTTTATTGTTGTTGCCTAAAAATAGAATGGCAAAGGGAAACACACAATAATGTGGCTTTTTTGGACTTCAAACAAACCTTTTTTAAAAAAAAGCCAAGGAATCTTATTGTTGAAAAGTAATACACACAGGTAAAACAGATATTCTTAACATCGAGTACCAATGGACATTTTCTTTCTCCTTATGTAGCAGGATTTGGCTGAACGCCACAGGCTCTTTTCTTCAAACCTTTGCTTTATGTAAATGAGCCCCAAAAGAATATGCTCCCTAATAGGTTTAAACCCTTCCTTTGATTTGAGACTTCCCCCGTACATCAGAAATCTTGCATAGGATCACAAAATGTGGGCAAAGCTCAATTCAGTCGAAGCGTCTCACTTCTTAGCTGACCGCAGATCATGTGTAGTGCTAGGGGAATAAGCAGGGCATTAAAGCCTTCCCAGCAAATTCCTTAGTTCAAACATTTTGTATTCAGATACTATTCATCCACTGAAGGCGTAGTGCAGGGTAAACAAAAGACCACGATGCTGATACTGTTGTACTGCTGTAATAGAAGAAATTTTGGGATTTAACAGTCATGGAAAGTGCATACCGGTAACTAACAGAAAGTTAAGGGGAGAATGGACTTCTTTGGACAGTGCTGACAAAGGGGCAAAAGTAATCTCCCTGTTATGGTTTTTATTTGAGTGGATGTTAAGACACACATGCACATAAATATGTGTGTGTGGACTCACACATATGAAGAATTGGGCTCTAGTCCACAAATATTTATGCTTATACTCTGTTTACCTTCAAGATGCCACAAGACACCCTTCTTTAGTTTTTGCTGAAACACAATTACCTCTTTGATATTCACATACCAAACTGATTTTTTGGGGTGTATCAATCTGGTTTTTAAGAAATTTAAATATTGCTAGAAAAAAAGATGAAATGCAGTATTTCTAAATTTGTTTCTAAATTTGAGGGGGAAAGTACTACAAATCTTGCATGCTAATGCCCAAAGTTGCAACAATATACAAAGGAAGACTTGTGCCCTATTTCTGATCCCAAGACAAGTTTCCAGTTCTACACACATCATAATTTGGCATCGAAGAATGATAAAAAATAAAGATATTTTGGGTATATTATATGTAATAAATAAAGTAAACCTATTTAAAATCGATATTCAGGTTGAGCCTGAGGCACGGTTCTTGCCACACCACCTCTGAACCCAGAAATTAATTAAATAAATGCAATAAGGCTGGTTAATGGTCACAGGATTGTAGGCCAAATGTTATGCACCACAGGGCACCAGCATGTGGGCAGTCAGAAGAAAGGATCCAAAGAGAGTAACAGCAGGGAAAGAGGGTGGTGGTGGATTGTATTAGCTGCTTTTTAAAAAAACTTTCTTAGCTAACACAAGGCTTAACGACATGGCATTTTATTGAATGCATGGTCCCAATCCCACATTTGCCAAGACAATGGGGAATGCAAGTGAGAACATTTATAATGGAGAAGCCAGTAAGGAAAATGAATCCAGACAGGGCTGCTGACAGAAGGGGAATAAAACTCTGTGGGGCCCCAGTCACCCTGGGACAGGGGAGCCACGGAGTTGGGCAATTCATGTGATTTGTTTTCAAATGCTTTTGGGGTGGGTGATGTGAGAGAGAGGCCTAATAGCAATCTTTGACTGGGGGCAAACTAGAACTAGAGATAGGGACTACAATAGCTCCGGAGATGCCCCTGTTCAGCCACTCTTGAGCTTTCGTACTGATCTCAGCTCAGACCCCTTTCTGCCCAGATGCACCTACTTCTGGCTTCAGAGTCCAAATGGGGGAAAGAAACCAGGGGGGTAAGTATCCCCTCCCTCCCCAATGCTACACTGCAAATTCATCCCAGTTCTTGAACAAGGATCATGACAGAAGTAACAGGAACTTCATGTTTGGCTTGTAACTTCTGGTTAGCCCACAAGCCTTAAAAAAGAAAAAAAGAAAACTCTACAGTGCAACAGTATGGTTTTACTTTTTAAGTTAAATGACACATTCAGAAACTTGAAGACAGAAGAAATATGAAGTTGCCACCCATTTCATAAAAATAACCATGCACAAAAAGAGCCATGGTGTGCCATGCTTCTGTCTGTACACTCCTCTTTGGATATGGACCAGTTTCTATTTATCTACCCCACAGAACATCCGTATTTAAGAAAGGCTTGGAATCAGGCTTTGTTCACCAATCTGAGCAAGGGCAGTAAAATTAGGACAAAGGAGTTTAAACTACACATTTCCTCATCCTGCATTCTGTTTTGCTCTTTTCTTTTTTGCAACAAAACTCTCTTCTGTGGATCATTTCTACAAGGTTTTATTTATGCCCATAACACCAGGCTGTCATATATGTGAACACATGAGCTTTGGTGTGACACCCCAGTGGCCATTCAGCAGATTAAGCTCAGCAACTGTCAATCTGTATTATTTTCAGAACTGCAATTATTTCCCCGACCTACTTTCCCTCAATGAGCACCAGTCTACTGTAGGCAAGAACAACAGCACAAAGAATCAAACTTGAATCTTACAACAGTGATTTTCTTCATGCCGTTATTTTGTGTATATATACACACACCCACAGCAGCACAATAACCTAGTTACATGATACTGTATTTATATACATTCCAGTTTTAATGACAATAGAAAGCATAGAAAGCTTTTGCAAAACCTGTAAAATTGCCTTTGTTACCACAACTAAAGGCAAAACTAGATGCTTAGACAAAGTATATCATGGCAGTCTATTGATTTTTGACAGAGAAACGTTGATTTGTTCTGTGATGGGATTTTTATCACTTTCTCGACACAAGCTCTACTAGGAAATGGCACCCGATGACTTCAGAAATGATATTGAATTTGTCGCTCTACAGAAGAAAATAGAGATACCAATTATACTTTCCCCTTCCTTATAACCTCCACAACCTGTGATCCTCAAACCTGAATGAAGCCTTTCCCCCATACCTAGCAGACTGAGCACACCAGGGACACACCAAAACTGAGGGGGTATGGACCGATCACCCTTCAACTTTTGGCATTGGTAGAGGCCTAAGGAGACCACTCCTGACATGCAGTACCTCCCCAGGATAGGCTCCGGAGAGCCCCTTCCTTTTGTATCTGGATCATATGACCTCATATGATGGGGCAAAAGCTTAAATGGGAAGCCTGGTAAGACAGCCCAAAGAAGTATGGTGCAGTGGGAAAAGGAGGAAAGGGAGAGAGGAGGCAACTGGGGAGGTCTCTGTTATGAGGAAGCAAGGGCAGCCAAAGCGGAGAGCCTCCTGCTGCTGGCTGACAAGTGGGAAGGAAGTGGAGTGATGTAACTACCAGGTTCTGAAACCGTATGGTGGTCAAATAATAAACAGAGCTGCAAAAGGAAGAATAAGTGGCTGTGCCAATTTATTCAGGAATAGAACCCAAGAGGATATTGTGCCCCTACCCCCTGGAGATATTACAGGGGGTTATCAGGCATCTGAAAAAAAAAACAGAGGAAACCTCAAAGGGAGCCAATGGGGTACAGTGCATACTGTGTTGGGCTAGGTTCTGGGAGCCAGGGGTTTAAATTCCAAGTTGGCCATGATACTCATTGGGTAACCTTGGTTCTCTCAGCCTAACCTACCTCACAGAATTGTTGTGAGGCGAAGAAGAAGAAGAAGAAGAAGAAGAAGAGTTGGTTTTTATATGCTGATTTTCTCTCACTTAAGGAGAATCAAACCAGCTTACAATCTCCTTCCCTTCCTCTCCCCACAATAGACACCTTGTGAGGTAGGTGAGGCTGAGAGCTCTAAGAGAACTGTGACTAGCCCAAGGCCACCCAGCTGCCTTCATGTGTAGGAGTGGGGAAACCAACCCAATTAACCAGAGGAAATCCATGTATGACACCCTGAACTCTTTGGAAAACAGTCATCGAAGTAGCCAGATAGATAATTTCATTATGCCCCAATGCATTTCAACAATAACACTCTTTGTCAGGGACATCTAAAAAGACAAACAGGAAGGTGTTTACACACAGAGTTGTACAGATATAGTCAGTTCACAATACATAACTGATAAGCTGAATTCAGGCTGATGGAAAATAAATTATGCAGTATTGTTTTACAGGACATGAACACTATCTAGAGTTGTTAGCTGGACAGCCAATTATTTTTCCTGACTCTTTACTAGTGCATATGTTTATGTATATCAATTCATCATCAGTCCCCATTTTGGGCTGAAATATTCTCCGGATATTCCTTGTAGTATGCATACCTTTTATTAACATCTATTGGGTCATGCAAGCACTTTGAGTCCTGAGCTCCCTGTTTGTTAAAAACAAGATGAGGTTAAGAGTAAGAGCAGGGCAGTGCCTACAAACCTGCAGGTTATGTGGTTGAGCTGTTGACAACAAAAGGCATAATGGGGACATTATCTTTGGACCTGCCAGTTTGAATCAAGAGAGAATGTACTGGGGCTAGCTAAATTAGGAGAACAACAGGAAGAGTTCAAGAAAATAGTACTCTGGTACCAGGAAAGCAAATGCAACCTTATATTTTAGTGCTGCAAAGATCGTTGTGAGAAAGTAGGAGCAACTGCTTGGGGGTGGGAGGAGAAAGCTTCTGCTCCTCTAAATAATTTCCTGTTTGCTGGTCGAATAATTCAGCTTAATTCAAAACTGGATTTACCTATCTACTAAACAGAACAAACTCAACAGAGAGAGCCTAAGGGACATCTGTATATATGATATAGATTTTCATCCTGGAACAGGGTGGTTGAGAGGAAGGGATGAACAGGGTGGGTAGGGGGACAATATTCTAAGTGCTCTGGTCATTCTGGATCTGGTCAAGACATGTGGATTGTTATAAACTCTTAGAGATTTGGGGGTGAAGCCTGAGGAGGGAGGGTTTCCGCACATAACACACCTCCGCTTGGCTGGCATAGTTCTCACAACATGTGGCAGTAGGGTTACCAACTTCCAGGTGGTGGCTGGAGATCTCCCGCTATTACAACTGATCTCCATGTGATAGAAACCAGCTTCCCTGCAGAAAATGGCCACTTTGGCAATTTGACTTTATGGCATTGAAGTCCCTCCCCGCTCCAAACCCTGCCCTTCTTAGGCTCTGCCCCAAAAACCTCCCACCGGTGGTGAAGAGGGACCTGGCAACCCTACCAGACCTGTAAGCATAAGTAGACTTTCTAATGGTTGCTATATCCGCCATCAGTCAAATTTTCTGAATTCGATATGCCTAGGTCATAATGATTTCATCCTAGGTACCATGCATTCTAGTTCCCTTTTCAATTCCGCTATCTTTGAAATACTCTTCAGTTGGATTGTATCCTGAAAACATTGTGACTCAAACTGAATGCAATTTAAATGGATCTTTGGAAGTCTGAGGCCTACCACCTGCATGTATGACCCTTGCCTTTCCTGGTTACATAAATCTTCCAGGGGACAGCTGGTGGACAGGATCGGTGAGGGGGTGGCCACCCCAGCCTTGAAACAGGTTGTGGTGCATCCACTTCTAAAGAGGCCTACCTTGGACCCAGAAGATCTCAATAATTATTGACCAATCTTAAATGATCTATTCTTGAGCCAGGTGATTGAACAGGATGTAGCTGGAGAACTTCAAGTTCTCCTAGTTGAGGCAAATTGTTTAGAACCATTCTGAGTTTAGGCCTGGTTTTGGGACAGAAACAGCACTGGTTGCTCTGGTGAATGACCTGCACTGGAAGGACAGAGGGAGTGCATCTCTATTGAGTCACCTGCACCTCTCAGCAGCTTTTGATACCAACAATAATATTATCTTTCACTCAGTGATCACACCTTCTTGACCAATATTTTAATTGTTAATTGCATGTTTTAGCTCTGTTTTAATTTTTTATGATGTCTAATTTTTTTTGGGGGGGGGATAGTTTTAAAATGTGATTTTATTATGCATGTTTTATTTTGTTTATGCATGTTTTATTTTGTTAACTGCCTTGGTGGCTCTTGTGAGGACAGAAAAGCAGGATATCAATTTTGTAAATACATACATACATGGTGTCTGATACAGAGTTAGAGGCCTATGAGACGAAGAATTATGGAGGCATGATTTATCTGTGTAGTTACATAACATAAAAATAGGTAAAAGAAATACATGAGCAACAAAACTGGTAACATGAATGACACCTTGACCATACTGGTTTTCAGAATCTTTATCCCTATACTAAACTATACTGTATATTAATTGTCTTCCTATATCATCTGTTATGTGGGAGATTAATATGCGCTAGAGAATGTATTTCTATAAACAAGAAAATGGTAATCTTTCATTCCACGTCAGTGATCACTTCTCTCATGCCCCATGTGCTAAACAATGCCTAATGTGCAGGACCTAGTTTGGAAATATTCATAGGGTCTTCCCCTGAAAAGTGTTAAATAGAGCGTATAAATGGTCAGAGTAGAGCATTTTGGGATATAATTTTAAAAACCTAAAATAGGTTAATTAGCTAAGACTATGCAAAGCGTTCTGCCCAACTATCTACATGTATTTTGAACTTTTTACACATCACAATGATAAGATTTCAGATAGTAGAGTAATAATTTCAAAACCATGTTAGACATAAAACATGATATTTCAATAATTATTTATTTTATAAATATTTGGTCCCCTCTTTTAGAGAAAACACAGACTGAAAATGTACATGCTGTGATCTGGATAGCCCAGGCTAACTTGACCTTGTGAGATCACAGAAATTAAGCAGGGTCAGCCCTGGTTACTAATTGGATGGGAGACGCTGAGGCAGGCAATAGCAAACTACTTCTGTTAGTCTCTTGCCTTGAAAACACCATGGGGTCACCATAAGTCAGGTGTGACTTGATGGCCCCCCCAAAAAATAAGCATTTTGCCCAACTACCCAGATGTATTTTGAACATTTTTATTCTTCACAATTACAAGATGTCAGATTATGGAACAATATTTTCAAAACTGGTTTAGACATGAAGCAGGATATTTCAGTGATTATTTATTTATAAATATTTGGCTCCTTTTTAAAGAAAAAAACATAGACTGAAAATATACATTAGCTGTGCTCCCCCGCATTTTAAACAGAGCAGAATCAACAAGCGACCTAGAAATCCCAAAACAGTGGCTAAAAGACAATGAAACATTTCTGTGCGAACAATTCATCAGATAATGTTTATAGATTGTTTATAGAGTCCATTGCTCAAAAAACAGCATCATAACCAACACTAAAGTCAAAGGTCCTCAAAAAATAGATTTCCCTCCTCCTGCCAACAATGCCTTATTGATGGAGTAAAAGTTTCTCTCATCACAATTTCTAAGTAATTGATCAATGAAAAACTGCATAAATACACATAGGCGTTTCACATTATTTACTTACTCGCTTACTTAGTAAGAGGACTTAAAGCAGCTAACATCGTTCATTTTATCCTTGCAACAGCCCTGTTAGGTAGGTTATGTTGAGAATGTTGACTGGTGCTGAGATTGTTGTGGTTGTCAATATCTTTATGGTTAATAGTATGGATTATCAACAACATACAGCATTGATCTAAAATCCAAGCTAACATTTAAGCCTGCAAATAGAACCTGCAAATAGAGACAAACATTTGAGAAAAACAACTTGTTTGTGAGACAGGATGTTAAACCACAGAAACCACAAAACACGGTCAGACATTGTATAGTTTGTCAAGGTTACTGATAATCCCAAGAAGTGGAAAGCAAGTTTATCTATCTTCGTGGTTTTACTTGCTTTCAAGTCAAAATGTGAATAACAAAGTTGTTTGTCTTTTGTGGTTAATAAGCCGTGAAGATGAAAGTGTGAGAATGAAAAGTTATTTTGAGAAAGGAAATATGTTTGGGTGATTCATATGACATCTGTTTGTCTGATATGAGATCAAAGTTTGGGAAAGATGTTTGTTAAAGGGATGTTTTGTCTTTTAATACATTTTGATGTCTGGGAATCTGGCAAGAGTTTCATAACAATTTCTTGTTGATTCTCATTGGTTCTCATAGCCAAAAGTATATAAAGGGGCTTGAGATTGTGAGAGGTTGGATATTCATGGCCAGGCAGGCTTGCATGCTGTCTGTCTGAGAATTATCCCTGCCATGACACATTGAAGGGTATGTAACTTTACTGCATTTTTTTCATTGTAATTTTTACTGTATTTCAGATCTGTGTTATTTTATTTGAATCTGTTAGATTTTTTTCATGTAATCTACTTTTCATATATATCAGTGAGTTTTTGAGTTTTTCAATTTTTATTAGTATTACTGAAGCTGTTACAATAAAAAGGGATTTTTTGAAAATTCAAAGTTGTGTCATTGCTTGAGGTGGCTAGTTAAATAAGTGTGGTGAGAATTTTCATATTGAAAATTAGTTTGGCTTAAGAAGAACCATCTTTATACCTTAATATTACAACCTGTAGCTTAGAAGCCACATGAAGGCCTGACTTTCAAGGGGGCAGGCCTCTAGCTGACCCCAGCTTCAACTAGGCCCCTGACCTTAAAGGGTACAGGACATTGCATTGCTAGGAGTTAGTCAACCAAAACACATTAGGTGCCCCAAATCATGTTTAGGGATAGCAAGGTCATTTAGAAAGGCAGCAAGTTGTCTGCTTACGCATGGGGGGAATTGTTTTTGTACACGGGCTAATGGACAACAAATACTTGTCAGAGACCCTGGATCTGGGAAACTTATTTTGGAACAGGATATTTTCCCAACAAGATTAGCCATGATTTGTGAAACCCATCTCCTGAAGAATTTGAAAGGAGGTATCTGTTTGGGACACCCTTCTCACAGTTTAGCCTATAAAAGGCTAGTCAAGCTGCCCAGGCCTTTGTCCTTCTAAGGGAGAGACCAAGGCTCCATACTTTGTGGTTGCCATCTCTGTCTTTTCCTTGGAATGACCCAGAGTACTTTGCTAGCTGTTTGTTTGTGTGTCAACTTGTGTGTGGGTTTGTTAAATTCTGCCATATATATTTAGTCAAGTATTGCTTCTTTCTTTGCCTTATATTCTCTTGTAAGTCCAATAAAACTGCATGGTTTACTGTTATACGTTTGGTGTGCTGTTTAAGAGTATCTTGTGTGCAAGGTCTATCTTTCCTGTCAAATTATCTGGGCTCTGCTTTTGGTAAGTGAGCAGGCAGAGAAATCCAATCACAAAGGACTGGGAGGTGGGAAAAAGAATTCCCACAACAGTAAGATAAAGCATTTTTAGTGAAATATAAGATCTAGAAATTTAGCCACTTATCAAAGCAATTGATCTGCTTCAAGATCTCCCACAGTTACAACAGATTTCCAGCTCACAAAGATCAGTTTCCCTGAAGAAAATGGCTGCGGCAAAGGGCGAACTCTATAGCATTATACCCCACTGAGGTTCCTCCCCAACCCTCCCCTCCCCAGGCTATACCCCAAAATCTCCAGGAATTTGGCAACCCTACTGGACCAAGGTCATCTAGGGGGAGGGAGCTGATGTTTCAGGTGTCTGGCCTTGCCAGACCATTGGCTCAACTGGCTGAGCATTGTCTGCTCTGTCTGGTAATAACTCTCCAGGCTATTCGGCTAAGAGCAGCCGCTCTCTATGCCGCTACTTGTAGATCCTTTGACTGGTGATGCCAAGGATTGAACTTGGAGTTTCATCATGCAAACCAAGTGTTCTAGCACTGAACCACAGCCCCCCCCCTTTTGTACACCCTCTATATCTGCTATTTCCCTGACAAACTACAAAAGACTAGATATACTATTTAGGTTTTTATACTCTCCTGGATCACACACACACACACAGAAACCCTCAGGCTGACTTCAGAGTTGTTATTTTGTCCTTGGGCCCAGGTTTCTTATAAAATATCTGAACAGTGTAGAGTGTACACAGTTTTAAAAAAAAAAACTTTTTGCCATTGTATCCTCCAATACCCTTATGAGTCACTTATCCCTTAAGAAAATCTGTCACTCCCATGCGCTAGCTACATTTTGGTAATGGCATCAGATGCTCTGTGCAGTTCCAATAAGAGGCAGAAAAACATTTGGCTGGAAGGGACAGATGAAGCACATTTTTGATGTTGTGATTTTAACATGCACACTTGGGAAGCACTGCAACACTACATTCATGCAAAGCCCCAACTTGACATCATTAATGACTATCACACATCTTCCGTATATACCAAAATTTCAACCCATGAGGCAGGAGTTCCAAAAATCTCTCTCAGGTAAATTTACTGTCATGTGTGGGATCTGCAGTCAAAGTCCCAACTTATTATTTCAGATCAAAAACATAAAGTACAATACTCTCTGTGGTCATTTATGCATGGATACGTTAACTCACATTCGCCCCCGGTATGTCTCGATTGTTCCTTGGAGGTATGCATGAATTTTCTGTCCATTACAGATGACCTTACTGCCATCCCTCACAAATCCCAGGATTTCCCATTCCTCTATTAACCCGATTCTTCAATCTGTCCTGAGATTGAGTGAAATCAACCATTCTCCGAGTGAAATCCCCATGCATATGGCAAAATGTGGGGCACGGAGGCTTGAGGGAGTGACGTTTCTCCCACAGAAAGGAAGGAGGAGGAGGAGGAGGAGGAGGAGGAGGGGCAACATGTCCAATGGACAGTTTGGATTCCATTGACTGTCCGCAACATGCTCCCCCGGAGCCGCAGAAAGGCGCGATTGTGTTTTTAATGGCTTTATTCGGCCAATTTTATTCCCGAACTCCGAACTTAATGTCGAATTCCATGGATCCGAATCGGGGGAGTTCGGACTTTGGCATTTCCCAAATCAAAATGGGCTGAATTTTGCCAAATCTGAATTTTACTGAATTTTTTTTCAACAGCCCTAGAGGGAATGCCAAACAAGCCAAAAAACTCTTCACCCAAATGGCAACAGATGACTCTATCGGGCCACCAATCTACCCTGGGCCTAATCTGGCACCCACTGGAGAGCGTTACAGGAACAGAGTGAAGCACAAGAGAAGGCACTGCTATGCCTCCAGGGACAAAATGGAAGTTGATTGGCACCCATATTGGGATAGCTCCAAACAGGCTGAGAGGGCAACATCAGGCCTCCTTCGTAACTCCCAAGTCAATTCCAGGTGCAAACCTTACACAATAGGAAAGATACTGCCACCTTTGCATTTGTGTTCATGCTCTCCTTGCAATAGGTATGCTAATCACACTGTGGTTTGGAGACAATCAAACTCCCTTCAGACTCCTGAAGCCTCCCTCCGCAGGGCCTGAGGGCCGGGTAATCTCATCAGAACTGGCAGACTCAACACCCCATGTCTCACCCTCTGTCCTTCCTGGGAACAGGTCCTATAATATCTTTCTCCATCTAAAACTCTTTAGCGGATACTGAATTATACTCAATCATAACTACTAAGGTATTATCTCCCACCTTCCCTTGTCTCCTGTCTTTACTTTCTCAAATGACTAATCCAATCCATAAGTGATCAGCCTTTTTCCACTCTCAGTGACCACCATTACTGGTGAAGTCAACCTGCTCCAGAGCAGAAATCTGGTATAAATATAGCCACGATTTGCTATGGTTCCTTGTACTTCATTTTTGGATCCAAACATTGTGCTCCGTACTTGCTGTGTGGCTCCTTCCTAGTGAGAAATGCTGGTCATTGATTGCTCCAAGCAGCTGTTCCCCCGGATATCATCCTCCTCGGACAGGTAGCTATACAACTTCCCTCTATCCCTTTTACCTATAGATCTTGTGTTTGTGTATGCTCTTATATTGTGTTTTGTGTGCACTTGTACCCCTTTTAAACCCTTTCAATAAACCCTTTTGATACAAACATTTCTTTATTGAAAGCCTTTTCCACTGATTCGCTCATCCCTCATATACAGTTGAGACAAGATTCGGCTTGAAAACCTCTCATAGTACTCTAAGTGTCTCTGTAGCTAAATTCTCCACTAAAATCAGGAGACCCCATCTAATTCCCTTAATATCTCAGCAGGTTTTGATACCATTGATGGTGGTATCCTTCTGGATGCCTGTCTGGACTGGGAGTGAGAGACTGGTTCCCCCACTAAAACCAGGAGATCTAATTCCCTTAACAACTCTCCCTGGGAAGAGAATTCCAGAGCTTTGGTGCCATAACTGAGAAGGCCCTCTCCTGGATTGCCAACTGCCTGATCATAGGGGCACCAGAAGTAGAGCCTCTGAAGAGGTAGGGCAGGTTCCTAGGAGGAATAGGTGGTCCTTCTGATATGTTGGTCCCAAACTGCATTGGGCTTTGAAGATCAAGACCAGTACCTTGAATTGGACCCAGAAACAAATTGGGAGCCAGTGTAGATAGGCCAAAACTGGAGTGACATAGTCCCTATGACCCACTCCAGTCAAGATCCTGGTTGCAGCATTCTGTACCAATTGAAGTTTCGAAATATTTTTCAAGGCAGCCCCATGCAGAACACACTGCAGTAACCTAATCAAGATATAACCAGGTGATGGACGACAGTGGCCAGATATTTTCTGCCCACTTAAGGTGAGGATAGATAGGCACAGCAATAGTAGCTAAGTCACGATCACAAATGCTAATATCTTAGCTTTATTAGTTACACATACATCCTACTAAAAGAAAGAATTCTCCCAAGTATGCAAATTAAGTAATTTGGTCTCTACTTTGCACACAGTGCTATTATCTAACATTAGATGATTGCAACATATGCTGAAGTGCTACATGGATATTAACTAAATAGGTTTGTTCCTGATAAATTCTGGGAAGCCATTCTACAAAGTGGCCATGACTACCGACAAAGTTCAAGTCTGAGTAGTGTTGGATTTAACCTGCCTGCAATGAGTAGACAGTAAGAAAAGATAGGTTCAACGAGTGCTCCATGCCTGGTGATACTAAAAACCAAGATGCAGCAGGTAACAGTAGCAATGAAACTGTAGTAAGAGGAGAAAGGACAGGTACGTGAAAATACAGAAAAGCGGTCCTTAAGATCTAGAGTGGGAAGATCACTTCCTGTTGTCATGTTTGAAAACAAAAGTTCTCATGCTGACACATGAGACTTGGCTTGGAAGACTGACAATGAAGATCAGTTATCACAGCTTCAGAGGAATGTCAAGGCTTTGGTGACTCAGGGGATCCAAGACAGCGTCTGGTGGGAGATAAACAGAGGAGTCCCTGAGATCTCAGATCAAAGCCTACCCTCCAACTCCGCTTCATCCTTTTTAAATCAGCTTCCTCAGGAGGCAGAGATGGGCCTCTTAATCTGCAGCTCCTATCTATCCCCGGGTGACATGTTCCTCCTCAGTCTCTTTTAGGCTATGCCATGTCTCATAGCTTGTGAACATGGTTGTATGTGTGTGTGTGATTGGGGATTCTTCCTTATACTTTACACCATGCTGGCTTCTGTTATCTGTGTTTGTTAGCGCTCGGTCTTAGTCTCCACCTTTACAGCTCTTATGGTGAAAAGAGGGTACATGCATCCAGAATACTCGGTAAGTTCTGAAGCTGTATGCGTACAATAGTACAAAAAGCATGCATACGTATTTTCTGTAACTCTTATTTTGGAATGGGAGTTGCCAGCTCTAATGGAGACTTTTTTATTCAAAGCATTTTTTCTATAGACTTTCAAGATATGAAGTTTTTTAATGCTCTTAAATTAACACCTTCACACATAGAAAAGTCTGGCAGCCTCAGATTTTACATTATGCCAAAGGCTTTCTGTTAAATAACTGTGTACTCTCAATTACAGAAAACTGGGCATGAATCACATACCTACTGTACTAAAGACCCCAGACTGCCTTGTGCCAAATCTGCATTCAGTATTCACTTTGAAAGTTGAGCATTTCACATGGCAAGAATAGATTATTTTTTAAAAAATAACAAACCAGCAGAATCTATGTTATTTTTCTGCTCTGTTACTTTACTGTTACCGTTTCACTTCTTCCACACATTCCTCAGTCCATTTGCCCACTCTGCCATTCAGTTGTACTGGCTGTGGTAACCCACATGATATGATCCATATCTGTGACAAGTAGGGTTGCCAGCCTCCGGGTAGTAGCTGGAGATCTCCCACTATTACAACTGATCTTCAGCTGATAGAGATCAGTTCACCTGGAGAAAATGGCTGCTTTCGCAATTGAACTCAATGGCATTGAAGTCCCTCCCCTCCCCAAACCCCACCCTCCTCAGGCTCTGCCCCCAAAATCTCTAGGTATTTCCCAACCTGGACCTGGCTATGCTATTGACAAGCATTCATCAGATGTAGGAGTGTGACACCATTACCAAAGTCACCTGGGTTGCTGCAGCCAAGTGGCAATGTGAGAGGGAGAGGAGGAGGAGAAAAGGCTCCGAGGCAAACCATTTTAAAACAACAGCTGTGAAATATCGCCAATGTGTTTGTTACAAGTGTCAAAAAGATCCCCCAAAATGGTGGACACTTTTAGATACACATGGTAACAATAATAAAACAAGGTAAGTTGTTCAGTTTTGTAAAAATTATGTACACATTCATTTCCTTTTTACTGATGTCAAATTAGTATTTCTTATTCATTTCCAGCTTTGAGAAATTAGAATTCCTGGATCATTTAATGACTTTAAAGAAATATGCAGAAGACAGGCAACAAATTTTATACTTTAATGATTCTGTACAAATGACCAATAGGTCATAACCAGGACCACACTAAACACAATGGCAAAAATATCTAATATATTCCACTTTTCCTTTAAAATAGGCAGCCAATATATTTATATATAAATTTTGCAATCTTTACCATCTCTGGTTTATTTGTTATTTTAAAAATGTCAGCAACGGTGAGTTCCTTCTTTCCATTATCAAATGACTCAACCAGTCTCTGTCTATCAACCTCAAATAATGGACAATGAAAAAACAAGTGATTTACTGTACCTGTATTACCAGACCTGCAAGGGCAGGTCCTATTGGAAAATGGAACTTTATTAAATCTGCCCTTCAACTCAGCTGATGGGAGAGCATTCAATCGGGTCATCATATAGGCTCTCCTATACTTGGGAAAGGTTAAAAAGGTAAAGGTCCCCTGTGAAAGCACCAGGTCATTCCTGACCCATGGGGTGACGTCACATCCCAATGTTTTCTAGGCAGACTTTGTTTACGGGGTGGTTTGCCAGTGCCTTCCCCGGTCATCTTCCCTTTACCCCCAGCAAGCTGGGTACTCATTTTACTGACCTCGGAAGGCTGGAAGGCTGAGTCAACCTTGAGCCGGCCACCTGAACGGCCACCGTCGGGATCGAACTGAGGTCATGAGCAGAGCTTGGACTGCAGTACTGCAGCTTACCACTCTGTGCCACGGGGCTCTTATGGGAAAGGTTAGCAGATTTAAATTCTCTGGCATACTTTGTGGAAAAATACCCCAAAAGAAGGTGGAGCAAAGTCTCTGTGCTCTATTGCTCACACTATTGTGATCCAATAAAATCAAGCTTTTTAAATGAGTCACCACCCTCCTTTCCCCAAGTTGTTTTATAGTATCCATCGAGAACCCTAGCAGATTATTTGTTTCCACTGTGATTTATAATTATAATTCCCAAGAAATTAGGGCTTGTATTTAGTACCATTCTTACCCAACACTTAAAGGAGAGTGCCAGGCTCTCACTTTGAGAAAAAGCATTGCCAATTAATTGGTTCTTGTAGGTTATCCAGGCTGTGTAACTGTGGTCTTGGAATTTTCTTTCCTGACGTTTCGCCAGCAACTGTGGCAGGCATCTTCAGAGTAGTAACACTGAAGGACAGTGTCTCTCAGTGTCAAGGGTGTAGGTAGAGACACTGTCCTTCAGTGTTACTACTCTGAAGATGCCTGCCACAGTTGCTGGCGAAACGTCAGGAAAGAAAATTCCAAGACCACGGTTACACAGCCCGGATAACCTACAAGAACCAATGAACTCTGACCGTGAAAGCCTTCGACAAAATTGCCAATTAAGCTTGTATTGCTATATTGACAACACCTTTGGGTGAACCCGTGACTTGTTTTAAGAATTTATATGGAGAAGTTTCAATAGAACCATTTATTCCATTAATTCAAACTGAGACCAAGTATAGTAGTTGAGGGACTTTGGCTTCAAATATTCTTATAGCTGCTGGTATGAACTGTCCTCCTCATCCAAAATAAAACTTCACAATTGCATTAATTACTCCATCAACTTTACATTTAGCCTTTTTTATATGGTAGTTCCAGTTCAATCTGGCAGTAAACAATCCAAATAGATAACATTATCCAACTGTTCAATCTTTTGGTCCTTCACCTTACAAGACAACTTCTGGTATCTTTTCTTCTGACTAAACACTACAATCCTGTTCTTCTGGGCATTTATGATCAAATGCTCATTTCTGCAATATTCCTCTAAACCAGAGAAAAAATTGCGCAACCCGCTTGCTGTCCCTGACAAAAGCACCATATCATCTGCATGCAACAGAACTGGGATCTTATTATTGGCTGATATGGGATGATGTTGAGAACTAGTCATTTGAAGTTGGGCTGGTAAATCTCTTATATATAAAATAAATAACAAAGGGGCAATGGGACAACCTTGTCTTACCCCCTTTCTTAATGGAAACTTTCCAGACAGTTCCCCCCCTAGGGTTGCCAGGTCCCTGTTCGCCACTGGCAGGAGGTTTTTAAGAATTTGGCAGAGCCTGAGGAGGGCAGGTTTGGGAAAGGGAGGGACTTCAATGCCATAGAGTCCAATTGGCAAAGCAGCTATTTTCTCCAGGTGAACTGATTGCTATCGGCTGAAGATCAGTTTTAATAGCAGGAGATCTTTTGCTATTACCTGGAGGTTGGCAACCCTACCCCCCCATTTCCACATCTAACCCTGGCTGTAGGCCAATCATACAGCCTAATTCTCAGCCACAGTAGGCAGCAGTCGATAGATGTTTGAGGTATGTTTTCTCAAAGACACAGGCGGGATACCATATCAAAAGCCCCATGTAGATCAATAAAGGCCACAAATAAACTTCCATGACTTCCTGAAACATAATTTATGTATTAAATGATAGTGTATTAGACACTAGCAAGTTGCTGAATGGCCCTTATGAAAATCAGTCTGCTTTGGGCCCAAGATGTCATGTTCTGTAACCTAATCTAACAGCTTCCCGTGTAAGTATAGCACATATAATTTTGCTACAATTCATATCAGGCTAATTGGACAGTATGAGGAGGGACAGACAACAAATTAAACATTAGTACCAATCCCCAGTTTAGATTCTTCCTCAGACAGAGAACATTCCTGTAGTATACAATTGAAACATTATGTCTCCTGCCACATGGTCCTATGTTACGTTCGCTCTGTAAAAAAGCCTTTGGCAGCAGAAAAAAATTCTTGGGACTCATGAATTTTATAGCAAATGAGGAAAGCATTGTTTAAGAAAGGATGGTTATGTAGCAGTCAGGAAACAGGAATGTACACGGCCTTTACAAGTGCATTTAAATGCACTGGAGAGTTGTAAAGCAGATTCTTAAACACTTCTGTTCCACACTTCTAGAGTCAAGATTTTACCCAAGTCATTACAGTGTGATATAAACATAAGTAAAAAGGCAACCATCGAAAACCAAGTGCCCTAGCCTCATGTATTATGTGCAGTTTACAGCCCTTATCCCTAAACATACATGCTTTCCACAGATATTCTCTAGTTAGTCCTAAAAGAAAAACCTCAATTTGTCATCATGACTGCAACCACAATAGATATAATGGTTATCTACCTAGCTATCTAACTGTCCTGCGCTCTGCAGGCCAGCCCAGTCAGGTCTCCTCTGTAGCAGGGCCCTCGGGTCTAGAGAGCAATGCTTGGGAGCACTGATAGGCACTGGCAGCCAGAGGAACAGAACTGGCAACAAGTGGCATGAACTGGAGACCTGGCACCATACTTGTGCCTAGTGGACTGGTTAATCCAGCAAGGCAGCTTTCCCAAGCCTAAATGGGCTGGGAAGCAATCAGGCTCAGCTGCTTTGCTGGAAGGTGTTGAGCTCCTGGTTGCACTGTGATTGGGCCAGGATCCTGTGAAGAATTACTGTTCTCATTCTCTGGAATGGGGTTGCGTACAGCCAGTCATGCACTTTGCCACTTTGGGGCCACCTTGGTCCAGACCTTCTGCCATCACCATTCCTGCAGAGTGACAGCATGCCCTTGGGGGACTATGGGCACAGTTTTGCATCCAACCTGGAAGAAACCTGATGGCTATTTCAGGGGCTGGTAGCAAGGTCTCCCTTGAAATCTCTGAAGGGGGAGGGGGCTCTGGCTCTGCTGGAACATTGTCAGCAGGCACCTCTGCAATGCTGTGCCCTACCTGAATACTCTGATCCTCCTCAGCCAGTGTGGTATAGTAGTTAAGAGGAGTGAACTCTAATATGGAGAACCAGGTTTGATTCCTAACTCTCCACATGAGTGGTGGACCCCAATCTGATGAACCGGGTTTGTTTCTCCATTCCTACACATGAAGCCTGCTGGGTAGGGTTGCCAGCTCCAGGCTTGGAAATACCTGGAGATTTTGGGGGTGGGGTTTGGGGAAGGGAAGGGCTTAAATGGGGAATAATGCCATAGAGTCCATCTTTCAAAGCTTCCATTTTGTCCAGGTGAACTGATCTCTATCACCTGGAGATCAGTTGTAATAGCACGAGCTCTCCAGCCACCAACTGAAGGTTGGAAACCCTACTGCTGTCCTTGGGCTAGTCAACTCTCTCAGTCCCACCTACCTCACAAGGTGTCTGTTGTGGGGAGAGGAAGAGAAGGCGATTGAAAGCAGGTGTAAGACTCCTTAAAGGTAGAGAAAATTGGGGTATAAAAACCAACTCCTCCTCTTCCTCCTGAGGAGTCGGAGTGACAAGGCTGAGCAGAAAAGGTCATGACACTATTTTATGTAGGCAATTGATCACGTCAAGTATTTTATATATATACAACTGCGGGGGACATCTCAGTACCTCATCCCCTATTTCCCCTTCCCCTCCCCTTAAAGGCCCGATAGCCCCTTTCCTTTTTCATCTTCCTTCTCTCCTTTGCACCAACCAGTCACTCTACCTTTATCAGCCAACCTGCCTTCAGCTTTTCCTCCTTCCCTCCCTTGGAGGGTTATGCAAAAAAATTGTTTTCGGTAAATTTCAAGTTCAGGTTTTTTCAGCCTGATTTTTGTCGGTAAACCCGAAATAAGCCAACTACCCAGACCGGTAAATATGGGTATTTGGCTTATTTTCGGGTTTCCTGAAAAATTCGGGCCCATTATAGTCAATGGAGATTTCTTTTGAAGCTCCTGGGCGGGCATTTTTGGAGGTAGAGTCCCCAAATTTTCAGCGTGGCTGTAAGGGACTCTCCTTCAGTAGTCACCAATGTTTGGTGAACTTTGGGACAGGGGGTCCAATTTCATGGGCCCACAAAGGGGTCACTCCCATTCTCCAGGCATTTCCGAGCCGAGCTGCCCATCAGGTTCAAAAGTTCAGCATTGCCAAAGACTGGTGTAAAGAGGCGATTCCAGGCTGACACCTCAAAGTCTGGGGTCTGCTTTTGTTTCTGGGTTGCTCTGCATGATTTCCATGCAAATGAGCTTCCAAAAGGAGGGATAAGGCTTAAATGCAAGAGAAATAAGGCACAGAAAACATTCCTTTTGGTGGCAAATGACATCCTGTGAGCAGTCCTTTATTGTTGTCATCAAAAAACTGATTCAAAGAGATGGTCACCGTGCGGAGAAACGAAGCCTCTACTCAGGGCAACCTTCTTTTGGAAAGCAGGTTTTCATGGGGGGGGGTGATATCGGAGCCAACTGAAGTCATGACCACGGGGGCTGTCTGAAGGAGATTGCTCATCCACGTGGATGAAGAAATCTCCTTCGGAAGCCTGGTAGTTTGCAGCCGTCTGGCTCTTTTTAGTTGGGGGATATATCCCTCCAGACAGGACTGGATGAGCCCTGTCTTTTAAATAACCCTATCTCAAAAGGGCCCCAACTATGGGGCCCTAATGAAACCAGTCAAATAGCTAAACCTGAAAAGCTGAATATCTATTAGGTTTTTTCAGGAATCATCTATTTGGCTTTGGCTTTATCCCCAGGTTTTGGCGTTCAGTAAACCCAAAACCTGAAATTTACCAAAATGGCTAATTTTGGGTTTATTTTCAGTTTGGGTTTATTGATATGCACAACCCTACTCCCTTGGCACCCTCTATGTGGGATAACTGCAGCCCAGTTGTATGGTGCTGTCTGCAGAGATGTCTCAGTTGTGCGGTGATGGCCACTGGGCCTAGTTGTATGACAGGGAACCCACAAGGACTTGCAGGGGAGACCTCACTTTCCTGTTTCCCACTCCCCATAGTATTTCCATTTTCCCTCCCTGTGGCAACCCCCACATCCTCCCCTTCTCTGCTTCCCTTCTTCAGGTCTAGTTATTATTTAGCTACTTCATTTGTACCTTGCCATTCTCTACAATAGGGGCTCAAAGCTGCTTACATCATTCTCCTCCACTCCATTTTATCTTCACAACACCCCTGTGAGGTAGGTTAGGCTGAGAATGTGTAACAAGCTCAAAGTCACTCAGTGAGCTTCCACAGCAGTGATGATTTGAACCTCGGCCTCCCAGATCCTAATCTGAAACTCTAACCACTGCATCACATGAGTTCTTGTGGTATGGCTGCTGTTGAACAGTAGGAAGCAGTCAGGCCTAGGTGAGTCATGCAAGTCATGTGAAATCAAGTCACCTGGTTGTTGCTGCCAGGCCTGGCCTTGATGAGACCTCCCTCAAAGGCCAAAATAGCTACCTAATGGGCCATCCCTCACACACCTTTTACTGACAGAAACCAAGGGTTGAAAGCAGGCAATACTGTTGTAGTTGCCTAGCAACTCTCACAATGAGTTTCTTAAAGCTATAGGCAATGCTTCTATTTGGGGAGGGGGTATTAAACCCTCAATGCATTTTTAAAAGATTTCAGAGTTTTCTGCAAACCTTGATCCTTTCTCAGGTTTGTAAAAAGAAATGTCTTGCCCATTCATGGCTCCAGTCTCTGTATTTAAGTATTCATAGATTTGTTCATGTTGAGAATTAGATATACCGTATATACCCATGTATAAGCCGACCCGCGTATAAGCCGAGGTGCCTAATTTCCCCCCAAAAATGGGGAAAAATTAGGCACCCGCGTATAAGCCGAGGGTCGGCTTATAACCCCTCCCCCCCCGCAGGCTTACCTGGGCTCCCGGCGCAGGAGCAAGCGGCGTGGTCCTGGCGGCGGCAGCGGCACAACTGGGCGAGGGCCGGGGCAGCCTCCCTGGAGCTGCAGAAGGCCGCCCCAGGCTACCCTCGGCCGGCAGAAGCGGCGGCGCGGCCGGGCGAGGGCCGGGGCCGCCGCCCCAGGCCGCCCTCGGCCGGCAGAAGCGGCGGCGCGGCCGGGCGAGGGCCGGGGCCGCTGCCCCAGGCCGCCCTCGGCCAGCAGAAGTGGCGGCGCGGCCGGGCGAGGGCCGGGGCCGCCGCCCCAGGCCGCCCCAGGCCGCCCTCGGCCGGCAGAAGCGGCGGCGCGGCCGGGCGAGGGCCGGGGCCGCCGCCCCAGGCCGCCCTCGGCCAGCAGAAGCGGCAGCGCGGCCGGGCGAGGGCCGGGGCCGGTGCCCCAGGCCGCCCCAGGCCGCCCTCGGCCGGCAGAAGCGGCGGCGCGGCCGGGCGAGGGCCGGGGCCGCCGCCCCAGGCCGCCCTCGGCCAGCAGAAGCGGCGGCGCGGCCGGGCGAGGGCCGGGGCCGCCGCCCCAGGTCGCCCCAGGCCGCCCTCGGCCGGCAGAAGCGGCGGCGCGGCCGGGCGAGGGCCGGGGCCGCCGCCCCAGGCCGCCCTCGGCCAGCAGAAGCGGCGGCGCGGCCGGGCGAGGGCCGGGGCCGCCGCCCCAGGTCGCCCCAGGCCGCCCTCGGCCGGCAGAAGCGGCGGCGCGGCCGGGCGAGGGCCGGGGCCGCCGCCCCAGGCCGCCCTCGGCCAGCAGAAGCGGCGGCGCGGCCGGGCGAGGGCCGGGGCCGCCGCCCCAGGCCGCCCCAGGCTGCCCTCGGACGGCAGAAGCGGCGGCGCGGCCGGGCGAGGGCCGGGGCCGCCGCCCCAGGTCGCCCCAGGCCGCCCTCGGCCGGCAGAAGCGGCGGCGCGGCCGGGCGAGGGCCGGGGCCGCCGCCCCAGGCCGCCCTCGGCCGGCAGAAGCGGCGGCGCGGCCGGGCGAGGGCCGGGGCCGCCGCCCCAGGCCGCCCTCGGCCGGCAGAAGCGGCGGCGCGGCCGGGCGAGGGCCGGGGCCGCCGCCCCAGGTCGCCCCAGGCCGCCCTCGGCCGGCAGAAGCGGCGGCGCGGCCGGGCGAGGGCCGGGGCCGCCGCCCCAGGTCGCCCCAGGCCGCCCTCGGCCGGCAGAAGCGGCGGCGCGGCCGGGCGAGGGCCGGGGCCGCCGCCCCAGGCCGCCCTCGGCCAGCAGAAGCGGCGGCGCGGCCGGGCGAGGGCCGGGGCCGCCGCCCCAGGCCGCCCTCGGCCAGCAGAAGCGGCGGCGCGGCCGGGCGAGGGCCGGGGCCGCCGCCCCAGGCCGCCCCAGGCTGCCCTCGGACGGCAGAAGCGGCGGCGCGGCCGGGCGAGGGCCGGGGCCGCCGCCCCAGGCCGCCCCAGGCCGCCCTCGGCCGGCAGAAGCGGCTGCGCGGCCGGGCGAGGGCCGGGGCAGCCTCCCTGCAGCTGCAGGAGGCTGCCCCAGGCAGCTCTTGGCACCAGGAAGCGGCGTGGGCCCGGCGGCGGCAGTAAGTTCCCCCTCCCTCCTCCTCCCTCTTCCCTCCTCCCTCTTCCTCCTCCCCTACCCTACCATATTGACCCGCGTATAAGCCGAGTTCGGCTTTTTCAGCCCTTTTTTGGGGCTGAAAAACTCGGCTTATACGCGAGTATATACGGTATTCACATATTATATATATGCACACCACATACACACACTACAAGGACTGGCCACTGTGTGGATAGTAAAATTAATGCAAGAGAGCCAGCCACAGCTACCATGTGGGATTGTACAAACCCTAGAAAAATCTTAAAGTGTAAAAACAAAGTAAAACAGGCAGATAATTTACCTCCTGAAAAACGTCGACATTATCTCTGTGCTTCGCTGGAGTTTGGCCACCACTGTGAGTTGCCTTAGTAGCCACAATGCACACTGAGATACTTGCCTGGCGGTCTGGTGAGGAGTTATGGAGGTGAGGAGGATAAACCAATGGTGAGTGAGGGCAGCTAGGGGGGGTGGATGAGAAGGTAGAAATTAGGTGGAAATTGGATAAGTCTCCACATGTCCTCACGGGTCCCCTCCTCTGTGTATTACACACCACTCTGTGTTTCATGAATAGTTTCTCTGTAATTATTATCAAATAAATACACACACACATACACATACCTTTATTGGCATAATAAATAAATATACTAAATGTTTTTAAAATGCTGCTTTAAATTAAGCAGTATTTTAATTAATTAAGCAGTGTTTTAATTAATTAATTAAGTAGTGTTTTAATTAATACCTTACCTTTCTCCCCAATGTGGATCCAATGTGGATTTTTTATTGCACTTTAACCTTAAATATATATCAGAGTGAACTTTGACCCTTGTAGTGTATCTCTCAAGCATCAGGCACGCTCACCCAAACCCATCACAATTTCTTTGGTTTCCCCATGCTCAAACCACTGGGCTATAAGCACTGGTGGGGAGATTTTCTCTCTCTGCCAGTAGTGTATGTGCTGGGCCACCCAGCAGAAGTCTTCTAAATAGACTTCTTTGGGGCGTGAGATTTAATGACCATCATTTTAGTTCTCAGGCTACCATCCGGCCAATTGTAACCCCATGCTTGCCATCTCCTGAACTGGATGCCTGGCAACCCCAGAAGCTATGTGTCACCCCCTGCTCCAGACGTGCAGCAAACCCAAACACTATGGAAAGGGCTCCTGCATTGTCCAGCGAAACAGGCAAGAAGGAACCACGGGCAGGACGGCCCCCTCCAAGTGAACCGGAGGGAATCCATTTTCCTGCAACCCCGTTCAAGTATCCAGTAGAAGCCATTGCGCAAGGAGCAACCAGACACATAGCCGACACCCACCCCGTCATCTGCACGATTAATGAGCCATCGGAAGCCTCTGTGATATCAGCAATGGAAAGATCGCTTCTCTGGCATTGCAAAAGTGACTCGCCTGGGCGCAGCTGTTTGCGCCTTTGTATCCAGCCAAATAAACCCATCAGTGATCATCTCCTAACCCTCCCGGAATTGTGCAAGCCGTAGGCTTTTAGTTAGCCTGTCTCAATTGCCTCGCTGTCACACCTTAGCAGCCGACCATTAAGGTTTCATTCACCTTTTGTTCACCATGGAAACCACGAGGGGATAATCCCATTATCCCCCACCCCAAAAAGAGTATAACTGGGGTCGCTTTCAGCCATAAGCTACCTTCCTTTTCCCCTCTTATACGTGCTGTCACTCTGTTGGTGTGGGTTTTGCGCAGCCCAGCCACAATACCCTCCCGTCTCGCTGGCCGAGCCCCGGGAATCCCTTGCCCAGTTGCCCCGGCTTTTCTTGCATTCTAGCCACATGGAGCCCCGGATGCCCTCTACAGGATCAGGTGTAGTATTGCCCCTCTTCAAAGGGAAACTGCCACATTGGCGAATGTCTCTGTTCTACTACCTTTATTTCCTAGGCTCTGTGTGTGTTTTGTAAGAATCTGTTTTGTTTGTGTGTGGATATATAATGAAGTAAATACCTTTTAAATTTTAATTCAATTGCTTCCACTTTATTCTTTGAACCTCGGAACGGACTCCCGTAGACACAGGTTTAGATCCTGCGGTTATGCCCAGTGGCGGTTATTGATTTGCTAATTCCCCCATATAAATATTCATAACTGAACAATTTGGCTAACACTATACTAGTTTATGGCAGCAATGATTTCAGTAACAGATGAATATTTTTTGTTTTAGTTACTTTTTATATTCATTTATATAATTGGTTCTCTGCTTTTTCCCCCTGTTGGATTTTGTCAGTTCATCTGTATTGTGTATGCATGTTGAAGGGTTTTCATACACAATCCACGTGTGTCATGTATATGCGCAGTGTGCAGAAGAACAGGTTCCAGCGGCTTACCTGGAGCCCCGTTTGTCAGTGCAGGAATTGTTCCAGTTAAGCAGTTGTATATGAATGTTTGTTAGGGGGAAAAAATGTGTTATTTGTAGGGGGATGGCTTGCTGGGCCTCTCCTCCCCCTTTTGGCCCTGGGCCGACAAAGGCACATATTTCCCAGGAAAAAAGATTCCATGTGAGGATTAGAAAATAACTGTGGCTTCAATTTACACAGGGAAGATACAAAATCATTTTCAATTTGAAAGGGCAAGGACAGGAAATTCGAAGACATTCCTAATTTTAGTAGTTTTTTTATAGTATTTTAAAACACTCATACATCACCGTGAACACTACTAAGGCTGTTTTTAACAAAGGCTTACTTTTCTACATGACATAGATGAGACATAGATAAGGGTCAAGATACAATCTACATTTTATAGAAACAACCCTCATTGTCAGTTTTCACTTCTACATGAACAAAACATGTATATAAATTCAAAAAAGGGAAAAGTTAGAAAAGATGGTATGTGAAATCTACATAACAAATTCATTTCAGTATGTTGCATACATGTGGAGCCCCTCTCTTGACAACAAACAAAGAACCATGTTTCACTTTCCTGAGTGTGGAATGGGAAACAACAATTATGTGTCACAGAATATACAGGGTGGTCCAAATGTCACGCATCATAAGGTAAATTTAAATGTTTGAACAGTAGCTAAATCCCCAGAGCACATGATGCATGGACCACCCGGCACTTGCTACCTTCCATAGGGATAACAATCCCACACATGCATGTTGTATTTGATATCTTATCCTACACATTCTGCTGAGTATGGTTGTAAGTGATAAACTACCTCTCGAAAAGCCATTTGCAATGGACGTAAAGTAAAAAGGTCACAGGATTGCATTTCAATTTTGTTATTTCTTAGTGTGAGGATTTTTTAGATTATTTCTTAGCCAGACTCTTGAAACAGTGAACAATAAAAAACATAAAAATAATACACACACATTGATTAAAAACAGCAGAATTACATAACCTAAATATGCATAATTAAAACCACATGTTTAATTCCACAAATTAAAAGGCTGCTGCATTTTAACCAAGTTTCTGAACAGCCTTCAAAGCTAGCCGTTGTAGTGATTTGGAGGTTACTCAATTTATGTATCACAGAAACCAGGTCTCTGTAGCTAAAGTGGCATAGGAAGGCACCAAGCAGAGTGAAATATGGCTCTCTTGGAGACTGCTGAGACTCAACTAGTAAAATTGGGTCCAAGTTGCCCTGAAGACCATTATACCTCCCTAACTAGTATAGGCCCTGACCTGGATGGTCCAGGCTAGCCTGATCTTGTCAGATCTCAGAAGCTAAGCAGGGTCAGCCCTAGTTAGTGTTTGGATGGGAGACCACTGAGGAATACCAAGGTTGTGACACAGAGACAGGCATAGCAAACCCCCTCTGTAAGTCTCTTGTCTTGCTAACCCTACTGGGTTGCTGTAAGTGCGTCTTGATAGGACTTTACACACACAACAACAATAGTATAGGCCAATTACTTCTTGATACCCCCAATGGTAAATATCTGTTTTATTTCAACTGATCTTCAACAGACAGGATGAAATTTGGAACCAGGTACCCTCTCTCATTTCATTTGTAGCCTTGAGCAGATATCTGCAGATCAGGCATGTCTGAATGGGTCTTATGAATGGTTTCTCAGAAGAAATGTGTTGTACCCTATGGTGGACATGCAAATTCTGAATCTGGTTGCTGTTCTTGCCCTGTCAAGTAAGCAAGGACTGATGAGCCAAGGATTTCTAATTTTGCCCAAGTAATTCCATACTAACAGGAAGAGTGTCTTTTATCTGTGTGTTTTGTATGCACTGAAGTCACATCAAAGGACACAGCAGCTTGTTTTCATCCACTTGGAAGCAGCTTTCTATACTTTTTGACAATGGAGTCTGCTATGCTGCTTTAAATCTGTCATTGAGCTGTAAACTTCCATACATAAAACAAAAAAGAACCTCAGGAAACTCAGGAGCTGGGGACTGACTGACTTTTATGCCTCTCCTTCCCTGTTAACTGCTCTTCATCCCTGACATCCTTTTATGCAGCAAATAAAACAAACTGAAAAAATGTATAAAACCACCCTGAGAAATGCTACTTTATTGAAGCATACTAAGGTGCAGTCCTGCTCTCTGTCCATAGAGGGCCGGGTGCAGAGACTCTATCTCACTGCACAGCAACAGAAGCCCCATTCTCCCCATTTGGGAATTAGCCAAAGGATGGAGGAGTGAGAAGGTTCTCCAAACAGCCTGAGCTGTTTGCTGGCTCATGAAGAGCTGAGACTCCAAAAACTGCACAGCTACCAGCATGGAGGCCAGGAGAAGGGAACAAAGTAGGCCTAAACCCTCTGCACACTTCCCTCACTTAGCCTTTCAATGACAGTTGCCCACCTAGGGGCGTCAGCCTCTAGGTGGGACCTGGGGATCCCCCAGACTTACAGCTCATCTCCAGAATACAGAGATCAGTTTCCCTGGAGAAAATGGATGCGTTGGGGAGTGGGCTCTTCCGGAAGTGACACCATCGCATTGATGCCGGACTCCATTTGCAGCTAGTAAGTCCCCACCTCCCACCCCGCTGGTGGCCAGGGGGGACCTGGCAACCCTACTCTGGGACCATGGCTGCAACAAACCAAGATGCCAACTCTGTCCCCATATTCACCCTGACAACAGTCACCAAACCTAACAAAATCAGACGTACTATCTCAGCTTCATTCATTCATTCAACTTCCAATGTTATGTATGCTATCAAATGTCAGCAATGTCCTTCCACTCTCTATATTGGACAAATAGGTCAGTTCCTACACAAAAAGAATAAATGGACATAAATCTGATATTAAAAACCACAACACTGAAAAACCAATGGCAGAACGTTTTAATCTTCCTGATCATTTCACTGCTGATTTAAGAGTGGCAGTCCTCAATCAGAGAAGCTTCAAGGGGAGATTACAAGGTGAGATTGCTGAACTTGAGTTCATTTAGAAGTTCAGAACATTGGAATCCACCCTCCCCCGGGCTGAATATGGACATAGGATTTTTATCTCACTACAGATGCTATTTTTCTGCCCCAAGTGTTCCCCCTCTGTTCTAATCAAGCTGGTTACAAGTTGATTATATCTTTGCATTCTGAGTGCCTTCTTTGCAATGCTTCTGCTACTAGGGCTGTTGAAAAAAAATCGGTAAAGTTCGGCTTCGGCAAAATTCGGCCCTTTTAAATTCAGGCTGTGCCGAAGTCCGAACTCCCCTGCTTCGGATCCGCGAAATTTGGCACGAGATCCGGAGTTTGGGGGAAAATTTGGCCCCCCGCGCACCTTCACGGGGCTTCCTTGGAAGGTGCAGATCTGTTTAAAGAGCCCCCAGCGCACGCCCCGGAAGCCCCGTGAAGGCACGCGGGGGGGACAGATCTGAGCTTCCCAGCTGGGAGGCGCAGATCTGTTTAAAGGCCCCCCCGTGCGCCTTCACAGGGCTTCCCTGGAAGCCCCGTAAAGGTGTGCGCGGGGAGACAGATCTGCGCCTCCCAGCTGGGAGGCGCAGATCTCTTTAAAGAGCCCCCCGCGTGCCTTCAGGGAAGCCCCATGAAGGCGAGCGGGGGGGGGTGAACCCCGAATCTGCCAAATTTATTCGCCGAACACCCCGAAATCGGCAAATTTGGCTCCCCCATTTCCCACCTTTTTTTGAATTCGGTTTGTCTCGAACTAAAAACCACCGAATCGGGTGAAATTTGGCTGTTTTCGGTTTGGCACGAACCGAATCAACAGCCCTATCTGCCACCTTCTGATTGGGATAAAAAGGACTCCGGGATCTCCATTCCTACTGGTATCTGATGAAAAGAGCTTTGACTCTTTAAAGCTCATACCCTGAAAATCTTGTTGGTCTCTAAAGTGCTACATAGATTGGTAAGATTATCATAAGAGTTTCTGGTGATTCCTGGGACTACCTTTTGTCATTTTCAGGTAGCTCTAGGAATTGCCAGAAATAATATGGTCAGAACTTCCTGTTAGTGGGCAAGGCCTCATTTTTTCCTTTTTAAAATTTTCTCCTGAGACACTGCCACTGCCCCCCCCACACACACACACAACCATCCCGCCAATTGCCTGGCAACCCTGCTTCCCAATTCTGACAGGTTCAATCCATCAGCCAGCTGGAAGTGACATTGCAGCACTGGTGTAGTGCCTAGGGTTGCCAACTGCCAGGTAGTAGCAGGAGATCTCCTGCTAATACAACTGATCTCCAGCAGATAGAGATCAAATCACTTGGAGAAAAATGGCCTCTTTGGCAATTGAACTCTATGGCATTGAAGTTCCTCCCCTCCCCAAACCACGCCCTCCTCAGACTTCACCCCCAAATCTCCTTCCGGTGGTGAAGAGGGACCTGGCAACCCTAGTAGTGCCGCTTCCACTATCCCCGTCCCCCAGCATCTCTCTCTCCAGTTTCCAGTACCTGGCCAATGTAGTATAGCAGTTAGGATGTTGGACAAGGATCTGGGAGATCCAGGCTCAAACCCCCACTCTGCCTTGGATGCTTGCTGGGTGACTTTAGGTCAGACACCCTGTCTCAGCCTAAGCTACTTTACAAGATTGCTGTGAGTATAAAATGAGGAAGGAAGAATCATCTATGCTGTCCTCAGCTGCCTGGAGGAAGAGCTGGACAAAAATGTACTTACTAAAGGGACCAAGGGGAAGGAACAGGAAGGCATCAGGCCAGTCCGCTACATCCTCACCACTCCATTGTCAAGTGTTCCTTCATGTGCCCAGACGAAAAGTAAACTTCTTTTTATAATTGACTTGGGGTGAAAACCTTAACCCAGCAAAACTTATTACAAATGAACAAATTTCCAACTTAAAAAAAAAATATTGAGCACAAAATAGAAAGAAATAATATACCATAAGAGGGGGAGGGGAAAACCTCTGTAACAGCCAAAAACATTAGTAGTACTTTACTGTTAAATAAAGCATTAACACCTCATAAAAACTGAAATGAAATGACATCACTAAAAGAAACTCATTAAATAATATAAAAAATAAATATTTATGTGGAGCTTGTTGACTGGCGGCTCTTCCAAATCTAATGGCTTTTAAGAAATGAGAAAACAACTTAGTGTTAACCTGATTTATGCTGACCTTTAAAAGTCTCAGTTGACACCTTTTAGATGTTTAACACTCTTCTTAAAATACAGAATTCATGGTTGTTACCATGTTTTACAAATTAATTTTTTTAAGTCCACAAAGATGTAGATTTTTCAGCTTCTTCACATTAGAATGGAGCTTAACATTTGCATGTGGTTTTCCCAGGATAGTACTGCACATGCAAAAAAAAAGATAGCAGTAAAGCGGGAAAATGTAGCAAATGCAAATCCCAAACCCTCCCCAAAAGAGACAGTTTTAACTCAGTTTTCTGTTACTGCATGTGTGAGGCACAGATCCCAGCATTACAGCAGCAGCTATGAAGTTTTGCCATTTGGAAATGCTCTCATCAGTCCAGCTGAAAAGCCGTGTCAGCTCAACCTGCACACCAACAGTGACTTTATTGCGCTCTGAATGTATCGACAACGGACTCATTATTTGCAGCGCTGAAAAGAGTGGCTGCTTCACAAAAACAAATCACGACGATTCAAAATTGCCAGAACAAGCATGTTTTTAAAACAAAAACAGATAATTCAAGCAACTCTGTAAATGCAAACAATAGAATTGGAAGTGACGTTATGTACAGATGTGAAACACTGGATGGTACAGCATTGCTTCCACTAAAAAAAGAAGAGTCCTATTTGTACAGCAGGCCTGGGAACTTCATAGCTGGCTTGTTTTGCAATATACAGCTAAGACAGTGATTGCTTGGCTTTGAAGAAGTGAGCGCAAAAGAAAATATCATCATCCTCAGAATAATTGGTACGTGATAGTAAGAACCTTGCACTTTTTGTACTTATGTATTCTAATCAGTGATTTTAAAATTATATATATATATATATATATATATATATATATATGTGTGTGTGTGTGTGTGTGTGTGTGTGTGTGTGTGTGTGTTATAAAACATCACATTCTGTGGTTAAATAGGATAGAAAAATTATTGCAGACTGCACTGTAACCTACAGCAAGACAATGGAACATTGTACGAACAGCACATATTACACATCAGCTGAGAATACAGACCAACAGTTAGTTGTGTCTAGCTGAAACTGATGGATTATCTCAGCGGTTTTTAGAGGACAGTTTTGCTCTAAACTGGGGCAAACATAAGCCGTCAATCCTTAAGGCACTAATCCTGCAGCGTGCATAAAACTAGGATTTTCGACTCAGGCTAGCAGGCTCCCATGAAAGACCTGTAATATTGTCGTCAGGGCCATTGCTCACAGAATTTTCTTATCTTTAAGGTTTTTGGCTGCCTCTCACCCACACCATTATGGGGAAGAAAACGTAGGTTGACCACCAAGTATATATTTAATACAGCCTGGCACAGCTCCGTGAAAAATATGCCTTTATGGCATCAGTGTTAGTAAGCTTGTATTTGTCCATTTAACACTTTTTAGGTGTACACTTAAAACACCTAAGTTTACATAAGAGATGTAATGTGTGAAATGATCCTTAACCTGGATTTTCAACTTTGCATCAGCCCTAGCCAACTTTCAAAGTCAGTTTCCTGAGAGTTTACTTCACACTACCATTTGATATATAGTAGTCATGTGATAAAGTCACTGTTGGCCTCCTTTAGGGCTTTAGCATGGTGTTCTGGAGCATTTCTAATGTTTTTCTAGATTCTTGACTGGCAGTATTTAATGGGAGCAATTATTCTGAATTGAGCAAGGGGGTGAAAAGCCAGCAATAATAACTCATTTATAGAGATAGGCTCTGCTCTTCAAGCTCACTGTTCCAGAGTGAACAGCAAGAAAAGATCCACTAACCCACCCACACCCTAGTTATGAACCTTGTTTTCTCACTCTGAGTGAGCTTGAGTGTTAGCTGGCTAGAAGCCTTTCTGAATCATTTATTTATTTTTATTTGCTTTGATTTATACCCCACCCTTTCCTGGCAGAAGCCAGGTTTGGGTGGCTAACAACACAATTATACAAAGTATACAAACAAGAATATAAAGCATAAAAACATATACAAATAATTACTACTACATCTTAAAACCTAACTAAAAAGATGGCGCCCTAACTATGATTCCTTCTCACGTACAATTTAAAATCAACAATGAAGAGGGGGACTCACAATTAACATGCAGTGATGTTGGTCCCAGAAAGTAATGAGGGGGCAACCCAAAAACAATAGGCTGAAGAGAGAAATAAGTATCTAATAAGGTTCAGCAAGGAAGCAAAAGGAGGCAGCTGATGTATGCACTGTTTCTGCCCTCAACCGCAGGCCTGGCAGAACATCTCTGTCTTGCAGACCCAGCAGAACTGAGCCAAGTCTCACAGAGCATGGGTTTCAATAGACAGAGAATTCCATCAGGCCAGGGCTGAAAAAGCCTTGGCCCTGGCCAAGGATAACTGGGTGGTTTGGGGGCCAGGGATCACTAGGAGATTGTATCCAGTTGAGTGTAAGGCTCTTTGAGGGGCCTGTGACTTTCAACTTCTCCCTCTTGGTATCAGAGGCGTTAGAGCATGCAAGGTGGGGAAAGTCTAGGTTATGCTGTCTGGGAACAACCACAGGCCATGCCAGACTCCATTTGCATAACCCAATAACTTCAGGTGAGAAAGATGTCAAGTGAAACACCACCACCACCCTTTATGGGATGGATCCTACATTATCTCTCTGGGATGCACTAGGATGCTGCCTTACATCCTCAGAAGCAGGAAGAAGTTGGTGAAGGCTCCCTGGTGAAAACTTTTTCCAGAGCCTTAGCGTAAGCAGATCAACACTCTTGCAAGTGCTAGAAACATTCTTAGGGAGCGCGGTCACACATGCCCCAAGGTATCTAATGCATAAGGAAGGTTAGGGCCAATTCAAGGTATTTCATCACCATAAACAAGGCCCACTTATTGCCTCCTCATGTGTCACTGATGGGCATGAGTAAGTGAAACCCTGCAGTGTGTCAGCACCCTCCACACTGTGGTGCCCAAGCAGTCACTTGGCTTGGCTGGAGAACTTGCCCTCAAGAAGGAAGTGTTTTATACGACTCCCTTCTATGCTGTAAGGTAGGGGTCAAGCACGCATGGCCAGGCCAGGATAATCCCCTTCTTCACATGCCAGATGAGGCTTTGATATAGCATTTTACCAAGCCTTCATTGTGTAAGAAGCCCCATTGCACTTTCCTGGAAGAATCTGTGGAAACTAGAGCTCTAGTCTCTGTAATTTAGTGGAGCAAAACTGTTTTAATTCCACTCTGTGCCAAAAAAATTTATCATACCAGCCGCTTCATGAATGTAGTAAATCTGGTTCTCCTCTTTGGCTTCCATCTGCAGAAGCTGCAGTTGGTGAAGCTCATTTTGCCCCTGTTCCAATAACTTCAGTCAATAAGCATTCAGGTGAAAGGTTTTGACCAACATAACCTTCTAATCCTTTGGCCGAACACAACTCGAGATGCCCTTCTCTTTAATGCCTGACTACCCAGCAACACAACTGTCATCATAGTGCTGTACCCAAGCTACTGCCTGACTCCATGTTCAAACTTTGCAGATGGAACAAAAAATCTGAGGAGCAGCCCAGGTTGCATGAGGGCTTGGACACCTGTGCTCTGGGCGGGGCTGTGACAGAAGGCCTATAGACAGTTAAGACATCCTTTAAAAGGGATTAAACAAATTAATGGAGGACACAGATCTATTTACAGGCATGGAACCTACACGATCAAAATCAATATACTGAGTATTAGATACCATGATCAAATATTTGCATACCCTCCTTGTAAACTTCCAGAAACACCTTCCTGGATGCTTCTGGGCACCGAATTCCCAGACTGACCCACCAAGGCAATTCCTAATGTTCTTCTTGATACACTAACTGAGTGTCAACTTAAAACAAGGGACTCTATAGAAGGGCTTTGGATGATTGTTCCATAATTCTCAACCTAACTGAGCATTGTTATGGAAAATTGCTAAAATACTTTTTAAAGGAGTCATTAGTGCTTCTTATCTGGGCTGGTTCTAGTGACTGGGATAAGGCAAGAGTGTAGCTCAGTTTTTAGGACAGGTCTTGTTTTATGATGCTGTAAATACAATCCAGTTCTCAGTTGCAGCTCAGTTTGAAACTGTTATGTTGTCATGAAAGAACAGGTGAGCAGGAACCCCACACCCAGAGGGAGGAAGATCCCATACATAAACAGCAGTTGTTTGATTCCATCCAAAAGATCCAAAATTGAAATGCAATACATCAGTGAAGGGTGATTTTTTTAAAAAAAAAAACCTGGACAACATTGATGTTGTTCAGGGATCTTCAAGTTCAAATTGTAAGACCTTGCACTATCATCCAAACACCCATCTGCTCCATGTAGATTTCCCAGCCCCTCTGTAATATTACACCAACGATGCTATCAAAAGTCATAGCTCTGCTGTTTCCACTGGGGAATCCTTATTTTGTTTTAGCTTCCCTTTTATGCCAAATAAATTCATGAATCCTTATTTTTGCATATTTTTTTATTTCTTGGCTTACTCATGCCCATCAGTGGCACATGAGGAGGCAATAAGTGTGCCTTATTTGTGGTGACAAAATACCTTGAACTGGCCCTAATCTTTATGCATCAGAGCCAGCGTAGTGTAGTGGTTAAGAGCAGTGAACTCTGAGGTTTGATTCCCCACTCTTCCACATGAAACCAGCTGCGTGACCTTGGGCTAGTCACACTCTCTCAGCCTCACCTACCTCACAGGGTGTCTGTTGTGGGGAGGGGAAGGGAAGGTGAATGTAAGCCGGTTTGATTCTTCCTTAAGTGGTAGAGAAAGTCGGCATATAAAAACCAGCACCTTCCTTCCTTTCCTCAGGCCAAATTTTTCCATTAAAAGGCTGCAATTTTTAATGTTATTTTCCCATCATTCATCAGTAAGTGGCATATAACAAATAAAAGTGGCTTTAAAAATAGGAACAGGCACAATAAAAATGGGCCCCCAAAAGCTCACAATGACCACCTACCAAAAGGGCATATTTTTCCTTTCCTATATCACAGCAAGACCCAAGATCAGCTGTTTGTTATGTCCTGAAGTGACATAATGGATCAACCAATGGCATTAAGGTGGGAAGGACAAGTAGAAGAGGGCTTAGAGGATATCAAAGAGACTGCAGGATCACTGGGAGAAATTCAGTTACACAACTCAGTCTCCCCAACATTAGTAAACTATATAACAAGAGGAACATACATAGCATGCATGGTATTTTCATGTGTATACAAAGGTAGAGCAGATGCAAGAACGAAACGCTTTTTATATTCACTGCATTTCTATCAGAGTGCCTTTGTGTTTGATTATGGAACTTAAAAAAGCAAGGACTTATGGGTCACGGTTCCCACCCAGAATATTGTTCAGAGTAAGGCTTCTTATACTTAATTCATCCTTGGCCATTAGTGTGGAATGCACCAATTGTCATAACAGAATTTGAGTTTGGTGTGGATATCATAAATGGTTTTTTTTTTAAATCCCTATTACCTCAATACCACCCCCTCCTCAAAAAGCTCTTTTCACTTAAACATCCAGCGATTCTTGGATCCTCTCTTGCCTTTGTGGTCCTGGTCTCCTATTCCAAGGCCAGTTTGCTTTTGTACATCTAACTAGCTCTTATTGTGGGGATTCAGCAACAGACAGTTAATTCATGAACTAGAGCCTGAATACAGTTTGTGACAGCTGTACACTTGAATCATCCCCTGTTTGAGCAAAAGGCAAATTTCCCAGACATGCATCAAACTCAGTTCAGTCTTCATGCAAGTATGACGTGAATGTTAAAACGGGCACTTCTACGTTAAAGGGAAACAAAAATTAATATGTAGGACATTAAGTCCACTGTGGCTCCTAAAAAATCAGTGGCTGACCAGAACAGACTGACTGCACTCTGATATAATTACAAGGCAGATCACTATTTTATGTACATCAGGGGCCAAGAATAAAAGAAGCCCCTTTTCTGCATTAAAAAAAACAAAAAACCCTATGCCATTATTGTCATTCCAGTGACCTCAATTGCTCCTGAAGCTCCCATTTGTCAGATGAAACATTGTCTCCTTTGGAAAGGAAATATGAACAAGAGACAAGAAATTGGGTGCTGCCCCCGTTTATATAAGAATCAAGTCCAGACAAAGCAACAGACAACAGAGGCCTGGTTTAGTTCACAACAAACACAACCAAAATGACCCGAAAATCTGTCTAATAATCAGACATGTGCACCTCACAAGAACAAGATGACACATTAACATACATACCACACACACACACACAGGATGTTTCTGGGTCAGTAAGCAAACACAAGACATTGGGTTGGCTTTGCAGCTAATACTCTAATTCTAAACATTTGCTCTGAAAAATCTGCTTGAAACGCAAATATAGTATCATTGAAAGTCTGTCTAGGCATTTATTTTAGAAGTGGGGAATGGGTTGTTTGTGGATCAAATTGTCCTCATCCATTTTTATTGTGTGCAATATGTTAGCCAGAATAAAATCTGGGCAAAGGCAAATTCTCTCTGCTTGAGAAGCTTCATCATTTTAACACAACTTACACATTTTACTTTGGTTTGCTCTTCTTTGCATATCACCCATGAAGGTTTTATGGGGTTTTATGTATTTGGGGTTTTATGTATTTATATGCCATATTCATAACTCCATAAATATATATATATTTGTGCCACCTCTCCCTTGTGGCTGAGGGTGACTTACAATTGTAAGATTAAAAACATACAAATTACAATAAAATCCCATTAACCCCCCCCCCAACAAAATGCCTTCAGCTTATACCCCCTTAAAAGCCCTTGTGAATAAAATGGTCTTAAAGCACTTCCTAAAAAGTCTGAAGATGGCACACCCTTCACCTCCATAAGGTGGGAGATGCTATACAGAAAAAATAGCCACAACAAGGGGAATTACAAGATGGAAACCAGAAGTCACCACAGTTGGTGCACATATGGACAAAGATGGTCGTTCAGCTATGTGGGTGTGAGGCTGCAAAGGGCTTTAAATGTTAATAACCAGTACTTTTAATTTAACTCAGAAACAAACTAGCAGCCAAAGTAGCTCATTTAGAAAATAGGCAAAATGTGTTCCCATCAGCTAGTTCCCATCAGTTATGGGGAGGGGAAGGGAAGGTGATTGTAAGCCGGCTTGATTCTTCCTTAAGTGGTAGAGAAAATCAGCATATAAAAACCAACTCTTCTTCTTCTAGCCCTGACAATCATCATGCCGCAGTATTCTGAAACAACTGAAGTTTCTGGATTGTCTTCAAGGGCAGCCCAATGTAAAGCATGTTACAGTTGTCCAACCACAAGATTACAAAAGCATGGGTTACCGTAGCCAGGTTGGCTGACTCTAAGAAAAGAGAGTGTTGATCAACCAAATGCAACTGACAAAAGGCACTCCAGACACCGCACCAACCTGCTTTTCAAGCAACAAGACTGAGCCCAAAAAGCAACCCAAAGCAATGCTAGCTCCATCCAAGACAAGTGGACCCCAGTTTGAATCCTTCCTCCACCATAAAACTTAATCCTGACAAGACAAAGGTTCTCTGGGTTAGTAGAAAGACAGACCAGGGACTTCAGATCTCTCCTGTCTTGGATAGGGTTATACTCCCCTTGAAAAGCCCCCCTTGAAAAGCCAGGTTTGCAGCTAGGGAGTGCTACTCAACACAGCAGTCACCTTCGAAAACCAAGTGGCTGCAGTAGTTCTGAGTGCTTTTGCCCAGCGTCAGCTGGTGTGTCAGCTGTGTCTGTTCATGGTTCAATCAGATATAGCCACAGTGATCTGTGTCTTAGTTCTGTCTAGACTACAGCAATGCACTCCACTTGGGGCTTCCGTTGATGAGTGCTTGGAAGCTAGTGCAGAACTCTGTGGCTGGACTGCTGGTCAGGGCTAGCTATCGAGAGCATGTGATCCAGATATTTCAGCGGTTATGCTGCTGGCTACTGATCCACTCCCAAGCCCAATTCAAGGTGTTGGTTTTCACCTTTAAAGCCTTATGTCGCTTGGGACCAAGAGTATCTGAAGGATCATCTCCCCCCATATCTTTCTGCCCAGGAATTAAGATCACAGGGAAAGGCCCTCCTGACTGTCCTCCTGACTGTCCCACCAATCAAAGAAGCTTGTTTCATGGGTATAGGAGAGAGGGCCTTTTCAGGGGCAGCCCCATAATTATGGAACAACCTCACCAGGGAGATGCACCTGGCCCCCTCACTTTCAATCTTTAGGAGATAGTTAAAGATGGTTTTATTTTTTAAAAAAAGTGTTTTGTTAAGTATACTAGCTGGCCTGAACTGAGATTTTAAATTTAGGTTTTTATATATTTTATTTTATATTTTTAATTTATATTGTAAGCTGCTGCATAAGAAAGAAAGGTAGCAAGAAAGAAAGGCAGCAAGAAAGAAAGAAAGGTAGCAAGAAATAAATAAATAAATGTTGGCTGGTTTGGTGTAGTCACTCTCATTCTAACCTACTTCCTTCATTCATTTGGTGTTGTGAGGATAAAATGGAGGAAAGAAGAACAATGTTGTAAGCTCTTGGGTCCCCACTGGTAAGAAAACTTGATATACCTATCTAAGTAACTGGGGAAAAACCCTAGCATTTATTTCATTTATTTACTTCATTTATTCCTCACCTTTCTCCCCAATGGGGACTTAAAGTGGTTTACAACATTAAGGCTTTAAAGGTGGTGATGTTAATTTACCACAGGTATAGTGAGCTTTAGAACGTTTGTACACAGCTGGTTCCCACAAGCAGTTCCACACTATTAAGCCTAAGAACAACCCTGCTGGATCAGACCAGTGGTCCACCTGCTCTCCATTCCTGTTTCTTACAGTGACCAAACAGATGTTCCCTGATAACATATAAGCAGGGTAAGGAAAGCAAGGCTTCCACCCAGGTGTTGACTCCCAGAACCATTATTGAGAGGGTTACTGCTTCTGAACATGTTCCATTTAGTCATTATGGCTAATAATGTAATGCCCAGATATAAGGGCTGGTATAGAACACTATGTATTCATATGCACACACATGGAAGCTTTGGGAACGTTGGCATCCACAACTATAAGAGGCCAACAGATTACATTGCTTGCCTGGTATGGCCTTTCACCAGTAGAGAGCTCTGAATTACCTTCATCCTTAGGAATGTGTTTTCTACTTCCTAGATCACAAGACCTAGCACTTGCTTAGAGACGCCTTCGGGCAATATCTATAGGCTATGCGAATTAATGTGACGTAGACACCTAATGTGTATTGGTGCTTTTGTGTATCAAGTTGCTTGTCAGCAGCTATAGGCCTGCCCCATCCAAATGCATAAATGATACTGAGCTTCCTTTATTCTCTGGTGAATAACCCTGCATCTTATCTTTAGTTATTTCACCCCAGGTCTGTGTTTAGCTAAATAAAGAACTGTTGCTTTTAAACTCCTCCTTGTTGTCTATCATTGGACTATATAAGACAACCAGGCACTTCAATAGCAATGATGGATCAGTCTTCCATTAATTTATCTAATCTCCCTTTTAAAAGCCACTAAAATGGCCGCCGCCACCACACTCTGCAGCAGCAAATCCCACATGCCAATCACTCTCTGTGAACTGCCCATTAAAATGACAGTGTAGACAGCCAGTTAGGTGTAGCGGTTAGAGTGCTAGAATAGGATCTGGGAGACCTGCTTCAAGTGTCCGGTTTTGGGCTCCACAATTTAAGAAGGATGTTGACAAGTTGGAGCGTGTCCAGAGCAGGGCGACCAGAATGGTCAGAGGTCTGGAGTCCATGCCCTATGAGGAGAGACTTAGGGAGTTGGGTTGTTTAGTTTGGAGAAGAGAAGGTTGAGGGGAGACACGATAGCCATGTTTAAATATTTGAAGGGATGTCATGTTGATGAGGGAACTAGCTTGTTCTCTGTTGCTCCAGAGACTAGGACACGGAGTAATGGATTTAAACTAATAGAAAAACGATTCCACCTAAACATTAGGAAGAACTTTCTGACGGTGAGGGCTGTTCGACGGAGGAATGAGCTGCCTCAGAGGGTGGTGGAGTTCCCGTCTTTGGAAGTTTTTAAGCAGAGGCTAGATGGCCATCTGTCGGTGGTGCTTTGATTGTGGGATCCTGCATGGCGGGGGGAGGGTTGGGGTCACTGGAGATGTGGGAGGGGGAAGGTAGTTGTTAATTTCCTGCATTGTGCAGGGGGTTGATGACCCTGGTGGTCCCTTCCAACTCAATGATTATATGATTCTAAGAATCTGAAGAGGAGGAAGAGGAAGAAGAAGAAGAGGAGGAAGAGGAAAGAGGAGGAGGAGGAGGAGGGTTGGTTTTTATATTCCAACTTTCTTTCCCACTTAAGGAAGAATCAAACCCACTTACAATCTCGTTCCCTTCCCTTCCCCACAACAGACATCCTGTGAGGTAGGTGAGGCTGAGAGAACTCTAAGACAGCTGTGACTAGCCCAAGGTCACCCAGCTGGCTTCATGTGGAGGAGTGGGGAAACCAACCCTGTTCACCAGATTAGCCTCAGCCGGTTCTCCAGATTCAAGTCCACTGCTCCAAACCACCGCTCTTAACCAGTACACTACGCTGGGTAGGGTTACCAGCCATCTGCAGCAAGCTGCAGGAGTTTTGTGAGGCAGGGCACAGTGGCATCATAACGCATGATGCCCCAATGTCATTCCTGTCATTCCCACTCAGAAGCGATGTCATGGCACCACTCTAGGAATTTCCCAAATCTCTATGTTAAAAATGATAGAGATTTGGAAAATTCCTAGAACATCGCAGCAACACATTGATATCACTTTTGGGTACATGGCTGTGAGAGACACTGAAGCGTTGCTGCTTTCCCCGTCATTTTGCTCCTATTGCTCCACCAAGCAGCAGTGGGACTCTTAAGCCCATGGACGGGAGGTCTCCCACCATAGCAGGAGACCTGGCATGTGTCCCCTCTCTGCCTGCTGACCAGCTGTGCAGATGGGTCATGTACTCTGGGCTAATGTCAAAACTTTGTCACTTCATACTGCACTCTTATCACAGTCTGCACTCTTGTCACAGTGGGTCCAACCATGACACAACGATGACACTATCAAGTGTTTCTTAAGGTGCGTTAGAATATTTCAACCAACAAGGAATAAACGTTTTTCTTTTCAATTGCGTTTATTAATGTACCCTGTCAAAAATTATGAAGGGGACCAGATTAGAAAGTATCCTCACAGTGTGATACACATTTCAAACCTAATAGAAAATTTGAAGTAAATGGAATGAAAAGTGTTAGGTTTTAAAAAGCTGCCCGCATACCCTGTTAATTCTCCTTGGGCGCAGTTAATAAAATGAGGTGATAATTCTGTCTCTTGTTAATGTTCCTCCTCACAAAGAATTAAAAAAAGAAAAAGATTAAAACCAGCTATGGAATATATACTGTAGAGCAGTTTCTAGATGAAGCACAGTCTGCGTTAAAATAAAGAGAGCTTAGCTCAGCTTGGAGCACCTGCCTTCTAGGGACTAATTCATTGTTCAGTTGTAATGGAAGCCAAGCGTATCAGATCAGCCAACATTATCAGATAAGTGCTTTGTCAAAAATCTATATTTCAGGCAAACACTGCTTAGTAATTTTAGTAAGTGATCACACTGCACAGGCATAATTACAATATACATTTTTAAAATTTCTTGAAAGGAAAGACTGCATGTTCAACTGATGTTATTTATTTGTTTTATTCAATTGTTAGTTTTTCAGGCAGAAGACTCAAAGCAAGTTACAAACAAAAAATATTCTGTTAAAGATTACTAAGTAAACAAGTCAATACAAAGCCCCATAGTAATAGTTTTAAAATAAACCTGCTGAAATTGAAATAAAAAAAAAATAGCATATTGGCAGCCAAGAAAGTTCATGTATGTAAGACCATCTTCAAGGGCCAGTCAAGATGTGGACCATCTAACAGCACCCCCACATTCATCAAGATCCACTACAGAAAGGCTAGAATTAGGAAGCAGAGAGAGGTATACAGGGGAGGACAGGTAGAGCTTCAGGTGGGACTAACAGGGAACCTCCAGTGACTGAGGTGTTAGAGGAAGTCAGCCTTCCTCCCCACACACTCTTCCTTGCTACCCCAAATGAAGCCCTGTAGATGAACACCTCATTCTTCAACTTCACATTCAGCATTGTTTCAACTTAGCATTAACAAGTTACATCTTTGAGAGAATTATGACTGTAGTGGTCCGACCAGTTATGAGGAGAGTGTTTCTTTCACCAGTTTTTCTAGGCATGCCAGAACGTCTGGTGAGACCGAGCGTATCCCTTCTGTGACATACCTTCGAGTTCAGTCTGCCTATTCCCCAGCAGTGGACCCTTCCTAACACACAATATACTGGTGTTCAGGAACACAAAGTTTTACAAGCTCTAACTCAAATCTAAAGGGGGTTGTAATATCAAAATTTAGATTTCTGTTCAATGTAATCAATTAAAATAAAGCCTAATGTTTTCTGATCACACACAGAGAATTTCATATCATTTTTCTTCTCTAACCCTCATTTCAAAAAAACAGTGGGAATCAAAGATGGAAGCTATCTGGTGAGTAATTTAATGTAGCCAAGTGACAGTAAGAATTAAAGATGGAAACTAGCTGTTAAGTTTAATTTAATGTATCCCACTGACAATGCCATTTTCTACAATGTAAGTTTTAAATTGTTTTTCTTATTACTAAATGACAGAGCCTGCAACACTTTTTTCTAGTAAAGATTGTTAATATTGAGGATGGTACATAATCCTTTTCAGAATGATTTTTTTTCCAGCCAATGGTTTTTGAAACTTTTATATTTGGGTAACAGTTTCCGTACAGTTCTGTCTGCTGTGGATCTTGAAAAATGGGCATGGAACCTCATCTTCACTGCAAATGATCTAAAACTGTACACTAAAACCTACTTAATAGCTCCCTGCATAAGGTCAAAAGTGAACCAGAAAGCTATGTTTCAAAAAAGCTTATTGATCTTCTCAATGAGGAAAACTGGATAAACTTTCAAAGAAACCAAGGGATACCCGAGACCGCTGCCAAAAAAGCACTGGTTTAGCCCAAGGGTTGATTTATATGTCTGCTGTAACAGGTTTGGAAAGAGTCCAAGATATTGACTACTTGGCCACCACACTTCGGAAAGGCCTGAACTAATCTAGTTTGCTTAAAGATTCTATTATTCATTTTAGCTCCTAAGTTGACATAGTTCCATTAGATCCCACTGCACTATGGACCTGTGACCCATCTAGGCAGAAGCCAAGGTGCATACAATAGGTGAGCAGGAACAAGTTTGTTACTGCTTTCCTCGGCCTATGTGTGGTTACTGGAATGCAGGCATGGCATCTATGTGCATACATAGGTAGGCTCCATCCCCAGATGGAAGGCATGCTGCCTTTTCAAATGTTCCCAAACATGGCACCATGCACCATGCCGCATCTCAGCAACTGCATAAGTCAGGTTGCCAGGTTCCTCTTTGCTACCGGCAGGAGGTTTTTGGGGCAGAGCCTGAGGAGGGCAGGGTTTGGGGAGGGGAGGGACTTCAATGCCATAGAGTTTAATTGCCAAAGTGGCCATTTTCTCCAGGTGAACAGATCTGTATTGGCTGGAGATCAGTTGTAATAGCAGGAGATCTTTAGCTAGTACCTGGAGGTTGGCAACCCTATGCATAAGACTAGTGGAAAAAGAACCAATGTGTTTGTTCACAAGCAGGAATGAGGCAAGTGTGCTTGTTCCCATTCCTCGTCTTTGTGCATTGTCTTCTACCTACATTTGTCCTTTGCATAGGATGTATCTCCTCAAACAACACTCTGAAATAGGAAAATCACTTGAATCTAGGGTTGCCAACCTCCAGGTAATAGCTGGAGATCTCCTGCTATTACAATTGATCTCCAGCCAATAAAGATCAGATCACCTGGAGAAAATGGCCGCTGTGGCCATTTGACTCTATAGCACTGAAGTCCCTGCCCTCTCCAAACCCCGCCCTCCTCAGGCTCTGCCCCCAAAACCTCCTGCCAGTGACAAAGAGGGACCTGGCAACCCTACTTGAATCTGATCCCATGGTTGCTAAAATCCATCAGAGAAAACGGAATACTTTCATCTTTTCATGTGAAATGCCATTTATCAAAATAAAATAACAATGAATTATGGGCAGCAATTCAACTTGGCATAATATGTTACACACAAGCAGGAAAAAGGTAAGTGCAAAGGATTCAGCAGAAGAAAATAAGAAATTTATCTGAGTTTTCATAGGTTTAGAATGTCTGAAATCACTCTCAGGGACCACTCATTAAAAGAAGTGCGGTAAGACAGACTGCAAATTTCTATAGATGATTCTCTCATCAGATGGGAATTATAAGATCACTGTCTCAAATTACAAGGTTTGTAGTTTGATCATTATCTCAAACTACCCCTTTCCCTTCCCAAATCTATGAAGATATCAAAATGTTAAAGAGATCACAGGCAGGATCCCACATGGTTCTGGCTCATGGGACACAACAAGTTTGGAAAGGTTGTGAGTCAGTGGGCACTGCAGCATCCTCCCCTCCACTGTCCAGTAAGTCTGGAATTCCTATCAGTGGCCCCCAGGGCATCCTCAGAACTGAGGGGGAAGGGGGCTGTCACTACCTGGTCCCTCCTCCTCCTCCTCTCCCAGACTCTCTCCTCCACAGTCAGGAGAGGTGCTCTTCCTCATTGGCCCACTGCTAAACCCTATTAAGGACTCCCCAGCAGGCCAAGCAGGCCCCCACAGTTGCTACCAGCCTCTTGTAAGTGGTACTTTGCTCCCTAGAGACTAGGAGCTGGGCCCAAACTGGCCCAAACTGAGGAAGACCTGTATACTTCCTGTCCCTCACAGCCAGATGTCAAGTCAGTAGATGGTATGGGTGCAATCTGTGCTGTACAAGTGCCCCTCCTCTGCCGCAGCTGTTCATAGCACAAAATGATGATGCTATTGGCTCATACACGCCAACAGCAGACTACCACACATCACCTTCCTTTTTATTTATTTACAAAATTTATATCCTGCATATTTGGCCCTCACAAGGGCTACCAAGGCAACTAACAATGTAAAACATACATGATAAAACCACATTTTAAAACCATTCAAATCATCCCCCCACACCATCAAAAAATTAAAAACAGAGTTAAAATACACACAAGACATAAAAAACAGCAATTAAAACATTGATTAAGAAGGTCACTGAAGGAATAACAAACAAAACGGTCTTCCTCCTCGTCTCTGTAGAGCTTTTTGCTTGGCTAGATTGAATGCTAACCCTTCTATGGTAATGCAGGGCAGAATTCTGAATATACCATACTCAGACAGGATCTGCCCTTGCTCTTCTGGCTCTATGGACTCATTCGCCCATGCCCTTTTGGAAGGCCGCTTTTACGAGGAACTTCGATTGCACTACCGTATATACTCGCGTATAAGCCGAGTTTTTCAGCCCCAAAAAAGGGCTGAAAAAAGCCAACTCGGCTTATACACGGGTCAATACGGTAGGCGAGGGGAGGGGGAGGGGGGAGAGAGGGGGAATTTACCGCTGCCGCCATCCCGCACGCCTTCTCTGCGGCCTGGGAGAGGCCAGCGGGGCCTTCCTGCGCTCAGGCAGGCCCCGCCCCCCCCGCGCCTTCTCTGCGGCCTGGGAGAGGCCAGCAGGGCCTGCCTGCGCTCAGGCAGGGCCCCGCTGCCACCTCCGGCCTGTGTGCCTTCCCTGCCGCCGCCTCCAGCTGATCAGCGGGCCTCGTCCTCCCGGTGAGTAAGGGGTTCAGGGGCTCTTCTCCCTCCCCCCTAGGGTGGCGCTGGGGTCAGGGTGGGTGTGGAGGGCCCGGGAGGGGGTGGCACTGGGGTCGGGGTGGGTCTGGAGGGCCGGGCGGGAGGGCGACCTGGGGCAGGGGCATTGTGTAAGCCGACCCTCGGCTTATACACGGGTGCCTAATTTTTCCCCATTTTAGGGGTAAAATTAGGCACCTCGGCTTATACGCGGGTCGGCTTATACATGAGTATATACCGTATATTTCCCCCCCTTTAACATACAAATCCAATGCCTCTGTGACTGACATAATGCCTTTTTTTCTAAGCGATAGGGACCCCAAGGCTACATTGTCAGTGGCAAGATTTGTTTCAGTCCTTATATCCCTCCACTAGATATATGCTGCTCAAGATCAATTGATCAAGGCGCTTCTAAGGGATAAAAGGAAGGAAAGGAAAATGGTCTTCACCCGCTGGCAGAAGATTGCAATAGAAGGAGACAGATGACACTCCCTGGGGAGAGAGTTCCAGAGCTTTGGTGCCATGATCGCAAAGGCCCTCTCCTGGCTTGCCACCTAGTTAATCTCAGAAGGCGCAAGCACCAGAAGCAGGGCCTCTGAAGATGACTATAATGGCCAGGCAGGTTCATAAGGGAGAAGGCAGTCCTACTTCTTACCAACCACCTTGTGGTGTTCAACAAAAAATGCTATTCTCACTATGGACTGGAGCTGTGGCAGCATGCATCATCACAGTGGACACTAACCCTTGTGTCCCAAAGCAGTGATTCTTTAAAAAAGATGCACATTATTCCTGGGTAAGAGAAGGAAATGAGAGCCAGTGTGGTGTAGTGGTTAAGGTGTCAGACTAGAACCTGGGAAACCCAGTTTCAAATTCCCACTCATGCCATGGAAGCTTGCTGGGTGACCTTGGGCCAGTCACACACATTCAGACCTGACCCTGGTCATGAAGTGGAGGCAGGCAATGGCAAACCACCTCCAAAGGTGTCTTGCCTTGAAAACTCTGAGATCGCCATAAGTCAGCTGTGACTTAATGGCAAAAAAGTGAGAGAGAAGGAAGGATGCCTCTTCTCAGAAGATGCTGACTATACCTTAATTTGTAAGTACTTACTTTTAAAATACTTTTTTTTAATCTGCTGCTTGATTAGTCATGAATAACTTTTAAACCAACTCTTCTATTAAGTCCAGTTTGCGCCCTTCCCAGCTGTAGATAAGCTTGGCTATTCTTCTGGAAAGTACCAACAGTCAGCTCTCTCCCTGTTGTAGTATTCCTCTGATCATGGATAAACTTTCAGACATTTCCATTTAATTGTTAAGCACCCAGACGATTGTCTTGATCTAAAATTCTGGCACTGTAATTCTAACAGCGCCCTTACAGCCATATCCATCACACTAGTCATCCTAGGTATTTAAATATGGGTATTTCTGTCTCAAATAGACAATTTACTTAAATAAAATTCAAACCCTCTGATCGCTGTCTAATAAAATGACAGAGCCATTCACCAAGCAATGAAGCGGCCAGATGAATTCAATTTGTGGAGCACCATTACAAAAGATTAAAGTCACAACTTTGTTCCTGAGCTGTGAAACTTCGTGGAAGGGGGAGGGATCTCGAAAGAAACTGCTGCAAGGTTTGACAGATTGTACAGCAGAGCAGACGCATATCACAAAGAACGGCAAGCATGAAAAGTAGTGTCATTCTGTTTTACTGGGCAAAGAATTGTTCCTTAATAAATTGTCAGATCCAAATAATCTCCTTACCTGCATCATTCATACAAGTGGAAGGGTCTTTCCCCTCCCACACATGAGAGGGGATCATCATGGGGTTCAATAAAGCCCTTTCATTCCCATTCCAACCATGGGTTAGGGGGGCAGAGGGGCAAGCACATGACAAAGGGTCTTGCAAAAGCACTTCACATTTCACCACTCGCTCACAGAATAATTCTTATGAAATGCAAAGAGTAACAGTTGCTCAGACCTTGATGACTGAAGAAAGTCACATATTAGGGTATGTCAAACACTGTCACAAGATTCTTTTCTCACTTGCCATTCCATTGGTGGCTTCAGCAGGCATGATGAAGGGACATTGTAGTTTTCATCAAAACCCAATTTGGTTTAAAAGATGGTGAAGCCATGACAACGCAGGATCCCTCCCCTGTCTTTTCCAGAGAGGGAATGTCCTCCATTTCATTTCATCCCTGTCCCAGTTTGACATTTATGAATAACTATCATTTGCTGTATCTATTTTGTAAGGAGATGTGCCTGCAACAATACAAAATGTTCAGTTTTACCAGCAAGGAGGAAGCTGCCTAATCAGTGCTCAGCTCACACCTAATTTTCCATGGGGAGTTGGTTTTCTAAGCCACTAAGACAGCCTTGGAACAAAATGAGACCCCAGCAAACGCCTTCCAGGGCATCTGCTGTGATCAACTGGATACCCTTTGCCAGAAAAGACAGTTCCATCAATGGAGTTCGGGCTTTTCTGGCAAGGAAGAAAATTTTATTGGACAAACAGTTCTAGCAGAATTGCGTATCTTATATTGTTTTGACAGAGACTTTTAATTTATTTTGTGTTAAACTTGCTGTGCCTTCTTTCTCTCTCTCTCTCTCTCTCTTCCCCCTCCCCCCGGAAGCAATATAAACTACACCTACTTTGGGGCATACCAAGGAAATGGCATCCTTACATGAAAGTCTTCTCAAACTGGATCTATCAAATCTATATCTTCATCTACATATGATTTTACTTTTATCTGGAATGGGGAAAACAAGCTTTTCATCCGTAGCCTGAAAATGATGACTTTAAATGAAATCCAGACAAACTGGAAGCTAGACAACTCTTTATTCTTTTGATTCAACAGCAAAACAGTTTTAAACAAAAGAGCTAAAGGTTGCTCACTGGTTCAGCATACGATTCCTCTGGCACTATACTGGAGTGTTTTATTGTGTTGCTAAATCTCTTCTTTGCCTGCTGTCTATGGAAGATAGGTAGGAGAAACAACCTACAGCCCTGGTTTGGTTATTTTAAGCCAACACAAGGATTTTCAACATTCCCACCCTCTCCCTCTTCAGGCCAGATGCATCTCTTCTATTGGTCCAAGACCTTCTGCCTGGTCTGCCCCTTCTTTGGGATCACAGCAGCTGGAGGCTCTTTTACCTGCTCAGCCTCTCTCTTAAAGACAGGCAATTCAGCCAATCTCTTATAGAGACTTCCCCACCACAAGATTAATTGCATTATCTTAAAGGGCTATTTAAAAGGTCATATTTTTAGCTGTTGTTTATTAAATCCATAGAAGTTCAATGTTATGCTATATACCAATATCTTCCACTAGTATATGAAATGTCCATGCTTTAAACTATGGTCCCTGAATGAGATACAGGAGACAAAGCCTTGTCACGATTATGTAGAAATTGAAGTTTATATTGATATCAGTATTGGAATCAGAAAGAAGCATTCACTGTTTCATATGCTTATTAATTTCATGGGAGATTCTTACCTATGTAAAATATAATGGATGAAAACCTAAAGAAGCCAATTAATAAATACACCATACAGTGAAATATTGCATCCAGTGCATCCTAAAGACGATGAAATTTTTTATAGAACTTACTTTGAATCTCTCATAGTGTTTTTTCAAGCAATACTTTTGTTTAAAGAACAACAAAAAGATTACCTTACATTTTCTAAAAGGCTCAGTATTAGTTGATGATAACAAATATTGTCCAGTGGCTTGACACAGACACTCATTGAAGTCAACAGGACTGCGTCATGGTTAGAGTGTCAGACAAGGATCTGGGGGAGCTCAAATTCCCACTTTGCCATGGAAACTCACTGGGTGACCTTGGGCCAGTCACTCCCTCTCACCCTGGCCTGCTTCGCAAGGTTATTAATGTAAGAAGAAAATAGAAGAGGGGAGAATGATATTATAAGCCATTTGGGTCCCCACTGGGCAAAAAACAATTATCAAATGAATAAAATAAAATATGGGTCTCTGTGTAGTGTTTCCATGTGACTTAGGCCCATATGCATGACCGTCCCATTTGTATAATTCCCCCTCAGAAGAGGGTAGAAAGATAGCACAAGTGGGATATCACCTATACAGACTTCAGCATGGAATGTCCACATTAAGTTAGCAAAAGACAGAAGGCAGGGGCATACGCCGAGTCCCCCACCACAGCAACCAATTGCTGTTTCAATAAGGTGTGTATCCCAAGCCAAGACCATGTGTGGCATAGGTTGTCTTAAGATTGGAACACGTATCATCCAACACATTTTCCGCTGCTTTGTAAGACCAGAAGGTCAATGACCCTGCAGTAGATCACCTATTCCAGTCTGTTGGGTGGCTTAATAGATCTGCCATCTCAAGTGTTTTTCTTTGCTATTCACCCATTTGTATTGCTTCCAACCACAATACAATAAAATGTTCTTTACAACTTGGAAGAAAGCATGAACATTTCAGATCTGCTCATCTTCCATATATACCTGTTTTGACAAGGCATTCTGTTTCTCAAACTTTTTCAGCTCTTTGAAGTCCACTTCTCAATGTGCAATGGATCTGCAGACTGAGGGGCAGTAACCCACCACAAGAGGATAACTAGAACAGGGAAAATAGACTCCCTCCTAAAATAAGCCAGCCAAAAGAGGCAGCAGGACCAGCACAAAGTGCAGTCCTAAGCCCGGCCCCAGACCCACCCAAGAGGCACGGAGAGGAGCTTTTCCGGACAGCTCCAGACAATGGTGTTAGGTCAGGGGTAAGTCCGCAATGCCAGACATGGGTTTTATGACCACCCAGTCAAGGTGCTGACCAGAAGGGGTGGGGAGCCAAGGGGACATGTGGCATGGGCATGCTGCATTGCCCCACCCTCCCCCTTTATACCTGAGAGCTGCTGAGGCTGTGCCCTCTTTCTTGCAACACCCCCATAAGGGTTCTCGGGGGTGGGGGCTGATCAGTGGCATGGCTGGCTTTAACCACCAGGTGGTAGAGGAACCACACAGAGGCTGGTCAGGTGGTTCCTAGGTTGCCACTCTATGGTTTCCCCCTGGCAGGTGGGCTGGGGGGATGGGGTCATATCGGGCAGCAGGTGCATCACCTAATGCAAAGATGCGTCCCCATGCTGCGCCAGTGCTCCTGCTGTGGTATGCTATAATTGCTCCCAACAAGGACTTTGCATGGTTCATTCTCCTCAATAGCCCCCCCCCCCTTTCTAGCCCCTGGACCACAAGCAGTTATACCTTCCAAGTCCATTGAAATCAATGCGATTAGAAGAGTGTTACTCACCGCAGGATTGCACTGTTTGTCACCTAGCTGAAGACTTTTTTGTGCATGTGTCCCTTCCAAAGCTATGCCCAGCCATCCTTTTGTGTACAACACAGGGATGGTGCAAACCTCCCCCAAAAAAGTGTCTGACATTTGAATTCATCACCAACATACCTCTGGTTTACCCACAAATTGAGCCCTGCCCTGGATTGCCTCAATGTTTTGCTACAAGTTCAGACACTGTGTTGAGCAGCTTTGTACTTGCACAACAGGATTTCCTGCATGAGTTCCTTTCCTTTCCTTTCTTGCTGGAGAGCCAGTGTGGTGTAGTGGTTAAGAGTGGTGGTTTGGAGCAGTGGACTCTGATCTAGGGAACCAGATTTGATTCCCCACTCCTCCACATGAGTGGCAGACGCTAATCTGGTAAACCGGGTTGGTTTCCCCACTCCTCCACATGAAGCCAGCTGTGTGACCTTGGGCTAGTCACACTCTCTCAGCCTCACCTACCTCACAGGGTGTCTGTTGTGGGAGGGGAAGGGAAGGTGATTGTAAGGCAGTTTGATTCTGCCTTAAGTGGTAGAGAAAGTCAGTATATAAAAAACAACTCTTTCTTCTTCCTTAGAAGCTCATTGATTCATAAATCCTGAGCAGCATAATTCTAAATCTATTGCTTAAGGGATATAAGAACTGAAATAAATTTTGCCACTGCCTATGTAACCTTAGGATCCCTGTCACTTAATAAATAAGGTGTTACTCAGACTCAGATATACTAGTCCAATCTGTTAGAAGAAGCGTAATGTAACTTAATCTTAGATCCTCATAAAAATGAAACTCCGGGAGCACGTGTGCTAGAGAATCAATAGAACCAGAGGAACATGGGCAGGTAATTTCCGAATATGGTAGGTTCATGAATCTACCTTGCATGATCATAGAAGAGTTAGTATTTAGTCTAGCAAGAAAAAAAGCTCTTAAGAAATGAGGAGTTGTCAAAAATTAGGTATATCAAAGCACAGGACATAAATTACAAAGTCACATGTATTGTTCACAAGTAGGTGCATACAAACAGGTAAGTGTATAGTCCTGGTTATAAATATAGGTAAGTAAACACATCACCATGTATATAATAATTCTAACAATATCCCTTCTGGGAATCTCTGAAATGGACTGAATATACTAGCCTGGTTAGGCAGAAGGATCAGTCTTCTACCCATGGGGAGTTTAGATTTGTGCTTATAAGATAAAAAAAGAAATACAAACCAAGTGAAAAGATTAAGGTTGAGGAACTGATGAACAATGAAATGGCTGTCTTCCTCACCTGTCTGACTTCTGATGAATATCTTGTTGCTAAAGAAGAAGAAAAATTGTTAGAATTATTATATACATGGCGATGTGTTTACTTACCTATATTTATAACCAGGACTATACACTTACCTGTTTGTATGCACCTACTTGTGAACAATACATGTGACTTTGTAATTTATGACCTGTGCTTTGATATGACTTTTGCATTATGATGGTAATATTGGAATTATATTGAAATTGCTTGGAATATTTGTTTTCTGTGTGAATTTTATTATATTAACTATTATATACACAGAAGTGTCTATTTTTAACTATTATGTACACAGAAGTGTCTATTTTTGTACTAAGAATTAGATATAAGCAGGCAAGCAACATGGGGGAGGAATTTCAAAGAACTGAGATGAGCAAACGCAATGAGCACGAAACAATGTGCTAACATAATTGATCTCTTTATTTCGCTTTTTATTTCAGAGAAAGCCTCTGATTTCCCAAGATCTCTTATCATATCCCACAATATGCTCATCAATGAAAGTTTCTCATCAAACTTTTTTTGCCATGAGGATCTATACAAGTCATGTTTTTTTAAAAAACTAGTTATCCCTCAGTGCTTAAAAAACAGCCTAAATCGTAGCTTAAAGGCAAACAACCATGCCCTAGTTTCAAGAGACAGTGGAAAAAACTCAGAACAAAGGACAAAACCAGCAACACACCAAGGGGCGTTTAACAGCCTCCGTAAAAACTGAAGTAGAGGATGATCTGTAGACTCATTAACAGCAGTTATCCAAATAGCAGCACCAAAAAGAATAACTGGATTAATTTTTAGATTAAAAACTTGAATAGCTCCAAGGATATATTTTCCACCCTTGGTATAAAAATAATTAACAATTGCCCCAACACCAGGCTTGATTTTATTAGACACAGCCAACCAGCTCAGATTATAAGAAAAGAGAATACCAATTGTGTAGAGTCACAGGCCGGTCAGGACTCAGTACATAAGATACCGCTGTAACTTATGCATGCAGCTCATGGTAGCTTTTGCATCTATTCATTTGGCATACAGAACCTCCGAAAACCACCACTCAGACATTTATCCATCAGAGTCATTAAAATGACCTAGTTTCAACCACAGATCACTTGCAGTTTGCTCCCTCTTTTGCACCTGAGCAATCAGGATGCATCATTTCAATGACCTACAGTGTACGTGGTGCTTTTGGCACCTGAAGATCCTGGACAGTTGACTGCCTTTCTTATTAATGAGCACTGGGTCACACAGGTACATTGGGCCAATATGCAGCACCTCTCCTGTTAGTCATACAACTGAAACACAGAACAAATGCAAACTAACTCATCAAACATTTGACTGTGCTGATCATGCCTTATGAATGGACTGTGAGTAAATCAAACTAAGAATTAAACATGTTGTATTGTGGGAATGTAACAGTGCTGCACTCCTATAGGATTTGCTACAAGCATCGAGCAATTCATAGCAGAAAGAACAGATTTTAAGGCTGTCATCCTATGCATATATCTACTTTGGAAAAGTCTTTGTGCTATGCGGGTCTATGACTTTTAAGGCAGGGGTTCAAATCCCTACTCAGCCATGGTTCTCACTGAGTGTACTTAGGCCAGTCACTCTCTCTCAGCCTAGCCTTCCTCGTAGGGCTGATCTGAGAATAAAATGATGAGGGAAGGACCCGAACTCTCGGAAGGGAGGGTGGCACAAAAATGTAATCGATGAAGATTCATTAAAGTCATGGGGGATTGCCTTCTGGATAAACATGCACAGAACAGATTACATAAGCCTGAATACTAAAAAAAATCTGTGTTCCACGTGACACAATCCAAATCTAAAACCTACCCTCTTATACACTAATTCAGAGTAACTGTTATCCCTGCTTCATTTATGCAAGACCCCCACATCACTATAATCTGCAATAAGCCAGGAATAAATATCATGGCGTGGTTCTGTACCCAACATTGCTCAACAACATGCAATATACATATTATAATATATATACTGTAATATACAAGGGTGGTGGTGTTACACTTAGAGCAGCAATAGCTGGGTTTAAAATCTCTTTTCAGCTTTGAATAAGTGAGTCTCTTTCCGCCTAACCTGGCCCATGAACGCACCAGCAACTTACCTCGCTATTTACACGCGTCCAGTACGAAAGCATCCAAAACGAGTTTAAATTTCTGTTCCCACCGCGCCGCCTTTGTCCGCTGCTTTTGATAAGCCCAGACCGGCACGCTCCCACGCATGCCCAGTCGGCTTCTCCAAGCAAGGACGGCGATTGGTCCAGCATGAGTAAGGGAGGCGGGGGGGGAGTGCGGGGGTTGGCTGGCAGCAGGAAGTGGATCGAACACAGCTTGCATGTTCCCACTTTCAGGCACTAGGTGTGGAGGACGTTTTATTTTTTTAATTTGCCGTATAAGCGGATGCGCTTAACGAGGCGAAATTGCGCTCTGGAGACGTCCTTGGAATCCTTCGGGTGAGTTGCAGTGGGAACATGCAAGGAAAGCCCGCGGAAGCCAGCGCCGCAAATGGTAAGTGCGGACATGGCCCTGCTTTTACAGCATTGTTAGATGGGGATGGGGGGAAGCAGCTAACTCCAAGTACACATCCTAAGATCCTTCAAGGCAGGGGTCTCAAAACTGCGGCTCCAGAGCCGCATGCGGCTCTTTGGCCCGTTGAGTGCGGCTCTCCTAACTTGGTTCAGAGTCCCTGCTCTTGCGCCCGCTCGCGCTGGCAGCCGGGCTGCGGAGCCGGCGAGCCTGAGAGAGAGAGAGAGAGCGGGCGAGCGGGCACGCTGTCTCTCACCCCCTCCCTGCCATGGAGAATGGCCGGGTCCCCCTTTCCCTTTTCCTCAATGGTTGGGAGGCTAAAGCCTCCCCTTCCCTCTAGCCGCACGATTGCTGGGCGGGCGGCTCAGCAGTTCCTGCCCCCCCGCCTATCAGCTGTTGGGCGGGGCGGGCTTCCTTTGGTAGACCTGGCCTCCGGCTGAGTCCCATTTTGAGGCCATGTCTACCCAATGGCTTTCTTGGCGGTAGACCTGGACTCCAAGGAGGGGAAAAAGTTCCCCTTCAGAGGCCAGGTCTACCAATTGGCTTCTATGGGCCTCTGGAGGCCAGGTCTACTGCCAAGAAAGCCAATGGGTAGACCTGGCCTCCCAATGGGACTCAGCCGGAGGCCAGGTCCACCAATAGGCTTTTATGGCGGTAGACCAGTCCTCCAGACGAGGACTCCGGACGGGGAGGGGGAAATGGCAGGGACTTACAATTTAATTTTTATCAATAAATCAGATCACTATTAAGTATGATATCAAGTTTTATTCAGTGTACCTATAGTTTAATTAAGACTTAAATCTTTAATTAAAGTTTATTAAGTTAATAAACAGTATACCTACCTATATAGTTTGTTTAAGAAATTTGGCTCTCAAAAGAAATCTCAATCGTTGTACTGTTGATATTTGGCTCTTTTGACTAATGAGTTTGCCGACCCCTGCTTCAAGGAAAGGTGTGATTAAATGAACAAACAAAAAACACCCTACTGTTAAAACAAATTTTGTTTCTGAAACTTTTTCACTTGACAAAGTCCAGAAATTACAGAGCTAGGGGTAGGGTTGCCAACCTCCAGGTACTAGCTGGAGATCTCCTGCTATTACAACTGATCTCCAGCCAATAGAGATCAGTTCACCTGGAGAAAATGGCCGCTTTGGCAATTGGACTCTATGGCATTGAAGTTCCTCCCCTCCCTAAGCCCCACCCTCCTCAGGCTCCACCCCTGAAACCTCCCACCAGTAGCAAAGAGGGACCTGGCAACCCTAGCTAGGGGGTAACTGGTCTTTTTTGGTAGGTACTTTGTCTAAATCCAGATAAGTGAGGGAAAGGTGCTTTTTACCAGACATGTTCAGAGATATTATTTTCTTCTTACTTTGGACCAGGTGTCACCAAGCTTGCTGAGCCTGTAGGCATTTTGGAATTCTGAGAATAGGGAATGGGTGCCACAACAAAATGGCCACCATTGGGGATGGGAGGGTGGGACCATTTACAAAATGTTGAGAGATGGAGTGAAATGTTGAGAGGTTCCCCACCAAGTGCCCTCCTATGATGGCGCAATCTGTTTCTGAAATTGTTTCAGGTACTCCCTGAAGACTCACATATGATGACTTCTGGCTTCTGAAGCACATCCTATGCCAGTGAAATGGAAGAAAACCAGGAGTCTCTCTTTGTTTTGGGAAAGAAGCAAGTGGGTACCGGAAACATATTGGCAGGCATCATGTTGAAGATCACATTATGATACAAGAGTCCAGAGCTGTGCTTCACATGGTTAGATATCCAAGATCCACTATATTCATTGCAAGGTTCAACAAAATTTGCATAACCATTTCCATGTTTGCCTGTGGACAAGGTAGGAATTCACTTCTGCAGTAACTCTTATAAATATAACACTGGAAGCGTTTCATATAATAAAGTGGATTCCCATGGCTCTTCCTTCAATTTTCCTTCTAACTGTGGCATCTTGACATATTCTATGAAGCAGGAATGAAAAACTTCAGTGAACGCTGGGGCACATCCAGTTTCATGCCCCTAAATCAATTCTATAAGTTACAGTAATTTTCTTATTGGGACTCAAAGCCTTAGGGGCATGCAGCCACACTTACCAGGCATAGGCCTGTCTTTTTTCAATTCAGAGTGTCTAGAAAACAAGGAAACTTGAAACCTTACCTAAAATCCCAATGCAGTGGTATGGGGCATACTGATTGATAAAACTGACTGTTATATTACTTTATAAAGTATCACCTTTCAACTCATCTGTGCCTCGTGGAACCTTTCCCAGGTTCCTGATGTCTGAACCCTGAACATAGTATTCAGCAATTAGAAACAGCTGGTATGTTGTAGGTCTGTGTTATCAGCCTATCTATGAACTGTATTTTCCAAACTACTTCTTACCAACATCAGTTTAGAGACTCATGCTTCACTGGCGACTAGCCTTTTCCAAGCATAGAAATCCTTGGCATAAGCAAACTTTAATGAGTCTAACCAATCCAGCAGTTTCTGTGGGTGCCCACACAGGATCATGTGAAAGGCAGCAGGGTATTGAGCCAACAACACTGGCTAGAAGACTCAGGCAGCTCCCTAGGCAGCTTACTTGGGCCTGGTCAGACCTGTATTTGAATATAGATGGTCATGGCTGAATTTAGGGACAACTCTGAGGTTGGCTTGGGGTGGTGGACTTGAGGGGGGTCATGAGGCACAAGGCGTATCTGACATAGGCAATATTCAAATTTTGAACAAATAGAGGGGGTTGTAGAAGATGTTCCCCTCACCTGGGCTGCCATTTGGTCTAGGGCCAACTCTGTAGATGGTGAGAAAGCACATTTACACTGGTGGGACGCTGGCGGAAGGCCCTGTTGGCATCCCGGGGTGGCACTGCCATGGCAGCTCCCAGAGACCGGTGTCCAGCCCTCCCTGCTGGTGATGGAGCCACTTACGGTGGCATAAGTAGCTCGGACACTGGTGTGGATGGTCCCAATGCCGGTGCAGCCCATTCCTTGCCTCCTAAGGACTTTTGCCGCAGAAGTCAGGAATGCGCTGTGTCTTCTAATTGCTTTGGTCAGTACTCCAGCTTGCAGCCCTTCCTCGAGAAGTGTGATTTGACCACAGTGATTCATTCTCTGATCAAACCCAAGTTGGATTACTGCAATGTGCTCTGCAATGTGAAGACTGTATGGAAGCTTCAACTTGTTCAAAATGCAGTGACAAGGCTGCTGGCAGGTGTTAGTTATAAAGACAACATTAAGACAAGACTTACTGGGAAAGACAACAATGCTAGAAAAAGCTGAAGGCAGTAGGGAAAGAGGAAGACCCAACATGAGGTGGATTGACTCAATAAAAGAAGCCACGGCCTTCAGTTTGCAAGACCTGAGCAAGGCTGTAATGATAGGACATTTTGGAGGTCAATAATTCATATGGTCGCCATAAATCAGAAGTGATTTGATGGCACATGACACACATAAGTGATATCTACTCTGGTTGCTAGTTTGCTTCCCGGCACAATTCAAGTAGTAAGCCATTATCCATAAAGCCATCCACAGTCTATGACCACAGTATCTGAAGTAGTACCTTCTCATCTATCAACCAGCCCACAGTTCATTGGCCATCTGAAACTGATGGGTCAATTCTGATGTAAACATTTTTTATAATAAGGGACAGGAATTTTGATATTTGATATTTGGGGAACAAGAATGTATTTCCAGTCTTAACTGCTTGCACGTACCGTATACTCGCGTATAAGCCGAGTTTTTCAGCCCAAAAAAAGGGCTGAAAAAGCCGAACTCGGCTTATACGCGGGTCAGTACGGTAGAGGGGAGAGGGAGGAGGGAGGAGGGAGGGGGAACTTACCGCCACCGCCTTTCCCGGCCGGGAGCGGCCTCCAAAGGCCCCCTGTGGCCGCAGGGAGGCCGCACCGCCGCCCCCGCCGCCTTTTCCCGGCCGGGAGCGGCCTCCAAAGGCCCTCTGCGGCCGCAGGGAGGCCGCGCCGCTGCCCCCGCGGGGCCCGCACCACTTCCTGCCACCTGGAGCAGCCTGGGGGGGCCTCCTGCAGCTGCAGGAAGGCCGCCCCCGCCGGATCCGCCGCTTCCCACCACCAGGAGCCCAGAAGGTAAGCCTGAGGGGGGAGGGGTTATAAGCCGACCCTCGGCTTATACACAGGTGCCTAATTTTCCCCCATTTTTGGGGGAGAAATTAGGCACCTCGGCTTATACGCGGGTCGGCTTATACACAGGTATATACGGTATTTTTTCTGCCTAGTATTTTTTGGGAAGGGAGATTTATTTTGGGTTGTCTCATTCTTTTTTCTTTTTGCTCCACATTATCCATTTATCATCAGAAAGTAGGAGTTAGTAATCTGGTTTGGCACAGCCATGGTGTTTCAGCATTTAAGCCGCTAGTGGCCTGTTCAAATTTTCTCAGCATATTCACAAGGCTTTCCATTACTGTCTCCCCCCGATATCAGAACCATCCATCAATTTCATTTTCTTTTAATGACATAGGATGCAATGGCTGCCTTTGTTCAATCAGGTTCACTAATATTGAGAGAATATAGAACTGCATCTGGTAAGTGCATTCTGAACAAAGTTTGGCTAGAGCTAAATGTTATTGTTGGAAGAGTTTCAGAAGATTCCTTGCTTTTCAAACCTTGGGAACTCACAGAGAGATCCGCCTTCATGTTCAATCATTACACATCCTTACATTGTTGTCTTATTCACATTAGCCCTGTTTAAAACAAAAGCTATGTTAAGCTTAAATAAACCATAAGATGAGTGATAGCATGACTTATACAGCCGGAAGGGACCATTTTTTTCAGACTTTGGGTAATTGGAGAGATCATGCCAAAGCACGAAAGCTCAGGAAAGTGATGTTTCCTAGGTATATGTCCTGAATATCTGACCCATGGGAAGGATTTTTCCATGGGTTTGCCCCACAGCTATGTACTGTACAATTGTCCATGGGTGATCATGCATGGGTCTTTCCCACAGAACTGATAACTAGCTCAGAACTACAATGTGAATGTCATGAATGCCACACAGATTGGCCCTCTCCACATAGATGAAGGGATAGTTATAAAATTCATATGTAGTAGTCTAAGGTCCAAACTAGACAATATGTGTGGCATGACTCTGGTAGGGGGTCCTCTGACCTGACCTGCAGACACACATAACACCATGGAACTAGTGTTCCCAAGTGCTCAGGGTCAAGATTCAGCTTGGGGGCACAGCAGAAGGAGGGGCTTTTGCCTTCCTTCCTGCACTGTTTTACCAAGCCAGAACAGCTGCAAGTGTGCATTGGCCTCATTGTGGGACACCCCGTGCGGCAGTGAGTACATATGGCAAGTACTGTGGCAAGTACTGGCAAGTACTGTGGCAAGTGAGTACACATTTGCCACATAAGGGCAAACAGCCCCCCCCCCAAGGCTGTTTAGGGTCGAAAAACAGAATGGGAGGGAAAGCTGAAGCCCCCCCATTTACCCGCACCATGTTCCCAAGCCAAATTGAGCCCTGGAGCACTTGGGAACATTAGTTCCCTGATGCTACATGTGACTGCAAGTTAGGTCAGGAAACCCCCAACACAACTTGTGTCACACATATTGTCTAATTTGGCCCTAACAGTGCATTCCTATGCAGAGTTACTATATTTATTGACATATATTTATACCCTGCTTTTATACCCAGAGTTACTTACCACATTGTTCTACCCTCCATTTTAATCTCACAACAATCACCAAGTGAAGAAAGTTTGGCTGAGAGAGAGTGACTGACCCAAGGTCACCCTTCAAGTTTCCACGGTTGAGTGGAGATTCGAACCTGGCACTCTAACTACTGCATAAAATTGCATTGTAAGAATTTTAGTCCCAAGGTAAAATATTAAAAAGCCACTTTGACCCATCCCAGATTTGGATACTTCCCAGTCTAGCATGGTCTCATCTGTGTAGTCTGTCTGAGGTCAAATGAGTCTTCCTTTCAATTTCTCACTTTTTTTAGATCTCCAGCCAATCCCAGTTTTTCTGTGACGCCTGTAAGACCTAATAATTTGCAGCTTCATTCATGCAAAAAGAATGCAAGAATTCAGGAAGTTGTTCTTTTTTTAGGAGCCGGTTAATTCGGAAGCTAAGGAATTCTGGGAGTGGCCAATGAAATTGTAACGTTCAGAACTCAGGGAGAGAGAGTCAGTTCAGCACCGGAGTTCAGTATGGCCAGAGCTCTGAGCAGCGGGTGAAAGCTGTGGGCTGTCTGAGGAGGATTTGTTAAAATCAAAGGAACACTATTTAAATTGTTTGACCAAGACAGGGTCAGCAACCGGCTCATAAGGATGTTAAAATTGCGTGTATAGAGTGTGTCTTGGTATTGAAATTGGGAGAGAGCTCTGAGGGAAACAGAGTTCTCAAAACCAAGGAGTGGGGAGTCAACTCAGGTGTTGAAGGATCCCTAAAGGGTTGAGGAGAATTATTCTCTAGAGTCCAGAGTGAACTCAGTCCAGTTTAAGGATTAAATGGGTGAAGGGCTTCGTGTAGTTCCTTACTCCAGAAAACTGAAGCAACCTTGTGTTTTAAGTGAACTCGAGGGAAATCTGAACAAGTAACTGATAAACTAAAGCAAGCCTCTCAGTGAAAACAAGTATCCAGCATTTTGAAGTGAATTTAGTGTTACCATCTGAAAACAACCAATCCTCTCTTGTACATATATTCAAGTGTGAAATGCCTACTCTTTATTGGTTTATGATCGACATATTACCGTTCTGAAACCAAGTTTGCCTGTTTAAATCCTCATCCTATGTTGCTTTCCTTTTTCCAAGCTCCAGTGACCCACAGGTCTTGAGCAGTTAATAGGGAGGGTATTTTTTTAAAAAAATAATAATAAATCTGTTTCTTTAAGAAAAATATGGTGGAGAGATACTTGGCCACCGCCAATGTTATACTTGGATCTCTATCCACCAGCAAAAAGGGGACTATTATATCATCTGTTATGGTGGCAGGTAATTTCATTAAAATAGGAGTGATCCATTGATCACGTTGGAGTTTGAAGTGGGGACATTCCAGCATCATGTGATAAAGCGTATCCATTTTCTTGATATTACTTGAGCAAAGTCTTTCAGGGTAGGGTAAATTTCCAAATCTTCCACTTAGCACTACTGAAGGCGCGGGGTTCAAACGAGCAAGCATAAAGGCTCTTCGGAAACCCGAGACTGTTAAATTACTGAAATGTGGTGGAGTTCACAGAGGAGGAAGGATACCTAAGAATTGAGTAGAGCATACTCTTCGATCCTATGTTGCTGTTATTAATAATATATCTCTTTTCTGAAAGCTGCAATTCAGTGATGCTTCTTTATCTGTAAGGATACCCTCTGTTCAGATTAATGCACAGAGTCTGTGGTTCTCAGGCTCTGCTATGCAAAATGCTCTTCCGCCACAGCTGGAGGAAAGGCTTTCAAGAGTGTTGTTTCTTCCTGTGCGGTGATGCAGCCTTACCCCAACGACACTTTCCCATCAATGCCCACAGAGACCTACCTTCCTAACCACCAATTTAACGGTTCTGACCACTTCCACCTGACTCAACGATGCTTGATTTGGAAGAAGGTTTACAAATATTTAGTTGCTAGGCTGTTGAGTCTACAGATAATATCTCAAGGGGTTAACAATTTAAGATGAACAAAACAGATCTTGAACACATGCAGGTAGGAAGATGTGACCCACAAGTCTTTCAATAGAAGAACATGACGTTCTCATGCGACAAAGCTGATCATTTCCCCCAGAAAGTACAAATGAGAGCCTATCCTTTCTTTTTGAGAGAAGGATAATATCTAAGTCTTTGAGAACAATCCAACCAAAGTTAAGGTCTTTTAATTTCACCACATCAACAGAAGAAAGTTAGACATGTAGTTTACTCTTTCATTGAAATCAAAGGGATTTAGACATTTTGTTGGATCATGTCTAGGACACTGCTAGTATCCAGAGGTATAATATAAAACATTAAAATCAATGGGTTGAATCCCATGGTGTGTTTTTGCTGGAGGAAGGGTTTCCATCAGCAAAGTGCAACTTTCTCACCTCCCACTGCAGCCTATAATGGTCCTTGAAATGCTCTTCCTGTGTGCGGGGAGGACTCTCATGGCAGGCATTTTGGGCTGCAGTGGGAAAGGACAGGTGAGAAAGTTGTGCTTTCCATCAGCGGACATACTCCATTGCTTCCAAGCCTGAATAACTACAGGGAAACTGGAGAGGAAATGTTTTTAAACTAATACAAAACATTTCAAATATACATAAATTCAACTGTCCTTTTAAAATATGTGTCAGTTCTACATTGGAAAGCTGGCCAGGTAACTTGGGGAGAAAATATGAAATGTATTGAGAAGCATGGATGAGGGGAATTTCAGAACCACCTCTCTGTGCCATACTCTGGCCTGGAGTGAAGAGGTTGCGAGGAATTACAACCAGCTTTAGAAAGTATTATGCATAGGGCTGCGTGGGAGAACCACTATAAACACAACTCCAGGCTTATTAATAGTCACTCACCTGGTCACCTATGGAAAGTAGGCAATTAAGTAGAGAAAAGTTTAGTAAATATTACAAGAGGTAGTATCCCAACTAAATTGTGATTTCTGCCATCTCTGTCTCTTTGCTCCGGACTTCTGTCATGTCATTCCTTGGCGTCCCTTATTCCCCAAGGAACAGCATTTAGTGGCAATCAGTGGGAGGAGGGGGGAGGCAGGAAAGTTCTATTCTGCTATGGAAAATGTAATCTGGATCCAACTCAAGATTTAGTAATTTGTATTTGGTCATGCTCTCAATGTCTCAAAAGTGGCTAACAGATTGACTAGTAACTTTTTTTGTTTATGTGGGCTAATCAGTATGGCTATATTACATATTGGTTACCTGTCTCTGCAGTACAAAAGCAATTATGGCAATCAAACACGTCAAGATTCTGTGCATGCATCGGTTTCTTGTCGGAGAGAAAAATCACATTTTGCTAGCTACAGATTGTCATTTAAGGTCTATATGAAAGGCTTCATCTTAATCAACGCAGACAAATTAGTTTTATGTTTAAGATTTAGAAAGATACAGCATTCTCCTTCACACGTACACACAAACAAAGGCCTGAACAGGAACTTTCTGGTCTTCTACCTATAATGGTGAATCATTCAAGGCTGCAAAGGCTGTGGCTCCACCCTCAGACAGCTTTACCTAGCCTAGCTGTACAGGCTTCTAGGTCTAGTTGGGGGCAACAATCTTCTCTTGGATATCTGGCATTTCCCAGCCTGCCCTTTTCTTCCCTGCATTGCATCGCACTCCCTCAGACAGATATTTCTGTAATGTTCCCCCCAACCAAGACATTGCCTTGGAACTAGAGGTTTCCAGTGCTGTTGAGCTTGGATGCAATATTAAAGCAATGAAGATGGCTGCCAAAATGAATGAATGACACACTCATTAAGCTGCATTGTGCACAGTTCTAAACTAAACCCACTTATTAAGCAACAGAAAAGGGAAACCATGGACTGGGGATGGAGACAGACCAGGGAAGGGCACAGGACACAGTGCATCAGGCACTGTTTCTACAGAAGGCATAGTCATAATTTGCGCAGCCATGACATATGAAAGAAACACTTGTTCTTCACCTCCCTCTGAGGGTTTTCTGTGTTTATCAGTCTTAAAAATATGCCCAAATGGTGGGAATGTCTGCAATCTCTAGCATGCCCCCAAACCTTCTGAACCTGCAAATAAGAGTCTGGACTAGTCTGCAGCTTTCTCAATGGTCATTGCCTCTGACAGAATCCCCCCCCCCACTTCTCTTTCTATGGGGAAGGAGCAGGTGCAGGGCTGTCTCTCAAAGGTCGCTGATTTCACAAGTGCACAGTCCATTACCTTTCCATCCTTCTCAGCAAGCTGATGGTCTCTTTCCTATTTGCACCAGTGAAGTCATTCAGGAGGAAGAAGATGGGCAGACACAGCTGAACTTGTTTGCAGGGACTATAATTCTTTGCAGGGACTGAGAAACATCGATCTTGGCCTTCAGCTCACCAGAGGCCCTCAAAATGGCTTGAGCGCTGGGCTGCTTAGTTGGTGATCACGATCATCAATGCTTTAGGCCCAAAGTCTATTTTATTTATCATTTATTCATAGTATTTCTCTAAACCCCCCCCCCATACCTTATTCGCTGGAAACAGCAATTTCAGGCTGTTTTGGCCATTGGGTAGATGCCAACATTCCTCCTTTTTTTGTGAATCACCAGGTTTTCCTAGGAGCTCATTTTCTTTACCCTACAAATTCCAGATGGAAATAATGACACTAAATCATCACAGCAGAATTGTCATTCAGCATCGCTGGTGATAACACCAGTTCAAATGTTTTGGATTACTGTGTTGATGTTTGAGTGCATGCAAGGTATGTGCTTATCATAAATCTATGTCCATTTATATCTCTGCGCTGTTGGGTTATTTTGTCTAACTGTCCGGGTTCTTGTAATAGTATACCAATGGCACCTGAGACTCTTGGAACAGTTATGAGAGTAAAAAACAAAGTGTCAAATCTTTACTGATTCATTTAGACATGTCCATCAATGCGGACTGCTCATGCACCTTTTCCTTTCTGATTCGTTATTTCTTGCCAGTAAGTACTATATGAAGCTAGAGAATCAATAGGAGCCTCTATAAAGAAACAACTGAACAACAAAACACAGAATTACAGAAGAATTTTAAGATATTCACTCAAGTGTTCTGATTTGGAAAATATACCATTTTAAAAGCCGGCCAATGTCTGGTTATATCATATATCTACTGACAGGTAGTATATCACTAGCTAATGAAACTAGCCCAGAATTAACAGTAATTTGTACTCTAATTCTTTTTGTGCTTAGCAATTAAGAACTGCAGGTTCTGCTGGTCATACAGATTATGAAGACTTTAGGAATTGCCAGGTCAGTTTCTTCAGGTCTTCCATTACATTGAACATATTGAAAACTGGAATGCACTTGGATTTATCAAAACTGTGGCACTTTAAAAAAATACAAACTTATTTTCGAGTTCACAGATTAACTAAATATTGACTCCAAATTTAAACATACTTCAGATTTCTATTTTGGCTAGGTTTGCCAACTCTTCTACTGGCGGGGTCTTTTTGTTAAAGGCAGCAGTGTAGGCAGAAATTCCACACCTTAGGCTTGACAATACTCCTTATAACTTGAAAGCATGGCAAGCCAGAGATACTCTTGAAACCAGACTCCAGTCAAAAGGCCTGGAGATGAGCACCACCTGTTGCTATTGCATCAGAATTATCTGTCCTTAGATCCTCATCAGGGGGGAATCCATCCAGAGTTTTCACTATGTTCCATGGAAAGTCTGGATTTTTATCACAGCCAGTTCTTTTCCAGTATCTCCCCTAGTAAATTTCATTTTTGATTAACTGTAATAGGCAACCGTCACCAGGTTGGTGAACACAGCTGATAAAAATGAGTGGAACACTGCACTAGAATGAGGGATGGGCAAAAGGAAATAGCAATCAGCCATAAAGAAGCATCCCTTTCATCTCAAAGTGTTCTTTTCTCTCCACACTCTGGAGCAATGGGAATTCCATCATTTTTTGTTTCATGTCCCCTTTAAAAACCCACTTCGGCATTAACTGTCTGTTAAGTGGCTTGCTGCCAACCAGCTGCAGAGAACCCACCCTCTTATATTGACATTGGAGGGTGCCTTGATCATGCCCAATAAAGACTCTTTGATGTTATCACTCATGGCCGATATCCTATTACAAGGAGCCGGAGGAAGCAAACCAAGTAACAAACAGGATTTATAGCGAAATCAGGACATCAATGGGAAGGATAAAGTAATAAGTCATCCTATGAATTTGAAACAGACCAGTAATTCCCAAACCATGTGCTGTCAAAGAACAACTAGCAGCCACCCACAAAGAAGGCATCTTGCTGCATCTCTGCATGATTTAGTTCTCTGGCTTTCCAACCAGTCTCTGCTATATCTTTAGACTGGGTATGACTGAATAATTTAATTTATTTATTTAAAAGAAGAAGAAGAAGAGGTGGTTTTTATATGCCAACTTCCTCTGCCACTTAAGGAAGAATCAAACTGGCTTACAGTCCACCTTCCCTTCTTCTCCCCACAACAGAAACCCTGTGAGGTAGGTGTGGCTGAGAGCTGTGACTAGCCCAAGGTCACCCAGCTGGCTTCATGTGTAGGAGCGGGGAAACCAACCCAGTTCACCAGATTAGCCTCCGTCGCTCACGTGGAGGAGTGGGGAATCAAACCCAGTTCTCTGGAACAGAGTCCACTGCTCCACACCACTGTTCTTAACCACTACACCACACTGGTTCTCCCATTTATTTATTTACTAAAACATTTCTATCCCACCTTTTCTTTCTATATTTTATTAATAGTTTAAAACATTTTTAGTTAAAACCAAAAATAAAATAGCAAATCCCAAATATATCTCTCCTCCCACCCCTTAAAAGTCATTTAAACCCCCTCAAAAGCCCTGGTAAACAGGCCTTGCAGAGCTTTATGAAGATCTCCAATTAGGGTGTCCCCCTCACGTCTTCATGGAGCTCATTCCATAAAGCCATAGCCACAGTAGAAAGGCCTGGGCTCTGGTCAATGCCTGATGGGCCACCCAAAGTTATGACAGTCAACAGATGGCTTCCTGATGAACACAGTTGGCACACAGGGATATATGGAGGAAGACAATCCTTCAGATATGTTGGTCATATGTCATGAAGGGCTCTTAACGTGGAAATAGAGCTTACCTATTGTTGCATGAGGGCCGAACTAGATGTTACCTTTGTCACATGTTCTCCATGAAGACTGGCAGTCTTATGCCATCTGGCAGTCATATGAACACATGAAGCTTCCATACTGAATCAGACCCTTGGTCCATCAAAGTCAGTATTGTCTACTCAGACTGGCAGTGGCTCTCCAGGGTCTCAGGCAGGAGTCTTTCACATCATCTACCTGCCTAGTCCCTTTAACTGGAGATGCCAGGGATTGAACCTGGGACCTTCTGCATGCCAAGCAGATGCTCTACCACTGAGCTACAGCCCCTCCCTGAGGAGGGAGTCCCTGTGGAGAACTTCCTCTAAAAGTGCTGTGGGGCCCGATGATGGTCAGGACTGTGGCATGGAGGGATGAGGGGCTCCAGCCTACCTCCTGCACCATTTTCCTGACTTGAAATGATGTTGGGGGACATTATTTGCCCCATCAGGCCACTGCATATGCAAACCATGGCTTTACAATAACAATGTGTATTTACATTAACCCTGTTGGATACTCTTTACAAGTATATCAATGAAAGCTTATCAGTTTTCTTTTGCACATCCCTGGTCCACCCCCACCCCAAATAAAGCTGCTTGTGAGCATTGGCAGACTCTCAAGAACAGTGTAGTATGAAGTACAGGGTGTGTTCAGTGGCAAAACTGCAAAAATCAGACACAGACCCCCACTTTTGTATGAGTAGAAGTGCCTTCCATTCATCCAGCATACCACATTTAAAAGGATATTTTCATATCCAGGAGCCAGATATCTGGCAATCAGAAAGTGATGTGAATGCATATGTTAATTAGCTTTAGCTTTGAACAGTCAGGTAGAGGAGGGTAATAAGGGATGGATATTTTATTACACAAAAGCAACAGACAGCATTAGCGCTACCTAACTATTCATCATATATGTTCTTCTGGTTTGTCACTAAAAGCCTAAGTGAGTTCAAGGGCATATTTAATGAGAAGTTCTCTTCAGTTCAAGTATCTCTAATGTTAAAAGGATTTAACTGCTGTTATATTTAACTGCTAACACAAAGATAGGAAGCGGTAGGAAGGATCTGCACCCCCAGTAGAAATCTACTCAAGAGCCTTTGGTTCTGACCCAAGGTGATATAAAACTCTGAAAATTCTGCTTGTAGCATCACATCAGTGGTGGTTCACAGTGACTAAATGATGACCTTCCATGCACTGTGCACTTCAACTGTTATGCTCCTTGTAGCAGACACTCTTGCTTGCATTTCTCTCAAGCACCTTATACATGGATTAGGCTATAATAATAATTTAAACTGTACAAGTTTAAAGCAAAGCCTGTTATAGAAACAACCAAGGGAATCATAACATAGTGCATTCATCAATGTTTGGACTCAATGCTGTCCATCTACCAGATTCCATATGCAACAAATCATATTAGCAAACGTGGCAGTGTGGAGATGGAATGCTGTTTCATTTCCTAATCTTTCATGCAGATAACCCCCCCCCTTTTCAGTTTTGTAGTCAACTCCATTCAGCATTACATCTTACTCTGTTGTTCTTGCTTGCCATAAGCCTTGTACAGATGTTACTTTGAAGAAGGGCAAGTATGACCACACTCTCCCTACTCCTAATCTACATCGAGCCAGTTTACTTATAGTTGTATGTCTGTGGCGATATTCACTTAACTGCATAGAATTCAGGAGTGTGGACAGCACAAACAGTTCCAACCCCCTTCCATGCACTCAAAGTAACTTAGGCACCATCATCATATGACAATGTCCTTGTGTTCATTGGGGACCAACACAATGACTTTGTATCATATGTGCGATGGGAGTTTGGTGCCTTTCTGTTTGCAACCACAACATGCTGGGAGAAGCAGCTTTAGCCTTCCTCCACCATGTTGTTTATGCATCCACAAACAGCCCCCTGGAGCCGCTTATTGCCTTCACTGTAAAAATCACATTAGTAACATGGGTACATATCAATTTCACTATGAAGCCAACAGCGGTTCCAAAGGGTGGTTTGAGGACACAACAGCTTTGGGGGGGGGGGGGGAGGCTACAGACACTTCTGTCTGTGTGCAGCGGTTGCAAACAGAAAAAAGCCAGTGTGCATCTGGGAGGGACAAAATTGCCAGTGCACATGTGATACAAAGTCCTTGTCTTGTTCCCCAACAAACACAAGCTCTGTGTAATGTATAGATGGGGTCTTATATACAAGGCTGCCATTAATTCTTGAATGGAACAGGATAGTGGGCACCTGCAGAAAAGAAAATGGGGCATCCATGCCCACATTGTTTTTCTGATCTTCTGACCATGGGTTAAGAGACCAGAGTATTATACATCCACCAAGCAACTAAGTCAGCTGTGGATATGAGTATTGCTATTGGTTAAAGATCTGCCAATAAATCTGTTCATGAGACAGAGTAATCAACTCCAATGCAGCAATGGATGAAACTTCAAATAATAAATGCTTGCAGCAAACTATTGATTTGGCATGTAAACCAGCCCTCTCTAAAAGGGGTCCTGCGTGCATGTGCTTTATCACCGCCTGGGTTGAAAGGATTATCATACTATATTGAGGGAAAGCTTTCTTGTTATTGTACCCTGGTGCAGAAAAGAGAGGCGAGAGCGCGCAGAGAACAAAAGACTCTGCACAGCTTCTTCTGCCCGCAGGCCAGCAAAGGCAATGAGGAAAGGATAGAAATCTACAAGGGCTTTACATTTTTTAATAACCCTTGTCACCTATGGGATTTATGCATTAAATGTGAAAATGTATGCAACAATAGAGGAAACAAGGTAATCCCATTTTCTAAATAAGTCACATAGGGTAAATGCAGTTTTGTAAAACTCTGCTTGCAAGGGAAATAAGGAAATGCAACAGCAATTTTCAAAGATCCTCAGCAACATATGTGTATGTGTGTATAAATATTCAGTTTTGTACCAAGAGAGCCAAAATGGCAACATCATCTCAAATATCCTTCTCTAAACTGGAGTTTCTTCGGCAAAGGTGACAGTGTCATGCTTTTAATAATCTGAAGTTGTGAAGGAAGAATGAAGTCTGGTTGAAGGCCAGATTAGACAACACAGAGATCTGTGTTTATATTTTAATCTTCTTTAAGAGTCGTGTGTGTGTGTGTGTGTGTGTGTGTGTGTGTGTGTGTGTGTTTTTTCAGAGTGGAACCAGGCCCGTGAACGCACTAGCAACTTACCTCGCAATTTAAACGTGTCCAGTACTCAAGCATCCAACACGACTTAAAATTTCTGTTCCCACCATGACGCCTTCCTCCGCTGTATTAGATAAAATCCGTATGTTTTCCCCTCGCGGCAGCATTCACGCGCCAGCTCGGAGCATTGTGATTGGCTGAGGTGGTAGCCGGCCACGCATGCCCACTCAGTGCTTGAAACAAGAACGGCGTGGGCAGTGAGCCGGGTGGAGTGGATGGTGGGCTGGCAGCAGGAAGTGGATTGAAGACAGATTTTATGTCCGCACTTCAGGCTCCGGGTGAGGAAAACGTTTAATTTCTATTAATTCGCCGTATAAGCGAATGCTCTTAACACGGAGAAATTGTGCTCTGGAGACGTCTCCGGAATCCTTTGGAAGAGATGAAGTGCGAACATGCAAGGAAACCCCGTAGAAATCGGCGCTGCAAACACGAAGTGCGGACGTGGTCCGGTTTGAAACTACTGTGCTGGGGGAGGTACATTTCCCTGGTGTAAATCACCCCCTCTCAAATTAGTTTCCTCAGACTTGTTTGAATTAAAAGAAGTTTAAAGAAAGAGGACAAATCCAGTCACAGAAGCATTCTGGTTTGGCCCATCCCATTATGGTGAATGAATGGTTTAATTTCATAAGAGAAATGACTTCTGCTCCAGTGTAATGCTGGGTATGCCAGAGTACATCTTTCTTCATCAAGAAAATAGTACTGTTTTCTTAACAGAGAGGCTAAGAAGAACTGCAGGAAGGAGGTGAAATTATTAAGGAATTCCCTTCCTATCACAAGCTGAATTCTGGGGCAAGATGAGAGGCTTCCTTAGGGTTGCCAATCTCCAGGTACTGAAATAAAAATATCAACACTCTGTTCTTATGCAAAACATAAATTCAGTGGAGAGACAAATGAGAACAAAGACAGTGCAACAATATCTACAAGTGAAAGAGCTTCAAACATAAGGACGGGAACAATAAACAATACACCTATACCCAATATATGTACAAAATCTATGTCAAAAATTCCCTATGAGTCCATGAGACTTTCCGTAATAAGGTATGACAATCCTTGTAAGAGTTTGTCCGTAGAAAGTAAGGAAGAGGAAAATCTTCGTGTTGGGTCTGTGTCAATGACCGGGCTCCACAATAACACAAACAAAGTTGCTGGGAAAATTTCAAATGGAGACCAAGCTGGCACAACAAACTTTCTACTGTTTATTGTTCCCGTTCTTATATTTGAAGCTCTTTCTCTTGTAGATATTGTTACACTGTCTTTGATCTCTTTTGTCTCTCCATTGAATATATGTTTTGCATAAGAGCCGAGAGTTGATATTTTTATTTCAGCTTTATTTGATAGCATAGTGATTTGTTTTGATTAACCTCCAGGTACTAGCTGGAGAGCTCCTGCTATTAAAACTGATCTCCAGGCAACAGAGATCAATTCCCCTGGAGAAAATGGCCACTTTGGCAATTGAACTCCATGGCATTGAAGTTAGGCTTACCAGGTCCCTCTTCTTCTTTGGCAGGAGGTTTTTGGAGTGGAGGTGGGTGGAGGGTTGCAAGCTCCTCTGCATTGCAAAGGGCCGGTTTCCACTCAAACTCCCAGTTTGAGTGGTAAAGGCCTGTTGCGATGTGGCACTTCCGGGTGTAAAACGCACCACAAGGGGCCGTTTTCCACTCAAATGGCCCCTTGTGATGCGTTTTACACCCGGAAGTGCCGCATCGCAACAGGCCTTTACCACTCAAACTGGGAGTTTGAGTGGAAACCGGCCCTTTGCAATGCAGCACTTCCGGATGTGAACCAGAAGTGACCTGTCCCTGCCTGCACAGATTGCCCGCCGACCCTCAGCTGGTCAGGGGGTGGCCAGGTGGATTGGTGGGGGTTTGCCCGCCACCACCTGGCACTTGGCAACCCTAATTGAAGTCCCTCCTCAGGTTCCGTCCCAAAAACCTCCCGCCAGTGGCGAAGAAGGACCTGGCAACCCTAGGCTTCCTGCTCACCTAGGCCTGAACTCTGCAACTGAGCACTGTAGTGCAATGGCTCTGGTGGCTAGGGTTGCCAGTTCTGGGTTGGGAAATACCTGGAGATTTTGGGGTGAAGCCTGGGAAGAGTGGGGTTTGGAGAGGGGAGGGACCTCAGCAGGGTACAATGCTATAGAGTCCACCTTCCAAAGCAGCTGTTTTCTCCAGGGGAGCTGATCTTGATCACCTTGATATGAGTCGTAATAGCGGGAGATATCCAGCCACTACGTGGAGGTTGGCAATCCTACTGGTGGCTGAGGTGGAGGTGAGGAGGAGTGAGCAAGAAGCCACTCAAACAGCCCTGAACCTGAATAGTGCAAGACACAGCTCTTCCGTTCTGTGCTTCAAGGTGCACAGAGAGGTGATACATGCTAATTTCCACACGGAGAGAAACTTTTAAAGACAGTATACACTCACAAGGACTTCACCCACTTTTCAGTTTAGAGAACGAGAGGCAGTGTTGATCAGCTGTTTAGTATGGGCTGCTAGAATTTCCTATATTGTTTCTCATCCCCACGCTTCCTCATGGGCCCCCAGCGTCTTCCCTCTAATAGGCCCTGGCCATGAACCTTGTGGCCAGCAAGGCAATAAAATAGGGCTACTCACAGACAAGAGAAGGTTACTGACGTCTGGGACTTTCTCCTGTGTACCTCTACCTGCCTGTGCATTGTGGGGACTGGGTTGGTGGTTGGGATTACCTCATCCAAAAGATTCCCTCCTAAGTACTTTTGTTGCAGTCATCCTGATCCTTACTTAAAATGGTTGTCTAAAAATAAATACAGTTGCATCCAACCAGTGTTTCTACTGGCAAAAAAAGGGAAGGAGGAATACATAATATTCTATGGGCAAAGGGAGATTGGGGAAAGGTGTGCATAAGGCTCTACTTATTGAATTTGTATCTCAGCCATTGACTAAGGCATTTAGAGCTGCATGCTAATTTTGTCCAGTGGTATATAACATACCAACAACACAAAAAGAACACAGGAAACAAAAGAATCAATGACAGTGATGAAAAGACAGACAATTTAAACCAGTGGCAATGACAACATATGAAACAAAGAAAGAAAACAGCCATATCAACTCATCCCTAGAGTTTGGAACTCTCACCCTTTGTTTCTGCTTGAGTTACCCATCTGAGTAAACCCTGAGAACACTGACGACACTTTCACACAGCCCAAATAATGCCCTTTCAATCCACTTTCAGTGCATCTTAACGATCGCTTGCAACTTTCAGTGCATCTTAACGATCCAGTTCACACAGTAAAATCCACCTTCAAAGTGCATTGAAAGTGGATTGAAAGTGCATTATTTGGGCTGTGTGAAAGTGCCCCTACAGAGTTGCAGTAGGCACCCTCAGAGGGTAGGTTATTCTGATGCATCTCTGCAGCAGGAATGACTGATAAAATTAATCTCAGCAGTAAAATTACCTTGGAAGGGCACAAGACAGCAAGAGACAGCATAATCTGTGGATGAATAGTTTGGACACTCAGGAATCTTTTATTTTTTCTCATTGCAAGCTAATGTGGATGCAAGAATTTTGCCCATTTTTTTTACTGTGAATGTTCCCAATTACTTTATTTTATGCAACTTTCACACAGTGGATAAATGCGCTCCATTTTGGGCTACTTCACACTAATGAGAGTCTGGGGGCTACAAAACACCTACATTCTTTAGAGACATTGTCAGTAAAAGGACTCTGGAAACAGGATAGGGGTTAATTGCTCTCTAGCACCCCTATCCCTTTGATGGCTCTCTCAAACAACCAATACTTTAGGAGGGTTATGTAGATGCTTCTAGGTAGCAAACAACAATCAAAGGGCCATTCACACCCTGGCAGGGATGTGACACCTTGGAAGAGACAGAGACTTGGAGATGCCAGACAGCATCTTTTTGGGAAGGAAAGGGAGAGGAACAACAATGCCCCATGGGGGTGGGCACAGAGAGGCAATACATTCCCTGGGCACAAGAGGAACAGGGTCTTTTTTGTGATGTCCATTTTGTCTGATTTTATCTGGAGGAAGGAGTTCTCATACTCAAGCCTGATCTTGATGTCCTCCATTGCCACGTTGAGCTAAAAAGAGACAGGCTGCCCAGACAAAAACATCAAGGTAATGAGGAGCTTTTAGAATGTTGATACAGTTAAAAAGCCTGCCTTAGAATAAGACCAGCTAGGGCATGTATATAGCTGAGGGACAGAGGTCTACGTGTTTGCACCTTTTCTTTGTATTCCTTGCTCAATCATTTGTTATGCACAGTGTGTGTCTGGAATTCCCCCCCCCCCCAATAAATTCTTTTCTATTTAAATGCTGGCAGTTGCTTTCCATACCACATACACCTGCACCATTTTAACATGCTATGTAAAATGAACTCCAGAGGAAGGGAGGTGGTTGCTAGATCACTATTTGCCTGGGAGTGCATACGTGTGGTAGGATGTCCCTGTGGTAACTAGTCATTGAACAGCAAAAGATATGGGCACTAGGTGGAGCCTTTAAATGGCAATACAGAAGGGAATCTATGAGTATTGGTTCCCTTGGTGGAAATTTCCAAAATAGACCAACTGGTGGCAGTGTGCCAAAAGAGAAGTGCCAAGAAAAGCCCTCCAAGAATGGGGCAGACTCGGGACAGCAGCATGTTGCCAGGAAGAGATTCAGGGTGACTGCCTCAGAAGGCCAAAATGGAATTAAGCTTGCGGATCAGTGGGGCTATTCCAAACAGAAAACTGATGAGAAAACAATATTTTAAATGGTATAAATTTAATGGGTAAAAGTCAGTGCAAGAACATAGAAAGTGATGGAAGCAGAGGTTAGGATCCATCAGAGTATTTCCACAAAGGGAAAGATTTCCACCCGTGTAGCATGACTTTTTCACTTTCCTCTTCCCACTGCAGCCCAAAATAGCTGCTGAAATGCTGTTCCTCGGTAGGGGCAGTCGGGCAGCAGGGAGAGGTAAGAAAGTCATACTTTGCAGTTGGAAATCTTTCCATCTATGGAAACATTCTGGCTGATCCAACCCAAAGTCATGGGTTTGATTTGCGCAAAAGAGAAGTAACACTGAAAATGTAGTTTTTCAAGTCGAAGCAGTGAGGTTGCAGAGTTAAGAAGTATCCCTATACATACACACAATCAGTTTTCTGATAAGATATTGTCATGGCAAGCAGACATGTTTAGAATTAGGGAGCAATCCTAAGCAAGTCTACTCAGTAGTATGTCTCATGTTATTTAACAGGGATTACTCCCAGGAAAGTGCCTTGAGGATTGCACTGTTAGTAACTTTGTACCTCTACAGTTTGTACTGATGTGTGTGCATTTCCCAAGATGCAGGGAAAAGATACACATCAAGATAAGCTACTGCCACCAATAACTGGATGTTTTGTTTAAAAAACGAACACAGTTGTCTAAAATCCTCCATGCATTTCAGCCACTGGGGAAAAAAATTAAGAACACAGGACTGAAACCTAAGTACAGTGTTCACTATCACTGTTACTCTGTAAGAAATAACCGATTTTTGCAAAACATTTGCTAAGTAGCATTCTTGCCTGTGATTTTTAATGAGGTGTCAAACACGTGTTTGGTTAAAACCACCACTTTAAAAAGCACAGATCTGAGCTTCATGAATGAATGGACACCCCTTCATCTCACATAATAAAAAGTAACAGCCAAATTAGTGTGGGTTTTCTTTTCCAACCTACTGTATATTTTTCTCAAACCTTCAGAGGCGTGTACAGCACAAAGGAATCAGTCGATTGATGGTTTGCCTTTCTGCTTATAGACACATCACTCTATATTTTGGACTGAACAGGGCTGCAGCATCTATTTTTAAACTTTGATGACTCGAGAGTTTTAATGCAACCCCTTCTTCCAAATCTTCAGACTGTCTGGGGGCTTGTTCAAACTTGATGTTTTTACTGTGTAAGTATCTCTGTCCTTAAGTCAGCATCTAAACAATGAGCCAGTGCTGCCAGACACATTGGCAAAAGCCATCTGCTAGATCCACTGTGATAGTATTTGCCCATTGGTCATTATTAAATATTTGTAGACCTATCCTATATTATTGTGCATCCTCTAGTATTAGTCAGGAAGTCACAGAAGTATTAGTCAGGAAGTCACAGAACTAAACCCACAGAAAGATTTTGGAAATTTTAAGTGTCAAATGTGCATTTGTTCCATCTAAAAATGAAAAAGTGTTGTTTTTTTTCCACCTGTGGATGCCTTAAATCTATCCAACTACAATACTTTTACTTCACAGTACTGGGATTTTCATCGCCCATCTGCCTTTCAATGCCATCAGCACTAACATTCAGATGAAACCATTTGTTACTAAAAGCAGTAAGACCCACCCTATCCCTACCATGTTCTGATCATTTTCCTTCTTGGCTACTAAAACTATTGAGGGATGTGCCACGGCTCATTGGCAGATCACCTGCTGTGTACACAGAAGGTCCCAGATTCAATCTCTGGCATCTCTTGTTAAAATGAGCAGGTAGTGGGTAACATTTACGGTCTCTACCTGAGAGGCTGGGAGCTGTTGCCAGTCAGAGAAGACAATATTGACCTTGATGGACCTTGTTCTGACTCAGTATATAACAGCTTTATGCAATCACCTCCTCTGGTCTTCTGCTGCCTTCCATTGTCACACCTTTGCCCCTTCATCTCCATCCTGCACTCCAAAGCCTGTTTTGTCACTCTGGGCATATAATGTCCCTCCTTAAATCCCTATACAACATTCCTGACTATTGCCAAAAGGAGGGTGGGTAGGGTTGCCAGGTCCCTCTACTCAACCGGCGGGAGATTTTGGGGGCAAAGCCTGAAGAGGGCGGGGTTTGGGGAGGGGAGGGACTTCAATGCCATAGAGTTCAATTGCCAAAGCGGCCATTTTTCTCCAGGTGATCTGATCTCTGGAGATCAGCTGAATTAGCAGGAGATCTCCTGATACTACTTGGCCGTTGGCAACCCTAAGCGCGGGGAAAGAATCACATTGGGAAAAGGTCTGCAAATAGAAACTTTTCTGGTTTCAGTGCTGAGACACAATAGGGTCCAGGGGTCCGTGCTAGGAATATCCATAATGGTTCCCCTTTAACTCCTAATTACAAGATGACACTGTGCCAGAAATGGCTAAAACTGGTATTGGTAGGCAGGAAGGCCTGTAACCTTTGTGGATTTTATTTGTAAAACTGGGAAGTTATTGTGGACCCACGGGCAAGCGGCTCCAAGGGAAGGAGAAGTAACGTTAAGTAAACACACATACACATGCTCTTTGGGGTAAATGGCCACAGTTTTTATTAATCACAACAGAATGGAGAATTGGCGGAAAAAACATGGGGGCGGATCCAAGATATCGAGTCACCACCCTGTAACTCGATACACGTATCGAAAGCATCGATAAACAGCCCAACCACCAGTGGGCACAGCACCGGAGTAGCACTTATGAGGCCCCACCAGGACGGGCATCTCTGTGTGGAGCCAGTGCCACATGGGATTGGAGCACCCACTGCAGGCCCCTTAGCTGGGCATCGTTGTTGTACTCCATCCCAAGACCCCTTATGGGGGTCCCCATATACGGGAAGGAAAAGCACATCTTCCCTTCTTGGATCAGACCCCATGGAAAAACCCGCCCAAACAAACTGTGACAAAGAAAGCAAACAACATAACCAGAACACAGGGAGGGTGGGCGGGTAACCTCGCTGTCCCGCTGCAAAGAGGACGGCAGCTGGGCTGCGCCGGCTTAAGTAGGCACAGGGAGGGGTGACGTCAGGACACCCCACCCGCCTTGGGAAGGGAGGGGGAGAAACCGTGAGGCAAGCATGGCCTCGCGAGACGGCAGCAGCCCAACCTGAGGGACCATCTCCCCTTCCCCTGTATCCTGCCGTTAAGTCCACAAGGGTGGGACCTGTTTATTCAGGTCCCCCTTTTTTCTCGTGCAGAATGCTACGCAAATCAACACAAGTCAATAACAAACACCAACACACCCAAACAGGCAGGTTCTCTTTTAACTACAATGAGGACATGGTTAGCACACCCATTGTGCAGTCCTATGCAGAATTACTCCAGTCTAAGCTAATTGATTTCAAGAGGTGTAGAACAGAGTAGCTGTGTTGTTAACTTTAATGCAGGGGTGGGGAACATCAGGCCCGGGGGCCATTTAAGGCCCGCAAAGTCATTTGGTCTGGCCCTTCATGGGTCCTGGCAGATCTCTAGCTCAGAAGGATCTAAGACTGGTGATCCTCCCCCTCCCATGGACAGGAATAGCCTCTATTCAAGACAGGTGTGAGTTTGTTTTGCTGAGAAAAGGAACCTTTCCCCCCCCTTCCAGAAGAGTTGTTAGCTATGAAGCTGCTAGGACCGCCCAAGAAACTGGGTTAACCCTTTCCCACCAGGGCCATGGAGAAACGTATTCCCTCTGTACTACAAGAGGGCTGGGGGCGGAAGTGATGACAGTGGAGGGGTTAAAGGGGGCAGGGCCAGAATGCACGGGGAGGGGGGTGAGTTCTTAGCCAGTGTGTCCTCATTTCATCCCTGCAGGCGGAGGTAGCAGGAGCCGGCTGTAGAATCCGGTCCCAACCGTGTGGAGCAGGAGCAACTCTGGCATGTGGCTGGACGGCTATGCCCGGCTGGTGCAACACATCATCCTGTGCCACCAGGTGGGCGAGTGCGCCACCGATTGGATGCCTGCCTGCTTGCCCGTGTGCAGGGGGGGCAACTGGGGTAGCTGCCTGCTTGGGGCTTGGTCAGCTAATTTTTAAGTTGATAATTTTGTATGGCCCGCGAATGATGTTATAAATATTCAAATGGCCCTTGGTGGAAAAAAGGTTCCCCACCCCTACTTTAATGTATGGTAGCTATTTGTTTTGATTTGGATCCAATGCCTAACTACCATATGTTTTTCATATGGAACAGGGATACCTGCCTTCCCTTTTTGGTTGCCCCTGGAAAAGCTGCTTCCAAGGGTCCGGGGACCTCCAATATAATCAGCGGCACAAATGGCACTTGCCTTCTGCTCCCACAAATGCAGCTGTGGATCTAAGCTGTAATTTCCACTGCTAAGATAAAAGGAGCAACAGATTAGTCATTGACTTCGTCACTCTCTGTGACCAAAGCACTACAAGCTTCCTCCTAGAAAGCAGTCTTGTAAACCTGGAAGTGGTAAGAAATAGTGCTCTAAAATTAATTTTAAGAAATCAGATTGAAATATAGCCAGTCAATACAGTTCAGCGCCTTATAATTAAAAGAATAGCACAATAAAAATCAGCCATTTTTGCTAATGTACTGGTTGATGATTTACAAGCAAGCACGGAAGAAATGGAATCACTTAAAGTGTCAAAGGTGGTATTATATAAAATGCATTCACTCCAACAGTCTCTGTTTACCAAGGATGGTACCCATTTTCTTGTATCTGGCCCTGGGAAAACTGATGTGCCAATTTTGGCTTTGGGAATGGTTTAAGGAACTCTCTTAAAAACTGTGTTTGTATGTATATACACACTCTGGCATTATTATTCTTGCCTCTTGAACACAGTTTCCATATGTTGAACCTCTGGATGGGTTGAGAAAATATCTACATTCCTCCCATCCATCCAAGGCACTCAGAGCAGCATACATGGTGCTCCATTTCCCATTTTAACTTCAAAGCAACCGTGTGAAGTAAATTTGGCCGCGCACGCCCAGCCTCATTCACCTGTACTTTAGTGTGAAAGCATGTATGTACACAGTAAGGAATGGATGAGGGCAACAAACAAAAAGACTGAGGTGCTGCTGATCAGGGACTGTGGAGTCAGCCTGTACTGGAGGGGGTTGCACTCTCCCTGAAGGAGCAGATTCATAGGTTGGGGGTGCTACTGGATCCTGGCCTATGGCTGGAAGCTCCAGGCTCCCTGTGGTGCATAGTCCCTTTTAACAATTCCAGCTGGTTCACTAGCTACAGTCATTCCTCAAGTGCAATCTGGCCACAGTGAGCCATGCCCTTATTACATGCAAGTTGAATTACAGTAATGTGCTCTACACAGGGCTGACTTTAAAAACGGTTCCAAAACTTGGATCGCTCCAAAAAGCAGTCAGGCTATCGCCAGGGGTTAGTTACAGGGATTGTATCACACCTGTGCTAAAAGATCTGCACTGGCTACCCATCTGTTTCCAGGCACCGTTAAAAGGGTTGGCTCTTACGGCTTGGGGCCAGGGTAGCTGCAGGATTGTCTCCTCCCATACTATCCAGCTGTCGTGGTGCAGGCAAGGAGCGAGGGCTGGAAGCGTAGTCTGGGAACAGTCCAAGATCATTCACAGTTCAGGCAAAGTCCAAGATCTCAATACCGGCAAGGGAAGCCCGAGGCATTAGTCACAGCCAGTCCAAGAAGTCAGGATACCAGGAATCCAAAGGATAGCAGGGAAACAAGACCGGTACACAAGGAGGTTGGTGACAAGTTGCTTGCACAACAGCCAAGCCTAACTGATGGCTTAAATCCCTTCTCCTGCTGCTGTAGCAGAGCCAGCTGAGGCTGATGAGGCTGAGTTCACAGGTGGTGCGTCAGCCCTGCTCTTCCTCATCACTGCTACTGAGGAGGTTCCTCTGTAAAGCCTTCAGTCTAGTACTCTGCCGTCTCTGCTGCACTGCCAGATGGACCTGTCTTCTTCTCTGCTCCAGTGGCCTTGGCGAGGCCTCTGGAGACACTGCATGTTGCAAGGGGTCAGGTCCAACTGGAGTCCTTGAGCTGGCAGGCGGCAGGCATGGTGAGTCATCTCCTGACTTTGGCTGCTCCTCTATTCTGGCAGGCTGTAGGCCCTGTGGTTGTTCCTGTGGGACTTCTGCCTGAGGATGTCCCTCTGTTCTGGCTTCTGTTTCCACTTCGTCAGAGGAGGTCTCTGCAGGCTGACTCATGACACCAGCCTACCAGTTAGGATCTGCCCCTCAAGCCCTGCTCTTTGTGCCCTGCTTTCCGAGGTGAAGGGGGTGGTGAATAGAGAAAGGCCATTTTCTTTGGTGGCATCTTTGGAAAGCCCTCCCCTTTGAGGCTCGACTGGTGCCCCCTTTATTTTTCTTTTAGGTGCCCGGTCAAAACACATCTTTTTACCCAAGCTTTTTATTAGGGATTTTATTCAGCTTTTAAATGGACTGCTACTGTTTTATGGATTGTTTCAATGCTGCTCCTATCAAATGGCTTATTTTTATGGCTTGTTTTTGATATCACGGTGATTTGAATTGTAAGCCACCTCAAGCAGGACTCTGAAAATGTGGCACAGAAATACCCTAAATAAATAAGTAAACAAACATTGCACAAACTATTGCACATGATGCAGGCTGATAGGAATAATTTTTGAACCATTAAATATCAATACATTACAGCATTTTTTCCTAATTTTCCTTTAACTAAAAGGGCAAAGATTTTCTGTGTTGTTAAATCATATGTCCAGACCAAGGGTGTGGTTAGATCAATTCTTTTCCAGCTGTTTAAACACAAGACTGTTCACTGCTTGTCTCCACCCAATGGCTACCAAGCCAATAATGAATACTTCTGAAGTAGGGAAGTGCATAGACATTTTTCCCACCTTATTTTATTCACTCAACATTAAGAATATTAATATTGTTTTAGCATGCCTTTGGAGGCATTACTATGTTCAAGTAATGGGTTTCAACACCATCCCTCTTGAAACTTTTTAATCTCTTAACCAAATGCAATGAACTTTTCAGGGACTGTACCATCTCCCACCTAAGGGACCATCACACCCAACGTTTGGACAGCTCAAAGAAAGGCTTCCCATTCTAGTGCATTAAAATTCTCACTTGAAGATCTGGTTGGGAGAAAATGCTTCAAAACAGCAAAGTATTCAGCGAAGCGGGTAAAGCAGTCCAGAATGGGAAACAAAAGCTTCATAAACACACACACATACACCATGTCTTATCTTTGCTCCCATGCTTTCAGCATGTTTCTTTCAGCCCTGTGTAGATAATTTTAAATCAGCTTGGCTTGGAGACAAATATTGAAGTCACCAGAGTACAGCAAGAGATGGGGGAATGGTTTAACCCTTCTAGCCCACGAGCCGTTTTTGTTTAAAACTGACCCAATACCTGTGGCTTCTTTACACATGAAGTGGGTGGGTCTGGCTTCTTTCCCTACCAGGTCTAACAGCAGTTGCGGAGGGGAGGGTTTAATGTGGGAAGCCATCTTCTCATCAGAAATAATATGCTGGCCCATTTGAATGACAATTTGCAATCAAGAGAAGGGGTCACTTGGAGAGGACACTGAGGGGGGTTCAGAATATATGTAATCAGATGTACAACAATCCTCACAATGTGTTTGAGGAAACTGAATTCACCCTATGGTCCCCACTCATTTTCTTCTGAGCTAAGAACGCCATATACTTGTACTGATCATTTGTCTGCAATGTAAACTAGCAGTACTCCAAGCTTGTCTACACAGCTGGCAGCAGCGTTCACCATTATGTAGGTAGGCAACCATGCTCAAAATTTATCAGATTGCTGAGGCTGATGGATATAGAAGTTTCCTGGTCCTTCTGATTCAATCTGAGGGCTCTTGAAATCTACAGTTCTCATTAACCCCAGCAGGAAATCATCCAGGGGAAGAGTTATTTATTTACTGCATTTATACTCCACTTTTCTCCCCAGTGGGGACCCAAAAGCAGCTTACATTGTCTCCATTTAATCCTCATAACAACCCTATGAGATAGGACAGGCTGAGAGTGTGTGACTGGCCCAAGATCATCCAGCAGAATAGAGAATCAAACCTGGGCCTCTGAGATTCTAGTCAGTCACTCTAACCACTACTCATGCTGGCTGTTACATAAGCCCCAACTGAAACTGTCCGGTGTTTGAAAAGGCATCCCCTGCTACAGATTACTCCCTTGCCCATGGGAATACTATGGTTGGAGGGAGGGGCTGACAGAGACTGAAGTCATGTGTATGTGTGTGCACACATTTTCTGACTGGAAATTTTCAAGTGTTGGGACAAACATTTTTGAGCATTTGACAGGAGTGGTCATTTAAATGTGAACAGTTTGGAGTCAAGCACAGGATGGTTCTGTCATCATTAGATGTAACCCACATTTCTCTACCCTTAATTCATATTTCTTCCCCACCTACCCCTCCCAGTATAGAGTGAATGCATCTAAAAAGCTCACGATCCAGGATTTTTATTTAAAGCATGTATATGTGATTTTTCCACAGCTCAATACCACTTGCATAAAAACAACATACAGTTGGAAATTCAAACGAAACACAAGATCCTTGTCAGTCTTCTCAAGCAAAGGGGCTTTTGACCTCTTAAACAAGCAAGAAAGAAAACACAGCTCCATGTTTCCTAAGACATGTATTGAGGGCCATTGCAGTAAAACACCTGTTCCTACTGTCAATTGCAGCCTTGTTCTGATACAGCGATGTTAAATCCTATGTCTAGTATTCAGGGCAAACATTCATGTTCAGAAGAGTCAGTGACACAGTACACTGGAAAAAAGTCAGGTGCATAACTCATGCAATTGCAACTTTCTTCGCTGACAGTTCTTCAGACTGACAGTCTTATGAGTGATTGATCTGGATGTTCCTCTCCAATCATACTAGAATTTGCAGGCATCCATCGAAGTTAGGGAGAACAGATTGAGAGAACAGACGAAAGTATTTCTTCACATAGCATGGTGTAATGGTTAGAGTGCTGGTAGTCACTCAGGGGCGCAGGAGCAACATGTGGCTCTTTGGCCTGCCACTTGTGGCTCTTTTGAGTCAACTGTTCCCCAATGTGGAACCTTCCCCATGTTTTAGAAAAGAGGGCATGTGCCCAGCGGTGCTTGGGTTTGGCAGGTGGTTTCCACCTTGAAACAGTCACGGCCAAAGGAACACAGAAGTTGTCAGCCTCCCTGAGGTGGAGGCCTCATATCATATCTCTCTCTGTCTCTGTCTCTCTGTCTCTCTCTGTCTCTCTGTCTCTCTCGGACTAACCTACCTCACATGGTTGTAGTTGCTAAGAGGATAAAATGGAGGAGGGAAGAACAATGTAAGCTGCTTTAGGTCCCTACTGGGGAGATAAGTGAGGTATATATATATATATATATATATATATATATATATATATATATATATATATATATAGGTTTGAAAAGATTATTAGACATATTCATATGGGATAGGTCCATCAATGGCTATTAGCCAAGATGTATAAAGAGAACCTCCACATCCCAAGGAAGTAAACCTCTGAACACCAGTACAAGGAGGCAACATAAGGGGGTGGCCTTGGTCTCTGTTTGTTCTTGTTGGCTCTCCAAGGGAACTAGTTATATACTGTATGAAACGCTAAACTAGATGGAACACTGATCCAATCAAACAGGCACCCCTGATATTCTTATATATCTTAGAGTGGCCTAACTTGAGTGGGTTTGACTATCCATGCTTCCGGAGGAAACAGGAAGGACAGATTTGTGCTTCCTGTTCCTTGAGCTTAATTTAAAAAAAATGAGGGTTCAGATATCGTTATCTATAGGAAGATGAGGCTGCCCATAAGGCCCTATGGCAAGATGCCAAGAAAGAGGACCACCCAGAAGTAGCATTTTGAGAGGCACTTTGATCTACAGAGGGAAGAAGGTAAGAAAGCCACACTCTACTGGCAGAAATCCTTTCACCCATGGAAACACTGCACTGGATCCAAGCAAGAAAGAGCATCTTTCTCTCTCTGGCACTCGCCCAAAGTGAGAAAAATGATGTTTCATCCACAGAAGATTCCAAGGTCTAGCTGGGCATTTTATCATTGGCATCCATCTAATCTCTAACCCTATTCTTTTATAAACTTTGTCCATCAAAAAATAGCATTGTTTCCAGTCAGAGTTATTTAAAGTTATTCTTCTGCTGCAATATAGTTAGTTATAATAAAGGAAAGCGAGTCTGAATGGGTAGCAGAGCAATTGAAAGGGCACTGTATGAATGCTAGGACAATGTCTGATTATCTGCATTTCTGTGGCACCACCAGTTGAAGCAGCTCTGTCTATCAATAGAGAATGCATATCACATTACAAATGTACATTTTGTGAATCCAGCCATTCCAATTTTGAAAAACTTCCTAAAGTTTTCCATTCAAAAAGTTTAACAATAATTAAACTTTAAAGAATTAAAAGTTTGATATTCTGCCTAAGAATGTACCTTGAATAACTGGTAGAATTAATACAACAACTCTATTATCTGAACTTTTCAAAAACCCAAACATAATTATTGTTTCCAAGAACTGAGGTCTGAAATAAAAGACATTCTAGCAAGTCCGTCTGATGTTTTTGAGCAGTAACGTTTAAAGTTATTATTATCTCTTTAAAATGCAAAGGGTTTTGAAGTCTAACAGCCATTCCTGAGGGGGAGGCGAAACCTCTTAGGAGGCGGCCTGACCCCGTCGCCGGCGTAAATGCGTGTAATCACGAGATTACACGCACTTATGCCGGCAGGGAGGGTGGCTCCGCCGGCGCCCAAGTGCCGCGGAGCTGCGCCTCTCCCCTCCACTGGCTCGGCCTCTCCGTGGCACCGGCAATGGTGTAGAGAGGCAGCGCTGGTGCAGGGAGGCGGGCCGGGGGAGGAGCCGCCGGTTAGGCAGCTTCCTACTCCCTTTCGACCACTTGCGCTGGTGGCCGGAACGGCGTTGCTGTGCCTGCTATTTTGCAGGCGCAGCCTCGCTGTTTTCAATGGGGCAAAAAGCCCCAGTCAAACAAACAAAAAAACCCGTGGAATGGCTTTTTTTTGTTTAACGGCGTGAGCGATTTGGCTTAGGAAGAGGCGCTGCTGCACCTCTTCCCCGCCGATTCCGCACACCGTATTTTCAGGAATGGGCTGTTAGAAAGGTAAACTCTGCAGATTACATTGACTTCTCTGTGTATGGACATTTGTCTGTGGACTTAAACTCTAGGTCATTCCCAGCCTCTCTCTCATTTCAGTCATCTGTATTTTGCCTTTTCTTGCTTCATGCATGGGTTTCTTGGCTGTCAGACTTTATTCCTTTATCTGCATGTCACTCTTTGGACCACCTGATCATCTTCTCCCAGAAACCTGTACTTTGTCAGCGACCTTTTAAACAACCCTCAATATCACTTCTTTGCAAGCTCTCTTTTGCAACAGCTACACCCACTACCAGTCAACTGTGCTAATTCCAGACATTCCAGATGCCAGAAATGATTGTCCCTTACATTGTTTCCTCTTGGCCCATCTGCTAAAATCAAATTTGCTGGCTAAGGGGCTAAACAAATGGTTACTCAAATTCTTCCTGATCCCAGCCCTTGAAAAGAAAGAAAGGAAGCCCAGTAGGACTGGGGTCACTAAACACAACAGCACGCTGAACTCAGACCACTTGCTTCTTTCAGAAGGGATATGTTTTATGAACAACTTCACCCATCTCTTATTATATACAATTAAGGTGATGAAGAGTGTTTCTGTAAAACTACTCTGGAGCTATTTGAATGCCTTAAACATTCAAGAACAAACAAAGGTTTGGAGGTAGAGGCTATGAGAATTCTAGAAACAACCATACTACTTTTACTAGATATGTGAAAAAAACTGTCCTCACCGCTTGGCAGGATGATATATTTAAGATAAAGTTACTCCAATAGAAGGTTTTTTTCATTTTTAAGTATTTTAGATCAATTTCCCTCCAAATATGTTGCCTGCCTACCTTGGGTAATTTTTTAATTTCCTAAATAACATTTTGGGGGAATGTTTCTGTATGTGTGTCTGAGAGAGAGAGAGAAAGAGAAAGAGAGAGACATCCTCTATATCCCCCCTCAAAATACCCAGACCCAACCCAAACATTATATAAGACAAGTTGTTTGCTGTTAGCATTAACAAGCTAATAAATGGGCTATCAATATGCACCGCACATTTTTTTTAAAAAATGGAATATATATATATTCCACATCTCATATTTACACCCCACTCTTCCACCAAGGAGTTCCAGGCAAGGTATCTGATATCCTCATGACAAAAATAGTAAGGTTGATAGTGACTGGCCCAAAGTTACTCTTACACATCCCCTTGGTAAAGAGGCTGCCAAATATATAGCCCCACACGATCCTCATGCTGTCTCTGGGCTCTGGAATGTCATCCCTTTAGTCCTCCCCCTATGGACATGAGACACAGCCCTTTTTCATTTGGCACTCAAACTGCTCATAAGGGAATATTGTTCTGCTTATGATCTGCCTAATGCTCATGGTCGCCATTTTGTGTGAATAAGGTAATGTGTATTTTCCCGCTTTAGTACACATGACTGTAAACCCAGGTTTTTTGATAGGTGTACATATACTAAAGCTGGAAATACTGTAATTCACCACATAATGGTCACAGATTTTATGCCAATTTTTTTTTTGCAAAAAACTGTAGTGCGACCATTATGTGAAGCTTGTAAAAAATCATTGATTACTAAACTGTCCCAGCTCGTGTCGCTCCCCTTGCACCCCCCAGGGCAGGGGATGGCAAACTCATTAGTCAAAAGAGCCAAATATCAACAGTACAACGATTGAGATTTCTTTTGAGAACCAAATTTCTTAAACTTAAACTATATAGGTAGGTACACTGTTTATTAACTTAATAAACTTTAATTAAAGTTTTAAGTCTTAATTAAACTATAGGTACACTGAATAAAACTTGATATCATACTTAATAGTGATCTTATTTATTGATAAAAATTAAATTGTAAGTCCCTGCCATTTCCCCCTCCCCGTCTGGAGTCCTTGTCTGGAGGCCTGGTCTACCGCCATAAAAGCCTATTGGTAGACCTGGCCTCCGGCTGAGTCCCATTGGGAGGCCAGGTCTATCCATTGGCTTTCTTGGCAGTAGACCTGGCCTCCAGAGACCCATAGAAGCCAATTGGTAGACCTGGCCTCTGAAGGGGGACTTTTCCCCCTCCTCGGAGTCCAGGTCTACCGCCAAGAAAGCCCATGGGTAGACATGGCCTCCCAATGGGACTCAGCCAGAGGCCAGGTCTACCAAAGGAAGCCCACCCAGCCCAACAGCTGATAGGCGGGAAGGGGGCAGGAGCCTCCGAGCCGCCCGCCCAGCAACCGCGTGGCTAGAGGGGAGGGGAGGCTTTAGCCTCCCAACCATTGATGGCAAGGGAAAGGGGGACCTGCCATTCTCCACGGCAGGGGGTGGAGAGACAGCTCGCCTGCTCTCTCTCTCTCTCTCTCTCTCTCTCTCTCTCTCTCTCTCTCTCTCTCTCTCTCTCTCTCTCTCTCTCAGGCAGCCCGGCTCCGCAGCCCGGCTGCCGGTGCAAGCAGGCACTAGAGCAGGGGCTCCGAACCAAGTTCGGAGAGCCACACTCAACGGGCCAAAGAGCTGCATGCGGCTCGGGAGCCGCAGTTTGCAGACCCCTGCCCCAGGGCATGCCTCTCGGGAGCCCCAATGATCCACATCCTTCTCCAGCACTCTGCTGCCCAGCTGCCCTGTGCCCGGCGGCAAAGGCACGGTAAGACCTCGTGCTTCAGCGTTTGCAGCGTGGGCGGGGCTGGAGCAGCTGCGGACAATGGGGGCTCCAGGGAGAGTCCCGGGTTGCTGTGATGATTATGCGATGAAAGGTCAAAAACCAAATTTTGGAGTGAAAAAACAGGGTGCGACAATTATGCAGTGGTGTGCTGGCTAGCTGCCAACTCCTGGGTATCAGCTCACAGAGTCTCTGAATTACAGCTATAAGCAGCGGGGAGAGTTTAAAGCAGTGTCAGAAATCTGGTCTGTTCGTCAAAGCCACAAATCAGAGTCCAGTACTTGCCAAATCAGCGTCACACTTCGTTGTCCAGATGGTCGGTCCAAGGTCAAGGGTCACGGAGAGCACTGCATTGCTTCCTCGTCTCTGGGCTGTTCAGCTTCGGCTTTTCTGGCATATTGATACCACGTCAGTCCTCCTCCTGCAAGGACTCGCTGTTCTGCTGCTGTTCCAGCACACGCCGGTAGGCTTCCAGCCGGGCACTATGTCATTTAGCCACCAGTGCCTTTCTGTGCTGTTGCCTCCACCTGTCAGCCTTTGATGCTGCCTCAGTAGCTTGAGGGCTCACAGCTGGGCCACTGGGTCCAGGCTCTGAGCAGGACAGGGGTGGTTCTGCCATGACTTCTGACTGCAAGTCCTGTGCCTGCTCTGGAGAGCCACCAGCTTCAGGGCTGTCATTCTCCTCGCAAGGCTGTCCCGAGTCAGGCCCCACTTCAGGCTGCAAGGTCAGAGGCAGCTCCAGTGGGTCTGAATTCTCCCGGTAGAGTTCCTCCTCTGAAGAGGACCCATTCTCCAGGGACTGCCCCATGGCAGGTGGCGACAATTATGTGGTGAATTACAGTATGTGTGTTGCCCTGTTCACACAAAATAGCGACCATGAGCATTAGGAGGATCACAAGTAGAACAATATTCTCTTATGTGCAGTTTGGGTGGCAAAACTATAATAATTGAAAATGAGAGCGAGAGAGAGACAGAGAGAGAGACAGACAGAGAGAAATGGCCCAATAAATCCTACTGTATACACAGAGAAACACCACCATAAAGTGCAATCAGCAGTCATACATACATTAGTAATTCTTATAATATCCTTACAAAAGTCAGTAACTTTATCACTATAATTGCAGGAGGGGTATGAAAGAAAAGTGATTTGCCTAATGCCACCAAGTACATTTGTAGCTAAGGTGAGGTATCCAGCATCTTAGCTTTCATACTGGCAGGGAGGCTAAGGGAGGGGCTGTGGCTCAGTGGTAGAGCACCTGCTTGGCATGCAGAAGGTTCCAGGTTCAATCCTCTGCATCTCCAGTTTAAAGAATCTGGCAGTAGGTGATGGGAAAGACATCTGCCTAAGACCCTGGAGAACCATTGCCAGTCTGAGAAACAATACTGACCTTGATTGATCGATGGTCTGATTCTGTGTAAGGCAGCTTCATTTGTTCATGTGTTCACACTAATTTGTATACAATGAAGTCCCCAAGCAAGGAGTGTATCTTGAGTGATACCTTTCAATATGGAATTATTCTTATATTTATCAATGCAATGTTTTCTTGGATGTTTTAAACAGTTTTTAATATCATTTGTAAGCCGCTTTGAGCACTACGAGGCACAAATGATGACCTAGAAAAATGCAAAAATAAACAGTCACAGATACTTATCAAATGTGATTGCCTTTGAGGTTCTCATGTGCCACATTCTATTTGATACACAGACACTCTGCATACCATCTGCTGATGTTTATTTTCTTCCCCCAGCCTGTAAAAAGCCTTTGTTTAAGGCAAAATTCAAGTGACAGAATCAGAACAAAAGGGAAAAGGGCAGCAGAAGCCACATCTGAATAAATTCCAAATATGACTTCTAAAGGCAGACAATATAAAAGCTATAATCTTAGTTTAACCCCCATACTCCTTAAATACTGTAATTACTCGACATCTGCTGTTAACTCTGCTTTGCTATTGGATAACCTTAATTACCCTGTAATATTTCCTGACACTCCCCAAAATATGCCCCATAGATAATAATTCATTCACACTTCGGCCCGTTATTAGCTACTAATTCAAACAACGGAGACAAAGACAACGAACAGATGACCCTGAGCGATTACCCACTTGGTAAATGGGATTTATTCTGCGCCTTTCTAAAAGCACTACTGCTTTTCCTGGCTGCACAAAGGACACTCTGACATTAGTTAACAAGGAAGACAGACCAAAGAGACAATCGCAGGAGGATTGTTCTCCCTGTAACACTCATCTTGAATTACACTACTAAATATGTCATTTCCTTTTTTCTCTGTTTCTATGGTTACTAAAGCAAACAAACAATGTTTCCCCACCACCATTATTAACTGGGGGGAATACACCAAGGTGAAGAGTCTGGGGCCAAGTAATTTATCCTTAGCTATAGTGAAGTTGTGTGAGTTGGCTTCCATGGAAACGTGTCTTAGGCCCTGACTATTCTGGAGCATCCATGCTTCTACATGGACCTTAAGAGGGGAGGAGCTCCAAGCCACAATCTTTATCTGCTCTCCAGTACTTTGAAGCTGATGCACAAATGGTTGGAGTACAATGCTGATTTTCTTGTGGAAGAGAATATTGAGGAGAAGGAACATGGCCGGCTCCAAAAACATTACCACGGCCAGACAATCTTCCAAAATATGTAAAGTGGAGAGTCTTTCTTATATTGCCATAGAATTACTTCTGCCAGTTCAGACTTCCCATAGCACTTCTTCCTAGAAGACCCAAGATACATTTTACCTGGGGCAGTTTTGCATAAAGCAGGGAAAGTGGTATACCTTGATTTTGTTAGATCTCAGAAGCTAAGCAGGATCAGTACTTGGAAGGGAGACCATCAAGTAAGACTGAAGAGAAAGGCAATGGCAAATCACATCTGCTTCTCAGTCGCCTTGAAAGCCCCTTGCTGAGGTTGCCATAAGGCAGCTGCAAGTTGACGGGACTCATGTACATTTTAGGCATACAATGAGAAATAACAGTTACTATCAGTCCTTTGGTACAATATTAATCAAGTATTTTGTAAAATAAGCAGTATATAATACTGTTTAAATGGTCAACTAAAATATCATAAAATAATGACAAGGCTTTAAAGTTGTCCAGAACTTTGTATCAGGCTGGTTGACCAGGAAAACAGAGACAACAAAGAAAGAAAATTAGTTTAAGGATATAGTGCAGAGTTTTAAAATGGAACACAGGATGTCCTGCAGATTTGATGGATTGGTGGTAGCAGACAACAAAGTTGTTTCAATATGCAGCATTGCAATTGCTAGCTACCAGGCCCAAAACTGCATTTGAGAAGTAACAACATTGCTATTTGGAGGATAAAATTCACAATCTAATGTCAGTTTCTTTAGACTGGCCTTTCTTAATCCTATATCCCCCTATATCCCCCATGAGGATCAATAAACCCAGTGAATGGGGCCAGGTTCAGATGGGGGGGTATTCTTCTGCTTGTTTCCATAAATGGAAGAGAGTTAAATTCCCCCGAAATAGATTACTTACTGTGAGACAGGTAGGGTTCAGGAGGAGGAGGAGCCACTCCCACCATATGAGCCGGTCAGGTGAATGGGGAAGTGCTTCATGTGGACTGACTGGTTGGTGAGTGAGCGAGGGGAAGGCTGGAAACCTCTCCCCCCCCCAATAAATCTCTAAAGTCCCCTGTTTAGCATTAACATAGACAATGCCCTTTCCTCCATTTATGCAAAAGCAATGCAACACTACTCAAGCCACATATTGTAATACATTATATTTTTCTTAAGTGATTAATACAAAAATGGAAACACAGTTCATACAACAAACAGGCTTTTTTAGCATGCTGAAAGGCGCAGGGGGTAATATGATTTTAGGCTTCACTACAGTTTTGCATTAGTAATTCTCCTGTTACTGAATATTCAACATGTTTTGACCAAACTGTTAAGCGTACATGATGAACATTGAGTTCATTTTGTGAAGTATGTATTGAGAAAGTGAAAGTACAAATCTGTTTATTAATTAGAATCCAGACAGAGCAGCTACACATAAAAGGCACATTCGCCCTTTTCTGACATGAATTGTTAGAACTCCTACTGTAATAAGGCTTTCCTCATATCCTCAAACTTAAATGCCTGCTTTTTCAGTTTCTGTCCTCAGGAACCTAGCTTGGCAAAGTCTTAAAACAGAGCAGCCCAAGTATCTTTCCCTTATTTATGGGACCAAGAGCTGTAGGTTAGACCCCACAGAACATTTCCACTGAACAAGAGCTCTTGTGCAAACAGAGGTCATCACAAGTCACCTTGTGCTAAATCAACTTAACTATACCATCTTGTGTTTCTGCTTGTGCTACACATAGTGAACAGTATACTTCACACACACCAATAATGACCTTCTTTGATCAAACCTTAGTGCACCTCCTAATTGTACTGTAATGTCTACATCAAATAGCCTTTTGAATTGATGTAAGCTGGTTTGGGTCCCCATTGGGGAGAAAAGCAGGGTATAAATGAATTAAATAAATACTAATTAGAAATGAAAAAATCAGCACTTAATGTTATGGTAACTCTTGTCCAATGTCTTCCACTGGCATTACGCAGAACTTCTCTTCTGTTACTGTCTGGAAGGGTTCCAAATGATGCTGTGCCCAGCGCAGAATGAAAACATACCTCCATTCCTCCTTCTGTACTTAAGTTCATGTTCACTCTTGAAAACCTTTGTATATAGGCTGTAGGTGGGCAGTGCTGATACTACCAGACTCACAGGCAGCCCAGAGAATGGTTTAAGGGCATCTGACACAGTGCTGCTGAAGCCCAGCAGGTATTACTACCAGTACTAAAGTGTCTGAACGCAACCACCATATATAAATTGCTTTGTGCTAAATGGAGAAAATGACAAGAAGTGTGATGAGCAATAATGCTGCAATGTTACATTTTTCTGCAGTTTTAAAATCCAGCTCTCGTTTATTTTTTGGTACACATTATACAAAATTCTGGAGGGAAATTCCACTGAAATTAATGAGACTTCCTCTTAAGTTAACAACCTTAAGTCGGGGATATTAAGAATACTGGCTTGCTGGATCTTTAATTCTGTTCATAGAACTGCATGCAGAATCCAAGCAGTTACTACTTCTAACTTTAGTAATAGACAGACACTCTCAGGAGACCCAGAGAAAAAGGCGCCCAAGGACTTATGATAAACCAGAATCTAGTGGTGAGACTTGCAAGATTTTATTACAGCATAACCTTTTGTGGACCAGAGCTCACTTTGTCAGATGTAATGCAGTAGGTTGGTAAAAAGTGATCAACCCAAGATCACCCAGTGAGCATCATGGCTAAGTGGGGATTTGAACCTGTGTCTCTCCTTTACCCCGATATTCTCACAACTACACCATGCTCTTATATTTTACATTTAGAAATGCAAACAGAAAGATGTCAAATGCAGCATAATGCAATACCTGGGCTCCTGAATACTATGAGTTATTAATAAGAATTCCTAATGGCCTTCAGATTCAGGTGTCAAATGGTTCTCAAAGCTTCCACTAGAAAGGAAAACTCTCAGAGAAGACACCCAGCAGCCCAACATCCAGAAAGCGCTGAAGAAAAAGGTTTAGGTTTGCTCACACTCCCAAGTTACTCTCTGACTCTTTTATGTGAGACATACTTGATGCTAGCAAGAAAGGGCTTTTTTGGCAGCCAGTCAGTAGTGCTCAACTGTCTCACAAATGGATTGGATCTGACCTCTGTCTAAGCCATTTGAGTCTGGACTGTGTGATGTGGCTTGTCAGATCAAACTAGGTTAGCGTTTGAGGAAGCGTATAGAGAGAAGGGAAATGAAGAGGAGGTTAATCTAGCAGGAAGCATGGAAGCAGCAAGCAAAGAAGACTATCTTCTTCTGAGAAATAGTGATAGAAGGGGAGACAGCAGGTCTGTGGGGGGATCTCTTCCTTTCCCCCTTTCTGTGGAGTAGCTTGAATAAAGGAGACTAGAAATAAAGGTGTAGGGCTTGCTAGAGAGTACACGGGACAAGAAACATAGACTGGCACTGACAAATATAACGTCTCATGCAAGGAATTACTACTTAATGTATTACACAAATAAGATTCCAAAATAACTATCAAAGTCTCGCATAATTCTCACTCTCTCTTTTTATTTTAGCAATATCCTTGGGAAGATCGGTTGTGTTTTGTTTCCCCCCCCCCAAAAAAAAAAATTCTGGTTAGAATCAGAGATTGTGAAGTAATTCCTTGACCAAGGTCTTGCACAGCACTATGCTAAGCAGAGTTACACCCTTCTAAAACCAATGAAGTCAATGGGCTTGGAAGGGTTCAGTTCTGCTCAGGATAGCACTTCCAGTGTGAATGGGCTTCCTTTGTGCTGTGACTGAAATTCTCAAATTGCGTTAACATGCTACACAAGAGTTATATGCTAGCATGTAGTGAGAAATGAAATTAAAAACTTAAAGGACCCACCCATTTCTGTATAATTTAGCAGCCAATCAGGCTGCACTGGAAGTAAATAATTCTCCTCTTTCTATGCTCCAGGTGTACTTTGATAGTTCAGTTGGTCACTCCCACTGCAGAAAAACAGCCCTTTGTGTCTCCACATGACTTAGAAGGCATGCCAACACCTAGGGCACCAAAGCTAATTCAGAAACCTAGTGGCTGCATTAAGAAGCCATGATAAGTTGCAATCAGGCATGAACACAAATTATTACTCTGTGCATTTCCTTTTCTTCTCCCAACTCCCTGCTCCTCCAACATGCAGAGCTTGATACAAATCTTCCTGGCCTGAACAATCTCTCATTCACCATAATATCAGCATGCAGGCCTCTTGGTGAACTTTTGTTTACAACACACACACTGGGAATCCCAGTGTGTGTGGTATAACAAATTGCAATTCACCACACAGCCTGCCTTCAGACATCAAAGCAAACCGAGTACGGGGAACAAGCCTCCATTTTGGTTTTTTCTCTCTTTCCACCCTCCATTTTAATGCTGAGACCAGCTCTTCTCTTCTTGTCACATTAGGCCAAAAACTGGTTTTCAGCCCATTCCCACAACAAAAGGCAGACACTTTAGCCAATCGTGCTAATTGGAGCAGAATAAGGCTGTCTCAAGGAGAGAGTTCCCTTGCCCGGTCTCTGGCCATTAGATCATTCATATGCCATCTCAGTGTTTAATCAGCAACCTTTAGCCACAAAAGAAGCCTGCTTCATTCATCTCTGTCAAAGAAAGAATGTCCCTCACACCACCATTCCCCTCTGAAAGTTTCTTGCTTTGATCTAATTTGGGCTATTTGAAAAGGCCCACTAGAGCCACCATGCCACCAATCAGCTCAAGACTGTTAAACACGCACCACTCTCCATCTGGATACATAGGGTTGCCAGTTGCCCTTTGCCACCGGCAGGAGCTTTGGTGGAGGGCGGGGTGGGGTGGGGCGATTCACAAGCATGCAGTGTACTCATGCAATAATGTCTCTTCCGGGTTAAACCCGGAAGCCATGGAGATGCTCTAGCACATCCCTCAAAATATGCTCCCCGTCACTTCAGGGTTTACCCTGGAAGGGGCATTATTTTGCCATGCTGGCCAGCTGCCCCTGCCAGCCAGCTGAGAGGTGGAGGCAGGCCTGTTAATTAACAAGCATCTGGCAATCTTATGGATACGCCATCCCCTAATTTTTTCATTGGACCACTTCTTCCCCTCTGTCCAGTCATGTTGCATATTGGAAGTCTCACCTTGCTCCCCTCCCCGCTTGTCAAGCCTGAAAAAAAAAACCAGTTGTTTTTTTTTTAGGTTCTGCAGTGTTCTGCATATAACTGGAGTCACAATCTGACCCTAAGTGTGCACACTGATTGGCTCATGTTCATGTAGTTTGTGAGGCACCCATACAGGACACCCCTCACATGTCCTTGCTTCTCTTCCTTTGGTTTACGTTTGGATTATTAACTGCCTAGGCACCATCACCACCTGTGATGATCAGATATTAAAGCTAGCTCTTTCCCTTTTTACCTCTTATCTGTCCTATCTCTTCCCCTTTGAGTGGTGTAACTTTTTCAATTTTGGATGTCTGGGATGACTGACTCTTTCTGTGGGCTTCTAATATTGGGTATTATAATTGAATGGCATTGTTTGGGCTTCTTAAATTCGCTGATGTCCATGTCCAGTGGTGTCCAGGTCCAGTCATTAACTCAATAAACTTTAATTTCTATTGTCACTCTATCCAGATTCTCAATCTTGCTTTTAAGGTTGAGGAAGCACAAAGATTCCTTATAACCATTTGTAAGGAGCACTACCTAGTTTAGTCTGCTACTAAGCCAGTTTTAGAAACTAAGGTTGTTTATGCATGGGTTCTTTCACTCACGTTCGCCCTCGGTCTGTCTCAGTTGTTCCTTGGAATTATGCATGTGTTTTCTGTCCATTAGAGATGACCTCACTGCAAGCCCTCGCAATGTCTGGGTCTTCCCATTCCTTTGTGTCCCCAACCCACTTGAAGTGTCCCCAACCCACTTGCTATATTTCCCCTTTTTAGTGTAAATTAATTGGTGGTTGCCAGAAGTAGCAGCAGTTAGAAGTGAAGAGTTCTTCATCCTAATTGTTTGATCCAAATCAGCCGAATATCATGTAGTAAGAGTGATGATACCCCATCACACTAATGCAGCCAATCAGATATGTCTAAGTGATGACATCATGAAGCTTATTCAGAGGGAAGGAAATAATTTCTGACTTCACTCATGCAACCAATCAGATATGTCTAAATGATGATGTCATGAAGCTTATTCAGAGGGAAGGAAATAATTCCAGACCTCACTATGGATGTATAGGCATGCAGCCGGTCAGACTTGGCTATATAGTAACATCAAGAAGCCATTTCAGAACAAGGCCAAGGCTTTCTAACCAAGCAAAGCATTTTGGCCCTGTTTACAGGCCTCTCCCATGGGGGGAGGTTCTGTTCTCAAGCAACATTTGTGTGAAGAACATCCCCCACATCCCAGTTCATGAATAACCGATAGCATATGTTTTCTTTTCTTTTTTTAATTAATGTTTTTGGGTACAGAAATAAAAAAGGGAAGGGGAAAAAGGGGAAGGGTTGAGTTTCTGTGTCCAAGTTTTGTCAATACCCTAAAGACATAGCTCAGAAATCAGTTTAGCTTAAAATATACCCTATATTTTTTTTCTTTTTTTGTAGTAAAATATATAATATTTCATCTTTGTAATCATTTCATAAGCACATACTGATAATATCACTAATAATCATAGAATCATAGAGTTGGAAGGGACCACCAGGGTCATTAAGTCCACTCCCCTGCACAATGCAGGAAATTTACAACTACCTTCCCCCCACACCCCCAGTGACCAGAAGATGGCTAAGATGCCCTCCCTCTCATCATCTGCCTAAGGTCACAGAATCAGCATTGCTGACAGATGGCCATCTAACCTCTTCTTAAAAACCTCCAGGGAAGCTTACCACCTCCCGAGGAAGCCTGTTCCACTGAGGAACAGCTGTAACTGTTAGAAAATTCTTCCTAATGTCTAGACAGAAACTCTTTTGATTTAATTTCAGCCCATTGGTTCTGGTCCAACCTTCTTGGGCAACAGAAAACAACTCAGCACCATCCTGTATATGACAGCCCCTCAAGTACTTGAAGATGGTTATCATATCCCCTCTCAGTCTTCTCTTCAGACTAAACATACCCAGCTCCTTCAAGCTTTCCTCATAGGACTTGGTCACCAGACCCCTCACCATCTTTGTTGCCCTCCTCTGGACTCGTTCCAGCTTGTCTACATCTTTCTTAAATTGTGGTGCCCAAAATTGAACACAATACTCTAGGTGAGGTCTAACCAGAGCAGAGTAAAGCGATACCATCACTTCGTGTGATCTGGACACTATACTTCTGTTGATGCAGCCCAAGACTGCATTTGCCTTTTTAGCTACCGCATCACACTGCTGACTCATGTTCAGTGTTTGGTCTACTAAGACCCCAAGATCCTTTTCACACATACTACTGCTCAGACAATTCTCCCCCATCCTATAATTATGCATTTGACTTTTCCTGCCTAAATGCAGAACCTTACATTTGTCTTTGTTGAAATGCATTTTATTAGTTCCAGCCCAATTCTCCAGCCTGTCAAGATCATCCTGTATCTTGGCTCTGTCTTCTACTGTATTTGCTACCCCTCCCAGTTTAGTATCATCTACAAATTTAATAAGCATCCCCTCTATTCCTTCATCCAAATCATTTATAAAGATGTTGAACAACATAGGGCCCAGCACAGATCCCTGAGGAACTCCACTAATCACTTATCTCCAAGTGGATGAGGAACCATTAACTAGCACTCTTTGGGTACGATCTGTCAACCAGTTGCAGATCCACCTAACAATAATAGGATCACATTTAATAAACCACATTTTCCCAATTTGTCAACTAGAATACTATGTATTTTTTTTTTAAAATAGAATACTATGTGGAACCTTATCAAAAGCCTTACTGAAATCTAGATAAACTATGTCTACAGCATTCCCCTGATCCAGCAAGGTAGTAACTTTTTCAAAAAAGAGATAAGATTAGTCTGACATGACTTATTCTTGAGAAACCCATGCTGGCTCTGCCTGAGGCTGCTCTTCTCTTTCATAGCCTTCAGTTTCAAGGTCTTCCTCATCTGAGGAAGCCCCAGCAGGCTGACCTATAACAATTCTCTTTAGTAGGTTCCATGTCTTCATAAGGTGTTCTCTGATGTTAGTATCGAATATCTTTGACTCTGTACTCTTTAGCCCTTCTTTGTTCCATAATAAGAAATGGAAACCTCGGTCCAGACCAGCTTTTTCGAGCCTGACTTTCCTGTCTTCAGGATGTAGTATCCAATCCACCAAGGCAACTAAGGTGGCAGCTTGATGATAAAGCAATGCAAGACCACCTCTCTTTCTTTCATCTTGTAGAACTGTAAATTGTATTCTGGGTTTCTTCCCATTATATACGAATTTATTTGTTCTAAGTTGCCACTTTTTGATGATACCAGGTTTTAGATGTACTGATAGTGTCAGGAAAATAAAGTTTAATTTGGGCAATACATTCATCTTGATGACAGCAATCTGACCTAACAACAATAGCTGCAGTCTGTCCCATCTTTCCAAGTCTTTTTCTATTTTATTCCACAATACTTTATAGTTCAACTCGTATACCATTTCACCTTCCATTGGGATTTGGATCCGGAGGTATTTCACACTTGTTTTTGCCAAAGAACATTGTAGTATATCAGTCAGTTCTTGTTTATTTTCTTTTGAAACATTGTATAAGATCATCTTGGTTTTCTGTTTGTTGAGTTTATATTGGGAAAATAACTAAATTGATCGATTTGAAGTTTAACCGCTTGAATTGAATTTATCGTACCTTGGGAAATCAATGCCACATCATCAGCATAACTTCTGATCTTATATTCTTGATCTTCAAATTTTAGTCCTTTAATATTAGAATCCAACCTTATCTTATTTGCCAAGACTTCCATGGCTAAATTAAACAACAAGGGTGATAGAGGACATCCTTGTCTTGTCCCCTTTTCAATTTGGAATGTGTCTAAAAGAGCTCCATTCAGTAGACGTCTGGCTGATTGAGCTGAATATATTGTTTTGATAGCAGCTAAAAATTGTTGTCCAGGTCCCAAATGTGATAGTACTTGAGTTAGAAAATTCCAGAAGACATTGTCAAAAGCCTTCTCCATGTCCAGAAATAGCGCACATTTCTGCTTTGTAGACCTTATATAGTTATTATTATTATTATTATTTATTTACAGCTTTTGCCAGAACATAAAATACAACTACAATCTTAAAAGGAATTTTAAAAGGGTAGGTTTCAAATCGAAAGTATCTCCATAGCGTAACATAAATATATTAAAATGCTAAAATAGTTGCAATAAATACATTATACTAAAATTTACCTAAAAGTTAATTGTGACCAATATTAACATTACCATTAGTGGTCTCTCTCAAACGGACCTTAATAGCCACTGAGCAAAATTTAGCAACTTAGGAAAGATTAAAGGTGTCCCCTTCCCACAGCAGTAATTTCATTTCCTCTTCTTCTGACTCAAACTCCCTTATGTTCACCAGTGGATGAATCAACTTTTGTCTAATGTCCTTATAATAATTACATCTAAGAATAACACGGCTAGAGTCTTCAATTTCTCTGGCCCCACAAGGACATTCCCACTGAGCTCTTGGGAGTTTTCTAAATTTTCCCTCCAAAGCTGCTGTGGGAAGTAAGGAACCTCTACCGAGGGTTAGAGCTTGCCTTTGTTTGTTTACTTCTATAGTATGAATATACTGAGCAGGAGCCAGCTGGTATCTTACCTTGGAGGGAGCAAGGTAAGTTGGGGAGCACCTTAAGATCCGTTTGTCTTTCAGTATCGTATAATCTTTGCCTCACTATCAACTTTGCTTGTTTTTTTATTGAGTGTTATATAGTTAACAACTCCCAGAATCACTCTAACATTGTCCTTCAACTGCCTTTTGGGTATAAAACCTATTTGATCTGGATGAAGTGATCTACTGTACAGGGAAATGGATAGATGTTACGACCCAACAAGCATACAGATGCACATGAGCATTGGAACTACCCCTCGAACCCTAATGCCTAACCCATGTCCTATTGTACCCCAGGGCAAGGCTTTTGATAGGAAGTAAGCATAACCACCACTATTTGCCATGTGTAACTAGTTGCCTATGTCATAGGGTGAGGGGCTGTGATGGACAAGGGGTTAATCTACAGTAAGCTCACAGAAACCAAGAGTGAGAGGAGCCCAAAAGCTGACAATCTGAACTCTGAGGGAGAGAAAGGATTTGAAGCTTGGTAGCCAGCCTGAGAGAAGGCTGAGAGAAGAGTCTAAGATTTGTAACCAGCCTGAGAGGAGGCTGAGATAGATTCTGAGCATGGTAGAGAGACTGAGAAGAAGCGTGACTGTGAACCTAAGGGTTCTGTAAAACCTAAGATAGTAGAACACACAACCCGTGGAGTGACAGGAGTGAGTATTGGGTGAAATAGGGCCCATTTTCAGGTCACAAAGGGGAATTAGTCTCTGGGGCACAGCTGTTCCGGTTGCACGGGAAAAGATGAATCTACCGAGCAGCAAATTTGAGTGAAAACCCCCTATGCAGAAATATCATGTTTCCCAAGAAAATCACAGAAATTCAACAACAAAGACGGGTCACGAAACAGCAGAACGCTCCCGCCCTATAGGATGGGGTGGGGGGTCATGAAACCGCGAAAAAAAGCTGCCAGGATAGGAGAAGGAGTGTAGCATGAGAATATGCTGTGTTGCGGTGGCGAAATAGTGATATATCGATAAAGGGAAACACATAATAATAAAAATAGTGAGTTGTTTAACAGCACAATACATTGCACCAAGCATTCACGCCACACTCAGCACAAGTATCTAGAAAATGGTTTCCTTCCACGGTGGGTTCGGAAAGGTGGTGGGGTCGGGAAGATTGGGTAGGGCGGTACAAAGGTGGCAGGAAAACCTGAGTGGGCAGAGGAGAGGTGGGGACACGATAATTCGCAGCTGTTATTATTCACGCAACCTAGCGTAGCTTCTTCGCAGTGATTAAGCCTCGTCCTGGAGAGAACGTTTTTTTCTCTTTTGAGAGCCTTTACTAGTTAGTAGAATTGGTTTTTTTCTTGTTATGAATGGAGAGTGTTCCCTTTATCTTCTTGAAAATAAACCTTGTTTTACAAAACTAATGAGAGGAGCTGCGCGTGTTCTGAGTGCGACTTTCCCGGGGAAGAACCAAAGGCCGGTGAGATAAGGTTTTGGCAAAGAAAAGCTCTTAAAAATATTGTCGAAGGCTTTCACGGTCAGAGTTCATTGGTTCTTGTAGGTTATCCGGGCTGTGTAACCGTGGTCTTGGAATTTTCTTTCCTGACGTTTCGCCAGCAACTGTGGCAGGCATCTTCAGAGTAGTAACACTGAAGGACAGTGTCTCTCAGTGTCAAGGGTGTAGGAAGAGTAATATATAGTCAGAAAGGGTTGGGTTTGAGCTGAGTATTGTCCTGCAAAAGTATTGTCCTGTAAGTATCAAGATAATGTGCTAATGAGGGTATGGTATGTTAATATGGAACCATTGTATCCTGAAGTGATCTGTTAATGTGTGTAATCCAAAGCTAATCTGTATGGCTATTGTTGAATGTTGTCTTTGTCTGGAGGTTTTTCAGGGCAGGAAGCCAAGCCTTATTCATTCTTAAACTCTCCTCTTTTCTGTTAAAGTTGTGCTGATGTTTATGAATTTCAATGGCTTCTCTGTGCAATCTGACAAAATAGTTGGTAGAATTGTCCAGTCTTTCAGTGTCTTGGAATAAGACCCTGTGTCCTGTTTGTGTCAGTCCATGTTCAGCCACTGCTGATTTCTCAGGTTGGCCAAGTCTGCAGTATCTTTCATGTTCTTTTATCCTTGTTTGTATGCTGCGTTTTGTGGTCCCGATGTAAACTTCTCCACAGCTGCAAGGTATACGATATACTCCTGCAGAGGTGAGGGGGTCTCTTTTGTCTTTTGCTGATCGTAGCATTTGTTGTATTTTCTTGGTGGGTTTAAACACTGTTTGTAGGTTATGTTTTTTCAAAAGTTTCTCCATCCTATCAGTGACTCCTTTAATAAATGGCAAGAATACCTTTCCTATGGGAGACTGTTTTTCTTGAGTTTTCTGATTTTTGTTTGGTTTAATGGCCCTTCTGATTTCATTCTTGGAGTAGCCGTTTGCTAGCAGTGCGTGATTTAGATGATTAGTTTCTTCCTTGAGAAACTGTGGTTCACAGATCCGTCTTGCACGGTCCATTAATGTTTTGATTATTCCTCTTTTCTGTCGGGGGTGGTGGTTGGAGTTTTTGTGTAAGTAGCGATCTGTGTGAGTTGGTTTCCGGTAGACCTTGTGACCTAACTGAAGGTTTGATTTACGGATGACAAGGGTATCAAGAAATGGGAGTTTACCCTCAATTTCCTTTTCCATGGTAAACTGAATGTTTGGATGGATATTATTAAGATGGTTTAGAAAGTCCATTAATTTTTCTTCACCATGGCTCCAAATGGTAAATGTATCATCTACGAACCTGAACCAGACTGTAGGTTTGTAAGGTGCTGATTCTAATGCTGTCTTTTCAAAATATTCCATGTAAAAGTTTGCTATTACTGGACTGAGTGGACTTCCCATAGCTACTCCATCAATTTGTTCATAAAATTCTTGATCCCATAGGAAATAACTTGTTGTCAAACAATGGTGAAATAAGGCTGTTATATCTTCTGGAAAAATCTGGTTAATCAATGAGATTGTGTCTTTTACTGGAACCTTGGTAAAGAGGGATACAACATCAAAACTGATTAATATATCCTTTGGATTGAGTCTTAACGGACTGATTTTGTTGATGAAGTGAGTTGAATCTTTGATGTAAGAAGTGGTTTTTCCAATGTGGTCCTGTAGGAGGGTGGTCAAATATTTAGCTAATTCATATGTTGGGGAACCAATGGCACTCACGATGGGTCGGAGTGGAACAGAATCCTTATGAATTTTAGGTAGTCCATATAATCGTGGTGGTTGTGCTTCAGTCTTGCATAGTTTTCTGTGTGTGTCGGGATGAAGAGTGGAATTCTTGATCAGAATGCTAGTTTTCCTGGTAATTTTGCAAGTTGGATCTCGTTTTAGTTTTTTGTATGTGGCAGGGTCCAGAAGTTCCTCAATCTTCTTTTTGTATTCTTCTGTTTTCATGATCACTGTGGCATTGCCTTTGTCAGCTGGTAGAATAATGATTTCTGGATCTGCATTGAGGGTCTTGATGGCGTTTCTCTCCTTGCGTGTTATATTGCTAGAAGGGGGCTTTGCTTTTCGTAGAATTCTTGCTGTCTCTCCTCTTATTTCCTCAGCATCTTCTTCAGGTAGATTACGAATGGCAGATTCTACATTTGCAATGATGTCTTCCACTGGAATTTGGGTGGGAGTGACTGCAAAGTTTCCTCCCTTAGCTAAGATGGAAGTTTCTTCAGGTGAGAGTTGTCGGTCTGTCAGATTGAAGATAATCCGTTTGTTGTCAAGTTTTGGACTGTTCTGTCTTCTTTCCTGTAATTTGTTAAACTTTTGCTTCTGTCTGGAAGTATGGCTGGTTAACCCCTGTTCCATTTTTCTGTAGGTGAGATTATCAATCTTGTCCCAATCATGGCTTCTCATTTTGTGGCTAGTATTGATATGTAAGGAAAACAACTCCTTGTCTGTGGCAGCAAGTTCTCTGCGGGTAGTGTGAATTCTCTCTCGTAAGAGAGCCCGTTCTAGATGGTCATAAATGCGGTTAGCTCGTGAAGTTTTAAAGATTCTTTTACTTGTGAGAAAAGATGGAATGGTTCCAGTGTCTCTGCATCGCAGTAGAAAAGTTAAAGAACAAAGTAGATGTGCTTTCTTGTTCCGAAGTGTTTCCAATCTCCGGGTCTGTTGAAATATTTCCTCCCCGTAGAGGCGTTCAAAATATTGTCGAAGGCTTTCACGGTCAGAGTTCATTGGTTCTTGTAGGTTATCCGGGCTGTGTAACCGTGGTCTTGGAATTTTCTTTCCTGACGTTTCGCCAGCAACTGTGGCAGGCATCTTCAGAGTAGTAACACTGAAGGACAGTGTCTCTCAGTGTCAAGGGTGTAGGAAGAGTAATATATAGTCAGAAAGGGTTGGGTTTGAGCTGAGTATTGTCCTGCAAAAGTATTGTCCTGTAAGTATCAAGATAATGTGCTAATGAGGGTATGGTATGTTAATATGGAACCATTGTATCCTGAAGTGATCTGTTAATGTGTGTAATCCAAAGCTAATCTGTATGGCTATTGTTGAATGTTGTCTTTGTCTGGAGGTTTTTCAGGGCAGGAAGCCAAGCCTTATTCATTCTTAAACTCTCCTCTTTTCTGTTAAAGTTGTGCTGATGTTTATGAATTTCAATGGCTTCTCTGTGCAATCTGACAAAATAGTTGGTAGAATTGTCCAGTCTTTCAGTGTCTTGGAATAAGACCCTGTGTCCTGTTTGTGTCAGTCCATGTTCAGCCACTGCTGATTTCTCAGGTTGGCCAAGTCTGCAGTATCTTTCATGTTCTTTTATCCTTGTTTGTATGCTGCGTTTTGTGGTCCCGATGTAAACTTCTCCACAGCTGCAAGGTATACGATATACTCCTGCAGAGGTGAGGGGGTCTCTTTTGTCTTTTGCTGATCGTAGCATTTGTTGTATTTTCTTGGTGGGTTTAAACACTGTTTGTAGGTTATGTTTTTTCAAAAGTTTCTCCATCCTATCAGTGACTCCTTTAATAAATGGCAAGAATACCTTTCCTATGGGAGACTGTTTTTCTTGAGTTTTCTGATTTTTGTTTGGTTTAATGGCCCTTCTGATTTCATTCTTGGAGTAGCCGTTTGCTAGCAGTGCGTGATTTAGATGATTAGTTTCTTCCTTGAGAAACTGTGGTTCACAGATCCGTCTTGCACGGTCCATTAATGTTTTGATTATTCCTCTTTTCTGTCGGGGGTGGTGGTTGGAGTTTTTGTGTAAGTAGCGATCTGTGTGAGTTGGTTTCCGGTAGACCTTGTGACCTAACTGAAGGTTTGATTTACGGATGACAAGGGTATCAAGAAATGGGAGTTTACCCTCAATTTCCTTTTCCATGGTAAACTGAATGTTTGGATGGATATTATTAAGATGGTTTAGAAAGTCCATTAATTTTTCTTCACCATGGCTCCAAATGGTAAATGTATCATCTACGAACCTGAACCAGACTGTAGGTTTGTAAGGTGCTGATTCTAATGCTGTCTTTTCAAAATATTCCATGTAAAAGTTTGCTATTACTGGACTGAGTGGACTTCCCATAGCTACTCCATCAATTTGTTCATAAAATTCTTGATCCCATAGGAAATAACTTGTTGTCAAACAATGGTGAAATAAGGCTGTTATATCTTCTGGAAAAATCTGGTTAATCAATGAGATTGTGTCTTTTACTGGAACCTTGGTAAAGAGGGATACAACATCAAAACTGATTAATATATCCTTTGGATTGAGTCTTAACGGACTGATTTTGTTGATGAAGTGAGTTGAATCTTTGATGTAAGAAGTGGTTTTTCCAATGTGGTCCTGTAGGAGGGTGGTCAAATATTTAGCTAATTCATATGTTGGGGAACCAATGGCACTCACGATGGGTCGGAGTGGAACAGAATCCTTATGAATTTTAGGTAGTCCATATAATCGTGGTGGTTGTGCTTCAGTCTTGCATAGTTTTCTGTGTGTGTCGGGATGAAGAGTGGAATTCTTGATCAGAATGCTAGTTTTCCTGGTAATTTTGCAAGTTGGATCTCGTTTTAGTTTTTTGTATGTGGCAGGGTCCAGAAGTTCCTCAATCTTCTTTTTGTATTCTTCTGTTTTCATGATCACTGTGGCATTGCCTTTGTCAGCTGGTAGAATAATGATTTCTGGATCTGCATTGAGGGTCTTGATGGCGTTTCTCTCCTTGCGTGTTATATTGCTAGAAGGGGGCTTTGCTTTTCGTAGAATTCTTGCTGTCTCTCCTCTTATTTCCTCAGCATCTTCTTCAGGTAGATTACGAATGGCAGATTCTACATTTGCAATGATGTCTTCCACTGGAATTTGGGTGGGAGTGACTGCAAAGTTTCCTCCCTTAGCTAAGATGGAAGTTTCTTCAGGTGAGAGTTGTCGGTCTGTCAGATTGAAGATAATCCGTTTGTTGTCAAGTTTTGGACTGTTCTGTCTTCTTTCCTGTAATTTGTTAAACTTTTGCTTCTGTCTGGAAGTATGGCTGGTTAACCCCTGTTCCATTTTTCTGTAGGTGAGATTATCAATCTTGTCCCAATCATGGCTTCTCATTTTGTGGCTAGTATTGATATGTAAGGAAAACAACTCCTTGTCTGTGGCAGCAAGTTCTCTGCGGGTAGTGTGAATTCTCTCTCGTAAGAGAGCCCGTTCTAGATGGTCATAAATGCGGTTAGCTCGTGAAGTTTTAAAGATTCTTTTACTTGTGAGAAAAGATGGAATGGTTCCAGTGTCTCTGCATCGCAGTAGAAAAGTTAAAGAACAAAGTAGATGTGCTTTCTTGTTCCGAAGTGTTTCCAATCTCCGGGTCTGTTGAAATATTTCCTCCCCGTAGAGGCGTTCAAAATATTGTCGAAGGCTTTCACGGTCAGAGTTCATTGGTTCTTGTAGGTTATCCGGGCTGTGTAACCGTGGTCTTGGAATTTTCTTTCCTGACGTTTCGCCAGCAACTGTGGCAGGCATCTTCAGAGTAGTAACACTGAAGGACAGTGTCTCTCAGTGTCAAGGGTGTAGGAAGAGTAATATATAGTCAGAAAGGGTTGGGTTTGAGCTGAGTATTGTCCTGCAAAAGTATTGTCCTGTAAGTATCAAGATAATGTGCTAATGAGGGTATGGTATGTTAATATGGAACCATTGTATCCTGAAGTGATCTGTTAATGTGTGTAATCCAAAGCTAATCTGTATGGCTATTGTTGAATGTTGTCTTTGTCTGGAGGTTTTTCAGGGCAGGAAGCCAAGCCTTATTCATTCTTAAACTCTCCTCTTTTCTGTTAAAGTTGTGCTGATGTTTATGAATTTCAATGGCTTCTCTGTGCAATCTGACAAAATAGTTGGTAGAATTGTCCAGTCTTTCAGTGTCTTGGAATAAGACCCTGTGTCCTGTTTGTGTCAGTCCATGTTCAGCCACTGCTGATTTCTCAGGTTGGCCAAGTCTGCAGTATCTTTCATGTTCTTTTATCCTTGTTTGTATGCTGCGTTTTGTGGTCCCGATGTAAACTTCTCCACAGCTGCAAGGTATACGATATACTCCTGCAGAGGTGAGGGGGTCTCTTTTGTCTTTTGCTGATCGTAGCATTTGTTGTATTTTCTTGGTGGGTTTAAACACTGTTTGTAGGTTATGTTTTTTCAAAAGTTTCTCCATCCTATCAGTGACTCCTTTAATAAATGGCAAGAATACCTTTCCTATGGGAGACTGTTTTTCTTGAGTTTTCTGATTTTTGTTTGGTTTAATGGCCCTTCTGATTTCATTCTTGGAGTAGCCGTTTGCTAGCAGTGCGTGATTTAGATGATTAGTTTCTTCCTTGAGAAACTGTGGTTCACAGATCCGTCTTGCACGGTCCATTAATGTTTTGATTATTCCTCTTTTCTGTCGGGGGTGGTGGTTGGAGTTTTTGTGTAAGTAGCGATCTGTGTGAGTTGGTTTCCGGTAGACCTTGTGACCTAACTGAAGGTTTGATTTACGGATGACAAGGGTATCAAGAAATGGGAGTTTACCCTCAATTTCCTTTTCCATGGTAAACTGAATGTTTGGATGGATATTATTAAGATGGTTTAGAAAGTCCATTAATTTTTTAATCAGTTTTGATGTTGTATCCCTCTTTACCAAGGTTCCAGTAAAAGACACAATCTCATTGATTAACCAGATTTTTCCAGAAGATATAACAGCCTTATTTCACCATTGTTTGACAACAAGTTATTTCCTATGGGATCAAGAATTTTATGAACAAATTGATGGAGTAGCTATGGGAAGTCCACTCAGTCCAGTAATAGCAAACTTTTACATGGAATATTTTGAAAAGACAGCATTAGAATCAGCACCTTACAAACCTACAGTCTGGTTCAGGTTCGTAGATGATACATTTACCATTTGGAGCCATGGTGAAGAAAAATTAATGGACTTTCTAAACCATCTTAATAATATCCATCCAAACATTCAGTTTACCATGGAAAAGGAAATTGAGGGTAAACTCCCATTTCTTGATACCCTTGTCATCCGTAAATCAAACCTTCAGTTAGGTCACAAGGTCTACCGGAAACCAACTCACACAGATCGCTACTTACACAAAAACTCCAACCACCACCCCCGACAGAAAAGAGGAATAATCAAAACATTAATGGACCGTGCAAGACGGATCTGTGAACCACAGTTTCTCAAGGAAGAAACTAATCATCTAAATCACGCACTGCTAGCAAACGGCTACTCCAAGAATGAAATCAGAAGGGCCATTAAACCAAACAAAAATCAGAAAACTCAAGAAAAACAGTCTCCCATAGGAAAGGTATTCTTGCCATTTATTAAAGGAGTCACTGATAGGATGGAGAAACTTTTGAAAAAACATAACCTACAAACAGTGTTTAAACCCACCAAGAAAATACAACAAATGCTACGATCAGCAAAAGACAAAAGAGACCCCCTCACCTCTGCAGGAGTATATCGTATACCTTGCAGCTGTGGAGAAGTTTACATCGGGACCACAAAACGCAGCATACAAACAAGGATAAAAGAACATGAAAGATACTGCAGACTTGGCCAACCTGAGAAATCAGCAGTGGCTGAACATGGACTGACACAAACAGGACACAGGGTCTTATTCCAAGACACTGAAAGACTGGACAATTCTACCAACTATTTTGTCAGATTGCACAGAGAAGCCATTGAAATTCATAAACATCAGCACAACTTTAACAGAAAAGAGGAGAGTTTAAGAATGAATAAGGCTTGGCTTCCTGCCCTGAAAAACCTCCAGACAAAGACAACATTCAACAATAGCCATACAGATTAGCTTTGGATTACACACATTAACAGATCACTTCAGGATACAATGGTTCCATATTAACATACCATACCCTCATTAGCACATTATCTTGATACTTACAGGACAATACTTTTGCAGGACAATACTCAGCTCAAACCCAACCCTTTCTGACTATATATTACTCTTCCTACACCCTTGACACTGAGAGACACTGTCCTTCAGTGTTACTACTCTGAAGATGCCTGCCACAGTTGCTGGCGAAACGTCAGGAAAGAAAATTCCAAGACCACGGTTACACAGCCCGGATAACCTACAAGAACCAATGAACTCTGACCGTGAAAGCCTTCGACAATATTTTGAACGCCTCTACGGGGAGGAAATATTTCAACAGACCCGGAGATTGGAAACACTTCGGAACAAGAAAGCACATCTACTTTGTTCTTTAACTTTTCTACTGCGATGCAGAGACACTGGAACCATTCCATCTTTTCTCACAAGTAAAAGAATCTTTAAAACTTCACGAGCTAACCGCATTTATGACCATCTAGAACGGGCTCTCTTACGAGAGAGAATTCACACTACCCGCAGAGAACTTGCTGCCACAGACAAGGAGTTGTTTTCCTTACATATCAATACTAGCCACAAAATGAGAAGCCATGATTGGGACAAGATTGATAATCTCACCTACAGAAAAATGGAACAGGGGTTAACCAGCCATACTTCCAGACAGAAGCAAAAGTTTAACAAATTACAGGAAAGAAGACAGAACAGTCCAAAACTTGACAACAAACGGATTATCTTCAATCTGACAGACCGACAACTCTCACCTGAAGAAACTTCCATCTTAGCTAAGGGAGGAAACTTTGCAGTCACTCCCACCCAAATTCCAGTGGAAGACATCATTGCAAATGTAGAATCTGCCATTCGTAATCTACCTGAAGAAGATGCTGAGGAAATAAGAGGAGAGACAGCAAGAATTCTACGAAAAGCAAAGCCCCCTTCTAGCAATATAACACGCAAGGAGAGAAACGCCATCAAGACCCTCAATGCAGATCCAGAAATCATTATTCTACCAGCTGACAAAGGCAATGCCACAGTGATCATGAAAACAGAAGAATACAAAAAGAAGATTGAGGAACTTCTGGACCCTGCCACATACAAAAAACTAAAACGAGATCCAACTTGCAAAATTACCAGGAAAACTAGCATTCTGATCAAGAATTCCACTCTTCATCCCGACACACACAGAAAACTATGCAAGACTGAAGCACAACCACCACGATTATATGGACTACCTAAAATTCATAAGGATTCTGTTCCACTCCGACCCATCGTGAGTGCCATTGGTTCCCCAACATATGAATTAGCTAAATATTTGACCACCCTCCTACAGGACCACATTGGAAAAACCACTTCTTACATCAAAGATTCAACTCACTTCATCAACAAAATCAGTCCGTTAAGACTCAATCCAAAGGATATATTAATCAGTTTTGATGTTGTATCCCTCTTTACCAAGGTTCCAGTAAAAGACACAATCTCATTGATTAACCAGATTTTTCCAGAAGATATAACAGCCTTATTTCACCATTGTTTGACAACAAGTTATTTCCTATGGGATCAAGAATTTTATGAACAAATTGATGGAGTAGCTATGGGAAGTCCACTCAGTCCAGTAATAGCAAACTTTTACATGGAATATTTTGAAAAGACAGCATTAGAATCAGCACCTTACAAACCTACAGTCTGGTTCAGGTTCGTAGATGATACATTTACCATTTGGAGCCATGGTGAAGAAAAATTAATGGACTTTCTAAACCATCTTAATAATATCCATCCAAACATTCAGTTTACCATGGAAAAGGAAATTGAGGGTAAACTCCCATTTCTTGATACCCTTGTCATCCGTAAATCAAACCTTCAGTTAGGTCACAAGGTCTACCGGAAACCAACTCACACAGATCGCTACTTACACAAAAACTCCAACCACCACCCCCGACAGAAAAGAGGAATAATCAAAACATTAATGGACCGTGCAAGACGGATCTGTGAACCACAGTTTCTCAAGGAAGAAACTAATCATCTAAATCACGCACTGCTAGCAAACGGCTACTCCAAGAATGAAATCAGAAGGGCCATTAAACCAAACAAAAATCAGAAAACTCAAGAAAAACAGTCTCCCATAGGAAAGGTATTCTTGCCATTTATTAAAGGAGTCACTGATAGGATGGAGAAACTTTTGAAAAAACATAACCTACAAACAGTGTTTAAACCCACCAAGAAAATACAACAAATGCTACGATCAGCAAAAGACAAAAGAGACCCCCTCACCTCTGCAGGAGTATATCGTATACCTTGCAGCTGTGGAGAAGTTTACATCGGGACCACAAAACGCAGCATACAAACAAGGATAAAAGAACATGAAAGATACTGCAGACTTGGCCAACCTGAGAAATCAGCAGTGGCTGAACATGGACTGACACAAACAGGACACAGGGTCTTATTCCAAGACACTGAAAGACTGGACAATTCTACCAACTATTTTGTCAGATTGCACAGAGAAGCCATTGAAATTCATAAACATCAGCACAACTTTAACAGAAAAGAGGAGAGTTTAAGAATGAATAAGGCTTGGCTTCCTGCCCTGAAAAACCTCCAGACAAAGACAACATTCAACAATAGCCATACAGATTAGCTTTGGATTACACACATTAACAGATCACTTCAGGATACAATGGTTCCATATTAACATACCATACCCTCATTAGCACATTATCTTGATACTTACAGGACAATACTTTTGCAGGACAATACTCAGCTCAAACCCAACCCTTTCTGACTATATATTACTCTTCCTACACCCTTGACACTGAGAGACACTGTCCTTCAGTGTTACTACTCTGAAGATGCCTGCCACAGTTGCTGGCGAAACGTCAGGAAAGAAAATTCCAAGACCACGGTTACACAGCCCGGATAACCTACAAGAACCAATGAACTCTGACCGTGAAAGCCTTCGACAATATTTTGAACGCCTCTACGGGGAGGAAATATTTCAACAGACCCGGAGATTGGAAACACTTCGGAACAAGAAAGCACATCTACTTTGTTCTTTAACTTTTCTACTGCGATGCAGAGACACTGGAACCATTCCATCTTTTCTCACAAGTAAAAGAATCTTTAAAACTTCACGAGCTAACCGCATTTATGACCATCTAGAACGGGCTCTCTTACGAGAGAGAATTCACACTACCCGCAGAGAACTTGCTGCCACAGACAAGGAGTTGTTTTCCTTACATATCAATACTAGCCACAAAATGAGAAGCCATGATTGGGACAAGATTGATAATCTCACCTACAGAAAAATGGAACAGGGGTTAACCAGCCATACTTCCAGACAGAAGCAAAAGTTTAACAAATTACAGGAAAGAAGACAGAACAGTCCAAAACTTGACAACAAACGGATTATCTTCAATCTGACAGACCGACAACTCTCACCTGAAGAAACTTCCATCTTAGCTAAGGGAGGAAACTTTGCAGTCACTCCCACCCAAATTCCAGTGGAAGACATCATTGCAAATGTAGAATCTGCCATTCGTAATCTACCTGAAGAAGATGCTGAGGAAATAAGAGGAGAGACAGCAAGAATTCTACGAAAAGCAAAGCCCCCTTCTAGCAATATAACACGCAAGGAGAGAAACGCCATCAAGACCCTCAATGCAGATCCAGAAATCATTATTCTACCAGCTGACAAAGGCAATGCCACAGTGATCATGAAAACAGAAGAATACAAAAAGAAGATTGAGGAACTTCTGGACCCTGCCACATACAAAAAACTAAAACGAGATCCAACTTGCAAAATTACCAGGAAAACTAGCATTCTGATCAAGAATTCCACTCTTCATCCCGACACACACAGAAAACTATGCAAGACTGAAGCACAACCACCACGATTATATGGACTACCTAAAATTCATAAGGATTCTGTTCCACTCCGACCCATCGTGAGTGCCATTGGTTCCCCAACATATGAATTAGCTAAATATTTGACCACCCTCCTACAGGACCACATTGGAAAAACCACTTCTTACATCAAAGATTCAACTCACTTCATCAACAAAATCAGTCCGTTAAGACTCAATCCAAAGGATATATTAATCAGTTTTGATGTTGTATCCCTCTTTACCAAGGTTCCAGTAAAAGACACAATCTCATTGATTAACCAGATTTTTCCAGAAGATATAACAGCCTTATTTCACCATTGTTTGACAACAAGTTATTTCCTATGGGATCAAGAATTTTATGAACAAATTGATGGAGTAGCTATGGGAAGTCCACTCAGTCCAGTAATAGCAAACTTTTACATGGAATATTTTGAAAAGACAGCATTAGAATCAGCACCTTACAAACCTACAGTCTGGTTCAGGTTCGTAGATGATACATTTACCATTTGGAGCCATGGTGAAGAAAAATTAATGGACTTTCTAAACCATCTTAATAATATCCATCCAAACATTCAGTTTACCATGGAAAAGGAAATTGAGGGTAAACTCCCATTTCTTGATACCCTTGTCATCCGTAAATCAAACCTTCAGTTAGGTCACAAGGTCTACCGGAAACCAACTCACACAGATCGCTACTTACACAAAAACTCCAACCACCACCCCCGACAGAAAAGAGGAATAATCAAAACATTAATGGACCGTGCAAGACGGATCTGTGAACCACAGTTTCTCAAGGAAGAAACTAATCATCTAAATCACGCACTGCTAGCAAACGGCTACTCCAAGAATGAAATCAGAAGGGCCATTAAACCAAACAAAAATCAGAAAACTCAAGAAAAACAGTCTCCCATAGGAAAGGTATTCTTGCCATTTATTAAAGGAGTCACTGATAGGATGGAGAAACTTTTGAAAAAACATAACCTACAAACAGTGTTTAAACCCACCAAGAAAATACAACAAATGCTACGATCAGCAAAAGACAAAAGAGACCCCCTCACCTCTGCAGGAGTATATCGTATACCTTGCAGCTGTGGAGAAGTTTACATCGGGACCACAAAACGCAGCATACAAACAAGGATAAAAGAACATGAAAGATACTGCAGACTTGGCCAACCTGAGAAATCAGCAGTGGCTGAACATGGACTGACACAAACAGGACACAGGGTCTTATTCCAAGACACTGAAAGACTGGACAATTCTACCAACTATTTTGTCAGATTGCACAGAGAAGCCATTGAAATTCATAAACATCAGCACAACTTTAACAGAAAAGAGGAGAGTTTAAGAATGAATAAGGCTTGGCTTCCTGCCCTGAAAAACCTCCAGACAAAGACAACATTCAACAATAGCCATACAGATTAGCTTTGGATTACACACATTAACAGATCACTTCAGGATACAATGGTTCCATATTAACATACCATACCCTCATTAGCACATTATCTTGATACTTACAGGACAATACTTTTGCAGGACAATACTCAGCTCAAACCCAACCCTTTCTGACTATATATTACTCTTCCTACACCCTTGACACTGAGAGACACTGTCCTTCAGTGTTACTACTCTGAAGATGCCTGCCACAGTTGCTGGCGAAACGTCAGGAAAGAAAATTCCAAGACCACGGTTACACAGCCCGGATAACCTACAAGAACCAATGAACTCTGACCGTGAAAGCCTTCGACAATATTTTGAACGCCTCTACGGGGAGGAAATATTTCAACAGACCCGGAGATTGGAAACACTTCGGAACAAGAAAGCACATCTACTTTGTTCTTTAACTTTTCTACTGCGATGCAGAGACACTGGAACCATTCCATCTTTTCTCACAAGTAAAAGAATCTTTAAAACTTCACGAGCTAACCGCATTTATGACCATCTAGAACGGGCTCTCTTACGAGAGAGAATTCACACTACCCGCAGAGAACTTGCTGCCACAGACAAGGAGTTGTTTTCCTTACATATCAATACTAGCCACAAAATGAGAAGCCATGATTGGGACAAGATTGATAATCTCACCTACAGAAAAATGGAACAGGGGTTAACCAGCCATACTTCCAGACAGAAGCAAAAGTTTAACAAATTACAGGAAAGAAGACAGAACAGTCCAAAACTTGACAACAAACGGATTATCTTCAATCTGACAGACCGACAACTCTCACCTGAAGAAACTTCCATCTTAGCTAAGGGAGGAAACTTTGCAGTCACTCCCACCCAAATTCCAGTGGAAGACATCATTGCAAATGTAGAATCTGCCATTCGTAATCTACCTGAAGAAGATGCTGAGGAAATAAGAGGAGAGACAGCAAGAATTCTACGAAAAGCAAAGCCCCCTTCTAGCAATATAACACGCAAGGAGAGAAACGCCATCAAGACCCTCAATGCAGATCCAGAAATCATTATTCTACCAGCTGACAAAGGCAATGCCACAGTGATCATGAAAACAGAAGAATACAAAAAGAAGATTGAGGAACTTCTGGACCCTGCCACATACAAAAAACTAAAACGAGATCCAACTTGCAAAATTACCAGGAAAACTAGCATTCTGATCAAGAATTCCACTCTTCATCCCGACACACACAGAAAACTATGCAAGACTGAAGCACAACCACCACGATTATATGGACTACCTAAAATTCATAAGGATTCTGTTCCACTCCGACCCATCGTGAGTGCCATTGGTTCCCCAACATATGAATTAGCTAAATATTTGACCACCCTCCTACAGGACCACATTGGAAAAACCACTTCTTACATCAAAGATTCAACTCACTTCATCAACAAAATCAGTCCGTTAAGACTCAATCCAAAGGATATATTAATCAGTTTTGATGTTGTATCCCTCTTTACCAAGGTTCCAGTAAAAGACACAATCTCATTGATTAACCAGATTTTTCCAGAAGATATAACAGCCTTATTTCACCATTGTTTGACAACAAGTTATTTCCTATGGGATCAAGAATTTTATGAACAAATTGATGGAGTAGCTATGGGAAGTCCACTCAGTCCAGTAATAGCAAACTTTTACATGGAATATTTTGAAAAGACAGCATTAGAATCAGCACCTTACAAACCTACAGTCTGGTTCAGGTTCGTAGATGATACATTTACCATTTGGAGCCATGGTGAAGAAAAATTAATGGACTTTCTAAACCATCTTAATAATATCCATCCAAACATTCAGTTTACCATGGAAAAGGAAATTGAGGGTAAACTCCCATTTCTTGATACCCTTGTCATCCGTAAATCAAACCTTCAGTTAGGTCACAAGGTCTACCGGAAACCAACTCACACAGATCGCTACTTACACAAAAACTCCAACCACCACCCCCGACAGAAAAGAGGAATAATCAAAACATTAATGGACCGTGCAAGACGGATCTGTGAACCACAGTTTCTCAAGGAAGAAACTAATCATCTAAATCACGCACTGCTAGCAAACGGCTACTCCAAGAATGAAATCAGAAGGGCCATTAAACCAAACAAAAATCAGAAAACTCAAGAAAAACAGTCTCCCATAGGAAAGGTATTCTTGCCATTTATTAAAGGAGTCACTGATAGGATGGAGAAACTTTTGAAAAAACATAACCTACAAACAGTGTTTAAACCCACCAAGAAAATACAACAAATGCTACGATCAGCAAAAGACAAAAGAGACCCCCTCACCTCTGCAGGAGTATATCGTATACCTTGCAGCTGTGGAGAAGTTTACATCGGGACCACAAAACGCAGCATACAAACAAGGATAAAAGAACATGAAAGATACTGCAGACTTGGCCAACCTGAGAAATCAGCAGTGGCTGAACATGGACTGACACAAACAGGACACAGGGTCTTATTCCAAGACACTGAAAGACTGGACAATTCTACCAACTATTTTGTCAGATTGCACAGAGAAGCCATTGAAATTCATAAACATCAGCACAACTTTAACAGAAAAGAGGAGAGTTTAAGAATGAATAAGGCTTGGCTTCCTGCCCTGAAAAACCTCCAGACAAAGACAACATTCAACAATAGCCATACAGATTAGCTTTGGATTACACACATTAACAGATCACTTCAGGATACAATGGTTCCATATTAACATACCATACCCTCATTAGCACATTATCTTGATACTTACAGGACAATACTTTTGCAGGACAATACTCAGCTCAAACCCAACCCTTTCTGACTATATATTACTCTTCCTACACCCTTGACACTGAGAGACACTGTCCTTCAGTGTTACTACTCTGAAGATGCCTGCCACAGTTGCTGGCGAAACGTCAGGAAAGAAAATTCCAAGACCACGGTTACACAGCCCGGATAACCTACAAGAACCAAAAAAGCTCTTAACCTTATCGTCAAACGAACCATACCTTGCCTAGGGGGAGTCTGAAAGGGCCGTCATCAGCATTTCAAACCTGGACAAGAGGTTGCCGGTTCACACAAAGTGCTTTCCCAAAATGCGTGGTTTGTGCGCACTAGCTGCGCAGTGCCGTCTGATTCATCGATTCCCTGTGCAAAACTTAAAAAAAGCTGTGGGGCACTTCAGCCTGGAACACGCAGCAAATTACCATGCATAAATGGCCTTTGAGTTTTCCCTCCAATTCTGCCTTTTCCTTAAAATCCATCTTGTGAGTTCTGTTCAATAAACTTCCCTGTTCTGTTTGTTAAAGTTAAGAAGCTTCTTGTGTCAAATTTCTCTCTTGAGGTAAATACAGGTGTGGGACTAGAGGAGGAGAAAAATAATCTCACAATACACTCAGGCTAATGCTTTCCCTCAGCATATTCAGTCAGGCTGAGAGAGTGAGATATTAAAGAGGGTAGAAAGAGGGGTGCGTCATAGGGGCTTTCATGGAAATTGCCATAGCTACCACTCACTGTACATTCAATAATGGTGTACATGCTCCCTTTCTCAACCTGGCAACATTGGCACACATTTAGCTGGTCAAGTTATAGTTCAATTTTCAAGCATTATGATGGTTTCTCCCTCCATATGAAATAAAAGGAACCATTAATTCTTGGGGTTTTTTTAAACCCCTTCAGCTAGATACAAATTTTCTGAAATCCCTTTAATCTCCACTATTCATCTTTCTTGTGAGCTCTCAGAAATGTACATCTGTCTTAGAACAGTTTTAAATATAACATCTGTTAGATTACTGTTTCTTTAGGGCAGTTTTCATGGCATCCAAGAGTGGGCCAGTTTGTGCTGTAGCAAGATCTGTGAAGGTGAAAAATCTGATCAGTAGATTACTCCCTTTTTTGGCAGATAGACCACTGTTTTGCATTCTAAAGTCTCGAGCAGGTTTATTCTCCATACAATGTACAATACAAAGGGATCCAAGGGCAGAAAGCCTTATGAAGAATGCCACACATTCATCATTTTCTCATACGATTTTCTTACTCAGGGAATTCTAAAAGCTAAGTAAGTACAAGTGGCCACTAGATGATGACCTCCTAATATCAGTACAAAAAAGAGACTTCTGGCAGAAATTACCGATTTTTCTACCCCCAACCCCCAGCACTATTTCCAGAGTTACCCACTGAAACTCAATCATATCCAGCATCTAGGCCCAGGGGCAAAAGGTCTGCTGATTAAGCTCTGAATCTGGCCCCTGGCCATTCCAACAGATGGGCACAAAGAGGAAGTAGCCAAAAGATCATATATGTGCATTAAGTGTGAAAAATTAGGGCACAATTCCCAGCCTGTATTGCCATATGGCTTTATACCCTCAATTGCCATTGCCTGCAATTAAAGAGGCTCTACAGGACTGAAGTATTTTTGGACACAATTAGTGGATTTTAAATATGCCCAAATTAAATCATACAAAGTAGTAATAAGGTAAGTAACGGGAAACAGAATTAGGTAGGTACAGATGAGAAGAGAAAGCCATTATTAATCGCTACCCAGTTCTCTCCTCAGCTCTCCACTGGAATGTCTTGTTATTTAACTATTTTATGGATCCCAGGACCAGGATGTGGCTGGAAAGCAACTTCGACACAGCAACACTGCTAAAGCTAACAAGGTCTGGGACCAGTGAGTGGCTGGATGTGAGACCTTCTAGGAAACCCACCTTGAGATTCATGAAGGAAGAAAGGTAGGGTATAAATGTGGCCTGATGTGGACATCTGGTACAGTAAGCCAGGTTTGAGCTTAAACAAGCAAATTTTGTGTGACACTTGAATGTGGCCATTGTATAACAGCAGGGTTGCAGGGTGGGGAAAGCAGCAAAGGAAATGTAAGCCCAGAAAAGGATATAGGGCAGTGAAATCCAAAAATTGTCTACAGGTAGTCAAACTAGCACATTCAACTGTCTTTGGACAACAGAATAACTCAAGTGTAAGAGAAAGACTACAGAGAAATATGCAATTAAGCAGCAAACGATAAAAAGATGGCAGGTTCCCACTGCAATATCCTTTGTGCTCCCCCCAGGGAAGTGATGCCCTAACAGAAACAGAAAAAGATTCACCACTACAAATGGGTCATCATCACTCATTTCTCCCATTGATTACAATAGGAGTTATGCATAGTTCACTGTCATTGGATTGTGGCCTACGTTACAATGTGCTCTCAAGATACAGTGCACAATGTTGTGTGCAAAAGCCATGCAGAATAGACGTTCATACCCCATCTTGTGAACCTGGGATTTGCAATTCTTTTCAAGTGAGTTAGGGATCTCCAACATTTTCAGAGGCAAGGGTGGGTGAATACCAGATTAGGTCATCTTCTGCAGGGTTGCTCAGGCACTGGCATTCTCTCCCCATAGAGATTTACCTGGCACCAAATTTACAGTCTTTTAGGTGCTGGGCAAAACCTTTTATTTTCGTGATTTTTAAAGAATCTGCCTTGCAGATATAGCTGACATGTTTTTAGGCCACAAATGTGTGTGGTTGTTTTAAATCAATATCTTTTAAAAAGTAAATTGCTTTTAGGGTGCTTGAGGATGCTTTTAATCTGACGTTGTTTTAATTGATGTTATCTTTTATCCTGTGTTTGCTTCAGTTTTTATATATTTTAAAATGTTTTATTGCATCTGATATTTATTTTTTGGTGGTGGACAGTGCTGTCAAGCCATAGTCGACTTATGACGACCCCATAGGGTTTTCAAGGCAAGAGACAGAGGTGGTTTGTCATAAGAGCATAAGGAAAGCCATGCTGGATCAGACCAAGGCCCATCAAGTCCAGTAGTCTGTTCACACAGTGGCCAACCAGGTGCCTCTAGGAAGCCCACAAACAAGATGACTTCAGCAGCATCCTGCCTGTGTTCCACAGCACCTAATATAATAGGCATGTTCCTTTGATACTGGAGAGGATAGATTTGTATTATGACTAGTATTCATTTTGACTAGTAGCCATGGATAGCCCTACCCTCCATGAACATGTCCAATCACCTCTTAAAGCCTTCCAAGTTGGCAGCCATCACCACATCCTGGGGCAGGGAGTTCCACAATTTACTATGCATTGTGTGGAGAAATACTTCCTTTTATCTGTCATTGTCATTGCCTGTCTCTGCATTGCAACCCTGGGCTTCCTTGGTGGTCTCCCATCCAAATACTAACATCCAAATACTACTAACTGAGTAGCTTCCGAGATATGATGAGATCGGACTTGCCTGGGCCATTTAGGTGAGGGCATTTTTTAAAAAAATAATATTTATTCAATACAATGAAAAGAAATATATAATAAAAAGAATATACACAATAGGTACAAGGCCTAACTACCTTAACCAAATTATGAAGTCTGTTTTTCACACTTTGCTTTAAGTTTCATTGTGTTTGGTATTTGATGTTTAACATGCAAGCCCACTCATGGATGGAGAGATGGAGTAAAATATTTTTAATAATTTTCAGTGCCATTTCCAAACTATAATTCCCAGGATCCTTTGGTGAAAGCCACCGCAGTTAACCATATCAATTTAGAAGGTCAACCCAATATCTAGATTTGCAACATCCTACATACCTGGCAGAAATTATGTAAAAATGCTTATAGAACTGTTTCAAAAGAGACTCCACATTCTTAGAAAAAAGGAAAAGAGACAGATTCCTAAAGAGAAAAGAGACAGAGAAATTGGGTGAATAGGAATTAAAAGATTTCCCCCCCTTAGAAATCTTGTGCTTGCCTTTTAAAAACCAGTTTCCTCCTTCTTTGCTCTCATTGTCCTTGTCCTCAGTAGCCCGAACTGCTGTTCAGCCCTACTAGTGGCAGCAATGAAACGATTTTGTCAATGACACTGCAACACTGTCAATGCAATCCTAAGAAGAGTTACAGCCTTTTAAACCCATTGACTTAATGGATTTAGAAGGATGTAACTTTGCTCAGGGTTGCATTGTGCGTCTAATGGGATGACATCATAGCTACTTGTGGACAAAATCACGTGGCTTGCCACAGCCAATGGGATTCACTTCTGAGAAAGTGATGCTAAGGAGAGTAATGGTGAAGAAGAAGGAAAAACATGACACAGAGCGAAAGCAGTTGCGAGGAGAATAAGCAAGTAACAAAAGAACTTTGGAACTAAGAATGTTCAGCAAGGTTAATATTATTTTCTGGAAATTTGTTTGGCTTTGTCAACTGTATTACTTTTCAAGCAAACCTAGATATTGAGGAATAGTCAGCTAAGTTCTAACGTATCTTTGGAATATATGGGAAGCAACAGAGAGAAGGGTTCTGTGATGTACAGTGTAGAGTTCAGGCACTGTGCTTCCAGTTTCCTTTAGAGAAATTGCTGCTACTGTTTCTTTGGCGATGTCATCAAAATCAAAGAGTTGTACCCCTGGGTATACACATTTTGCTGGACTACAGTTCTAACAATCTGATCAGCACCCAACTGTTAGCAAACAGTTTGCAGCCAACCATGTTGCAAAAGCACTCAGAAGATGAGGCCAAATACCTTCTCACTGATGATAATGTTTTAATCAATTCTACGCGCCGCCTGGTTTGCTTTTTCTTCCAACCAAGACACAGTTTTGTTGTTGTTGCCTTAGTATTCTGAAAGCCTATTTTGAAAAGATGAGATGCTTCTTGTCTTTGAACACCATGTGCTGAAAGAGAGTTTTGATTTCTGCCTGCAATCTCTCACATGGAAAATATCTTTTTTAAAGAAACAACTAATTTTTTATGAATCTAACTCTAAGTGTTAGTCTGTATTTGCAACTTTGTCTCTTTTCTTACAGCTTTCATCTCTCTTGTGCTCAGAGATGAAGGAAAATATAATTGCCTCTTTCTTCAGGAATGAGATACAATCTTCAAATGTTCCCTCTTAAAGATGGATTTAATGAATGGATACTTGTTTTAATTCCTCTTACATTTCATTGAACTATGCTGCATTGTTAAACAATAATTTTTTAAAACCCCTACGGTAAAACAAGCAAGCCAGAAAAGGGGTTCATGGCTGTCTGTGTTCATTACGATTAATTTAGCCATTATTGTAGTAAAGGTCTATTTCGGTTTTTGTAACATCAATGTTTTATGGAGTTTTCAGTGTTCAAAGAGATGTAACATGAAACTCTGCAACCTGAAATAAACTGTAGGTTACAAAGATCAAGAGACAAGCTAGTAGCAGAGCTCCTCTGCTTGTTTAATTCAAGATATTTTTGCGTTTGTTGTATGTGAATCCTTGCGGGTGCATGTATTTATGCTCCCTCATTGTTATTTTACTATGCCAATAAAGGTGTCTGAATCTGAATCTGATATTTTTGAAAGCAGCATGGTGTCGTGGCTAAGGTTTTGGTTAAAATCCCCACTCGTGCCATGGAAGCTTGCTGGGTGACCTTGGGCCAGTCAAACACACTCAGCCCTGACCTTGGATAATATTTGGATGGGAGACCTCCAAGGAATATTAAGGTCATGATACAGAGGCAGGCAATGGCAAACCACCTCCGAATGTCTCTTGCCTTGAAAACCCTTAAAGGTTGCCATAAGTCAGGTATGACTTGAGAGCAAAAAATTTTTTTTTAATATTTTTACTTTGTACTCTTACTATAAGTTCCCAAGATGGCTTGAGAAAAAGTAATTTAAAAAAGAAAAGAAAAATGAAAACTCAGAAGAAATAAAAAGTCTTCAAAATCACTCATACTGCCCCAAAAATCTCCAGGTATTTCCCAACTCGGAGCTGGCAACCCTACTAACTTGTTGTTGTGACTATAAGATGGGGAACAAAAGAACCATCCCACAATCCTTGGAAGAAAGGAGAGTAAAAAATGTTATAATAAATTGCTGCATGTACAGAGGTTCACACATTTCATAAAAACAGCTAAGCTTCTACATTGGTTTTTCCTGGTGGGCTACGGTGAAAGAAGAAATCAGTCAAATCCTCCCCTACAGAGGCCTCTAAGTCTAGCCCCCACTCTCCCTCCCCTTCAGACTCTGTGGTAAGTTTGAGAGAGAGGCAGAGGAAATATAAACAAGAAAAGGTATCCAAAGGGGAGAAAGTGTAAAACCAGTGTGTAGTTTTCTATTGCAGAGTATATGGATTGTACAAACCATGATGCAGACACGTGCCATCACTACACTGATAACCACATGCAGGTTTTACCTTCTTTTTGCATTCAAAACTGCTTTCTGTTTTTATATGAACCTAAGTGACTTGGTTCTTCTGTTTGCATTACGTAGGAAGGCAAAAAGTTTATCATTTTGAAAATGTGTCGTCCAGGTTCCGTTGGAAATTACAAGGATCTATTTCAAACAGCCTCTGATGGCTGTCATTTTTAATTAAACGAATCTCCAAAACATTCTTAAAAGAGAGCCTCAGAAGCTTAAGTGCAGACTTGGCAACACACACACATAGATCCTGTGATTAATTGTATGGTATGAGTGGATGGTATCTGAAGCGGCACTGCAGAGATGAGAGACCCTAAGCCACAGCTTACAATTGGAAGTGTGTGATCTTAACCTTTTAAGTCTTGATTAAAGGGGGGAAATTAATTGCATAAATTGCATGTTTTCAGCTTGCTTTTGTTATCCCAAGCCCTGAAAAATTCTTAGTGCAGCTGAGAAGATTTACGACTAAGAGGTCCTCTATGTACGTTGGTGAGCAGAAGTAATTCAGCCTGCCAAGTTTGACAGCAATGGCTAGAGAGAGGTTTCCCTGTGGTACCTTTACAGCCACCACCCAAATGCACTCTAAGCAAAAACAAAGAAGTTAAAATAAATCCTTCTATCTAAAAATAAACCTAAAAATAAAACAGTATCTAAACACAAGTATAAATGTTTAACTTTATTCTTTTTTTAAAATCATACTATGTCAGGAAGAGCACAAAAAGTAGGATCTGATAGCTTGGAATCAGCAAAAGATCCACAGGCAGAAGAAAGTTTGTACAACTGATGTAGTGACAAATATTAGTCATGGTGTCCATCCACCCCCCATTGAACAGGCTAGGTGTACATTTTAATGCACAATCTTGTACAAGGCCATCAGTGGGTTAAACTAGACATGATGGCATTCTTGGGTCCAACCTGGGGATGCCACCACCATTTTAAAGCTACCGGCAATTTAGAAATGCCACCAGGGCCAATCCTGATTGGACCCACAAGGGTATCCAGCTCTCGGTTGAGAAATACCTGGAGATTTTGGGGGTGGAGTGTGAGGAAGGTGGGATTTGGAGAGGGTAGGGATTTTAATGCCACAGAGTCCAATCACCAAAGCAGACATTTTCTCCAGGGGAACTGATCTCTGTCTCCAGGAGATCAGTTGTATTAGCAGGAGATCTCCAGCCATCGTCTGGAGGTTGGCAAACCTAGGACCCACAATGCAGCAGGATGAGGCACCCATTCCCCACCCATGCCTTTTAAATGTTAAAACCCAGTATATATAAATAAATAACTGGTTTGCTCATTCTTTATTTAAAAATTGGCTGTGGAGCAGTGCACTGCAACCATAAGTCTGGTGGGGCAAAGTGGACTCCCATCAGGCTATATGTATGCATGAAATGCTGTTGATTGCGCTGTACTGTCCATGGAAAGTAACCCATTGGACAGGGTTGAACTGCTTACAAACAGCAGAGCTACCCAACAAAAAAGAACAGTTCCCTGCTTGTGACCAGTGAACAAATCAAGAGCCCAAGTAGCTCTGTTCTGAGCATATCTATTTCCATGTTATCAGCCATCACTGATGGCAAAAGGTGGTAATGGTTCTTCAGGATACCAGTCTTCATGGTAAGTAATGTGTAGTCCAGCCATTAGTGCATCTTGCAAAACAGTTTTCCTGATACGAGGTTTATTTCAAAGGGGTGTGTCTACAGATTTTCTCAGCTATATTGTGGCAGTCAGAAAAATGTTTAAAAACTCTTTTGGAACTTTTAATACATTATAACACCCACAAAATGGTCACTTACTCAATTACTAATTGACAGAAACTAGTAATCGAAACCAAAGTAAATGTTGGGAAAAGGCTGGAAAATATACTTGTATATACTGTTCCATTGTAGTAAGGTAAAAATAAATTCACCTACATAAATTAGGCCATGGAAAATGAAATTTGTTTTCTAAAAACTGATGACCTAAATGGTAAATTTTGACAGCAGCCAAGAAACAACATAACAAGAAAAGGCTTTGCAGAATATTGATTTAATGCATCGCTTAAGCAACAGAATATCTCAAACTAGCATTATACATGCTCTATTTCCTTGTAACTTGGGCAGTTTATCCATTCACTTCTTTCAAAGGAACACACACACATTTCTACATGAATTACTTCTATTTTGAGCATAACTCTTTTCCACCACAGATTCAAAATGAAGTTTCTGCACAACTCATCCTTTAAAATACACATGCAAATCCAAACATTCTAGATCATAATTCTACATTTAAAAATTGCCGGCATTAATGGCATTAAAATTTGGACTAATATACAACTAGACTGAACATTACCACGAACAGCATTACTGAAAGTAAATTGCTACCTTACAAAGTTGTAGAAGCTGGTATGGAATGTTAATCACATATTAACATAACCCATCATCATCACAAATATAACACTTTAAATCCTAGTGAACTCTGATTTTCTATGCTCAGGCCTTGGAACCCTCTTGAAGGACCAAATGGAATGGTGTAGGCTTTCCTCTGGCAGGCAATATAATGCTTATAGATTGCTAGGAGTGCCTTCTTTCAATTACATCTAATTTGCAAGCTGGCTATTTGTTTAGTCTCCGCTGACCTAGTTATGCTGATCCATGCAACCATGACCTCCAGATTAGACTACTGAAACATGTCCTATGCATGGCTGCCTTTAAAGGTATCTCAGAAGCTTCAGTTGATACAAAATTCCACAAAGAGGCTCCTGCCTCAAGCCAGCCTCTTCAAACGCACAACTCCAGGGCTGCATCTACTGTTCCAGTTACTTACGTTCTTTCCAGCCCAATTCAAAGTGCTGGTTATTACCTTTAAAGCCCTCCTGTCTATCAAACCACATTTCCCCGTGTACACGCCCAGGACAGTTACATTCTTCAGACATCCTTCTCCATACGGCGCCCACTCTCTGTATAGCAAGATTTAGGCCACAGACTTTGTCTGTGGTTGGTTCAGTCCTTGGGAATTGTCTCCCAGAGTGGGTGCAGAGTAGGTGCACTACTATGTTCAAGAAGGAATGGAAGACAATTTTAGTAATCTGTTGGAGGGTAAACTGTTTTAACAGATTTGGCTGTGTTCTCTTAAATTCTGTGCTTTAATCTGTAACCTGAGAGTTTTTAATCTTGTGAATTGCCTGTTATACTTTGTGTTCATGCAACTCGGTGTTGCATCATTACCTGCTTTGAGTCTGAGGAGATAAGGCAGGATAGAAATGTTTGAAATAAACATATAAATAAATGTTAGAGGCAGGCACACGTGCTTGGCTGGTGAACAGGACAGTGCCTTTTGCTTGCTAGATTTCATTTTATGGCATCTGAGATACAGAACACATGTCTAGATTTGGTGTGAGCCATTTGATATGTCACTGTTTGATGCAAGTTTGATCCCTCACTGGGCCTCTGATGGTTGTAAAATACCATCGAACATATATGAACACAAGTAGCTGCGTTATACTGAACCAGACCATTGGTCCATCAGTGTCAATATTGTCTACTCAGACTGGCAGTGGTTCTCCAGGGTCTCAGGTGGAGGCTTTTTGTATCACCTACTACCTGATCCTTTTAATTGAAGATTGCAGGGACTGAAACTGGGACCTTCTGTGATAGTAATTAGTGATAGTAAAGAAAACCTGACTGTATCTGAAATCATTTAATATTCGGTGATTGAGAAAGTATTTGCTTTCAGGTAGGTCCAGCTCATGAATTGATGGATTTCAGGCATGCCACATTTTTTTTTCATGGATTGGTCTGGTTTTGTTATGATCAAATGCTCTGCCTAAGCTCCTGGCCAACAATGGCCTGGAGAAAGTCCGGCCTCTTTTGTCTCACCTCTTCTATTCCAGTGCTAGCATGCAGTGGATTTCCTAAATTAAACAGATGATGAGGCGTAGACTTTGGGACAAGCTAAGAAATGCAAGACAACTTGGATACCACACAGAGTCTTCCCTCCTTCTAACTTACTCCCTCCCAAAATGGGACACCAGCACAGACTGGTGAAAGGGAAAGAAAGGGCAAAGCTACCTTTCTCAGTTGTCTTGTCCATTCTAGACAACAGTTTGCTTGGAAACCAAAACGCAAATTAAGAAATGGATGGTTATGTATACTATTCAGAACAGCACATTTACTATTTCTCCTCCATCACTTTTGTCCCACTAGCTTCAGTGTAAGAGAGGTAGAGAACTGACATATATGACTGACATATATGACTAACAAAGTGCTTAATTATCATTATGATGACTAGGGCATGTGAGGAGGGTTTTTTAAATTGCATGGATCTATGAGTGAAAAACTCTGAGTACCACAGACAAACTGCCCTGCCTTGAGGATCCCTAGCAGTAAGGGCCAGGCCATCCAGAGTCAGTGGACAATAGGATTTGCCCTCACTGCCCCCAAAACCTCAATTCTGCTCACAGACAACATTATATAGGAAAAAGTAAAATGGTAGAATTGGGGACACAAATGGGATGGAGGTAAATATACTCCTCTCCTAGTGACCCCAGCCATTAGGAATCATCTTGCTCCTATCTGCAGAACCTCATATTGAATTATAGCTGTTGGTCACTGCAGAATGTGACCAGAACCATGGGAACTGGCATATATTCCAATAATTTCTTTCCACAGAGGTAGCTTTGACCTGTGGTTAGGGTTGCCTGCTCTGGGTTGGGAAATACCTGGAGATTTTGGGGATGGAGTCTGAGAAGGGCAGGGTTTGAGGAGGGGAGGGACTTCAATGGTATATAATGCCATAGAGTCCATCTTCCAAAGTGGCCATTTTCTTCAGGTGAACTGATGTGTGTCGCCTAGAGATCAGTTGTAATAGCAGGAGATCTCCAGCCACCACAGGGAGGTTGACAACCCTACCTGTGGTGCCTTCATCAAGCCTGCTCTCCACCTGTGGTATGCAGCGGCATGAGAGCATGAAGAGTGTATAAAGGTATCTACACTTGACTCTGGAGTACCACCTGGTTCCTTCAGGCTTTATTCAAACTCTGCAGTGCTATGATTCTGTAACGTGTCAAGGACAGTCACATAAGGCAGAAATTAATCTACCATCTTATAAAATGAAGTATACTGAACAAGCAATTCTGAAAGCTTCTGAATTCCAAGATGCATTCACTAGACAGCTCTCTTAAATTATTAAACCTGTTGAATTTACATTTTTATAAGCTTTCAAAAGAATGCATTTATGTGGCTATGTATTGGGTTTGGTTTCTCACAATGAAAGCAAACGATGTGGGCAGAAATATATTTAAGGTATTAATATCCTCCCCCCTCCATTTAAAGCATAAAATAATTTCTCTGTAAACTAAGCTCTGGGGTGTTGAAGAAATGTGCAGGGCAGATGGGATTCAGATGGAAGTTTTAATGAACACCCTCTTGATTTGAGACCACCCAAAAAGTGGAACAAGAGCTGAAGGGGGGGCAACTACCTAAACTTATTAGCAAAACTAAGTTCTGAGAGATTAAAACTTGCAACTTTGAACATGAAAAGGTCTAAAATACAGTGACATCAATTACGTTATACTGAAATATGATATTATGAAGAAAAGAAGGCTGATCTACAGCACTGTAAAGTTTAAAGTAGCCTTTTAAAATAAGCAACGTCTGGCAATGCTGAAATGTCAAACAGAAACTGTGAAAACTTCAATTATCAAAGTAATTTGTAGTGACTTCTCTTGCTGTTCCCCACCAAGGAAAAGGGAGCCAGAGCATTTCTGTTCTTGAATGTCTGAGACTGGACATCCATCTAATAATTAGGAATGCATGCACCACTCTTGTCATTCAAGTTCGCTGGGCTTAACAAAATTATTTTAGATGTTTGCGAGATTTTTCTAGGCCAGGGCTGTATGAGACCTCTGAGGATTACAAGCACTCCCCTTTATGTCAGCTCAGGTAATGTACTCACCTCCTTATCGCCTTTTATTTAGAAAGCAAAGACGACATAAGGATAAGGCAGGCTCATTCTCCTGTAGGTAGGCTGGTGGGGTGTAAATTTTGTAAAATAACTACTACAACAACAACAATGGTGATACTACTAATAACAATGTTCAATTGAAGAATCTTTCAGGAAGTCCGTTGGCTCCATCAGCTAGGCCCAATCTGGTCACTGAGGTCTTGGAGGGAAAACATCAACTCAATTTGGAGAGTTTACAGAGCAGAGCGGACTGCTTGCTGGTGCTCCACTAGCCAACCTGAAAGCCGATTTCCCCCTCCATAGCCTTGTCTGTCTCTTATTTAGCCGAGAGGGCCGTGGGGGCACACCCCATCTAGCCACTGACTTCACCATGTCACTTCCAGCCTGTGCTTCCTTTTCATCAATCTTATATTGCTGTGGGGCCAATGGCTGGCCCTGTCAGAAGAAGTCCCTCACATCGTCCTTGAAAATCCTGATTCTGAATATGGAGGTTACCTTCAACCACCATGGCTAGTACCCATTGATAGACCTATCCTCCATGAATCTGTCCACTCCCCTTTGCAGAGCAAGCAATAGTATATTTTCTAATCTAGGTGCTTCCATTCACCACTCAATATTTACTTCTTCTGTTACATGCAGTAACAGTAAATAGAATGAAACAATACAACTGGCTTTTTTTCTTTTTAAAAAGTGAATACATTAAGGATGATTTTTATGAAGAGATAAGTTACAAAGCACTTTCTTTTAAAAATATACATTCATCTCAAGAACAAACTTATGGAAAGTACAAATTCATCTCTTCAGATTAAATCCTAGCCTATTTCAAAATAAACCATATTACTTTTGTATATAAATACGTCTTGGTGAATCCCTGTTACTTTGGGAAGGGAAAATCTCCTCCACAATGTTAGCTGGCATAGTAACTCACACCACATTGCTATTTTCAAATCCACAACAGCAAATGTGTCCTATTGTGTAATATTGCTGCATTCTGAAGGTCAGGGAAGAGGCAATTCGGGCTGGGATGGCTTGGGCCCTGGAAGAGCCAATGCTGTTTATAAGCTTCATACGGGAAAACAACAAATTCAGGATTCCCTCATTAACACATAAACAGAGATATGGGTCTTACTGTATCTTTGAGGGCTCCAAGGCACCTGCTTGGAATTAAGAAGCTCTGAGTTGAATACATTTTCCAACCAAATTTGAAGGAACAACGAAAATATGCAAGGGGACAATATCATGACTTGGGAAACAGTCTGCAGAAAGACCACACACACACACACACACACACACACACACACACATACACAAAGATGTCATGTGACCAAGAAGAACTACAAAGAATTAAAGTGTCTTTGAAACCAGGACTGGTTCAGAAATTGAAGCCAAACTGAAATGAAAGATTTAGTTTTTCTTTTTCTTTTCTTTTTCTTTTTTTCTTTTAAATATTTTTTATTTTTACATAAACAAAGAAAATAAAAGAAATCAATTTAAGATACAGAATAAAAAAAGTACAAAAAGTTGAATTATATTAATTCAATCAAATAAAAATAAATCCATATATAGTACCTATAGTACCCACCCCCCACCAATAGTGTACCCCCCCTATATCCACCCACCACCGTGTAGAACGTCCGGAGAAGTGTCTTAGCATGTTAATATTACAACAGTTTACCATACTACTAAACGTTTACCATACTACTAAACGTTTTTTATATATATCTATATCTATAGCCCGTTCACAAAATTAATAAGATTTGTCTTTGCCAGTTTATCCCAATATGCAAAGGCCTTTGACCAAGACATTTTAAATTCTTCTTTTTTTAATCAATGTTCTGGGATTTTGTAGGCCAGAGAGACATTAGAAAACACCATTTCTTCTGCCCTTTTAAAAATAGTAATAAACATAACTTAAAAGTCTGCAATAGGGTTGCTCTGTGGCATTGCCGATGACTAACTAAAGCTGAAATAGGATATGAGCAGTGCAGGAAAGCTTTAAAATAGCCAGTCTCAAGACTTATTTCCTATGACTGAACTTCCTCTTTGCAGGCTGCCACACTAACAGACTTTGCTGGGGAAAATGACCAGAACAGTAGGAGTTCCATACGGTATCAATGCTTACTGGAAAAGGAGAGAGGGATTTTCCCCCTAAAGGGGAAAAATGAAATATATATATATATATATATATATATATATATATATATATATATATATATATATATATATATATATATATATATATATATATTGTACTTAAAAAAGATACTTGGCATGCAAAGCACAAGCTCTGCCATGGATCTACAATTCCTCTGATTAGAACAGATATCCTGTTAGCGTCCCCCAGTGGTGCTTCACCAGGCTCTGGTGATTTTTTTGTATTCCTCCTCCTTTCCCCCAGTGGTCCTGACCAGATGTCAAACCTCCAGGGACAAAACCCAAGGGAAATCATCTATCAAAATGGGAGGTAGAACCTGAAATACTAACTGAACCAACATTTGGCCTGAAAATTGTCTTTGGCTCAGGCTGATGACGCAGCTGTGGAGCACTAAAAGTCCTGAGCCAACAAATGTATGAAACAAGTCAATTGAGAAAGCAGATGTAACTATTTCAGATGCAGACTCAGAAAGAGAAAAGCAAGGCAGAACAAATGAAACGGTCAGATATGCCAGTCAGACTTCTCATAAGGTTTTGGGTACAGATGCCTATGACTATAACTAATAAGCATATTGATAAAGAAGTACTTTAAAAACAGAGAATATTATTATTTAAAATGATGGAATATGTAATAATAGCAGGAACCAAAGTATACTGTGAACAGGTGTACATAGATGCCTCTGTATGCCTTTGGTGTCTATGTGCCCACAAACCTAGTTAATCATCCAATCAATTCTTGCAAGGACATCAGAAATAGATGCTGCTAACTGTATTTGGTATCGCTTTACTCTGCTCTGGTTAGACCTCACCTAGAGGACTGTGTTCAGTTTTGGGCACCACAATTTAAGAAAGATGTAGACAAGCTGGAAGGAGTCCAGAGGAGGGCAACAAAGATGGTGAGGGGTCTGGAGACCAAATCATATGAGGAAAGGTTGAAGGAGCTGGGTATGTTTAGCTTGAAGAGGAGAAGACTGAGATATGATAACCATCTTCAAGTACTTGAAGGGCTGTCACATAGAGGATGGTGCCGAGTTGTTTTCTGTTTCCCCAGAAGGTCGGACCAGAAACAACGGGTTGAAATTAAATTAAAAGAGTTTCCGTCTAGACATTAGGAAGAATTTTCTAACAGTTAGAGCGGTTCCTCAGTGGAACAGGCTTCCTCGGGAGGTGGTAAGCTCTCCTTCCCTGGAGGTTTTTAAGAAGAGGTTAGATGGCCATCTGTCAGCAATGCTGATTCTATAACCTTAAGCAGATGATGAGAGGGAACGCATCTTGGTCATCTTCTGGGCATGTAGTGGGGGGTCACTGGAGGTGTGGGGGGAGGGTAGTTGTAAATTTCCTGCATTTTGCAGGGGGTTGGACTAGATGACCCTAGTGGTCCCTTCCAACTCTGTGATTCTATGTACTGATACAAAAAGCAGGCAATATGTCCAGTGTTCGTCATTTATAGGATGTATCCAGCTGCAAAAAGCGTACAAAGTGCAAGCTACTCCTAGCTTGACAAGTAGGATACTTCAGTTACTCAGCCATCACTCCAGGAGATGCATGCATTTTTCCCAGTAAATGAGAAGATTTAGTCAAGTCTGTCACTTGTTACTTATGACCAAAGCATTGCCTGGCATGCTGCTCAAGGTGAATTTGAGCAAAGACCATCAAGGTGATCACCTTGATGGTCTTTGCTCAAACTCACCTTGTGTGTAAGCTGGAAAGGTGAATCATGGCAAGTGTACTTGGTGGTCATGTTTGGCTCAGACCTCTCAGCATGTTATTAACCTAGCACACTGTATACAAATTATGATTATTATTTATTATGATGATTATTCCTCTTAATGACAGGTGTTGTCCATGCATGGTTGGGGTACCTGAACACTTAATTCATATGTTACTGCACTGTAAATTTTACTTGAGGCCAAGGAATATTTATGTCAGACCTTTGTTGTCGAGCTCTCAGAGTTTCTCAGACCAGTAGGTGGTGGTGTATCTTTTATCAGACAGAAATTCTCAACAAGGAGCCAGATACCTGCTAGCTGTATCAAGGTATCTCTGACCTTGTGACCATAAATATTATGCCAATAAAGGTTATCTGATCTGATCCGTATCAAGGATATGCAAACTGCTTGTACGTGCTCCTAGATAATTTTACTAACAATGTTATTTTAATGCTTCTATAGACTATTTGGTTTTTTTAAAAAATCTTGTTTTATAACTATGGTGTGGTAAATGCCTAATAAAGGTGGTGGTGATGATGATGATGATGATTGATGATGATGATTTATGTCCTGAGATTCTTGGGAGAAAGGCAGATTCCAAAAGCGCTTTTCCCCTTCAAAGACATGTTTAAAACATAAACATAAGAATTACTGAAGCTTATTCAGTCAGACAATTCTTCCTACACAAATATATGGTCAGTGTTTATTCATATTTTTATGTACAATGAACCAAGCCCCCCAGCTGGGAACACTATATAGAATTCTGATGAGGTAGCAGCCTTAATCTTCCATGTTTCCCCTCCTGAGAGTCTGGCCACTTTGATCTGAATTATAGGGCTGCTTTAATTATTACAACCATATAGAGATCACCAAAAAATGTTTCCCCTTGGCAGCAACAGTGATGCCATTGGTGATGCCTAGCACCCTTGCTGGATATTCCTGTTTATTTGGCCATGTGCAGAAGACATATGCCAAATCCATAGCAGAAGAGATTCAGAGGAAAAGGCATATGTGCAGAACGATTTTCCCAAGCCAATTTAAATGCCTGTGGATCAACTGCCAAGAAAATCAGGAGTAAGTTGTGCATAGCCCAAAGTTTAACCCCCCATAAAACAGTCTGGGTTAGTCATTCCCTTGTCTGAATAAAGGGGACATTTGAATTGCTGCTGCTCCTCACCGCAGATTCCTCTCACCTGTTACATCCAGCATTGACATTTCTCTTTACACCAGCCTTGGAAGGAAGTGCCTATCATTAATGTAGTGCAACAGTATGTCATGTTATTTACAGTGCAATCCTATACAGAATTACTCCACTCTAAGTCCATTAAAGCAATGGTCTTCGGCTGGACTAACTCTGCATAAGATTGCTAAACAAACAAAGCTTCATACTCCACCTCTCCCTGTGCCTGAGGTGGCTTATAATCATAACTAAGAAGTGCTCAGCAAAGAAAACTGTTAAGAAGCCACAACCAGAATTCAAGCCCACCTAATAACAGTTCTTCTCATTGTCATCTGGCAAATGTTTTCTGGAAGAGACAGACTTTGAGCCTTACCGCACTCAGCCTTCTAGGGGATTTTTTAAAGTTGGACAATGTTATATAATAAACCATTTCCGATGTGTTCCCTACTGCACTCTTCTACTCCAGCACGGCTGGCTGGGATTGGGGGTGGGGGTGGCGGGAGGGCTTCTCGCCAGACTCCCGGGTCCTGCCGCCACGCCAAGAAGCGCCCCGGGTCATTACACGGGGCACATGAGAAAAGTGGGAGTAGACCCCATTATTAGTGACGTCACTTAAACAGAGAAAACCAATACACCGCTTGTAAAGGGTTTTTGGATACCACACCCAATAAACGGTTGGAAGACGTCTTCACAGCTGAAGGGGCCAAAGTAAGTGCGAACACCATTTTTTAAAACACTTTCAAACTCTTACTAAATCGGTGGGAAAACATTGAAAGTGTGAACAAATTGGTTTACAATTTCCAAACTCTTAATACATCGCTGGAAATACAAAGTGCGGTAAGCCTCTTTGTTGCCTTTCCTAAAAGCCATTGGAGAGGTCCTCTTGCGAAGCCAATCCGGAGGCAAGTGAGCTGAGCTCAGGCAAGGCAAGGGCTCTGTAAATACCTGGCCAGTGGACCCCAATCCAGTGGACCCCATTCTGCCAGCTGGGCCCCAATCCTACAGAGCCCAGGCACCACTGGCCTGTTAGAATCCAGGGGACGGGCCAGGAGGGCGAGCGACTGGGCAGGAAAGTTCCCACTGAGGAAGACGGCATGGCCTTGACGATTCTCCCCAGCTGCCGTTTCACAGCAGCCCTCGCCTGGCCCGGCCGAGCCCAAGTGGTCTCTGCAAGGCCCAGTATCAGCAGGGCAAGCCTCGCCTCGCTTGGTGTCCTCTCCAGCCAGCCACCCCGAGTGCAAGCCGGCAACCTGAGGGCTTGCAGGCAAGCTGCGAGATCGGGCTTCTCATTGACAGTGGGTAAATGCTTTCTGAAAGAGAGAGACTGTATTGCCTTTCCTAAAAGCCATTGGTGAGGTGCTCTGGCAGACCCACCCTGAGACCCCCCCCCATCAGAAAAGTCCTGCTTTTCAGAGTCTGATTTAGGTTCTGCTGTTCCTCTGAGCAATCTTTGCTCATAAATTCTAGAATCTGATGTTGCTCTATACCCCCCAAGACACACAGTTGGACAGACCAAGTTCTTTGTCATGTGACAATGAAGTGTAATTGTTTGAATACTGTTTGTTCAAGAGGTGAAAACGGCAAATCCTTCTTTAAAGAGGATTCTCATAAATATATAATATTTGTGAAATCATATGATCCAAATTATTTTCTAGCCCCTGCAATGTTAACGTTTACACTGGAGATGTAGAATGAGATCATACTTTTGAAAAAGAAACGAAAGTATTGACTACTCTCCAGAGTGAAGTTTCTTTTATTACCACTTCTTTCCACTTTAATTGAACGAAAGAGAAACCAAAAGAAATACGAAGACCACCAGCAATGACTAAAAGGGGGAAGGGAGGCACTTGGAACATGTAACTCTGCTACCTCAGTGCTCTGGTGCCCAGATGTGGAAGACCCATTAGAACAGGATATGCCAACAGGAAGGAGATAAAAGGTTTTCCTGCTACTGACCCAGGTTTACTCCATACCATTAAACACCCGCAATAACATCTAGCATAACTTGTCATGATGCCATAGCAAGTTGTCTAGGCTGAGGGAAACATAACAGATCTGGCAGCTTTAGAACAGACTGTGGCACAGATTTGGCTTTCAGGGATTTTAGGCTGCTTGCCTGATGTCTCTGCAGTTCTCTCATCAGCAGTCCAAGGGGTACATGTTGCAGTAGATCTGCCCCTAAGTTCTATGGCTCCTAGTCTGCACACCTCAGTACCTGACAAATTTAAGTAATATCTAGAGGATTCATCTAAGGGTAATCATCCATTAGCATCTCTTAGCAGTAACAGATTTGGGCGGGGGGGGGGGGTTATGCACATTTCTAAGTTGGCCAGTATTTAACTTGCAAAGAATCCTGAGGCAAACTTGAAGCTTCTTCTCAGGCAGTGAAGTTAAAAGAGTTTCAGTAAGATCAGCAACATTTCTTAAGGGTGTGCGAGAGAGGAGAGTCATGCACCTCTGTTAGTTAGCTACCATCTTTCACATTAGTATCAAGCACCATAAAATAAATTTCAAATTTCAGTTAGGTAAGTTTTAAGCACCTAGTGAAATTATTAAGTCCAGACTTGGGAATGAAGGTGCAGCAACCATCTTATCAGATATTCCATTCAAGGTATACAGTGCATGTTTACTCAGAAGCCTCACTGAGCACAAGGGGGTTTACTCCAAAGTAAGATTTCACCCTAGATGCACAAAAAGAGTACTATCCTCAATGTGCTTCAGAATGGGGCATGAGATAGAAGATCTTCTGCTACTTCCCTTTAATTAATTGACTGAAATGTGTTTATCCCACTTTTCCATCCTTGATCTCCACAGATGTGGAAAGTGTTGCAACAATTAGGAGCTGGTAAGATTTTCTTTTTTAAGGCAGCAGACAGCAGGAGAAGAGAGCCAGGGTGGTGTAGTGGTTAAAAGTGGTGGGACTCGACTCTGGAAAACCAGGTTTGATTCTCCACTCCTCCACATGAAGCCTGCTGGGTGACCTTGGGCCCACTGAGGCAGGCAATGTCAAACCACCTCTGAACATCTCTTGCCTTGAAAATCCTAAGAGGTCACCATAAGTCAGCTGTGACTTAACAGCGCGTGCGCACACACACACACAGCAGTAGAAATCTGCTTCCTCGCCCAGTTTTTTTAAAGAAACAGTAGCAATTGGCCATTGGGATTTTTTCACCTTTGTGATCCTATGCAGTTCCACAACCAATTAATAAAAGGCACAATTCATCAACTCATATTTCCTTCCCACCTTTCACTAAAACAAGTCATTCTACCAACTTCAGTATCTGTTCAGCTATCCTTCTTGCCATCACCATCTTTTTAATTGGTTAACATAGAAATGATTCATTCCCTGCCCCCAAATGCTCATCTTATCAAAATTATTAACAGTAGCAATTTCCTTCCTTTTCTCCGACTACATTTTTCAATCAGGTTGCAAATGAGAAGGGTCCTTTTTTGTGTGTGAGTGATGCAATTCACAGGCCCATCTTTCAAGTTTTTCCTTTCCCACCCACACCAATGGTTCAGGGAGACATATGGCGAGTTGATAGGGCTGCTCTAAGCTGTTTTTTCTGGCAAACTGAAGAAAAACAGTGGGAAGGCCAGGTTCATCTTCCATATGGAACTGTGAGCATGTCACTGAAGTTCCATGTAATGCAACCACCACAAATAGTGCACAGGAGAGAGGGAACTCTCCAGAGGCATGGGGGAGGAGATGCAAGTTTAAGGTTGGAAGCATGGTTTTCTAACTGCAAACTGAGAGATACGCACAGAGCAGCTTAAACTAAACATCATCTTAACATTAAGGATTCCTAGTGATTTTACAGACGTTTATTATTACTCCGTATGAAGTACAAAATTCTCCTGCTTATAATGTTCAACAGAAATGTGCATTGAATACCACTTTCCTGAAGACTTCTTCTCCATCTTGAAATGTTAACAAAACATTGGAGCATACATAGTCATCAAATCCACCCTTAGCCTGGCTTTGCTGGGGTAGGACAGGCTATAAGAATGATGTAATAATAATAATACCCTGACTTCCACCCCCCTAATGTGGCAAATAGATACATTGCCACATTATTATATGCAGATGATACTGTCATTCTTTCTACCTCTAAGGTAAGGTTAAAAAAGAGTACTTCGGGCACTCTCAGCTTATTGCAAGGAGGAGTATTTAACAACCTCTCAAAAACTAAAATTGCTGTTTTCTCAAAAAAAAAAAAAAAACAACCTCTAAGCATAGATGGCAGATTGATGGCCACAAGATAGAACAAGTCAAAATGTTTAAATACTTAGGAGTAGTGTTTCAATCATCTGGCACATTGTCGGCTCAGATATCGCATATATCTGAGGCAGCCCAAAGATCAGCCGCAGCAATTTTAAGATTCTTTTTTAGATTGAAAGTATTTAAGGGAAAGTCATCCCACAACTAATGTACGGTTCCCAGATATGTTTATATAAAGATCATCACAAACTTGAAGTAATGCAGTCCAAATTTCTTAGATCTTTATTTGGAGTACCTCATTGTGTTTCAAATCCCCTGCTCAGGATAGAAGCAGGTTTGGTACCTGTAGAAACACACGTTGGGTCCCAAGCCATAAGCCTCTGGCTTAAGCGAAACCTAGTGCCATCTGGACTAACTTCGTTAATATTTATTGATAATTTTTCCTCAAGGTGGATAAGAGCAATAGAGGCCCAGCTTCATCGCCTTGGATATAGCAGCGAAGCTCTATTACAGCTAGGTTACCAAAGCACCAAATCATTAATCAAGCAAAGGCTATGGGACACCGCTGTTCAAGTTGACAGATCACGGGCTCCCCTCTTACCAGCAGGGAAAGACTGTAATAAAAATTTTGCTCCTCCAAACTACCTTTATTCATTGGCAATCCCTAAGCTGAGAAGAGCTTTCACCTTAGCCCAATTTAATGCACTCCTATCTGCCCTTGTTGAAGGGAGATACACACGTATTCCATATGCCCAGCGATTCTGTCCCTGCCAGTCAGGCAAGATAGAAACTATTGAACCGGTCTTACTGGATTGTTGCTTTTATCAGGAGATTAGATCTAGGTTTATCAGCCCAATATTGGACAAATATCCAGGTGGACTAAATTCCTTTTATACTGACCTCCTCCTTGCAGACTGTTCCAATGAAACCACCCTTAAGGTGGCAAAATTTTGTGCACTGGCATGCTCAATAAGACAGAAGAAGGTAGCTTAAATTTTAAACACTTTTATTAATTATAGTTAATGTATAGAAATTTAGGTGTTTTAAATGTACTTTTTGCTAATGCTGTATATTAATAAATTATGTGCAGGTGTGTATTATGAGATGTCCTTGCCCATAAATTGGAGTAGAGTACAATAGTTATATATTTAGACTAGGGATTTATCACCTTGGATCAGAGATGTGCTATATTATTGTTATGGTGATATCCAATAATTTTAATATGGCTGGAACTAGGTCAACTGTTGCTGGTCTTTGACCGTAAATAAACTTAATTTTAACAACAACAACAACAACAACAGTCCCTGTAGCATATAATTTCTAGGATACCCCAATATAACTACCACATGCCCTGGAGTTACTGGCACGTTGCCCTTACAGCCTTTCATGTACCACAGAGGAATGGCCTCCTGAATGAAATTCTAGAGAAAAGGGTGGCAAGGGCTCAGCAGTGGAAAGCTTTGGACAGCTCAGAGAGGAATTCAGGGAAAGGCACTGGGCTCCCACTGATATTGGTGGAAATATAACAAAATTTAATAAGGGGCTTGGTAAAACTATTGTTTTTTACTCCTTTTGTAAAATAATACTCATTCCAAATCAAGTTGAGGAAAATTTGCCCATTACCAATAATTTCTCCTTTCGTTTTCCAGAATGGCATATTTTAGTTATGACTCTGGATTCTATGTTCAGTGAAGGCTCAATAGTTGTGCCATTCTTAGCACGTTGTCGTGTAAGAACTGTGGGCTGATCTGTAGTTTCCTGGGTCTGTTTCAAAAATCTGCATGGTGGGAAAGGGGACACCAGGATTGGTGATGATCTGATTCCAGTGCCCCCTTTCCTACCACATACATGTGTGATGTTGATGTTACAGCTGGAAACACAATTCATCTGATTCTGTCCCTTCAGAGATGGCTTACACAAATATTGGCTTCTGTATGAAATTCCCACATTATATTAGGCATAGGATAGAGGAGAGTGTCTGCCAACTCATCCACCACTGAAACTGTACCAGGTATGGCATGTGGAACCAGAGCCTAGAACCAATAATTTTTGAAATGGTAATATGTGATGATGACACATGATCACTTCACAGACAGAGCGCATGTTGTATGGTAACACTTTCCATGAATTTGTTCCTCCAGCACATGGCATGTTTCCATATTGTGCAATCAATGGTTGGTGGAATGCAGGCCCCATGGGGTAGTGTGTCTGATCTATATGTCATGCCTGTGCATACAAAAGGGTTTATATTTGTATTTATTTAGAAACTTTATATGCCACCCTGCCAGAGACCTGCTTGATATAGTTGGTTCTTTAAGTAAAAGCAAAATAAAATTGTAAAAATCATCACCATAAAAATAACAGTATTAAAACAAGCCATACGAAGGAAAAACAAAGCCAAGAGCCTTACTGGGGCAGAAAATCAACATTAAGCATTGCAAAAATGATAACTGGCTGCAGCCATATAGGAACTCTGGAACATGCTAGGGAATGTAGTCCTGCATGCTCCATAGGCCGAAGGGTTCCACTGGGGGCAGGGCAGCAACTGGTCAATATGAATATTTCTCCTGACCTCGAAACTCCTGACCTCGAAACTCTGAATTTACTTAAATGTTTTATTTGATCCCTCCCTCTAGTTCTGGGCCTTCAAAACAACGCTGAGATGAACATCAGCAAAACAGTCAACCACCCAACCATTGTATCTCCACTTTAGAGCCCAGCTCTAAAGTTCTGGGAATGGGAGAAAAAAGGAGTGTTGTGTTTTTTGTGTTCAAGGTGGAAGCACAGAACTAGAGAAGAGGCTCAGGAATGAGAATGGAGGATGAGTCCTGAGGAGAGTGGGGCAGGAAGTAGGCTGGGTAAGTGATCATGGAGGTTCATTCTGTTGTTGAATGATGAATTCTCTCCTCCCCTTAATATTAGACTCGCAACACTCTGAAAACACAACACGCTGAAAATATTTTAAATTAATGAAAACTACATTCACCTTCCAATCATCAAGTCTTTATTGTATTAGCAAAAAAAAAAAAAAAAAAGCCATAGCAATAATACAGAATAAGGTGGAAATTCTGCCCAAACACCTTCCAATGAAAAACTAGGTTAGCAAACATTAAGGTATTGACTTGGATCCACCAGAAATTTCTTATGGCAGAGATTTCCATCAGCAGAGCATGCCTTACTTACCCCTCCTCTCCTGCTGCAGCCCAACTTGATAAAGGAAATGTTGATCCTGAAGGACAGGAGCCCCAAGGAACAGCATTAGGGAGGACTCAGCCCTCTATGACAGGAGAGGGGAATCAGTGATTCCCTTCTTCTATCCATGAAAATACTTTTCTGTATCCCACTCATAGGCTATTAGATTAACCACTGGGGGAGCATTCAGTAAAGGCAGGAGGCTCCTCAAATGCCTAAAGGGAGATCTGTACCCTTGACAATTTCAGGCTTCTGACATTACCTCTTGTTAAATTCAAGTCATCCCATTCTTTGGTTCTAAGGTGGGGCACAGTTTAATGCTAAAGAACGCAACTGATGATGATGTGGAGCTAGACTCGGCTGCCAGAGGTGAACCAGATTCTGCTTGTTTGAAAAATATATTGAAAAATACAAGCAACAACCGAACTGCCCTGTGAAGTTGGTTCTTGTGGTTATCCCGGCCGTGTAACCGTGGTCTTGGTATTTTCTTTCCTGACGTTTCGCCAGCAGCTGTGGCAGGCATCTTCAGAGGAGTAACACTGAAGGACAGTGGCCTGCCACAGCTGCTGGCGAAACGTCAGGAAAGAAAATACCAAGACCACGGTTACACGGCCGGGATAACCCACAAGAACCAATGAACTCTGACCGTGAAAGCCTTCGACAATATTTTGCCCTGTGAAGGCTCAGATATATACTAAATCAAGTAGAAAGTATTATGGAGGTGACAAGACATCATTCTGCCAAAGACTCAGAATACTATTACTGAAGATGAGGAACCTTTTGGTCAGGTACTGCAGAGCTAAAAGGAGAGATCCTGAAGAAAGCCAAAAGAAATAGGACATGAACAAATGGTGCCTTGTGCCCAAGCCTATGATATCTGTCCAATGTTACTTTAACCAGTACATAACACCTACCTGGGTGTCACATGCAAGCTGGCAACTGCTGGTAATCAATCAGAAATCACATTATACATCCACTAGTAACTGAGGCATACTTCCAACAAACTCCTTGACACAAACAGGCATTCTAACAGGGGAAATGGATGAAAAATTCCAGGTAAAATGCAGGAACTGTTGACTCTGACTTGTGCTTTATTGCCCAGAGCTTTCAAGAGTGTTAGATGTCCATGGGAAACAGGTTCGTAGGAGGCTGATGGTTGCTCCCTCTGAACCTGCACAGAGGCACGCCAAGCTAAGCAATTAGGTACAGAGGCATCAGATCACAGGCTAAGAATGTAACAGCCCCACTACATGGCTCTTGTGCAATTATACCTGGAAAACGACGTTCTGCCAAAGCACTGACAAGAGTAAAGATGATAAAGTCTATAAATAGTTTAAGAGGTAAACTATAGTTTAAGAGAGGCCAAGACCTGACTTCCTTTCAAGACTTGGGAACTCCTCAAAAAGGTGGCCGTATATAAATAATTTAAAAAAAGTTTTCAAGCTGCTGACACAATAGCATATATCCCAACAAACTCAACAAAATTAATAGAAACTATAGTTCATCGTATTAGAAACATCAAACACAGGTCAAAACCAGCATCACTACTATGCTGGATTTTCTCAAGTGCAAAAGAATATTGGGGGAAAGTCTATCTTAATAGTATGTAGATATGCCATTAAGCAACACTAATCGCTTTTCTGTTAACCAATGTAAGAATTCAGGCTGAAGTTCTAATAGTTGAGACAGTTGTAATGCCAGCATTTGGTATGCAAAATATATGAAGCAAAGCTAAATTCTAAGAATGACAGTTTTGAATGCTATGGAGATGTGACAGTAATGAAGATAAAAAGCAAATTATTTCTTTTGTAAAAAAACAAACAAATAAAAACCAACTAGGTTTGCCTAAGAGTTACATTTGTATACGAAGCCGGAAACTGTTTCCCATTTATTTGGAACGGAATCATAATTTTGTGACAAACAAAAACGCAGCTATTTTAAAGATGTTTGACGAGTAATTTATGAAACTGTATGCCTTTTGTACAACAGGCTATCTAATCGACAAAAGATTTTCCCAGAGGAAAAAAAAAGCTGGATTCCTAAGATAAAATTATCCTCCTTGCAATATGGTGTTGATCAGAAAACCCCAAATCCTTAAGTGAACCCTGAACAGAAGGCTAGAATCTGTCTTTCTCCTTTGTTAATTTCCAAAGTCAGTTGGAAACATTCCCTAAATGCAAAGTACAGGGCAGAAAGCACACAAAGAGTGTAATTGGGTTTATCTATCTACGGGTATAGATTTCCTTTCCCCACACTCTATACGTACACACACAAACATATCTATAGATGTGTATATGCATGTGCTCATGGTGGGGGGGGGGGAGGCCAGCTCAGCTTTCAATCTCCACCCACCCGTGGCAGTCACAGGATGACTTCATGCTCAGAGCCCCTCGCTCTACCGATCCCGCCACGGTAAAAAAAAAACCCTCCATTCATTCTCCCGCACAGGGTCTCCCTAGGAGGAAGCAGGCTCTCTCCCTCCGCTTCAACTCTGATCTCATGGAGAAAAAGGCAAGGATGCCCAAGTTATGCTTCCCCGGCCAATGGAGGAGCCCGCTGAGCCTCACATGACTATGTCCCCCCCCCCACACACCCCCGTCTTTCACATGGGCAGTGTTTGAGTTCTTCAATCCAGAGCTGCAGCTGGAACAGCCTGCGACGGGGATGTCTGTGCGCAAGCGGCTGGCTGCCCAGGGACTTCGCGGAGGCTTTGCTCTCATTTCTCCAGGCGTCCCCCCCAAAAGCAATCATTGGAAAACCCCACTGGAATTCTGCATCTTTGGTATTCTCATGCCAGACGCGACCCAGCTGGAAAGGAGGACGACGCGACTTGCTCGGAAACAGCCGCAGGAGGCGAGTGAGTACTTTGGCTTTATTATTCGTCGCTGGGAAAGGCCGTTTTGCCTTCTCCGGGCGTCCAATGTTTCGGACCCTGGAAGGTTTTGCCTTGGAGTTGCCACTCTATAGACGCGCCTTTCCCCCGTCCCAATTCTCAACACTCTGCATGGGGGCTTATTGTTGAGTTTTGAGAATATGGATGGGGGGAAAGTGCATCTCAAGAGTGGCAACTCCAAGGCAAAACCTGCCATGAATAAATGGCCCCCGGGGGGATGCCCCTTCCCCCTTCCCCCCTCCTCCTGGGCAGGTTGGACATTCTTTCGGACGCCGCTCAAGCCTTGCCAGAATATTTCCTGTGCATTTCAATAAAACACCCAACTAAAAACCCAAGAGTTATCCCTTGGGGCGATGTCTGCAAAGCCACGCTGGCTGCTTTTTTTTTTTTTTAAATCATAGGCAGTGTCCTGCTTTGTTCATAAAGAAAAATGTGGGGGGGGGGAGAGAGAGACTCTCGGCATGCGTGTCATTTGTTTTTTTATATTTGTGTTCTGTGTCTGGTCAGGTCTGATCTTTAGCCTGGAAAGGGGGTGGGGGATAAAGACAAACTTTGCCAACTCAGCTGGTTAAGGGCATGCCACGCTTTACAGACATCTGACAGTCATTATAATTAGCTGTTGGGGGGCACTTTGGGGTAAGCACCGCACAGATCCAGAACAATGTGCTGAAGCAGGAGTCCGTTTCCCACTCCCTTTAGTATTCTTGTGACAAGGCATGGAGAATTTTATATAGATATTTCTTGGGCGTTACTGAATAAGCGCTTGAATAATATTTAAGCCTGGGATAATTCGACCTGGGGAGAGTGGTTATTTTCAACATCTGGGGATCCTGCCTTTGATTTTGAATTTGCTCAAATTCCCAGCGGCTTAAAGGGAGGGGTGTGGAACTCTTCATAGCATAAGATCAGAAGAAGAGAAGGGCAGGAATAATAAGACATTCATAAGGAGCCTTGCAGACTATTTCCATACCCAATCATGAGAGAGCTAAGTTGCTTTGCTGCGTAAGATTTATGAGTTCGCAAGCAGAAGCAACAGACAAAGCACAGGGTGAAGCACAGGGTGGGTCCCCCCCCCCTTCCTTCACCCCTTCTTGCCTAGAAAAGAAAATGAATGCAGGAGTCTTGAAACACAGTAACACACTTTGATTTACAGCTTATGTTCTCATAAAGAATCCTCACCAGGCATTAGAGTAGAAAAATGCAACCCTTTATGAGAAAGTTGCATTCTGAAACTCGCTTCACGGGGGAGCGGTTTGGGAGTGGAGGGAGGGAGGGTGAGGACAATAGAAACCTGATTCAGACTCAGCTAAGGAAGGGTCTGTAAGAAAGTGCAAGCCGAAGAACTGCTTCGCGCTTTTCCCTTAAAAAAGGAAGAAAGAAACTTGAACAAATATGATTTTTAATAAAAGAAAATGTGCGAGAGACTCCCAGACGGTCCTAATTACAGCTTGAAATAAATCTTTGTGGGCAGAGCTTCATGTGCTGTGGTTGTCGGGAACTGAACCCGAGGAATGCGTTTTTCAAAAGGTGGATTCGACATAAATTACCCCATAATCTTTTTTTTAAAAGGCAATAGTCTATTTTTCCTCTTCTTTGTCTGCTGTTCTGTTATCTACACCTCCCCCAACCACCGCCCACTGTGAGTTGAGACACCTGAAGGCCAGACATAATGATCAACAGAGCGCTTACTCCAGCCTGTCTGGAATCCAGCCAGGTCCCCCCCTCCATCCCTCCCCGCTTCTCCAATCAAGGAGCCTGCACGCAAGGCACGGCAAGCTGATTCTCCAACTGCATGCAGATGAAGGGTGGAAGCCTTCAGTATACTGTGGCAAGCCCCCGCCAAACAATATCCCCTTTCTCTGGCTAGGTTGCGAACTGTTTTAGCACGTGCATTTCTCCCTGATACATGAGCAAGGAGTTCTACTACCTGCATTTGCAGGCATGCACGCATTCATGACCTCTTCCTCGGAACATTTTTCTTGGCAAATAACTTGAAGATTTCATCTGCTGCTGCCTTTCCATACCCTGTGTCAGATTGATGACAATGTCCACCGAGAACATGCACCACACAGAAAGGCACTGTGCGCACACAAGTTTTGCACACAGGCATATACTGTTGCATAAAGGCTATATGCAGAGTAGAACAGAGGTGTTGGTGCACAGATTGGGGCAAACGCCACTTAGTGATACGCCAACATTTTTGTAAAGTTGGACTTCTAGGCAGAATGTTTCTTTCTTCTACCCACTGAGTTGCACACATTATTTTGATGTTGGTGGGCTTAAGGTAGACAACTACAGGAACAGAGTCTTTAGAATAACATCTTGCTGAAACCAAAATTCAAAGCAAATTTGGGAGGGTGAGCGATCTATAGCAGCGTTTCGCAGCTTGTGGCTCCTAACCCAAAAGTGGGTCACAAAGGCTGTGAAAGGAGGTTGCAGTTTTATTGATTTGTGCATGCTCTGTTGTTGTTTTAGTGGGTCACCATACCAAGTACATTTGGACTTGTGGGTCACCATATCAATAAAGGCAGGGAACCAATAGGCATTTGAATGGAAGTTAACAAACTTTTGATAAGAGTAGCAAAATTTCAGCAGCTTTTGCATGTCCCAAACATGCCAAATTTCCTGGCAAGTTAAAAAGAATTTTTGTGCGATTAGTATAATTTCTCATGGGTAATTCACACCTCTCTTGCTCTCTACATATCCTATACATCTACCAGTGCACAGTAGCTACTAGAGTTGTACAAAAATAGCCCTCTAAACATGATTCTCATAGCCCTCTAAACGTGAGTATCAGAATGTGTTTACAACAGTTATGGAGACAAAAACAAATGCTATGAAGAACGGCAGAAAATTATCCCAGCATTTTAAAATTGCAGAATGGTTATAATTATACCGTACTTGGTATTTTAAGTTGACATTGCTAATTAATGTTGCTTTTCCATTTAATGTTTCTCAATAGTGGGTTCAAACAGCATGCTTTTTAAAATTTGTTGTCTTCAGGTATTTAGATGGGAGTAAAAGTGAAATAGCATTCTCCAAAAATTGTTTCGGAAGATTTGTCTCCACATATATGGCAAAGGGCCATCTATTAGCATGTTTTTCAATATGGTGTGTGGTCTCTTTGATTGGTGTTAGAATGTTGTCCATCAGTATTGCAGTGTATAATGGGCACATGTCTGAAAATGCTCACTGTGCCAATGGAAGAGAAATCTCTTCACTCCCCCATGATATGAATGAAGTTTTCCTTGAAGCTAGTAGCATTAGTGAAAGTGATCAGTACACAAGCTTACATGGCTGTTCTAAAATATGCACACATGTTCCAGGAGCCCCCGCTGTTTTCATAATCGCTGTCATTGGTCCAGCTTAATTACTTCTTAACCTGCTTTAATTGCTTTTTATTCAAGCAAATAGGGAATTGCTAGCAACCACAGAAGTATTTATCCCTTACAATTACCAACTGGATGCATGGTTTCTCGCAGATGTGAATATGCATCTTTGAAACTGAATGACTTCACAATCACACATGGCTTAAAATTCTACCTTTAAAGGATGTTTATCAAAGTGTAAATTGCCTACCAACACCCCATAGAAGACTCCCATAAGACAAAATAACTGTGACCTAAGCAGTCTTGAAAATATGCCACCCATGATGGACACCAAAATACAAAACTGAAAGTGTCTAATCACTAGATTATAAGGAAGACATGCATCAGCTAGCTCTTGTATGAGCTAGCAGGGAGAGTGGCATGCAAAAGCTGCCTTGCACATGTGCAGTGCAACTAGTGTAGGCATGCGTTCACATCTGGCTGCCCATGTACAGTTGCACCACAGTGTCTATCCAAGCCCTACAGAATTAACTGGATGCTGCATTTGATGCAGATGAGGATAAGCATCCTTAACTAAAGCCAGCATTTGTTGCATGTGACTGGTTGAATACAGCCAGAACATATAATATGCAGACCTAGGACTCTCTTTTGCTAAGGGCTCTGATGGAGCAAGGCTCATTTTACCATAGCAAGCCCTAGCAGAAATGAACTGAAGGATTCAGCCCAATGGTTTTATTTTGAATAAAGTAATCCTGAAGTTTGCAATCCTAAGCATACTTACTTGGGAGAAAGTGCTGCTTCTTAATAAACAGGCATAACATTGGTCTTTTAATTCAGGAATACAAGAATATTAAGAATTTTTGAGGGCATGTGGAACATAGACCTATTCCTGAATCACTTTAGAAAAGATCATGCAACCCTACTTTATTTTGCACTCACCTTAAGTGGTAGGCACAACCAGTTCCTTCTGTTCTGTATCATCTTCTGAAAAAAATAGAGACATCTAATTAATAGCTTATTCTGGTGGTGGTGGTGAAAAGTGTCATCAATTAAATATCCTTATTTAATTTTTCACCCCAAAAGTGGTAAATATATCAGAGTCACTCAGAATTGCTCGTAAATTTATGGGACAACATTCTACAGCGGTTCATCTTCTGAAATTCTGCATCATCTGGTACTGAAATCCGACTCCTTGAAATGCTAGTATGATAAAAGCAAACTTTATAGCCCTCATTATTTCATAAATAAGTTTTATAAAGTACTTCCATCACCCGCAAAAGGATCCAGAATTCAGTATATAACATTTATACGGTGCTGTGTATCTGTGTGCATACAGTTACCCGCAATCACATTTCCCCTACATACTAGTATCCCTTACTATCTTCCTTTTAGACCAAGCAAGCTCATCTGTTGTCTGGACATGTGTTTACAGCAGCCATGCCATAAAAGTGGAAATGTACTTTTGAAAGTATCTGGGGACATGTAATGCAGCTGCATGCATCTTCCTTCTGTATGTCTCCATCATGTTTATTAAACATGCAATTCTTCTTTATACATTAAAATGTTGGCTGCTGCATACACCCATGTGTGTGTGGAACCCAAAGTCTGAATGCACCCTTAGTCATATTTCTCCTTCTCCAGTTATTCTCAGTGGAAATTGGGGGGCAACATTAGGAAGTCACCACTGATTCTTCACTTCTGCTATCAGAACTCCTTCGGTCCTTCCTCTACATCTACACACACACACACAGAGAGAGAGAGAGAGAAGGGGAAGTGTATCCATCACAAAACACCATCCAAGTTTATGCTTGAAGAAGACAGAGAACCCCCTCCCCCCAAAAAAAATAAGACGGGCACCATCCTAATCGCTCCCAAGATCATACAAATGGGTCAAGATTCACTATGTAGGAAGCCATGAATTTCTGATACCCTCCTGCTTCAACCATCTCTTGTTTCCAGTACTGCCACCACTATCAGCGATCTGAAACCATAAATTCACTCACCCCCTCCTTCCCCTCAGCCCAGGAGTTCAAGAGAGTCAGCAAGCATTGACTGGAAGAGTCAACTCTAAAGAAATGTAGTATTAACACCATCTTGGAGGAACTTGCTTTTTGCATCTAGCTAGAAGAGAAATGATAGGAAATACGTGAAAACATTAGGAGTGCTTAAAGATGCTGGGGACAGCAGCTACAAAACAGAAAGTGCAAATCATTAGAACAGGAATCCTTAAATATTGACGGCTTATTGCAAGGCTTTGGTACTATAGTGGCTGTTTGAGTGTTTTTGCAGCTGAATCACCTATGGTGAGCTTGTAATTCTGCCTGTTGCCTAGTGGAAGTCAGAATGGAGACGGCTTCCTCCCTCCTTGCAAACATGAGGCTCCTCACAGATTGCTGACAAATCTGTTGGCGTGGTAGAGCAGCAGTATCTGATGAGGCTTGAGTTGACCAGATACTTAATTATGTACTTAGTTCTTTTTTTACGTTCAGAGTTTTCAGACTCTGAGCTACAGTATTGTTTCCTGTACCCAATGCTGGTGGAAACATGACCGCAAGAATGTGTTATCCATAAACGTACTGCCCAAGCCCCCCGTGATATTCAGTTGCATATGATGCATCTGTGACACACCTTTTTCTTAAAAATGCAGCCAGGGAGGTTGCAATCTAAAGCAGAACACTGGTGCAAGAGGTGGAGGGACGGAAGGAGGGGTTTTTAACCCTTTCCTGTCCAGCAGTTTTTCTACCAAAAAATTGCCTCCACAGTTGGTTCACTATCATCACAGAGGAAAGGGCATGCGTCATTCATTTTTTCCCCATCTGTGGGGTAATCCTGCCCCAAAACAGCTGGGGAAGTTAATGGAGAAATGGCCAGAGGGGAAAGGGTTAAGAAACCTTTACCTCCTCTCCATTGCCACCTCCACTGCTGAGTTGTAAAATACAAGAAGGGGGCTTTGGATTGTATAACAGCATAAACAATATTCTAATAAATAAATAAGTGATTTTAAAATGCCAAAACCAAACTATACAACACAGATAGATGGATTCACACACTGAGGGTAAACCTAGACCAATATCATTATTTAATTTCAGTTCAGTTGTATCGATCACTATCCTTCATATATTTTCTGTACGTTTGAACTTCTTCCTCCTGGAACTGGGCTTTTCACCCTGTAAATAACTGCCAGATTTGTGCAACTGCAACCATGTACCAACACCAATGCCACCCAAGAAAGTCCGTAGAAACAAAGCGACATTCAGCATTGTAACATAGTTGGGCTCTACAGTCATGAAGTAGCTAGGGGGTTTGCTTCTGCTCAAAGCCATTAGCACATAGGCACACAGGTGAAAAGGAACAAATTTACTTCCAGTGCTTTGTGATGTTCCAGTAACTCAGAAGGAGAAGCAGGACAATAACTGGGAAGAGATACAGACTAATTGGAACAAACACCTCTCTTTTGATACCAGCTTTCTCCTGACAAAAATGAAAGTGGTATGGATTGGAGTGTGGGTGTCTGGCTAATTTCGGGAGCACCTACGTAGGGTAAATTGTGCCTGTGGTACAGTCACCTAGCTTCCAGGCTGTTTTGCACATGGACATCTTTGCTTAAGACACCCTTAGCAGGTGTGAGCAGAAATATCTCAGAGCCATTTTTAGATTGTTAAAAGGGTTGCTTGTATGGCCTTTACTAAGCCCGTGGTTGGCTCCTCCAAAAGAACAAAATCAAACACAGTAAGTAACATGGAGAAACAAACTCATGAATATATAGATAGGAAATGAGCTGCAAGATGCATTTTTCCAGATTAGAAAACAAACTTTTCAGGGGAACCTGACTGTAAATATATTCTCTTTGATTCTTTGGCAAACTGTGTAAAAAATAAATAAATACATATATATATGTATATATCAAGACTATGTCTGAAATTCAATGACTTTGTGTACGGTAGAATTGAACCAGATGGCCATGTGCTCTTTTCTTATTTAGATGAGAGTTTTCCTTTCAGTAACATCTTTCTTCCTGACCTGTTTAAAAATTCCAGTGAATGAAATCAGCACAGGATTTTCAATTCTAATTGACCATGTGCAGAGGAAAGGCCAGTGGAGAAATCAGTAGAGCCATTGTGAGACCCATGACATCAATCTCGCCTTTGTCTTACACCCTTGCTAGCCAGAGCTGAAATAATTGGGAATATTTGATTTATACGAGTTGGAATGGAATTGCTATGCTAACTGTTTTTAAGAGTGGGAGTGGGGGGAGAAGATGTAGGAGGAGTTCTCCTCCTTCCAGCAACTTCAAAGGATGTCATGTCATCCCTCGCACAGGAAAACAGGTTCTTATCGCCTGGTTTCTCCAGATATCAACAAGGAAGAGAATAAGTTATAACATGCTTGATTACTTGCCATTGTTAACTGAAGGGCGAGCGTGCCGGCGGGGAAGTGTCCGAGATAGGTCATTTGTAACTGTAAGAATATAGCAGCATGCAGCCGTAACACATCCAGCACTTTCTAGCTGCGCCTTGCAATAACCTACAGTCACATTCTAGGCACGACTAATACCTAAAATGCAGCTGGTATTTTGAAAGAGTTGCTGAGCAAAGGCTGCCGTCAAAAATGGACTTAAAGATGAGAGTTATTAAAATGTCAGTATTTAATAACTACTCTGTATTAAAACCGTGAGCACGTTCCAGCCAAATTTAAATATATTTAAATCCCATTGATTTCAGTGCTCAAGATTTAAATATGTGCTTAGCATTCCCTCTGAAACTCAATAGAACTTAATTTTTGGCTGACTTGTACCCCAAACGATATATTTCCTCCTCTTTAATTTAGAGGCAAACTGTCTTGACAGGATATTTGCTTCAGGATGAATTGCAATAGTTCTAAAACAGTTTAAAATGGTGTGTACACTGAGCTTCCATAAAGGAAAAGAAGATATTTAGACATGTTCTGATCACTATGTACAAATTTTAGTATTCATACCGTACAGTAGCCTTGTGTACATTAAACAAGTTCAGAAGTAACTGAATCAGAACATTCCTTTTGCTTCCTCTGCTCAGGTGCTCATCTACAGTAATCAAAGTGCACAAATTTCATGGCAAGTATCTGTTAGGAAGCCGTAATTAGTGATGGGTTTCTAGCACAAGGATAAGCAGTAAAATGTGCTCAAAGAATGAGGATTCTAACCATCTCTTCTCAGTGTTTTCAAACCATGTACCTAGTAAGCTTATTGGGGATTTCTCAGTGAGAAGATCAGTCATGGTGGATGGTTCTCTCTGGAAAAGTCAATAGCCACCACTATTAATCTGCACTATGCAACTGCTGGACTGCCTTGGGTTGTGCATGCAGGCTGTGCATGCACTATGCATGAAGTCATTGAGATTTGGACAATCACTACGTAAACCCAGTATGTACTCTAGAACATGGTGCAGAACAATCAGCCATGCATGGGTTCCTCAACAGATGAATCAATGTGGAAAGCATCTTATGTCTGAAAAATACTGACCTAACCCAGTGTCTCCTATAATAGCCAAGTCTAAGAGCTTCCTGAGATGAAACAGGTAGAGAAATGTGGTGGTTTGCCACGAGCAATGAAATTCATATTTTCATGAATTAATTCATGTTTTCTATGAACCTGTCTATTCTTTGGAGAACCTAGTCAAGTTCATAGAGAATACCATACCTGGTGGCAAGGAGTCACAAAGGTTGTTGTGTTCTGATTTTTTTTAAAGTCCATGTTCCCTTTAGGATTGCTATGCGAACCTCATTACTATTTCAGCACCATCCAGTAACCATTTGATTCAGTTTCTCGCCTCTCGTTGAAGCCTTCTGAATCTTTACCTTTTCAGACTTTCGATAAAAGAAACATGCATAATGGCCAATTCATTTCATCAGGGCTGACCCAAGCTATTCTATTGCTGTAAGTGGTTGCCCAATACAATCTGAAGGACATGATCTGGCATGCTCTGTGTCACTGAAAGGGGTCCTGTAGTGCACTTCATGGATTACACAGTGCTTCACTTGCACCCTTTAAACATATTATTGCATATGTATTTGGCAGTTTTTGCATTTTGTAGCCATGTATTACATGCTTGAAAGATGCATTACTCCTGCACGAGCAGAACGGACAGTTGTGTACTTCTTACATACTTGAAGGTTTGATAGAGGAATGTAAGCAGAGCAAGAAGAGGACTGACTATGTCTTTAAATGCTACAAATATGCTATTTAGGAGAAAATCAGCAGAGACATAAAAAGAACTAACGCATAAGATGAAACCCCAAGCTTCTGGCATGAAAGCTGTAATCACCTTGACAATTTTAGAAGCCACATTCTAATTCCTGCACATTAGAATGAAGGAATGGCGAAGTCACACATTCTAACACCAGCACATGGCTTGGATGCAGAACAGTGATACCCTAGGATTTTGAGAGGCATTTCGGGGTACTGGAGAGAAGGATCATGCTCTGTGAGCATAAATCCTTTCATCTGCAGAAACCACCAATCTGGATCGAAGCCACTGGTTCTATGTGAAGCTGGGTACATCATCCTCACCAAATGTCAGGAAGGTACATCTTCCAAATGTCATATATGATTCAGTGACTGTAGTAAACAATGTTGGAGGTATAATCATTTTACTTAAACACATCCATATCATACAAGTTTGTGTGAAAAGAACCACAGTTTGCAAAGAGTTTTGGTTAGTTTTGATTCCTTTTACTTGGCTTTTATACCTTTTGGTTTCATCTGTAAACAGGGGTGGGATATGCCACACTACTTTTTTTCCAAGCCCCAACTGTGGCCATGGTAAAGGAGAACATGTGATGCCTATTAAAGCAGAGCAGAAGTTGTAGATGAGGCACATGTGCCACACTCCCCAGACACACATTTATCTACAAAAGTGCAGCAGAATTAACCCTTGTAAACAAAGAGGGTGAGCAGAAGCCTTGGAAATATAACTGGCATTATAGTGAAGTGAGAATGTTAGTGAACATGCCTCTCTCACAGCCTTGGGTTTACTAGGCAGTTCCCCAAAGCTATCAGATTTAAAATAAGTTGGCACAAGATCTGCTTCACAGTTCATTCTTCATTGCATAGAAGAAAATGAGTTGGTTTTTATATGCTGATTTTCTCTACCCTTTAAGGAGAATCAAACCGGCCTACAATCTCGTTCCCTTCCCCACAGCAGACACCTGGTGAGGTGGGTGAGACTGCGACAGCACTAAGAGAACTGTGACTACTCCAAGGTCAACCAGCTGGCTTCGTGTGTAGGAGTAGCGAACCAAACCAGTTCACCAGATTAGAGTCGGCTGCTCACGTGGAGGAGTGGGGAATCAAACCCGGTTCTCCCGATTAGAGTCTGCTGCTGTTAACCACTACACCGCGCTGGCTCTGAAGGGAAAGCCCACTTTTCTTCCTAATGAAGAGCATGGCAGAACTTACAAAGACTCACCAGAAAACGAAGCAGGTTCCATAATAGATATCACTATAAAGTTTCTCATTTTTATCTGACTTTTTATTTATTTGAGTATTACTCAGACTAAGCTAATTAAAACTGAAGGAGAAATAAAGGAGGAAATGAAAAAGCCCACTGCTGTTTCTGCTGGCCTAAATCTGAAGAAAATACTGCTTACCGGTAGTTCAGCTATATCTTAAAGCACTTAGTGATCACCAAGTGTTCCTCACAGACTCTGGTTACTGAGAAGGGAAGGCAATGCTTCATCTGATTATGGGAAACTATTCCACTCTCTTCATTTTTGCTTTCAGTAGCCTCCCTATAATACCTGCATCAGCAAGGCAGTGCTCCAGTGTAAACCTTCCTTAAAACAACTCATATGAGAAACCGCATTGGCTACAGCCACACCAACTCCTCCATTTAGAAGTTCGGCACAATTACCCTATTCAGTGTTTCTACCTCTCCCAAAGGAACCCTAGAAATTCTTGTTGATACAGGATCTCATTTGTTTATCACTGTGATTAACTCAAAAGTTTCCCATTGTCCAGAGCTGAAATTTAGGGCAGATTAACCTCTTGCAAGGAAGCATACCCAGTGGAGCTGCAGCCTCTTGGCACAGACAGGTGAAAGAAACATACATTACAGTTTATGTCATGAAACAGTTAAGCTTGCCCCTATTATAAAAATGTAACGTACAACAGTATTCAGCAGGCAAGTGAAATGGGCAAGCAAGCTTAAACGGGCTGAGTGGAAACCTGCAAAAGGAAACAGGGTCATCATTACTATCAGTCATTACGAACGCGAGTGCCCCACATTCTGCCACAGTCGACTGTCAAAGAGAGGTGCAAGAGAACTTCACAGTACGTGCACGGTGTTCCCAGCCTGCAGGCACGATACCACTGCCACTCAAGTGCAACAACTCATCAGTCTTGCCCTTCCCCCGCTGATCCACTTCCCCCAAACTGACTTCTTTCTATCACCGTTACCAATCCGTCATCTTCTTGCAGGTTAAGCGAACAAAATATCCCAGAGAGAGGTTCTTGAGACGGGTGGAAGATGTGCTGCATCCATCTCGGGTGCCTGGCTGTGATGTACTGTCTTGGCTTAGAGCTGCAAGCCAGAGTAAGAAAAGCAGTTGGAGATAGCAAGCAACGAGGCGAGGGACACACTCTCAAGCACCCTTCCACCACAATATTTATTTATTTATTTATTTTATTATATTTCTACCCCGCTCTCCCCAACCCGAAGGTTGGGCTCAGAGCAGCTTACACAGTCTGAAACACAATAAAACAATAACCCATTTAAATAGTTTAAAATACAATTTAAAATAGCCCAGTAATGCCCCTCAATGGCACCAAAACTCCAGAGACAGAAATTTGCAGGTAGTAAAATTAATCTAACCACACCCTAAGGTGGTATAGAAGGGGTGGTGCTCAGCAGCGGGGAAAGGACTAGGGAAGCCAGTAATTATAATGAGAACCATCGCTGGCCTCAACCATAAGCCTGGTGGAATAGCTCCATCTTGCAGGCCCTGCAGAACTTCTGAAGGTCCCGCAGGGCCCTAATCTCACTAGGGGGGCTATTCCACCAGGCAAGGGCCAGGGCCGAAAAAGCCCTAGCCCTGGCCGAGGCCAGTTGAATGCTCCTTGGGCCAGGGATCACCAGCAAGTTGGTATTACATGAACATAAGCTTCTCTGGGGAACATACCAGGAGAGGCGGTCCCGTAGATACTCAATTTATTTACTTACATAATTTATAACCCACTTTGCTCCCTCAATGGGGACCCAAAGTGGTTTACAATATTCTCCTGTTCTCCATTTTATCCTTGCACCCGTCCTATTAGTAGGGTAGCCAGGTGGTGGTGGGCAAACCCCTGCCAATACACCTGGCTGCCCACCGACCAGCTGAGGGTTGGCAGGCGACACATGCATGCGTGCCTGCCCGAGGCGTCACGTCACTTCCAGGAAGCGCACATGATCACCCAGCAAGTCTCCATGGCAGAATATGTGGGTCTTCAAATGTGGGTCTCCCAGATCCTAGTCCAACACTGTAACTGCTAGAGTGGATCCCCCCTGTTTTATCTTCCCAATGATCCTGTGAAGCTGGCTATGCTGAGAAAATGTGACTGACCCAAGGTCACCCAGCGAGCTTCATGACAGAGCTGTGATTTGAACCCAGATCTCCCAGATAGCAGTCTGACACTCTAACCACCGTACCATACTGGCTGTCCAGGGGGACTTTTAACAGGAAATAAAACTTACCCTCCGAACACCAGAAAGTATGGTGACCTGGAAAAAAAATTGTTCCATCCCACTGACATTCTCAAATGCGTCCTTTTATTTCCTTCCATATATCTGACAGGCCACCATTTTTTCCTCCGTGGAAAAGAAAAGCCCAAGGATGCAGTGAGAACAAACCTTGCCCTCTACTCCTCGCGCTGGATTGCCACCCCCCCCCCCGGTCAGGGAGCCTGCAGGGGGTATAATGTGTCTGTGACTGCAGAATTTACGGAAATGCAGTGCATTCTCCAAGGTCCTTTAAAGAGAAAGGCCCTCTATATTCACATGTACATACCATTCATTGCAACTGCGGGAAAGTTAGCTATTTGAGATTCAGGCACACATGTGTAACCCTTCTGTGGCCTTTTAAGTTACCTTGGAAAATAATGGCTAAGCTAGGTCTAGCTGAAAAAGGAACTTGTTCTTTTCTCAATTTGTTTTTTTGTTTTGCCCAAGACAAATAAAAGAAACATCTAGATTCTCAACAGACATTTCGTGGCTGCGCAGAGTCTGAAGTCTAAATAGCATTTTTTGTTTCAGCCTGCCATTTTGTGGTGACAGAAAATTGCTTTCTGACTCACGTACGTGGGACTGAAGCGAGGGGGGAGGCTTTTTCCACTTCGGTGCTAACACAATGGGGTCCTGCATAGGACAAGAAAAGCTTTATTCTGTCCACAGAGTAGTTTTCATTAAGCAATACTTGCACACTGCTTAGGACCTCTTTGTGGGCTTTGGGTCATATAAAAATGCCTTGAGAGGATGGTACAGTCGCCATTGCCCTTTTGTTGCTCCTTCCATACTGGCATGTTTGGAGTGGGATAACCACACAATTGTAGTGGGGGGGATTTGTGGAACCTCAGATGCCAGCAATCCTCAAGAAAACAAGGAGTTGCTTACACAGTCGTGACGTGGCTCAATGTCCCAGTCTAATTTGAATGACAAGGCATCAGACTGCTTTAGCATCGGAAGTGATAAGGGGAGTGCATGGAAGGTTAAAACATTTGGCGACCATCTAGCAAGATGGCCCACATGGTATAAATGAAGCTCTACCACTGTTGGCGGGGTCAGGGGAAGTATCCCCATACCTTGTAGAGGTCTATCTGCCCTAGCCACTAGGCTCTGAATACAGCTATAGCTCCTAATCCGGAAGAAACTGTTTATCAAATCAGGCTGAAGGTTGTTTTATTGTTGTTTTGTTTTTTGCTGTTTTCTCTTCAGATTTTATTGACTATTAATAACTTTCCTTCATTGCATATTATGACACTTAGGGAAATTATTATTTATTGTTGCAGGTTGGGCTGCTGGTGGGGAGGTCCAGATGACCTGGGAGGTGTCTTTGGATCCTGGTTTTCATGTGCTGGTTGGGTCTGGGTTGTATGCAGGGGTGGGAAAAGAACTTTTGTCTTGAGGCCTGTGATGGTTATTGGCCGCCTAGGTACACTTGCCACCCAGGTGTTTAAGACATAAGAGCCCTTCCAGGCAAACAAGTTAGAAACTCCAAAAAAAATGGCTTTTCTCCCCTTGGAAAGTTAAATAATTTGCCCAAACAAGCAGAAAGAAGAGACTACACACTGGCTTTTGAATAAAACTATTCAGTTCACTGTGATTCCCCCCCCCCAAGGATTTCTCCCCTCCTCGACATGTTAATGTCTAAACTAAAATTTAGATCATAATCCGGGGTGTGTGTGTGTGTGTGTGTACAGATTGAAAATAAACATAGGAAGATAAAGCAATTCCTAAAGCTTTTGTTTGTTTGTTTTATTTGGCTAAATGTTCTGATATTTATAAAGTAAGCGAGGAGTCGAGAATAAAAATTTTTTTGAAGGAGAGTTAAAGTACTGGTGGTGACTTCGGTTGTGTTTATGGATTACGATGCTGTGAAAAGAAAAGACCCTCAGAGCTGTAAGTTGACACGGCAGGGGATGTCTGGACTTTTCACTGAAAGCAGTCTGCGCCGCCAAAGCCTTCGTGCCAAACACTGACCTTTCCCCTCTTCACTGTTTCCTACTCCAGGTGCAATATCCCTCCCACCCCAAAGGCACATACACACATACACCACTCCTACTAATTGGTTTGTGCAAGTTTGAAAAACAACACAGGCTCTGCCCCACAAACATGGCCTCAAAGCATACCTTTTTGGTGAATAAGTAAACTTGTTTGCTTAATAATTCCATTCGTTTTCATGCCCATCATCCTGCTAAATCAGCTTGGCCTCAGATATTCCCAGCTGTCTGACTCGGTTGCCCTTGGGTTGCATCACACCTAAGATACTGTTTGCTCACTCTGTTCCAGGCGAAACTGGAAGCCAGTTGAAAATCCGGGTAAATCTTTTCTCACGCTGGACCTCTTCAGGCTGCAGGTGAAGCAGCCATGGGGGCATGTTGGAATGTGCCCCTAAGTCACCCCCTCCCAAATCCTGCAAAGCCTTCTCCCCAAAATGCCTTCTACGTGTAGGGAACAGTTTGTGGGGGGGAATATGCAAACACAGAGCCCCGCTCCAGCAGCCTACAGTTCAGAAAAATCTCCAGTGCTCAGTTCAGAGAACTGTGAACGCTGACTTTGAGCGACGCCTGTTCCATACACTACGAACAACACGTAGCCAAAAATACGGCGGCAGTTGTCAAATTATAGCCTTTTCTGGCCATCACTTAAAGATGACAAGCTTGTGAAAACATAAGGAACATCTCTGTTTTTTTGCAAGAAAGCAAGCTTCTAGTCCTCTCGAGTGGAAAACAAAAAACTGCCAAATTGGAGAGAAAAAGAAAAGCATCTTTGTCATTTCTCTCAGCTTGCGTAAGTGTACCCCCCCCCGACTTCCCTTGGGGGGCCGATTTGGTGGCCTGGGCGGGGGGCAGGGCTGGCTATCCAGGTGGCTGGGCGCGGCGGCAGGAGCTTTCTGGGGCCGGCGGGCGGCTGGGAGATCGCCACGGCCCCCGTTCCTTCCCTGAGGCGCCGCTTAATGGCGGTGGACATGTGCGGGGACTGGGGCAGGGCTCCGCCACTCCTGCGCCGTCCTCCGCGCTGCCTTGGCCCCGCCCCAATTTTCAAATGGGCCAGTGGGGGCCCGGCTAGTCTGGGGGCTGCACGGCAGGTGAGTTGGACCTGGGGTGTTTTCCCTCAGGTCCGACCATCTGGTACTTAAGCAGGCCGGCCCCGGCCCCGATTGCATTTGGCTTCTGGTGTGAAGCTAGACAGTGAAGAAAGCTGATAGGGAGAAAATAGATTCCTTTGAAGTGTGGTGTTGGAGGAGAGTTACGGATACCGCGAACTGCCAAAAAAACAAATCAGTGGGTTATAGATCAAATCAAGCCTGAACTGACCCTAGAAGCTAAAATGACTAAACTGAGGCTATCGTATTTTGGTCACGTCATGAGACGTCAAGAGTCACTGGAAAAGACAGTCATGCTAGGAAAAGTTGAGGACAGCAGGAAAAGAGGAAAGCCCAACAAGAGATGGACTGACTCAATAAAGGAAGCCACAGCCCTCAATTTGCAAGATCTGAGCAAGGCTGTCAAAGATAGGACATTTTGGAGGACTTTCATTCATAGGGTTGCCATGAGTCGGAAGCGACTTGACGGCACTTAACACACACACAAAAGAAGGCTTGCTTACAGGCACACATATTTCTTGCTAGATTAAGGAACATCTTTAACTGAAGCTCATGAATAGCCAGGGTCCATTTAGGGAAATTCTTGTACTTTTAGGAGGAAATTATTTCTTGGAAATTAACTCTCCTCCTGGTGGCAACTGATTTCAGGAGGACTATTATTTCTACAGTAGTGTCTGGTTAAGTGGCAAGAGTAGTTTTTATTTGGTTACAATTGCCTTCAATCTGTTTGGATTTCTTTTATGTTTATGTTGGTAATGTTTTGTGGATGCAGCAATTCACTGATGTTTTCAAGGTTATTTGGATTTGCTTTGATGAAATATTTGATTCTTACAACAATTATGCTTTATACTGTGAGCATAAGACTCACATATCCTGGATGTTCTCATGTAATGCAGAATGCTGATGCTACCTGTTCAAGCCTCTCTGTCCTGTTTTGGATGTTCAGAGGTACTGGGTGGCCACTGTGTGAGACAGGATGCTGGAATAGCTGGACCAGTAGCCTGATCCAGCAGAGCTCTTATTATGATCATCATGGTTATCTCCTCTCTTCTCACAACTGTCCAGTGAAAAAGTACACACAGGTTGGGTCTGGGGTCTCTAGTCTGTCAGATGTAACATAACCATGAGTTGCAGTGTCTTCTCAAGCTTCTCCTACACATGTGGTGCCCTATTAGAATCAGGAGCATAGGGCATATGGAGGAAGGCCTTTGGCCGTCTTTCCTGTGCCATTTTCTCAACCTGAAACAGTTCCAGGGAGCAGTATTTGGGAAACTCACTTGTTCCCTGCGGAAACCCACATGTATCCTAACAAGCCCAAAAGCACCCCCAGGATTGTTTCAGGCTTGGAAAATGGTGTAGGAGTATGGCTGAAGCTCCTTTTTCCAGGTGCACCATGGTCCTGATTCTAACTGGGCACTACATTCACAGGAATTGATCAGAACCCACAACTTATATGTGACTGTGTTACATCTGAAACAAAGTGGGGACCTATTCAGTAATGTGTGAGAAATAATGTTTGGCATAATCTCCATTCAGATTAATCCGAGTAACAACTTAATCTGAATGGAGATTCAGATCCAGAGCTCCCTGGTTTCATATACTGTCTTAGAACTGAGTTCTACTGAGTGTCTAAACTATGTCCCAAGTGGATAAGGACAGAGACTATCAAATATGTGGTCAATATCTTATAACAGTTCGCAAAGGTTGATTGCATGGTCAAAACTGGTCCGACACTTGAATGAATATTACTTTCATTTAGGTTGATGTCTATGCTAGTTAGTCTTCATACCAGTGATACTTCTGGTTTTATGATACTGGGAAAGTCCCATTGTCAATTCACCTCAGTGATCCTCCTAAGAAGATATTTTTCAGTATTGGTGATATCAGCATTGGAATTCAATATCAGCATTGGAATTCACAGCACATTTCTCATAAATCCAAACCATGATGTTAAAGAATTATTACTTTAAAAAACAAACAAACTATAGGTCATGTAAGCAAGAAATGCCAATTCATTCAACTGGGAAATTAAAAGACACAAACACACCCGGTTGATTACTTGCTTATTAGCTAGTAACTCTGTTGCATCGACTTTGGTAACTAGAAGGCAGACTACAATCTTAAACACTTGTAATCATTGTTAGTGCAGTTCTCTGCAGAGGTATTACTGTGACCTTCTTCCCTTAATTGCTAACACATTAATTTTCAAACGATATGTTGGCATACATCAGTGTGCCATGAGAAAATATGGGCTCCTGTATGTTCAAAATGCTCCTTAATAGGAGGGTGGCGGCTGCAACTCTGCAACGATTCACTGTTGTAGACTTAACTCCTAATCAGCATCTAAAAAGGAGTAGCTGTTCTACCCCAACCCTGCACTGGATGAGATTGGATCACTGAATCACACACACTTGAGACTCATACGGGAGACTGGTTATTGCAACTCTGCGTGAGTCGCTTTTCAGAGCTTATGTCCTTCCAGTGAGGAGACATACCCCAGCTCAAATACAACAAGATTCCATTGGCACATTAAATAATAAAAATTTATTCCAGCATAAGCATTCATGAGTCAGAACTTAATTCATAGATGGCCTGCTGCTCAGGGAGAAACAACAGGGATGGACTTGGGGTGGGGGGCAACTCTTATTTTTACACATACTAACAGTAAATCATTTTGGGTGTAAGAGTGATGTCATAACTATTCTGATTCAGTTTTAAAGTTGAGGGTATCTTCTATGGTTTCTTGGATAAAATTGTGGTCGTCTTTTTTTTTAAACCAAAATATTGAAATATGTCAGTAAAAATGTTGTTAAATTCACACCTAGTTTTGCATATAAATAGAATTAAAATGGTGTCAAACTAAAGAAATCAGTAAGCTAGCAAAGATAACAGGCAGGATGAAAAAACTCAGAAGGAATGTGTATAAAAACGAAAAGAAACAAAAAGGACATGTTCATACACTCCTAATATGTACTTCCAAGTTTAATAAAGGTGGGGGATGTATGCTTAGGCTGTGAAAAGTTTGGAAAATAATGGGTCAAGTCTCCAATGTCTTCAGCTTACAAATGCTTTCATATGATCCTTAAAAAAGGCAAAAGCCTATTCTGACTTTGTTCCCAGCGCAGTAGATTATAAATTTCTTCAAAGCAGAATGGTATTTGTAATCCACACTCAGTTGTGATCCTGCTTCAGTTATCAAAAGTTCAGGAAATAAACCCATAGTGTGATTAAGAAAGTTCACCGTACATTCCTCTAATATCCTTGTCAATGAAGAACAAATGTGATTCTCAGAATGCCCACAGAATGGTGCAAATAAGGCAGCTAGCAATTGGGGGGGAGGTATGGGAGTAACCCTAAGGGAGTCTACTCAGAAATAAGTCACATGTTATTCAGTGGGGCTTATTCCCAGGAAAGCGTCCTTAGGACGGCAGCCTAAATATTGCAACTTTAAACAGCATGAAAACCAGGATTTAACAATGCTGCAAAAGGGCAGGCAGTTTTCTGAACTATTTAGCATAAAACAGCTCCCGAAACCTCAAAGGTTAAAGAGGAATAAAAGCTAGCCTATTCTGTAAGAAAATTTATATTTTATTTCATGCAACTTACTGCCTGAAGAATGTTATTCCACATTATGAAGACAATGGATCTCCCCTCCCAACCTGCCTTCTCAACTGAATTATGTTTCTTAGAGAAAGCCTCTGACTGTACCAGCTGTCCAAATACATTTTTCAATCATTCTGTTCTCAAACCAAAAGCTGTTGAATTGGAGCCTCAACTTTCAGGTCAAAAGTCAGCCTAACTGCAGGATCTACTCAATATAAAAAGGACACAGTTTTGCACTATTTCAGAAGACATTAAGTGCCCATTCTACCACTAAATTTATTTCAATTCTGACCTAAAGGAGCTAGGATCTGTCCGTACCTATTAACCTTTTAGATTTCAAAACGGCAACCTTTTTCTTATTACAATCACTAAATATTATGTAACATACATAGGCACAGAGAAGAAAGGGGGTGAGGCACTACTAAAAACGATGGAATAGCACTTGTATTTGTGTCTTGGCTGTACATTTATAGGCATCCCCCACCCCCAGTCCAAGAAGCCCAAAGTAAGAACATACTGTTCTCTGATAACTCACAGCTTTAGAATACTATCCAAAACTTCTGACAAGCTAAACTTAAGATGGTTCTGCAGTCCACAGTCCAATGGGAAGTGGATCTGTCACCAACTAGATAAATGTTTGGGTCATGAAACGCAAGTAATATGAAGAATCAGACCATCTTTATAGACCCCATTGTACAAACATCAGCTTTTGCTATGGCACGTTCTTCTTTCAGCCCAACCATAGCCACATTTCTACCAAAGTAAATCCTACAAAAATCAGTGGGAACTAAGCGCACACAGGACTGCAGCAATTCTACGCACTAAGGGCTATGCAACAGACTGGGACATCTGGTTAAACATTCCTGTGCTCACGTTGCTCCCAAGCAAATCCCATTGGATTTACCCATAGGGTTACTTTAGCATCAATATGTATTGGGTTGTGCTGTATAGGGTTGTGCTGAGTCTCACGTCTTTTCTCTTTGGCATATAACTTAATGAAAACATTTCTGGTACTGTATCTATTTTCATGCTGGTCTTTAACTGTAATCATCCATCCATCCATGCATCCATTCTCTTTGGCATTCTCTTTGGCATTCTCTTTGTCCAAGAAGTTCAGGGTAGTGTACACGGTTCTGCTCCCCTCCATTTCATTCTCACCACAACTCCATGAGGAAGGTTAGGCTAAGACACTGTGACTGATCCAAAGTCACCCAGTGAGCTTCATGGCTCACCTTTGAACTTGGGTCTCTCCATCACTAGTCCAGCACACTGTTCATTATACCACATAGCCTCTCGTCATATTGCAGCTGTGGTGCTTTCTTTTTTACATTTCTAGGCACTACAGGAATTGTTATTTACCCTTTAAATGAACAACACAACAGGCTACCATTTCTCATAAAAACACATTTTTCAGTAAAACGCAACATCACACAAGGAAGTACTCTTTATCTGGCACTAAATCTTTCCAACAACAAGGACCAACATATTCCCTCTGTTTTTTTTTCTTGTCTAGGCATTTTCCCTGTTATCTCAGCACAGTAATTTAACACAAATCAGGTGCTACTCAACCTTTTGTCCTGTGTAGTTTAAGGAGGAGGCCCATGTCATTGAGAAATCGGATGCACAATTTATCAAAGAACACTGCTCAGTGTTGTAAGTCTGAAACCAACCCATGTCCTCAGACTTGCAATATTATTTCTTTTCTCACTGGTAATACAATGCACTCAGCTCCTCACCTGTAGTTCAGCCATTTCCCACACTTAAAAGAGCTGAGGGTAGTAAAAAAGTAGGAAGAGACATCTTTAGTAATTCCACCAATGGATTCCACCAAATCTCACAACAAGCTGTTGTGTTGATTTTTTCCCCATTTGGCCACCAGCCACAAACATATCCACAGTGTTTCCTTTGTTTCTGCCTTCTCAAAGCCGGCCTGGTAGAACAATCACTTAGCCTCCAATTTGATTTATGTTTTATGTGCCCATGCAATTAGATCATAATGACCAGAGAGGGACAGTGAACTCTGAAGGATGCACTTATTGCAATTTTAGATGATGTGTTTATGATTTATGTTCACGTTGGAACGAGGGGCTGCAATTATATTGGGATAAACCGAATGAAGATAAGTGACAGTGGAATACATTACACACAAATTCATTACTCAAATTGGATAGCAACGAGATGTTTTCACAATTCTTTAGAAGTAAGTAAGACAATGAAAGCCAATTTTCCTGCCCCCTCATTTCTCTAAGCAGAACATCTGGATAAGACTGAATGAAATGCCTGAATAGCACATCTGTTTCCAGGAACATTAATATAAAATGTAGAGGGAAAAGTAGATACTGTAGAGTCATGGTAATATCATGCAGTCTTCACCATTAAGAAGCAAAATTATGGATATCTCAATGTGTGTTATACAGCAGCATTTTATGCCCTGAAATCTACTGAAATGCAAAAGAGAATCTGAACTTCTATTAAACACATACATAAGTACACACTTTTCAGTCTAATCATACTGGTACAGTATTTTTACAAATGTGTTGACTGTCTCCAGAATACTGAACACTGCATTTCCAAACTATGATGCTAAAAACACTCATAAATAGAGCTAGTAAAAAAATTGCTACTCCACAAAATTCAAAGACGGCTAAAAGACAGTAGTCTTGCTTCATGGGCACTTTCAGACTGTGCATCTGTTGTTTCTTCCAGCTGGTCATACTAGGTTGCACAAATGGTTTTATTTTAGGGGTTTGGAGAGGGGTTGGTTGATCATCTGCCGATTTTGTAAGCCGACTTGGGTTCCCATCTAGAGAATGAAAACGTTTTAATGCATAAAAATGTAATACCTCAGATTTAAATATGTCCTTATGTATTTACAAAAACTCTTAAATGTCTGTTGCATGGAATTAAACGAAACGTTTCTTCCAACCCCTTCTTATACTATTAATGTAGATGCATTATAGAATTATTCCAACTTATCAATAACTGGAATAATTCCACAGAACATTTAAAATTATCACATATTTACAGTAAAATAATTTTTTAATAAATGGACTCCTTGGTAAAAAAAATTCCACTTCCCCCAGGAAAAAAAGTAGCGAATCTTTGCCAGTGGAAGAGCTCAAATGGAGACCAAGGCTGGCTCTACATTAACTGCTTAGTATGGAATTATCTATTTAAAATTTTTCTATGCAGCCTCTCCAAGTAATCTACAAAGGGTCGCTTAGAATTATTATTTTGTTGTTAATTAATTAAGTTGTTAATTAAAATCCAGTATTAAAAACCAAGCCGGAGCATAAATCACAGAGCAGCTTACAATGAATTGCCATGCTTCATTCATTCCCTATTTTGGACAATCCTGATGATACTGTGGTAAACTAATTGCTTTCCACTATTTTCTGTGGATTTCAGACCTGGTTTGCCATCATTTTTTACAGACAGTTGCAGCATCTGACTGTCCAAATGTGCTACTGAGCAAAAATGATACTGAGGTGACCCTAAGTTACTGTCTCAGCCCCACCCGCACCCCAAGACTTGGTAAATAACTGCCTTGAATCTGAAGAGGTAAGGACGGAAATATTTTAAATAAATAGATAAAACAAGTTATTTGTGAACATTATTAGAGAACAAGTGTACTGGGAGCAAATGGGAATAATTACTTAACTTAAAACAAATAAATGAATTAATCCCCTTTGTTGAAGGGGATTTACTTCCCAGTAGAAACAAAAAAAGGTTCATCATGTGGACTAAGAGGACTTTTGCACCTAAACTCTGCCATCATAAATTCATGTCTCACCTCTGTCCTAGAAGAAGCTGTAGTTGGAATGCAGTCAGACACAAACATGGCTTGTTGCATGCTCTTGTTGCTTCTCCGACTTTCCTCATGCTCCCAGCATCAGATTGATTCTTCACAAATTATGGGATGTTGCTATGAAGACTAAGGAAATGTATTACACAGGAGGCCAAGAAGATGTTGCTATGCAAAATAAATATGTCCAGAAATACGCTACTTATGTAATGTTTATAAATTATAAAGATAACATTTGACTATACATACTTTTAACCCTAATCTGATGTGCACATTTTTGTCCAAATGTTCTTCTGATACTTGCTCTTTCTATTGAGATACAGTTATTTATTTATTTATTTATTTATTTTTGCAAGAACTTTTGTATGTTAATTCATTTCAGCCCTGACCTGGATGATCCAGGTTAGCTTGATCTCGTCAAATCTCATCAGATCTCGCGGAAGCTAAACAGGGTCGTTCCTGCTTAGCATTTGGATAGGAGACCGCCAAGGAAGTCAAGAGTTGATATGCAGAGGCAGGCAATAGCAAACCACCTCTGGATGTCCCTTGCCACGAAAACCCTATGGGACCCCCATAAATTGGCTGCAACTTGACAGCACCACTACTAAACTAAAATTATTGCCCTGATCTGGATAGACCAAGCTAGCACAATATCATTAGATCTCAGAAGCTAAGCAGGGTCGGCCCTGGTTAGTATTTGGATGGGAGACCACCAAGGAATATAAGGCAGGTAATGGCAGATCATCTCTGAATGTCTCTTGCCTTGAAAACCCTATGGGGTTGCCATAAATTGGCTACAATTTGACAGCAAAGAATTAATAATTTCAAGCTGGAGGGATAAATAAAATCCTGTGACTTCCTAGCATCAAAGCATTGCTGAGGAGCTGCAGTGTCAGAAGCCATTTCACATAACATTATTTGACTGCACAGTTTACCTTTGTCCTCACTGTACTGGTCAACTCTGAAAGACAGTCAGTTTATGCTCATTCCAAAGTTGTAAAAACACATCTAAGAACTCTATAAACAATAAAGGTCATTTTAAAGTGTTCCTTTATTACAGTATAAATGTGATTATCCATTAAGCCAATTTAACACAAATGCAACTTACCTTAATTACAGAATCTTTGCAAAGATAATTGAAATTTTATGGAGTTGAACAGCATACAATTTCTCTTTACTATACATTCTCTCTTTCTCTCACACACACACATATTATTTTGCATTGCAAAATAAATGATCAGAGATGAAAATCATAGCTTGAGATGAAAACAGAGATGAAAATCATAGAGATGAAAATCATATAATTTGTTGAACTGTGTCGCCCATTATCTTGCCTGGATAGCCGTCTAGTAAGGATGTCCTCCCTGCTGTGAGGAGAGAGAGAAGCAAGAAGCAGACAAACTGGCATTTATTCTAGGCAGGCTAAAAACGTCAACATTAACAAGATCGCCAGATGAACTCACCTTCCTTGAACTCCATCAATTACATGTTAGGCAAGCTCCTGATCAGATCACCTTGATGATCTCTGAAGTTCGTCTCACCGAAGCTAAACACTTTTGCTTCTGTACAGAAGCAAATTAACCCTTGTGCTACTAGGTTAATTTGATGGGTATAAATGGCTTGCTTTTTAAAAATTTGTATTGTATTTTTGTGAAACAGATTTTAATCTTTAATGATGTAAGCTATTTTTAGTCCCACCTATTGGGTGAAAAGCAGGATATAAATATTTCAATTAAATAAATAAAAGATAGGCTATTGCAGCTCTCAGCTTCTAAGGACTAAAAAAAACCCAGTATATATCCAGTATATTTACAGTAGAAGAAGCAGGCTATGGTTGGTGTGTTACATTAACTGACTTTTATTGTAAAGCAAAGGGTTGCTTGCAATGTGCCTCTTATCTGCATCTGTGCAGACAGGTGTACTATTTAAATAACCAAAACCAGATAGATTGCATTGCCTGCTTTTTGTATCGCTATTGAGTAGACAGCAGCTTCTATGAAAGAAATGATTCCAAGAGTTGATTGCATGGCCAGACTCAATAGGTGCAAAGAAACACCCATATAACAAGTTCAATACAAACATTTAACTGATTTGTGTCTTTTGGTTCCATTCAAACGTTCTAATTCCTTGGGATGAAAGTACAGCTGTCTTTTCCCAACCCATATTAACAAAAATTGTACAAATGCTTAATCATTATAATGTACTGAAAGAGCAGTATTTGCTTTTTCTTCATACAAACCCTGGGTAAGTAGATAGCTTTCCTGCAATGCCTCTCTAAAGAGCAGGTGAGACATGGTGAGCTTTCTTCTACTGAACCACTACCAAAACTTGTCACCCAGCAAAAGGTACATGTGCTTGGTGGTTTTCTTTCTCTTCTCTCTTCATTTCTGATGAGTGGAGGAAGAAGAGATGCATTGGACTATTCCAACAACCCATCCCCGTATGAGGTAATCATTAAGAAAAATTAGACACAAGTCAGAGGTAAAGAAAGAAAATTAATCTGGATCTAGCTTTCATTTGTGTCTGAGCAGCTATTTAATCCTTAGGCAACTAATACAGAACAACTGCAGTATTGGCCATTGGCCATAAAAAGAATGGAGTGGATGTATCACTTCTTGACATTCCTAAAAGCAAAGTCAAAACATTTATACAATGCAAAACAAGATACAAGTATACACTTCAGAAATTAAACAGCTGTAAGAAAATACAAAGTATCTTAACTAAAAACCAGGATCTGGTCACTCCAGAACTCTAGGGTCAAGAAATTTTTTAATGTGACACGACGGACCAAACTTGCAATCTTTTTGATTAACTGTGCATCTTTGTCACTTAACAAGAGCGCAGTGGTGCCTCCCACAATAACAGCTCTCATATCTGCTGTAATAATTTTTCCAGCCATTTTCTATATGGTTGCAGTTTTCCATTATAATTTATTTCATACCATTCAACATCACATTACCAGCCCATTCCTGAAGGGGAGGGTAGTTAGACAGTACCCAGAGGCAGCACAGTCGCACAACAAGCCATTAAATGAATTAAAAATAATTTCCCAGCAAAAAAACCCCTGTGGAACTCGCCCCCAAGCAGCTGTGCCACAATTTTGCAGGCATATCTTGCCACCTGCAAAATGGCGCATTTGGGGGCTGAAAGGGGTTAGGAAGCTACCTACAGGCAGCTCTTCCACCAGAAATGCCCCGAGAACACCTCCCAGGATGCCAGTGCGATATGCTGCCGGGGAGGTAGTGCGGGCACAGGAGGCTCATGCTGCTGCACAGCAACCCTGGACTGGCGTAAGTCACCCTGTGCCAGCGTCCCTGCCAGTTTGCATGGCGCAAGTGGCGCAGATGTCAGTTTAGCAGTCATGCCGGTTCCTATGCGGCTCCAGCTCCCCCCTTCAGGAATGGGCTTTACATAACAATGTCTGAAGTGGAAGGCTTATTTTTGAGCAGTCCACAAACTTTGGCAAGCAGCTATCATAAGCATTTAATTAAGTCTTGAGATGGGAAACTATACTGGTGTTTTGGGAAGGACAACATACTCCCCTTTGTAGAAAACCAATTCTAAAATAAGCTTCCAATTTGAAATGTTCAAATAATATTTCACATACACCATTCTGCAAGCATCAAACTATACACCTATATCTTGGCTGCTTGCTTCATTACTTTGTGAATGTCTACTACAGCTTAGGGTATCTTGAACTGGCCTTCTGTCCGTATCAATTATCCATCCGTCCGTCCATCCGTCTGTCTGTCTCCGATTCAGAATAGCTTTGCTTTTAACTTCCTGATCTATTTCTTAAGAGACAAATGCCAATTTAATCCATGGCTTCATTTGGGGGGGACTGGAGGACAAAATTCGGTGGGAGGAATCAGCTGGATATAGAGTTACCATCCCTGAACCATAAGAAAAGAGTACACAAGTACACTCTGCAAAAGAAGATGATGATCCAGGGGCCGGAGGGAGGGGGTAAAATGTAGTAGGTATTCAATAAAATTCAAAAAATTCTGGAACATAATGTTTATTGATATAAATATAAAATTTTAATTCGAATGACCCGAACTTTCAATTAGTATAATTATAAAATCATATTAAATTACAAATTAAAGTAGGTAACCATGTACATTGCAATTACTTTTGCAATAAACATACATGGGAGAGATAATTGGAGCTTTCACAAAACCTAGAATGTAAAAATAAAAATAATTGAATTAATGTTTTGCCTTGCTTCAAACTTCAGCTAACAATTTTTTGTTCCCTGTACAATTGTAAAATTGTAAGCAATCAAATTATTTGAAGATATATTTAATCATTAACAAATTATCAGTTCCCTCAGTCAAGCTCAGAGCCTTCCTTCTCCTGCTGCATGCCAGATTGACGCCTGGGGGAGCCACTGGCGGGAGGTTTTTGGGGTGGAGCCTGAGGAGGGCAAGGTTTGGGGAGGGACTTCAATGCCATAGAGTCCAATTGCCAGAGCGGCCATTTTCTCCAGGTGAACTGATCTTTATCGGCTGGAGATCATGTGTATTAGCGGGAGATCTCCAGCCACCACCTGGAGGTTGGCTACCCTAGGACCCACAGTGCAGCAGGATGAGGCACCCCTGTTCCCCCACCCATGCCTTTTAAATACTAAAACAGAGGCCATTTCGGCACTTGAAAAGGAAGGGGGGAAAGAGTGCTTCATACTACTGCACTGGGGGTGCTGTCCCTGGCTATATCTTTAACCCCAACTCTACTAACAGTTTAATAAACCCTTTCTTCATAACTCTGAAAGGGAAATTCTAGCATGCAATTTTTCCCTGGTTGGGGCCATCACATACCTGCAAAGAAATTAGCAGTTTCCTCCATCAAGCTCTGGGCCTTTTCTTTCCTGCTGCCGGCCAGATTGACCAAGGGGGCTGGCTCTTGCAGTTGCTAATATGTGAACAGCTTTACTAACTGCCCTTGCTCTGTGACCTTTTTGCTCCCTGGGCCCTAAATTCTAAACCTTTTCATAGAAATAAAGCGTAAAAGTAAAAATGACATGGGTTACAAACGCATCAGTTGTGAACGGTGAGGACACATCAGATTTGGTACACAGAGGTTATATGTTGGGATTCAGCTTTCTAATTCCAGGCACAGGTCTCACTGGCACCAGCAGAACCCGTTATCGTTACCGACAACTTAGCCAAGTTTTCTAGGAGGCTGTGGGAAACCCTTTGCTGATCAGATCCTGGTAAACCCATCAGCCAAGCCAGCACTGGAGCAAGGCAAGGCCAACCAGGACAAGTTGACGTCCTTGCCAGGATGCAGCCTCCCAGCAAGGTCATTATCTCCACCAGTCTATGGTTAGTTTTTTCCCTTTAGTTCAACCCAGCTGCTACACAGCCAGATCTTGAAAAGGGGCAGCCCTGGAAGTGTGTGGTAGCAAAGTAAAAAAAACAAACAAAAAGCCTTTCGTTGTCTTTTCCTACATTTCTCTCTTTCCCACACTTTTCTCCTCCATTTTGCTCGCTTCCTTTCATGATCTGCTGTTTGTCTATCCCCATTTCTAATTTCTTTCTCTCCCCAAAAGCGGCTCACATCATTCTCCTCCATGTTATTCTCACAACAACCCTGTGGGGTTAGGTTAGGCTGAGAGCATATGAAGGGCCCAAGGTCATCCTGCAAGCTTCCATGGCAGAGTGGGAATTCCTAGATCCTAGTCCGACACTAACCACTACATAAGTTTTGCTTCCATTGCAAATAGCATGTGTGTGTGTGGGGTGGGGGAGGGAGAGAACCTCGGCCGAGATATTCCAGTTCCTTTCAGTTTTGGCCCTGGAACTCCCGAGATCACCCTGAAGATGGTGGCCAATTTTGAGATTCCTAGTTATAATTTCTGGTGAGTTACTGCCTACCACAAATGGACATGTGGCAGGCTGGGAGCCTGCCCGGCCATACCCCTACCTGGCCACCTCACATAGGATCCGGGCCCGCCCCTCTGGCTCCCAGCAGGCCGGCCCACCCACGCCTGGCCCGGCTGGCTGCTGCCCAGCCGCTCAGGAATGGCGCCGCCACCTGCCTCGGCCGCGGCCCAGGTAAGAGCAACCTGCTCCCTGTCCCTCTGCTCCTCTCCTCCCCCAGCAGGTCCGCAAACCCGGATCCCCCCGAGCGGGATCCGTTGCTTTTCAGTGGCTTGCCTTTGCGTGCTTGACTCCAATTTCCTTAAATGCCAACGTTTCAGAAACCGGGGTACATAAGGGAGGGAAATTGCTTGACGCTGGATCTGATCTTAGTTATTCCAGAGGAAAGCCAGGGCAATTCTATTAGAGTTACTACAGCAACAAAATCTCAAACTTTGTTCCTAAATATTTATCCTTGCGTCAATCAGATCAGAAGAATGTTGTTCAACTCCCTCCCTCCCAAGCTGCAGTGTGAACACAGTAATTTCTGAACAGGCAGTGACTTATGAAATTCTGGGGGAAGGAATAGCCAGGTCACTACTAACAAGCAGTTTATACAAGTAGCAAATCACATCATAAATCTGGACTGTAACATTTCCAATCAGTCAGGGGGATCACATGTTTGAATTCTCCTCCAATTAATTAAAAAAGAGATTTCCTCCAGAGAAAACTAGTACAACAGAGACTAGTCTCTTATCTAGTATAAGGATTTTTTAAATGGAATATTTGACTCCCCCCCACACACACACACACACACCGCTGGTGCATGTAGAATCCATGAACAGTTTTCCATATTGTTTGCTGTTTTTTGATACATGGGTGATAACATTGCTACACAGTTCATGAAAGCTGACTGAAAACATCCCTCAGTGCATCATTGAATGACCAGCAAATTAATTGCATGAGAGAAAATAAAAGATTGTGATTTTAAAAAGCCATTGCTATTTGCAGAACCCATTAATCCTATGCACCAAAACCCCCTAATTTTCTGGATACATAGAAAAATATAGTTTGATTTTATTGACCATATTTTGCTGGGGGCAGGGGGGTATTCCATGTCAAACTCTAAAAGGAGGTATCTTCCTACATATGCATTTTCATTGCAGGAAATGGCTAAAATGCCTCCTGGAGGCTTTCATACAAACGTAAAAGTCTCCTTTGCAAATTCAGAGCATTCCAAATAATTGCAAAGAGGTTCGTGTGGTTGTACTGTAGCAACGAGCAGTTTTTAAAAGGTCAAGAAGGTCTCATGCCGTAATTAGAATAGAATTATCCTTAGCTCTACAAAAGTGATCCAAAACAGAATTACACCCTTCCAAATCCATTGAAGCCAATGAAATTGGAAGGGTGTAACTGCATTGGATAGCACTGCAAGTCTTCCGCTATTATGTAGCTGCGTTAGGTATGGGGCAGACTTTTAATATGTCTGCTAAATAATCTGTTCCCACGCACTTAACACCAACAGACCTAAACTACATTGCTCAACTAGGATCTAGCCTTCCTCAGAGCGCATTACTCTTGTCATTTCATTTGTCAGTAAAACCTTGTTTACTTGCTTCCTGTTATTAATTATGGGAAACGGGATCCTTTCAGACTAGAGAAAGAGGCTCTTTTAACTCCTGTCTAGACTTTTGAAGAAAGTATTGATGAGCTCTTTCATGTCAAAGCAGAGAATGAGATAACAGGGTTTTTTTACACAAACAATGTAAAGACTTGTTACCAAATAATACCACTGCAACTCCTTACCCCCCTTATAATAGCCTCTGAAGTAATAATTCCTTACCTAGTCGAATACATTCTTCATTTGGCGGACTATTTAATTACTAGCGCACAGCATGAGTTCAGATCTCAACCGTCTACAGAAACTGTAAAAGATTTATATTACTGGCCAATAAAAAATCAGAAAAGGGGTGGGCAGGAGAGAATTCCTATGCCAAACCTTATGTCTGATTTTTTGGGAGTTTCATTAAATGTTTTTGTCGTTTGTTTTTCTGAAGATGTGTAGACTATAAATGGGCGCCTTAAGGATAAGCAAAAAAAACCCCTGCAGCTTACACTTTGTATATGTCTCAAAAGCAGGGATCTCTTTGTTAAGAAGATATAAGAAGATAAGAATGTAACCAATACTTGGAAAATGTATTTTAAAAAAAAAAGTTTGATGACCTTAAAGCATTTGTTACAAAAAAGGGGAGTGAGGAAAAAGTGAGCACGACAACTACCCATCAAAATCTGTGGGGATAGCATACATTTGTAAGGAATTGTTTAAAGTCTTACTCTGTAACTCTCTGTTCACAAACAGGGTAATCATATTACACCCTTCAAAGGACACTGAAGTCTTAGAAGGATGCAACTCTGCATAGGATTGCACTGCTAGGGGATATTCTTTTCAAACCAAGCCCTATTCCCTCCCTCCTTGAACTGTTACTGTCTAGCTGCTGTTTTAAGAGCTTTTGATTCTCTTTAGCTATAAGAGCTCCCCTTTTCTAAGCCCCTTGAATAGTGCTGAGTGGACAAAAAATTACAGATGCTGGGGGGGGGGGGTGAGCTGATAAATGACTGTGCAGCCCCTCCTCCTCCTTGCCTTCCCAGTGCCTAGACAGTCAGAGCTCCTGCCAAAACATGCTTGAAAGCTACCAAAGGAGACAAAGACACAAAGGTTCCCATTTGCTCGAGGAAAATCGACTTCATGTGTAAAACACCAAGGAGAAGAATTGAAGCTGGCAAGACGTACCTAGCTTCAGAAGCAAAATGAAGGAGAGAATATTCTTAGGAAGATGGGAACTGTATATGCCAAGTTCAACAAAACAGCTGCTAAGAGACAGTTTAGTGGCACTAGAGCGTATACAAAAGATGTCTGAATGGAAAGTCTTGGGTTCTGTGGAAAACAAGCTAATCCTTCTCCAGGCTATATGTGCTCTCCCCCACCCCATCCCCAAATCAAGTACTGTAACAAGGAAACTGAAAATTAATTAGCATACATTTACTGAATGCAAATAATTTATTCTCTAACCAATATTTTCTTAGAATTGGGAATGTTTTTCACAGGCCAGAGAAATGGGCGGAACACTGAAATGAGGCAAAAGGGATATGAGAAAGGGAGATTAAGCGTTAGCACCATGAGTCACAATTAATCTGATAACTCAAAGCTCTCATAACTGAGCATCAGAGCACATGGTTTGAGCATTCCTAGGAAGATTGACCCCTCTCACTTATACATTTCATACAATGCCCAACACTCAAGATGAGCCTTCAGATGAGAAGGGCATAGAATCTGATCTTGCCAAGAACTCAGCAGGACTTGCTTTGCCCACAGTATATCCTTGCTAGATGTAAGAGATGCATGGTACAAACCGGAATTCATAGAAGATAAACAGCTTTCTTCCATTGCCAATAAATTAAGACAATGGGCAGACACTCATCTATATCTGTTTTCTGAAATTAGGATTCTAGAACAAGGCCCTTTATTGTAGGGGTACACCAATTGTGGAACTCCTTCCCCTTTCAGATTTTCCTGTGCCTACATCTTTTATCTGGGAGTTTTACTATCTTTTAGTTGTAAGGTGAGTTCTGTCCTGTTTCGATAGGCTGAGAATGTTGGCATGAACACAACCACTAGGTGAACTTCTCTTTCTTAAACTCCATTGATTACACATGGCAACCTCCTCACTTGATCACTTTGATGCTTTCTTGCAACATCTGGTTTGGGCACACTACCACGATGAACAGCTTTGTGACAGTAGCTGCTTGTACTACAGGGTTGGGCCACGGCAGCATGCAACTGCTTTTGCCCAGTCCAGGAATTAAATCATATTTTACCACAAGAGTCCGTATCCCCCAGTGTTATGCTTGGGTTAAGACTCAGGTGGGCAACATGAACTGTAAATCACAGCATCATTTGGAATTTTCCTCACTTCTATAGGACTGAAACTGGATAGATTTGGACTGCATTTTGCACCTGCACAGTCACTGGCATGTATCCAAGAAACTGCTAGACATTATTGAAAGATTATCTAGATTCATGAGCAGACGCTGAAGACATTCAGTGACACATAAGTAGTAAGTCATAACTCAAAAATCTCAAATGGGTTTTTAATATCTTTTTAATTTGTTTTCCTTTAAAAATTGGAGACAGCAGCACATGGGTGCGAGTGTGGCCATGTCAAGAAATCATGTGATAAAGCAGTATAATAGAGCAAATCAGAAGCATCCAAATTCATTCGGATACATCCAAACAACTTGCCCAACAATCAGCTCCTTGCTTACAACTGGCAAGCAAAATAAAGACAGAATAGTTGAGCAGATTTAGTGCTGTTCACCCATGCTCAATTTTCCAAAATGTATTTATTATGCTGATTTTATCACTTATTTGTATTATTATTTATCGTTTAAAAATTTTAATGGTTAGCTGCACTGAGTGCTTTAAATAGAAAAAAAGAGACAGAATTCTCTTATAAGCAAAAAATGACAGCCATTTCCCAAGGGATAGTTTACCATAATGTGCATGAAACCACGTGCATTACTGGTCATCTGTATCATCCTGCCAAGTGGTAAAGAAAATTATAAAACACATCAACTCCCAATTGGAATGTATATCTTCACAAACACTTCTGAGCAAATGTTGGCCTTTCATTTCTGGCCATAAAGAAGATTGGATCATAGTTGTGTGGTCATACAAGTTGGAGGACAGATCAAACAGATGCTACATTTTTATCAGAGAAGGAGAATGTGATACTTCATTTTATTGTGATATCCTCTGAAAAATGGAAACTGCAACTCCAGATTTTAGGCTGCTTTAGCAAACACTTTTAATAACATGGTACAACTGAACGGAGACAGCAACACACTCTATAGCTCTTTTCAGACTTGATTTTGGCATACTGAACACACACTACCCACCAGCTTCCTGGTGTGGGCCATCACCATTTTGTATGAAAATAAGGCAATGCTAATATTTTTTCAATACACATAAATGCAGGCCCTCAGAAATCAAGTGCTCCATTTGCCTATACTGAAGCTGAGAAATATGCACCTTGCCTTATTCACAGAAAATGGTGACCATGCACATTGAACATGAGCTGCCAGTTCAAGCAGTTGGTGTGACAAAACTGAACATCTGAAAAAGGGTTATATGCTGCAGAAGAAATTACTATACATAAACATGCTGTTCCCCCAAAAGTCACTTCCATTTGCTCTCTTCTCAACCTCACTGGTCTTGAGTTTGTCAGCTTACTTTCCTCTGATATAGGAGTGGCAAATATATGGCCCACAGGTCAGATCTGGCCCTCGAGCCAGCTGAGGCAGCTACCTTCTGCCCAGTCCCAATCTGGGCTGGAGAGGCATGGCCCGGCCCGACCAAGTGACATGAGCTTGACACCACTGCTGTAACTGATATATCTATCAATGCAGTGTGATTTGTGGAAGACTTCAGAAAGAATTCCAAAGGACAAAATCCACCGTATTTGCTGGCAGAGAGAAGGCAACATGAATGATCACTTCAGATGGATATGGGAAAATTTGCTGTAAATATATAGGTTCAAAAACTGACTCAGATTGTTCAATTTCCATGACTACTGGTGTCTACCTTTTAGATTGTTTCTCCCCAGCTCCTGCAGCTCTACAAAACTTAAGATTCATTTTTATGTTAGTTTTTGCACTGATATTTTTCTCATGTGCATGCTGGAGCAGGCAACATGTGCAAGTTTGTGAATACACATGATATTCTTCCACCTGTGCATACTTGCTGGAAAATTATCTTTGAGATCGCTGTATGCCAGTGATGTCCATCCCAGAGTTTGGTTTGCCAGATCTCAGATTGTTTCAAGATTTTTCCTTTATCTACCCGAGTTAGAAAGCACCGAGTACCAAGGCCAGACTACCATTTGGTGGGGCAAGAGGGCTGCCCCTGGCTGAGGCAGCATTACAGGAAAGAAAACTATCCGTTGTTTATTATTAAATGTTTACCACTACGAAAGGAGAACCAATTTCTTGTCTCAGGCAGAAAATGTCCTGGGCTATCTCTGCCAAGTGAATATGAAATAAAAAAACACAGAAGTCACACACCCTTTAATAATGCTCAATAGCCACACAGTCTATAATAGCTTCTGTATTTTGATGGGAGTGAAAGTTCCAGTGTGTATAATGTATCTGCAGAGGAGTGTAGGGGTAAGCCTTGTATTCATATGCTCTCCCCTCTGCTACACAGAACCTTTAGAATGAACGAGGCTCTATACATGAAAATGCCTATCAAAATAGGTACTATTTTAATAATCAGTCTAACTCTTTTTGGCAGAAGATGTATCCCATGAGCTGGGCCAATGGAAAGAGGAATACAGGAGAAAGATAGAAGAGTCACAGACTCATTCTTACACCCCATGGCATACTGAGGGCATGTGTGAAGAAAGACATATAAAATAAATGCTGGATCAGAAAATAATAAGGATTTCACATATTACGTGGTATATTGGTTATCTAGGCAATCCCATTTAAAGAAAAACTGACATTACTACCCACCTCAACAAAAGATCCTCCAACCAGCCTTTGCACAGTCTCTTTTATCATGATGCCAACTTTATGTGGTTCCTAAGCAACAGCCCTTTAGTTTAAATGTACTCAAATGTTCCCTTTCGGGAGTTAAGCAAAACTGCCAAAACAGCAACATGGTTGATCTATATGGTGCCTCTGGAAACCTTACATTGTTTTCAAATGTGGTCATATTGAATTAACCCTGTCACTAATGAGCCAAACTACACAACATAACTGATCTGCAAAAAAAGTATTCAGCAGGGATGGGGATGGTTAACTGTTCTTCCCTGTTCATAGTTAAATTGTGGAACGCCCTGCCCCAGGATTTGGTGATGGCTGCCAACTTAGAAGGCTTTGAGAGGAGAGTGGACATGTTCATGGAGGATAGGGCTATCCATGGCTACTAGTCAAAATGAGTACTAGTCATGATGCATACCTATGCTCTCTAGTATCAGAGGCACGCCTATTATATTAGGTGTTGTGAAACACAGGCAGGATGCTGCTGCAGTCATCTTTTATGTGTTTCCTAGAGGGACCTGGTTGGCCACTGTGTGAACAAACTGCTGGACTTGATGGGCCTTGGTCTGATCCAGCATGCCTTTTCTTATGTTCTTATGCTTTTTCCCATGCCATTTCCCCAGTCATGAATGTCCCCCTTGGACTGCTTTAAATCCCAGTGTTGGGGAGGACAGAGACACGTTTGTCTGTTTTTTTCTATGGGGCTTAAATCAAGGGAGGGACCATAGCTCAGTGGCATAATGTTTGCCTTGCATGCAGAAGGCTCCAGGATTGGACCCTAGAATCTCCAGATAAAAAGGATCAGTAGGAGATGATGTGAAAGACCTCACTCTGAGACCCTGGACAGCCACATCTAGTCAGAAAAGACCTGATCTCAACCTATCAATGGTCTGTATAAGGCAGTTTCATGCATTCATAATAGCATGGTATAGTGGTCAGAATGTTGGATTAAGCATCCATGTACAAATCCCCGCTCAACACAAAATTCACAATTTGACCTGGGGGTATTCATTTGTCAATCTAATCTCTCAGAGTTGTTGTGAAGATAAAATGGAGGAGAGGAGAACTATATACATCTCCTTGAGCTAGTCAAAGAAAGGGTAGGAGAAAAATGTGTTGAATAAATAAATAAAGCAGCCGTGGTAGCTTTAGTCAGTCAGGGAAATGGCATGGGCAGGGGGAGAGTTAATTTTTTGTCATTAAATTAAATGCTGGGGTTCCCAAACATCATGTTATTTATTTTATTTATGTTATTTGTTTTATTTAGGTACAAAATTTGTACCCCACTTTTCTGCTCTCATCAGGGCCACCAAGGCAGATTAAAAACATGCATAATAAAAACACATCTTAAAAAGCAAGAAATGAAAACCAAGTTACAATATACATACAGTACACATCCATAAAAACAACAATTAGAAGCAGGATAGAAAGGAAGAATCACTGAGGGAACACAAGGCAACTATGAAAAACAACACTGAAAAATGCATATATTCCCCCACCAGGAGAATATAACACAAGATATACAAGCACAATACAGACTGCTAGGGTGACCAACCTCCAGGTGGGTCCTAGCAATCTCCCCGAATTACAACTGACCTCTATGCTACAGAGATCAGTTCCCTTGAAGAAAATGGCTGCTTTTGAGGGTAGACTCGGTGGCTTTATAGTTTAGTGAGGTCCCTCCCCTTCCCAAACTCTGCCCTCTCCAGGCTCCACTCCCAAATCTCCATGAATTCCCCCAAGAGTTGACAACCCGACACACTGCAAATACATTTACAGTGCAATCCTAAAGAGTTGCACGAATCTAATCCAGTTGATTTTAGTGGGATTTAGAAAAGTGTAAATTGGTTTAGGACTGCCCTTGTAATTAATCTCACTGAAAAATTTCTTGTGTTGCTTTGACATTCTTACAGACATGTTGAATGAATGGACTTCTGCATCTATTTAGTGGCGACATCTAGACATGCAGCCCCCCTCTCCCAAAATGTTGCCAGTCGTAGCAGATTGCAGGGTGGAAGCAGATGGTACAAGACTGTATTGTTGCTACCAAAACGAACAGCCTCTTGGCATCTCTTCCTCTCTCCCCTTGCAACAGAAAGTACATAGTTTGTGAGGAAAACTCACAGTGCGGTGACTGCATCACTCTTTTGTATTAATGGACATTATTAGAAATGAAAGAAGGATTTTTTTCCTACCAGCTATTAATCTCCTGTAGGGCCTTGGAAGATGACTGCAATGGTTAGGAAGGTGCCTAAAGGAGTAGTCAGTCCTTTAGTTATGGTGATCACAAGCCATGTCAGGCTTTAAAGGTCAACCCCGAACACTGAATTGTGCCCAGAAACAAATTGGGAGTCAGTGTAGATGGCCAAGATTGGAGAGATATGGTCCCTGCAACCCACTCTAGTCAACATCCTGGCTGCAGCCCTTTGCACCAACTAAAGTTTTCAAACATTTCTCAAGGGCAGCTTCATGTAGATAATCAAATCTAGATGTAACTAAGGCATGCAGTGCAGTGGCCAGACCATTTCTGCCCAGGAGAGGTTGCAGCTGGCTAACCAGTCCAAGCTGGTAAAAGGTGTTCCTGGCCACAGCTGTTGTTATGTATGCATGTGGGTGTGGGTGATTGAATCAAGGATGTTATGTATGCATGTGGGTGTGGGTGATTGAATCAAGGGAAAGAGCTCCTTGTAATTGCATTAGGGGGAACCCTGGGCAACTTGGAGTTCCCCAAGGCTCTGGTATGTTCCAACTGGCTACTGGGGTTCCCCCCCCATCAAGGTTGTGGGGGGAGTGGCCACAGGCAGCCAAGTGGGCATATAAGCAGGGGTCTGGTCACTGTAGTTAGTTCTGTTCTTGTTCATACAATAAAGCGGTTGCTGTTGGAACTCCGTCTCCGTCCTCGTGTGTCCCCCCCCCACGTGGAATTAACAGCTGTCACATCCATCCGTAGGCCTGGGTCCAAGAGGACGCCCAAACTGTTCCTTCAAGGGGAGTGCAGCCCCACTTGCTTACTTAAAACAAAGGAAGCACAACTTAACCTGCACATGTTGGAACATTTGTCTCTTGTATTTCCCTTAGTATCTGCACAAATTGTTCCAGCAAAAAAACAGCTATACTGGATAGGTATCAGATGCATGAGTGTAACTAGAAACCTATATGTGAGAGCATGCATCATACAGATAAAAAGTGACAAGTTAGGCAAAGCTTTTGTACGAATTTCAAAGAAGCTGATATGAAACTAGATGTTACAGGAGATGAATGGCTGGTAGAAAAACATCAATTTCTTCTCTCACCTCCAGTAATATCCTTTAATACAGAAGATGTAATGCAGCCACTGCACTGTGAGTTTTCCTCTCCCTAGCAAACAGCAGTGGTGGGAAGTTTGGGCAACTCGCTGCAGGGGGGCGTCCCCTCACAAACTGTTTTTGTCCATAGTTGTTGTGTGTCAGAGTTCCAAATGGACGTTTCAAGCCAGTTCTATTCAGAAGACAGTAAACATGACAGTCAGAAAACTGATCTTAATATATTTAAGTTGGGATTTCAACAGAGATCACATGTTTTGTAACTATGTTTGAAAAGCCAGTGGCAGATGGGATTTTAGCACAGAGTCTTGACCCAAGGCAACACTTTTGGTGTACTTTCAGGCAGCTAAAAAAATCAGTCTTATCCTTGGAATGAGGTTTTATTAACCTTCTGTGCCATTCATCAGCTACTACTGCACCTCACACAAAATATTTAGCTAGTAATACTCTAATGTCAACTAACCATAGAAGCCTGTAAAGGATGAGACTTCTTGAAGTTATCGAGAAAACTGACATACCATTTTATCTATTTCAGTTAGGGATGTGTACTGCTCCGATTCTACTTAAGTTAGCCATGCCTAACATACTAAATCTGGGAAATTTACCAAGTCCTGGGAGGGCTGCAACTTGCGGACTTGCCTTTGGTTTGGTTTGTAGGTCGCTTCAACTGAGAAATAATTGGACAGAATTCCGCAAATGCATGTGAAAAATAGAATCTAATCCTAACCATTCATGCTTGTGTAACTGCTTGCCTAGCATCCCTGTACTGCTGCTACTATCCGGTTATGGAGAAGTACACTGAGCAGCTCACAGCAGTACTATACGGAACAGTTGTAAATTCAGCAGTTTCTGGGGCTGAGGTGTTAATGTGATAGGAGTACAGAGGATAATTAAAATTCAGAGAAATGCTCATCTTTGATGACAGGCCCAGAGTGGGGTGATGAAATTACATGTATTGCAAGGAACAATGGAAGTTTTCAATTATTTGAGATTTTTATGTACCTCTTTTCTGTCATGCCCTCAAAGTGGCTTCCAGATATACAGATAATTCCATAAACATTAAAACCAACAATAGCAATACATTTAAATGTATTGTCAATTTCCAAACAGTTCTTTAAAATGATTCAGCCATAAACATCTTTGGAAAGGTGGCCAGAGATTCTACTTCCTGCATGTCTGTGGGGAGCCTATTCCATGGGACTGGGCCTGCCACTGGAAAAGCCCAAGTACCAGCTGAAACCGTCCTAACCTCCGACACTAAGACTGGAAACAGCCCCAGTTGTGACAAGTGTAGTACTCTTGAGGGTTCCTACCAGGAGAGGCCGTCTGGCAGGTATACAGGTTTCAGGTTGTTAAGATCTTTGAAGCTTAAAACCAGCCCTTGGAGTCCATGGACACTTTAGCACACACCCAAGTAGTCATATAATTTACTCTACCATGGTCCTGGTTAATACAGTGACAAATCTAAGAGCAGGCAAGTGGTGATGGTATCAGTCCACTGAGGTATAAAGTGAAAGTAACACCACATGACAGTAATACCACCTGCTGCACAAATAGTCAACCCAATTTCTCAACATGTCGTTCTAAGAAATGTGGGTTGGTTCTGTGAAAAGTGTGCTTCTGAGGTCACCAACCCATCTTTAAGACAACACCTGTGTCATTCAATCTGGACTTATCGCATAAATTCAACTGGGCTATTTGTGAATAAAGTATTGCCAGCAATTAGAGCCAGGTGGCTATCACATTTGAATACATACATCAGCACTTCTGAAAATAAAACTGTTCTCATTTCAGAGACTGAATATGTGCATTGAAATTAAATTTGTGTTCCTGAATTTAGAAAGAAAACCCCCGGAATGTCATAAGACAAAACAAAATGGAAGAATATTCCCACATTTGAAATTTTAAAATTGAATACATGTTATCTAGTGACCCAGAATAGTTTTTCAGTTAATAACATGTGATTTCAATGAGTTACTTCCTAGCATGCATGCTTCAGATTGCTAGGTCAGATGATGAACTTTCTGGCCTTTTTGCTTGCATGGACTTTTAAAAATCTTTAATTGCTTAGAGCAAGTTGTCAAAGCATTGCTTAGAGCAAGTTTCAAAATATGCGTTATTTATTTTATTTTATTTTATTTATACCCTGCCCTCTCCAAAACAATTTTTTTTAAAAACCAAAATTTCATGTTGGGCAAGTAAAAATCAGTGAGTTTAAATTTTTAAGAAGGTTTTCAAAACAGTGGGACTACTGAACAATCCTCTACATTTCAAAAGATTTCCATTGCTTCACTAGAAAGCATCTGAAATATATATTAGAGGGTTTCTGCTAAACCCAGCAGACATTTCCCTGAACAGCCAGGAAAAATAACTCTCTCCCACCCAAAAACAAATTCCCTGATAAAGAAAACCTGAATGTCATATTGGAACTACTATCAACTCTCCTTAGATGGGTAATCTAGAAATCTTCACAAATAGTGACAATGGAAGAAAAGCAGTACCAAATGCAACCACCGTCCTTTTGTTTGCAAATACTGGGATTTTCCAAAATCCCCATTCACATTGGTGCACTCAAAGCAAGGGGCTCTGGGGGTCTCGGGGTCTTTTCATAACAGCAAGCTAGTGGCTTTGATTACAGTCCAATCACCTTTACATAAGCAGTGTCTGTCACATAATTAAACTAATGTGGGAGGGGGGATGAAATGTAAGCAGTCTTCCAACTCACAAGAGCAATGCTTGCAAGAAAAGCTCCCCTCAAATCAAGGACATGAGATCACAGTACATACACAGTCACGGAACTGTTAAACTCTTTTTATGCTTGAAACGTTAAGTTTGATTTGGAAGCACTTATTTAAAAAAACTTTGCTTGCAGTCAGATCGTGTATATTGCATAAAGAAAGAAAGACACAGGTTGATATGGTGACGGATGACCACAGATTCTTTACTGCTGTTTTATTAATCAATGTTAGCCGATCTGTTTAGTGTGGTATTTAGGTTATTGTTTTCAACGAGCAAAATGCCCATCGTTGTGACTGGAGAGGTAGAGGCCTTGCGTCATAAGGAACCCCACTGGGAGGTAAAGCACATCTCACCATGGGAGATCCCTGAGGGCCAGGATACATGGTATTAGAATCAGAGGACAGATTTTGTTTCTGCCACAGTGGTGTCCCTAAGTGCTTTTACTTTTTTCTGTAAATGAGAATAGCACTCATTCACAGATAAAGTGAAAGGATACCTTTGGAAACCCTGTAGGATATACTTTTATCCCGCGTGATCTTTGCCTTTGAGAAGCAAGCCTGTGCGTATTTGCCCAGCCCCAGCTTGGGTTCTGTCAAACTGGATGCGAAGGAATGTTGGAACGGACTGAGGTGCAGAATTTGCTATTTGTGACTGTTGGAAGCTACAGGAGGAGCCTGCAGAAATCTCTCATCTCGTGTGTTGGGGGGTGGGAGAGACTGTTCTCTCTCATGGCCTCCACAGCTACATATTTATGTAGTTCTACTACTCCCTCCACACTGTTGCTGTTTTCATCTAACAATTCAAACATACTGTTTCTATTAAGTCTCCTTTCCTTTTTTATTTTTCCCAGATGAATTGGACAAGATAGGCACGCAACAAAGGGAGCTCAAGGCACTTGTCTGGCATCTTCTGCGTCAACTCAAGAGGAGCACATGAAGAAGGTTATCAGGTCTCAAAGGTACAGTACAGAGACTGGCCTGTTCCACTATAATGCTAGTAAACCACTGAAATAAACCATTCCTGTGAACCATATCAAAATGCCAGAGAGATGGAGAAAAAAATGTATAGTTCATCTCCCTCAGGGACCGGGTCTGTTGTTTTACACACAAAGCCAGGACTAGTTGACATTAAAGCTTCTATACCTATTTACGCTGAACGTTTTTATTTGGCACAATAGCAGGATTCCTAAGATTTGATTTTGAGATTTGTTTTTTGTTTTCAAATTTCCAGTCTTCACAATTGTGGAGATCAATTTGGAGTTGTTTGACATTGCAGGTGTGAGCTATAAAATGCTTTCATCTTGAGGGTAGGAAGAACTGCTATGACTTACAAAGCAGCATCCCTCTCATGGCTTTGAATTATGTTCCTGCTAAATAACAAATAACTAGTGTTCTCCCATCCTGACTTCTAAGAGGCACTAGATGGGTTCCATGTTTGGACAAGGACAATTTTTTTTTTAAATCAGAGAAGGAAACCAAAATAATTTCCCATATACAGTCCAGAAATGGAAAGGAAAGCAGATAGTGGGGCCAGAGCTGCATGGTAGGAACAAAATTGATTCCTATGTGCTGCACATGGAAGTGCCTTGCTGTACAGAAAAAGCCTGCTGTCAGGAAGGGGAACTTGTATACGGACAGGAAAGGGCCAGAACCAGTCACAATGGGGAAGGATGGAACAAGATAGCCCGTACAGCTACCTGAGCCCAAGAAGGGCCTTGCGTTCCATTGAGTGGCTGAAAGATAAGGTTTCCAGTTCAGCTCCCAGAAGATTTGCAGCTAGAATCAATCTGTGACTAATGAACATGACAGATCTTGGCCTCAACATTTGACACTTTTAAAGAGACAATAAATTTAAGAATGCACATTGACCAAGATGTGGAAAAGCGTGCATAGATTTGGAATCTGAAACATGCACATGTTTAAGACTTTAGCCACCTTTATGAATATCTATATTCTGCAATATCTACATTTATATAACATTGACCTGTGCCTGTCCCAGCTCAACTGCTGCACTCTACCACTACCCTTGGCTCTAATTTAGAAGCCACAATATGGACCCATCTTCAGAACCCCCGAGAAAGGGACCGGGCTGGGATGCAGCAGCTGCAGGCTGTCCAGTGCTGGGGAAGATAGTTATTTATGCATTTTGCCTCCTTCAGGTGTCACTCCGAGCCTCCCCCCATGCACTTGCCCCGCAGCTTCAAAAACCTCTTTTATCACAAATTTAAATTTTGCCTTGACCCCAAAGCGAAGCTAATTGAGGCAATTCCTGTGCATAGTGTTAACTTTGGGTTTCTTTTCTCACGCCCATTCCTTCTTGTCCCTCCCCCTTCAAACCCCCTCCCCTTTGAAGCCATTTTCAGGAAGTGTGTTTTAAGATCTTGGGAACGGAGCTGGGTGTTTCTCCCCTCCCGCCTTACAGGCTACCTTTCTGGTCAGTTTCAGCAGCCAGAGTTCTTTCAAATTTGCCAACATTGAACCCCTGCTTTGAGATAGCCAGAAACAAATTGATGGGTAGGGGGTTCTTTCTCTGCTTTGTCTGTAACATGGTGCTCCATGACCCCCCATTCCCCATCCGCCCACCCCCACTGGTTGTTGTTGTCGTTTTTGTTAGCAATCACTCGCAAATGGAAAAAAGGGTTTTATGCCTTTTTATGTGTGTGTGTGGACTCTTCCCAGCTGTGTTCCCTCCCGATCTCAGGTATTTGTTTCTTAAAATGCTGTGGTGGCTCAGTTAAAAACTAAGCAGAGAATCACGCCCAGGACACAAGCCTGTTAATTTTTTTGTCTAGCATATTCATTTTACCGATAAAATGAGGAATCTATAAATAGAAATGAAGACAAGCACATCCAAGGGAAAAACCCAGCGATCCCTCCCCCCCATTTGGGTGTCGTGGTGCTTAATTGCCTGATTGGGGGTGGGGGAATGCTGTGTCTTTCCCTGGGCTGGTCTTGTCTTCATTTCTATTTATAGATTCATAATTTTATCGGTAGAATGAATATGCTAGACAAAAAAAATTAACCAGCTTGTGTCCTGAGTGTGATTCTCTGTTTTGTTTCTTAAAATGCTGTGGTGGCTCAGCTAAAAACAAATACCTGAGATCAGGAGGGAACACAGCATGGCAGATTCCACACACACACACACACACACACACACACACACACACGTCCTCTTAAAGGCATGAAACCCTTTTTTCCCCATTTGCGAGTGATTCCCGATGCATTGAGCTAGCCTGAAACAAATTGGTTGGGGGTGTTTTTCTGGACCCACCTCTGCTTTGGCCGTAAAATGACCACACGGTTAATTACAAATGCAAGAATCCCTCTGCAGAGCTGGTGATGTATTTCAAAGAACACACTACAGCCCATTACAAAGCAGCATTGTCAGGGGGGAGGGACTCAGAAGCTCCATATTTTGCTGGGGATGAATGGGATGAATAATTGAGGACAAGATGCGATAGGAAGATCTTCGGGGCAAAAAGACCCTTTGGATAACAGTTTTTAAAATTCGAATCAGAAAGCTAAGGGGCAAATCAGTGCAAATTTCCCCTGAATAAATGGCCTGTGGCATTGTACCCCACTGAGATCCCTATCCTCCCCAGCCTCCATCCCCAAATTTCCAGCAGTTTCCCAACTTTGAGGTGACAACCTTACCCCCTATCCCTTGCTGGTGGCCAGGGGTGACCTGGCAACCCTGATTTCTATAATTAGTGTGAAACAATTTATTTCCAAAAAAACGTACTTGGAAAATCCAGGGTATAATTTAGAATTTACAAAGAAATAACCAAACATCTATTTAAAACATTCTTGTTGGGCCTAGTTCACTCTTCAAGTTCTTGTGATGATGCAGCAACTGACTGCTGCTTGAAAAGAAGCTTGGCTCTTGCTGAAACTCAGTGATGCTAATACGTTGTAGAATTACCATAGCGCACACTACTGGAAAATCGAAGACAGACACAGATGCCTTTGTTTGTACCTTTGTTGATGCCTTAAGAGAAAAGATGCTTTGGAAAAAGATGTTCCCTCAGATACGCTAGATCCAGGCTATTTAGAGTTTTTTGTATGCTCAACAATTGTCAATGCTGTTGTCTCTTTCTGTACACACAAAGTATATTAAAGATATTTTAGACACTGTCTCACTATCCCAGTCCTTTCCAAAGTGGTGGGGGAGTAGAGAGCCACTAATTTAATAAAAACCCTCACTGAGTGGTCAGACAGACAGACAGACTGGAACTTGAGAATTATAGGTGAAAGCAACAAAATGAAGGCTTGAAAGCTATAATTTCTCTTTTTGTGGTAGAATCAGAAGCAGCTGTTAGATGCAGGCAAATTAAAGATTTAGGCTTCCTTAGACAGCCTAGGACCAGAAAACTACCAAGAAAAACAAATAATTTGTACCCATTTTTAAGAATGTCTAAACATTAGTCCCTGCTATTTTCTTCTTGCAGCTATTTCTACAGCTACTCTTTGCCCCATGTATGCCCACAGACTGCAACCTTAAACTATTTTTTCTCTGGGATTTCTGACACATTCTTAGTTCTTTGAGAAGGAGAAGGTTTTGTATGGGCATTTTCCATCTTGACAGCCTGCTGAACTATTTTTGAATGGTAAAAAGCCAAATATTTACAACAACCATATAGGTATGCATGGAGGAAATAAAATGCATAGAATATTACTAAGATTTGATATCTATGTTTGAACATTTCAGCGGTTCAAAGCGCTTGACATATGTCAAGGCAACAGACCTCAGGCAAGATGTTACACTTGCACCTTGGTGGCCTATTGCTTTGTACAGCTTACCAGGCAGATCAGAGTCATGTTCTTACAAGCTTCCACATCACTGGTAGACACCAGCAAGGGCAGAAATATGAGCAGGTGATGGGTATGATTCATGCAATATGCTAAGACCAGGCTGAGAAGGTCTGTGTGTGAAAGAAACCCCCTAGGGATGCTTTCCTATAACATTTATGCCAGCTCTTAGGAAACCTCATAACAACTTAATATTTATTTCATTTATTTACTTCATTTTATACCCCCACCTTGCTGCATTTTATACCCCCACCTTGCTGCACAATGGGGACGCAATGGCTTACATTTAACCTCCATTTAACCTCAGAACAACCCTGTGAGGTAGGCTAGGCGGAGAGTGCGTGTCTGGCCCAAGGACGCCCAGCAAGCTTTCATGGCAGAGTAGTGATTCAACCCTGGGCCTCCCAGATACTAATTGAACATTCTTGCTGCTACACTACACTGGCCAAGGTTAAGACATGATCTGAGAATTACCAGAGTGAAGGGTCACATTAGTCGATACAACAGCTTCTCCAAAAGATGTGGAATTCATTCTGGCCATGACACATCCAAAATCATCCAACCATGTCCAAGTTACAAGGAAAATGAAAGGAAGAAAAAAAAACATACATGGCTGGAGGTAGGGGAAGTTGGTCATTTGTTTGTCCTGCTTCTGAATGATGGCTGTTTCAACCCTGATGGATAAATACTGGCTTCTATGATGAACACAGCATATCTCATTTGCTGACAAGCAATTCCTTTCTCTTTGTTTAGTCAACCAAGCTTGCAGATTAAAGAAGTATAGAAAGAAGGGGAAGGGGTGTCTCTCCCCTGTAGTGAGGCAAACTGCCACTGTATTGGTGCATCCACCTTTGCTTCAAGAGTGACTGAGCTAAATATTCTTAGTACATTCTTATGCTGTCAGTGCTCTTCTTTTTGGTCATCTCCGAGGGAAAAAGAGCTAATGTTAGCTCTCTTTAGTAGCATCAGAGATATTATTCAGGGATGAATTCATTAAAGGTGGTATGTTACTTCTTTACAAGAGAGAGCCACTGAAAAAAGTTGACATTTTTGCTCAGACCCTCTCAGCACAGTACCCTCTATAAATTCCTTCAAACTAAAAGAGAATCCCCCCCCCCATCCTGATTAGGTTAGCTTTAAAGCCCCTTGACACGGCTTGGATTTAAACTCTGGCCCAGTTTTTGTATCTATAGATATAGATATATAGATATATACACACACGCACACACACACACACACACACTATGGACTAGACTCTATGGGCATGCATCATGAATGCGCATCATACCATCTGTCTGTTCCATTTGTCTGTGCAGTTCTGCAGTCAAAACAAATCCGTCATCCCAGATTTGCTGGTGGTGGGTTGCCTAGGAGCCAGGATTACAGCATGGCTCTTGAATTTTTGTAAAAAAAAAAATCGGTAGTGCTGTCGTTCATGATACTGCTTGCCTCTTCAATTATGTTTTTATCCATGAATCTCACAAGTTTTTTTGAAATTTTTTAATGCAACATGCCCAGTTCCCTTAAGGAGCCGGGGGGGGGGGGTTCAGCATTATCCTCATTTTAGAAGAGAACTGAAGAATAGTGATTTATGCAATTCATTCCATGTCGTGAACAAAAATGCCAAAGCACAACCAGACAGTTGTTTTGAGTGGGCCTGGGAAAACTTGTTTCCAGTATAACCTGGCAACTTCACATGGCACAGGCTCTGCCTCAGAAAGACTTTAAAAAATACAGGAAAATTTGTTTTGGAAAAGAACCTACTTCTATATACTTCACACACAAGCTGAAGACAGATGATAAGGAGTTCCCCCTCCCCCATAATTGAAAGTAGTGCCATTATTGCCTGTGGTGGGCACATTCATCCCTCATTCACCTCCATCTGCAGTTTTTTTGATTAACTTCAAAACCTTCCTAAATCTTTTTGGCTACAGATGACAGTGGGACAAAAGAAATTAGTGTGTAAACCATGAGAAATGACACCTTTATTATGTCACCTTTAACTCTCTGAAACACCCGGGCTGCCTCCCAGCATACACATGCACTTGCTTTTTCAAATTTTCTTGATTGTCCTCTCATCTTAACTAGCAAATAGTTAACAGTATCATTTAGTACCTTTTTTCAAAAAATCAGATTATTTATGCAATACTCAGTAAAATAAGCTGACCACAAGTAAGAAACGTTAAGGGAGATATGGTTTATCTTAAGGACTGTAACTCCCTATGCATTAACTCAGTGTACCATATTCTACTATTTAATGTAATCATCATCTGTATATCTAATAATGACCTGTGACGCTCATCTGTGAATACCTAAATCCCTGAATTGGGACCACACTGACGCTAAAGAGATTCTTCTGCAAACTTGGGGTACTCCCCATGTAAAATAAAAATAAATGGGGTTTTAAATTCCCTCAATTTGTTTTGAAAGAAAAAAAATCGTCTGCGCATATGCAGACAATGCACTTAGTTTTTGAACTGGCGCTGGCTCTGCCTGGATTCGCTCTGAGCCCAGTAGGGTTGCCAGCTCCAGGTTGGGAAATAACTGGAGATTTTTGTAGCAGAGCCTGAGGAGGGCAGGATTTGGAGAGGGGAGGGACTTCAATGCCATAGTGTCCAATTGCCAAAGTGGCCAATTTCTCCAGGTGAACTGATCTCTATCAGCTGGAGATCAGTTGCAATAGCAGGAGATCTCAAGCTAGTACCTGGAGGTTGACAACCCTAGGGCCCAGCCAGGGTGGCAGTGGACACCTGGAGCAGCTCTGGGCCTGCTCATGGTGGCAGAGGATGCCAAGACCTGCTCTGAGCTCAGAGCAGCTCCCAGGCAGCTTTGCTGGACTTAAGGTAAGTGGTGGGGGGCTGCGTAGAGGGAGTTGGGATTTCCCCCCCCCCCCCCGCCGCCATACACACGAGACTTGCAGGCTTCCCACGTGTCTATGTACTGATAGCAACATCAGCCAAATTTGGGGTTACTTAAATCTGGTGATTGGAGCTGTGAACGAAAAAGAGAGATCTTTCTACAAAACTGAAAAGAGCCCCAGATTTGCAGAAAAATGAGAAATCTTAAAACCAAAACAAAACATGGGGGGTTTAAGAAATCAAAAAATTATAAAACGAGAGCCCGCAGGTTTAAGCAACAGATTCCCTCAGTGGCCATTGCTAGGCAGCCACAGCATTCTAGGCTTGGTTCTGACAATAAAAGGCAGTGGGAGGGATCAGGGCCCATTCCAGGGCTGTTTTGGCCTTTGAGGGAAGACTCATTGGGACCAGGCCTAGAGTTGCCAGTTCCAGGTTGGGATATTCCTGGAGAATTTCCGTGCCTGTGCCACCCAGGGATGCTGGGTGGGCTTTCTGCTGGTGTCCCACTGACGCAAAGCCCTGCACCGGTGACCCAGGGAATGTTCCTGGGTGTGCCGGGGGTGGAGCTGCCAGTAGGCAGCTTCCTGTCCCCTTTTGGCCCGGCACGCCAGCGGGGAGAACAGTGTTGCTGCGCCTGGTTTTTTGCTGGCGCAGCCTCGCTGTTCTCAATGGGGCAAAATGCCCCATTAAAAAAATTAAAAGCTGACAAAAGGCTTTTTAAAGCCTTTCGGTGGCCAGGAAACAGCTTCGGAGGTATGGCGCCGGCGCCTTGGCCACATCATCCCCAGCCGCTGAAAGCTCAGGAATGGGCTGTTAGTCCCCTCTAATGCTTTTAATCTCCCATTCATCAAATGTCAGTTTTAAAGGATGGTTTCCTGACTATTTCAAAATGGCTCCATAAACACGCCATGTCTCCCATGACAAAGGGAACAAAGTGAGCTTTGACTCTCAAAAGCTTATACCCCAAAATCTTGTTGGTCTCTAAGATGCTACTGGACTCAAATCTAGTTGTTCTGCTGCAGATCAACATGGCTACCCTCTGAAACATGCAAAGAGGCAAACATGCAACATATGAGATCATACCTAAGTTTCTACCATAATTCCAGTTTACACTACCAGAAGAAATGCATCAAAGCAGGGTTATTACATGTCACGTGACTGCCTCTCTGCATGGTAGAAAGCGCCACACAGCAAAAGAGCAAAAACCTTGAGAATACTGGTTGGTGTAGGGCTTCTCAAGCCCAGGCAACATGCTTGGGACAGCACTGGTACTTCAAAACATTATATGTCCAAATATAACATATAAATCAGATGCACGGCCTTCCGAAGGAGACATGGTAACAAAGCAGGGAATGCAAAAAAGACAGATAAACGATGGCTCCAACATCAACCGTGAGTGAGAGACTAACACCTTCTTTCTGCTGTTTGAGAATGTGGAGAAAAGGCAATTACATCGTGGACATGGTTACAGTTAAATTAAGAATATTTAGAAGGGCAGTCCGTCCACTGACACTGGGATAACAAAGGCACGCCTCCACAGTTTTGTGATGCATGAACTATACAGAGCCTGCCAACCAAGTATCATGGAGTACTTCATGCTTTTCTCTGTCTCTCTCTGTCTCTCTGTCTCTGTCTCTGTCTCTGTCTCTCTGTCTCTCTGTCTCTCTCTCTCTCTCTCTCTCTCTCTCTCTCTCTCTCTCTCTCTCACACACACACACACACACACACACACACATACACACACCGTGGGCCTGATTTGAGGAACTTTTCCATATATTGAAGATCAGGCTTCTAATAATCAAAGTGTGCTATGCGTCTGAGATACGAGGCTATAAATTTAGCTTTTTATAATGAGCAATGTCAGTAAGAAGCAGACGACGAAGAGTTGGTTTTTATATGCCGACTTTCTGTACCACTTAAGGCAGACTCAAACCGGCTTACAAGCCCCTTCCCCACCCCACAACAGACACCCTGTGAGGTGGGGGAGGCTGAGAGAGCATGACTTGCCCAAGGTCACCCAGCTGGTTTCGTGTGTAGGAATCGGGAAACAAATCCAGTTTACCAGATTAGCCTCCGCCACTCATGTGGAGGAGTGGGGAATCAAACCCAGTTCTCCAGATCAGACTCCACCACTCTAAACCACTGCTCTTAACCGCTACTCCACACAAACATCCTCCTTATATTTAAAGTCAAAGTTAGATTAATTGGAAAACGCTCTTTACAAATAACTAGGGTAATCAGCCTCCAGGTGGGGCCTGGTACTCTCTCAGGATTACAACTGATCTCCAGACTGCAAAGATCACTTACACTGGAGAAAATGGCAGCTTTGAAGGGTGGACTCACATCCCCAAACTTCACCCTCCCCAGGCTTCACCCCCCCAACAATCTCCAGGAATTTCCCAACCCGGAGGTGACAACCCTAAAAAATTCCCATGGGTGCACTTTTTAATTGTGAATTGTGTGGCCTAATTCTGGCTACACTGACTGGAAATAAACCCCAGTGAAGTCAAGGAAGCCTGCTCTCAAGTAAACTGGGATGGGACCACAGCCTTGGCATCTGTTGTTTCCCAATATCTTGTGCCGATACATTCCATAGAATAAAATTGTGTTGTGTGAAGAGGTGTCTTATATTAGTTTTTAAGGTTTAAGAACATGCCTGCAGGGCTCACTATGTGTTTCAGTTTCTGTTTTGTAAAAAGGAAAACATTTTTCCTTATTCAAACAGGTACGCTTCTATGATACTTCACTCCTTAATATTCCAGCGAGGGCTACATTACATAGCCCACCACCAATCCCATTCTGTTTTCTCATGGCGACTTTCCCCCTCACCCATCACATAGTAATATTTAGTGCTGGTTCCTATGGCCATTTTTCCAGCTAAGTGAAGTGTTCTGAGTTCTCTCAGCGGTTTTGACTATGGCTCTCATGATTTGTCACCCTCTTGACCTTCCCTTCTTCCCTTCCTAGCAAGTGAATGAAACCGTGGTTTGTGCTTCTATGTGAGGTATTCCAATTCACTTAAGGTTTTGGGTATCCCTCCCCAGTAGTTCTGTAACTTCCCGTCTGCTTAGACCTAATTCACTAGATTGTAGCATGTGAGTGTGTACGAGTGAACCTTCCTTTAACCCCCAGCCCTAGCTATCCCTCTAGCATGGCTAGGTAGTGTGATTGAGTGATCAGGCATATAGGTGAAGAACCCTCAACAGCCTGTTCAGAAGGATGGATTTTGAAGGTCACCAGGAATCCTCCCAATGTGCATGGTTGCATACATTACCCTATTCACAGTAAATGGTATTTTCCAGCTTCTCTATGTACAAACTAAACACAGGATTTTTCAAGATATGCACATACATGAAAAAATATACACATTGCCCTGTCCACACAAAATGGCGACCACACATATTGGGAGGATCACAGGTTGCGTGCGTGGTTGGAGCACCAAAACTGAACATTTTGGAAAGTGCTAGCATGTTAGGGAGCAGTTGCCCATTAATGAAGGCAAAACACTGTAACAGGAAGTAGAGGAAAAGCCACCACACCAATAAGGTAGCATGCAGACAAGTGGTCAGTCATCTTCCTAAGCTAAATTCAATAACTATGAAACAACTAATACCTCACTGTACAACACACAGATGGTCTCTAATGCTTTTTCTTTATAAGCAATTCATTTTTATGTAAGAATGCTTTTAGTACCTTAGAATGTAATGAATCATAATAGAATGTGACTGTCACCAATCCGTTAATATTATTAATTATGGCAACAGGAGAGCCTTTTTGTCCTGCTTCTTTCTGTAAAGGATCAAAGGTTTTCAGATATAAATAAACAGGAGGTTTACATTTTAAAGACAGCAGTGACTTTATGTACCAAAATCAATCAACTACTTAAGCAAGACGTCAGTCAGATTTACTGTATAATCCTTTTTTTAAAAAAAATAATACTTTTTATTGCTTTTTCCATAAATATAATACACTTCTTATTTGGTATTCCATATAGCTTATCTTTCCATATATTTATGAATAATATTGCATAGCTTAATGCATACCTTCTTAATCAAATACATATAATAATTTGAACGTCCCCCCAACTTCCTCCAACCCATTCTTAATCAAGATTTACTGTGTAATCCTAAACAGGACTATACCCTTCTAAATCTACTGAATTCAACTGATTTAGAAGGATGCTACTCTATTTAGGATTGTGTGGTTAAAAACAAATCAGTTATTAAATGCCTGGGTCATGATGTAGTCAAAGTTAAGCATTTTAATACATTGATTTCAAGGGAAGAAATGTAAGCATGTGCCTCCCACTGAAATCAGGAGGCCTAAGAGTTCTGAACTTTATGCCTATGTTTAATATATGCGTGCAAGACTGTATAAAATTAACAGATTTAACCAGGGTTTAACCAGCCATACAAAGACTACTATAGGTATTATGTGTATTGTATTGGTAGTATTTTAAAAAGTTAAATTTACATCAAACCTTCCAATGCTAGAATTGATTCCAAGGCTTAATTAAGACATAACATAAATACAAAATCATGGTTTAATTAAACTACCATGGTTAGCATGATTATCTAAAAGTGAGCTACTCCATGAACCATAGCTAGTTAAGAACCATCAGATGAGGTTCTGGAAGAACCCTGATTTGAAGTCAGTTTATTAAACATGGTTATTCTTAACTACTGTTCGGCATGGCATATGAACACCCAGCTTAATCCTTCCCACGCTTCTTAGCTACAGAGATGCCTAGCCAGAGTGAAGGCAGCAAAAGGACCATTTGTCAAGGCAAACCTGGATTTGCATAATTTACTGCACACTGGGCCTTGGTTTCATAAACTAATGATAGTTAAAATAAAACCATAACTTTGCATTACACCATGCCCAAACCCTAACAGCTTAAAACTGTAACATATGCCTTCATTCATTCTAACTTCGCTGTTGGGATAAAAACAGCCATATTTTGGAATTCGGGCTGTCTCTGTACCCATTATCTTTAGGAGCAACAACATAAATTATGGGAATGAAATCCCTGGTTCTTCCAGTGGAACTCAGTCCTTACTGTACACATGTCAGTGTAAAAGAAGAAGCAGTAACACAACATTGCATATCGAAAGGATTTACTACTTGCTCCATAATGCCCACTTCAGAGCACAGTGAACAATGATTTCAGTTTCATGATACTTGAAAATCTTACGTATGATATCTTAAACCGAGTAATTCAGTAGATTTGATTCCTCCCCCCATACGGTATTTTCAACGGTTTTTTTGCTTTTATGTCATTTTCAATAAATTTCTTCAGTTTTGTAACTTATATGAAATATAGGTAGATTATCTTTTTCACTGAAAAGAGGTATGGAATACATGGAGGCCGTTGAAACAAATGGATAAAGTAGTGTTTGCAGGAGGAGGGGACTGCAGGCAGATTGTGTTTGGATGGAAGATGTGAAGAGATTAAAAAATGGATTTTTCAGCCACTGGTCTTCTTGAAAAAGTGGAAAGAATGATACTCAGCCTTTGCCATTACAATGCCATTCCACTTATATAAATAGCTGCGTACTGGTTGTACAGCTTTCCTACAATCAAACTCACAGGATCTGTGGCCAAGGAGGCAAAATGAAGGCAGATGGAGGGAAGAGAAATCTGCTGCAGCTTTCAAAAGGGTTTATTTAAAGGTATTCATGAAGCACAGTGAGGAAACATAGCTTAACATCGCTTCTGTTAACAGCATAGAACTCTGTTGAAGGTATACATTTTTAAAAAGAAAAAAGTTTTTAGCCCTTGTGCTTTTTTTTTTAAAAAAAGAGTAACAGTAAAGGCTTGTGTTACAGCAAACGCTAAAGATAGCCCAAAACATTTTAACACCTGAAGCACAAAACTGAAATGGAGGATCTAGAGAAGCACTTGGAACATGTGAAGGTATTGTAGTTAGACCACTGGCCCATTTTGATTACCCCAACTGTAAACACTTCTCCCAGCTCTATCACCTGGAACCTTAAAAAATACAAAATTAGATATACCAAGGATTGAAACTGGGACCATATGTACTTGGTTAACTACCAAACTACGGTCCTTTTCCCCCTGCACTTGAAGTATAAAATAGTCTATCCATTTCTTGATAGACTATATAATATACTACACTGGGTAACAAATTGAAATATACAACTTCAACATAAGAGAACTGTGAAATATATCTCAGACATTCTAGTAGTTCTTGACAGCAACAGAGAGTGTTGTTAAGAATATTGTCGAAGGCTTTCACGGTCAGAGTTCATTGGTTCTTGTAGGTTATCCGGGCTGTGTAACCGTGGTCTTGGTATTTTCTTTCCTGACGTTTCGCCAGCAGCTGTGGCAGGCATCTTCAGAGGAGTAACACTGAAGTGTTGTTAAGACTTTGGGGGAAAACAGTTATGAAGTGTGTGTTAAGTGCCGTGAAGTTGCTTCCGACTTATGGTGACCCAATGAATTAATGACTTCCAAAATGTCCTATCATGAACAGCCTTACTCATGTCTTGCAAACTGAGGGCTGTGATTTCCTTGATTGAGTCAATCCATCTCATGTTGGATCTTCCTCTTTCCCTGCTGCCTTTAACTTTTCCTAGCATTATTGTCTTTTCCAGTGACTCTTGTCTTCTCATAATGTCACCAAAGAATGATAGCCTCAGTTTGGTCATTTCAGCTTCTAGGGAGAGTTCAAGCTTGATTTGACCTAGAACCCACTTATTTGTCTTTTTGGCGGTCAGTAGTTATGACAACTCAGGATAATGTTCCATATCAATATATGTTATGGGTTTCTCTTTGGATCCCAAGGCTGGGTTTCCCAAGTACAACTGTTGAGGAATTTATAACAGAACTCCCTAAGTCTCTGAGGATATACCCAGACGTCTTATAATGTGAAAGGAGCTCTAAATTGAACACATAAAGCTGCCTTATACTGAATCAGACCATTGGTCCACCAAGGTCAGTACTGTCTTTTCAGACTGGCAGTGGCCCTCCAGGGCTTCAGGCAGAGGTCTTTCACATCATGTCCTACATGATCTTTTTTACCTGGAGATGCGGGGAATTGAACCTGGGACTGCTGCATGCCAAGCAGATGCTCTGCTACTGGGCCACCACCCCTCCCATACCAGATAATTGGTCTGGTATTCCAATGAAATGATCACCACCACAAAACATAGAGGTATTTAAAAAAAAACCTCTATCCATACTAGAATGAACAAAATCATTCAAGGTTCCCCCAAAACCATATCACTCAAAACTGAAACCCACAGATATGAATTAATCTGTCAAAAAATTATGCACATCAAAATTTACCAAAAACTACTGCCACATTAATTAAAAGAAGCATTCGAAAGCCCTTGTAATGGAATCATTATTGCAAGTGATATATTTAGATAACATACTGACTGAGATGGTAAGCTTTTGCTGAGTTCATGTGTTCAGGCCACATCATGATTGCTGTTTGAAATGCAGCTACACAAGAACAAACACATGTGGTAAGCACATTATATGGTCATCCTCCTATGTCGGTTATGGCAAATTCAAACCCATCATCATTATTTTTTTTTCTTTTTGTATCGTTGAAATTGTCACAAGCTTGTGGGGAGTCGCTTCATACAAACAGCTCCCCATTTCACGACATTTCAAGAGACAACTCTAATGCAGATCAAATATATCAATTAGACCCAATTGCCAAGGCTAAAAGGGATCTGAATCTTTTATCCTCTACAGAATGGAAGTGCATTGAAATTTTGCAATCATTGACATTGTAGGGTTTAACATAATAAGTGTGGAATGATGAGATCCAAAGACAGTTCAGGTTCTCGAAAACACTTTTAGCAGTGTTTCCATTGCTGTTTTAGAGCACTGAATTAAAAAAAAAGTACACTCTGCATTTACCGCCATGATCACTAGGAGGATTCAGATGCATTAGACATTTAGGAAGAAATCCTTGTTAAATAGTGGAGATATGTATGTGAGGAATTTGAGCAGGAGTTAATCAAATCATTCAACCGTGACCTATTTCTCTACTAAAATAATACCAAGTCTGACAACAGAAAAGACGTCCAGCACTACACCTGCCATTACAATCTCCATTCACTCCGTTGAGTTTCAGCGTTGCTGAAATCTCTGCCCATTGCATAAGCTTTCCTATATGCTCCAGTACTCTGCAGCGATTAAATAAGGCTCAGAAAGGCAGTTTTTGACCTCATTTTGTTGGTTTTCATCAACTTAAAAAGTTTGACCTTAAAGCATTTTCTCGGTGTTGTGGGGAGCGGGGACCTATCTGAGCAACATACCATACACCACTGCTTATGGAAACAGCTGCAATGTAACAGATTAAGTACACATATTTTAAGATATGGAATGGTGACCCCAAAATAAGTGGGGGGGGGGAATCAATGACTATGAAACAAGAAGAAACCTTCACTGTCTGAAGGCTGTTTTTTTCACATCAAAGACAGTTGAGACACCCTCCATTCATCCCTTGAGAATGTAACAGAGGCAAGCGGGTTGAACTGGAAACTTGGGAGGAGGGTGCTTGATGCCATGGTCACTGATTGTTCCTAGAAAACACTTGATCAAAGTCCCCAACCATTTTGAGGAACCCCAAAAAGGCTGCTGCTGGAAGCAGAGCCAACACACAAACAGAGCCCAAGTCCAGAAGAGAACAGGGTACTTTTAAAAAATATCCAGGGAAAGAGGAGTGAGAGAGAAAAACAAACGCTGTGTTGGCAGCTGCCCTCAAAGTAAAGCTATAATCAGATTCCAATGACCTATAACAAACCCTGCTGGCCTCACCCACTTTCTAAAATCACTTGGTGGGCACCAGGAAATATGTTGGCACATTGGGGACCCCTGCACTAGATGGACCATTGGCCCAATCCAGCATGGCTACTATTGTGGTCTTGAATTCTTAATGTCCAGCATAGGCTGCTGACCGTAGAAGCTCTGTTTTTCTCTCCATAATTTTGATGCCGATACACTCATGTTGCGATATCATCGCCTTGGGCATTTTTCCTGCATCCTCTCCACACCACTGGATGCCGCTAGCCAGGACAAAGAGATGACATCAGGAAATCTGTCTAGAAAGATTTGAAAAAACTCAACTCCAGTTGACTTTTTGGTAGCAGCTCAGCATTAAAGCTAGTTTCACCCTTACAGTGAGACTCCAGTGCATAGTGATATCATTCCTTCTGTATTATTCTTCAGCATGGGGGTGAGTAGAGACAGTGCATCAAGGCAAGCCTTGACTTACTATGTAAGGGATTATGTATAGACATGCCATGCAGTCTACTTCCACATCAGTACAGTGAAATGCTGCATGTTTGACAACAGCCTCTGATAGCATAATTGTATCCTTCCTTCCTGAAATTACACCACTTTTCCACGTAACAGACAGACATCTGGAAAACCTACAGTGTAAGTAGCAGCTGTGGTTCCTGTGCTAAATCAGGAAGTCAACTGGGTTTTCCTTTGGTTTTTGTTAAAAAGCATTTGTGTAATTTTAGAGGCATAAGCACTTGCTATTCTGATCTATGAAAAAGAATTATTTGGAGAGAGTCACAACCTGATGTTTCCTTACACTTCAGCAGATTTTGGGACACTGTCTTTTTTTTAAAAAAAAAATTGTATCTGCAGAGTAGCAGATATAGTGTTGCCATTCAAAGCCAAGAAATCTTTTCTTAAAGATTTTGTTTAGGCAGCTGAAATACTATGCAGTATGGGGACACGATGGGAATTGTTCTCATATGTCCCATGCTACAGATTACCTTTTTTGCATCATTGTGGTCACAGTATGACACAGGAGTGAAAATCCACCTCATTTTCCAAGAAACAATGGACCAGGGTCTTTAAAGCACAATCTAGCACCCTTGCTGATAGGATCTGCACTATGTTACTGAAGTTAAACTGTGGGAATCATTCTGTGGCTGGCACCGCCTCCTGTGGCAGCCATTTTATGGTGACCATTTTGTTGCTGCGTCCACCATGGTGTGTCAGAATTCCAAATGTGCCTGCAGGCTCAAAAAGGTTGGGGACCCACCCACCCTGTGCTATCATATCATGAACATATATGTGCTTGTCTGCATTCTGTGTGGCTCAGATTTATTAACTGCTCCTTGTAGTAGCAGTTGTCATACAACCGTTTTTTGTAGTTGATTGTGGTGCCAATTCAGGAGAATTTCTGTCCATGCCACTTAAACCTCCTTAAGGAAATTTAAGGCATTTTGTATGTGGTGGCAGTTTTGCAAGCATCAGCCTTTAGCAGTTTCAGACACATAGATGTCTTAAGTTCACATAGCTGTGATCTGCTAGCTGAGTTGGCCTTGCCATACTGAGCCAATATGATGAAAGAAGCAAATGTGGCACAGTGGTTAGCAGGTTGGATGGGACTGGAGAGACCTGGGTCCAAACCTTCACACTGCTATAAAGATCACTAGGTTACCTTAGACCAATCACCATCTCTCAGTCTGGCATGCTTCACAAGGTTGTTGTGAGATGAGGGGGAGGGCACGTACACTTCCCTAGTTTCCAAAGGAGGGCAAGGAAAAAAAGAAAGTAAATCATTATTGCATAACTGCACATGATACTGCAGCACATATGAGCAAATAACTATGGACGATAGTGGGTACTTCGTATATGCAGTGTAACGTCAGAAAAGATTTCAACAGCTAATGTCACAGAAAAGGGTTTTCAGCATACAAAATTCACAGAAATAATCACTGAAATTTTATAGGTCTCCTCTGATGTTACACTGCTTGTATGGGTAGGCAACTTCTAAAGAAAAATTATAACCAAAAGCAGGATGCAGATGTATTTCATGCAATATAGAAGTGGCTTAGAATGGCAAGTTCTTTACATATATAGAAAAGAATCAATTATATTCTGTTTGATGTGGTTACATAACTGCACATATTATGTATTATTAGTTGTCAACCAATTAAAACTGCTTAATCATCTGCATATAACCACTAGATTAAATTTAAATAAATCTGCATGTCATCAAAACCTCAATATTCATTTCTTGGGAAATACTGAGACAAGTGAGAGGTAATTAATGTGTACTGTATTTAAGTCAACTCTCATTACTGAAAGGAAAGGTCATGTTTAACATGGTTTCGTCTCTAGTAACAGCACTATACCAGAATGAAAATATAATCAAAAATTAAAACTGTGCCACAGAAATATTTCCACTAGCTAAAACTGACCCACATGGATTAATACAGCTTTATTTGATTAATCATCTGATTAAAGGTTGCAGCCTAATATATGAGACCCAAACAAGTCAAATTAACCTTGACTATTCCTCATTGAAAGCATGGGGTTATAATACAGTCATCAGGTCTGCTTTTCTCATTGTTTTAATAGGACAGGATCAGAGAAATCATATATGATCAAAAATTATGACCCCTGACCTAGATGGCCTAGGCTAGCCTGATCCCATCAGATTGCAGAAGCTAAGCAGGGTCAGCCCTGGTTAGTATTTGGATGGGAGACAACCAAGGAATACCAGGGTTGCTATGCAGAGGAAGGAAATGGCAAACCACCTCCTAACGTCTCTTGCCTTGAAAGCCCCATAAGTGGTCGCATAAGTCGGTTGCGACTTGACGGCACTTTACACACACACAAAGCCACCATATTCACTTTTTCTTTCATAGGCATATTTTTCCTTTCTTTCTCTTTTTTGGGGGGGCGGGGGTAGAACTCGTACAGGAAAGTTTAAATCAAAAGCAGCAATAAAATATTAAAAATATACACATGCAGACAAGGGGAAGGAATAGCAGTGGCAAGAATTGATCTTGCATGGCAATGACTTATTACATACAACGAGCTTGTGTACAACGCATGAGAAATAGCCCATTCACAATGGCCTCATTTTTTTGTTTGGATATACAGAGTACAAAGAAATAATGTCTCCATTATAATAATCTCCCAGACATTATAATAATCTCCCAGAATTCTTTAGTGCATTTAGTAAGTATAATATTTCTTTTTCCTGGATAGAAAAAAAATATAAACTGTTTTTCAAAATTCACATTGAACTATGTTATATAACAGCTGAATAGTCTTTCAGTAGATAAGGTTGCTTTTGGAGGAGCTGGATCTGAATGTTCAGACATTTGCAAGCATGAATTTTCAAAGCACTTTTCATTTGCCATTCAGTAGGGTTGGGGAAACTTCTAACCTAAAGCAAAGTACAGTCAGAAAAATACAAATCAATTCGAATTCTAACAGCACAGAAATCTATGACCAGAGTAAAGGCGAGGAAGGGATAACAGGAAGCATCTCAGGGGTTTCCTGTCCAACACTATTGTGATGCTTCCACTGGCCAGCCCTGAAGCCTGTCCTTTTGCTGTCATGTGGGCACTGGCTCCTGAGTTTCCCCAGGCCTCAGAATGAGGTAGGGTTGCCAACCTCCAGGTACTAGCTGGAGATCTCCTACTATTACAACTGATTTCCAGCAGATAGAGATCAGTTCACCTGGAGAAAGTGGCCGCTTTGGCAATTGGACTCTATGGCATTGAAGTCCCTCCCCTCCCCAAACCCTGCCCTCCCCAGACTCTGCCCCAGAAACCTCCTGCCAGTGGTGAAGAGGGACCAGGCAACCCTAGAATGGGGAGAGGAGGGCTTGTATCACCTGGTTCCTCTCTCTCTCCCCCCTTGATACCTGCTCTTACAGGCCTGGAGCAGGATCAGTTGTTTCCTCCCTATTCTCTCCATGATAGGTCCCTCCTGGTCTGTCTGGCAGCCCCTGATTTGCTGACCCAGGAGGTGTGCCAGAGAGAAAATTCCTGCTAGCTGGCTGGGCTGGCTTCTTGTGCGCGTACCCAGTTCCAGAGACAGCCCATGCAGCTTGTTCTCTGTCCTCCCTCTGGCCAGCCATTTCTTTTGGTAATGCATTGCTGCTTCTGTTGGTCTCTTTCCCTTTGGGCGTGGCTCCTGAGGCTACAGGATGGCCTGCAGTGATTCTATGGATGGGCCCATCCCCAGACAACCATCCTATAATAGTTTATGTGAGTAGGTCCCACTCATACATTATATCCACTGCAACCTTCAGATTTGTTCCTTTCACTTTTAATCTTAGTTTGTCTCTCCATGACTCATCCATATCTTCACTGTCTACTTCATGCATTGTGTTGTCTTTCAAATGCCACAAAACCCTTGGTTATCTTTATGCTATGCTCCAATAAGCCATAACAAATTAGGGTAGCTGAGCAACATCTGCTAAGATTCTTCTCAACTGAATAATTGAAAGGAAGGCACAATGTCTTGTCACTGGAGGCCACTCAACTGCATTTTGCTTTTCCCCATTTGCCTGACAAGAAGGTCAGCTTTGTTACCCCTTCAAGGAATGGTGCCAATCCAAGCAGGGAACTACAAAATGGACTTGATGCTAAATAAAAGGTTTGATGGTATCTGGGCTCAAATAGGCTAACATGCTTAAAGCATCACCAGTGTTGACTTGAAAAATGTATGTATCTGTGCCAAGATTAATAATAACTCCCTCACACTCCCAAAACTTACACAATTGGGCACACAACTGCCAGAATTGAGGTTGTGGCCTTGCATCTCTCAAACAGCCTATTATTCCACTTTGCAAAATTTTGAAAGGACCTGGTATGAGGCCCTTCAGTTCAAAGAAAAACTCTCAGATCCTTAGTGGTGGAAAGTGCCGCCAAATCACAGCCAACCCTGTAGTTTTTTCAAGGAAAGAGATGAACAGAGGTGGTTCACCATTGCCTGCCTCTGTGTAGCCACCCTGGACTTCCTTGGTGGTTTCCCATCCAAGAACTAACCAGGGCTGATTCTGCTTAACTCCTGAGATCTGACAAGATTAGGCTAGCCTGGGCTATCCAGGTCAAGTAGGGTTGCCAGATCGAAGTTGGGAATTACCTGGAGATTTGGGGGGTGGAGCCTGAGGAGGGCAGGGTTTGGAGAGGGGAGGGACTTCAATGCCATAGAGTCCAATGGCCAAAGTGGCCATTTTCTCCAGGAGAACTGATCTCTATCGCCTGGAGATCAGTTGTGATAGCGGGAGATCTCCAGCCACCACCCAGAGGCTGGAAACCCTAAGATCAAGGTAAGTGACACAAAAGTGTTTTATATGTCCATGATGCAATACTCTGTATAAAGCAAACTGCCCCATCACAAAAAGACTATCATTGAGCTAGAAGTGGTAATAACCAAAATAATCAAAGGGGGTGGAGGGCTTTTCATAAGAAAAGCTGATGAATTTATAGATTTTTAGTTAGGAAAAAATATGACTGACAGTGCGACCCTATGCAAGTTTATTTAGCAGTAAGTCCCACTGTATTCAATTGGTAAATTGTGCATAGGATTGCACTTGAAAGCAGGAACAGTGTGGTTAAGAGAAAATTTTCTCTCTCTCTCATAACAACAGATCTTGGAGTCACCCAATTAAGGCATCAGCAGCAGGTTCAAGGCCTAAAAAGAAATTATTTCTTCACTCAGTTCACTACTGAAAGAGATTATGAAGGCCAAGTATTTTATATGATGGTCTTTTGTTTTTAAATAAAAAACACTTTAGACAAATTAATGGATGGTAAGTCTACCATGTTCAACAGTTATTAGCAATTTTAGTCAAAAGAAATTACAGTGTACTGAGACAGTAGAATTCTGTATACCAGATGCTAAGGAGTACCCAGAGACCTCTTGCCAGCTGCTGTTAGAATCAGATTTCTGGGAATAGGATGGTCCTTTGATTTGGTCTAGGCAGGCATTTTTTATGTATTTATGAGGATTCCTCAAGGGGCAAAGACTTTAGCAGCAGCTCTTGAGGAACATATTTGTCATGACCAAAGTAAACTCCCACAACTGATTTCACATCTGCATAACAACTCCAAGATGCCACAGATATGTGGGTCAGATTACAGTTGCCTATGGGCTTTCCTAATAAATGCCCGGCATTAGAGCCACCACCATGGACTGCATCAATAAAGGAGAAGTAAACTTAATTTCTCCTTTCCCTAACCAAATCCATTCCACCTCATATTTTTGATGAGCATCTTCCTCAAAGCCTGTCCTTTTCTATTTGCATGGGTAATTACAGGTCCTTTGTGCTTATCCTCCAGTCATTTAGAACATGTGGAGAGTCCCATCAAAGCAAAAAAGGCTATCGAAGCATGCTTTCAGAACCATGGCTTTTGTGGGAGATTGCTTGATCTCATTATCGAAAATCAAGAGCAGAATGTTCACGGAGATCAGTGTCAAAAGCACAAATGATGGCAAGCATTTGATTTATATACAATTTCAATCCCACAAACTGTATGTGTAACCTCTTTTATTTATATACACTGCTTTGCTATTAAAGCAACCAGCTATTATTTCCATATGCCCTTGAAGAGACATTTTACAAATGAAAATAATCTGAGCATGGTTCAGCTGTTTTTCCATGACTAACCATGATGATGCTACAGAAGATGGCTTTAAATGCCTTCTTTGTTCTGTTCCCCCCACCCCAATCCCCTTACAATTTTTAAATACTTACATTGCTACGTGGACCTGACTTGAAAACTAATCTTCGGAGTCTCATGCAGGCCAGACTTTTTCCTTTGGTTTTTTTTATGGGCCTAATGGGATTAAATCCGAGTATTCCCTAGCTACCATGAAAAAACTCAACCTATATTTTACTAAAATCTTGACATTTGTTTTGAGTCATTAAAAAAATTACATCAAATGTAACACTACTCAAGCCTCCCCCCCCCCCCCCAAGGATCTGGGCACTGCTATAAACATTGCCTCTGTCATTTCTGAATATACTACCATTCTGCAGGACTGACTGTAAAATCAGGATTCCTAAAAATCTTTTCCTTTTAAAAGCAAGTTTCTAGACCTTTAATGTTAAACGTTATGATAATACCCAGAAGAGCTGGGTATCAGCATAATTACACAAGTCTAAAAGTAGGGCTTATTTCCTCTTCACAGAATCCTGTCCTTCATTATCAGGCAGGTGCAGAATAAGTTATGCAAAACAATGAAAACTGTATCCTGTACCACTACCAAACGGATAACAGCCTAGTCCACTACCAGACGGATAACAGCCTAACTTTACTTCAAAAGAAAATCAACATAAAATTAACAAGAACATTATTTTGTGCCATTTTGCAGCTGTATATATATAAAAAATTTTGGGATGAGATGTTATGTACATGGTGAAGCATATAACCATGATACTTCTATGTTAACATTATGCAAACAATAATGTGTCTACAATATATGTCTCATATTGAATAATTATCATTGTAAATATATTAATCACTATATGTTTTGTCAGTGGTTTACATTTTTATAATAAGCCTACAACTGTAACTTTGATTACAACCTCCAGGGAGTAGATCTCCTGCTATTACAACTGATCTCCAGCCGATAGAGATCAGTTCACCTGGAAAAAAATGGCTGCTTTGGCAACTGGACTCTTTGGCATTGAAGCCCCTCCCCAAACCCCACCCTCCTCAGGCTCTGCCCCAAAAACCTCCCGCCGATGGTGAAGAGGGGCCTGGCAACCCTAAAGAAGATGCAGATTTAAATCCCACTTCAGCCTTGAACATCACTGGGAAGCCTTGAGCCAGTCATTAATTCTCAGTCTAACCTACCTCCCACAATTGCTATGAGGAAAAAATGGGGGTGGGGAGCCATGTATGCTCATGCTGCTCTGATCTTGGAGAAGGCATAAGTACGGTAGAAAGTTCTGTCAGAACTGAGAAAGACAACTGCAGGGCCACTGTGATGTTGAGTGATAGTGAGTACCCTCTAAAAATGACCTCATAAATCTTCTAACGGCCTATATATAATTAATATCTGTTTATGCAGCCTAATCAATTGACAGCCTTTGTAAAAGAAAAAAGGGCAATTCCCTGACCCAAAGGAGCTTACAGTACAGAACTGAATGCGGCCCTGTTCACAATTCAGAAAGTTCAAATATTTATCATAGAAATTGTGGAACCTTGTATTCTACAGATCTTACACAGACGTCATCAGTGTTTATGCAGACCTGTGAGAAGTTTAAAAAAATATTTAGGGTGCCTCACACATGCAGTGTAATAACTGGTAGTAGCTAGGGTTTTGTAGAATAGGGCCCCAAAGAAAACAGATGAATTACCCCAGAGAGTGAGGTTAAGGTTCTAAAGATACTGAATCTCAAAATGCTATTTTCATTACAATATTTATGCTGGAAAGTGCAACTAATGGGACCAATATGCTTGGGATTAAGCATTTTACGCAACAGAGGACAGAGTTTTCCGTACCCGTGAGAATCTGTTGGAAGATTTATGAATGCCGCTGCTAGAAAAGCTGTATGGATATTTTATAACATTTTGGTTTATGGACTTTCATTTTGGCTTATGTGACTTTCATGTGTGACACAGGATTAATATATTCACCATTTAAAAAGTAAAGGTAAAGTTCCCCTGTGCAAGCACCGGGTCATTCCTGACCCATGGGGTGACGTCACATCCCGATGTTTCCTAGGCAGACTTTGTTTACGGGGTGGGTTGCCAGTGCCTTCCCCAGTCATCTTCACTTTACCCCCAGCAAGCTGGGTACTTATTTTACTGACCTCAGAAGGATGGAAGGCTGAGTCAACCTTGAGCCGGCTACCTGAAACCAACCTCCGTTGGGCTCGAACTCAGGTCATGAGCAGAGCTTGGACTGCAATACTCCAGCTTACCACTCTGCTTCATGGGGCTCCTTATTCACCATTTATCAAGTAGTAATTTATTACAATGTGTAGAAAGCTACTTGGTATCATCCAAATCTTTGCCTACTGCCAGCTGGTGGTACCCTACGCCATAGTCCTATTTCCCCAGACATCTCATCTGGCAGAAAACTGTGGTGAAATTTGCCTCCCCATTTTGGCAAGGCATTACAGAAAACTAAACAACTACACTGCAGTAGATTACTTGGGAACTGGTGTTTTATGTATGCCAATACCCCCTTCTACACACTGTGTTGTGTTCTTTTAGTGCTCACTTTGTATACATAATCCGAAAATAAATGTATACACTAAATATTTGCTTACCATTATCAGTCAAAGCATGTTTCAGAGAAAAGTAAATATAAGTGAACACATCAATTATTTCACCTACTTATTAATTCAAGCGAGCTATACCTTATAACCAGGATTAGCTGTAGGTTTGAGGGGCCCTGTATAAGATGTGGCTTTGAGTTCATTCTTGCCAGAGATCTGCCAGATTCCTTTCCTCATATTGTTATATCTACCACTCCTACGTCAATGTTGTTATTTCCACAGTTATTTTTCTTATAACCCAATTTCCTTTTCACAAAATCAGAAAAACGTATATGGGGCTCGCAAAAGGTACCTTCCAGGGACACGTCCCCTTCACATTACCAGCTCTATAGTATTAGGTTATTCTTGGCTATACCATGGGGCAAGAGCATTCCAAGCCTAATCTAGGCATCTATTTTGCTAACAGTTAGATTAGCCCTTCTCCCCTGCTCCTTGTCATCTCAGGCAATGGATTGCATGTCTAGTTGCCAGATTTTCTGCAGAAATTCACTGCCTGTGGCCAACAGTGACAGTCGCTTGACAGAATTCTTTCACACAGGTCTCACCCATCTCCAGTTTTACTGTGTTGACAATGATCTCAAAACACAATGCAGGTGCACCAACATCAGACAATGTTCTTGAGTAGAGAGCTGTTCACAAAGAGCCCTGAAGTTACAAGCTGCAGCCAAGGGTTTTTACTTGTCCAGGCCTGTGCCTCTGCTCTTATTTCTCTGGATGACTAAAGACAATATGTATTCCTGAGGACCAGTTGTTCCAATTTGGCTCTTGTCCACATCCCCTGGGAGATGCCACTTCAAACTGAAGAAAAGATAAAGGTGCCCTATGAGCAAACAAAATGAGAATGTTCCTAACTACTGCACTTCTATGACAGCTTTTCTCCTCTCTGCCAGAATCTGCGATGATTATTTACACAATGAGGCAACTTTTTCTGCACACTGAACAGCAGCCTGCTTTTGTATTCACCATGACAAGGCAAAGAGTGCCCCTGGACATACACTCAGGGGCCAGACACTACAGCTGGGGTAAACATGCTCTGACTCCAGCAGATTCCAATAGAATGACACCAGTTTACTAAACTCAGACCTTTCTTGCATCACATTTTTAGAATCTGGCACGTGAGGGAAGGACAATGAATAGAATATCTATAAAAACAATCCTTGTCCCTACATACAATTTAAAAACATCCATACATGTCCGGGTTATCCTCTTTAGACTCTCATCATACAAAGTTGCTTCCAACATGATGCAATGTTTACAAACAGACAGTACATCATCAGGAGAAGTGTTCAACCACATGTGATTTGTAGCCATATGTGTATTTTACCGTACATGCAGTGAAATTCTCTTGCATACACATCACATGATAATACATCCTCTGTACGCTGTTGTCAACACCACAGTTTTCAAACTTTTAACCTCCCACATCAATTTGCCTGACAAAGAATCTCTGCACTTTAATGCTAGTGCGCTAGGGAAAACACTTGCTTGTGTGAGGTTTTGCCAGCTGGACAGGCTTGTTAGGGCTTTCACCATCATCCTGTATGAACTGAGACACATTCAACATAAGCCTATAGCTGCACGTTGCAGAGTACAAGTGGTGAATCAGGTTTCTATTCAATGACACCTGATCAGCCATTATTTATCCTGTCACTGAGGAATCCCCCAAGCCCAGTCAGACTTATTCTTTATCTCCTAAGGAAGAAAATACACTACTTAAAGCAACCCCATTAGAATTTACATTGCATTCTAATTTCAAGTTATTTCTTGCTTGATGAACTCAACATAAGCTTTGGTTCATGGTCACTACAAAGCTACAGCTTGAAGAGTGGGAGATTTCAGCGAAACATTGAGAGATATGGTGAAAACAGTTTGATAATGGAACCAATTATCTGGGGTGGGACTTGTCTTCACTGAAGGTCTTCAAGTAGAGTCTGGATAGCTACCTGTCAGGGATGTTTTAACTTTGAATTTCCTTCACTGACCAAAGAATTGGTTCAGATGGCCCATCTCAACCCTAGGATCCTGTTACTTGGCACTAGGTTATGCTTTACATCTCTGCTACATGTGAGCAAAGTCAAGTTGGCCTTACTCATAGGGCCTACCCACAGTTAAATGGAGAAAAAATGGAAAACATTAATTGATGGTTCAAGGATGCCACTATAAACACAATAAGTATTGCTAATTTATTATTTATAATTTCATATTCATGTAGCTTTCCATATAACTACAGTTTCAAGGATGGTCAATATTGTTTGCATGTACTCTGTTAATTAGCTGAGTATCATGATGGCCAGGAAGATGTACAGGTAACAGTTTGTATGTCTGTGTGTTCGTCCACACACACACACACACACACACATTCCATTACAACTTTCGTACAATCCCAGCAACATATGCACCCCAATGTATCTTTGATGAGTGGAGTTTTGGGCACTGTCATGTCAACTAAGTAGGATCTGACAGCAAGAAGTCCTAGAAACTTTGAAGCAATGCTAATCTATCCAGTTTCCTATTGGCTTTAATTTCTTGTGTGAAAACATTCCAATAACGCATTTAGCCAAGTGATTAACATCCATTATGTAGCCTCTCATAGCCCTTTTGGTGTTTTTGAAAGCAAGCACTTTTTCCTGTATCAGGATTCCCCCCTCTCTTTTCTCAGTATTCATATTTTATTGTGACTTGTGCATATTCAGAAATAATGTTCTACTATTAAAAGCTTTAGTGAAAACAGTTTCAGCTTTTGGGTGCAAGCATTTTGTTTTTTGCACACCATCATAATACAACAGTACACATTGACTGGCAGCATTCACAATATTCATACAATTTCTATTTTTAAGATACAAAATGAAAAAGAAGTGATTGAATTTCATGACACCGCTTTTTAAAAAAGCAAAAAATTCGAGAATGGCCTCCTTACATGATCACTCTGACTCTTCACTGGTATATTTGTCTCTTTCTCAAACAATGTCTTCAGAAATGTTCATTTCCCCATTAAAAGAGAGAAATTTGTGCTCACTCCTTTCTTAGTTCTTATTGCATGTAAGATAACTCTTGAGGAAGAATAGATAATGTTTAAATTTCTATTATATAACCCAAATGCCCATCCAATATCTTCTAGCTATATATAAGTAAAAGAATAAAAGATGCACTAGCAAGCTATTTTGATCCTATGTTGAAAGAATTGTCTTCACAGCAAAACTAAACATTTGAGGTCTCTTCTTCAGGTAACTCATATGACAACTTTTGAGAGAAACCAAAACATTTCCAAAAAGACTAACAAAATTCCTTAGTGTGTGCATGTGGGGGGGTCTTCAGTTCCACATAGTTATTTATTGCCAGTTTTTACCTAAAAAGAAACTTTTTAAAAAATATTTTATTTTATTCCATCCTAAGACCTCTGTACCGGTGGTGAACAGGAATATGACTTAACAGCTATGAAACTTTATTACTTTATACAATATTCTATTTGTGAATGGTTAAAGCAATCCTTAGCTGACGTCTCAGTTGAACCTAAAAAGAAACTTGAAGTAAATTTTGAGGCTTGTCCTCAGGTGAAAAACTGAAGAATTTCACTAGAAGTCTTAGGGCCCATTCCTGGAAAAGGGGCCCAAAGCCCTTAGGAGGCCGACTACGGCCTCTGCCGGCGCAGGGGCCCACACCGCCAGCACCAGGAAGGCGCACACCGGCGTGAGTGGCCCCAGCTCTGGCGTTTTCAATACAGATTTCTGTATTGTCAAGATTATTTCTGTTTAATGATTGAAGGCCTGCATTTTCCACTGAACAGTGGGGATTTTATAGAAAATCTAACGTGGCAAGCCCAAAAGCCCAAAAGAGCATTTAAAAATAGATTTGAATCCATGTAGCACCTTAGAGGTCAACAAGGTTTTGGGGGTATGAGCTTCAAGAGTAAAAGCTCCCTTCGCCAGATATGAGTTGAAATGGAGATCTTATATTCCAGTCAGAAGGTGGGAAGAGTGTTGCAAAGAAGGAACTCAGGATGCAGAGGTACAATGCACATTGCAATCAGATTGAATAGAGCAGAGGGGAAATGACTGGGGGCAGAAAATCAACATTTGCAGTGATACTGCAGACTACTGCAGCTACCCTCTGAAACTATCTTTAAAAAAAAAAAAAAAGTGTATTCTTGTCCAGATTCACTCCTTTCTTTCCTAAGGAGCAAGGGAAAAAATTACAAGTTTGTCTTAGACCTACGAAATTTTCTCCACTCTCCTTCCTCTTTCTCACTAGCTGTCACATTCAGATATTCCCCTCATCATGCTGCCTACAAACACAGGCATGGTCTCTTGGCTGCCTACTCTTGTAACCATCTGTTACAATGGCAATGGGCCCAGTTCAAAGGAGTTTGCTTTATTTCTCAAAGACAGAGGTGTTAAGAAAGGTTTGGATGGACAGGTGACAGACAGTTTTGACATCTTTTCTCCAACAGGTTTTTCTCCTTGGGGCATTTCCTCCCCCCCCCCCCCACTTTGGTCTAGTTTGACCAGAATACATCTGTTGGCAATCAAGGTTCACAATTTCCTTCAACAACGTGTTACAGTACAGTAGAAGATCTCCAATATTTTCTTCTGCCAAAAAATAAGATTATTTCATAGCCAGAACTCTGCCAAAGAACATATCCGAATAACATAGCTTCCATACACACTGTTCTAATAATCTCACAGAACCATGAAGGATTCAGTCCGGTGCTAGCAAAACACAAGAAGTCCAATGACATCACCGACTACACATGGCCAGTCAGGCTTCAGTGTTATACCCCCAGCTAATTGCTCCAAATATATTCATGCTAACCTGCACAACTAGGGTTGCTAACCTCCATGTACTAGCTGGAGATCTCCTGCTATTACAACTGATCTCCAGTCGATAGAGATCAGTTCACCTGGAGAAAATGGCCGCTTTGGCCATTGAACTCTTTGGCATTGAAGTCCTTCCCCTCCCCAAACCCTGACTGCCTCAGGCTCTACCCCAAAAACCTCCCACCAGTGGCGAAGAGGGTCCTGGCAATCCTATGCACAACAGCAGCATCATGAGCTAGCAAGAATATAAATTTTGAAAGAGATAGTTGTAGCAAGTAAAGAGACAGCGATGGCTACAAAATTCAATAGGTGTGTGTGTGAAATGTAAATATGAATATTTCATTCTCCCTCCATGAGAAAGCATTCCCAGAACTCTCTGAAGTTTGGGCCTGGTTCAACATAGGCTCTGGCTATGGCTATGGCTACAACTTTTCATGACCCACATTTACCTGGGTAAAGGAACCAGTTATGTTTGGGTCTTCCATTAGATCCCAATGTTGCCGGTGACCTCCAGGAACCATGGAGATATAGTTATAAGAAGCACTGCAAACAACATTGTGCATGACTACTGGCAAAGAAATGGTGCTCTCTCTTTTCAAGTGTTTGTAAGGCAGGATTGAAAGGGATTGCACACACACACAATAAATATTTTCAGGCTAGCATGATCTCTAGTGTCAGATTCTACTCGGTCCAAAAGAGAATGGCAACCTCTTCCTAGAGCCAGTATGTTCTGGCAGCAAAGGAACTCTCATCCACTTCAGTGCTGCTGCCACTCCTAGGAAAAGCTATTCTGTAGCTCCAATGAGCTGCTGCACTGGTGCCATTTTTTTCTTTTCAACTTGCTATCTTCCCTTCTTGCAAACAGCAAAGCTGTCATGTAGCCAAAAAGATCTGACTACACGCCATTGGCACTGAGGACAAAAAGATACAATGAAAAGGACAGTTCCCTTACTCTGCATAACTTTTATATGTCCACAGTGACATCACTACATAGCCAAATGTCACTGGTTATGTGACTTTCTTATTTTTTTTGCAGGAAAAGAATGAGACAAATCTGATTGGGACTCTGAACATCAGCAAACTGGTACAAAAGACATAAGCTCTAGCGAAAGCTTAAAAGAGGATATTTTCACCTCCCATCAAAGACATTCACCACTGAACATTTGGCTCAGTTCTAGAGTCAACTCATACTGTCAGTTCTTTGCATTCATGAAATGTCTCTCTCCACTTTCATCAATTGTCTTCACTGTCTCTCTCTTTACTCTTTCTCTTACCACATTCAGAGGGAGGATGGAAGAGAGAAAGCCAGAGATAAATATTTAGATCAGGGAAAGTACATAGAAGATCAGCAACACCAGGACCACTGTCCTCTAGTGCAAGATGGATTATATTAATCAATCCCTATATCTAACATCTTAGGGGCTACCCAAATGTTAACAGCAACATCTGCACATGTACAGACATCACAAAAAAACCCGAGTTCAGGTAACATTTACAATTGCTATAGCAACACATAATGGCACCCACTGTGGCAACGATAGCAGCCACCACTGGGAGAAAGTAGGGGGTGAACTGGAGTCAGCAATGGGAGAGGGAAAGGTCAGCGCCAAGTCAGTGGGGTAGAGTCTGCAGAGCCAGAGTGAGTGGTGACAGAGGGGAGAAGCCACAGGCAAGGCAGTAAATGGGATTTTCCTTCCCCCAGCAGTCCTCATGAGTCTCCCTCTTGATATGCATAATCTCATCTCAGTTCCAATTACACCTCAGCCAGGAACTTAATAAATAATCTTAGACAAGCCACTATATTTCAGCCTGAGCACCCCTGCATTAAGGAGTTAATGACAATACTGTACTCGTACATGGCTGTTGTAAGGATTACTAAAATGGTGAGCAGCTAGATTCGAGTCCAGTAGCACCTTAGAGACCAATATTTTGGGGGTATAAGCCTTCAAGAGTCAAAGCTCCCTCCATCAGATACCAATGAGATGGTGAGGATGAGTAGCTTTTTGGTGTGGGAGAAAGATAGGTTGACAAACATTTAAAATAATGTGTGAGAATTCTGAGCAACGCAAAAAAGGTACATAATAGCTATTTAACATTTCATTTATTTATTATTATTAGTATCATTACTATTATTTCCAGTGTTATCCAAAGCATTAACTCGGGTGGGGAACCTTTTTTCCTCCAAGGGCCATTTGGATATTTATAACATCATTCGCGGGCCATACAAAATTATCAACTTAAAAATTAACCGACCAAGCCCCAAGCAGGCAGCTGCCCCAAATGACCCCCCCTGTGTGCGGGCAAGCAGGCAGGCATCCAACCGGTGGCGTACTTGCCCACCTGGTGGCACAGGATGGTTGTTGCACCAGCCGGGCATAGCCGTCCAGCCACATGCCAGAGTTGCTCCTTCTCCACACGGTTGGGACGGGATTCTACAGCCGGCTCCTGCTACCTCCGCCTGCAGGGATGAAATAAGGACACACTGGCTAAGAACTCACCCACCCCCGCGTGCATTCTGGCCCTGCCCCTTTTAACCCCTCCATTGTCACCACTTCCACCCCCAGCCCTCTTGTAGTAAAGAGGGAATACGTTTCTCCATGGCCCGGGTGGGAAAGGGTTAACACAGTTTCTTGGGCGGCTCCATAGCTAACAACTCTTCTGCAAGGGGGGGAAAGGGTTCATTTTCTTGGCAAAACAAACTCACACCTGCCTTGAATAGAGGCTATTCCTGTCTGCGGGAGGGGGCGGATCACCAGTCTTAGAGATCTGCCGGGACCCACAAAGGGTCAGACCAAATGTCTTTGCGGGCCTTAAATGGCCCCCGGGCCTGACGTTCCCTACCCCTGCATTAAATGAAGCAGAGCAGCTTATTATTTGCTCTTTCAGAGGTTCTGAAGACACTTCTAATACACTGACAATTTCATACATTAAGGGCTGAACTCTACATGATACTGCAGTTGTATATATATAATTCATGACTGACAGCCCCTTTTTCATTACAGAGCAGTCTCACTGCAGTAGAAAAGGGGTTAGAGGAATGGGGGTACTAACCACTTTCCCTCATCAGTTACTTTCCCCACTAAAACCTTTCCTGGCTCAGGTTCTTTTGTCTGTACTAATATTCAGGATCTGACTCATAAACCTGGAAGAAGTGTGGAGGGGGGAGAGAAAAGAAGAAGCAGCTTGCGGAAGAAATTTCGGGAAAAGCAACTGGCACAGAAAGATTAAACCCCCTTTTCCCCTCCACATCCACCATTGATACACAACAAAGAAAGGCTTTCAGTGACCCAGCACAAAGGCAGCACCAATCACCTAGTACTCTGAGCGCAATCCTTAATGACACCTGGTATTACCACCACCTAACATAGAAACTCCCAGGCTTTATAGGATGGAAGCAGCAGTGCCAGCATCCCACTGTTGGTCTGGACGGAAAGCAGATCTGCCTCTTTCTGAGGGTCTACGGTCAATGTAGAAAGCCCACCGCTGGCAATCATCACATTTAAAAAAAAATTAAAAACAAAAAAGTATACTAAAACAACAGCAGGAAAACCATTTATGCTCTCTGATGCATCCCTGGGTGCCTCAGGTCATTTTCCAAAACATAAATGAAACTGCTGGGGATGTATCTTTTGTCCTAACCAGCAGTAAGTAGCTTTGGGGGCTAATTAGCTGCCTAGGTTAAATAGGCAGTAATTTCCCCATGTGCTTGGAACTGCTTAGATGGGTTTTTCACCTTACAGTGTATATTCTTAGAGAGAAGCAGTAAATCAGCAGGGTTATGGAAAGAGCCAGCTTTTGACAGGAACCCATTAGACATATCCATGTGATGTATCTCACAGCTTTTACTGTAATACTTTCCAGACAGTACATTTTAGCTCCTGGTTCATTAAATGTTATATATCCAGGCCTTGGACAAGAAACAGGCTTTGGGAAATGCCTTGCCTGGGCTGGCCCTGATTCAGCTCCATGCATGCACAGAAGCTGGAGCTGTTTGCATGTAGATGGTCAGGGGGGAATGGAAGAACTAAACCTGCCCTTGGCTTCTCATCTTTCCTAAACTACTGACCAGTGATCTCTACTGCTGTCTCAGTGGTGCAAAGAGCACTCATCCCAGCTAGTGGATTGGGCAGGAGAGATGCACACACAGCAGCTATCCGTACATGTGATACCTGCTTCGGCATGCATATGGTTCCCAGGTGGATTGGGGCAGCTGTCTTCCATACGGAGCCAACATCATGAGTTGCATTAAAACGTTGGCACACTTTCACACACACACATTTAGGTGGCATTTGAAGGCATGCCAAAGCAAAATCCAGCACATGCACACAACTGCTAGCACAGCTAGAAATCTGCAAAAAAAGCTACGCTTTTTCCTATAGCTAGCATCCTCTGCGATGGTCATGAGAAAAAGATGAATCTACATTTTGCCTCCTGTTTTTCATTAAATTCTCAATAAAATAATCCATTTTGATTGTAGAATTTCTTCCCTCCAAGGCATCCTCTATTTCTTATAGGACTCAAGTGACTATTATGGAAAAACAAATAAAATACTTGTCAGCGATCCCAAATTTATATCACTGTATTGCATGCAAGAGTTTGAAGTAAGACAAGCCTGCAGGGTTAAGGACCAAATGTAGCTCACCAGCTATGTATGGTGGCCCACCAGAAGTTTGACAAATCTTTTGGTGTTGCTGCATGCCAAGAACTGCAAAAATTGACTTGTCTGGTTCCAGAGAGACTCAGAATTTAGCTGGTGGGCTGCATTCAGTTTAGTGGGTTATAACTTATGCAGGCCCACAAAAGAGGAAAAGTAATAGAAGATATGTAAGGACACAGAAAAACAGGCATCTAATTTAGGAGATGAATGATGTCCCTCAAGTCTCAGGTCAATCAATATATACATTTCACAACATGGCTCCCTCTGTGGATACTTAAATCCACAGATTGGAACCATGCAGAGACACAGGAAATCTTTCTACAAACCTGGGGGAACATCCAGATTTCCAGAAAAGTCCTAAAAGTTAGAAAAATAGAGGGGGGGGGCATTAACCCCCTCAAAACACAATGTCATCATCTGCGCAAGCACCAGTCGGCCTGCTGGGAGACATGGAGGAGGCAGAGCTGCTGCCATGTATGACAGGTGTACTGCGGATGGGCAGGGTCAGGGGAGAGGGAACCAGAAATTTACCAAATTGGCATTTATTCGGTATTTTTTTGGTTTGGTTTTTAACGAATCTACAGCCCTAATCATAGGTCTAATATTGGAAGACATATGAGAACTATGTTTCCACTACACAGTCACTGCACCTTTTGAAAAGATTTACTTTATTACTGCTCTGAGATAATCTACTGTTGTGGACTTTAATCTCAGGAGTTTTGGACTTTGGACTTATTTTGTGGTTGTGTATCAATGGTTGTATTAATATGTCTTTAAGAATTGTGTTACATATGTTTCTGTTAAATTGAATGTGATTAATTACACCTGATATTTCCCTATGTGTTTGGCATGGTGTTACTGCTGTTAATTGGTTGAACGCACGTTCCAGCAGGCTAACCTTCTTATTCCGCTTAACCTCCAGGTGGTGGCTGGAAATCTCCTGGGATTGCAATAGAGATCAGTTCACCTGGAGAAAATGGCTGTCAACTCTATGACATTGTACCCCATTGAAGACCCTCCCCTCCCCAAACCACACCCTCCTCAGGCTCTGCCTGAAAATCTCCAGGTACTTCCCAACCCAGAGCTGGCAACCCTAGGAAAACCCCAACCTGACTCGAGTTGGATGTGCGATTGAGGCCTTCCTTTTAAAATTACTTTCTGCTCCAGTTCTGCTCTGCAGCCAGAGTGGTGAGAGAGTCTTCAGCCTCCCCTGCCTGCCTGCCTGCAGACACATGGCCCCTAATTGTAGAAGAGGTGTGGGTTGAAGGGAGGGAAGCCTGTCCTCCTCCCATGCTGGGTTGCAGAGCAGAACAGGGGCAGGAAGTACTTTTAAAAAGTGAGCTCTCAGTCTCACATCTGACACAAGTCGGGCTGGGTTTTTCCCCAACTTGACCCACATCTGACATCTTGTGTAACGAGACTCTTAGCCTCCTGATAACTCAACTCTTAAAAATAGGATACTTTTGACATTTTTCTCAACTGAATTTCTTCCCACATTTTGGCTTTTCAAACGACCTTTCCAAATTTCCTTTCATTTTCAAAATGGAACTGGTAACCAAGCATTTTTCATTGTTCTTTTCTAACATGTTTTTGTTGACATTATTTAAAGTAGACCTTTCTCGTTGAGATTCAAGGCGGATTACACAATGTAAAGCAAAGAAATCAACAGGGGGGAAAAACACAATGCATGACTAATAATAATAAGACTAGGATTACAGAAATCTGAAAACAAAATTTAAGGCATGACATAAATTCCCCAAAGTGGAATTACATAGGTAGAAAACAGAGCAAGATAATATTTGTGGACCCAGTGCCAAGGGGGGAAGGGGAGAGGGTAGGGTTGCTAGGTCCCTTTTCGCCACCGGCAGGAGGTATATGGGTCAGAGCCTGAGGAGGAAAGCAAGGACACATCGATAAAACAATACAGCAAAGAATCTTTGTGCAATCACCATAGGCTCCCTTTTTTCAGTGTTTCATTTGTTCACATGTGAGAGTTGAAAGGGAGACAAAGATAGAAAGAAACATTGATCAAAGAACATGATCCAGTTGTGGAAATAGTTTAAGATTCTAGCTAAACTGGAATTAAGGAGAAGGGAGAGAACTGAGTGCAGAGACACTGCAGAACAACATAGGAACAAAAGGAGATACCCACCTCCTAAGACACTAAATCAGAGTCAGTGAAGGCATTTCCCGTACAATCTGTAATTGAACTCTCACTTTCGAAGTTGCTTATCGACTTCCATTCCAGCTATGCTGCTGGTTAAAAAGCAAAATGTTGGGGAAACGTGACATAACTGCTAGAAAAGCTGCATGAGTAGCAATAAAGGCAACTAATTATTTCCAAATAAGATTTAGGAGTGAATTTACATGTACACAAGGAACTGACCCCTTTTCTTAAGATGTTATAGGAGTGGGGAGGAAATGTAGCAAAGAGGCAAGTTGACGCAAGGCAGTGGTCAGTTGAAGCCTAGACAAAAGCCAACGTCTTTGGGTGAAAACGCATGGTCGCTTTATCCTCCTTTAATCCCTCTTTCAGCCAGGCTTCAGCAAAGATTGAACGCATGCGTTTCGCCTAATGTGCGTTCGATCCTGGCTAAAACATGGATTAAAGGACGATAAAGCGACCGTGCGTTTTCACCCTTTGATTCCCCAAAGAGTTCTAGTTTCAGCAGACCTGTGTGGTCGAGTGACCTCTTTCAGCTCCCTCTTCCCATTGGAAGGAGGAGGGAGAAAACGAAGTTCAAATTAGAACACTGGATAAGCATCAAGAGTTTGAAGTGGTTGCTGGTCCACATAGTGTACTTGAAAGGGCAACCAGATTTACTAGGGACAGTGAGGCTGCCATTCTATGCACAGCGTAAGCCCCATTGACTTCTGCATGAATACGCAGGGGTGATTGTGCAGATTTGCAGGTTCAAAACAGGAATGAGAAAGCATAAGACTTCATATGTTTGAGGATTCACATCTTTTGAAATGCAGGACAGTTCCTTTAGCACAATGAGGTCATGGTTTTTCCTTTCAGAGCAGACCCATCACACAATCTTCCCTATGAAAATATCACTGCAAGGATATATTGTATACTATAAACTTAATAGTTTCTGAAGAGGCAAACAGCCATCCATCAACACTGAAAAAGAGCAGATTGTGGCATTTCTTAGTCAGATGCTCCCACCCATACTAGCAGCAATTCTCTTGGCAGTTACTATAAGTAGTTCAGGTGTACCCACCATTTGACAAGTGGTAACTTCCCACCGTGCATGTAATCATTCAACAAGTTTGTGATCTTGTGACCCATTCACTGAGCAACACTAGCAGTGTGGGAAGTGCTGCAGTTTGTCCTGTGCTGCAGCAGGATTATGCTCAGCTAGGGCTGCTAGGCCTCTCAGGAAGCCTCCTGCTGGCCACCGCCACTCTGAGTAGGGTTGCCAACCTCCAGGTACTAGCTGGAGATCTGCTATTACAACTGATCTCCAGCCAATAGAGATCAGTTCACCTGGAGAAAATGGCCGCTTTGGAAATTGAAGTCTCTCCTTTCCCCAAACCCCACCCTTCTCAGGCTCCACCCCAAAAACCTCCCACCGGTTGCAAAGAGGGACCTGGCAACCCTAACCCCGAGTGGCATTAGGAATAAAATAATTTTAAAAATCACTGGCATCATCTGAGCCGCTGTGTCACTTCTGGGCAAAATCCAGAAGTGAGATAGGGTCACTCTAGGGCTTACCATAGAGATTCTGGTGATTCCTAGAGCTACCCTATTCCTAAAGCTACCCTAGGGTTTTGCACACAGAATGTCACAGCACACACACACCCATCCCTGAGCCTCCCACCAGTTGCCAGGCAGCGCCTGGCAAACCTGTGCTCAGTTTATATAGGAGACACCCACAATGTGGTTCATCCCAGTGGCTTGTATTCTTATTCTGAAAGCAGAGGAAGTTGCTGTACTACAGTGAAAGCCAGTTTTTTACTTATGTTATTTACACTCCTCTTTTCTCTCTGGGAGTCAAGGTGGATTACACAGAGTATAATCTGACACAATATAAGAAGAGGGTCTTTTATCCTATGAAGCAGTGAGAAGATGCTATAGGATTTGCTTACTTTTCTCGTTCTACTCTTAGACTAGTTGAGCTAACAGACTTGCCCACTTTTTCTCCTGGATGGCCCCATGATGAATGCACATCTGTATTTCATGAGAGCTCAAACAATCAATTGGCAGCCTGGTATGGTTTCCACTACTTTAATGCATGTTCTACTTTTGCAATAGCACCACTCGTGCAGCATTAATTGAGCTGGGTACAGCAACTTTCTTCTCAATCAGTTCTAAAAAGCTGCTGTGTTGAGGTTACTTCCTGCATCCTGAGCAAAAGAATGTTAATACCCCAAGAGAGTCTAAAGTGAACAGCAGTTCCTGTCCAGTCCCAAACTCAAGGTCTTCCACTTGGAGTGAATGGACAGTGAACAGCTAATATGTACTAATATGTGTCGCAATTATTTGTGGCACATTTGACACTGCCGCACAAAACTAAAAATTCTTCTTTTTCCCCACCCCCGACTTTCAGAATACATATACTGTTTGTTTGATGGAAACAAAGAGACTGAAATAATAATACTCTGAACTCCCTTGATATTGCAATTCCCTCCAATCTAGTAGGAGGGTGCATGCATGTAAGCAGTTGCTGTGTATGCACTTGCTTGGGATAGAAATGCCTGGAGGAGCTGAGTTGGATTGCATTCAATCCCATGATCATCTGCTCTGGGGGAAGGACAGAAGGAGCAGAAGGCTGGGTTTGGATCTCCCTCTTCAGTTCTTCTTCTTAGCAGATTATTGTCTTCTGCACCAGAGGGAAATACATGCACTCTGTACCCATTTGTGCATGTTATTTTCTCTCTTTTTTTTTTAATGGTCTGACCCAGAATTTTTATTGAAATGGGGTAATCACATTTCAAAATAAGCACACACATCTCAAATAAGCTAAATTAAAAGCCAAGTATATCCTGGCCATGTCCATTCACATGAAGACTGCAGAATCTGTTGGCCAGTCTTGCACAAGGTCATCCAGGAAATCTACAGTTTTGCAGTCTTGTCTCAACTCAAGAACTAGGTCTTTATACAGTCTCTCCCACATGGGGGGAAAGTCAAACATGCCTTCCTAAGCCATATTAGGACAACTATTGTTACAAGACGTTCGAAACACAGGGTGGTAATGCATCTGGGAACCTATTCACAGGGCAGCATGTGTATACATGTGTGTGTTCCCTTTTAAGCTAAGCCATCTTGAGCTTTGTCCTGTTTCTTATGGTAATATTTCTGTTAGGCGGCTTCTGGGTCTTAGCTTATGTAGCGGGTGCCATTCTCTGGTTCCCATCGTCTAGAAAGTGAGATTGCCAAAGTATTCGTTAAATCATTAGAACCTACATATGAAGTCACTGCGAGAGTATTTGCTTCAAGGATAATGAGAAAAGCAGTTGCTACACTACTTTGGCTGATTTACAGAACAGATGCACATATATGATTTATAAACAATGAAATATATGCCTGTCTTGTACAAATATTTGTGTGTTTCATTAGCAAAGCCGGTGGAGAACATGTAGCCCAGAAGTGAAGAGAAAATATCTTTCAAGTAACCCATTACTTGAAATGGGTTTAAAACCTGGTCAGCTTATTCAGGCCAAAATGTTTGTCCTGGGTGCCAAGTGGCTGTCAAACTGCTGGTCAGGACTCAGAGGTGGGTTGTGATTTTTCTCACAGGTAGATTGTGAGGCCAGGAGAGAGGAGAAAGAACAGGGTGAGCTAAGAGAGGGAAATCTGGTAGGCTCAACGGCAGATTTGGATCAGCCTGTGCATACTTGTATTTCATGGAAATTTTGCATAGCGTGTTGCTTAGTAATGTTATACATCTATAGATTATAAACATGAAAATAAAATATAAACTTATTCAGTGCTGTTTGAGATCCCTGCATTATGTCTGAGAAGGTGGAAAGCAGACTACTCTTACTTGGCAAGGGGGTACGCAAAATTACATTAAGCACAGAAGCTCCACTTCAAAAAGTTTGCAAACAGCCACTCCTTGTGCACATGGGTTAGACCCTAAGTCCCTCTTCTCCTTGTTCAGCCCTTCTACTAAGTAGCTGGTCTTCCCCTTTCCCTTCTATTCTCACACGAACCCTCTGAGGTAATTTTGGCACCGAGATAATGACTGGTCCAAGGTCACTTGATTAAGATGAGGGAAAATTTGAAACCAAAGACCCCTAGTCTGAAGTCGGTCATTGAACCTTTCCATCACACTGCTCACATACTGCAACACAAGCTTTCCATTCAAAAGTCTGATTTTCCTAGATCAGAAAGAATCGTGTGGATCAGGTTTCCACTTGTACAGACCCCCCGATGTGGTGTGTCCACTGTCCACATCACATGACATGTTTGTGACAGAGGGGGTGTGCATCTATATACTCTTCTGCTGCAGGAAGTAGATCACAGGGCAAAGGAAACATGAATTAGCTCTGAATGTTGGCACAACTATGATAAATCTGTCTCACCTTTAGAACTAACTACTACTATTAACAGAGAGTATACACGAGTGACTGCGGACACAGTCATTCCACTCTAGAGAATGCTCAGATGAGCTTGCTTGTATGCTCCGGAGTGGGGACAAGCCTGAAAGGGATGGAGAGAACTATACGGAAACACTGTGACTGGACAGTGAAAATCAGGCAACAACTTTATTGATTACAGGCATAAGCTTTTTGTGTAGGGCTGTTTCCCTTGCGGTCACCCCTCCGACGACTTTGGGTCTTTGTTTTGATTATGCATGCCATTTCCGACTGTCAGAGGTCGCCTCGCTCTCCCCCTGCGTTTCCCTGTGTTTTGCCTGCATTTTCAAATTCGAGATAAAACAGGTCTCTGAAAACATGGGCAAAACATGGGGAAACATAGCGGGCATGCATACTCAAAACAAAGTCCCAAAGCCATTGGAGGGGTGATGGTGAGGGAAACAGCCATGCACAAAAGACTAATGAGTGTAGCTGACTGTTCGACTGCTGACAGCGATCCACCCTCCCCAATCTGCCTCTTAGTGGTAAATAGAGAGCTAGCTTTAGAGCCAAAGCCCCAGTTCCTGACCACTACCAGCCTCTTGGGAGCATGGTCAACATGGCAGCCCCAAAGTTGGCTGCCATGCCCATTGCCCCTAGGGACCCTTAAGGGGGATCCCCTTTTAGGGTTGTTCAGGAAATCCACACCTTATTTGCTAGCAGACACCTTCAGATGCTCCGTCTGCCTCTAGCACCCTTCTGTTTAGACATGCAATGTGGACCAAATTGGATCCTGACCATCAGATCTAGCCAAACGGTGGCAGGCCATACAGAAAGCAGAATGTGGCCTGTCCCCATTTGGCTGAGCCAGTGCTGGGTACAGTTGCCCAGAGTCTTCATCTCTCTCCCCTTCCTCCACCTGAACGTAATAAGTGCTCCAGTTTAAGGCTGTGAGTTGGACTTTCAGTTCATGCTCAATTGATGGAACCACCCTCAAGTGCTGACAAGCTTGCTGAACATCCTCTGTTGAAATTAATGGGGGAAATGTTGATCTTTAGGAGTTGAGCATGAGCATCAGAGCCTGTGATTTGAAGACCCCTGTGGAATCACCATTATTGAAGCTTTTTCACAATAGATCACTAAAAAAAAATCCCTCCAGGAAGCAAGGCCAAACCAGTAAACTCATAGCGTTTAGGTAAGGTAAAGGTCCCCTGTGCAAGCACCGGGTCATTCCTGACCCATGGGGTGATGTCACATCCCGACGTTTTCTAGGGAGACTATGTTTATGGGGTGGTTTGACATTGCCTTCCCCAGTCATCTTCCCTTTATCCCCAGCAAACTGGGTACTGGTTTTACCAACCTCGGAAAGATGGAAGGCTGAGTCAACCTTGAGCCGGCTACCTGAAACCAACTTCCGTTGGGATCGAACTCAGGTCGTGAGCAGAGCTTTTGACTGCAGTACTGCAGCTTACCACTCTTCAGCACGGGGCTCTTAGACTTTACTACACAGTAAACTCTGGATACTTTCCCACCACCAGCAATTATGAGTAGCCGTAGTCTGTATGTGTGTGTTAAGTGCTGCCAAGTTGCTTCTGACTCATGAATCAAAGTCCTCCAAAATGTCCTATCTTTGACAGCCTAGCTCAGATCTTGCAAATTGAGGGCTGTGGCTTCCTTTATTGAGTCAATCCACCTCTTGTTGGGTCTTCCTCTTTTCCTGCTGCCCTCAACTTCTCCTAGTAGTCTGTATACATGTACTGATTCTAAAACTCACATGGCTCACCATCATCCCATCTCTGTACAATAGTGTTACATCTGTGCATTTTTCATGGAAGCATTTAATTTTAATGGCACCGTCCATTTTCAGAGAGCAAGAACTCTCCTAATATAGTTCAAGTGTTACTGGAATAATAGTTTAGGTCAAGAATGTGGTCCTGGGCTGCAGGACATGATGAGCACGCATACTAATTTGCTGATGTTTCTTGATCACTGTGCATTCACATCAAGCACTTTCACATCTGGCACACAAGGGCTGTCTTCATTTTTGGATTTTTGTCAATAGCAACGACAACACAAATAGTTAATAATGGTTATGGCTGCATAGCTATTATACACATTTGCATCATTGTTTTTATTATTATTATTATGCAGGCTCCAGAATTTACCAAAATCATTGATTTTCATGATGAACATGGTGTCTCCCATGTGCAATCAGACTATTATTTGTTCCACTCCACTGATGGAAAATTCAGTCTGCATCAAACCCCTGGGTTTAAAGTGTTTTAAGATTTGTTTTAAGATTTGTTCTTGAATCTTTCCCTCATTTGAAAATTAAAAATGCAATGCATCCTGTGTTAAGTATAGTGGGGGAAATATAGAGTTCACTTTCCATAAATAGAAGGACAGCATTTTCATCAATATCATCAATATAATAGAACTTTTTCTGCCTTCCCATTCCTGCAGCAGCCCATTAAACTAACTGAAATGGTCTCCTGTCCCCTAGGAGCAGGTTGGGGGGGTGGGGGGATCAGCAGGCTGCAATGCAAAGGAGATGGGCAATAATGTCCTATTCCACTGAGGGAAGTCCTGCCTTCCTTTAATGGAAAATTTAGTCTGGATCCAGCCGAATTAGGTCATCATTCTACACTAAACCAGCCTATTTGCAGCTTCGCATGTCAGTCACAAGTAACCAAATGTAGTAGACTTGATGCCCTAGGTCTTCTTCCTGTGACTGGAACACATTTTGTACCATTCACAGAGTCTCTCATTAGGGTGACCACCATGAGATGACTGCAAACAAAGGGAAACAAAAAACCCCAAACCACCTTAACTTGTCAAAGGGCATAAAAGGGACAGTCACCATGCTCCATACAAGTTTTGCAACTCCAGGAATCAACCTTCCCAGGGTCTGAAAACATTGTTACTGTGGAAGGAGAAAGATCCACAGTCCTTGTGTCCAAAGATTGCTGGATCCAATCCCATGACTTCATACTTATTTGACCTGAACAGAGATAGTTACATATAAAATTTGCCAATCACAGTGTATTGTTGCCAATACAATAAGATCCATCTAACAAACCACTCTTATTCTTACAGACTGAAGGTCAGTCCACAGTACCACAAAGGTGTGGTTCAAGAGGATTTTCAAGAACGCAAGAACTACAGACCAGGAAAATGGGTAAATATTAATAAAGGTGTCGGGAACATGGAGAAGTTATGTCTCCACCGGCAACAGAAAGGTGAAATTCTTACTAAATGCTAGTGGGTATAAGCTCTACATTTCATAGTATTCCAGCTGAACATTGAGCACTTGCAATGTTTTCCATCTTTTGTATACTTAAAAAATATATTTTAACATTAGACTAAACAAATAGCAACAAATATTTATAAACGACCAGTTTGACAGTTTTTAGTGGAGAGACAGAATGTGAGTGTAAGAGAGAGTGTGAGAGTGTAGGGGACAAAGCACTGAATCCTACATGTTTAGCCAAGAGGATTTATAGCTGGTTCTGTTTCTGATATACAGAGTAAAATTTCAATTTTAAACCAGTTCAAACAGTATAGTTAGTTCGGATTATTTAAAACTGCTTATATTGCCTGAGGCACATTCTAGAGAAAATGGAAAATAAATCTTTTAAACAAATAATAAATACCCTAACACTAGCATGAAATGCAGTTCAATACATTGTTTTTCATACATATCAAAAAATTTATTGGAATTGCCAAAAGCAGATGTGAAGAAATTAACCATGCAATCCTGGCGGGGGGGGGCACTTACAGCGGCACGGAGGAGTGGTGGAGGAAAACGCCACAGGGGCTGCAGCACAACCCCCACACCAGCTGATGCTGCCAATGGCATGGACCCCCATCTCTGACAGCCCACCAGAGGAACTGGCCACTGCACCCTGGAAGTCCACATACACCCACATGGATGGCCCCGCTGCCCTGGGCCTGCCATCCATGTTGTCCTTCCCCCACAGACTGACTCGGCAGCCCAAGGGAAGGATCAGGGCTGGCACCCGATGCCCCTCTCTCAGTTCTACACGGCAACCTGAGGTCTATTCCTCATAAACTTGGTGCTGCCAGACAGGGCACCCTGGCGGAGACCGCCCCATGCATCAGTCCACCGCCTGATTGCATCTAGCATGCATTCCCATCTGGCCACCCAAGTGACGCCAGAGCCTTCAACCTGTCAACCTGCATATGGTTGCAGGCAACCTTCCAGCAGGTCCTAATGGCACCCGAAAGCCTGGGGTGAGGGTTGGGAATGGGTGCTCGACATGATAAGGGATGACCTGTCGCCGGCCAGGGTGTCACAATTCGGAGGGTCACCCTATCCATTTGTGGCATCGCTCGGTGGTGGCCTGGGTGCCCTGCTCAGAGGCCATCCATCCAGATGCGATGCATTCCGTGTCTGGCAGACTCAGGTTGTCAGAGACTGGTCCCCGGGGCCCGCATGGCTATAGGCATGGCCCTCCAATCAGGTGGCCAGATCCCATGTCCAACCCAGTCGGCCTATCTGTATGTACATGAGATTGATCAATGACAACACACAGACATCCGAAACATCAACTTACAATACGGAACGGCCATCTGAAAAAAATCCACATACAATGGGGAAAGGCCATACTTTGATGATCTGGCATGACCAAACTCTGCTCCTATACAATCCTCCCCCTGGGGGGAACCAGCACTGTTAAAAAGAAGGCCCGAGGATGAGGAGGGGTGGCTGCCACTGCACCCCTGCTCCATCATCGGGCGCTCCTGGCTTCAGCAGCGAAACCTCCTAGGGACGCTGCCTGCCAAAGCTTCCTGCCATATGGCCTTCCTCACACGCTCCCAGGCAAGGTGCACTGGTAGGTCCTGTCCTCCATCCCCGGCTTCCTCATTCTGGCACTGGAGTTTCCCACACCACAGTCCCTCCTGTGGGTCAGGGACAAGGGGCGGGAGGTATTAGGGGATTGCAGTGTTGTATGCATCGCCCAGTGGCCACCCATGTGGTGCAGGCAGCAAAACCTCATCTTCACTTGTGCGAAGGCTCTCTCGATGATGAGACGTGTCCTGTGATGGGCCTGGTTGTAGGTGGCGCAGTCCAGGGGATCATCGCTGGGGTAGGAGGTGAGGAGATACAGCTTCAGCAGGTAGCCACGATCACCTGGGGAGGAAGGCCAGGGGGATCAGACAGTATCAGACAGGTGCCTGGTGCTGGCCCTCTTCTTCCCCTCCCCCATGCCCCCCACACTCACCGAGTAGCCAACTTGGCCCTTGGGCCATCATTCCAGGAGGCATCTGAGACCTCAGGTGGCAAAGGTTTGGGTGTCAATGGATGCTACGCAGGAGCTTTGCCACCAGGGCAGTAAAGATGCCATGAGGGTCTCATGCTGCGTGGATGTGGAGGGTGAAGAAGTGGTGTTGGTTGCAGTAGACGTGGGCCACCCTATAGGGGGCCAGGAGGGTAATGTGTGTGCAGTCGATGGCACCCACAATATTGGGGAAACCTGTGAATGACTTGAAACGGGCACAGATGGGGGCGAGGTACCACTCTTAGGTGGAGAACCACACATCAGCTCAGATGTTGGCCACCATGGAGTCTAGAAAAGCATGGAGGCAGCGGCATGCTGATGACTGGACACCCCCAGGATGCCTACAATGACCCCTTGGAAGCTGACGGCAGCAAAATAGTGCAGTGAAAAGAGGACCTTCTGAAGGACGGGGATGGCATGGGGCCCAGGCACCAGTCAGTGGAGGGCAGGTTCTAGCTCCTTGCATATCCTCTGGTTAGCTGCCCTGCCCAGGCAGTTGCTGCCCGAGAGTTGGAGGGTGCTTATCCTCTCCCTGAACCAACGGGCACGGCACCATCCTGTCCACCACATTGCCATCCAGAGGTACAGGGCCAGGAGGAGGTGAATGGTGCATTGTACCAAGATACCGGGAGGTGCAACTATGGGGCATAGGATGGCCGTGCTGGCAAGGGAGACATGACTGGGGGCCAAGACCTGAAAGCCACTCATGTGATCACAGCAACGTTCCCCACCTTCCATGGGCCTCCCCTGCTTGTGGCCTTGAGAGTGGGCCACATCACAAGGAACTTACACATCCCTGTCATAAGGAACTTATTATCTAAATTTGGCATAAGTGAAATGGTGGTGGGCTGGTGTTTAAGTTAAAACTTTATGCAGTCTTACCCTTAACAAACATAATAAGAAGCAGGATAATATGCATTGTTTTGTATTTTATTAATTTGTAAGAGTGCATTGTATACCATACTTTTATCAGTGACAGTGGCAGATATCCCACCATGCATTCCTGAACACTTAGGGTGATGTTACAGGACCCAACCCGTCACCCTGCAGTCATATAGCACCTGCAACCAAAGTCATTTTTAAGTCTCCAGGAGCCCATCTGGGAGGAGAGGGCCCTGCCTCCCCTGCTGATGCCATTCTCCCACACCAAAATGGCCAGGAAGAGTAATTTATCCATATGTGGAGTTTCATGTACACAGAATACTCGGCTTGGGAAAATGGTGTAGGGGGGCAACCAGGAGCCCTTTCCCCCTCCCCACCATCACCCCAAGCACAACCAGCCTCCTGAGGATTTAAAAAATGCCTTTCCTCACAGCTGCCATGTGATTGCAGGGAAAGTGAGTTCGGTCTGGGGAGTGTAGATGCAACTCGTCTAAAACGTAACATGTACATTGGCCCGAAGGCTTTGGAAGATATGGTAGTAATTTCTAATGACACCCCCCCCCCCAAAAAAAAAAACTGCTATGATGTTTCTGAGAGTCTGCTGATTGCCAGAAACAGAATTTCAGGGGGCTCAAAGGAATGTGTTGGAAAGAAAAAGCAGGAACATCCCTCTCGACAACCTACAAGGCTGTTTGGTTACATCCCATTGTAATGTAAATGTAAACACAGACATGTACACTGAAGTCATTCTTCTGACAGGGACAGTTTCCAGAGCAGACTGGCTCACATCCCCAATGAATGACAGGAATGATGAACTTGTGAAAGGGTGATGCAGTGTGCTTTCTACTTCCTGTTATTCTGATTCCAATCCCATGCTGCCAGAAATGTAAGTATTAAGGTTATTCACTGATTGTCCCCAAATATGAAAAAACTTGTAGGTGGTATTGTCCTCTGCTAAAATAAACAATGTGTTTAACTGAGCTTTCCTGTGGGGAAAATGTTTGGCCATTAGTCACCTGTGAATCTCAAGAGTTGGGGACTGAGGGTACAAAGCACCTTGGGCCTGGATTGTTTTTAGTAGCCCAAGAAGTCATCTTAAATTTCATCCTCCCATCCAGCATGTGTCATCTCAGAGCTTCAGCAACAGCTAGGAACCCCTCTAGGAATGTATAATTTCTCATTTTGACCCTTTGTTTTATTTTAAATCCTGCAGCAAGGAAGCATTTGCTATATTTTCCAGATGACCAAAGGGAGTGATTACAGACCCCTAAAGAGGCTTTGGATTGAAGAGTACCTTCTCTGCCCACATTTCTTTAAATGTGTGAGAGAAGGGCAGGAGTAATCTTTTTCCAAGGGCCCTAGGTGGCTTCTGGAACCCCTGGAGACTGGCTGTATATGTGTGGCAAGAAAACCATCTTAACATATTCCTAAAATATTTTACCACTACCAGTACTGAGCAGATTCACCAGTTCAAAGCAATTAATACCACTGCATTGACATTTAGGCAAGTATTACTTATTACTGAAAAACCCAGAGACCTTTTAGTGTGTCAGATCTAACAGCAGATCAGCATTCTGCATTTGTAACTTGGCAATGCTTAAATCTTTATGCGAGCCGACGAATCTCAGCTGGCGTGTTCAGTTGGGTTCAGTTCAATTAAAATGCCTGATCTGTAGCATAACTCATCAGCAACTATGCAACACATGTTGTGGTCCATATTGGCCACAGCTGTGAAAAGCATCCCTCTGGAAATGTACAGACCAAAAAGCAGCTTGATGGTAGATTCCTTAATGGCATTAAACAAGGTGCATTTTTGATACTGTGTGAAAATAAACATATGGCATACATAGAGAGAGATGATACCTCAACTTGGAGCCAATGTCTTCTTTTTGCCTGTGCAGTGTGGATCATATTTCTCTGGTGCTACTCTTTGAGATACACTGGTCTTCCACGAGCAGAAGTACTAACCACAGCACACTGCTGCCCCTGCAGTGGTGAAGAGCACTATACAGCCAGACAGAGAGAAGCCAAAGGATCCATGCCATTATGTCTGCCAGCTCACCATTTTAATTTTGGGTACAAGTTTTAATGGTTAGATATAATTTGAGGTGGTTTATTGCAGCGGTGGCAGTCTCTCTCATTGTGCTTTCTCTTCTTTTCACAGATGAATAACAGAAGTTATAAAATGGTGAGTGCTCAACAGCTATGGATATGTTTACAATAACTGTATTTACATGGGATGCAAGAGAATAAGCACAAAATTTTGTGGAAATGAATGCCTAGAAAATTTCTTAATGAGCACCACAGGATGTGTCACTCTTATTATATTCTCTGCAAGATACAGGGCTTTCCTGTTTGCAACCATTCCATCTTTTCTCAGTGGCAGGAGATTTTCCTCAAATTAACCTTAGAGAAACAATCAAGAATATTTGTAATCATCTTTGACATGCACTGCATGAAATTTACTTTCAAAAACTTTTTAAGCAGTTGTCAGCAATAACTATGCTGAGGGTGCATTTAAGATGCACTCTTTGAAACAAGCTGTGCACATATTACCAAGGCGGTCACTTGGAAACAGATGCATTATCTGCATCTTTTGTTTCATGGGCAATACATACAACATGAATTGAGCACAAGCTAGATCACATAATGTGCTGGGTTCTTCTTCTGAAAATTTGGCCAAGGCCTGGCACATTTGTAGCTCACTGCAAGACATTTGAGACAATAAACTGCACCACTTGCAAATCAATCTTGGTCTGGGGGCACTTCTTCAGGAATTCTTGTGTCCCTCAGCTCTGTCACAAATTCTGTCGACAGTTAAGGTCAAACACTGATTCCTTTGTGAGCATCTTATCTTTTCAATTCTTGTCACACATTATGCTGAAGCCAAATTTCTACAACCTTCACTGGGTTGCAAATTAACCTCCACCCTTGATATTCATGCAACAGGAATCAGGCGCACCTTTTCCAAAACCAGTACAAACTAACCACTGAAAACGCAGAAAGTTCTGTTTCACATATGAATTTATACTTTATTGGTTAAACAGGAAGGTCTTCACAAAGCCACACAACTATTCTGTGATGTCTAACTATATTTTAATGGCATAATATAAAAATATTGTGCTTACTTCCCACAGTCGTTTTGGATAAGTCTGGGAAAGAAGTGCTCTAATGGCTGTCTTACACATATCAAGGATGGGATTTAATTCATTCATTCCCTGCATAGAAAACGGCAGCCACTCAGTTACATAGCTAAGTTCACTCTTCTGCCGGAACTTTTTCACTGGCAAGCACAGACTCATTCTGATATTTGTTTCTTGGGCTGTTACCGCACTAGGTATTCCCAGAATGTTTCAAGAGTTTGGAAATGTTGTAAAAAAATCTGTTCGCACTTTCAATGTTTTCCCACCGATTTATTAAGAGTTTGAAATTGTTGTAAAAAATGGTGTTCACACTTACTTTGGCCCCTTCAGCTGTGAAGACGTCTTCCAACCGTTTATTGGCCGTGGTATCCAAAAACCCTTTACAAGCGTTGTATTGGTTTGCTCCATTTAAATGACATCACTAATGACCCGCGAGTCCGGCGAAAAGCCCTCCCACCCTCCCCGCCTAGCCAGCCAGCCGCCCTTCTCCGGGGCGCCTTTCGGCGCAGCGGCAGGACCCACGAGTCCGGCCAGAAGCCGTCCCACCCCACCACCCCCCTCCATGCAACGTTTGGGAAATCCTTGAATATTGTGCTGGAGTAGAAGAGTGCGGTAACCCCCTTGGTCTTGTCAGAGTATCAAGGAATGTTGTAAATTGGCTTTTCTAGGATAGCAAAAAGGAAGGCAAAACAACATCATGCAACACATAGTTTGTGGAACTCACTACTGCATAAGTATGCGACACTGTAAGTGAAAGAGCTCTTCAAAAGGGTAAAAGTGGCTAGGACACCTCTGAGTGCTGAGTGGTGGCAATAAACAACAAGAAACGTTATATTCCTGCTCTGTTTATAAGCATCAAACATGACTGGCCACACCCAGAATTCTGGGCTGGACTGACTAACCCATAGGACAATTCTTATTTTCAATACGTTCTCCAGATTGCCAATAATGTAAGGACAATTATATTTTCCATTTGCCTCAAAAACAGTGAACAGGCAGCGAACCATGAGATGCAGGAGTCAGACAATTGCTCTGTCTTGTGGACAGATATCAGGCCCTCTGGATTTGATTTATGAGCAGCACCACTCTCAGGTTCTGTGAACAGGAACTAAGATCTGGAACACTAGTACTATTTCCTCCAGGCCACCCAAAAATTGCAACCAGTGGTGAGTTCTTTGCCTCCCCGCTGTTACATTCCAGGTCTTTTTCACTGTAAGGAGTGCAATCATCATCAATTGTATTTCCCAACCCTTCTCACAGCCCACAGGAAGATGGTACTGAGAGACTCACTTTATTGTCACATAGAAAGGCTTGGAGATGGCACAGTGGGAAGATGCCACAGCAAATCTATTTTTTGTGTAGCATCTTCATGGCACAAGCCCCATGTGCACCTCTCATAGTTAATTTAATTTATTAATCTTTCTTCAGCTGAACGGACACAGGTAAGAAAACCAAAGTGGAGGAGACTAAGACAAATCTGCAAACACCATTCCCAAATTGTAGCAAAGACATCGTTTCTCTATATGTAAAGCCCATCAAGCTCAGTTATCAAGCAACACCAATTTGCAGAAACCCTGCAATAGCATTGGAGAGATGCACACTAATTGGCCTTCTCCCTTGAGGAACAGTGCCACTCCTAATAGCATTAATGTCAACAATCAGTGTAAACATCTCTCAACTAAGTAAGATTAATCTGAAATGGTTCACTCGGGGGTTTTTCTGTTTAAAAAATGTGTTGCTTGTATGTCACTGAATTATTAGATATCCTCAGAAAACTGGGCCCAATCTAGCCAAAGATAAATATTTTAAACCAACTATTTCAAGGGGAAGGACTTAAGCACATTCACCCTTCTTGTTAAAACCAACAGGACTGAAAAGTGATCAACTTTGTGCCCATTATCCAATGCATTGTAGTACATTTACATAAAAAAACAATAGACCAAGGTTGGGATATTATGGGGCCATCTGATTTATTTACCTCCATTTGAATAACTCAGAATCTACAATAAATTAAATACAGAAGATATTTTGACAGGCCAACCTCACATATAAAAAGAAACCAACAAACAAATCACATTGTTTCCTTGTTATTAACAAGCTTCAAGATTCCACTTGGCCTAGAAGCAAAGCAAATGTTCTCTGCAAAGACTGCACCCATATCTTCAATTTAGGTCAAGCCATCAAGACGATGCCAAGGCTTGGAGGTGGAAGATGAGATGCTCTATTTCACATATACGCCCTCTGGAAGGGCTGGCAAAGGCAGCCACTTACATTAAGCACAGGTCATCAGACAAGATATTTAATCTATTCCTAAAACAGACAACTTCCACAGTTGAAATCCCTGTGGCCTTTCAAGCAACACAATGAACCACTTTCTCATGTACTCCTGTCAAGTCATGTTAGGTTCCTCCTTTTTTAGAAGTGATATTTCATGTACGCTTATGACTATATAGCTCAAAGCAAGGAAAAGTGTTTTGGTTTATTTATGACCTACTAACCTTAAATAAAGAACGAAAAAAAGTTACAGCAAATCTGAATGTTCTCAGAAGCCTGGAGATATGAAATGAACATAAAATAAAGCTGGCATTTGTAGCACAGGCCAGGCACACATGGCCAAGCTGCAGGGTTTCTTTAAGAGGACTGGGGGAGAGATGGAAACCAGATGACAGAAGGAGGGGGGAGGGAGTGTATTCTACCCTGTGTATAATGTAAAAGGCAGGCAACAGAACTGAAAGTTTAGGAGAGTGCTGGGATTTCCAGGTTGTACTCAAGGTGAGAAATTACTGAAGAATGAGTGGTGTTAGTGAGCCTTCAAATATTTTATTGGAAGAAAAAGATGGAGGTGAGAAGCAGCCAGTTCTATTGTTTGGAGACTGAATGTAACAGTGTCGCCATAACCAGGAAGACACCCTTGCCTGACTGATATCACGGAAGATAGTGAACAGGGAGGGGGGAAAGTAAGATGACAGCCAATAAAAAATGAATGCAGAAAAGAAGGATATAATAGGGAGATGTTAAACAAGGCGTCTCTCTTTATTGCAACTATGGCGGACACCACAGAGATACATTCAAAAGGTTGTAGAACTCAAGGACTTGGTTTATCAAATGTATCGTAATGCAAATACAGAACAGATACATTACGATACAGAAATGTATCGTAATGCAAATACTGAGTTGTAACTGCAATGCAGTTTTTGAGCAATTGGAATGAGGAAAGGCTACCAGGCTAACTCCAAGTCTCTTGGCAAAAAACCTAGCATAATTATCTTTGCTGATAGAAAGGGGTATACCAAAAGAATCTATTGATGACTTACGCTTCCCAGCACAGGGAACAATTATTTTGTAATAAGGCGTGCCATGTGACAGTTGCAACGGCCATGTACTGGTCCTATGGTTCCATATGAGCTCCTGGAAGCAAGAGCAGGGCAGTCCCGATGATCAAGGGGCTGCTGCTGCTGTAAATGGCATCACTACGGAAAACTCTCCCCCCCTTCCTACCACAATAGCTAGCAGCTGTCAACCCCCCCCAATGCAGTAGCCAATGATATAGAGGATTACATTACATATGATATAGAGGCGACATCCTGTCAAGGAGAGGGAGAACTAGTTGCATACCATTTTCAATGGCCTCTCTATGACAGACATAACACATAGCTTAGCCCTTCATTTTAGAGACAGGGGGACACGTCTATGCAACAGCTGTTTAAATATTTTGGAGAGGTACATTGGTTATTTATGTTGTTTCCTGTTTATTTTGACCAATGCTCAAAACCAGAAGTCATGACTGTAACTGTGTATTGTATGTGATAGTACTACCCGGTGCTGGGTGTATTTTCATAATTTAAAGGTAAACAACATAAATGACATATGAAATTTAGTTCTGTAATTATGCAGACACCAGAAGATTGATATTATTTAGAGGAATGTAAATTTCTGTTTAATATATACACAACTAAAAGATCAGCAATACCTTTAAACAACCTTCCAGCCCAGACATCTAGTACACAATTAAAGATTGTGAGTTTGACAGGTTACTAACAGTGCAATCCTAAACAGACCTACTCCAGTTCAAGCCCATTCTAATAATTGTGCTTAAAGACTGGAGTAACTCTACATAGGACTGCATTGTAAGTCTCTTGAGAAACAAATACAACCCTCTCATACCCTGGAAATCTTGCTGGAATCGACTGGATATTTCTCAAATACTACCCAGTCATCATCACTTTGCAGAGGAAGAGTGTGGTGTAGTGGTTAGAGTGTCAGACTAGGATCTGGGAGTCTTCAATATCCACTCTGCCATGGAAGCTTGTTAGGTGACCCAGTTACATACTCTCACCCTAATCCACTTCTCAGGATTATTGTGAAGATAACATGGAGGAGCAGAGAACAATATAAGCTGCTTTGGGTCCCCAGTGAAAAGAAAGTTAGGGTATAAATGGAGTAAATAAATAAATATAAATACTGATGGGCCCTGCCACCAACAGGCAAAATAAACTGCTTATATATTGTTGGATTCTGCTTGGGGGAGGGGCACATGAAACCATGGAAGGCACGATTATACATGCTTACAATGTAATAGGAGGACTAGATGAGTTGTAGCACATTCTTTCAGGAGCTGATTGTGGTACAGACCATGAATGGTTATTATCAAAAATTGGAAAAAAGCGGAAGAAAAACACCAAAACATTCATAGTGCCAACATACAATCTAAACAACATTCCTGAGGAGTTTAAAGACCACCTGAAGAACAGATCTGCATTACTAAGTTCATGTGAACACTGGAAAAACTATGGGTTGAAACCAGAGATATTTTCAAGGAAGAATGCACAAAGACTATTCCTGAAGCCAAAAGAAATGAAAAGCCTCAATGGATGACTGATGAAACTGCAAATGGCTAAAGACAGACAAAAAGTAAAAGGGACAAAAAAGAATCAGCAGTTTAAATGCAGCTTTCCAGCAACTTGCATGTAAAGACAAAGAAAACTATTATAATAACCAGTGTAAAGAAATAGAAGAAAATCAGAACAAGAGATCTGTTCCACAAGATTCAAGAAATCAAAGAGAAATTTAGAGCACAGCTAAGCATGCTGAAACATCAATATGGAAAAATATTAACAGGACAAAATAAAGAAAAGATAGGAACAATACTTTGAAGAATTATACAGAAGAGATGAATAGATGATAGATTTCTTCAAAGATGAATCTTTTGAAGAAGAACCTAAAGTTTTAGAAAGCTGCATTGAGAGCTCTTGGGAGAAACAAATGACCAGGAGTAGATGGAATATCAGTAGAGCTATTCCAAGCCACAGAAACAGAGTCCATCAACATCTTAACAAGAACATTTCAACAAATATGGAAAACAAAACAATGGCCCACACAGTGGAAAACTTCAATCTGTGTTCCAATTCCGAAAAAGGAGACGTCAAAGACTGCAGCAACTATCAGACTATCACATTAATTTCTCATGAGAGTAAAGTGATGCTCAGAATCTTACAACAAAGACTGTTACCATATATGGAATGAGAAATGCCAAATGTTCAAGCTGGATTCAGAAAAGGAAGAGGCACTAGAGGTCGTATTGCAAATTTATGTTCATTACTGAAACATATAATATAATTTAAGAAGAAGATCAGCTTGGTTTCATAGATTACAGCAAAGCTTTTGACTGTGTGGATCATGAAAAGTTGTGGTTGGTTCTAAAAGAAATGGGTGTGTTACAACATCTGATTGTTTTGATGTGCAATCTATACGCTGGACAAGAGGCTACTGTTAGGATAGAATATGGAGAAACAGAATGGTTTCCAACTGGCAAAAGTGTCAGGCAGGGATGTATTTTATCTCCCTATCTCTTCAGTCTGTATGCAGAACAAGTCATAAAGAAAATCAGATCAGATTTAGGTGATGATGGAGTGAAAACTGGTGGAAAGAACATTAACGATTTGAGATATGCAGATGACACCACATTACTGCAAGAAAACAGAAAAAAAATGAAAACAACTCCTGATGAAAGTTTAAACAGAAAGTGCCAAAGCAGGAGCACAGCTGAACATCAAGAAGACAAAAGTAGTGACTACTAGGGAATCACACAACTTTAAGGTTGATGAAGAAGGAACTGAAATTGTTCAAAATTTTCTATTCTTTGGCTCCATCATCAACCAAAAGAGAGACAGCAACTAAGAAATCAGAAGGAACTTGAGACTGGGAAGGGCAGACATAAAGGAGCTAAGAAAGATTCTTAAGTGTTAGGATGGGTACTTGAAAGGTATAAGGGTATACTTGAAGGGTATAACCTATTTCGGAGAAACAGACCAAATCAGAAGGAGGGAAGAGTAGCATTATATGTTAGGGATGATTACACCTGCGAGGAGGTCCAGAACTTAAAAACTGAAAGCCAGCTTGAAAGCATCTGGGTAAAAATTAAGGGAGAGTAAAACAGTGATGTCATTGTGGGGGTATATTATACGTCCCCAAGCCAGACTGAAGAGTTGGATGATGCTTTCCTGGAACAGATGTCCAAACATTCAAAAAAGAGAGATGTAGTAGTGATGGGAGATTTCAATTATCCTGACATCTGATGGAAGACAAACTCTGCCAGGACAATAAGGTCCAATAAATTTCTCACTTTCCTTGCAGACAACTTCATTATCCAAAAAGTGGAAGAAGCAACAAGAAGAACAGCCATTTTGGATCTGATCTTAACCAATAATGATGACCTGGTTTATGGGGTGGAAGAAGTGGGATCCTTAGGTGGGAGTGACCATATTCTCCTGGAGTTTGTTATACAGCAGAAAGGAGAAGCAAGAAGAAGTAAGACATGTATTCTAGACTAGGGCTGTTGGAAAAAAAATTCAGTACAGTTCGGCTTCAGCAAAATTCGGCCCTTTTAAATTCAGGCCATGCCGAAGTCCGAACTGCCCCGCTTCAGATCCCCGAAATTCAGGTGAGATCTGGAGTTCGGGGGAAAATTCGCCCCCCTGCCCACCATCAGGGAAGCCCCCTGAAGGCTGCGGGGGGGGGGGGTTGAACAGATCTGCACCTCCTGGCCGGGGGGCGCAGATCTGTTTAAAGGGCCCCCCACGCGCCTTCAGGGAAGCCCATGAAGGCGTGGGGGGGGGCCAGAGAGGTTTAAAGACCCCCGCCCCTCTTCCCGGGATTTAAAATAAGAGAAAAACTATTCCCCCTAAACATTAGGAAGAACTTTCTGACGGTGAGGGCAGTTCAACGGTGGAATGTGCTGCCTTGTGGCGGGTGGAATCCCCGTCTTTGGAGGTCTTTATGCAGAGGTTGGATGGCCATCTGTCAAGAGCGCTTTGATTGTGGGATCCTGCATGGCAGGGGGTTGGACTGGTCTCTTCCAACCTTGTGTGATTTTGTGACTTTTGTGTGTGGGGGGGGGGGAGGTAGTTGTGAGTTTCCTGCATTGTGCAAGGGGTTGGACTAGATGACCCTGGTGGTCCCTTCCAACTCTATGATTCTATGATGTGTCGCTTGTGACCACGATCAAGTAATTCATTCTATAGTATTCACCATTGCTATGTATGGGTGTGAAAGTTGGGCAATGAAAAAAGATGACAGGAAGAAAGTTAATTCATTTGAAATGTGGTGTTAGAGGAGTTTTACAGAAACCATGGACCACCAAAAGGCAAATAAGTGGGTTCCCTAGAAGCTAAAAAGACCAAACTGAGGCTATTGTATGTTGGTCACATTCTGAGAAGACAAGAGGCGCTGGAAAAGTCAATAATGCTAGGAAAAGTTGAAGGTAGCAGGACAAGGGGAAGACCCAACATGAGATGTATTGAGTCAATCAGGCTAGCCACAGTCTTCAATTTGCAAGACCTGAGCAAGTCTGTTAATGATAGGATATTTTGGAGGTCATTAATTCACAGAGTCGCCATAAATTGGAAGTGACTTGATGGCACGTAACACATACAATGCTTATTATTACTGTTTCTAAAGTGGATTCTAAGGTGTATCACAGTGTTCCTAACAAAGAATCAAAATATCTAGTAAAGTTTAACAGATCACAAATAAAGCTTAACAAGTCACGCACAATTTTACAGCAAACACAAACGTCAAATTATGCCCTGTTTAGTCTAAAACTGAGCAATAGTTAAATGGGGTCCCTCAAAGTAAACTGTCTATAGATAGTAGAAAAGGGCAAGAGTCCAGTAGCACCTTAAAGACTAACAAAAATATTTTCTGGTAGGGTATGAGCTTTCGTGAGCCACAGCTCACTTCTTCAGAACTGTATAGATATTAACTGAATTTGAAAGACTGAATCAGCTCAAAAACAAGGTGGATAGTTTGAAAACAGGAAATTGCTTTCTGAAGCCTGTTTTTATCCCAAAATCTAGAGGCTCAATGGATATCTTTACATCTTTTGATACATACTGGCTTCTAATAGACAGCTAACACAAAACTTGTTTCCAGAAATTCCATAGACTGATATCAATGGCCTTAGACTGGAATAGAGTCTAAGCAAGCTTCAGTAAAATGACATCCTCTAATAGAATAAACTGAAACAGGAATTTTATTAACAGCCACAAGTTTGCATCCTCCCCCATAGTAGTCAGATATCAGTATCTCAATTCTACTTTGAGGGGAATTACCTTCATCATTTTTGCTCACTAGCCATAACCCTTGCTCCCTTCTTGCCCTAGTACTTAAAGCCTAGTAGGGCATGTGCTGTAATAGGGTTGCCAGCTCTGTGTTGGGAAGTCCCTGGAGATTTGTGGATGGGGCCCAGGGAAGGAAAGGTTTGGGGAGAGGCTGGTGTTTAGTGGGTCATAATGCCACTTTCTGAAGCTGCCTTTTCTCCAGGGGAAGTGATCTCTTGTCTGGAGTTCAGTTGTAATTCTGGGAGATCTCCAGGCTCCACATGGAGATTAGCAACCCTATGCTAGAAAGACGTTTCCCCTCACTTTTTAAATTTTATCAAAAGTTTCATGGAACTGAAAAGATTTCCAGCAATTAGACATCATGAATGGACAATAGTTAATATTAGTTTTACCACAGTAAAATTATTTTTATATCAACTGGATCATAGGCATAACTATGTTTCAACAAATCCCGTAAAATTATTCAAGTACTAACAAAGACAAATTAATCACAAGAAAATAAGATGGTCATACAGCCAAACCGACAGAGACAGGGCATTTTTGGTGGCGGTGTCTGACTGTCTCCCTTGAGGCTCACCTGGTATCTTACTCTCATTTAGATATCAGGCCAAAACAATGCTCTGTACTTGGGCTTTTAACTAAAGGGTTCCATCTTTTTATGGTCAGCTCCTAGCCTGAGGACCGTATATCAACATCATTTTGGCCTGCTTTGTTTTATGTGGTTTTAGACCCGGGCTTGTTTTCAGTGGCTGATTTTCTTGGAATGTTTTTGTTCTTATTGATATTATTTTTATTTTTATTTTTTAACATTTATTTGCTTTGTGGCTTGGACTGTGTTTCACAGGATCTACCCTATTGACCAAATAATGAGACAAACCCAGGTTTCTGGCAGTCATACATCACCTGGCCAATTACAGGGGTCAATTTTGCATACCACTAATACCTTAAACACCAGAAACAGGTTTCAGCTGTAAGCAAACACTATTTCAGATAGCTCCCTAATCAAGGTACCAAGCCCCACAAAAATGAGCATTTGAGTTTCCAGCCCCTTCAAACCAGAATAAAACCAGTCACTCTTATCCAGGTTTTCCATGCTGAATAAAAGAATTGCTCAGGTTTTATCTGTCACTTTTTGAAAGCTATAAAAATTCCTAAAACTTTGAAACAATGGGAGAAAAGTTTTGATTTTGGAAAAAATTGAAATACATGCACTAATTTTCAGACCAAATTTTTATTGCTTGAACAGCATAAATGCATCATGTATAAGTTAGCACTTAAATTATATATATTACTTACTGACAAAACTAATCATATAATAAATATATCCTTGAAAATATGTGACATGTCTACAGTATACACAGGACAGTTTCAGGTGGATAGTAGTTGAGTCCAGTAGCACCTTAGAGAAACAAAATTATCCAGAGTATACACTTTCATGAGTCTAAGCTCACTTCATCACATACAAATATAAATGAAGATCCATCATCCCTTATATATTGGTATTTTTCAGATATATTCAGGTTTCTGGATAGTATCTGGGATTTTTTAGGATACTGGTAAATGGGTCCAGAAAAATCCCGGAAGTATTCAGTATTAACTGGGAGTATCAGGAGCCAGCATTTGAAGGCTTCCAAGACTGTTTTTCTTTTTTGGGGTGTCTGTGTATTCCTGGGATTAGAATTGGATTGCCAGATTGATTTGTCTTAGATTATTTCCTTTAAAAATTGGTTGTTGACTTTACAAAGTTGTGTTATTTGCTCGAGTTGCTTCATGTCAAGTTTGGTTTTTGCTGTGGATTCTTGGGTTTTACATTTGCTAGGCTTGCACCAGCGTTCCCATTTGGTTTGGCTTAGATGATTCTCAGGTTGTAATTTTTTTTCCCCAATAGGAATCAGTGGAGGATGGTTCAGGGCACTTATTCAGGAGACCATGTTCACTTGAAGTTTGGGGATTATTTAAAGGACAGGCACCAGCAGCTTCACTGCAACATTGGTGCCAGTAGCTTTAAAAACAGTCCCTCCAGCCTCCTGGAAAGATTCCTCATAGGGAATAATGGAGCAAAAATATCAGAATCCCCCACCCCAAAAAAAACCTGGATCTGAATATCATTCTAGTGTTTGGAGCCTAGGAAATGGGGAATACCAATATTTTTTGGCTCTCTGATATCTGGATCTGAAAAATACTGATTTTTTAACTCTATATCCCTAGTGCGGAATTAAAATGCAAAATGCAATCATCTTGATTAAGCTAGGAAACACGCACAGAGGTGGGAAATGCAGATAGTATACATAGAAATTATCAATATATCTAATTCTCACATCTGTAAACATTTAAATTCAGAGATTGCAACCATAAAGAAACATGAGAGAAAAGCCCCAGGCTTCCAGAAAAATCAGAAATCTTAAAAAAAAATGCACTAGGGGATTAAAAGCCCCAACATAATACAAGCAGTGTCTGTACCCTTAAGAAAGTAGAATTTAGTGGCCATTACAGGGATTGCTTGGCAACCACAACAATATTGCCGGCTTTCAAGTTTGGGTTTCTTTCAGAAAAAGAAGGGGAGCATTTCATGGGCCATGTTGGCCTCTCATTCCATCTCTGCACTTCTCCCTCCTGCCTAGGAGGGAGGAGTCATCATTGCCAGATCCAGCAGCAACCACTGGGCAACTTATTACCATGAAATTTGTGCAGCTCATCCAGGTGCGACAGTGGCTACCAGAGGGACTGATACCAAATAACTCACCTGTGCCCAGGAGCAGCTTCCACAAAACCTGCACAACTTGGATGGGCCTGGCAGTGGTTACCACACAACTCACTTGAGTGACCTGCTAATGGCACAACTTTTTCAACTGGCCAGATTTTTTCTAGGGAGAGGCTGCCACAGGAGGGAACTCTGGTTTAACCGCAGAGTTTAGGGTGAATCTGATGGAGCAATGAGTTCACTTTTTTCCCACCAGAAGTGATATTGTGCAATGTGTGCTTGTGCAATGCCAACATAATTGTCTGCACCCCCCTCCCAGACTCTCCCAACCGGTTGCTAGCTATGGCTGGCATCCCTATTGAGATATACATGGAGCAGTCTGAAGGAGTGCATTTACACGTTCTGTTCCTTTATTGATTGGGAATTTCAATCTGTATTGTCTGCAATTTCTTCTGGGTTCTGGTTTATCTAGGACAGTTTCTAAAATTAAGGTACAGAATTGAATCATTGCAGTTTGCTACAGCATTGCCAAGTGCTACATAAATGCTGGGATACTTCACTTTGCTCACAGGTTTTTTTGTTTTTGTTTTTTACACCCTCACTACATTTCCCACACAAGGCAAACTAATACTTTTTTTTTTACAAACTAAATAAACAATGGCATTCACAGAAAAGAGATCTATGAAAGCAAAGAACACACTGATAAGACTATTTAATAAGATGGACCAAAAGACAAATTATTATGAGACCAAAAGTGAATGCAATTAAAAATATCTTTGTCTCTCTCTCTCTCTCTCCCTCCCTCCAATTTCAGCCCTTTAAGGATGGATCCCATGAAGCCAGTGGAATTCTGCTTTCTTGTGGTTGCTTCAGTGAACATTCAACGCTGTCGGTGAGTTTGGGATTAAAGTGAAAACCATCGACCGTTGATTGTACCCTCCAGCTAACCATCCTCCTCCTCCTCTTTGCTTCATGCTTTGACCTTTCGCTGAAGACAGTCGCAAAACCAGCACACAAGATTTTTTGGGTCTTCCCTTGCAGAGCTTCATACACACACAAAAGGTCACAATCAACATTCATTGCTGTCGGTGGGTTTAACTATGTGGACAAGCTCACTGAACAATGAATGCAACTGTGGCCCCACTTTTTACAATCACAGACAAATGGAACACTGGCTTTGAAAGCAACACTGGGCACTGATACGTTTGGCTGGAAAACTACCATGATCAGATTCAAGAGGCTGCAATATTTTCAAACTGTCTGCCTGGAGGGGGACAGGGAAGCATAGGGGTGTCGTGTGGCCTCAGTTGTCCAGGTATCGTACAGATTTTGGTCATACAGATTTTGGTGTCTGTCTGGGTCTTTCACTGGCCCAAATCCCCAGGTTCCATTTTAGAATAAAATATGTCTCTGGCCCTTGCAAATCATGCATCCAGTATTCTGCCCTATTCTGCTGCTTTCATAGCTTAGTAAGGTATAAAGTTGCTTCCACCTTCCACTGCGCTACCTAATGAGGAAAGTAACAGCTACGTTGGACGTACTTGCTAAATCTATCCTCAACAAACTCTTCCGGGAGTCATCTGAATTAAAGCTATACATTATGTGGGAAATCCAAGACTGGGTTTCCCAGCCTTGACCTTAGCTTAAAAAACAACTGCAGGTGAAGAAGCAGATTGAGATGAGGACCACAGTACTGGGGCTACACTTTCTGTGATTTCATTTATCCCGCTGAAATTGCCTCCTCCCAGAGGTGTTGTGAGTATGTGTGTGTCACAGTAGGAGAAAAAACAGAATACATGATGTAAATGACTTTGTACCCTAGTAGGGTGAAAGCAGCAGGAAATTTAATTTATTCAGCTGGCCCTGATTCAGATAGAGGACCCTTCACAGTTGCTTTTTACAGTTTATTTTTTCATTTAGAATCCTCTCATATTCAACTTTGGTCCTAGGCCTGGGGTGGGCTTTCCAAAAGTGGTTGCACTTTTGTCGGCAGAATGCATACAGAAGTGGCTGTACAACTTTGTCTTCTTAGGTCATGCCCACCTGTACATTAATAAACAATGTCACCAAAGCACAGCCAGTTAGCACTTAGAGTTTGCTTTCTGTAAACAAAGAGGCATACAGGGTACAACACTACCAGCAATTCATGCATTTTGCCATTGAGGTACTTTACCACCACACGCCCATAACCATTTTGGGATTAAAAAAATATATCCTATTGGTTTAAGAAAATACTGATCCAGACACCCATTTAAAGTTCTCTGGAGAGATACAGCCCTTCCCAACAACCTGGTGACAGACCTGGTAACTTGAAGAACATGTTCTAACAACCGCAGACAAATGTGTTCTTGGAGCAGAAAAATACTCCAAGATCCAAAACAATTACAAATTATTTTCAGAAGTTTTTCCTTTAAAATTAATTAACACATGTTAGTTTTTTAATATCTTTAATATATTTAATATCTTTAAATTTGAAATAACACAAACATTGTGTTATTTCAAACTTAAAAAATTATATCTTTTTAAAAGGTGAGTCAGTTTTTTTACAGGGTTGCTTAAGGGCTAAACACTGCAAGATCCAGCCACAGATCGTTCATTCAATATGAACTGTTATCCCCAAAAGAGACTAGAACCTAATCCTTGCATGAGCAGAGAGTCCAGTAGGAGCAGACTCAAAACAACTAGAAGATAATACAACAATTGATGTGTTTGATTTCTGTGATTAGCAAACAATTTGTATAAAACACATATTAGGCTATAAAGATATATGTGAGATATGGCAATCATGGGGAAGAAGATAATTCAGTTACCTCAACAAGGGTAGATTCTTAGGACATTATTTTATCAGGAGTGTCTGAGGAACTAGTAATTTATGGTATGAGTTTTCCCTACCATCTAAGTGTAATTAAATCCAACAAGTCCCATCACCACTGTTCAGTTCTGCCATCAGGCAGGAAGAAGAATAGGACACATTTCAAGTGTTAGTGCAAGCAGCAAAGGAAAGAACAAAGCTATAGAGACAGACAGCTGGTTCAGTTCCTTTTACAGACTGACAGGATTGAGGAACTCAATGTCCCAATCTGCACTGATTAGGTCAAATTGAGACCAGCCCAATCAAGACACCACCAAGAAGAATTTGGGGAGGAGTTTACACCTCCTGGAGAGGTCCAGTTGTCATTTTCAGAATCACTACCCAACAAAAATCACACATTAGATAGATTTTGGACTACTGGGAGATCTCTGGTTGATCTTCCCAGCATTTGGTAAAATGGTAATTGAAGCCATGTGGAGGCCTAGTCAAATTGAGGCCATGTGGGGATGGGCAGAGGGTGTTTAACTCTTTGTCCCATTACACTGTTATTAGCCCACCAAGTAAAAGAAATTCATCTCTTGCTGTACTTATGAGGGCTAAAAGCCTGGGAAAGGGATTGGCTTTGATCGGTAAAACCATGTAGAGGTTATGATTTGAACCTCTTCTTTCCTACCTGTCTGACCCCAATTCAAGCTGCGCCCCTTTGTACCTTCTCTCAACCTTTTCAAAACACTAGGAGGATCTAATCACAGATCTCCCAGAGTCTCTCATCTGTTCCGACTCTTTGTCAGAACAGAAGGAAGTATCTGGAGTCTCATTCTTGAAGTACTTTCATAATGGTATGGAGCTCACGTATCCTGCTGTGATAACAGCCTATTTTAATTTTGTTCTGCAATGATACTCATGCTGTGATTATGTGATTATTTTACAAATATTATGGTTTAGAAGTTCACATCTGGGTGTATTTATTGTCATATTTCAAATAACTCTTTTTCTATACAGACTTATTTTAATGATATGCACACCTTTTGTACTCTTAATTTCCTAATGGTATGATTCTCTGTACAACAATCATTTGCCAGAAGTACTGAAACATACAAAAAAATGCATTCTGTTTTTAAAAAGTATACAGACAGTTACATTCCAGACAAAAGACTGCAATGCTTTGCAGAAATTCTCACAGTTGTGAAAACCTAATTGAGGGACACAGTACACAAAATAGAACTGCCATTGCAAATTGCTTGGTGATTTTGCAAGTATTATGTGCTACCTTCCTAACATGCTTTTAAAAATGTCCTTGCTGCTTCTCAGAATGCAAAAAAAATTAAGAGGTAGAAAGTGACAAGACAAATTGGTTTAAAAAATTAATGTCAAGCAACAATTAGTCATGGGATCAGCGGTATATTCATTGCACATTATCCTATAATATTTGGTTGATTAAATATTTAATGTCAGTGCTTTGTTTTAGAGTTGTGCTGAACTGAGCGTATCAATATATAAAGAGTTCCTAATAAATACGCACTATCACAGAACTGACCTATCCTTAGTCAGTGGCCAGAGGACCAGAGGTTGCTGGGATTTTGCACACATTTATTACCCAACAAAGGAATGATCAGCCTGGTTCCTGCTGACAGTTTGCTTCCTCCTTCCTGGTTCCTAAAAAGAACTATCCTTTGCCTGGTGGCCACTGAAGCAAGGGAGAGGACAATATGGCCACATTCACCAACCAGAGCGGTGGTCTCCAACCCAGAGTTTTAAACCTTCACGTGGGTCACTGAACTCCATCTGCTGGTTAACAAGCCCCTTCAGACCCACCTTTTTTGCTGCTTTGTGGAATGACCTACTGCAAGGACACAAGTGTAGAGAGGAAGAGTGTCATACTTCCTGCCTCTTCTTGCACAAATGCTGAGAAGAACAGCAAGGCAAGGTCACTCAGAAGTAGAGAGAATTCCATTTAAATACAGGAAGATTTGGAGAATTCCCCCCACAAAAGCTCTCTCATGCCTTCTCTTTCTTCCCACAGCCCAGTGTGGCCTAGTCATTCCTGCTCCCACTAGAACTGTTGCATGTATGCTTGCAGCATGTAACTCCTTCCCAACTGATAAGGTCATGTATCTGGCTTCATGTATTTCTGTCATATGACTCAAATGTCATGTGACTTCCTGTTATGTATCCACAGCTCAATAGGTTTGAATCAGCAGTGTCTCTGAACATGAACAGTTTTGCAGGCATTCATGGCTATTCGGCACAAACCAACCTGACATCTTATTGATACTTTTGAATGTTGTAAATTCAGCTGTTCATTGTGAAATTCGCATAATCTTTTCTTCCTAGCTATTCACCACTCCAGTCAATTTTAGCAGCTACTGTCAATCTAACAGAATGTTTGCATAACACAAGAGAATAAAATGCTTCTCTTTGATTTCAATGCTTAGAAATTTATACCAATTTCTAAGTTTATTTGAAGTGACTTCCAATTTAAAAATTAATTCAATAATATTTAAAATAAACCAACAATCCAGTAAAAAAATACACACCACAGAATGCAGATACCACTGCCCAATAATGCAGAAGTCCACACACCCCAAGTCCACATATGGTAATCCTGGGAATGCTCTCCAAAAAGAGAAACCTTGCATAGAAAGTTAGGAAGGCAGCCTACATACCTCCTCCAGAAAACTGTTCCATTGTGTAGTCTTCTTTGAGAAAGAAGAAGTCATCTACAGAGAACTGAACTTACTGACTCCAGAAGCAACTGATGCAAGAACCTAAACTGACAGACCTTCAAGTAGGAGAGTGAAGGTCCCAGACTGAGAATGAGTTGGACACATGGGTCTCATGAGTTCTTCCTAGTTGATGTAATTCTTCTGCTTAGCAAGCGGACACGGGGATTTGTTTTCCTAAAGGAAACAGCCTAACATGTGCCAATACTGCACATTCTATGTAAGCGTATGTACATTACAGTTAGTTTCTAGATACAAGTATCCTGTAAGTACTTTCTTTGAACCTACTGGCTGTACATTTATGAACAATTAGTTTTGGATGCAGGACTGTTGATCTTTTTTTCCCCCACTAAGAAGCAATTTCAGAAATAATCCATGCCAGATTTTGGTGCAAAATAGTAAAGGAATCGGCCTTGTCCATTTGTAAAGCTGATTGTTCAAAGAAGAAAAGAAAGAAAGGGAAACCCAAACCACAACAATCTTTATGAGACTTGGGGAAAAGCAGAAATGGTACGTTTCAAGATGCGGAAATAAGATACCACTTCCTGCAGTATTAGCGAACGTACAGATGCAGTCTTGAAAATCGTCATTTAGCTTCCACTATGATTCAGTTTACAAGTGTTACACATTCTAAAAGTATTCCTGGACTTTTCTGTAGTAATGGAGTAATAGCAAAAGTTCCAAGTCCAAAGACTTGGAGAAATGTAATTCCCACTTTCCTGAATTTGGTAAGTAATGGGATAAAAGATTTCCCAGAGTAAACAGCTATAAACAGCAAGTCACATGCAACATATTCCCCTCCCCACATAACATCAAGAGGTATGGCTTTCGGAGCTGCTAATCCAGATGAGCTAGACTGCTCCCGCAGAACTGGCAAAGAGTCAGTAATAAGAGAATGCTTTCCACATATTACTCACTTCACTCTGCTCCAGAGAGGACTAACATGGACTGAAACAATCACATCCAATAATTTATACTGAAATCCTTTCAGCACCGTAGTTTGTAACAGCTGGTACTCATATTCTCCTACAGAGGATGGGTAAGGGACAGCTTATTCAAATATGCAGTAAATACGCCAACGCTTGCAAACAGAGGTGGCCTTTCATTCTGAAGTAGATGAGGTGTAAAAGGTGCAAGGGTAGCAGTGCTGGCTTGAGGTTAAAGAACAAACAAACCGCACACACTGCAACAGTTTTTATCATAGCTGGGATTTTTGGAAGGTTTGCGTGAAAGCTGACATTGAAAGCTTTAGACTGGAAACTGGTGCTTTGAACAAGGATCTGGGTTGCTTTGAAGGGAACCCGCAAGCATAAGTGTCTGCTTACCATAAGTCATGGAAGTCCCTTTCATGTGGCCTCTTCTCACAGAGTTTAATCAGAATGTGGATGAATGTTGCCGCACTGGAATTTGGGTTGCAAGCCCAGAATCCAGTTGCAGTGACGAGAAATCCAAAATGGATCCAGGGGATGTTGTGCTGGGCCGCATCCAGTATGATCAGATGCTTCCAAGTACGCCAATGGAGCCTATGATGTAGGCACAACAGCCCCAGTTACAAAGGTGTCCTAAGGTATTAAAAAATCATAATCCTTATATTGTATACATTAATATTGCAAGAGGAAAGAAATGATGAAACAGGAAGTATCATAGCTTTGTTTTAGGTTTCCCCTCCATTGGAATACCAATTCTTGAGTGTTTCCATGGTCAGATGGGAAAGGGAGGTGTTGTGTTGCATACATACAGAACTGCAGCATTATCTTTGATTGTGGCTGGCAGAGAGAGTGCCAACAAAGTTTGAAAACCACTTTCAGCCCCATCTCTACCTCCATTTCCCCATATGATTGTAAATATGTGATCCAATCAGCATTGTTTCCTTGCAGGAGAAGCTTACCACACTCCTTCCAATCTCCATAGCAAGCGGCGGCAACTCTACTATACTGGCAAGCAATTAAGCATTTGTGCAGTTTATCACTTTACTTCAAAGACCAACCAGTCAAACCAACTTTCCCAGGTGATTCTTCTCACCTCATTGTAGATCAGTCAGTTGACAAGGAATATTTTAGCATGACGAAATGCAGGTGTGTAGAAGAATGTGTGGTGAATGGCCGCCTGCATCTGGATCACTGTTTACCATGGCTATTGAGCATATTGTGGCCACTCCTCTTTCAGGAGCTGTGTGGCAGTACAGTAAATATGCATCATGCTGAAACCCAAGCACACAATGGTGGAAGATCTAAGTTTTGACATTATTAATTAGAGATCAAAATTTCACACCTGAGCTTGAAATTTTCTACAGTGTTTACAGATTAATTGAATGAAAATTAGTCACATTTCTTTTGTTCCCATTATAACTCCTCTAAAAAGTTATCTTTTCCAGAATTTTTGAGTAAGTATATGTGGAACTTCCTTTGTTTGGCCCTGTCTGTCACACACAGAAGGTCAGTTGTATTTTTTTCCTTTGTTTGACCAGTTGCTGACAAAAAACTCAAGTCCACGTCAGAAACTTACAGTACAACCGTGAGCAGAGTTACCCTCTAGGTCCACTGAATTCAGTGGTCTTATTAGGGTGTAACTTCGCCTTGGACTGCACTATTGTATCAAACGTCATTACCATGAAAAACTGTGTATTAGTGTGGTGCACACGTATGGAGTTTTCTCATTAAAGATCAAGACGCTCATTTCATAAGAGATTGTTCTTTCTTCCTGTTCTGTCTACTTACACCTGCACACACACTCACACAGAGAACATAGTTTAGGTAGTGCTGTTTCGTGTCAGAGCCATCTTGGATTTTGTGAAAATGTCCTGAACAAAAGGAATTTCAGAATGTGTCCATTTAAGAAATTGTTTGGGAATCTTATTTTAACCAAGCAGTTAAAAAAAGGCATATGCTTAACGAATCCCCATTTTGTTACTTTTATGCTATTTCTGTTCCTCTATAATAAATACCTTTTTGTTTCAATAAAAGTTTAATCTAAAAGGGTCTCTGCTTTGCACGCATATGTTACAAAAGAGCCTGCCTCAAATGCTTAGGCTCATGGGCCCATATCCTACCCCTCAGCTCTACAAAGTGTGAAGCCTTCCCCCAACAAGTGGTTCTTCCCCTGGCGAAAGAGCCATTTAACTTGGAGGAAAGCTCCTTCTAATGGAAGAAGGCTTCAAACTTTGCTGAGTAAGATACAGGCCATGCTTTCCTGATAACACCTTCCTGCCCCTGATGTACAGGAGGGGGAGCAGAGAGCTTTGGCTGGGATAGACAGGATTGCCTCAAGCCCTGAAGCCGTCCTTCTACAGCATGTGCTTATTTTGGGTCCCCCTTAATAATAAATTGGTGTTGGCAGTTACAGAGAAATAGCCTTTGCTAACAGATTAAATTGATGAATGGGCATGAACTGAGTGTTTTATTCCCAGGCAAATTCACCAGGGAGTTTCAAGGCAGTTAAAAAAAGAAAGAAAGGAGGGGGGTTTACAAACCCTTACACTGATAATAACAGCCTTGTCAAAATTACAAGTCTGCAGTCATTAATTTCTCCCTACTTCTTTTTATAATGCCTGAATATTTCTCAGTAGGATTCCATGACCAGAAAGAAAGCTGAGAGCAAGCCAGTCTTCTGCTCCTCCGATGCCAGAAATCAGATATTTCTTTTCAGCACTAAGAGCCTATAAAGTTGAAAAAGAAATATTCATATCAGTGTTACCTTTTCCTTCCAAACTGGAAACACTCCAAATAATGAAATGCCTAAACTGACAGAGAGCTTTGTCAAAAGAAAAAAAGGGACCTTGAAGTATCACACTACTTAGCAGAAAAAGTCAGGTATCTGGAGGCCAAAGAAAATGTTCAAAAATCATTCTTCCCCATCTTGTAAAAGTCAAGAAAAAATCTACCAATAGCATCATTTTGGAAAGGATGAGTTGGCACAGGTGGTTGCCCCAAATGTCAATAACACCATCTGATGTGTAAATCACTTTAATTATCAAGTACAATCCGTGCTAATTGACGTGCTTGCAATGAAACCAGGAACCTTAGCAAACTCACTGATCCTCTTGAATTGGCTTTTCAAAACTGTTTCAAATGAGGCCTGGTCTGCATGTACAGAGCAAAATCAAGCAGTAAGGTGGTGGCAGAGTGCTGAGGTGGCTGAATGGACGGTATAACTTCCTGCTGCAGGGGAGGGAATACATTGTTAAACATTCCTCTAGATTACCGATTGTGATTCACTGTAAATGGAAAACTACCACATCTTTCAAAAAGCTGGGATAAAACCTTTCTTCCAGATGGTCTATTTTACACTGCAGGGATTTTCTTTACATAGGAACCCATGTAATTCCCCTCTCCCCACAGTCTGAAGTGTTACAGCCCATTTTACCTCCTTAGAATTCTACCACCTCACTCTGTTATGTGTGTAGACCAGGCCTAACCCTAGCTACAGAATCAACATGGTATAGCCCTTGCTGGACCTGCTGCTCACTTATTAGTCATACCTGCAGTGGAACTGAAGAGGAAGGCAGTCTGTATCAATATGGAACTGCCAAGACAGAATGCCGTAGCTGCTTAGGTTTCAGACCAGGGAACAAAGTGACCCAGAAGCCTCTGTTAAAAAATTATACGAACTCTTTTGGGTCCATTTGCAAAAAATGGCTTCCTTATGTATATGACTGGGCTGTGGGCAGTTCCTTCTATTAGCCACAGCTGTGCAGTTGCCCTGGAACAGGGGTCTGCAAACTGCGGCTCCCAAGCCGCATGTGGCTCTTTGGCCCATTGCGTGTGGCTCTCCTAACTTGGTTCGGAGCCCCTGCTCTCGCGCCCGCTCGCGCTGGCAGCCGGGCTGCGGAGCCTCGCGCCTGAGAGAGAGAGAGAGAGAGAGCAGGCGAGCGGGCGCGCTGTCTCCCCCCCACCGTGGAGAATGGCCAGGTCCCCCTTTCCCTTGCCCTCAATGGTTGGGAGGCTAAAGCCTCCCCTCCCCTCTAGCTGCACGATTGCTGGGCGGCTCGGCGGTTCCTGCCCCCCCTGCCTGCCTATCAGCTGTTGGGTGGGGCGGGCTTCCTTTGGTAGACCTGGCCAGCTGAGTCCCATTGGGAGGCCATGTCTACCCACTGGCTTTCTTGGCGGTAGACCTGGACTCCGAGGAGGGGGGAAAGTCCCCCTTCAGAGGCCAGGTCTACCAATTGGCTTCTATGGGCCTCCGGAGGCCAGGTCTACTGCCAAGAAAGCCAATGGGTAGGCCTGGCCTCCTAATGGGACTCAGCCGGAGGCCAGGTCTACCAATAGGCTTTTATGGAGTAGACCAGGCCTCCAGACGAGGACTCCAGACGGGGAGGGGGAAATGGCAGGGACTTACAATTTAATTTTTATCAATAAATAAGATCACTATTAAGTATGATATCAAGTTTTATTCAGTGTACCTATAGTTTAATTAAGACTTAAAACTTTAAAGTTTATTAAGTTAATAAACAGTGTACCTACCTATATAGTTTAAGTTTAAGAAATGTGGCTCTCAAAAGAAATCTCAATCGTTGTACTGTTGATATTTGGCTCTTTTGACTAATGAGTTTGCCGACCCCTGCCCTGGAAGACTCAGTACTCAGTTTCCCTCAAACTTCAACTGAAGACTCACTGCTGTGTGCATCTCAACTGTCCCTATTTACCCATTTCTAATTTCAGACTTGGGCCCAGAATGAGGTTCAAAATATAGGCACGATAGGGCCATATATATAGATAGGGGGCACTTTCCTGAAAGCTGGGGGAATCCCCGAAGTGTGCAACCAAAAAAGGCAACCTTTAAACAAAGATACTTGGGGGTTAATTCCCCCTTCCACACTCAAATCATAGAAACATGTATGTGTGAGTGCAGACACCACAATTCAAAAAATGGTGATCAAGATCTTACAACACTATGCTGTAAGATATTTGTGGCCAATTTGGGGGCTGCTAGGCAAAAGCAAAAAACATTGCTGAGGTTTCTATGCTTCAGTTAGTGTCATTAATGCTTGCATTCCCTATTTTCTGGTACTTTTCCTGGTACATCCAAATATGATATTGATTTTTGCAAATAAAACATTCAAAAATCAAACTAACCTTGTTTGCAATGCCTGTTTTCTCTCACGACAAGCATCTCATATAATCGCATTGATGATTTGTTCACAGTTCAAAATGAGTAGTGTTTCAATTAGTTTCTCATCTGCAGTGTGGCGGCATTCAGCATGGCAGCTGTTTGAGTAGTTGCTGTTGGCGCACATTCACAATCTGCTGGCTTGTTTGGATTCATATGCCTCAGGGCAGAACATGCATTATTTAAAAAGAGCTACATTTTCAGTGTGCTACTTATGTGCCTGCACAGTTGAGCACATTAATCAGTCCACAGAATTCATCTTATTGGCACATGCTCAGAACTTACTAAATCAATCTACAGTTCCCAGGTGGCAGTAAAAGTATTTTGATCCAGTTTCGAACTCTGAATTAACAAGAACATGCTTGGTTTGGGGAGTTAGGCAGTCAAAATGGGCAAGGCTGCCATAATAAAGCAACAAGTCACAATGCTCCCCCCATCACTACCACTACCCCTGCCCCAACCAGCTAGGGACAGCCAAGGAACACACCTATTGTGTAATCTACTTTTTCTTATGTCAGTTGGGTTGGGCAGATGCTAGATGGAGGGGGGAGAAGAGGGAAAGTGACAGCCATCAGAAAGCAGTGCACAAAACACATGCACAAAGCAGTTGCAGTACAATTTTATATCACTTTAGAGAGTTTGAAGAAAAACTTTTTTTAATGTTCAAAAGCGATGCTCAGAATCTGTGATTGTTTTAACAGAGGGATGTTCTTTCTATTACTGGTTAAATGAATATTCCTATATGGTCCTCTTTTCACCTTTTGGGGGAGAAGCCTTTATTTAAACATTGTAGTGTAGGCCACTAAACTTGGCACTCTTATTTATTTATATAAAGCATTTATTTGGCACCTTTCTTTTTTCCCTTGCAGAATTCAAGGCAGCTTATGATATAAATAAAAAATAAAAACACAACAAAACAACAATTATATAACCCATAAAAGTCACAGATTAAAAACTCCAATTAGGACTGCCAATAATAAAGCCAGCATGGTATAGTGGTTAAGAGTGGCAGACTCTAATCTGGAGAACCAGGTTTGATTCCCAACTCCTCCACATGAGCTGCAGACTCTAATCTGGTGAACTGGCTTGGTTTCCCCACTTCTACACATGAAGCCTGCTGGGTGCTCTTGGGCCAGTCACAGTTCTCTTGGAACTCTCTCAGTCCCACCTACCTCACAAGGTGCCTGTTGTGGGAAGGGGAAAGGAAGGTGATTGTAAGCCACTTTGAGAATGCTTGAGGTAGACAACAACAGGGTATAAAAACCTACTCTTCTTTTTTTCTAAAAGCTAAATCAATCAAAATGCAATCATAATCAAAATGCAGTCCTAAATAAAACTGTCTTGAACTGCCTCTTGAAGATAAACAATGAGGGAGCCAGGCGCACCTTCCTGGGTAGGTTGTCCCATAATTGTGGGGCTACCACAGAAAAGGCCATCTCTCATGTACCCACCAAACAAGCATCTTCAACCAAGGCTACCAAAGCAGTCTCTGTTCTAAATCTTGGCCTGAAGCCAGATTGAAAGAGGTCCAGAAAATCAGTCTCTTTCAAGAACTTCTGGAGCTAACGGGCAACCATCACTCCAGCAGCTTTCCCAAGAATGGAATATTGGAGACTGGCGGGAATTTTTCTAACATAGTAAGGCTCAGGGATGGTTTTTCCAAAACAGGTCTAATCACTGTCTCCTTGAGCACAGATGGCACATCTCCAGTTCTCAAGGGAGCATTTATCAATCCCTTACCCACTCAGTCAGTTCCCTTCTGGCAGCTTTTATCAGCCAGGAAGGGTAAGGGTCAAGGACAGAGGTGGAAGATCTCACCTGTTCAAGAATCTCATTCTTTGGATCCACAGGCTGAAAAGAATCCATATAGCTGAAACATATCCATCCATTAGGGATTCAGTTCCCTCATAAGTGTCTCATGAAACATCTGAGATCAGGGTCCTTGTTTCCACTGCAGATGCATGCTACAGCATGTGCACCAATATTGAGACCATGAGGTTCATGCCTAATAGCAGCTTGTAATTTCACGCACTGCGGAGGTGTAGTTTGAACTATTGATAACCTATTCCTTGAGAGTTACATCCTACTAGTAGATCTTTAGACAGAGCCAATGGAGTTTAAAAAGGTGACTGAAGGGCAAATGAATGTAGCACAGAGTACAGTGAACCTTGGACAATGAACCTTGCTATAAGATCTGGTATGTTACCAGTGTGTCCCTGTTTTTATCTGTGAAATGTTTCTAGCATATGGTGCAAGTTCATAGTCTGACACAGCATCAGATTGCAGGTGATCATTTCCCCTAGGGGGGAAAAATCCTGCATGGAGAAACCTTGTTAGAGAAAAAGGCTCTGGCCCACCTTTCTCCATGATGAGCAGGTAGCTTTTAAAAAAAATGAATGTAAGGCTCACACATGATTCCAGCTGTAGTCTAAAGTGGTACATTCCATTAAGAGCCATCACCACACAATCCTCCATGTACTTCTACCATGAGACAACAAATATATAAAGAGCCAGTTAGTCAGCCAGTCAGTTCACCTTAGAGAAACATTCATCTGTCTCTCTGTCTCTCTCTGTCTCTCTGTCTCTGTCTGTCTGTCTGTCTCTCTCTCTCTCTCTCTCTATGTGTGTGTGTGTGTGTGTGTGTGTGTGTGTGTACAGGTACAGTTGACATAACTGGGATTAGTAAAGGTAAAGGTAAAGGTCCCCTGTGCAAGCACCAGGTCATTCCTGACCCATGGGGTGATGTCACATCCTGACATTTCCAAGGCAGACTTTGTTTGCGGGGTGGTTTGCCAGTGCCTTCCCCAGTCGTCTTCCCTTTACCCCCAGCAAGCTGGGTACTCATTTTACCGACCTCGGAAGGATGGAAGGCTGAGTCGACCTTGAGCCGGCTATCTGAAACCAACTTCCGTCGGGATCGAACTCAGGTCGTGAGCAGTGCTTTTGACTGCAGTACTGCAGCTTAACACTCTGCGCCACGGGGCTCCTAATGGATGGTATTTTCCAGACAAAAGTTTTAAACCAGAATCTATCCTATGGAGTTATTATGTGCTGCCCACGAAGGCAAGCCTTCTTTAGGCACAAGAAAATGTTGGGGTACAATATTGGCCCTGGCAGGAAGTTTAAAGCCACTGCATTGGCCAGTAGCCTGGTTCTCTGCTCTTGTATGGTCAATGGAGAAATAGCTTCTGCTTGCTGTACTTGAAGCTTTTGTTTTGTCAGCATTTCAGGGCCTCTGAACGAAACATCGTACCCTCCTAGTCTAGATTTTACTACAGTTACCCACAACCACAGGCTAGTCCTGGCAGTACGGTCTGTGGATACACACCCTTTCTTTTCTATTTACCTATCATGCCTCTCAGTAATTTTTGGAATCATACAAGCAATGCGACAATGGTAAATACCTAAAATACAGCACTTACAACTGTGTAGAGCTGCCTCTTCATTTGTAATATGATTCATGCCAAATGACTTTTTTTTTTTTGCCATCAAATCGCAGCCAGCTTAAGGTTTTTAAGGCAAGAAATATAAAGAGGTGGTTTGCCATTGCTTGCCTCTGCATAGAAACCCTGGAATTCCTTGGCAGTCTACTATGGCCAAGACAGTAACCCTGATTGTTTCCCGTTTTTGTTTGCTATAGTACAGGCATTTAGAATGCAAACTTGTAGCCTCCAAATGAACACAGCAGAACTTTGAAAACAAGAGAGTTCTTCTCTCAACCTAGGCCTAGAGATATGAAGGGAGAGGGGTATTTTTTTCTAGAAAGGACATTTCATCCATTTTGCTGATAGGCAAACTGGGAAATTCTGGGGAGAACAAAAAAAAAACTTCTATGAAATATTCTGGAATGAGGGAAATGCTTTAAGACAAGCTTTTACCCATTCAAAATATACAGCATTAAAATATGTCAGACAATCCACTTAATTAGATAAGGATAATTTCTATGTATACTGTAGTCACAGACAACATATTATAAGGATTGTTTATTGTTTAAATATGAATAATTTTGGCAACAGTTACAATGCCATAATGTGTTTGATAATGCATTATTCATATCCAGATATGACGGCTGTCTTATTGTGACTTTAGGAGTCTGTTTTTGTACAAATAATAATATACTTCCTTTTGTATACTAAAATTTCTTTATTAACTTCTATTTTTACTTTTTCCTGCTTCTCAGTTGGCAAAATTTAAGATACACATGATTAGGTAGCATAGGGTGCAGTAGTTTGCAGCTGTCTTTCAGAGGTATTGGGTATATTTTCAATTCTGCTTTCAAACTCCATAAATATATCAATTAGTACAATTTTATATGCTAAGTTATAAGTGATGTATTTTATTATGTTAAAACAGCAAAATAATTTTGATATGAAAGTATTGTATTATATCCCAGTTCCCCCCTTAAATTCTCATTTGACCCAGAAAAAGATTCCTTACCCCCCATCAGCTTCAACATTTCCAGACATTTTGCATCTCTATCTATTCCCACCTCTTTTCTTTAAATCATTTTGATACAGAGCTCAAGCATGAGAGGGAAGCAGTCAGCTCAGACAACTAACTAGTCATGGGGCACAAAGTTGTCACATGTACAATTATCCCAAGCAAGAGTGACTGTACTCAGAACACACTGGGACAATAGAGATTGGATCCATGCATTGTTAGATACTGCATTACTGTATTGATTCATCTTCTAGTTTTTGCTATTTGGAAAGGAGGTGGATCATAAATGTGTGGATCCAGTCATATATACACAAGTAAATTGTTTTGCAATCTTTTTGACCTCTGCTTCCTCAGTTCTAGCAGGAGACTTCGCAACTCAACAGGGATTCTATGCAGCTATTTTCCTAGCATTCAAAGCAGCAATTTTAAACTGCTGGTTGATGGGCCCAATGCTGGTCCACAGTTGCAAAAAATAAAAAAAAGTTAACTCAGGTTCATTTCACTTGTGGGGGTCTTTGTTTTGTCTTACCTTAATAGAAAACAAAAGCTTACCTTCTGTTACAACAGAGCCACTCCCAATAAAGTGTTTGGCATGCAAAGGGGTAGTCTTTCCTACCTGCTTAAGAAACCCCCCAAGTTTTGTAAAGATGAGTTCAGTGGGGGCAGAAATATGGGCTCCCCCCTTTTCTCTTTCCGTGGCTGCAGGGGGTGCATTTTTGGGGGTGCAGCCCCCAAACATTCAGCATAGCTTCAGATGAGCCTTCGTAAGAGACCCCCCAAGTTTTGTAAACATTGGGTCAGGGGGTCCCGAGATATGGGCTTTCCCCTTTTCCCTATTGGGATGAATGGATCACCCGATACTGTATGCATCTCCAGAGCGGCAAAACCTTCCGTGCTTAAATGGAATCATATTGGATTACCCAGTCCTCCCAGCCCCTCCTGATGGAACAGAAGACAGCCACAGTAAGACCCCTTTGGGGGCTTTAATCTGTAATTTTTCTCCTGTGTGTGTAGGGGGAGGAACACCAACAACAAGACACCCGCTCCAGATCAAAGGACCATAAATCACCAAAGGGACCATCTGATTCACCTAGGGAGCTACATCAGGTGGCGTCGACATCGAGAGACATGTCACCATGGGAATCTGCCCATCGAGATTTGTCAAGGCAGGTGTTCCACTCAGATACCTCAGATTCTGAGGACGATTCCAGAGTCTCCAGAAGAGGCTCCAAAACATCTTCTTGGCCCTCTCTGGACAATGTTGTGGGCAACCCCTTTCCAGTCTCCCCATCCGAAGATATTAGGGCCTATAATGAACAGTTGGCCAGGATGGCCAGGGCTCAACGTCAACCCTTCTGAGCCCAAAGAGGAGGATCATATCATGGATGTCCTCTACTCCCTGATGCTGAACCAGTGGCTATCCCCATGGTCAAAGGGATTCAAGAGATCACTCTGTCCAACTGGGCCAAACTGGCATCATACCCCATGATCCCCAGGAAGGTTGATAATCTCTATAGGGTGCAGGAACAGGAGCACCGCTGCTTATACTAGCACCCCCAGAGCAGCTCCCTCGTAGCCGACATGCTCCCGGCCAGGGGCAAACCAGGCTCTCACTCCTCGCCCTCTGATAAGGCGGGTAGGTAACTAGATCTTATGGGCCACAGATTGTACTTTGCAGCTTCATTGGGCCTGAGAGTAGCTAGCCATGGTGCCCTGATGGCCCAATACCAAAGGCTCCTCTGGGAGCATGCAATGCAACTATTCTCCTATGTTCCCAAGGAGAAGAAGACTGTAGCAAGGCCCATGCAGTCAGAGGGTTACAGGTTGGGCTGTCACCAACTCTACTCAGCCCGACACACTGCCAACACCGCCAATAAAACTACGGCATCCAGTATAGTGCTACGGTATTTTTCCTGGTTGCAGTCGTCCAACCTGCCCCAAGAGGCTAAGAATAGGTTGGAGGACATGCCTTTTGATGAGCAGGCTCTTTTCATTGAGGCTTCTGACGAATACCTCCACAAATATAAGAAAGACAGAGCCATGGCTAAATTGTTAGGCATTATTGCACCTGCCCCTTCCTCATCTAGTTTTAGATCAAGGTACAGTCCGAGGCAAACTCCTTCCTACTATAATAGAGGATAAAGTTTCAGAGCTGGGTCAATCAAGAATCCTCCTTTTGTATAATAAAATTTCAGAATAGCCCCTATGGATCTTAGGACTGTGGCTCTGGTTATTGCTAAATGAGCCCTCCAGGTGAAAGTTTCATTGAACATTATCCCTAGATATTTGAAGGTGCTGGATTGCTCTATAAGGGTTCTGTCTATGGACCACTTGAACTTGCGAGGCTTTTTCCTAAAGACCATCACTTTGGTCTTGCCATAGTTGATTCTTAAGGCCTTTACAGTAGTCACGTAGTTTGTGCAACTACCTTCTTAGGCCTACACATGTAAGGGAGACCAGAGCCATATCATCAGCATATAAGAGGACTGATATTTTCTGAGGGCCTAAAGAGGGAGAAACGAACTCAGAGCCAGATAGCTTTGGGATGATGTCATTTAGATATAAATTAAACAGCAGGGGGGCCAAGACACCCCTCTGCTTTACTCTGATGATTGGGATTTCCTCCATTAAAGAACCTGAGGTACCTACCCTAATTTTCACAGAGATGTTGGTGTATAGTTCCTGTAGCAGAAATAGTAGGCGTTTATCTATGTTTGTGCCAGCCAACTTCATCCAAAGGCGTTCTCTACCAATAGAGTCAAAGGCAGCTGTCAGATCAATAAAGGCCACATATAAGGATTTAGTTGGGCCCTTGATACTTTGAAAGGCTAGTTGGTTAAGAATTTGACAGTGGTCAATAGTACATTGCCCTTTTCTAAAGCCTGCTTGCTCTGGATGAATGTCATGATTGGAAACCTCCCAATCCTCTAGCTGACGTAGAAGGAATTTGCTGTACAGTTTGGCAGCTATGTCCAGCAGGCTTATTGGACGATAGTTCTGAGGGTCTGCTTTATTTCCCCTTTTGTACACAGGGACTACAATACTCAGTTTCCACCCAATGGGGATAACACCTGTTGAATTTACCTGGGTGAAGAGTTTTGGTAAAATGGATGCCCACCAATCAGGAAAGAGCTTGAATAGCTCTGGGGGAATCAAATCCTCATATATAAATTTTAATAAGGTGCACAATCAAGTTAAAAACATAAGGCCTCTGGCATAGACAAGACTTTCACATTCAATATATACAAACATAAACACCTGTGATGCACATTCTTACATTGACCAAAGTAGGATCCAAAAAGGACCAAACGCATTTCTGCCTGAGAAGGCCTTCCTCAGTGGTCATTCAGAGAGTTATAATTTAGCACACATTCTAATAATAATAATTCTGTCATACTAAACAGTAAAAAATGTATAAAAGCCCTTCTAGTATAGTGAAGCTCCCTGTAAGTTTATTTATCCCTTGTATACTAGAACATGGCTTCCATGTCTCACCTTCTTTTACATTCCGGGCTCTTGAGGATGTGTATACATCAAGCAGTATATTAGGTCAAATGACCTCTGATTTCGGTCTCGGTGACAGGGGACCATTTTGGCAAAATGGACACATCACAAAGAGGTTTCTGACCTAATGCCTCACATGCCAGGGTGGAAGATTCTCCAAATACCTGGCTATAATGGGCATGCCAATCTTTTGCCGAGATCTGGGCTTCCAAAGCAAGAGGAGGCCTACCTGACCCAAAAGAGACGAGTTCCCAAAATCGTGCTTCCCTCTTTTCCTGCACAGCCAATCCTAGTTCCTGCCACTGTAATTTAGCATGGTCAGACTTTTTCTGCCTGAGGAGTTTCTTGTATGCTGATCTTAACGAGATAAGATGGCTTATAGATGTTTCTTTCTTACGAAGGTGGATCTGTCGGGTATGATAAACTATCTCTTCCCTGGCAGTTCTGCATTCCTGATCAAACCACCCTCTGCTAGAGTGGGTAGTAGTTTTGAAGGGCCTATTGTTGGAGAGCAGAAGTTTAAGAAGTTGTGCTATATCTTCAAAGTACTTAATTGCATCTGAGCCTTCCCGCAATAATTCTTGACATTGCTGGTGCACAGATTCCCAACAGGAAAGTGTGGGTCCAGCCAGCAACGAACCAAAGGTAAAACTCCCATGTTTAAACAACCTTAGTTTCACCTTCTTCATGCAAAGCTCTACAATCAGGTGTAAACATCCCTTCCGTGAAATGTCATCTTCAGTATTTCGATGGTAATAATTCTGATCTTTAATGAGGGTCAACACTCGGACCCAAGCTGCTACCGTCCAATTAGCTTATTATCAGGTATGCCCAAAGTATACTCTTCATATTTGCTAGATGCGTTAACTGATTGGCCTGAACAAAGTGACATTCTGGGCCAGGAGCAGACAGGGTTCAGGATGGCTAGTTCAACTTTGGACCATTGCCTAGTTTTATACCGCCTGAGAGAAAAATATACTCATTTTCCAAATGACGATTTACATAGGATTTATTGATCTGAAAGGGGCTTTTGACATCATCCCTAGATTTTGGGGGAAGCTGCAACGCCCCACAGTTGATAACAGGCTGCTGTGGCTCATGCAGATGTTACAGCTCAGAGCCATTTAACCCCAATAAAGAGGTTAGGCAGGGCTGCCTTCTGGCTCCATTTTTGCTCAACCTACATATGAATGATCTTTCAACCTTCTTTAATGAGCTCTGTCATCCACCTCGTTTGGCCAATTACAATATTCCAGTTTTACTTTACACTGACGATATGGCTTTGCTCTCTCTATCTCTCTCAGACGATAGATGGTCTGCAGAGATCATTATATTTTTTTCTCTGAATATTCCATAAGGAAGGCCTGAAAATAAACTACCAGAATTCTAAAGTGGTTGTCTTCTCCAAAAAAGAAATCCTACAGTGTTCAGATGGACTGTGAATGGTGAAGAAATCCAACAAGTGAAGGTATTTTCATATTTGAGTACTCTTTTTTCATCTAATCTAAAACAAGGACCACATCGGTCATTGATAAGGAAAAGAGCAAAAACCTGAGCTGTTGGTATATTAATTTTTCCCCATAACAGTTGTGGGAACTATGTTCCAGGTGCTGTTAAAGTTTTAACTTAAAAGTTGTTCCAATTATTCTCTATGGCATAGCCATAAGGATTGTTTCGGTTAATGAAAATATTGACCATCTTCTGTTCTTTTTGCTCCTTTACTTTGTATCTGTGGTATCCTTGACATGTTTGTAATAGCCTATGGCTAAATGCAAATAAACTATTCATTCATTTTGTTCTTTTTGTAGAAATTATTAAATATTCCTTGCTGCGTAGCTGGTGTAGCTCTTTGTTCAGAACTGGGCCTACCTTCCGTTGAGACAAGGGCTTGGGTACAAGCATTTAGATTGTTCAGCAAGTCATATTTAAGCAGTAAGGGCTATCTGGCACTCCTGAAAGAGGGCCCTTATAGGTTAATATGGTTTAAGATTGTGTAAGATTAATAGATCACTGAAGCTCTGCTTTTAGATCACAATGTACCTGTTCATCCCAATGTTATGGTATTCCCCCTCCGAAATCTCTTTCTTCCTATACCTGTTGGCTTCCCAAAGCCTTTTAAGGACATTCATTATGACCAGACTAAACAGCAAACTCCTTGGCAGTTGAGAGAGGAAGGTTCATACATTTATCTAACTCAGAACGAATCTGCCCCTGTTAATTAGATAAGATTGACATGATTTCACATATTCTTTTGGAGAGTCCTTATTTCAGGGGGCGTTATATTTCACTGTGTTTGCCAGTTCATTCTGATATAGAAGTTGAGTATCCCTTATCCAAAGTGCTTGGGACCAGAAGTGTTTCGGATTTCGGATTTTTCTGTATTTTGGAATATTTTGGAATATTTGCATATACATAATGATCCCTCCTGCCTTGATCTGCCTTGATCTTTAATGCACGTAGGTCTGTTCCCTCCTGCCTTGATCTGTACCCCAGCCAGCTACCAGAACACTTCTTTTCCAGCAAACTTCCCTCCTGCCTTGATCTGCTGTGGCTGCTGCTGAGCCTGAGGCAGACAGCGAAGCACTGCAAGAGCTACCAGCATACTCGTGTGAGTAATGCCTGCATTTTCACAAAATCATAGAATCATAGAGTTGGAAGGGATCACCAGGGTCATCTAGTTCAACCCCCTGCACAATGCAGGAAATTCACAACTACCTCCCCCCACACACACACCCAGTGACCAGAAGATGGTCAAGATGCCCTCCTTCTCAGGATCTGCCTAAGGTTATAGAATCATCATTGCTGACAGATGGCCATTTAGCCTCTGCTCAAAAAGCTCCAGGGAAGGAGAGCATACCACCTCCCGAGGAAGCCTGTTCCACTGAGGAACTGCTCTAACTGTTAGAAAATTCTTCCTAATGTCTAGACAGAAACTCTTTTGATTTAATTTCAGCCCATTGGTTCTGGTCTGACCTTGGGCAACAGAAAACAACTCGGCACCATCCTGTATATGACAGCCCCTCCCTGCTTACAGTTCATTTCACAGAAGGGTCTAACTTTCTGAGAGCTCTAAATTAGCTCTTGGGTAGAAGCCACTTTCAAATGTGGGTCTACAAGGACATTAAATAAATCCCTAGGAATTTAATTCACATTTATCTCCAGCAGAAGGGGAGAAAGTAGGCTGTGTGTGTGTGTGTGTGTGTGTGTGTGTGTGTTTTGCTACAGGAAAATGATGCCAAAAATAAACAACTGACTTTTTCATCTTTCAGAGTTATATTAGAGGGGGGAAATAGAGACATACAGTGAGCAATTATGACTTTGGCTTTCATGCCATTTTACATCATTCCCTGATCAGCTACGCTCAAAAGCTGGAAGGCAACATTCTAGGTCAGTTGCTTTTGCCTCTAGTGTATTAGCTATTTTGATAATTAAATTAGACACATTTAAATAACTTAACAATTCTAAAGCAGAGACCCAAGACACATGACCTGCTGCAACTTTAAGTCATTGAATCTAGGTGGGGTAAATTATATACTTAAAAGAAGAATTTGGTTTTAATAAATTCTATTAAACTAATAATTACATTGCCCTGACCTGGATGGCCCAGGCTAGCCTGATCTTGTCAGATCTCGGAAGCTAAGCAGGGTCGGCCCTGGTTAGTATTTGGATGGGAGACCACCAAGGAAGTCCAGGGTTGCTGTGCAGAGGAAGGCACTGGCAAACCACCTCTGGTAGTCTCTTGCCATGAAAACCCCAAAAAGGGGTCGCCATAAGTCAGCTGCGACTTGACGGCACTTTACACACACAATAATTACATTAAGAGTGGAAGACCAAAAGCTGGCACAATAAATGACTAACATAGAAAAGGGTTTTTAATTTAATCTCTGGATGCAAAATTAACTCTACCTATCTGGACCAGGAATTAAAGCATTTTCTGACCCAGTTCCAAGTCTCAAATTCATCTTCCTCCTTCTTTGAGTTGCCATAGTCTAGTTCTCCAAATCCAGACAGCCCAGTTTGCATATCATGCAACCTGCTTGTTATTACACAAATCGAACACATTGATGTGAGCGCTTTCTACCAATTGCTTTGAGCTTTTTTTTCTTATGGCACATACTACATATTGAGGATAAGTCTTATATCAGAGGTTTGGATCGTATGATTATGGCTGGTGAAAGTCAAATAAGACACGCACACACAATGAATAGACAAAGTCATTTTGTCTTAGCAAAAACAAACTTTACTTACTATAAATTGGGGTAGGGTACAGTAACTGGAGGATAAAAACAAGAAATCCTCAGTACATATCTAGTTCCCTATACGTGCTAGAAAAAGTTTCTGGCAGTTACTAAACTTAGGAACATGGCATCTCTAAGATATAGAGTTGCCCCATCTTCTCTGTAATACAGGAAAGGAACAGACTAGAAAAAGTTACCAAACTAGCTGCTCTAGTCATGAAAGTGTTGCCTTGTTCAAGAATTCTACGTGTCTGAGAACCCAGAAAAAGCATGTCTGGAAGAGAAGTAGCAGGTTGCTGTTTGAGCAGACTGGCCATTTAGCTCACTGGGAATATTCATGGGGTGACACCAATTATGTGAAGTAGGCACGACAGCACGAGAGGAGACATTGTGATGACTGTTGCTGCCCCAGAGCAGCCTGCTGCTACTTGCATTTGACTTTGATATGGTGTCCAGGCAACAGTACTTACCTGTACCACCCCAGGCTCGCCAGGCCAAAACTCAGACGTTGGTCCCACCAGGCCGCTGCAGAGGTAGTGGGTGCACCATGCATTGTTTCCAGATGCAGCCAGAGGCTGTTTGGCTTTAATAACCCCCAACAGCATTGTGAGAAGAAGCAGAAGAGATGGATGTGCCACCAGGCAGCTGGTCCTAGAGTGTCACTTCGGTGAGGAGGACCCATCCATCTATGAAGAGCTGGAGGAACCGTTTGCATTGCTTTGTATTTGTAAGGGGGATTTATGTGACCATGCTCTGCCTTCCAACAATAAATTGTGGAGACTGCTGTGTTTTTACAGAGAGATGCTCCTTAGGAAACTCTGGATTCAAACAAAGGCAATGCACCATGAGGTTGGGAAATGGATATCATGCTTGGGTGTTGCCTTTTTTGCTTGGAGACTCAACTAATGGTGCAGCCACATCGAATGTTGCACGCTTTTTGGCCAGAGTGGCTGCTCTTAAGAAGAAATAACTCTCAACGCCTACCTCTGGCAACTTTTAGTCAGTTCGCTCCGCCCCCCAGTTTATTTTAGTTAGGAATTTTACTTATTGGGCTGACGCCTAATTTTAGCATTGTTAATTTAAGATTGTATTATACTATGTATTATGCTTCCTATCCTCCCTCATCTTCCCCTCCCTTCCTTTCTTCCTCCCTTGGTCCAAGACTGCAGTCATAGACCTAATAATAAATAAATTATTATTGGGAAATGGATATGTAACCTTTTCCCCTTCAGATGCTTTTTATCACCCCCACACCAGCTCAGGACCAACTCAAGATAGTGAGCTGTCTTAAGTGCCTTCCTTCCATAATGGCAGCATGTGCGGGGGGGGGAGCGGCTCCCCCGTACTCCTGTACCACTCCCGTGGGCTCCACGTCTCATGCTGCTGTCTCCAAGATCAAAGTAAAGAGGATGCCATTTTAACTTCCCAGTCTGTGCCTGATAGCTGTGTATTCCTCTGCCGGCTGCTCTTCAGCTGCTCCTCAATTACATGAAAATAGACATTCCAAGCCCAAAAGGCAGTTTATAGCATTGGACTTTACAATGGAGTGCTGGCCAGGCACAAGAGGGGGAGAAAAAGGGGGGCTGGCCATGTACTGGGTAAGCCCCCTTGCTAGCAAACAGGTACCATACTTATTCTAAAGGTGGACTTTACTACAAAACATTAACCAACTTGTTTTATGTAAGGTTCCATCTTGCCCAGAATTTTGCCAGCCTCTTCAGAATTTTATCCTGTTCAGGACTGCCAGAATTATAAGATTTGGGGAAGAAATCCAGCAGAACCATTCCTTCTGCAAATTGTATCATAGTACAGTTCTATGTTGTCTGCATCTGTGGTGTAGCTCTGATAACTGGTTCATCTGTCCTCGTCTAGTTTGTCTTATGAGAACAAGAACTCTCCTAAGATAAGAGCAGCCATGCTGGATCAGAACAATGGTCCGCCTCATCCAATATCCAGTTTCACACATTGGCCAATCAGATGCCCTCGAAATGTCTACATACAGGGTTCAAAAACTCTGCCTGTTGTTGTCCCCCAGCAGTGATACATGGAGAGTAGACAGTTAGTGGAGAGGAAGAAAATATGCTTTTCCCTGGCTCTAGTGTATAGACTTAGAGAAAAATGCAGCGCCATAATATTGACCTCCATAATGAAAGTGAACACTGTGGGAACCAGCATTGTATGGTGGTTAAAGCACTGGTCATGGATCTTGGAGTGGGGGGAATGTAGTAGATAGATGTCACCAAGATTTGTATTCCTAACTTTGGAATTATGAATTTTGGTGGTTTCATGTATGACTTTCCTTGTACAGGAAAACAATGGACGAGTTCTTAGTTCACACAGAACAACAGTGAAGCCCAGCAGGCTGACCAGCACTCCACATGAAGCAACTCTGCTGCTGGACTGCATACCAGAATCCTCTGAAACATGCAGTGGTTGCACAGCAAATCTGCACGTGGTTTTCTCAGCATACAAGTCAATGCGCAAAGGTTTTCCTGAAGTTGTATATGTGTAAAGTGCCTTCAAGTCGCAGCCGACTTATGATGACCCCTTTTGGGGGGTTTTCATGGCAAGAGATTAACAGAGGTGGTTTGCCAGTGCCTTTTCCTGAAGTTATAGAGTTTTAAATATACTAGGATAGAAAGGCAATAATTTCAAAATACAAAGGAATATTCCATCAAGAAACTGGGGGGCGGGGGGGGCAGGGAGAGATGCAGACCAAGGCCATTTGTTGCACTAATAAAAGTTATCCTTGACAAAGATATATTCTTCCTGTTTCTGCACCACAGGAAAGGGAGGTTTTCTGCAATGATATTCTCAGCTGCCAGCAGGTGCTGTTTCGGCCATCAATGTAAAAAGTTCCATTCATGACGCCTTCCCACTCCTATTACATATCCTTAGAAGAAGGAAAACAGGAGAAAACAGAGAAGTTCTTACACTGGCCTTAAAAGCCTTCACACCCTGACCTCCGCTATATATCTCAAGCTGCGCTGATCACAGCAGAGAGGCAAAAGTTGCCCAGAGAAGGATATTTTCTGCTCCAAAAACCTTGCCTTTGTCAATACTTAACTCAGAGAGAGGGAGCGAGGAAAAATGTCAAACCACTTGTAAAAGTGACACGCAGGTGCAGTCCCTCAGCTATCAAGTAACAGTCTTTTACTTGTCAGTTTCTGAGATCACCAAAAGAGAGACAAAGAAGCATCGGAAGTTAGAATTCAGGGACTGGAAAACATTTTATCATTGAGAAAACAGACTTTTGGGGTGTGATTCTTTCTGCTATTTTAAATACTGATTTTAACAGCTATGGTTTGGGGCTCCTGTGCTAATGTATATTATTTTTAAAATATAAAAAGCTTCATTCTCTTTTTATTTATCTAAACCTCCTTAGGAGACCATCTTTGAGCAGTAAGATGGGGTATAATTTTACACATGACAAATGTTTATTCTGTTGGACTAATTAATCACATATATGAACTAATGGCCCTTTTTCCACTGGCATCTGTAGCAGACATGAAGCATAACCCTACTGGGAAGAATACTGATGCTAATACCTATATATTACCACTTCACACACAGATATAGAAAGAATCATATATTTGATATATTGTGTCTCATAGTTCAGCACAAGCAGCTGTGTTCTGCTTTTTTATTGCATTTCTATTGGAAAGCATAGTCCTCTCTGGCTCCAGTCTGCTTACTTCTGGGTTCATGTGTTTGGTAGTTGCCCAGTAAATCATTCCTGCAGAGCAGACTCTTGTCAGAACAGGAATCTATTTACTATACTGGAACCTCTTTCCCAGCCTAACCGAGGCCTGGTCTAGGCACAGTAACAGAATAGGCTGCACCACTTCAGATTGCAGGTGGAGATATTTTTTTTAAAAAAAATTCTCTGTAAGCAAAACTTAGCACACCAAGGAGAAAGATCTAGCCTAGACCTCTGCATTCTCTGCTGGGTTTGCATTTCCAGGAAAAGAAGAAGAAGAAGAAGAAGAAGAAGAAGAAGAAGAAGAAGAAGAAGAAGAAGAAGAAGAAGAAGAAGAAGAAGAAGAAGAAGAAGAAGAAGAAGAAGAAGAAGAAGAGCTGGTTTTTATATGCTGACTTTCTCTACCACTTAAGGCAGAATCAAACCGGCTTACAATCACCTTCCCTTCCCCTCCCCACAACAGACACCCTGTGAGGTAGGAGGGGCAGAGAGAGCTCTAAGAGCTGTGACTTGCCCAAGGTCACCCAGCTGGCTTCATGTGTAGGAGTGGGGAAACCAATCCAGTTCACCAGATTAGCCTCCACCACTCATGTGGAAGAGTGGGGAATCAAACCCAGTTCTCCAGATCAGACTCCACTACTCCAAAACACTGCTCTTAACCACTACAACACACTGTCTCTCATTATGGCTCTCATTATATAGGGGACCGCTAAACTGCACAATACATCACCTGCAGGCTAAAATAATATAGTCCATCCTACTACCTAAGACAGAGATCTAGGGCTGTTGATTCGGTTCGGCCCGAACTGAAAATCAGCCGAATTTCCCCTGATTCGGTGGTTTTTAGTTGGGGAGGAACCGAACTCAAAACTGGCGGGCAACCGGGGGGGGGCGAATTCAGCGAGTTCGGGAGTTCGCGAATAAATCCGGCAAATTCGGGGCCGTCAGTAAGCAGCATAACCTTCAGTAAGCAGCATTCTCCTCCCCCGGCCAATCGGTGGCCAAGCTGGGTCTTCTTCTGGCCAATCAGTCAGGAATGAGTACTGGAGGAATCAGCTGATGTGCGGCCCGGCCAGGGAGAGAGAGAGAGCGAGCGAAATCCTCATGTGTGTGTGTGTGGGGGGGTGCTTGTGCACATTTGCTCCTTTCTGTGGCTGCAGGGGGCGTATTTTTTGGGGTACAGACGCAAAACTTTCAGTGGAGCTTCAGATGAAGCTTCTTAAGATACCCCCCAAGTTTTGTAAACATTGGGTCAGGGGGTCTCGAGATATGGGCTCTCCCCCTTTTCCCTCCCCCCTTTTTCCATTTATGTGGCTGCAGGGGGCGCTTTTTGGGGATATAGCCCCCAAACTTTTAGCATAGCTTCTGACAATTATTCTTAAGATACCACCCAAGTTTTGTAAAGATGGGTTCAGTGGGGGCAGAAATATCTCCTCCCCCCCTTTTCTCTTTCCGTGGCTGCAGGGGGTGCATTTTTGGGGGTGCAGATCCCAAACTTTGAGCGGAGTTTCAGACCAGTGTTCTTAAGATACCCCCCAAGTTTTGTGAACATTGGGTCAGGGGGTCCCGAGATATGGGCTTTCCCCTTTCCCCTTTTCCCTATTGGGATGAATGGATCAGCCGATCCTGTGTGCATCTTCTACAAAGCAAAACGTCCCGTGCCTAATTGGAATCATCTTGGATTACAAGTCCTCCCCTCCTGATGGAACAGAAGACAGCCACAGTAAGACCCCTTTGGGGGCTTTAATCTATAATTTTTCTCCTGTGTATGTGTGTGTGTGTGTGTGGGGGGGGAAAGCAGAGTCTGTGTGTGTGTGGGGAGGGAGCAGTTTCTGTGGGTGGGGGGGAAGCCAAAGGGGGCTTTCGTCGGTTCTGCCTGGGGTGTGTGTTCCCCCTCGAGTCTCTCGCTCCCTGGTTTGAGGGGGGAGGTTTCAGTTGTGTGTCTTCTGGTTTTCCCTGTTGCAAAGGTGTTGTTTTACAAGGTTGTGTTGCTTTGCAAACTGTTGTCGGGGCTGGGAGCTTTGTGCGTGGGCGGCAAGCTCTGCTGAGAGATGCACATTAAGGGTGGGGGGACCCCTTTCAGGGCCCATATCTCAGCCCCCCCTGACCCAATCTTTACAAAACTTGGGGAGTCTTTCAATAAACGTCCTTTGAAGCTCTGCTGAAAGTTTGGGACCTCTAACCCCAAAAATGCCCCCCCAGAGCCGCGGAAAGGCACGATTGTGTTTTTAATGGCTTTATTCGGCCGAATTTTTTTTCAGAACTTTGAATTCCCGCCGAATTGAACGGATCCGAAGTGGGGGAGTTTGGACTTCGGCATATCCTGAATCTAAACGGGCCAAATTCGCCGAATCCGAACTATACCGAATTTTTTAAAATTCAACAGCCCTACAGAGATCCCCAGTCCTTTTCAGCCTGCAGGCACCTTTGGAATTCTAAAACAGGGAGGTGAATGCAACCACAAAATGGCTGCTGCAGGAGGTGGAGCCAACTGCAAAATGTCAGCGAGTGAGGTTATGCCTAATTCTAATAATAATTCAGGCAGAAGCTCTGCTTAACAGGATGCCTTTTAAAATGCACATACTGTATTGAAATATTTTCTTGCATACACACAGTTTACCTACCTTCAGTAAGGGAGTTAAGAGCCTTGTGTTGAGACAGCAACTGCTGCCAAAAGCAACATTTTTTTAAAGAATCTGCAGTCAGTAGGGTTACCAGGTTGCCCCTTGCCATCAGCTGGAGCTTTGCTGGGGCGTGGCTGGGGGTGACGATTGGTGTGTGCACAGCATGTGCAGAGTATGCCAATGTGATGACATCACTTCTGGGTAAACCCAGAAGAGACATCTCTGTGTTGCCCCCCCCCCTCAGCTGGCCCTCTTCCTCTCACCAACCAGCTGAGGGGCGGTGGGCAACCTGGTCAATTGGTGGGCAATTACCTGCCAATACAGGGCAGTTGGCAAGCCTAGCAGTCGATCATACTTCCAGTGGCAAATCAAAACCCATGCTGGACAAAAGCCTCACTCACTTTCTGTCCCGAGTCCAGGCCTCCCTCGGCCACCTCAGAATTTCCCATGCACCGGGGGGGGGCTAGCCCCCACACTCGTGGGGGGAGAAAAGGGGGCCGGACGGCGGGAGAAAAGCCCCTCCAACCTGTCCTTCCCCCCGCTCGCCGACAAACCTCCGCGGTCAAGCGCATGGCCGGGGGGAGGGGGGTGAAGCACCGACACCACCCCCAGGGCTGGGCAGGAGCCGACCCCCACAACCTACCTATCCCCCGCAGGTCCCCCAAGGGCAGGAAGGGCAGATGCCCCGAAGACAGCCCAGCCGGCAGCAGGAGAGGATGGGGCACTCCGAGAGCCAGGAATAAGCCTGCTGACGAATGGCGTCCACCCGCGGCTGCTTCAAAGACCCGATGGCCAGCTGGGAAGCGGGCAAGCGTGCCCTGGGCGGGGTCGGGGAAGGCTGGGTACACGTGGCTGGGGTGGGGAAAAGGCTGCTGTAAGCCCTCTTGCCCCTCTTATGGACTCGGTGGGGCGGGGCCTGGGAGGGGGAAGTAGGGACGGAAGGGGATAAAAGAGGCTGTGAGGCCAAGGCCGGGGAGGAGGGAGTCAGTGTTGGCCATACAGCGAGAGCTTTGGGGCCAAGACGCTGGCTTCATCTGAGGGGGAGGAGAGTTCTGATTCCCCCTCAGAATGGTCTGAGGCTGAGGAAGCCCCACAGCCTTCCCCTCCTGGAGCTTCCCCGGTCCCGGGAGTAGCGCCTGTCAGGGCGGGGCATCTTACACTTTCTAAAAACACTTGACAGGAAAGGTGTTTGCTGGCACCATGGCGTTCACAGGCACAAGGCACTTGGCCACCTCATTCTGATGCATATGTAGACCTTACACATGCAGAATGACATGGTGGAATGGACTGTACCACTTCAGAGCTAGAGATGAGGGGTGCCATTTATTTGTAAGTAAAATCTAGCAAAGCAGGGGAAGATTGTAGAGCAGCCATATCCTTGCAGGGCTCATTTTCCATATGCAGGAACAATTAATATATGAGAGCATTAATGTGAAAACCCTACATGTGGTCATGAATGGTGCAGTTCATTCTAGTCCTCAGTAATATACCACCATATCCCCACCTTTTTCTGCCTGAATCCAGAAAACAGAGCTGAACTCTTCCATTGCTTTATGGAGCTGACTATATGACAGTTTATGAAACAAAACATCAGCATCACAGTCAATCAACATGTATAGAGTACTGTTCAGTAACTCTGGAACTTTCTGAACAGGGCACTGCAGCCTTGGGTCTACTTGGAGTAGGGCATGGTGTGTATCACTAAGCCAGTTCTAGCATGACAAAAGAAGAACTGAACAAAAAATAAAATAAAAAATAAGCTTGATGGTGCAGGGATGATGATGAGGATGAGGATGACAGAAGCACAAAAGAAACAGGGCTGAGAAGGCTGTTCCACAAAATGGGCTCCACATCAGAGAAGGTCCTACCTAGTATGTTAGTAATCACTATTGCTGGTGTGTCATAGCTATCAAAAGACTAAACTGTGAATAAGAAAGACCTTGGTTTGAATTTTGTCTTTTGATAACCAGTATGTTGTAGTGGTTAACAGCGGCAGACTCTAATCTGGTGAACCGGGTTTGTTTCCCCACTCCTCCACATGAAGCCTTGGGACAGTCACAGTTCTCTCAGCACTTCTTTCAGCCTTACCGACCTCACAAGGTGCCTGTTGTGGGAAGGAAAGGTGATTGTAAGTCACTTTGAGACTCCTTAAAGGTAGTGAAAAGCCCGCTATAAAAACCAACTCTTCTTCATCATGCATTCTTATTAGGTTCTTTAGGGAAGCCATTATCTCTCAAACTCAGCCATCCAATTGCAATGTGGGAATAACAGCACTAACTACAGTATTCAGTTGAAAGAATGCCAAAAATATTGGAAAAGCCAGCACCAGTGTGGTGCAGGGGTTCAAGTGCTGAACTAGGTCTGAAGAGAATCAGGTTCAAGACCTCATTAAGCTCACTTGCAGATCTTGGGCCAGTCCTCGCTCTCGTAGCACTTAGGGCTGTTGAAAAAAAAATTCGGTAAAATTCGGATTTGGCAAAATTCGGCCAGTTTTTATTCGGGAAATGCCAAAGTCCGAACTCCCCCGCTTCAGGTCCATGCAATTCGCCATGAGATCCGGAGTTCGGGGAAAAATTCAGCTGAATAAAGCCATTAAAAACACAATTGCACCTTTCCGCAGCTGGGGGGCATTTTTGGGGATAGAGGTCCCACACTTTCAGCATAGCTTGAGGGGACCCTTCTTGCAAGAACCCTCAGGTTTTGTGAAGATTGGGTCGGGGGGGGCTGAGATATGGGCCCTGAAAGGGGTCCCCTTCCTTAATGTGCATCTCAGACAATGGGGGTTTGCAATTAGCAGAGCTTGCCGCCCACTCCCAAAGCTCCCAGCCCCAACAAACAGCTGAGCTGGGGGGGAACAAGGGCGGGGCAGGTGCGAAAAAGTTTGCAAAGCAACACATTTGCAACCATGCAAACCATGCAAAGCAACACGTTTGCAACCATGCAAAGCAACACCTGATGCCTGGGACTTTGCAAACCATGGAAAGGGACAGAGGCACGCTAGCTATGCATAAGGAGCAGGAGGAGTGGAATTTCCCCTTTTGCATCGGACTCGGACCAGGAAAATGCATTCCTTAAGTCACAATTTGAAAACCAGTTTTGAGCAAGCATCAAAATAGACCTAACCAATCTTATGAATGAGGGAAAACCTGAGGACACACAACTGAAGCCCCCACTCATACCAGGGAGAGAGAGACTCGAGGGGGCACACACCCCCAGGCAGAACAGGCGAAAGTCCCCTTTGGCTTCCCCCCCACCCACAGAAACTGCTCCCTCCCCACACACACATAGACTCTGCTTTCCCCACACACACACGCACACAGGAGAAAAATTATAGAGAAAAGCCCCAAAATGGGTCTTACTGTGGATGTCTTCTGTTCCATCTTCTTCGCACCTGCCCCGCCCTTGCTCCCCGCAGCTCAGCTGTTTGTCGGGGCTGGGAGCTTTGGGTGTGGGAGGCAAGCTCTGCTAATTGCAAACCCCCATTGTCAGAGATGCACATTAAGGGTGGGGGGACCCCGGCCCCATATTTCACCCCCCCTGATCCAATCTTTACAAAACCTGGCGGTTCTTGTAAGAAGGGTTCTCTGAAGCTATGCTGAAAGTTTGGGGGCTCTACCCCCAAAAATGTGCCCCCTGCAGCCACAAAATGGTGCGAATGTGTACGGTAAATGGAATAAAAATGCATATTAAGAGGGGGGCCCTTCTGGGGCCCTTATTTCAGCCCCCCAATCCAATCTGTACAAAACTTGGGGGTTCTTGCAAGAAGGGTCCTCTGAAGCTATGCTGAAGGTTTGGGGGCCCTACCCCAAAAAATGCGCCCCCTGCAGCCACGGAATGGCTCCAATGTGCACACGCACCCCCCCAAGAGGGATCTCTCACACAAACAGATACTCTTTCTTTCTCTCCCCGGGCCCCAGCAGCTGGACTCATGCACTCAACTGATTGGCCAGAAGAAGATCCAGCTTGGCTACCGACTGGCCGCGGGAGAATGCTGCTTACTAACTGACAGTTATGCTGCTGTGCCGAACCCCGAATTTGCCAAATTTATACGCCGAACACCCTGAACTCGCTGAATTCGGCTCCCCGTTTTCCCGCCTTTTTTGAGTTCGGTTCCATCCGAACTAAAAACCGCCGAATCAGGGGAAATTCGGCTGTTTTTCGGTTCGGGACGAACCGAATCGACAGCCCTAGTAGGATTGTTGTGAGAATAAGGGTGTAAGCGATCTTGAGCTTCTTGGAGGAAGGGAAGGATAAAAAATGTGACAAGACTGGCAGAAGTGATCTGAACATTCTAAACAGGTATTCAGCTCATGGATTTGGACCCTCAAATCATAAGACATAAGCCCCTAGAGCCACTATTTTAGTGGAAGGACCTGCTGGTAGTGCAAGAGCAAAAGTGCCACCCTGTCTTCTTCTTCTACACATACTGTGAGGAACAGCAGGATTATGAGTTCACACAGTAGTGGAGAAGATTCCTTCTTGGCTGTTTTCTTACTATGCTACACCTCCCAGTACATGGCTTGCGTTTGCTATCACCAGCTCTCCTGGTTTGCCACCCAATGTCCTCCTGACGTCAGACCTCTGGCTCCCCTACTTCCTACTCTGCATCTCTGATGTCTTGTGACTCCAATATCTTATGCTTGCAACTCAACAGGTCTGAAAAGATTGGAGGCTATCAGCACAATCCTATGCAGAGTTACTCCAGTCTGAACCCATTGGAATGAATGAGCTTAGACTGGATTGACTCTCCTCAGGATTGCACTGTATGTCTCTGAAGTGCTATATAAATGCTAAGCATTGTTATGCAACAGTTTCACTTCTAGAATGATTAGTACACAAAAGGGCTGCAGCCATTTTAATTGAGAAGATCTAAGTGACAGACCCTTTCGTATGTTCTTATCTCCCTGCCCCAGGATGTGTTGGGGCTGCCAACTTGGAAGGCTCTAAGAGGGGAGTGGACATATTCATGGAGGACAGGGCTATTCATGGCTACTAGTAAAAATGGATACTAGTCATTATACCTATTATCTCCAGGATCAGATGAGCATGCCTATTATATATTAGGTGCTTTGAAATAGGCAGGACAATGCTGCTGCAGTTGACTGTTTGTGGGCTGCCTAGAGGCACCTGGTTGGCCACTGTGTGAACAGACTGCTGGAATTGATGGCATGGCCTTTCTTATGACCCTCTAATGAAGACCCACTGAAATGTCTCCTTGAACAAAGCTCCTTAAACAAAGCTCCTGTGAAATTACCATGATTCATTCACAATCAAAGTGGTTCATTTCACTAAGGCTTACACAGGAGAACTTGCTGGGCTATGCTCCTGTGAGTCAGATTCACCTTCCACCCTGTATCCCCTAACCACAAACCAAAAACATATTATTTGAGACTTTCATTTCATTTTGCCTCATGGCAAAGTCCACTTCTGCATCTAGAGCCAAACCTCTCCTGCAGATCTTGAAGTAGAAGGGTGATGCTACACATTACATGCAGATACACACACAACAAAAGCCCAATGACAATGTTTCCTTGTGAATTGGAGGAGTCAGAAGAGGAGAGGAGGACCTTTCATGGCCCACAGCTTCTCTGTTCCTAAAAGCCCTACCCCAAAGCATCTTTTTTCACTGGGAAATGCAGTAATGTTAAATGTATAGTTGCCTTATCATAAAGTAGGAGTTCTGAGATATTCTGTATGGAGGCAATTATCACTGTTCACTTAGGACCAGCAGTACATATTTCAGGCCTTTGTACTGTTCCAGATGTGTTGAAAACCAGATATCTAAAACTGCAGGGCTTCCCATACAAGATCAAAAAATGAAAACACTGGGAACCAATAGATCCACACTTGCAAGGTGGGTGGGGGGACGATGACTAGTGATAAGAATAAGAAACAGCATTCTAGAACTGCTGGGAAAAAACTACTTCAAGAAATACCAAATGGTACATAGTGGTAGTGTGTAACATCACAGCTTCCTTGCAGCATATAGGTTCTTACTCGGACTAAAACAGCTCAGAAATTTCAAAGGAAGCTAAGAACTTTCAATAAGGCCAACAAAATATCTCAGGAGGGATTGCACATCCCTATGGTGGAAGGATTTATGTAGAGATCTGGTTGACAGTTAGAAAGACATCCTAAAGGTACTTCCAGAATTTCTTTCTACAGCTTAAGCAACCTCCTTGAGAGACAAAAATCCCACACAGGAGTTGCAGCAACATACAAGAACAGTGGCTGCTATACCCAGAACAGCTCTCCTGATAACTCAAAAAAGCACTGCTGCTGTTATATTTCAGATCACAAAACCAGAGACTTCAACCCTTGGAGCAATCTTTCACACATTTCCACCATACTTACCCACAAAAAGAAAAGGAAAAAAAAATCCAGGCAGTCAGCTCCCAGAATGGTGCCTGTGCGTCTCAAGAGTTGATCGGAGGTCGCACATTTGTAGACAGTATGACTGCTAAAATACAAAGCTGGGGGAACTTGCTTGATTCCATCACTTTCATCTCTAAATATCTTAGTTACTCACCAACCTGTGTATCTTTATGAATTACTTGTACACAGCAGGAAATACTATTAAAGGCATACATTCCAGGCCATAAATCAGAAACTGCCTGCTTGTTAGTAATAACTGTACAAAGTATATATTTTATAAGGAATGCAATTAAAGACACAAACATATGTCTAAGATTACCAGAGATTTTACTACAAAACCTATCAACAGCCTCAAGACTCCATCAGGATACATTTCCTAAGGAGTCAGCATGGCTGTATAAAATATATATGCGCTGCCAGAATTGTGCTCCAAACAAAATACCAGAGCTGCCATCACTCCTGACTTAATTGACATCTAGAAAAAAAGATGCTGTAATCTGCATATAATATAAATCTTGCACCCTACCCCATACTGCAAATTTCAAACACATCTGAAAAATGTCTGGAGCAGCTTCCAATCATGATCTCTGTACTACTGTATACTAGAACATTAAAGAGACTAAGACAGATTTTCTGTAAACTATTTGATGGTGTTCCAGTGATGAAACTTAATTTGGTGTTCTGAAAAACTATATATATATATTTATACACACACTAGGGTTGCCAAGTGCCAGGTGGTGGCAGGCAAACCCCCACCATTCCACCTGGCTGCCCGTCGACCAGCTGAAGGTCGGCGGGCAATGCATGCATGCGCGCCTACTCACGGCAGCACGTCATTACACTTCCAGGTGTAAATGCATCACAAGGGGCCTTTTACCACTCAAACTTCAGCTGGTCGATGGGCAGCCAGGTGGATTGGCGGGGGTTTGCCTGCCACCACCTGGCACTTGGCAACCCTAGTGTGTGTATAAATATATATGTATAGTTTTTCAGAACACCAAATTAAGTTTCATCACTGGACCACCATCATATAGTTTACAGAAAAATCTGTTTTAGTTTCTTTAAAGTTCTAGTATACCGGAATTGATGTGATCGCATTGGCCATGCGCGTCCACAATCATAGCTCACCACCGCCCAAAAAACCTCCCGCCGGAGGAGAGGAGGGACCTGGTAAGCCTGACACACACACACAGGTTGCAATTCTACAAGGAGACCTTCACACAAATGAGAACCAGTGTGAACAAACAGTGGTGTTTTTGACATTTTGTCCTACAGTCTCTCACCCAAGCTGCTTTTCAGTACAAAACCAGTTTCAAGAGGGCGACTGGGGGCCTCACCATGAATTAAAACACCAATTTGTCTAACAGAACATGGATGGCCACATTTACAACAAAAGGCTGAAAAGAGCCAGCATAATGTTGGTGGTTAGTGCTTTGGAGAGACCCGGATTCGAATCCCCTCTCTGCCATGGAAGCTCACTAGATGACCTTGGGCCAGTCTGTTTTTCTCAGCCTAACCTACCCCACAAGGTTGTAGTGAGCATAAAAGGGAGGAAGGGAGAATAATGTACACCACCCTGAGCTTTTTGGAGAACAGGTGTTATAAAAAATTACTGAACTGGTGTTTTAATCAAAATAGCTTTGGGAGTGGGAAATATGGAGTAAGAAAGCAGTAAAGGAGCGGAAAGGGATGCTTAGTTCTTTTTGTACCCATCATTTCTTGTTCCTCCAAGCTGCTCCCCCACACACACATTGAGTTTCTAATATAGTGTACCACAATTGTCTGGGATCACTCATGACACTAATTCAAGATAAAACACAGGAGAAGTAATCACAAAACAAAAAGGCATGAAACAACTATTGATGGAATAATGATAGTCAATAGGATTGGGAAAAATACACATTATAACAATTAAAACAGTTGTTGGGGAAATCTGCTATCACCTTCCCCAAAATAATTATTCTTGACCTGTCAAAATTCGCTGAATTGTGACCTCTGAGAGAGACTATCTTGCCAACAACAAAAAGTTAACTGTCTTCTGTTTGACTATGTATGAGATCTGCAGTTTTCATGTCACTGATTTTGCTTCAGTGTTCACTATACATATTAAACTGTCAGATCGCTTTGCGCATCTGATAGAGCAAGGTTGAGGAAGCTCATTGCTTTGTAACCCAGTCAGCACCTATGGTGCCAGCATCCTTCATCTTTTCGTTTACTGTGAAAGTTTCTAAAGTATTTACATAATATGACAGCAAAGCCAGAGATCCTGCATGTGCAATTCATCAAGCAAAGCCTCTACTTGGACAATAAGTTTGTCCATCATTCAATTATTATGATCACCCCATGATATGACAGCCATCCTTCAAGTGACTTCCCAGGTAACAGGAATATAAGAATTACCCCAGAATGCAAGTTGCTTGATAGACATCTTTAGAGATGAGAAGGCCCAGGAAAAAATGGAAAAAATCAAAAAGGCCCTAAGGCCTTTTTCCCCAATTTTTTTAAAGATTTTTTTTTCCAAAATTTTGAGGATTACTGGAAAAAAACCTCATATGAAATATTTTCTCTTTTAGAATAAGAATTACCCCATAATGCATGTTGCCTGATAGGCATTACTAGAGATGTGAAGGTCCAGAAAAAAATGGGAAAATTCAAGAAAAAACTGTTTTTGCCCCTGAGGCATTTTAAAAAAAAATTCAAACTTTTGAGAAGTACTGAAAAAAAAAACTCCTATGAAATACTTCTCTTTTAGAATGAATGGGCATGCTATTGACCATATATAGCTCTTAAATCCAAGATGCACTTCTGCAGAGAGAAGGATGCTGAATCCTTGTGAGGGAAGCATGCAGAGCTTTAATTGCTTCTCAACAGTTGTATGTCTTCTGTTATCCTTTTGACCTGATGTGGTTCACCTTTTCACCTCTCCCTGAAACCTCCATGACACATTTACCCACAGACTAGGTAAAAAGCAGCTTATTGAGCCACCTTGCAGGAGGGAGAAAAAAGATCAGAAGAAGGTAGGGCAGAAACTGCACCATAGCCTCAGGGGGAACCTGAACATTTCTCTGTGAACTTAGCTCTCTTTAACCAGGTAGCACAAATTAAGGTAAAATGTGCTAAAATAGCACAGGGTGCTTCAGCTTGCAGTTTTCTCCAAAGTATTGGAAATATCTGCAATGTTGCTTGCCCAAAACTAAGGCATTTATAACTTTTACAGTCCATAGATACGTGAAATATTGTGATGTTATATGCTAAGTTATAAACGATGCACTGTATGTTGTCAAAGCAGTAAAATTAGTTTAGGTTTAACCAGACAGTAAGTATTCTATATATTTTAATTTCCCCCCAAATTTCCATTTTTCCCCCAGAAAAAAAACCTTTTTCTGTGGTTTCAAAATTTCTGGAAATTTTACATCTCTAGGCATCTCAGTGAAGCAAACATATGCATATCTGGCAAGGCTAACCTGTTGTGTAGAAATTTATCTATTTCTTCACCCCATGCACTGTGTTCAGTGGAGCTGCACTGAAATGTACAAAGTGTTTGGAGGTTGCTTGCAAGAAGAGAGCCTTTCAGACAAACACGGGTGATCACGGGTGATCACAGACTATAATTTAAGGATTTCTGCCTCTGGGGACCCTTTGCCTGTATTTTCTACGTAAACCAACTGCATAAAATCTAACCAAAGGGTGTTTGCTAGTAGATGCTATTGCCTAACAGAACCAGGCTTATATGCTGCTGCTGCTGCCTCCCACCTGTTTTCACAGATGCAAACATTAGTATACTTTAACTGGTTGACAGATTATCTTTAATCACAGCTAATTTAACACCAAATGCTAAGGGACACCATTGTACAATTATATCAGGAAAGTGACAGATTATAAAACACAGGCTTACACACATATATAAAGAAACATTCCAAAAGATTTTCATGTGCGCTTTTGCTGAAAAAGTGGTGTTAGACTGCCTTATATAATACAGTTCAGTTTCAGAGTCATAAACTGTTGTTGACATGACAGACTCTTTTCAACTCTACCCATTGTTATAGCAGCAACTCTATGATTTATTTACTTTATTCACAGCCAGCTATTCTTGCTGGGACTCAAGGCAGCTTACAAAATATAGAAAACAATTCAACCAGACAGCATAAGATACCCAATAACCAATGCAATAGGACTAGGATTACAGAACAGGGAAGCAACACAGACAAATAAATCTGTCTAAGGCATGACATACCCTAATGCAGAACATGGGTCACAAAGGTAGAAGACAATGCAGAAACTGTATGAGCTACTATTGCTAGCTCACTGTGGTTTCAGAAAAGCAGTATATTGTAGACCTTAACAACTGCAACCTTTGCTATACAATTAGACTTGAAAATATAGTTATCATTTTTTGCATTGGTGTCAAGAAACACAGTCCCACAATCCTACAGGATAATACGACTTTTCCATAACATTTGCAAAATGGAAAGCATTAAATTAGTCAGAATGCCAAGGAACAAAACACTGTGAGAACAGGACAGCAATTAAGACTTCTGTGCTTTACTTTACAAACGATCTACAATAAAGGTCAAACTTTGAATGTGAAAAGAAAAACAAAGGCCATTTATGCATGGTAAGTTAGCACTAGGATTACCACCAGAGTGCTTCGGGGCTTCGTTGGAATTAAGTATGATTTTTCCGACCTTCAGAAGTCACTTCGCTCCCACCTTGCACTTTCCTATGGTTTCAGGAGGCTGTTTTGCTGTGAGCTTTACATCTGTGTCGAGCCAAAATGGAGGCAAATCATTGCCATTTCCATGGATAGGCTTTACTTTGGGTTTCTCTCCCCATGCTCCTATTTTTGCTTTCCCCTCCCACTCCTCCTCCAGCCAGCCTTCAGCCAACCCTTTCCCCCAAAGCCCCCAGGAGCCATCTCAGTGGAGATTGGAGAAATAAGCATCCATGCAGCCGCTTATTTCTCCAACAGCATGACAATTGCCATTCTCCAGCCGCCCCTCATTTGTTTTTGCTTGGAAGGACCATTTTAGTGATAACACACTAAATATATAAATAGAAATGAAGACAAGAGCAGCTGAGGGAAAGACCCAGCATTCCCTCACTTCCACCCACCCCATTCAGGCAATTTACCACCGAGTTACCTGATTGCGGGGGAGGGGTGAAGGAGCACTGGGTCTTTCCCTTAGCTGCTCTTGTTTTCATTTCCACTTATATGTCTAGTGTTTTATCGCTAAAATGGAATTCACACACAAAAAAGCAGGCTTGGGTCCTGAGTTTGGGTGTGATTCTCTGCTTTGGTTGATAAATGGCATTTCTTATATCCTCAAGCAAGGGTGCATACAATCACTTACCACAGACTATAATTATGCCTTAACTGCCACAAGTTCCTGAATAAGCCATCTTGCTTAAGAAAGTTAACTAGTGGACCTTGGATATTGTAGTTAAAAAAAAAGAAGAAGACCATACAATGCTGACACCTAGGAGAGAGACTAGGAAGTAAAGCAAAAACTTTGCAGAAATTCTGAGTTAACAACTTCATCTCCTCACCCAACATAGGTAACATTCCTGCTTTTCTTTATGTGGTCACTTATCCTGAGATGGGGGGGGTAAATTGCCCCTCCTTTCTCCAGGGGCAAGATTCTAAACTCGCTTTAAAGACTGGATCATCCCTTCAGTAAAGTAAACCATTCTGAAGCTGAGGTGAGTTCAGAGGTTGAACATCCCACAATAACTACTTTCTGCACCCCAGCCCAAACTCAAGAAAGAAAGAAAGAAAGAAAGAAAGAAAGAAAGAAAGAAAGAAAGAAAGAAAGAAAGAAAGAAAGAAAGAAAGAAAGAAAGAAAGAAAGAAAGAAAGAAAGAAAGAAAGAAAGAAAGAAAGAAAGAAAAAGACTGTTTTGCCCCTATACACACACAGAAATACTAACCTCAGAAATGCCAGAAAATAATACTCGTTACAATTTAGGGCAAGAGTCCAGTAGCACCTTAAAGACTAACAAGAATATTTTCTGGTAGGGTATGAGCTTTCGTGAGCCACAGCTCACTTCTTCAGATACAGCTAGAATGTGAATCCATCGGTCTTTAAGTAGAGGAACAGTATGTAAATGTCAATAGCAGGCTTGATTGGATTAGAAAGGGACATCCCCCCAGTGCTTCAGGATGTCCCTTTCTTGCTTACAGACAGCCGGCTAACCTAAAACAACTTCTCACCCATGATGATAAACTACTTAACAAGAACATGGACTCTGGCACCAAGGCCTGCAACAAACCAAGGTGCCAACTTTGCCCTCATATAGATTCTAGGAACACCATCTCTGGACCCACCAATGTCAGCCATACTATCTCAGGTTCATATTCCTGCTCATCTTCTAATGTGATTTATGCCATCACATGCCAGCAATGCCCTTCCACAATCTACATTGGACAAACAGGTCAGTCTCTTAGACAAAGATTAAATGGACATAAGTCTGACATCAGAAACCACAGTATTCAAAAACCAGTGGGTGAACATTTCAACCTTCCAGGACATTCTGTTGCAGATTTAAGAGTAGCAGTTCTCTTACAAAGGAATTTTAAAGGGAGATTGGAAAGAGAAACTGCTATTTAGTTTGATATTCAAACTAAAGTCAATGCATTTACCTGGACTGAATAAAGACCTTGCATTCATGGCCCATTACCAATGCTGATTTCTCCACACCCATCTCTCCCCTGGACATCACAGACTCTTCTGCATATCACACCTAATCCAATCAAGCCTGCTACTGACATTTACATACTGTTCCTCTACTTATAGACCGATGGATTCACATTCTAGCTGTATCTGAAGAAGTGAGCTGTGGCTCATGAAATCTCATACCCTACCAGAAAATATTCTTGTTAGTCTTTAAGGTGCTACTGGACTCTTGCCCTTTTTGACTACTGCAAACAGACTAACACGGCTACCCACTGTGAATTATCGTTACAATTTAATTATGTTTGGTGGATGATATAAAGCTGAACAACTTTTTCCCCTTTTAATGTTATATTAATCAGCCACTTTCAATGTGTAATGTACACAAGTCCATTAACAATAAATGTGATTTCTCACTTCCTTCTTATCTTTTTTTCCCTTGAATTTGTAAGCCTGCAGGGAGGATCTGTCTGTTTTTATCTTGGGGTGGGGTTTATAGTACAGTTCTGAGAGGTAGGCAAGACATAAATTATTTAAATTTTATTATCATTTGCATGAGATTTAATCGGATTGTAGGCAGGATTCACCACACTGAGGAGACTTTACAGCCATTGTTAGAGAGATGCTGTTTTGGTCTGGAAAGATCCTCTCCCCGCCCCCATCCACTCAGTATTATTTTTTTCTCTTATTTTCCTATGTTTTGTCCACCCTTCAGTATTTTCTTCCCCCTTCCCCCTTTTTTTTGCCTTTATGTTGTACCTCTGTTCATACCTTCCTCCTTTCACAGCCTATCCCTCCTTAAAGGAACCATGAAATTATGCAAAGCTTTCCCCCTTCGGGTCCTCCCCCATTTCCCTCCTGCAGACAAACCCTCACACTCCTAATGAGGGTAGCCAATGAAACTCAGCAGCTGCCTTCCCTTACCCCAGATAAGCTCATAATGAGAAAGCACTGACTTCTTGGAACATTAGTCTTCTATTGTGTGTGCATGAAGGGCAGAGCAAGTCAGCTACGGGCAAATTCCCTCATGAGCTTCCAAGATTACAGACAAAACATCACTCCAGTCATGCTTCACCCCAGGAAATTTGTGAGAGGGAGAGAAAAGTGAACCTTTTTTTTAATAGGAGTCAAGGATAAAAGTCTTCAGCCGGAGTTGGGGTTTCTCATGTCTCTTTGCTTCCCTCTAATATTCCACAAAGGTGGGAAAAAACTATGACTGCATGTAACAATACGGACTGCTGAGACTCTGGTGGAATTACTATTGCACATTCTTCAGTTGGCATAAACTCTTGCCCCACTATATCCTCAAAAAACTCAGTTAAACGTGTTACCAAGTGAGAGTTGAAAGACTTGGTGTTCTCAATTGTAATTGTATTTTCATTTCTCCAGATAAGGAACTTTAAGATATGGCAGGAATCATAGAGATCTACTGCCCTGCCAATGGAAAACTGAGCAAGGAGTTACAAAGGTATGATTCGGTGTCTGGTAAAAAAATACAATCAGCAAATTGTCGATAGTGGTCATTAATTTACAGAAGGTGAATCAGAGACAATCTAGCTCGCAGAGAGGACCAGGAGCATCTCCTCAAGCTGCAGCCAAATGGCCAGCACCAAAGATGAAGTGAGGAGGAAGTGCCCCCCCAAAAAAAACTCTAGGAGCTCTTGGAGAATCCTTATCTCTGCAACCCAGGGGGAGTCTTACATGGGTGCATAATTGCTGTAGCCTTAATCCTGGAACTAAAACCACTCAGAAATGGCTGCCCTAAGACTAGTGTTTATGGGAATCTAACACACTATACTGCAGCTACACATGTTTCAAATGCAGATGCAATAAGGCCTGCCAATGAACTTTACCATATGTACCATGTTCCTCACAAGCATAGATACAGCTGTCATCCTGCATATGGCTGGAGAAACCTAGTGCAGCTGCTTTGTTTATACTCAGGATAAAGCAGAAATGTATATCTGCCTGACTTTCTCCTTTGAGTCCTCTCTGAAAATTTCGATACTGAATATTCTCCAGATATTATTTGAATTCTGGAATATTTCCAAATATTCTACCGATATTTGTTGGCTATATTTGACCTCTAATTAAATTTAATTTCAATGTTTAGATCAACATTCAGCTTTTGATACTTGACCTGGGATGGCATTTAGCAATTTGAGAAGAGCTTATGAGATTTTGTGTTTGATGCCTTCCAAAATCAAAGCAATCAAGAGATGGCAACAAATAACATTTCACTAGGGCTGTCGATTCGGTTCGGCCTGAACTGAAAAACAGCCGAATTTCCTCTGATTCGGCGGTTTTTAATTCGGGACGAACCGAACTCAAAAATGGCGGGAAACCGGGGGAGCCGAATTCAATGAGTTCGGGAGTTCATGAATAAATTCGGCAAATTCGGGGCGTCAGTAAGCAGCATAACCTTCAGTAAGCAGCATTCTCCTCCCCTGGCCAATCAGTGGCCAAGCTGGGTCTTCTTCTGGCTAATCAGTCAGGATTGAGTACTGGAGGAATCAGCTGCTGCGCGGCCGGGCCGGGGAGAGAGAGAGAATGAGAGAAATCCTCATAGGGGGGTGCTTGTGCACATTTGCTCCTTTCCGTGGCTGCAGGGGGTGCATTTTTGGGGGTAGAGACCCCAAACCTTCAGCGGAGCTTCAGACGAGCCTTCTTAAGAGACCCCCCAAGTTTTGTAAACATTGGGTCAGGGGGTCCCGAGATATGGGCTCCACCCCTTTTCCCTCCCCCTTTCCATTTCTGTGGCTGCAGGGGGTGCTTTTTTGGGGGTGCAGCCCCCAAACTTTCAGCATAGCTTCAGACGAGCCTTCTTAAGAAACCCCCCAAGTTTTGTAAAGATGGGTTCAGTGGGGGCAGAAAAATGGGCTCCCCCCTTTTCTCTTTCCGTGGCTGCAGGGGGTGCATTTTTGGGGGTGCAGCCCCCAAACATTCAGCATAGCTTCAGACGAGCCTTCTTAAGAGACCCCCCAAGTTTTGTAAACATTGGGTCAGGGGGTCCCGAGATATGGTCTTTCCCCTTTTCCCTATTGGGATGAATGGATCACCCTATCCTGTATGCATCTCCAGAGCGGCAATTCAAGGCAAACCTCCCGTGCTTAAATAGAATCATATTGGATTACCCAGTCCTCCCAGCCCCTCCTGATGGAACAGAAGACAGCCACAGTAAGACCCCTTTGGGGGCTTTAATCTATAATTTTTCTCCTCTGTGTGTGTGTGTGGGGGGGAAGCATAGTCTGTGTGTGTGTGCGGAGGGAGCAGTTTCTGTGGGTGGGGGGGAAGCCAAAGGGGGCTTTCGCCCGTTCTGCCTGGGGTGTGTGTGCCCCCTCGAGTCTCTCTCTCCCTGGTTTGAGGGGGAGCTTCAGTTGTGTGTCCTCATGTTTTCCCTCATTCATAAGATTGGTTAGGTCTATTTTGATGCTTGCTCAAAACTGGTTTTCAAATGGTTACTTAAAGAATGCATTTTCCTGGTCCCGGTCCGATGCAAAAGGTGAAATTCCACCCCCCTCCTGCTCCTTATGCATAGCTAGCATGCCTCTGTCCCTTTCCATGGTTTGCAAACTCCCAGGTGTCAGGTGTTGCTTTGCATGGTTGCAAAGGTGTTGCTTTGCAGCTGTGGGTATTGCTTTGCAGTTGTGCTGCTTTGCAGTGTTTCTTTGCAGTTGTGTTGCTTTGCAAACTTCTTAGCACCTGCCCTGCCCTTGCTCTCAGCTGTTTGTCGGGGCTGGGAGCTTTGTGCTTGGGCGGCAAGCTCTGTTCAGAGATGCACATTAAGGGTGGGGGACCACTTTCGGGGCCCATATCTCAGCCCCCCCTGATCCAATCTTTACAAAACTTGGGGGGTCTTGCAAGAAGGGTCCTTTGAAGCTCCGCTGAAAGTTTGGGACCTCTACCCCCAAAAATGCCCCCCCGGAGCCACGGAAAGGCGCGGTTGTGTTTTTAATGGTTTTTTCTGCCAATTTTTTTTCCCGAACTTTGAATTCGCGCCGAATTGCACGGACCCGAAGTGGGGGAGTTCGGACTTCGGCATATCCTGAATCCAGACGGGCTGAATTTGGCCGAATCCGAACTATACCGATTTTTTTTCCCAACAGCCCTACATTTCACATTCATCATGGTTTCAGAGGGTAGCCATGTTGGTCTGCAGTAGAACAGCTAAATTCAAGTCCAGCAGCTCCTTAGAGACCAAAATTTTTTTCAGTGTATAAGCTTTCCAGAGTCAAAGCTTGGTCTCTAAGGTGCATTCAAAATGCAAATCCAAATGGAAAATGTTTACAAATATTCATTTAGTCTCTCTTACCACTGACTCCTCTTTAGATGAGTTTTATTTCATCCTGCCCTTCCTCTAAGAAGCCCAGAGTGACATACATGGTTCTCCCCTGCTCATTTGATCCTCACAACAACCCTGGGAGGTACATCACAGAGCAATGCTATGCAGAGATATTTTAGTCAAAGGCCATATGTTTAGACTGAAGTAACTCTGCACAGGATTGCACTGTCAGTCTGAGATACATTGGCTGGCCCATGGTCACGTAGGGATTTGAACTTGGGTCTCCTCAGTTCTATTCCAACGCACTAACCATTACATCACATTTCATCTCTTGTGTTCTGCTTGGTTGGACTCATCCTAAATCCAAATGGAGAGGGCCCCAACAAAGGGGACAAATGCTATGAAAACATGGTCCATCCCTACTTGCATATTAAGCAATTTAAAACTGCCCCCTAACTACTTAATTTTAAATATGCATACTCTCTGCTGTGGTGAATTTTATAATTTCTGTACTCTGGGCCAATTTATCTTTCCTTTATCAGTGTACTGTTTTGAATATTGCTAAATGGCTGACATTTTGTGATACATGCCATACCAGTTGTACCATGTGCATTTTTTAAAAAAAATCTGTCTTTAATAGCTCTCACAATCCTTTCCTCAAACTATGCAGTATTTTCCTTGCTTATAGCAGGAATGAGATCAGCTGGGCCTGCCCATTCACCCACTGCAGTGGCAAGAAGCAACTGAAAAGGGCGAGAGGGAGAAAGGGTACCTTTCCCTTGTAAACATTGGGTCAGGGGGTCCCTTCACACCTAGGGTTGCCAGGACCCTCTTTGCCACAGGTGGGAGGTTTTTAGGGCGGAGCCTGAGGAGGGTGGGGTTTGGGGGGAAGGGACTTCAATGTCATACAGTCCAATTGCCAAAGTAGCCATTTTCTCCCAGTGAACTGATCTCTATCGGCTGGAGATCAGTTGTAATAGCAGGAGATCTCCAGCTAGTGCCTGGAGGTTGGCAAACCTATTCACAACACTGATAATAAAGAAAGCTATCAGGTCAGCAAATGGCAAATACTCTGTTACATGGGCTCAACTTTTAACATTTCTACATCTGTTGGGAAACCATATCAATCACATGATCACTAACAGCTGTCGAATTAGGCTTTTTAATGAGTCTCGATATTCCAAGTGTATGTGTGTGTGGGGGGGAACACTGGAGCAGATGAGGGAAAGTAATTTGCACAGGATGCCCCAAATAGGCAACAGCAAACAGATTCCAGTTTCAGGAAGGGAGAACTTTACTAAGCCTTGTAAAAGTGGCTCGTGTGTTAAGGACTTTGTTACAAACATCATAAAGAAATCTCAAACATACCAGATGCCTGAATACAAAACAGGCCTCTGTAGTATGCACAGACATGCAGCACTGTGGTAAAATATATTTGTTGGCATGGGCAGCCATACCAGCCTGAATTCAGGCATCAGATCCTTTAGTTCCATCAGTCATTGCACCATATCCAACATCTAAAGTTTAGTTTTCAAGATAAAAGAAACCCAAGTGGAAAGTAGTTTTGACTCAGAACCGAAGGAATTTGTGAACACACTCCAGCCATTGAGAAGCTGTTTTAGAACTTGGGGGAATTTAGATCGTCCCAACTCTCAATGCCTCTAGCTGGAACCACTTGTTTCTTTCATATTTTTCTCCTGTTCTGCCATAGGAGTGTGGGGGAGCAGGAGACAAAGCACAGGACAGAACTGGGGTTGTCACAAAAGTTTGCCATTGGCAGCTGAAATATGTTTTTCTGTTAAACAGAAATGGTCTTTCAAAATGGTAGCCAGCCGTACTGAAATCTGTGATGCTTTAATCAAATCCACTGCACAGTCATCTGGGAAATGTTTTAGAACTCTTCCTGTAATCCTATCACATTTTCAAGCCATTTTAGGTTTTTTAAAATTGGAAGCATTTATTCCCTGCTTCACCACTGTTCCTCTCTTTTCCAGAAGAACAAAGATAACAAAACCAATGATGTACTGTGGCCCTAAGTTAAAAATCCATTGCAATGATCTCCAGGAAATATATTAAACTGGGGAACTACATGTCGTGAACACTAGTAACCAAGCAAATTCCAGGTCAGCCAATACTTTGACTTTCAAATCCTTAGCAAAACGATATTTCTGATGGCTTTCTTCCTTAGCCAGGCTCACTAGATGGCATTGGGCAAGTCACTGTCTCTCAACCAAATTTACTTCTTAGAACTGATAGGAACCACCAAGGAAATAGAATCAGTTATAAGGCAAGAAGCAGTGAAACTGTTGTTCTTGCCCATCACTAGCCTTTGCGGGGGGTTTAGCATGCAAGCTCCTAAGATGGCTGTCAGGCCCAGTGCCCCTTTTATGCAGGGAGCCCGCCCTGCAAAACCCTGTACTATGTTCCCCCGCCTGATGCCTAAACACCAACTAGCCAGCTGTGACAAATATGCGCGTAGAACAATGCACTCCACATACATAGGTATTTTTGCAGCCAGGTTTCAGCCAACTCTAGTTCGATCTTCCAAGTCCTTCTCCTCAAATTAAGAGTTTGTACTGGTAAACAGTACACTGAGAAATGGCACTAACTCTTAATGGTGTTATAGTGCCAATGACATTTAAAAGGGAGGGTTAAGCAACTCTTATTGCTGTGGTTGGTGGTAACAGGGCAGAAAGTTGCAATGAACAGAAAGGATCAACTCCCAAAATAGTTCAAGGACCACTCACAAAACTGTGCTTCTGTTGCCCCATAATAAAAAAAACTAATCACAACAAAAAAGCTCATAGAAGGATGGGAACTACAATGGGGGAATAACAGGAAAGTGTTACTAATTTCATTTGGAACCACCATTGTGACTTTGTGTATGTATAATGGCAGTTGTGCCAGAGTTGATTGGTGTAGAACTATTGTCAGTAGCTGAATAAAATCTGCTTTATTATACAACAGAGCTCTGGTTCTAATGTGGCCTGTCTTCTCCAAGTGCACCTTCCCCTGCTGCACCGAAACTGTAATGAGGCAAGGATTCTTCAGAGGGATGCTGTAGGCTGGTCAATTTATATTAACTTTCTTCACAAAATTGTTGGGGGGGCTAGATAGCACACAATCATCAGTCATACATCCAACATAATGCACTACATTAAGTGTGTGGTAGAGAATATTATATCTGAAGTGAGGCTCTGTTTTACACTAGTGATTTCTTCTGCTGGGTCAAAAACATAGTAGTCTAATCTGCATTCATTGAATCTGACAAAAGACAAGCATTTTTCCACACCAACGTGTGACTTATAGATCCAAACCCATGATCACCAAAGGAGTCCAGTTCCTTGTGATCACAAGACACTCCTGCTATGTAAAATCAAAAGTGTAATATTCTTTGGGGTTTCTTTACATTTGCATGCAAGAAAAAACAGCATCTGTTTATTTTAGTAATACAGATTCTTTTTTTTGGGGGGGGGGATTAAATGCCTGTGTACCTCAGTGCCCAGATAAATGGTAAATTAATCCTGAGTACAGTGATGTGCCCCCTTTTGGATGCACACCTTAATGTGTTGAGGGGGTTTGTGTGTGCCAGGGAAGCTGAGAGCAATACCGTAAGGGGTCTAGACTCTTTCAGGAGACTAAACTCCTAGCAGAGTCACTCAAGACAGAATGGTCTCAGCTGAGACACCAGACAAAGATGCATCCACCTCCTTAAGGGATCAGTGGCCACATCCATAGAAGAGAACAGGCAGTTCCAAAGCTGATGGGGGCAGAGGAATCCTTGAAGATTAGCTACTGGGCAGCAGCAGTAGTGAAAGGTGACACTGGCGGAGGATCTTTCATAGACAACGGCAGTGCCACTACAGCTAACCCTGGTTAGCACTGCGCAGAAGAAGGCACTGGTAAACCACTTCTGACCAACCTTTACCTTGAAAACCCTATGATGAGACAATCCAAAATAGAAAAAGATATAGTGCTGGAAGATGAGACCCCCAGGTCGGATGGCACTCAATCAGCTACTGGGGAAGATCAGAGGACAAGTACAAGTAGCTCTGTTCTTAATGATGCGATTGGACTAAAGCCGAAAGGACGTTCAGTGGTTGACGCGAATGGATGCAAAAGGAAAGTCCAAAGCTGTTCGACACATATAATTGGAACATGGAATGTGAAAAGCATGAATCAAGGTAAGCTTGAAATTGTAAAACAAGAAATGGAACGTTTGAACATTTCAATCCTGGGAGGAAGTGAACGAAAGTGGACTGGATTAGGACATTTTGAAAAAGAAAATCACAAAGTGTTTTACTCAGGGAATGACAAAAACAGAAGACACGGAGTTGCTTTAATAGTGAGGCAAGATGTAGCAAAGGCAGTCAGGAGCTATAATGCAAAGTCTGACTGAATAATATCAACTAGACTTTAGGGAAAGCCTATCAACATAAGCATCATTCAAGTTTATGCCCCAACTACAGATGCTGATGAGGAAGAAATGGAAAGTTTTTATGCACGTGTTCAAGAAGAAATTGATCACACACCTAAACAAGATATGCTGGTAATCATAGGTGACTGGAACACAAAAGTAGGAAACAAAGCAGAATCAGATGTTGTTGGCAGATTTGGGCTAGGAGCACGGAATGAAGCAGGAGAACAACTCATAGAATTCTGTGAAGACAACAATTTGTTCATTGCAAACACATGTTTCAGGCAACCAAATAGACGATTGTATACATGGACATCACCAGACGGCCAGTATAGAAATCAAATAGATTACATAATTGGAAGCAGAAGATGGAGAAGCTCTATTCTCTCGGCAAAAACAAGATTAGGAGCCGACTGTGGTACAAATCATGAATTGTTAATATCGAAAATCAAGCTTAAGCTTAAGAGAAACACCAGAACATGCATAGCACCAAAATACAATCCAAGCAATATTCCTGAAGAGTTTAAAGATCACGTAAAGAATAGATTTGCATTACTGAGTTCAAGTGAATGTAAACCAGATGAACTATGGGTGGAAACTAGAGATATTATCAAGGAAGAATGTGCAAAAACTATCTGTAGCCAAAAGAAATGAAAAGCCTTGGTGGATGTCTGAGGAAACTCTTAAAATTGCCAAAGATAAACGAGAAGCAAAAGTAGAAGGTGACAAAAACAGAATCAAAAGTCTAAGTGCAACATTCCAGCAACTCACACAAAGAGACAAAGAGAACTATTATAACAACCAGTGTAAAGAAATAGAAGAGAACAACAAAAAAGGAAGAAAAAGAGACCTGTTCCACAAGATCCAAGAAATCAAAGGGAAATTTAAAGCACTGTTAGGCATGCTGAATGATCAGCAAGGAAATACATTAACTGAACAGGACAAAATAAAGAAAAGGTGGGAACAATGCACTGAAGAACTATACAGAAGAGATGAAAGGATGACAGATTCCTTCCAAGAAGAATCTTTTGAAGAAGAACCTACAGTTTTAGAAAGTGAAGTGAAAGCTGCTCTGAGAGCAATTGGGAGAAACAAATCACCTGGAGCAGATGGGATATCAGTAGAGCTGTTCCAAGCCACAGAAACAGAGTCCATCAAAATCATGACAAGAATATGCCAACAGATATGGAAAACAAAACAATGGCACACAAACTGGAAACGATCCATTTACATTCCAATTCCCAAGAAAGGAGACGTCAAAGGTTGCAGCAACTATCGGACCATTGCATTAATTTCTCACGCAAGGAAAGTGATGCTCAAAATCTTACAGCAAAAGCTGTTACCATAGATGGAACGAGAAATGACTGATCAAGCTGGATTCAGAAAAGGAAGAGGCACTAGAGATCATATTGCAAATATATGTTGGTTACTGGAGCATACAAGAGAATTTCAGCTTCTGTTTCATAGATTACAGGAAAGCTTTTGAATGTGTAGATCATGAAAAGCTATTGCTGGTTTTAAAGGAAATGGGTGTGCCACTACATCTGATTGTTTTGATGCGCAACCTGTACTCTGGACAAGAGACCACATGTATTTTATCTCCTTATCTCTTCACTCTATATGCAGAACATATAATTAGGAAAAATGGATTAGATTTAGGGCTGTTGGGAAAAAAATTCGGTAAAATTCGGATTCGGCAAAATTTGACCCGTTTTAATTCGGGAAATGCCGAAGTCCAAACTCCCCCGATTCGGATCCATGGAATTCGGTGCCAAGTTCCGAGTTCGGGGGAAAATTCGGCTGAATAAAGCCATTAAAAACGCATTTGCACCTTTCTGCGGCTCTGGGGGGGCATTTTGGGGGGGGGTAGAGGTCCCTAACCTTCCCATATCTCGGGACCCCCTGACCCAATCTTTACAAAACCTGGGGGTTCTTGCAAGAAGGGTCCCCTCAAGCTACCCTGAAAGTTTGGTACCTCTACCCCCAAAAATGCCCCCAGAGCCGCGGAATGCCGCCAATGTGCTTTAAGTGGCTTTATTCCTGTGGGCAATTTGGGGGGGGGCAACCCCTTCCGGGCCCCATATCTTGGGACCCCCTGATCCAATCTTTACAAAACTTGGGGGTTCTTGCAAGAAGGGTCCCTCAAGCTACCCTGAAATTTTGGGACCTCTACCTCCAAAAATGCCCCCCGGAGCCGTGGAATGCCACCAATGTGCACATGCACACAACCCCACGGGGATCTCTCTCACACACAAACAGACGCTCTCTCTTTCTCTCCCTGGGCTGCGCAGCAGCTGGGCTCATACACTCAACCGCGACTGATTGGCCAGAAGAAGACCCAGCTTGGCCACCGATTGGCCGTAGGAGAATGCTGCTAGTTGCTTACTAACTGACGGTTATGCTGCTGATTCAGAGACCCCGAATTTTCCAAATTTATTTGGCGATCGCCCTAAACTTGCCGAATTCGGCGCGTCGTTTTCCCGCCTTTTTTGAGTTCGGTACCATCTGAACTGAAAACTGCCGAATGGGGAAAATTTGGCTGTTTATTCGGTTCAGACAAACAGAATCGACAGCCCTAATTAGATTTAGATGAAGGTGGAGTGAAAATTGGAGAGAGGAACATTAACAATTTGAGATACGCCGATGATATTACACTACTGGCAGAAAATAGCAAAGACTTGAAATGACTACTGCTGAAAGTTAAAAGAGAAAGTGCCAAAGCATAACTACAGCTGAACATCAAGATGACAAAAGTAATGACTACAGGAGAATTACACAACTCTAAGGTTGACAATGAGGGAATTGAAATAGTTGAAGACTTTCTATTCTTTGGCTCCATCATTAACCAAAAGGGAGACTGCAGCCAAGAAATCAGAAGGAGATTGAGACTGGGAAGGGCAGCCATGAAGGAGCTAGAAAAGATTCTGAAGTGTAAGGATGTTTCACTGGCCACCAAGATTAAGTTAATTCATGCCATCGTATTCCCTATTACTATGTATGGATGTGAAAGCTGGACATTGAAGAAAGCTGACAGGAAGAAAGTAGACTCCTTTGAAATGTGGTGTTGGAGGAATGTTACAGATACCGTGGACTGCCAAAAAAACAAACAAATCAGTGGGTTATAGATCAAATCAAGCCTGAACTGATCCTAGAAGCTAAAATGACTAAACTGAGGCTATCGTATTTTGGTCACATTATGAGAAGGCAAGAGTCACTAGAAAAGACAGTCATGCTAGGAAAAGTTGAGGGCAGCAGGAAAAGAGGAAGACCCCACAAGAGATGCATTGACTCAATAAAGGAAGCCACAGCCCTCAATTTACAAGACCCGAGCAAGGCTGTCAAAGATAGGACATTTTGGAGGACATTGATTCATAGGGTCGCCATGAGTTGGAAGCGACTTGACAGCACTTAACACACACACACACACACACACACAGTGATGTGAAGAGTCTTTGTAAACTTCCACACACCTCAGTCCTGAGCAGTGCCAACTTATGGCTGGCTTCCCAAAACTGGCCCTCTCTCAAGTAGAGTGCGTCAAGCCTGTTGAAATGTCCATGGGGCTTTGTGTAAGCAGCTAGATTTTTAAGACCACCAAAATGTAACATACAGTTATAAGCTTGCCAAGTCTCAGGGTTGATGTGAAACAACAGGATTTTAGCAGTCTCTAAATCCCCAGTGAAGAAGTTATCTCCCATGGTGAGGAACCAGAAGCAAGGGGAAATAAATTATTTTCCACAGGAACCATGTCCAGCCTTATCACATATACTAGTTTTTCAATCACCCTCCTTTCCCAGCATGTTTTCACATCACTTTCTGAGTGATACATCATCACAGCCAAGTATGCCCCCTTATGGATAAAAAAAACCCGCAAGGAAGCCAGGACTTTTGAGGGAGTCTAAATTGGCCAGTATCTTTTAAAGGGGTGGGGTGGGGTTTGTTATTTCATTTTTTGATTAAAACTGAAATGTTTTAAGTATTATTGTAATCCACCTTGAATCAAGAGGAAAGGTGGGATATAAATATTTAATATAAAATAAAATACAAGGTATATATTTCTAGTAGCCTGGAGTTAAGCAGAAGACCTTCAGATGGCTGGAATTTGGGTTGCTCCAGCAACCATAAATGGTGTCAGACAATAAAAAAGGTGCGTACAGGGAGTGGAAGCTGGAGTGTGGAGAAGAATCAGGAAGGAGAAACCACAATAGTTGCAAGTGAGGTGAAGAGCCAATAAGGAAGAAAGGAAGGACTGCACAGGGTAACCCAACTGGGTAGAGGAAAGACCAGGAGAGCAGCTGTGAGAAGACAGGGATAAAAAACAAATATCAGGAAGGTGAATGAAAGAGAAGAGGGGAAGTGTGGGGGAGGGAAGATAAAGAGGATGGAAGCCAGTCTAATGGAACTGGAACAACGTGGAGGGGAAGCAATGATTAGCTGGGAAGGATTTCACTTCCCCATGAGTCTTCATAGGTCCTCCTTAGAGTAGCCAACCTCTAGGTGGGGCCTGGCGATCTCCTGGAATTACAACTGCTCTCCAGGCAACAGAGATCAACTCCCCAGAGAAAATGGCTGCTTTGGAGGGTGGACTCTATGGTATTATACTCTGCTGAGGTCCCTCCCCAAATCTCTACCCCCCAAATCTCCAGGAATTTTCCAACCTAAAGCTGACAACCCTAGTCCTTCTTTTGTAATAGATCCCTTTTGGAAACATATGGAGAGAGGCAATAACCCTGCACTGGAAATCAATTGGGAAAAACATATGATTGCAGAAATAAACATGCAAATTACCAAGTTTGGTTCCATAGTCTTCTCATGGAACCACTCTGAGTTTCAGTGGTTGAATTTCTATGCATTTAACATCCATCCATCCCTCCTAACTTAATTCTGTTCTCTTAATTCACTTTCATGCCAATTAACTCCGTCCCACATTGACATTTACACATTCCAGTAAAGTACAAAAAGAACATCTGCAGGTCTTTCTCTGTTTTTTATTTTTTAAGATAGGAGATGCCCAAGAGCTGCCCAGTGAAATTGTGGACTGGTTTAAGCAACCACTGAGATAACAGGAATTCTTAATGTAAACTGGTTCCCGCATACATGCACATCACTTGATTTCTCTATATTTAATTGCTATACCATGTCCAGCAGCCGTCCACTTTTGAAGTTGGATACAAGTTTTACTCATGATGTATAAAGAGTAATTCACACATGCTGAAAACTGTGACTAGTGTTCTTTAGTGTGCATATATCCAGGGAAAGTCAGCAGTGTTTGTTACGCAGTTCATTACCATAACTATCTCCTTTGCCTTTCTGATGGCAAACGAACTCTTGCTTTATGTAAGGCTTTTCTGAAACAAGGTTACAAAAACATGCAGTTGGCAGCAACATCTGGTGTTTAATCTGGCAGGCCCACTTCCCCTGAAGACGTCCAGCAGGCTAACAGTTGAACACCTGCACAGACCTTTCTTCTTTGCCTAGCTAAAACTATATCCTGTTCTTTTGCTTGGTTTGTATTTAACTCAAGTTCCTTATTTAGCAGTTGTCGGTTGTGTAGTCTTCATCCTGAAACCACTTGCAAGAAGACTTTGGTGCGTCACTTGAGATGCTCGGATCATTCTAATTCTTGGTGGTCATTATTTTCACTCTGGAACATCTCTCTGAGCCCAAAAGGGACACATTGTGAAGCAAATCTGTCAGCATGATTTATGGTTGAATATAAAAAATTTGTCCATAAAACCCCTTAAATAATTAAAAATAACCGTTCCTTTTGGAGGGGGGGGTGTTGAAAACATTGAAGCAATTGCTTTACTCTCCAGTTTGATTCATTGCAGCTATTTACCTTGGGTTCTTTTGTATCTGCATTTCTATTTGAGCAAAGAAGTGCCCATCAAATTCCCATTTCACATCTTAGGGCCTTTTCATGCATTTTGGAAAGGCAAACATAGCATGGTTACAGAGCATACATGCAGCAATGCACTGTATATTGTCATATAGAGTTGCAAACATGTTTTGTCATATTCACATTTAACACGTCTAGATGTATATTTAAACCTTCTTAAGTGTGCACCTAAAAATGTGATGTATGAAGAGACCCTGAGGGCCAAAAGAGATGAGGCAAAGTCAGTAAAAAGAGTATGAGTATGAACAGCCATGATTTACATTTGGGCTAGGTGGGAAGGAAAGAGAGAGTTTAACCCTTCAAACCCCACTAAGTTTTGCTATGGGAAACTGTTCTTCCGGAGGTGTTTTAAAGGACGGGGGAAGATGTATCCTTTAAAAGCCTGCCTTTTCCATTTAAAACAGGACTGACAAGGTATGGGAAGCCCAGTTTTAATTAGCCAAACCAAGTGCAAGGTTAAACCTTCACTTCCTTTACCATGCAGCACTGATCTAAATCACAATTTATTTAATTACCTCATTTATAATCTGCCTTTCTTGCAGAAACTCATGGCACTTTACAAAAAAAAATTTTTTTGATTCAGCTAGACAGCACAAGATATCCAATAAACTATGCAATAGAACTAGGATTACAAAATCAGAAAACAATTCCAGCAACGAAAAAGCCTGTCTAAGGCATGACATAAAACAATGCAGAAAGTGGGTTACAAAGCAGAGGACAATGCAGTAAAAGGAGGTGATCTTGGTCACACCTGTTTTTGCCCTTAGAAACAGGTCCAATATTCTATTGCCAAGTCTCAGGGTCTGACTTGAAATTTCAGAATGTCAGACTTCTCTACATCCCTAGGGAAGGAGCTATCTCTCAGAATAAGGAGCCATCCCCTGCCTTGTCAAACATACTAAATTTTCAATTACCCTGTTTTTCTAGTAGGCTTTCAGTGACTCTTTTTGACAAACAAGTATACTTGTATGACAAAGTGACAAAAATGTAAGTTTCCCTAATGAGGTTGAAGCCGTCCGCTAGATAGGGCATGCAGAGACTTTGGCCTTTTTTCTGCTTGATGCAGTGATGCCGTTAGGATGAGACTGGATGCTGTAGCCCCAAGTGGCCAAGAAACATCCGAAAGGTTATGCCAGTTGGCTTATATCTGGGCACTATTTTTCCAACCAATATGTGCCCTGCAACAACAATGTCTGTGGAGACGGGATGGGGCCTAGCAAGCTTGAGCCTGTGTAGTTTGAATAGGTGGCAGCCATTCCCTTTTGGCCACCCAGCGCAACTCAGGATGGGCTGGTTCTGACAGAAACTGCTGCAGAGATCAGGGGGACCTGGCTGAGCTCTCTCTGTCTTCTATGATCTCTATGCGATGGTGATGGAGATCCTGGAGAGAGGAAGCTCCAACCTCAAGCAGGCTCTCCTAAACTCTATGCCTTTCTCAGCCTACTATTGACATCACAGTAGACAGAGTGGGCACTGGTATCTGACAGACTTTCTTGATCTCAAATGTCTGACCATATAGTTGTAGTTTGGATTATGAACTTTATGTTAATGAAATGAGTAAGCAGCTGTGTGAAGGGGTGGTAGTATATTTGTACCCTATGCTGCCCTCCCCCCTTAACAAATCCTATAATTGTATTCTAGGCTTCTTGGAATGTGAAATCTATTATTCCTTCTTCCTAGGACCTTAGAGAGAGAGAATCTCTATATTTTGTCCTCATCACAACCCTAGATTTGCTAAAACAAGCATGATTCATTGATTGTCTGTGGGCTAACTACAGTTAAAATAACCCATGGTTTTTCATTACATCTGAATCAGCTCATGGTGTTCATGAAAGTGAATAATGACTCTAAAAAGACTGCTGAACCACCACTCCCTGTTAACTGGCTACCCAGCTGCCTAAAGTGATAGAGGGGCTGATAAACAGAGGTCCCAATTGGCTACATGAGATTTCATGATAGAATGGGCCGATTAAACTCATCCCCAGATGCTTCAGGGTATCTGCTCTGTCCATCTGTTGCTTATGGTGCCTATTGAATGGGCCCATTTGCAATATTAAAAGGTAATACTTAGGGCTGTCAATTCGGTTCGGTCCGAACTGAAAATCAACCGAATTCCCCCTGATTCGGTTATTTTCAGTTCGGACGGATCCGAACTCAAATCTGGCGGGCAACCGGTGGGGGGGGCGAATTCAGCGAGTTCGGGAGTTCGCGAATAAATTCGGCCAATTCGGCCCCCCCTTCAGGGGAGCCCACTGAAAGGCGCGGGCTGCCCTTTAAACTGATCTGCGCCTCCCAGCTGGGAGGCTCAGATCAGTTTAAAGGGCAGCCCGCCTCCCTTCAGCGGGCTCCCCTGAAGGGAGGCGGGCTGTCATTTAAACTCATCTGCACCTCCCGGCCGGGAGGCTCAGATGAGTTTAAAGGGCAGCCCGCCCCCCTTCAGCGGAGCCCGCTGAAGGGGGGCGGGCTGCCCTTTAAACTGATATGCGCCTCCCAGCTGGGAGGCTCAGATCAGTTTAAAGGGCCCCCGCGCGCCTTCAGGGAATCCCTGAAGGCGCGCTTCGGCCGAATTTTCCCCCGAACTCCGGATCCCCCCGAATTACCGGGGATCCGAAGCGGGGGAGTTCGGACTTCGGCACGTACCGACCCCACAAGGGTCAAATTCGGCCGAATCCGAACTGTACCGAATTTTTTTTTTGACAGCCCTAGTAATACTAATGGTGAGAATAAGGTTATGGTAGCAAGAGTAAGGAGTATAGAAAAATGCAGGGGCAACATCAATGGGATGGCTAGGGGGGGAAGTCAAGGGTTTGAGAAGGCCATACCTGGAGCGGGTAAAAACCTCATGGGTAGAAATAAACTTGCCATCACTGGATCTACTGAATGTGGGGGAGTCTGCATATCCCTCGAATGCCGGAGGACAGTCAAGGAGTATGAACAAGCACTTGGGCACTGGCGGAAAAGGGAGTGGGGTTAGTTTCATAGCACCCTTCTCAGACTCCTGAGAGCTAAATCCTGGGCAGATAGGCAGCTCCAAGCTGTTCTTTGTTTCATTACCCATCTTATGCTGATACAAAGCTGATGACCCCCAGCCTTGCTTTATATTACTACTCAATATAATCCTTGTACTTAATGTACATATAAACATACATATCCAGCACAGTAAGCATGGAGGAACAGACACATTTTGGGACAGCTCAGTGTTTGAAAGGCACGTTCATACCTGTATGAAAAATGAATAGCGGACAGGAAAGTCTCACAACTGAAACCTGTGTGGTTGGATCTCATGATTGTCCTACTATAAACTGGGCTCAGCCTTGAGATGCCTCTCAAACAAGCAATGACAAATATTCTTATTCTGAAGGTCTGAAGTCTTATGATCCTATACAATGGGACCACAGGTGAAAAAGGGTCATATCTCAGCAGGTTAGAGATGACTGTAGGTCTCAATAATACTGAGGTGGAAGCAGGTCTAAAAGGCTGTTTTCCTCTTTCAGCAAAGACCTTAAATACTTAGGAGGAGAGAAATAGAGTCTATAAGATAACAGACTGGAACCTGTCCTTCTCTCAGTCCCTCTAGTGGTTGTACTGATGACTCTGGGTTATAAATCACTTTATCCTGCAGTTGCCTTTGTTTTGATGCATTTGGAAAAGTTAAGTTCTATTTGAAATGTTTTAGCACAACCTGGTGGACAAAAAAATACACAGTTCTACATAAACCGACTCAGATGTGCACAACAGCAGTGTCCATTAGAGTACATAAAAAAAGACTCATTATCCTTATATTTCAGTATTTTTTGGTACAATCACCTCCTTTTTACACTGCTGTTTTTTTTAGTGGAGGGGAGAGAAGTCAGAAGACAGTCTTGACTGGCCTCTGTTAATTCACACAGAGACATCAGAGAGCAAATGTTCAACTTTAGGCAGTATTCCTGCAAATTACCATTAAAGTCTTTGATGCCTGTAAGTTTGTACTTGAGTGCTAAATGCCATCAAGTCACTGCTGACTTTTGCCAACCTTATGAATTAATGACCTCCAAAACAACCTATCCTTAACAGCTTTTCTCAGGTCTTGTAAATGGAGAGCTGTGGCTTCCTTGATTGAACCAATCCATCTTGGGCTTCCTCTTTTCCTGCTGCCTTCAACTTTTCCTGGCATTATTGTCTTTTCCAATGACTCCTGTCTTCTCAGAATGTGTCCAAAGTACAATAGGCTAAGTTGAGTTGATTTAACTTCTAGGGAGAGTTCAGGATTGATTTGATATAGGACCCACTTATTTGTCTTACTGGCAGTCCATGGCATCCATAAAACTCTTCTCCAACACCACATTTCAAAAGAGTCAACTTTCTTCCTCTCTGCTTTCTTCACTGTCCAATTTTTACACCTATATATAGTAATGGGGAATACCATTGTATTAATTGTCTTGATCTTGGTTTCCAGCAACACATCCTTACCCTTAAGGATGTTTTCCAGCTCCTTCATAGCTGCCCTTTCCAGTCTCAATCTCCTTTTGATTTCTTGGTTGTAGTCTCCCTGTTGGTTGATGACTGAGCCAAGAAATAGAAAATCTAGTTCAATTTCCTCACTGTCAACCTTAAACTTGTGCAATAAAATTGTGTAAGTTTGTACTTGACACAAGAAAAAGTTAAAAGCACTGCTGAGGGGTGCATCCCTACCTGAGTCTCACAGAAAACATCAGAGCAGACAGATACTCGAGGTATGCTGTTGTGTATTATTTGCATTCCTCGGTAATCCTTCAGGAATCTGTGACTGGTAGAAAATCTCTCTACGCACTATGCAAAGTTAATAAAATATGGGACCAAAACAGCCACAAAATATCACTCTAACTTTGAAATTTCAAGGGTGCTATGCTGCAGAATTTTTCAACCACACTGTTCTGATTGAGAAACCCTGTTATGATTATATTTCTCCATTGTGCAAAATAAACCCATGAGTTATTTTCACACTTCTTTCTGCATCTTCATGGCAAATATTTCCTGTTAAATTTATGAAGGGGTTAAACGTAATTCTCCCATCATTTGTGTATAAATTACAAACAATATATGTGGCATAAAACAGGTGTTAAAGCTGCATAAAACAAACACATTGATAATATCTGGAAAGAAAATGGGAGGAAAATGAAGTCAAAAAAAGAGAGAACATGTTCATTAATATATCTAATTCTAAAGGTGGCCAAATCTGTGCATACTTAAATCCGGAGACAGGAGCCATGAACAGGCAATATAGATCTTTCTTGAAACCTGAAAAATGCCCCAGGTTTGCAGAAAAATCTGAAATCTAAAAGAAGTACATGAGGGCAGGGGTTTAAAACCCCACCAAAATAATAGAAGCAGTGCCTGTAGCCTTAAGAAATAAATGCCTCAATGGCAACAACCACAACAGTATTTCAGGCCTTCATGCTGTGGTTTCTGTCAGTAAAAGGGCTGGGGCTTTCCAGGGCATATTTTGGCCTTTGTGGGAGGACTCATTGGGGCAGGGCCCAGCAGCAACCAGCAGGTCACTTGTTACCATGCGCCTTGCAGGACTCACCCATGCCTGGCTGCTTACTACCATTCAACAGTAGTCACCCCATGAAAGTCAATGTGGTGTTAAGAGTTTGAGGCCGGGATTTGGGAGACCAAGTTGAAATTCCCAGACTTCTGTGGAAGCTGACTGGGTGGCTTTGGCCCAGTCACACATTCTTAGCCTAATCTACCTCAGAGAGTTATTCTGATAATAAAATGGAGGAATTGAGAACCATGTAAGCTGCTTTGCGTCCACGTCATGGTGAAAGGCGGGGTATAAATGCAGTAAATACATAATGACTACAGCTGAAGATGGGGGGCAGATAAAATGTAGGATGCTTAGCGGGTGGGAAGGCGATAAGGAAGCAATGTGGGGAGGGAGATATAGAGCAAACTGAGGTGCTTCCCACAAAACCTTGCAGGTTCCCTACAGCTCAACTTGGCCCTGTGGCTTGGCCAGAGTTTTCCTGGGGAGGCAAGGGGGTAAAGCCTGAAGACATCAAGGCAGATAAAAGTAGGTTGGTTATTGTGTGGGAAGGAGAGAGGCTATGGGGGTTGCCAGGGAAAGGAAAGAGGAAATACTGGGGCGGGGAAAATGAGATCATAGAATAGAATCATAGAGTTGGAAGGAACCACCAGGGTCATCAAGTCCAACCCCCTGCACAATTCAGGAAATTCACAACTACCTCCCCCCACCACACCACCCAGTGACCAGAAGCTGACCAAGATATCCTCCCTCTCAGGATCTGCCTAAGGTCACAGAATCAGCATTGCTGACAGATGGCCATCTAACCTCTTCTTAAAAACCCTCCAGGGAAGGAGAGCTTACCACCTCCCGAGGAAGCCTGTTCCACTGAGGAACCGCTCTGTTAGAAAATTCTTCCTAATGTCTAGACGGAAACTCTTTTGATTTAATTTCAACCCATTAATTCTGGTCCGACTTTCTGGGGCAACAGAAAACAACTTGGCACCATCCTCTATATGACAGCCCCTCAAGTACTTGAACATAGTTATCATATCCCCTCTCAGTCTTCTCCTCTTCAGGCTAAACATACCCAGCTCCTTCAACCTTTCCTCATAGGACTTGGTCTCCAGACCTCTCACCATCTCTGTTGCCCTCCTCTGGACTCGTTTCAGCTTGTCTACATCTTTCTTAAATTGTGATGCCCAAAACTGAACACAATACTCTAGGTGAGCTCTAACCAGAGAAGAGTAAAGCGATACCATCACTTCGCGTGATCTGGACACTATACTTCTGCTGATGAAGCCCAAGACTGCATTTGCCTTTTTAGCTACTGCATCACACTGCTGACTCATGTTCAGTGTTTGGTCTACTACCACAAGTCATTGCTCCCACCCCTTCCGCAGTTATACACTCCTAATTTCAAGGAGAATCTACGGGTTTCTGCTTGGTTGAAATACCCAAGGGTAATTTTGCAGGAACCCAAATGAGATTTGATAAACTATCACAATTTCTCGTAGAACTTCCCTGTATAGAAGCACAAAAAATGGTTTATGCAAAGACATGTGCAAGGGGGCTGAGACTGGCTGCTCTGTTTGTGCGGGACAGTTCAAGAGAGAGGCTTGAATTGTGCAACCAGGTGCAAAGAAACAGCCTTGACAAAATGCAACGACGTGTACTCACTTTTGCGGTGCCTCTTTCAGGACTAACGGTTTCTGTTTTGGTACCTGCCTGCTCCCTTTGTCCAGTCTGTAAACAGACATTGCAAAAATATAGCAAGTCCCCAGTACTGTCACTTCACAATGATAGCCTCTAAAGGAGCTGTCCTGTAACTTCCTCTCACCGGTAGAAATGGATCTGTAAGATATTATTTGGTGATCCAGAGTCACTTGACAACTGAATATACATTTTGGGTCAGTTCATCTTGAGTGGAAAAATATGTTTAGAAAGCCTTTTGATATTTAAACACCTTAATCTCAGCCCTTCACATCCATTCATATGCCTCAGATATTTAAGTTAATTTTATGTTAATCGTTAAAAAAAAAACAAATGCATTATTTTTATTTATCTTGAAAATCAAATTAAACCAAATGTCATCAGAGTAGAAATGAAACTGACACAAATCTGATATAAAACTCCATATAAAATTTTCTCACTTTTGCAAAACAATAGGATATACAACAATAAAAGAATGGAGGAAAACACCTTATATTGAAACATCTTCCATTGAACATACAGAAAAGCTGTGAAAACTTGTGAAAACAAAATGTTAACTGAGTAATATTTCAACCTGCATTTTGCAAAATATTCAGTACTACTTGATGCAGAAAGAAACTGCTGGGTGGATTTCTGGGAAGATAGTGACATCTCAAGGACAGTGTGAGAAATGCAAATCTTATATTTTGGCTATATTTTGTAGCACTACCATTGCTTAATTTCATTGTTCCTTTCCATCTAATAATCATCTTTGCTTAAGGAATGCTTGCTGATTTTTAGTCTTTTTTGGGGTCCCATTTGCCTGCAAAACATTTGCAATGCTTTGCAGGCTGTTCAGTTCACCAACGGCAAGGAATGCTCCCTGTGCATTGTGTGTTCTGTATTTACAACAATAGTGCTACCATGTGGACACTGAAGCTGTTCAGTCAGGGATAATGCTAATATTTTGCCCTCTTAGGGGCTAAAAAATTAACATGTAAATGACTGGTTGAGAACCAACTTTAGGCCTGTACGAAGACTTGGGCATGTCCAGTGGGAGTTTTGCCTTTAACAAAAATTGAATAACTGACCTTCATGCCACATTATCACCTGTTTCCTCATTTTTTTAAACAGTTTGTTATGGTTTTAATAGCTCTGTGTTCTACTGTTTTTAAAGAATATACATTTTAACCAACAATGAAAAACTGCTATCTATATATATATACACACACACACACTTCACAGTGTGCCACAGCTATCAACAAGTTTCAAATAACCTGTTCACAAAACTTCAAGATTTGCACAAAACCTTTTGACAAAAGAAATAAACAAACAGATTAGGAATCTAAAGGAAACATCCCCTTGTTCTTAATTTACTCTTGCTCTTAATTTACTATGGCCCATGCACATGTTTTAACTGGAAAGGTTCAGAGTGTTTCTACGCTATTTCAGTTAAAACCGGAATGGTTGGGTCCATTCAGAGCTGTTTCGGCTTCCCTGGAGCCAGCTGGGATTTTGGAATGTTCCTCCATGTTCACATCTTTCTCACTTTCTTGAACCAGAATACAGACATCCTTTGAACTAGAGTTAGCCTCCTCTCCTTCCTCTGAATCATTATGAATATTGATTTCGTGTTCTTGGGATTTTCTTGTTTGCAGCTGTCCATTTTGGGCAGGATATACCCTAGCAACTGCATCATAAAGGAACTGGTAATCTTCCTAAACAGAGAAAAAATAAAGCATTAGTAAAAAATATTATATACATCTTATTCTCAAATTGTTTTTGCAGACAGGAGTAGGGAAAAGAGGAGGACCATAAAAGAGAGTAGAAAATTGTAAGAGGCACACAAATGGGTGGGGAGGATGGCAAGAACTGGTAGCTGGATTTGTCAGCCAGCTTTCATTCGTTGTTTATTCAGAGAACTCAACTGGTATAAAACAGGGGCTTTCAAACTGTGTTTTAGATGATTGTCGGATTTTTTGTAAGGTTATCAGATGCTCCTCAATAGGAACATTGGTAATGCAATAACATACAAAAATGATTTATAAGAATTTATCTACTAGCCATATAATTAGCAAAAGGATAAAAAAAGCTGCTGAAAAGATTTTATGGAATTTCCATTAGTCCTTGACTGCATTGGATCAGTAAATTTAGCCATTTGTATTTGTTGAGTGCTTTTATTTTATTTTTATTAATTAAAAAAATTAAGATCAGCAATGGCAGACAAGCTTTGGTCTAGCAGCTGGTTTTACACAGTGGCCTGCACAAGGCCTACAGCCAGAACACAGAGGCCAGAGCCTCCCCTGCTGTGGACCCCAGCTCTGGTATTCAGTATGTTACTCCCACCTTCTAACTAGTATAAAAGGACTCAGATCTATATTTATAGTCTACTGTGTCTGACAAAGGGAAATTTTTGACTCTGAAAAGATTATACCCTGGAATTCTTGGTCACTAAGGTGCTACTGGGCTCAAATCTAACTGTTTTACTGCCTCTGAACATGGAGGTTCCATATAGTCATCTCAGCTTATAGCCATTAATCCTCCACAAATTTGTATAATCCTCCCTTTAAAGTTATTCAGTTACTTTATTTTGAACGCTGCATTCTTATTGTTTTAAGTTATTGTGATGAATTGTGGTGAGACTGGCATGATTACCACAGAATAAATGGTCTCTTCATTCCAAATTACGTAGCAGGGTTTACTTACAAAAGTGGACACCATTCCCGGCCTGGATTTACGAAGAGATTTCACAACTTGGAAAACATCTATTACACCTTCCGTCTCTGCGCTATCCAAGAGATTCAGCAAGGCACACAATATTCCTGTTTGCTGGGAACCATCACTACAAAATCCAGGAGATCAGCAGTTTTAGTTGATAGTGTTGATTTGACAGAGAATTCAGTGACACATTGGAGTTTGATTTTTCCACAGGTTTGTTCTAGGTTCTGCACTTGATATCGCATACATACAAACCTGATCTTGCAACCTTCTGTGTGTAGAAACTACACACCAGAATAGTGTTGCCTGAGTGGGATGATAGAGGCCCCCTCCCCTGGATGTAACTTGGACAGGGTCACAAAATGAACATCAAGAATCATAAAATGTATTGACAGGTCTAAAGATCTGTTAAATTATATCATATTTCCTTTTTGGTATGGAATAAATAAGCATATTTTCAAGATGCTAGATAGAATTCTAGATATTGACTAGCTCAGAGGCTTAGTGTGGCCAGTAGGCCAGACAGAATGACACTGGTGTGTTATCTGTCTGACGTGTGCACTTACAAACTAGCTCAGGGGCTTAGTGAGGGCAATAGGCCAGACAGAATGACATTGATGCGTCATCTCTCTGATGTTTGCACTTACAGCCTAACTCAGTACATTACATTCAACCACTGAATACTACTAGCGAGCTGGACTTCCTGGAGACACCTAATGACAGACAGTAGCAGCTAACATGATTTTTGGATAGGAGTCTCCAAACAGAAACAATGTATCTGACCAGTGAAAATTTCAGCAGAAATACCCTTAAATGTCCACTGTCTTTTTTACTTGGCCTTGGTACAGTTTCTTGGGTAGAGAAACCTCAAAACAAAAAATAATGAGTTTGTCTCGATTCTAAAAATGTCTGTTTGTGGCACAACTAGGGCTGTGCATTTTTTTTTTCCTGGTAAATTTCAGGTTCGGGTTTATTGGTCCCATTTTTCCCCCAGATAAACCGAAATAAGCCAAATACCCATACTGGTAAATGGGTATTTCGGCTTTTTCCTTGGGTTTCCTAGGGAAAAGAGGGTCTGTTAATGTCTATGGGAATTTTTTTCAAGGCTCCGGTGGGGGGGAGTGTTTTTTAAGGAAGAGTCACAAAATTTGCAGCTTAGCTGCAAGGGACTCTTTTTAGATAGACACCAAAGTTTGGTTAAGTTTGGTTTTGGGGTGTCAACCTTATGGGCCCGCAAAGGGGTCACCCACATCCTCCAGAGGCATTTGTGAGAGCCAAGTTGTCAATCGGTTTTGTGGTTCAGAAGGTCAGCGTTGCCAAAGACTGGTGGAAAGAGCAAAGGAAGGCTGGCGCCTCTGAGTCTGGGGTGCATAGCATGATGGCCATGCAAAATATCTTCCAAACTGAGGAAAATGGCTTAAATGCAAGAGAAATAAGGCACAGAAAACATTTCTTTTGGTGGCAAATGACATCCTGTAAATAGTCCTTTAATATACTAATCAAAAATATGATTTCAAGAGATGGTTAGGGTAAAGGGAAACAAAGATGCTACTAAGGGCGACCTTCAGTTTTTAGAGGAGGTTTTCATAAGAGTGGTGGTGGTGATATCGGAGCCAATTGAAGTAATGATCGAGGTGGCTCTTCTGAAGGAGACTGCTCATCCACGCAGGTGAGGGAGTCTTCTTCAGGAGCCCAATAAGCAGCTGTTGAAGCTGGTGTTTTTACTTGGAGGGTATATATATCCCTCCAGACAGGACTGGGTGAGCCCTGTCTTTTAAAAGACCCTTCTGCTATTCAGATTACTCCACTGAAAGGTGATGATAGTTTGGTCTGACCAAGTTGGCTCCGACTGCAAAGCCCCTACCTCAAAAGGGCCCCCAAACCAGTAATAGATAGAAAAGTGGGAGAAGGCACAGAGCCTGGAATCTGAGCAAAGTAGAATAACAGAAAGCCAAAAAAAGACGAATACCTATTTGGCTTTTTGGGTATCAGCTGTCCAGTTGTGCTGAGATTCCCGGTTTTGCTATTCGGCCAAAATTAAATCCCAAAAAGCCTAAACTGCTATTTTTGGGTTTATTTTCAGTTTGATAAGCCCAATATGCACAGCCCTAGGCACAATACAGTGGATTCCAGCTCACAGCAAAGACACCAGTTTTGAAAAGATAACAGACCAAACCAAATCAAGCCTCAAAACGTATTGGTACCTACCAGCAGTGAACAACAAGTGGAACATTCTTGTTGTACACATTTGCTTCAGCTGATATAGGTGGTGCTGGAAGCTTCTGTTTGAGACTTTGAATCATGGTAACTAAGTCTTGGGGAGATTCAGGGTGACTAAAAGCTTTCCATTTGTGATACTGATATTGAAACACTTCTCGGGTTTCTTTCCTCTGCAAAAAACAGATGCACATAGAGCTTTCCAACGATGACAGAAAAAACATCCTCATAGCAAATAGAAACTGTACAGCTGATAATGATTTACAGCATGAAATGAGCTACGCAGAAATAAAGTTCTTATCTAGATGTTACAGAGACTTTGGGCTAATCCTTACATTTCCCCTTTAGAAGCCAGGCAGGCAGACAATCAATAGGTAGAGACTAAATGCTCACCAACAAAAGAGAATAAATTATAATCCAAGGATTGGGTAACCACCAAAACTGACTTTTTTACCCTCCGTTGCATGTTCTACACTCTACAGACTTGAGACTTTGCAAGTTTCTTATTTTAAAGTAGTTATCTATAGCTAGAAAGCAGGCTTTTTAGGAAGAGGAAAGTAGACTGAAAGAAAGCCCTGCTCATAGTTTAGAGATTTCTTCTGCTTTTACCTCTGATCTTATATTGTTTGAAGACCTTGTTTGGCTTGATCAGAGGTGACAACAGGAGATGAGAAAAGAATTTGTATCATAGATCTTTAACGGGGGGAGCAGGGCTTATAAATCAATTGCACCCTGATCTAAGTGGTGTCACATCAGTGACACCATCACTATTTTCTTAATTAAGATGTTTTAAAAAAGAGGTAGAGAAATAAAGCTAGAGAGGGGGGAAGGACAAAAAGAAGAAAGAAATAGGAGGGGGGAGCGAAACAGACATAGAAAACATAATTAAAAGTGGGTTGCAATTAAATAGTATATGAGAAGCCTCACAATAGGACTGTTTTGGCTTGGGAAAACAGCATGCAGGGAGAGGCTGAAGCCCCTTCTCCCCCCATAGTGAGGTTCTAATCTGAATCAGGGCTCCACATGATCAAGAATTTTGTTTCTCACAAGTAAAGTTTGGCATTCACATGCTCAAGAGTTGGGGTTGGGGAAGCAAAACTCAACTAATGGCCAAGTGTCTCACCTATTTTTGACCTAAGAGGCTTAAGCAGTATGGAGTTGGACAGCATCACGACATTCCTGCTGACAGAATGGCACCTGTTGGTGCGGTGGTGGAGGACGTTTTTGGCCAATTTTACCCCCACTGCAGACCTCCACTTTAACTCTGTTTGTGAAGGTCTCCTGATCTCCCTTAGCAGAATTTTGGGGGGAAAGGGGACTGCCAAAGGGGGGGGAGGGAAGTCCTGATTTTCCAGCTTTACTCCACCGTATCTGATCCATGATTCCACTCTGAACTCATTTTACCATTCCTAAGTTCAAAATATAAATCAGAATCCCACAACTCATGTTAAAAATTAATAGCGGCAAATAAACACTGGAAAAGTAGCGAAGATGGTCCCAAAGCTTGACACCTTTAGGTGCCTCTCAGTGATCACTTTCCTTTTTTTGTAACATCCGTAGGTACAATAGCCACAAAAGGTAGAAATGCCATCATCGTTTTACCTTCACATGTGTTAGATCAAAGGTACGAATGGTATAGCTGGAAGAACAGTTGGTATCTTTCAGTTCAACAGTGAGATTATCATAGGTCTCTTTTCCTTGCCCCCAATACTGTGCACATAGTTCCTAGAAGTGAATAAAAACCATGTTAGTGATTCCCACAGCAGTACTCTATCTTTTAAGGTCAAATGAAGAAATTATATGATGGCAGCTGTTCTTCCCTGTAGCACATCTACAAAAACGTGTTTTTTCCTAGTGATGAATCCCAATGGATTACCAGTGGCCAACGAATTTTCCACAGAATACTCCCACATTTCCCCTTTTGTTTCTTAGAGCCTTTTAATGGGACATGGTGAAAATGTGGTAAAGCCACCAGAAATTGCTTAGTTTGGTATGGCAAGCAGATTTGTGAATAATGCTCTGACACTGTAGATTAAGGCTCACCTCATCCTGGTAGTTTGTCCATAGATTATGGTCTAGAGGATGTTGAGGTCCCAAACAGTAAGTGATACTATATCAGAAGCCATTCTCACACACACACACCACAAAAGGAAAATACAAAACTAACAACATGGGTTCAACTAAGATGTAATTTAATTAACAACTGAGCAGTGCAGCTTATTAACTCTATTAACACTACCCCTCCCTTTAAGTCAGCTCCTTAAAGGCTGCCTTGTGGGATGCCAGACTTTAGGTTCAAAGGATGATGCTCAACATTAAGGCAGTTGTCTCCCCAGGCTCAGTCAACCTGACATGTCTGGTTTGGTTACTCCTTGTCCCTGTCTCCTAAAATGTCCCAGGGTGCTTGCTAATCGAAATTAATTTGAAGCACCTATCAAATCTCACAAAGGCCAGCTCTATACGATACAATACCCCTTCCCCTTACTTTGAATAGTGTGATGCAAGCAAAAACACCACTTAAGCACTCTCAGCCCATTCCTGAGTTTTAGGGCTGAAAGTTGTTAGGAGGTGCACACGTGGCCACGCCGGCGCATGTGCCCCTTGCACTGGCAAGACTAGCACCGGTTCGGCCTCCTGCTGGTGTCCTAATGGTGAACCTCTGTGCGCTGTTGTCCCAGGGGGTGTTCCAGGGGCGGAGCCACCTTTAGGCAGCTTCCTAACCCCGCTTCAGGCTGGGAATATCCCCTTTGCTCTTATTTAGAGTTACACCACCTTTTTACATGGTGTGGCCCTGTGAAATCCTATGGACTGGTTCCTCTGTTTCTGGATGCATGCGGTGGCATGAAGAAAAACTCTTGAATTGCACGATAGGTCACTGTAATTGTCACTCCATGGAGACATTAAAGGCAGCCACTACCTGGTAGGCATACTGGGCAAAGATCCACCATCTGTATTTTGGTGTGTTTCCAAAAGATCAACCTCGATCTTAGCATGTATTTTGGCATCCATAAGTCTGGTCACCATGACTCCTGCATGCATCTCTGAGTCTGGCCAATTGGGAACAGACTTTTTAAAAGAGAGGTGCATAATCTGGAATTGTCTGGGAATGACAGAGATAAATTTAAAAATGGTGGATCATTGGTCTTAAATTATAATTGCTATAATGTACTTATCTGGCCTGCTGAAGACCATACAATGGGTGTTCCTGTAGCGCAGCAGTCAAGTTTTCAGTGGCCTTTTCAGTGGCAGTCCCACAATTATTGAACAACCTCCCAAGGGAGGGGCACCTAGCCCCCTCATTCTCAATCTTTATGAGGTAGCTGAAAACAGTTTTATTCATGCTGGCATTTGATTAATTCTTCTGCCTACTAGCATTTTTAAAATATTGATTTTAACTTGTTGTTTTTATATATTTTATTATTGTTTACATTGTCAGCTGCCTTGTGTTCCTATAAGGTAGAAAGGTGGTTAATAAACGTTTGAAACAAACAAACATAAATAAATCAATAAATCAAAGTGCCTGATGGCTTGATAGATTACTAGAAAGGAACTCTATACTGTGACCTTTATTACGCATACAATACCTGAGTCTGAGATTCAAAATGGATTGTGAAGCCACTGGTTCCAAAAATTATTGAGAAAAAAATTAGCTCTTTTGAGCAGCCATTATGTACATATTTCACTAAATTATCTGCTAACACTGACTAATCTGTAGGAAATATCTTTTTCTATTTATATGTCACTCTAAAGCTGCAATCCTGTGTATCCTTATCTGTATTACCACGGCCCATTGAACAAAGCAAAATTTACTTCTTGAGTACACGCCCAGGGAATCAAATTTTTTTGCAGATATGTCTAATGTTTAGAAATGAGACCTCCAGTACATTTTTCAAGAATCCAAGTTTTCATATTTCTCTGCAGGATACACCACACCACAATAGACATTCATGGAGACTCACCTCAGTGCCATCTTTCAGCTCAGTCAACATAATGATAACTTTGACTTTTCTCTGGTAAATCATGGACCAGAAGTCGCTAATGGTTTTCTGAAGTGGCCCTTGTGTTGCTATCATTGCATTTTGAAGCCAATAGCCCTAGGGAAAAATCAGAAATGATTCCAAAGAATCAGAGTTCCATTTTGGGAAGATCAGAAGAATATCGAAATGATAACTCGAATGTTGCTCCCAAAGTACAAAATCTAAGAAAGCAAAAAACCCCTCAAACCAGTGGATTGACTTTTTGCTCCCCAAAATCCACAAAAAGAGTGGGCACAGAATTGGCACAATGAGTTATTGCACTGAAGATAGACTAAAAGAAATCTGATGATGCTAAATAAACAAACAAGTCTTTCCCTTACGGCAACACACATGCCTTTTGCTAATAGCACTTTTCAAAAGAAAACGTGACATCCGTAGGCATAGTGAAAAAGCTATCAAAGGGCATATAAGAAAGATCACACATTTATTAATCTGAAAATCTGCAGCCTCCTTGTTCCATAAACAAAATGGCTTGTGCAAGTTACAATCTTCCTTCCACCAATAAGCATCTACTGAAAAGGGGGAAGAACAATCCAACCTGAGGGTAAGTATGAAGTAAGATTATTGTTAGTTTTTAAGGCATTAAACTAATGTGCTTGACATGATCTTGAGCATGTACCCTTAATGAGACCCAAAAGATAGATAAGTTATCCAGACACCTACACTTATGTAGGAAGCATTGATATATTTGTCGGACTCCTCACAGTCACTTTCCTCATCTGAGGAGTCATTGGAATCCAGTTCACTGTCTCTCTTACCCTCCTCTTCACGTTTGAATAATACTCTGTTATAGTCATCTGCACAGAAAAGAAAAAATCCAAAGAAGGGTTAATGCAGTTATTCTTAATAAGGGCTAAATGGCACACCAGAAGGGTGATCTATAGATTTGGATGGGGGACATTCAGCATTTTAGGCAATTCTCCTCCCATTTACAATGCCTTCTGGCAGTCTAGATATTACCCAGGTCCTTAAAGCAAACAGGAATCAAACCTAACATTAAGGAATTGGTTGATGGTCCTCCAGCACAAGGGTCTCCTTGAATGTAAGCTTGTGATCTGTGTATCATATGCATATACATCATAAATATATCTTTATAAATAAAATTACTTTGTCTGGAGAGTTGTTTTTATCTCCTAATTAATACTTGTGGTTTGCATACTTTGTAGCTGATAGTGGATTAAAGGTTAAATAGTGCTGGGTTAATGGATTTCAAGGAGTTAATTTCAGTCATTGCCCTATGACAGAAGCCAAGTAAGCAAAACCTATACATGTCTTCTAATGATTACACAACAAACACTTATTTACTGAACTATTTCTATACCACCTTTCTTTACTCAAACGGTAATTTAAGGACCTTTTTTTAAAAAGGTAAACCTTCCATTGCGTAATGAACTAGTTTTGTTCACCCTACCCTATCTGACTTGTCTGATTTCCCAGTATATCCATTGATCCTTATGACCTTCACTAGGAATAAAATAATTATCCTGGCTCTATTTCATCATCATTTCTACAATCACTAGGGTTGCCAGGTCCCTCTTTGCCAACAACGGGAGGTTTTTGGGGCAGAGCTTGAGGAGGGCGGGGTTTGGGGAGGGAAGGGATTACAATGTCATAGAATCCAATGGCCAAAGCGGCCATTTTCACCAGGAAACTGATCTCTATCGGCTGGAGATCAGTGTAATAGCGGGAGATCTCCAACTAGTGCCTGGAGGTTGGCAACCCTAACAATCACCTGAATGTAGGCATTCTGTCCCTCAGGACATTTATTCCTCCTTCTCTCCCTCCCTTGGCATTTCACTAAAAATGTGTGTTTGAAGATATAATTGAATAGTTACTTCTTCGTAGGATGTGTGTTTGGTTGAATGAAAGCTGAAATTATACACAGTTCTCTGAGCTTGCATGTATGTGTTTGGGCTCATTTGGCATGGGGGAGATGGGATGCAGAAAATCATAGCCTTTGAGATCAGTTACTGTACCCTAGGATGCACAAACTTTGGGCTTCTGGCATCACTTCAAGGGACAGGTTAATAAATCAAGATTAAATAATAATTTCTTAGGCAATGAAATAAAGGACAGTTGGGTCATTTTAATGTGTTGTGCTAGTGAACAAAGGATCAAATTTGGTAGAGAAATTCAGCGACAGAGTATGTAACAAGTACCCTCTAATTCCATTGCCCTCAACTACCCAGTGGCCTCTTGCTATCTTAAATGGTTTAAAAGAACTCATTTCCACAACATGGGCCCTCCTCCTTTTGTGTCCCTTCAAATCCTCCCTCTTCCATTTCACCGTTTCAACTGCAAGCAAGTCAATGTCCCCAAATTTGCACACACTCAACTGTTGTTACCACTGGCTCTCTTTCATTCCTCTTCCCTTTCCTTCCCTGTGGTCATACTTCAGGTCACAAGCTCTTCGTGACAGATACCTTCTTTTTATGGCTTTTGCCACTGCGTAAAATATGAACCTTTTTACAAAGTATTAAAAAAACCCAACCCTTGCAGAACATACACAAAAAAGCCCTTTCTAAAAAAGCATAATCTTATCTGCACATCTCAGTCAGTGGTTTTCTTGAATCCTCGGTAAGGAATCAGGATATGTTGCTTGCAGGGGTGTTTGTGTGTATGTGTTTTTTCTCAAATACTCACATGGAATAACTGAACTCCGGTTTTTACTTTTATTTTCCTCTCTGCTGCCAGCTCTCTGTGTCTGCCAGTTCTTATATGAAGGCAGCCTCTAAAGAAAAACAAAGACATAGGAATACATTGTCCATAATGGTTCCTTATTTAGAGCAGGAATGCCATCAAATTTCTTATCCCAGCTGATTTTGACTCAAAATTCCCTGATTTGATTTTGCACTTATGTGTTTCCCTACTGATATTTTCCTCATTAAAATCAACATGCTTTTCAATCAATTCCATAAGGCATATATCATATAAAGAACACCAACAATGAAAAATGGTTGAATAAAAGGGCACATTTGTAGGGCCCTAATTAAGCAAAGCCCTGACCTGGACAGCCCAGGCTAGCCTGATCTTGTTAGATCTGGGAAGCTAAGCAGGGTCGCCCCTGGTTAGTATATGAATGGGAAGCCACCAAGGAAGTACATGGTTGCTACACAGAGGTAGGCAATGGCAAACCAACCCTGAATATCCCTGGCCTTGAAATCCCTTTGGGGTTGCCATACATTGGCTGTGACTTGACAAGGAGAAAAAAAGCAATAATTAAGAGGGTGTACTAAATCATCCCTCATTTTACATAGTTTTTTTTAATGCTGAATGTTGAAGAAGAGTTAGTTTTTATACCTTGCTTTTCTCTACCCTTTAAGGAGTCTCAAAGCGACTTCCTTTCCCCTCCCCACAACAGACACCTTGTGGGGTAGTATGGGCTGAGAGAGTTCTGAAAGAACTGTGACTAGCCCAAGGTCACCCAGCAGGCTTCATGTGGAGGAGAAGGGAATCGAATCTGGTTCTCCACATTAGAGTTCGCCTATTTTTCTTTGGCAAATCTAAGCATTGGAGCAAAGCAATTAAATAAGTGGACCTGATGAAGAGGCAAGGGCTGTGTTCGCTCAAAACTAAATAATGAGCTAGCCTTTAAAGTAACACTAGAGAACTAGGGAGGAAATGGAATTTACCTGGAATTCGGCTTCCAAAAGGGAAGGGTCATTGACAGGATAACTTTTCTTCAAGTTATTAAGGTAGTTGTGCAGTTCTTGGATGCTGACTTCTGTCTCACCATATTGGACGTACTCAACCAAAGCTTGATGGATCAAGATGTACTGTGTCTAATGTTCCCCAACATTCCAGATTATATGGATTATAGAAACCAAATGTTCAGTTAAAATAATATATGTGAACTGACATAAATACATTTACATCCAGACTAAAATTGTTGTCACAAACATGTTAACTCAGACAAAAGCCCCACAGAGTTCAGTGTGACTTATTCTCAAGTAAGTACGTATTATTTTCAGTTACTTGGGAGTAGATCCTACTGAACTCAGTGGGACTTACGTCTGAGTAAATGTCCATAGGATCACACTGCATCTCAAGCTATTTTCAGTTCTCTAAGTTTATGAAACATGATGGCTGTTTCTCACTGTACAATATGCACTATACACATTTCACTATTTCACATTTGAATAGCTTGGGAATCAAGGAAGAATGTGGAGAACCGGGGAATATGATGTGTTTACATTTCTCAATGTGAGAGCCTTCAAGGAGAGAAAGAGCTAATTAATATAGTGTATTTAGCTGCTGAAATGCCTAAACAGTTCAGATAAGGGGCATACATTTGAGGGTGAATTCAGATTAACTTCCATAAACAAGACATTCGTCAAAGACTTCTCACTGAAGATGAGAACACCCTTCTCTTGGTTTACACCACACACATAAACAGACCATTTGCACGAGCTCTTAAAATCACATAGCAGGATTATAATAAAAAAGTTTTTAACTATTATTATAAGCTGCCTAGAACCACAAGGAAAGGTGGGATACATGTTTTTATAAACAAACAAACAAATGTATCAGTTGACAAATGTATCAGTTGACCTCAGACCAACAAAAGCTAGGCTGCTGCTTACCTGCCTTAAGGCAGGCAGACACTCATGATGCAATTGATGAAGAAGGGTGGGGCAGCATTTGAACCACCTGGCCCAAACATGATGCAATAGGATAGAAGGGAGGCAGGAAGCACTAGTGCCTCCCCCTATTTCTGGAATAAATTTCCTGGCCATGTAATACCCTTACCAGATGAAGCACTGGCAAAGCTTTTGCAGTCATGTATCATGAAGGTGAATAATATCTCGATATCTTTCATAAGTTTATTCCAGAACTACCATATTCAGTAATTAACACTGGTAAATAAATAAAGCTCTGGAAACATACCTCCACTTGAACCATGAGGCATCTCTGCCGTCGTAACTTTACAACATAGCCATAAATGTCCACTCTTCCTTCAGTGTCCAGTCCCTCCAGCATGGCATCAATTCCAATGTAGGTTCCCGTGCGCCCAACACCAGCACTAACAAGATGGTAAAGACAGACAACTGCCAGTCAAATCACATGTGATCAAGATATAGAGCAAGTTAAATTAACTGATATGTTCAATTAACTGCACAATTTTCAACCTGTTCAAGGAAATCAAAGGAACATTTTACCTCAGTCTTTCAGCAGCATGTCCCTACAGGTAAGAACTGCAACCTAACATTTGAAAATAGTTTCTTTTCATTTATATTTATTTAAGTAGCAAGAGAAAAATTGTCAAAAATCAACAGTCTCTGCTTTTGGGTTGTTAGTAGCTTTCAGTTAGCAAAGATTAGGAGCGGAGTTGGCTTCAATTATAATCTTGTCATAAAAATCAACAGTCTCTGCTTTTGGGTTGTTAGTAGCTTTCAGTTAGCAAAGATTAGGAGCTGAGTTGGCTTCCATTATAATCTTACCTGCAATGAACCACTATTGGGCCACTGAAAAAATTGCTTAAAGCATTAACTCGGCGCCGTAGCTTGAGAAGGAGATGTGGATCATCAGGCACTCCATGGTCAGGCCAGCTTGTAAATTGAATGTGGGTCACATCTCTTGCAGCTGTTTTTTCTCTTCTCTAGACAAAGAAGACATACAAGTAGGTGTGCCACTGTTTATTATTGTGTATTGCCAAGGGGCAATGGTTCTTTTCCACTAAGGGATTGTAAGGCAAATACCACACAAATAGAGAAGGAATAGAGATAGCTTTTATTGAAATCTCTCCAGCAATATACAGAAAGGAAAATAAAGAGATGGTTAATAGAAGATACATGCTTACACCCCTTCAGCTTGTCAAGAACTCTGGAAATGACAGTGGGAAGACCCCTGTAACTGGCTTATTGCACAGTGCTGCTCTGTGGTTCAGACTTGGTGAGGTTCACGACTGTGGTGGTTACCAGGGGCATATATGCATTTTGGGATGAATTATTTCACCTGAGTATATGTTTAGCCATAACTGGCCTTGGAGGGGAGTAATATATCCCAAGGCCAACTGATAAGCAGTGGTATGTGGTGAGTGTCCAATGTGGATAGTGATGCTAACCTCTCTTTCCTCCCATACCAGGTGCATAAGTCTAACATATAAACAGCCCACTCCCAAGTGCAATGACAAGGTCATAATAATAACGTAAGTATTACGAAAGAAAAACATCAACCTGTGAAGAATATTCAAGAATGGCCCACAAGGCAACCAGGCCTTGGATTTACAGTGCTCTTCCACAGTGAAAATACATACGGTCGTTTCAAAATGAAAGGGTAAAGCAAGGGTCCCTAGTGTGGTGCCTGTTGGCACCTAGGCACCTGCCAAAGCCTTTTCTGGTGCCTGCCAAGCGTTTTAGGGTGGGTTCAGGTAGAGCTTTTGCCCAGCAAGGGTTCTGATTGGCTATACAGAGTTTTTAAATATGTTGCTTTGGCAGCTGCTGCCCAACAAGAAAGCACAAGGATCCACACTGTGTTACTGAAGTTAAGCTATGACAATCCTTTTGTCGTTGGCACTGTCTCCTGTGGCAGCCATTTTGTTGCTGCGCTCACTGTGCCATGTCACAATTCCAAATGTGCCCACAGGCTCAAAAAGGTTGGGGACCCCTGGGGTAAAGAAACAATCAGAACAGGCTACCTATCCAAAGATGATCAATCATGATTGAATTCACAGAGCTAACAAGCAGAGCAGAAAGAATGGAGGATGCCTTCCACACTTACCCCTCTTAACTGCTGTGGTTATGAGGACCCCTCATTAGCTGGTAGCCAGCCTGTGTCCTACCATTCCACCAATAGAAAAGCCACTTAAGTTGGTGAAAGTCTCCTTAGGCTGGAGAACAGCTCACTCAGCTGGAGGAAGGTTGATACCACCTTCTCTCAATATTATCTTTAATCTCTGTCACTCACTGTATTCCCTACTTAGCAGAAGAGGAAGCTAAAATGGTCAGCTGTGACCTAACAAATCTTTGGTTCAAATCTCACGTATTCCATGAACTTACTAGATGGCCTTAGGCAAAGCACTCTCTTCCTCTGATCCATCCTCCCTCCCTATCTGCAATATTAGAATAGTTAAAACTAGTTATATAACTTTTCAAAATTGTCATAAGGGTTACTAAGTTAATGCATGGGAAAGCTCTACAAGTATTATTTTTACTTACATTTGTGATATGCAGCTTCTGAATAATGTAGTCAGGACACACTTTGCAATCACTTATCTTCACAATGATGTCCCCATAAGAGGCAGTCTCCTCATCCATGGAAGGCCAGTATTTGGCACATTTGTTCTACGGAAATACAAAGGTCACCAATCACACCAGGAATAGAAACAACCTCCATTACCCCATCTCTTCAGGAGTTTCCCAGGTTGGAGTTGGCCTAGGTTTCAACCCAGAGATTGGCAGCTGTGAAAGCAGATGCAGCCATACTTCCTTTCTCATTCCTCCCCACGGTCCTTTTGCCCACCCATCTTTCCTGCCTGCTTGTGAGGAAATACATAAATTCTGCTTTGCTCGCACAGCAGATGTTGTGGGAAAGCATCAAGACAGAAAGCAACCATGGGTGCATCTTCTTTTTCTAACTTCTAACAGCTTCTCACCAACCACCACCATAGACCACCCAACAGAGAAGATGACAACATTGTCCCATAAACACTCAGGCAATACTGTTATAAGTAGGGGTGTACCAATTTTTCTTTAATTTTCTTTAATTCATATAGTGGACCCAAAAATATCACTATTTCTGATATTCCCAAATTACAATACCAATATGGTATTCAGATTCAAATTTTTGGGTTTCCAAAATTTTGGGTCTATTATTCCCTTTGGGGAAACTTTCTGGGTGGCTGGGGGCGTGTGTTGTTTTTAAAGGCACAGGCACCAACATTGCAGGGGGCTGCTGGTGCCTGTCCTTTAAATAACCCCCACATTTCAAGTAGTTTGGACCAAGGGGTCTAATACTATAGTCCCCTGAACAGGGTGCCCCAGCCGTCCTCCATTATTTCTTATGGTGGGGGGGACCTCCATGCATAAAACAACAGCACACAAAAGTATTAACATTAAAAACCATAACCACAAACCATAAGGGGAGAGATTGCTAATGCTATTCTTCAGTGTACCATGTAATTGATAGTTTATAAATAAATAAATTCATTAAAATGTAAGCAAAAATATCTTTCCTTCAGTTTAACCTGTTGGTGTGCTATTGCACCTATCTACTGGGTCCCTAAAGCATTTCATCTGATAGATCACCCATATCATTCCTTGATGAAGCAAAGAGGGTTTTAACCTGCATGCTTCCTCTCAAAGCCTTGTTCAGATCAACTGGAGGACCAGAAAATACAAGTGAAACAGTTCAAGGCATATTTCTGAGCAAGACAGCAATACCATTGGCTGTTTTAGAAGGGAAATATAAGAAGATCCCTAGATCAGAGAGGTTTCGTCCATGTGGGACAGGGGACATTGAAACCATCGAACAGGCACTGATATGTTGCCCATTCTACCACGAAGTTAGATCAAAGCTTATTCCCCCCTTCCCTGGTAAATTCCCTGAAGAGTCAGTTGAGCTTTTGGCAAAGAAGCTCCTATTAGGATAAGATCCTCAGTTTACGCTCCAAACTGCCAAGTTCTGCGCTGTTGCTATTAAAATACGCAGAACTTTATTAGAGAATGATCGTTAAAATATTTTACATTTTTTAAATTTTAAGGTGATAATTTAAATCAGGGGCAGTTTTTCTTGATCTTACACCTTTACTTGTACGGGCCGTCTGTGATTCTGCGAGGCAAAACTATTGAGTCTGGACATTTTGATGTGTTGGCAGGTGTTTGGTCAGTTGACCGTATTAATAAATTTGATTTGACCAAGACAGCAAGCTTTTCCTCTCCCTTGATGCATCTCCAGAAGAATTCTGGGTAACTGCACAGAAGAACTAGTTGAAAAGATATACTGTAAAATCATAAGGCCTAAGGAAATTACTTTACAGTGGCCACACCAATATAGTGTGCTTATTTGTCTCACCCTGTTTCCTTCTTCACAGCGAGTCACCATGACAACAATTGTTGCCTTTTGCTCCCAGATCATTCTCCAGAAATCATCCATTGTCTCATCTTTGGGACCTGGTGGAAGGAACAAAAGAAGAGCTGGCTCAGACCAATGACCCTTTGCAATGGATGGTTTCAAGCCTTGCCCTCCAGGAGTTGCAGTCAACCATTTTCAAATAGTGGACTGGAATGTTTAAAAAAGGAGGCATTTGGCAGTTTAACTGATGGCCAACTGACAGAGTTTGGGCTTGTTGAATTTTGGTGAGAAAAGGTGTTAGGAAGTCTGCTGGTTAGGCAAGGAGTCCATTAGGGACTTCAGGTATTTTAAAGCTAGGTGAGGTCGGGGTACTGTTATTGTCAAAAACAGTTGAAAGGGGGGGAAACCATCTGCTCTCTGGTATAAAGGTTTGGGTGCATAACAGTTAAAAGCCTTTCCGTTCCATGTTATAAGCCTGTATCAGTCAAACAAGAAATCTGCTTTGTACTTCCACTTTCTTAGGTCCCAGTTCTCCAGTACCTTTGTTACTGTAATATTAAGAAGACTGGATAAAAGGAAAACAAAGAAACAGCCAAACCACGCCTGCCACCTATATCATATCATAGATATAAACCTGTTTCCTAGCTATTTCCATCAAGGCTACCGTGTGGTTCGTTCAAGCCTATAATTCCCTCACAATAGGCCAAGTGAATGCAGAGCGGCATCTTGAGTCCAAGCATTGCCCTCGCTGAGGACTAAAAGACTAACAGGGATACGGCGTGGCCGAGGCGGCGCCACGGCACCTCCAAAGATTTTCCCCAGCTGCTGCAAGGTAAAAAAAAAAAAAAGCCTTTAAAAAAGAAAAAAAATAGAAAATGGGGGAATTATCTCAATTGAAAATAGTGATGCTGCGCAAACAAAAAGGATGGCGCAGCACCACTGTTTCTGCAGGAGGGCATGCCCAGCCTGGAAGGGGTGAGGGAGCTGACTAAAGCCAGCTCCACCCATGGGAACGCCCCCCACACCAGCACCACAGTTCTCTTCTGAGATTGAGGTCCTGGAAAGGCTGCGGTAGCAGTGGAGCACCATGCAGCTCCGCGGTGCCCTGGTGCCAACAGAAATGCCCCCATGCTCAGCGTAAGTGCCCCTTATTCTGTGATAAAAAAGCACTTATGCTGGCAAAGGGGTCACGCCGCCTCCACACCACTTTCAGCCCCAAGCTCAGGATTGGGCTGTGAGTGGTCCCCAAAACCTCAATTATAAAAATAAAAGAACGGGGGGGGGGGAAGTATAGGGGGAAAGAAGTGTGCAGGGTATGAAATTTCTTAAATAATTCGGTGTTTTTAAGTCTGGATTATCATATACTCCAAGGTAAGAAATTTTGTATGAATTGCTCCAGTCTAAACCCATTATTTCAATTGGTAACTTTGCAAAAGATAGTAAACTAACAGTGAAATCCTCAAAGGGGGGGAAGCGCTGAGGAGGTGATGTGACCCCAGCACCAGCATAAATGCCCCTTGGCCAGCATAAGGGGTATTTACACTGGCTCCGCGGCACTTACGCTGGGATCCGGGAGAGGCACGGTAGTGCCACGCATGGGCGCCAGCACAACAACGCACACCAGCACACCTCTGGTGCAGGGGATGCACTGGTGCCAAAGGGGGAATTGCCGGGGGGGGGGGTGTTAGTCAGCTCCCTGAGCCCTTTCAGCACAGGAATGGCCACATTTGGTGGCGTGAATGTACGCTGGCAAAAACGTAGCCACAGCCCATTGAGCTGCATACAGCGGTTCCATAGGGGTTGGGGGAACATCCCTGTTGGGTTGCTGGCTACAACACAGCAAGCCACTTAGCAGGCGGCTCGGCTGGGCCATCCCCTGCCAGGACACAGTTCCCACCCCCCACGGATTGTGCTGTAAGTCATTGATTTCAATAATGAAGAGTTACTCCCTCCTACTGAAATTGGAGGCATCGACCTGGACTCCCTGCTTCTGTACAGCGAGAGTTATATCCTAAGTCTAATAAAACAAAGACTAGTTGATCACGAGTCCCAGCTCAAATTTCCTTCAACATCGCCAATTTGCTCACCTCAATACTTTGGACTTCCACCTAATTTCCATTTAAACTACCTGGACCGTCTTAACAATCCTAAGCTCAGGAAAGTCTTTATGCAGGCTAGGACTAATTCATTGCCTTCAGCGATCCTTCGTGGCAGATTCCTGTAAACACCTTACACTGAAAGGGTCTGCGGATGTGGTGCAGGATGTCCTGACTCCCTGCTCATATACTTTTGGACTGCCATCTTTATGATTCCCCAAGAGGAACCCTAATAAAACCCATAGTTTTGAACTTCTCACCAAATAATATGAAAATACTTTACAAATGATTAGCTGATAAGGATCCTGAGATAACCAAAAACATGGCAAAATTTGACAATAGTAGTCAACCGATGGGAATTTAGTCGGAAGTAAAATCACAACATTAAGGAATGATTTATTTTAATGTTATTTTACTCTAACTTTTATCCTTTTATATACTGCAGATTGTACTATGCCAATAAAGGTATTTGAAATTTGAAAAAAAATTGAATTTGGTACCTAAAATTGCAGAACTCTGGCTGGACCGTGCCTTTATTGTTTCACACAGTAACAATTTGGTGTAGACAAGCTGTGCAAACAGGGGGGGGGGAGATATAATTGTACATTCCCCCACAGTACAGCTTATGATATCTGTTTGATGATATCATTATAATCATTGTTCCCATATGATGTTTAAAAGGTAAGTATGTGAGTTTTACATTCCTGCAAGATTTCAGGTAGGCAGAGAAAGAAAAGAAAAGGGTACATTACCTTGGGCAGCAATGTATTTTCTCGGTTCTTTGAAACCCTATGATAGAAAGTAATATATTGTCACTCTGTATTTAACTACCAAGAGATATTAACACGAGTATATACTCACCAAGATAAATCAACAACAATCTCATTTTGGACATAAATAATATAGTTAACAAAAACCACTCACATCAATATGGCTGGCATTTATGTAGTCGGAACCTGGATCACCGATGATCGAAGAGAGTTCCACACGGTTATGGTCATCTTTTCAAGCAGATAATTAGAAGCAAAGAAAAAGAAGAAGATTGTCTCAGAACTTTCAATTTGGCATTGTACCAGGAAGAATACGGGGCTTAAACAACTGGCATGAAAAACTTAATTGGCAATGTCTACTTACAAGGGAGGATATCAACATAACGGTTTTTGTTCTGATTGTAAGGTTTGCGTGCATCTCTTATAGGGAATTTATTGAAAACTCTGGGGATGCTCTGCAAAGCAACAACAACAACATTCCACTTGAATTCATTTATTTACTTTATAGTTTGCCTTTCTTGCTGAGATTCAAGTAGGATTACGAAATTAAAAACAATGCAACAGCAACAGTATGAGGGCTAATAAACAGTCTAATAAGACTGGATTACAAAGTAAGAAGCCAATATAAAGGTATGGAGATGTAAAATGACCTCCAATGCAATAAATATATATATATATATTTTTAAAAAGCAAAGTAAGAAGCCAATGCAATAAAAAACAGCGTCAAATATGACATGAGAAATGCAAAAACTGGATGACAGATATTGGAAAATAATGCCGTAAAAACAGTGCCATGAAACAGCCTTGTCCCTTTGTGAAAACACTCTTCTGAACAATTCCATTTTACTACAGCCCTATTCCCATTATAAAAATGCCCTCCCGAACAATTCTATTATGCACATTCTGAAGAATAATAGAAACACGGGAGACTTCTTGCCCCCAGAGGTGTCACAGTGGGGCATATCAGGAGAGGTAGTCTTGCATAAATGTGGGTCCTTGGCCCACATACAAAGAAATGGTGTGTCCAATCATTATAATGATAAATGCAGAAAAATGGATAGTATGCAGTTTATGATCATTTAGATAATCATTATTTTAATTATTTAAATTATTTCTGTTCATATCCTGCACACTGTTATGAGACTATAAATCCCTTGGAGACATGTGAAAAAGTTACACAAATTGTATTCACTACAAACTAACCAAAACTAACTTTCAGCATATCCAGGGATCACCCTCCCAAAAAAAATCCATTTGTGGTGGAAGAAGTCAACATGTTGCACAATATGCAGAAACTGTTTCAAACATATGGCATTATTTTTGGTATTTGTTTTTGGTATTTGAGGTATTCCTCCCCAAGTACATATTTGTCTATGATAATAAATGATAAACTGTAAACTGAACAAACAATGTGGGAAAAGATAAAAAAATGCTCAAAACGAATATGCACATAATATTTTTTAAAAATCCTAAAAATTGTGGCCTGTATCCAACCCTGCAGTTTCTCTAATAGAACAGCATTTCCATTTGTAGAAGAGGTGGCAACAGCTTCTACTGGTTCCCTTTTCCTGCTGCACACCCTGACTTTGCCTACTATACTGTTCCTGAAGATCCACTGACTCCGGGCAGCAAGATTTGGGGGGAGGGGGCTCAGTGGTCTGCAGCAGAAGAGGAAAACTGGAAAACACCACTCCTGTACTGTGTGTGCATACACCCCTAAAACAAACACATATTGTCCCATAAATCTTGGTTTCTAGGACTATTTTGTTTGTTGCAGTTCATAGGGTTGGATCCAATCAGGTTTTCCATTGACAAAAAAGGGAGGAGGGGGACCTTTTGACTACTGAAAATGCTATTCTGGAGATGATGGGGCCCATGTGCATGACATGGGCTGCAATGAGGACTGGAATCAGGTGATAAAAGCTGGTTGGATGCAACCAGTAGAATGAATGGTATGCTAGAAATGGTGGGATGCTGACAAATTAGGTTAATGGATGCATCCCCTCATTTCAGATATACAGTAGAAATCACAATTAAGGAACTATTATGTAGGTTGCCTACTTTGTGTGTGTGTGTAAAGTGCCTTCAAGTTGCAGCCAACTTATGGCAACCCCTTTTGGGGTTTTCATGGCAAGAGACTAACAGAGGTGGTTTGCCAGTGCCTTCCTCTGCACAGCAACCCTGGTATTCCTTGGAGGTCTCCCATCCAAATACTAACCAGGGCTGACCAGGTTGCCTACTTTACTTTTGCAATAATTATGCACCAGATATGTAATTTAAATTGTGGAGTATGCCAAAGAAATATGACATTGTGGAATTAAATTCCAAGGATGGCATAGCTGAAAAGACTTCAAGTAACACAAATGGGCCTCAGTGATTCAGCAAAGCTAGCCAATAAAGAAAAATAGTTCTTCAAAAAGGAACACTTCTTTTGTTAGCACTGAGTGATAGTGCACATACAACGTGGCCATTTGGACAAAGAAAGAAATAGCAACAAGACCATATTTCTTTCTTTTCTCTGGGACCCTCGTATCTTCGGGACCACCTCTCCTGGTATACCCCCCCAAAGAGCATTACGCTCTGCTGACAATAATCTGTTAGTGGTCCCCGGCCCAAGGAGTGTGCGGCTGTCCTCGACCCGGGGGAATGCTCTGCCTGGTAACATTAGGGCCCTGTGGGACCTGAAGGAGTTCGGCAGGGCCTGTAAGACAGAGCTATTCTGCCAGGCCTATGGTTGAGGACGGCCGCAGGTGAGATTAAGTGAGATCAGTGCTGGCCTCCCTACTCCCCACCCCCTCTTTTCAGTTTACGATCTATTTTGAGGGTGGATAGCCGAACCAGTCATGCACTATTGTTTATGGTTAGCATCATCTGCTGCAGTGAGCACTTATATATGTCAACCATCTGTTAAAATTAACTGGAGTTGTTTTATACATTTTATTGTTTGATTGTTATATTGTAAAATTTTAATGTTGTAACCCGCCCTGAGCCCGGCCTGGCCAGGGGAGGGGAGGGGAGGGCTAGAAGTACAATAAATAAACAAACAAATAAATAATAAAGTCATCAGCTTAATTATGTACATGTGATTAGTTTGGAAATATGCCTTTCATTTTATGGAGAATGTTGCTCTTCTAATTAAACTTTCATCCTTGTGGACCATGAACCTTCATTCCTTATCAGGAATCTCTTGTCATCTGCTGTTTCCAGGAAGCTTGAATCTAGAACATCTTGGATTTACAGATATATCTTCCCAACCCCAAAAGAAACCAAAACCCGCAGTTCTAACATAAGGTTGGCTTATATATTTAACAAGGCACCAACCTGAAATTCATCCAGGAAAAGCCTTCCTTCATCTGCTATCTTTCTCTTATAGCTTTCCCATAACAACTCTGCAGGAATTGGCTCTATATTCATCAGTAGCTTTTCATCATCTTTAAAAAAATGCAAAAAAACACATATAGTTACCTTGGCTGTGTTTAATATGCATAATATTAATAATACCCCATGCAACATGCTTAAATGCATGTTGAATGGAGACATGTTTGCAGAAATGTCATCATATGCCTGCATTAAGTCTCTCAAAGTATGCATTTATCCCTACATGCTGATGCTGCAGTGAATTAATAACACAGCTCCTAAAATTAATATGCCCCATGCAACTATACTCTCCAGCAGTGGTCCTCAAACTTCCTATCATCTGGAGAGCTTGACCACTTGTCTGCAGAAGAACCTTTGGCAATCGGCAGAAGAACACAAACCATGCCAATGTGGAACCATTTGGGCATGCTCAAATATGCAAATCAATTCATGCACACCTCCGGCAAAGCCTAGTAGGCCTCACCGGTGCCCAGAAGTAGCTGAGCATGCTTGATAGAACATACCAAATGAACAGAAAAAAATAAGCCATTGTTCTTTCCCAGGGGAGCCTAATCACTGTTTATTCACTGTTTCTGGTCCCTCACAAGGAATAATTCTTGATGAAGAGACCACTCATGAGCTTCCATGGAATGCATGGGACACTTAGAACCCTCTGTGATATATAAAGCAAGCTCAAAGCAGGGCTCTCGGGTATGGTTCCATCCAGGCACTGTTTAGGGCTTGAGCCCCTGACAAGCAGAACTCAAGAATTTGCTATCAAATATTCTGTGGGTACCCTAAACCTCATACTTTGAATTTCTGACAGACAATCAAGTAGTTTCATATCTTGTGCAGAGAAAGCTTAAGGGGTTTGTGGTGGTTCAGGAGGTAGAACAGTGCACAGCAACAGTGCACTTCTTTTCCACAGAGGAGAAAAGACTTTGCAAACTGGCATGAAAAAAAGAACCGAGCTACATTTATTTTTTGTGAGGCACAGAAATAGCCCTATTTGGGGAAAAAGTAATTGAGGATAGACCGTGAGATTAAAATAACCAGGCAGTAAAAAGTGTACCACTCTCCCGCCTGACTGTTGTGCTTTTCCAGTTGAAGATGCCCCACCCTCTGCTTTGTGTGAATTTACCATTCTAACAGCCCATTCCTGAGCCTTTGGCCGCCGGGGATGGCATGGCTGAGGCGCGGCTGAAGTGCCTCCAAAACTTTTCCCCGGCTGCCGAAAGGCTTTAAAAAGCCTTTTGTCAGCTTTTAAATTTTTTAATGGGCCATTTTGCCTCAATGAAAACAGCGAGGCTGCACCAGCAAAAAGCTGGCGCAGCAACACTGTTCTCTCCGGCAGCGAAAGGCAACAGGAAGCTGCCTACTGGCAGCTCTGCCCCCCAGCACGCCCCAGAATCCCCCCCCCCCGGGATGCTGGCATGGGCCTTTATGCCGGTGAGACACCGGCAGAAGGCCCATCTGCCATCCCTGGGTGGCACTACTGCAGGTCCCCCCACCAGTGTCCGTGCCACCCTGGATGGCGTAAGTGGCATGGGCGCCCACACAGGGGACACGAACACTGGCGCAGTCCCTTCCTGGCCTTCTAAGAACTTTCATCCTTGAGGGTCAGGAATGGGCTGTTACTTGTGGGTTGTGCTGCAGCCGTGTACATTTAAGGCCAAAAATAGATAAGCAGAGTAGCTGGAACCAAAATAGAGAAGCAAGTATCTGTCATTTTGAATTTTATAGACAGGTCCAGCCAAGGATGCACTTGCTGCTCCAGGGCCAAGTGTGGAGAGGAGAACGGGGGCCAACAACCCATTAGTGTAACCACTGTTAAATAAGCAACCTGAACAACACAACATTAATTGGAACAATTTCATTTGGAGAAAATTGGCCACAACTTAATGGCTGAAATGCATTGGCGCGGCATGTGGGCTGAATCAATGACATCATTCGACCCCAATGCTCCTTATGTCATCCTACTACCAGCAAGCCCACTGGAGTAGCCTAGGGATGGCGGAACAAGGGTTTCACCTGGACATGAGGGATTTGGTGATTCCCCCGCCACTTGGGAGGAGGTCGTTTGAACAGCCCCTGAGCTGGACATGTCCTACCCTAAGGCTCCCCCGAAATCCCTTAATGGGATCCCCCAATGGGGGAAAGGGGGCACGCAGGCTGCTTTCCCCGGAAACTGATTCCAGCCCCATGCGAAACACAACCCAAGTTGTGACAATTAACAGTACCATTAAAACATTAAACATAGGGAGGGAGGGATGGGCAAAAACAGAGGCAAACTGAGAAGTAGGCAGCAGCGTGCCTCCTTATAACCTTCCTGGGTGTACAGTGATTTTATGCCAATAAAGGACGATTTGAATGAACCTTCCTGGGTGGACCAGAGGGAAAACCCAAGCTGAGCCTGAAGAGCCAGGGTGGCTAAGCAGTGAGCTGCCACTCTTCCCCCTGCTGCCACATGGGAGCCAGCTGGCTCTGCAGCTTCCCCTTGGCTTCCCCTGCCCTCCTCCCCCCTCCCAGAGTGGCAAACTGGGATCCAGGCAAGCACCTGGAACCCACACCTACAGTCAGAGGTCAGAAAGAGAAAGGAATACAGATGGAGTTCTTATACCAACTAAGGGATAAAGAGGAACCAGACAGATTCTAGGGAGGAAATGTGTTTATTGGCTACTCAAAAGCCCAGAGATAAAACCGTCCTATGAATTCTGTGCCGTTATTATATATAGCTGGCCCCATCAAGAACTCTGCTTCAAGGTTAAGTAATCCTGCATTGGCCTTACAATGAGCTAGGTAAAAATCCTTTTGTTGCATGCACTTTCCAACATTATAGCAAAGGAATTCCTACCTGGAAGAACAAGCATCACAGATTCATCTGGATCTCTGTAAGAAATATGATCATTGATTAATGCTAAGAACAGTGCTCTGTGTTGCTGAAGCCTTCAGCAATCAAATTTTAGATTACTGCAGTTGAGTTTGGCCCTGAGACCTTAATGATGCCTGGGTTACTTTAAAATGTAGTTTGCTCCAATGCCAGCGCAGTAACAGTAATGAAGATGGTAGTGTGTGGAGGGCAGAATGACATCGCTCATTACCATGGAAGCCTCACCTGGTAGGTTAACACTAGCATGGCAAGGAACCATATCTTTTCTCTTGCCCATGTGGATCCTCCATCTAGAAGTTTCCAGAGCAGTGTGGAACTGGAAAATGGGGGAGAAACTCCCATATCAAATCTAAGCCTGCATCTCCATGAGAAAGTTGTGGCCTTCTCATCTTAGTACATACAGCAAAGAAAGAAGAGCATTACCTTGATTTCTGTTTGTTAAGGTCGTAGATTTTATACAGAACAATGATTAAGGCCGCTGTTGTCACAATAATAAGGAATGCCAAAAATATAATCAGGGCGTCAGAGTCATCTGTAAAATTAAAAACCACAGAATGGCAGCTAAAGAGGAATGTTCTTAAGAAAGGTCAGCCAAAGTTAGGACTGTTACATATCCCCCCATAAATGTGTTCAGTAGTCAAACTTACTGTGTACAAAGGGGGCAATCAGAAATGAGCTGATCACTCTGTATGTTCACTTTGTGCCAAGCAGCCATGAACGCCTGCCAAAATGGCTTGCATCAGACTGTGCATGCGCATGGATGCTCCCAATTCAACTGACTGGCAGCCATTAGCATCACTAAGAACTACTTGGACAACCACTAAATGATTTATTTATTTATTAATTACAGATTTATATGATTCATGAGTGATCTGATTGCCTTTTGTAACAATTGTCTGCTGAATAGAGCAGTTACACAGGAAGGATGGGGGGTAGTAGAACTCAACTGGTCTGCGTGAAAACACACTTGTGCAAAAGACGATTGTGCTGCACTGCATAGTTAGGAAAACATACAGTGAAGCAACCTGCCAAGAACAGATCAATGAACTACTGATCCAGTCATCAAAAAATCAGATCTCTTTTTGAGGCCAATGAACAGGATGCAAGTCAAATCAGCAGGTGTTCAAGCATCTCTAGCCAAAGTTAATTCTTTAATATTACAGAAAACCGTTTGTGTTAGAGACTCTGAACAGGTAAATGAAATTGTTCAGTAAATTAAAAAGAGTGAGTTAAGCTTTAACTTACATTTGGTTGTTATTGGAACACGAATTGAATCTGACTTAAAGTATCCATTGAAAGCAGTAATCTAAAATAAACAGGAGTAAGTATGCATTTTATTACTCAAGAGAGCATCGCCAAAGAAGAGTAATTTTGTACTCTTTCTGAAATGTGTTTCCTACTTTAACCAAAGTTGTATTTCATGAACTTGAAACTTAAGCCAATATTACATTTAATATTGACTTCAGTGAGGGGAGATATACTGTATATTCTCGAGTATAACCTGAGTTTTTTAGCCATGATTTTTGGCTTAAAAAACTCACCTCGGCTTATACTCGGGTCAATACGGTAATTCGCCTGCCGGGGCCTCTCCCAGCGCGCTACCGCCGGCCAGCTGATGGGCGGGCTGTCCCGCCTTCTCCCCCCACCCCACCCGATTGCACCTTCTGCGCGGTGGCGGCGGCGGCTTCTCCCCCCCACACCCGATCGCGCCTTTTGCGCGGCGGTGGCAGCGGTTTCTCCCCCCCAACCCCACCCGATCGCGCCTTTTGCACAATCGCGCCTTCTGCTGGGCGGCAGTGGATTCTTCCCCCCCCACCTCCTCACGCCGGTCCTCCCGCTAGCCAGCTGATGCTGCGGGGCCTCCTGCGCGCAGGGAGGGGGCCGTCGCCTGCCCGCGCGCCTTCCCTGTGGGCCAGGAGCGGCCTGCGGGGCCTCCTGCGCACAGGGAGGGGGCTGCCGCCGCCGCCTGCCTGCGCGCCTGGAGCCCGGTCAGGTAAGCCTGCGGGGGGGGGGGAGGGGGTGCATTTTCCCCTGGGCTTATACATGGGTACCTAATTTTTCCCCATTTTTGGGGTGAAATTAGGCACCTCAGCTTATACTCGGGTTGGCTTATACCCGAGTATATACGGTAATTGTAGGAAAAAATAAGTACAGTTTTCTGCTACCTTCCAATGATTACTGTTGAATTGTTTATCATTTAGAAAGGGATATATATGGGACAAGAATGAGAATATAAGGAAATGGATATTCAGGTGGGTGTATACGGTAAGATTAGGACACAATAGTCTTTTAGGCAGAGTTACCAAAGATCCAGTCCTTTTATATTACTGAGGCCAAAGTGAATATGGCAGTTCCACTATGAAGGTCCACATGTATTCCAACTTGTATGCAAAGCTGCTTTGCAAAACATTGATCAAACTCATTTTAAAGTTGGAAGGATCTCCACAGATGCACCTGGACATGTGACAGGCTCCTGGAGTAAGTTTATAGACCCATCCAGCAAGGGAGATCCATAAAGGGAAACTGGCTTATGCCCATGAATCTGATCTCTCTCATAAAGATTATCTCATAAATGAACTGTTTATGAGGACAGATCTCTTCTGAGTAAGAGAATATCCAGTAAGAAAATGGAGGTCACATTTAACTCCTCAGCCCAATGGTCATTCAGAGAGAATTCCTTCCACAATACAATTCTTGAGGAAGATTCTTATCTGAACATTTACCTCCTCATGTGCCTATATGTGAATAAACCTATTTGCTCAAGGAACAATACTTGCCTCCTCTCTTACGCTCACCCTCTTCAAGTACTGCTTCTCTGCCTTATCTTATGTCAACTGCTCAGGAAGTAAGAGGTTTTGTTTCTGTTGCTATTTAGTAGCCATCTTTCACCTGACATCTTAGATATTGTTTTATTAAATATGCATCTATTTTATTCATGCATTTATATGCTGCTTTTTCAGTTCTCCAGGGATACAGAATATTTATAAAAAATAAGATCCAGACATCAAAAAAGTAGCAAAAGCCTACGAATATGTTAACAGACATTCACCAAATGTAGCGGTGATCAGGGGAACTGAATATTCAACGGACTGTTCGGCTGTAACGACCTGCTCCAATGTGTCCGAATGATGAGAAAAGACAACTGCACTCATGCGATCACATTCTGCTTTGTCTTAGCTGCCACCCAATTTCCCCCCACTACTGCACGCGGTTGCTGGAACCTCTACCTTAAAAGGTGTTCTTGTTAAAAGGTAAACAAATACCACATGGCATTTTACATTCTTAGGTGTCTGTATGTCAGCTCAAGTTGCTGCCCAGTAATGGCTTCTGAGCTGTCTGGATCCAGATAAACTCTTGTATGAAGGAATCACATGTCCTCATGGGAGGCCTCCAATCTCCTTACTGCCTGCCTCCATTAAATACTGAAAGCAACTAAAAGAGATGTTGCTCGGCAGCTGGGTTAAAGTCCGTGCGAGGAGGATGGGCGGGCGAAGAGAAGCAGCCAGTCTATACATAGCAGTAGAGGCAGGTGATGGCTGGTGCCAGTTGGCCTTCCCTGTCCTTCCCTGTCCTTCTGTCCTTCTCTCCCTCATAGGATGCACAACCAATGCATGCATTCAACCAAATAAATCAATAATCTATCAATACACTATTTCTTATTACCTCGATAATAAGGAAAAGAAACTTGTATCTGGTGACAGGCCAGAAAGGGAAAACAAACAGTTGTGCCGGTGGACAACTAGCCCCTTAACCGTTCTAACCATTCTAACACAGTCTTGGCCATTGCTAGTGGTTCCCCAGCATGCTTCAGTCACAAACCACAAAAGTGTGTTTATGTTCCACTTCAAAGAGTGTAAATTATAACTCTTTGCTGCCTTTGTAAAAAACAAAACCCAACGTGCCCTTAGTAACATAGAATTTATTTTTCAGTTCTTTGGACCTAGACCCTACTTTTTAAACTGCATTCACGGGTCTTTGCTTATAATGTTTTCCATAACGTGCAACAGGAAAATGTATTTTGCCTTCAAACCATCGCTGCACAACTGTGTGTGTGTGTAGCAAGCAAGCAACACTTTGCATGCAGATTAAACAAAGCCTTCCCTACCCCATCCTGAACAATTGACAGCAGGGCCAATTCACTACCCAAGCTCCTCAAGCAGATGTTTAGAGCTCCAAACCAGCAGGGGGCAGAACAGCGGGAGGAGGTAGCAGCTGTGAAGTGCCTTTTTTGGCTCCTATGCCATTGTCGCTGCTGCTTGAGGCGACATGGGAGGAGGGCATCTGGGGCAGCTCAGTAGCTTAAGGTGACCCTGACTGGGAGCAATCCTGAGCAGGCCTACTCAGAGGTAAGTTCCATGGTATTCAGTGGGGCTAACTCCCAGGAAAGCATCTTCAGGATTGAAGCCACAATGTTTTCTTTGAAAAGAGTAAATCATGTGTGGAGTTCTGGCTGAGGGATCTGGAAGAGGAAGTCCACATGCAAGCATCCATTGGTGTACATGGTCCTTCAACCAGCTATATAGGGCACATAGAATCATTTCCTCCCATTAATAATTTGCTCCTGACCCTTAACATGAAATGAGTACTGGGAATGTATGAATTGAATATTTCAGAACTGCACATAGAACTGTAAAATAGAGCATTATGATATTTTTTTCAAAAGTTAATTTAAGGGAGTGAAGGATATCATCACAACGATCAGTGTTTATACTTTCATTTAGAATTCAGCAACTTACGTACTTCAAAGACATATGTTGTCAGGAAGGAAAGGTTTAAATCAAAGACGCATGAGTTATTTTCCTTCTTCTCACCATCCCACTGCACTGTGTATGTTATGTTGGGTCCATTAATCATGTTTGGGCCTTTACATGTAATCCGAACCTCATTATTTTTCCCTCGTATGAAAGCTTGTGGATCTTCCAGAACTGATGGTTCTGTATAAAATAAAAGTAAGTTCTATTAAAAGAAGTGAATAGTAGCTTGCATTACAGTATCAATGCTTTCTGATGAATCCAACATTTACTTTACATGTCCTTTTAACTACCAGGTGAGAGACGGCGTCTGGACTCTGGTATTCAAGCATCGTTGTTTGTCGTGTCAGCTGCTGGCTGGGGATATGTTTGGGGGAGCAGAATGGAGCAAGGGATGGTACCACAATCAATAGCATGTGGGTTAGGATACGCAGGTTCAAATCCCCACTCATGCTGTGGAAGCTTGCTGGGTGACCTTGGGCCAGTAACACATTCTCAGCCCTGACCCTGGCTAGTATTTGGATGGGAGACCTCCAAGGAATACCAGAATTGTGATGCAGAGGCAGGCAATGGTAAACCACCTCCAAATATCTCTTGCCTTGAAAACCCTATGGGATTTCCACAAGTCAGCTTTAACTTGACAGCAAAAAAAGGGGAGGGGAAAATATGGTGGTGAGGGAAGAGCAGGCTAAGTAAGGCAAAAAGGAACAGCAGACATATGCAGACTGTTGTAATGAAAGGAAACATTTCTGTCTGCGGGGACTAGGCTCTAGCAGCTCTAGCAGCTTTCGACCTGTACCTCTCAGCAAATTCCACATCCACTGTGGTAGAAAGAGGTGCCTGTGGGTCCTGTTTCACCACAGAGACTTTCTTCACCAGTTATAGATACCAGCAACATTGATAAAAGCCACCCATAGGTTTAAAGTTTGCTATGGGTTTTGGAGAGAGGTTTGCAGAAATCTCTGAGAAATTCCATTAGTCTGACTGAAACTTGTCTTGCTCTGTTGAATTCTCTTAAATTCGATTGCATCATAGAAGCATAGAGTTGGAAGGGACCACCAGGGTCATCTAATCCAACCCCCTGCACAATGCAGAAAATTCACAACTACCTCCCCCCGACACCCCCAGTGACCCCTACTCCATACCCAGAAGATGTCCAAGATGAAATTCCACAGCTGTTTGAAATTCCATAGAAAGCCATCATCCTTCAACTCAGAATTTCACTTTAGGTGCAATTCAGTGTCAGTTCTATACTGTCATTGAAAGGAAGTTAGAAAATGCTTTGTCTAGGAATGGCGGCCCCACAGCCTGCCGCACCAGGACTCCTGCAGCAAGCCCTATTCAGCTGGGAAGCCGGCGCACCACACCTGAGTGGACCACACCCAGTGCAGCTACTAGCAAAAGGAAGAAGCCAGGGGGACACGGCAAGGCGTCCAGTGGCGCTGCAGCCGCCCCCTCAACAGGGGGAGGGGACGGCAGACAGACAGACAGACGCATCCTCACCCGAGCCGGGCGAGGACACCATTTGCCCCAATGTGGTCACCGAAGAGGCTCAGTGGCCAAGACAACCTCTTGTGCTGCCCTGCCCCTCCCCGCCAGATAGCTGAGCAGTGAGTGAGCCAGGGCGGGGTTGCGACAGGCCTGACACCCGGCTGGGGCGGGGCCTGAAGGGAGGAAGAAAGGCATGAGGGGGATCTGTGGTTGGAAGACCCTTATATGGCCTCCCCTGGGTGGGACCACGGGAGGAGCTGGGAAAAACAGGCTTAAGCAGGAGGCAGGTATAAAGGCCCATGAGAGCAGAGGCCAAGGAGGATTGTTCCTGACAGTTCGGGAGCTCAGCTGAATGGGCAATCCTGGTGGTTACAGAGGGGGAAGACAGTCCTGATTCCTCCTCTGACTGGTCTGAGGCTGAGGAAGCTCCTGACATGGTGGGACAAAGCGGGTACTGGAGGCAAAGACCATGGGGGCTTCTCCTCACATCCTTAACTAATAAATAAAATAAGAGTTGGCACCAAAATACATACGATTCCAGTGTGCTTTCAAAAAGATGACAATTCAGTACAATTTTGTTGTGTGTGTGTGTGTATAAAGTGCCTTCAAGTCGCAGCCGACTTATGGCGACCCCTTTGGGGGTTTTCATGGCAAGAGACTAACAGAGGTGGTTTGCCGGTGCCTTCCTCTGCTCAGCAATCCTGGTATTCCTTGGTGGTCTCCCATCCAAATACTAACCAGGGCCGACCCTGCTTAGCTTCTGAGATCTGACAAGATCAGGCTAGCCTGGGCCATTTTTTTTAATAGTAATTGTTACTATAGCAAAAGTCCAGTTCACTCACATGCCCTTCACCATTGCAACTGCTAAGTCAGAGTGCAGGGATGCATATGTGAGTAGGGTGACAATGTGTGTGTGAGTGGCGATTGTGTTGGTCTTTCCGATAGAAACTGGCACCACATCTATGCCTCCTGCAGTGCAGAATGGCACACTGAAGGAGCTTCCACACTGTAGTATAGGAATGACCCCGAGAGCCATCAAAATGGAAGATGCTCTAGTGTTATTTGTGGAAATTGTCAACATAGCAGCAGCATCCAAACAAAACAAAATTACATTTTAATGCTTAAAACAACAAAAATCTGCTCACAGATACTTTTACATGAAACTGTTTGTATGCAGAATGTCACACATACAACAACATGATGCTGTAACAAATATAGTAGATTTCTAAATTGGGGGGAGCTATTTTTTTTCTAAATTTAGCACAGTATTAAGTGAACACAACTTACTTTCAGAATTTGTTGAAATGTGTAGGGGATATTGCTTCCCAGCGATTTTGTGATTTTGGCTCTTCAAAGTATATGCCCATACAGAAACAGTATAATTTGTGAAAGGCGTCAGTTCATCCCAGAAGTGACTGGTGTTTGAGGAAACATCTGTTTCCACTGTTTTCACTGCATATTGGAAGAAATTATTAGAAATGAAGGGGAAAGAATACCAAGACCATTGATGCACACAAAAGATCTCTCTCTCTCTCTCTCTCTCTCCCCCCCCCCCCATTTATGCAGGGGAAATTTGTGCTGGGTTTGGTGCTCTCTGGGTTTGGTGTTCTGATCTGAGTTATCAAGACCCTATGCATAAGGACTTATAACCTAGAAGAATTTCCATGAGCACCAGGAGCCAATTTCTAAAATTAAGAAATCACTAGTGAAAATGCAGACCATCAGAGTCCCTCCCCTCTGAAAATGTAATTGGCTGTAAAAAAATATTTTTTTAAAGACATCACCAGCCCCGGTCAGCCCTGCCACGGGATTCTTGCATTTGATTTTTTTTTTTTTTAAGTAGCCATGGAAAGACGACTTTACACGAGGATTATTATTATTATTATTTTTTTAAAGGCAAAAGCAAAACAGAGATGCGCAAAGAAATGAAAATCTTTTTGGGAGCGGGTAACTTGCATCTCCCCCCTCCCCCGCTCCATTCCCAGATCTTAACACTCACTGCTGAAACTTTTCCTGGCTGCTTTTCAGATTCACCAGTTTCTCTGCTCTGCTTCTCCTTTCCCTTCCTGCCTGCCTGCCTCCTCTCTCACATGGGCACTGTGGTGCCCCCAGGATGAGAAGAGAGCTGGCAAGGGTGGGTGGCGCAAGCCTGAAAGAGGAGCAGCATGAGGAGGCAAGGGTCTGTGAGATGGCAGGGGGAGGAGGAGAACGGATGCAGTGGCGGCCATGGGGCAGGAAGCCTCCGCCAGGGAGCCACAGCTTTTTCTTTCTTTAACAGTGCTATTTATCAATAAAATGCTAGCTATATATAGTTGCACTGGAGAGAGACAACAGTAGCAATGAAACAGTAACACATTCATGCAAAATTTAGGTAAAATTTACTTACAAGTTATAGAACTGATACGGACCATGTAGCCATGAATAGGACCATTCGATTCATTCCTTGGCTTCTGCCAGTGGATTGAAATATTTCTTGAACGTTCTTTGTATGTTACATTTTCAACTGGTTCCGGCACTGTTAACAGAAAATTAGGAGAAAATGCACTTTTAAAAGCACTGTATGACTATCAGAATGACAAGTCAACAGTTAATAAGACACTAGCAATAATTTTTCCAAACTGCACCTCCTTGGTTTTCAGTGTAGGCAAGATGATTAGAGAGAAGAGATAATTTGTGATCTATCTGGATTCCATCACTCTCTCTGGACAATCTCTCCGGGAGATTTCCAAGTGTGACTGTTTGTACCTGGAGTTGGACTCCAAGAGCAAATGAGGGATTCTGTTAGTATACCACAGCCTCCCAACCTGACCTAGTTAAGGTAACCTTAGACTTGGTTTTAAGGACCTTCAGGCTTTAGTCCTGGGGTTATTCACTATCCCTACAGAGACCATGTTGTCAAGGATTATTCAAGCTGCCACAACTGTCTTGAAATATAACTGGTTCTACACACATTGGAGGTCAAAGCTGGGCTCTGATATGCAAATGTCCCAAAATGTAAATGGTTGTGCACACATTTCAGATCACAGCTTGGATCTGATATTCAAAATGACAAGGCAAGCGGAGGACGAAGGGAGAAATTTTCCCTTATCATAAATGTACCAGTTCTTGAAAAGGTTTAAACTTAAATGGCCCTGTCTTGGCAGGATTTGTTAGATTCGTCTAATCCCAAGGCAAATGGATCCAAATGGTTTTCTAAAAGCCTTCATAGAGTTTCCTGTTGACCTGGCTAGAGCTCAGCTCCAACCAAATATAAGCTAGACCACTCCTTCAGGTTCTAGTGACAGCGGTTACTGGTAAAGAAAGGATATTATTCAGCCATCACTGCATTAGGACACCACTATCCAGTGGGACTTTTCTCAGTGGTACATGTCTGCCACCCCAGGGCAATTTGCATGTATCCTAAGCATGAATCTGTTATTTATTTGCTAGTCCCTGACCTGATGAAATTCTTTGCATTCATTCCCACTTGGGTACCACTTCAGGCAGTGCAATTGCTGGGTATAACCAGGGCATTATCATGTCACTTTTGACCAGATTCATTACAGTTGTTACAACCTGAGGGTATTGATGGAGTGCTTGAAGATGTGCAGTTTCCCACTTGTTTTATCAACTTTTGTCCTTTTAGCCACAGAGGAGTGCCCATTTGGGCCTTGGAGGGGATAAATGCTCACTATGAAAGAGGATATGGCCTGTTCTTTGATCCAGATTATTGTTCCAACTATTAACTGGTTACATACTGCGTCTAAAATCTATATTGAAGTTTCTGAAAGTTCCTTACCCCAAAGACTTAACTACAGGTAATTTCACGATATGTACAACACCAGAAATTTACAAGAATCACATCTCCAGGCAAGCATCAGATGAATGTAATAATGATACAGGCACACCTTGCTTTATTGAGCTTCGCTTTATCGCGCCTCATAGATCCTGCATTTCTGAGCAAATCTATTGGCGCCATTTTTCCAACAGTGCTTGATCCGTGTCTGTGTCACATTTTGAAATATTTCAAACTTTTTCATTATTATTACAGTACATTTTTTAGACGTTACGCTATTGCACACTTAATAGACTACAGTATCATGTAAACATAACTTTTAAATGCACTGGGAAACCAAAAGATTTGTGTGACTCGCTTTATTGCTATATTTGCTTTATTGCAGAACCGAAGCCGCAGTATCTCCAGGGTATGCTTGTATATGTAACACAGGAATGTTACATAGAACTCTTACTCTATAAACATTATGGAACATTTTTTTCTGAATGAATATTCAATGGGGGAAAATTGTATAGCACTTAATGCTTTATTTTAAAGATTAGCAGAAATCTTTATTTGTGTGTCTTCAATCCAAGCCTAGTGTAGAAAGGAATGACCTAACACAAAAATTCTGAATTAGAACTCATAAAAAGTTTAAACATCACAGCACATCTGGGCCTTATACAGATATGTTGGTTTCCTAACTTAGTATAGCTGGTAACCCAACCTTTACAAATGTTAACGGATTCTTATCATGGCATATTATGCTGCAGTACACTGTACTCCATCTTATGCTTCACGCTGAACCTTCCTGGAAAGGACTTGTTTGTAGACTTTTATCTCTCTGCACTTTTATCTCTTTGTAACTGAACCCTACAGGGAGCTGGAACTTGTATCCTCTCTTGTAATTGTTTAAGCGTAACAACTATGTTCTAGTGTAACAACAACATGGATTCATTCAGTCTGAAGTACTTCAAATCTTTATGTCCCTCAACTCATCTTTGCTCTCAACCCTTCCCCACCCACCCCGGGACTGTGCTGACTGTGTGAAAATTTCATTTCCTATAATGTATCTGAGGTCTGACTCACAAAAGCTTATGGTGAAATAAAGTTGGTTAATCTTAAAGGCACCACTTAATTTCTGTTTTACTTTGCGATAGCAGACAAACATGGCTATTCATTTGGAAGTCCTTAAAAACGAGCAAAGCATCACAGTCATTCTGCAGATGCTCTAAACATAAGGTACGTCTCCATTATTTCTCATCTATGGATGTATCTTTTACAATAATGAGACATTTATTTCCTTATTTCTGTACATCACCTTTTCACTTGGAAGTCTTCAATCTTCTTGGCCCACATTATCTGTTAGTATAGTGTGTATATGTATATAAATATGGAAGTCATAATTATCCTGACACTGCAATCCTATGCAAACTTACCTGGCAGTAAGCCCATTTAAGAAAGTGGGACTTACTTTTGAGTAAACATGCATAGGATTGCATTATTAATTTCTTTTAGGATGTACATGACGTCCATACCAATGCCATCCTTGTTATGAAAGTTGCTTTCTGGGAAGTCAATAAGTTGTAAAGCACAAGAAATAACTTTGATTTACTCACCTCCAAAGTCTGTCTTTATGTGAACAGTTTTGCTGTTCACTTTCTTGTTTTCAAAAATTATTTCTGATTTGCAGATATAATTTTTGTTGGGTGATAAAGACAGGATTTCACAAGTACTGCCTCCATTTGACTCACTGTTTCCAGCGCAATTTGTATTTTGTGCACCTTGGAAACCAGAAATACATGTTAAAAACAAACAAACAAAAATCATTTATCCCTTACTTTATAAAGCTTTATATACACAATTTCTAAATCTAGCAAAGCCTTTTAAAATAATTTTCTACCCTAATTAATTACATATATTGTTATATATCCATGCACAAGATTAAAAACAAGCTCCCAATCAAAGTCCTTTTAATTAGGGTATTCTTCATCAAATTAAGATAAAAATGAAAGAACTATTTAAAAAATCCTACCAAGACAGCAGTATGAATATCTTGCATCATCACAGCCTGAAGGAATATCCCACACTAAGGTAACACTGGAGTTAGTGACACTGTTGGGAATCAAATTGCTTCCAACTGAAAAAAAGAAAAATGAACACCCCATTATAGTAATCTTTTCAGTATTAAGCCTTCACATTTTGAGAGGAATTTTGGATAACATTTTAACAGTTATTTTAAAAAGGTGTGGCCTGGCAACACTCATTAGATCCCTGGTTCTAATGAGAAAAAGAACAGATGCATAAATTTTCTACTGAAGAAATTCCATGCATCTGCATTTAGCCTCAGACTTTACCATACCACATTATTTATTTCTGATGTGGAACCTACACATTACAAACTGTCCACTGTTCTATTTTTTATTTCTAAAATTTATACAGAGCTGTGTGCATGTTCAATTCGCTGCAGATTTCAATTCCTTCCACTAAGACAGATCTTTCCTCCCTCCCTCTGTGTTACCCATGTATATATGTGCATTAATAATGCACCACAAAAAAGGATATGCATGTTCCTCATTTTTGTTATAAAGGTAAAGATCCCCTGTGCAAGCACCGGGTCATTCCTGATCCATGGGGTGATGTCACATCCCGACTTTTCCAAGGCAGACTTTGCGGGGTGGTTTGCCAGTGCCTTCCCCAGATAAAAATGAGGAACACACATAATGGATGGGGGATACACTTCTGGGTAGCAGTGTGTGGGAACAGGATCCTGGGGTATGGGTGGACCATAAGTTAAATATGAGCAGCCAATGTGATGCAGTGACAAAAAGGCTAATGTGATCTTGGGGTGTATCAAAAGAGGTATAACAACCAAATCGCAAAATGTCATAGTTCTGCTGTACCCTGCATTGGTCAGGCTACACCTAGAGTATTGTGTGCGGTTCTGGAGGCCTTGCTTCAAAAAGGATTTGGACAGAATAGAGCGGGTGCAGAAGATAGCAACGAGGAGGATGACCAGGGGCCTGGAGACCTACAGGGAAAGGCTGAGGGAATTGGGCATGTTTAGTCTGGAGAAGAGGCGGTTTAGGGAGGACATGATTGCTCTCTTTAAGTATTTGAAGGGCTGTCAGATCAGGTGACAATGCATTTTGTCAGTAAGGGATTAACACCTTCTGCAGTCTCTTCCCCCCCCACACACACACAATTTCTTCCCAGAGAAATAAACAAAAGGGAGTTCCATGGTTTCCCTTGTATCTTTGCCATCTAAATGGCTAGAGACTGACTTGGGATACTGTCTTCCAACCCTGGAATATATTCTTCCAACAGCTCAGGATTGCGCCTCTTATGTCAGGTCATAAAACTGGGTTTAGGAAGCCAATAATCCTGATTTTTCTCCCATTGATAAAGAATTAGTCTTACCAGGGGGGACATGAATGGGTAGTGACTTGTTACACCCATGAAGAAAATGTGCAAGCATGTTGTAACGTCCGCAGTCTTCAAGTCCAGAAACCGTTTTATTATGCTCATTCCAATGACAATGTTCACAAGTAACACTATTCAACTCGGAATAGTGTGTCGGATCAACTTCTGCATTGACAGAGTGGCCGTCAAACGTATATTCCATCACTGAAAAATGATAAGCATCTAAGGGACGAAAAAAGAAAATGTTGAAAAACTTGGTCTGAAACATTCTCTTGCTTTTTAAATGATAAAACTTGCTTGTGTATAATAATGTCAATTGGGCACTTACAGCTGTTCTAGTGCTGGCATGGATTTGGAGAGTCCCCCCCCCCTCAAATTATTGTTTACAATTGCATTTAGGTGCACAAAACTGTGATCCACCAAGCTGAATGCAGCCCATAAGACAGGTACGGTGGCCTCCTAAAAGCTCAATAATGCCGCTTGCAGTGTTCCTGTGGTGTGAGGTTATTTATTTATTTAACAATGTCTATATTGCCCTATGCTTCTTTCAAGGCAGTTTTCACAATTCAATAGAAAATAAAACAGTTATTTATTTATTTATATTTTACAAAATATATACCCCACCTTTCTATCCTCACAAGGGCCACCAAGGCAATTAACAAATCAAAAACCAAAATGGATGCAAAACTTCAGAGGAAGTATAAATATGGGTCAGTGGGAGAATTTACGGACTAAAGAAATTAAGTTCATGGAATTCCAAACGTTAAGAAAGAATTGGTACAAAATGTTTTTAGATGGTACATAACACCTAAAGACATAGCAAAGGCTAATGAAGACTTTAATGGGAAATGCTGGAAATGTCAGAACACAGATGCAGCATTCTATCATACATGGTAAACTTGTAGGAAGGCAAGAAAATATTGGATAATGATACATTATGAAATGCAAAGAATATTGAAAATCAAATTTGCATTAGATCTTAAACACATGTTATTAAATATCTTACCCAACAATATGCCAAAATATATAATGAATTATTTAGGTATATGGTGACAGTGGCAGGAGTGGTATGTGCAGTAAAGTGGAAAGCAGAGGAGCTTCCAGAATTAATTTAATGGATAAACAAATTAACAGAATATGTAACTATGGCAAAACTAACATCTTTATTTCTGAATTTTATTAAAAATGGAATGTGTTTTTTTACTTTACAGTCAAAAATTCAGAACAGAAATAGAAATATAAGTAACAAATGCTTATGAATAGTAAATGTATTATCAGATGTGAAAATATAATTAGAATACGGAGAAGTGTAAGTCAAATAAAAAAATAATAATTGAAACATAATTTCAAAATAAGCTCCAGTATAATGTTAACAATTGTATTTTTATGTTTATATGTGCATATTTATATGTTTGTGTGGTGTGGTGCTGAAAAATAACATTTCCAAAAATAAAAATAAAAACATACATAATAAAACCACATCTTAAAAACCATTGAACCCAACAAAAATACATCATTAAAACAATTAAAACCTAGCTAAATAATTAATTTTTTATTAACAAAATACAACCCCCCCAAAAAGCACAAAAAACGTCAATACAACACCAGCCACCACCAACAAAACAAAAAACACACAAAACATAAGTACAGTTTAATCATTAATTTGTTAATAAAATTAAAATTAATAATAATTTTTTTAAAGCCTAGCTAAAGTACACATGCAAAGCCATAAAAACAACAAAGAAAACACTGGGCAGGAAGGAAGGATCACTGGGGGAACACCAAACAAAACATAAAAGCCTTTTTACAAACAACTTCATGAATCTCCAAATCTTCCCAAAGCCACTAACTGAAGACATGCAGTATATAAAAGATATGCAGAGTTTGAAAAAAAAAATGTAGAGGAGTCCAACCAAAATGATCAAGGTGCTGGAGCCTCCTTCCTGTCAAGAAAGGCTAAGAATCTGGGACTTTTCAGTTCAGAAAAAAAAGAAAGAAACCTAAGGGGGTGGGGGTGGCATGGCAGAGGTTTATAAAATTATGCATAGGCTGGAGAAAGTGGATAGAGAGCACTATTTCTTCCCCTCCCATATTACTTGTGGGAGCCCAGTGAAGTTGATGGGCAATCATTTCAGGACAGGAAAAAGGAAGAGTAATTAAATTGCAGAATTCCCTGCCAGTGGACATAGTGATGGCCATAAGCATGGATGGCGTTAGAAGGGTTAATGGAGGATAGGTCCATCAATGGTTAATGGAGGATAATGGAGGTTAATGGAGGATAGGTCCATCAATGGCTACTAGCCCTGGTGACTAAAAAGAACTTTTATACTAACAGCCAGCAAACTTCTAAATACCAGTTCTAAGAGGCAACATTAGGGGGTGCCTTGGCCTCTATGCCCTGTTGTTGGCCCTCCAGGGTAACTTGTTGACCACTGTGTGAAACGGGACGCTGGACTAGATGGACTACTCATTTGGTCAGGGCTCTTGTTATGCTCAAATTATTTTTAATATACACATGCCAGAAAGGGTGATGCTAAAATACTGACATTGCTCATTACCTATACTAGTCCTGCCACTGAAGCCAAAAAACATTTCCCTATGTCAGATAAACAAGGTATCTCCAGAGACATATGAGATACTGGGGGCGGGGGGAGCTATCATGTAAATATCTATACAGATACAGGTCTTGTCTAGCATAGGTCCTGTGTATTTTAGTCAACTACCAACTGGATTCCAGAATCTTGTAATTTGCAGAGAACATATTTTGTGCATGATGTCTTATCTGTAATCAGATAATTCTCAAGAATCATCAAGTGCTTCCAAATGGGAAATCAGATTTAGGTTAAATTAATAATTCTTCTTCAGAAGGTTGCATTGCTTCTTCAGGAAAACATAAAACTCACCACAGTCCTTGGGAGTAGTAGCGGGTACTGTAAAAAAAGAAGACAAACTGTAAGAAGGCAATTGGCAGCAAACATCTAAAAATGAAAAGAAATATTTACTGTTGTCATATTTAGACATTGTATACTTTTTCATCTTATGGTGATTGCACTCTTTTTCTTTGCTTTTAAATGCAGTTAATTATATATTATGTTAATCCTGATATTTCAACATGAGCTATGAAATATTTACACAGCATGACCCACACGCTCTGCTGGGATCTATGCAACTAGTCCCCTGGGTCCAGTGAGGACAGATAATCTTTATCCAATCCATGTACAGTCTCAGATCAGAGATACAATTATTTTCCAATTGGAAGTAGGATTGACAGATCCAAGTTGGGGAACTCCTTGATACTTGGGGGTGGAGCCTGGGGAGAACAAGAACCTCAGTGGGGTATGATGCCATAGGGTCCACCCTCCAAAGCAGCTATTTTCTCCAGGGGAACTGATCTCTCTGGTCTGGAGATGAGGTATAATTCTAGGGGATCCCCAGGTCCCACCTGGAAGCTGGCATCCCTAGATGGAGCTGGTTGAAATGAGTCTCAGCAGCTGTAAGAACTCCCAACAGTAGGTACCATCAGCATATTGCTATGGACTAGGAGCTGTTGCCAATTCTCTAAGGATGTCCAGCAGATGTTGTACAGCAGTCTAATTTGGATTAGGATTGCAGCATAGTGGGGGAGGGGATTGACGCCTCCCCACCACACTATTTTCAAATTCTGAACTATCTGTAGGCAGCCTCTGTTTGCCCTGATCCGGTCATCTGGAAGGCGCCGTTCACCTGCTGCATACAGTCCCTTTTCAGAAGTGGTATCAGAAGACCAGACATGTATTATTTGTTTATGGGCTAGGTAAAACGGCTAGAAGCTAGAAGTATCAACTGGATTTTTGTTTCTTGTGGAAAAAATACTGACCTTGTCAAAAGCAACATATTATCAATACACAGATTAAATAAACCAGAGTAAAATGTCATCATATCATTACTATGTTAGACAAATACCTAAAGTTCAGTATCATACTTGTCCAAAATCAAATAAAATCTTCCATTATTGCAAAATATCTAAACTGATCATTTGAAACGGATATTTTCCCATATTTACTCCTCCCCAATTGACTAGAGATAGTGCAATCTTGAAAGGGGGGAGTTGGCTTAATAGCCGACGTGACCCCACAGCCACACAAGTGCCCAGTTATCTTGGGATAACGGGCACTTATGCCGCCGCGGAGGGCATCCCCTCAGGCCCCAGGATGCCATGCCGCAGCGCGGGGCTCGGGCACCAACAGGGCCTTCAGCTGGCATTCTCCTGGAGTAAATCCCTGCACCAGCATCCTGGGAGGCAGCTTCCAAACCCCTTTTGTCCCGGGAACGCCTCCTGGCATGCCGGCGGTCCTGTGCCACCTTTTTAGGTGGCACAGGCTTATTCTCCCCTATGGGAGAAAAGGCCCTTTTCCCTGTTTTTATTTTGGAAAAAACCTTCCACCCCCAGCATGCAGTGGCTGGGTAGCCTCTGAAGAAACTTCTCAGCTGCGCCATCCTGGCTGCTGCAGTTTGCCCCCCCCCCCCAGGATTGGGCTCAGAGAACCCCCTCCCCCAACATTTCCCATCTGTGGTCACAAATCCTAACTATTAATTTTCTAGGTTCTGTTCAACCATACCCCAGTGTCAGATATCCACTGAGAAAATCACCCAAATTAAACCCCTTGAAACCTTGTTTAAAGGTAGGCCAGTTTTAACATTTATTCTCAGTTTCAGGGGTGCTTTGAGAAACTGAACTAGTACATTAACAGCCCATTCCTGAGCTTGGGTGCTTAGGAGGCCCGAGGGGCGTTGCACCATCATAAAAGGCACTTACGCCGGCGCAAACAGCCTGGGCGCCAGTGTCAGGCGAGTTACTCCCGTGACGGTAGTCGGTAAAGGGGGACGGCGCGGCCGTGCCAGTGCAAGGACAGCACCAGTGCCCGAGTGGTGCAGAAGCGGCCGTCTCCGGCCGCGGGGGCATTCATGGGGGCATTCCACTGGCTAGGAGGCCTCCTAAGGCCCTATCAGCCCTGGAACGCCCACTTTTGCCACCGAAAAGTTACACCAGGCCATGACCTAGCGCAGCCCATTGACCACCATGTTAATGCTCCGGACCCTCGTCTCTCCCCCGAGCCCAGGCACTGCCCATCTCAGCCTGGTGTCTCTGGAACCCGGCTAGGAGGCCGGCCAATCGGGCCAGGCCAGGAAGTGGCAGCACCCCCCTGGAGGAGGGACCTCGGAGGCAGAAACCTTCCTCATAAGCGGCACTTCGGAGCCGGCACTCACTTGACAGGTAAGCCTCGCATGGGCCGGCCATGCTATTGGTCTGTGCCGGGGGGTCGGGACTTAGCATTTTTCTCACTCCAACTCCCCTCTCTGCGAGGACTATGCATGGTTCTCACTCCAACTCTCGGGGGGGGGGGGCTTGGTGCTATGGCTCCTCCAGCTGCCCTCTCTGGGGGGGAGCTTCTGTTGGGGGGCCCACCTATGAAGCCGAGCACCATACTGTCCTCCTCCACTCTAACCATTGCTGTTGTTGAGGCTCACACCTGGCCTCACTCAAGAGAGAGACTTCGTGGAAGGAAGGGGTGAGGTCGCCTCTCATCCCTCTCTGTGTTTTTTTTTCAGATGCCGCCGCAGTTCTGGCCAGCCTGGGCACCAGCTCCATGCCACTCTGCCTCTCCCTCACCGCTGATGCCCACACCCCGGCCACGCACTAATCATGCCGCCCTCATTCTCAGACGGCCTCAGGCCTCCACGGACTGCCTTCTGATGATGCTGCTGACGTGCACTACAGCCACGGGCCAGGACCACCGCCATGCCGTTGGAGCTAGACCCATGGTCAGCTGCCATGCCGCCCAGTCAGCTGCCCATCTCCCCTCAGACCCGTCTTTCTCGTTGCAGGTCTCTTCGACGGCCATCCGGCCACCTTCACCCTCCCGCAAACACGCTGTCACAAGGACAGAAGCAGCTTGGCGAGGGAGCACTGCCATCGCCTCCAAGCATCATGGTGGATCTCCGACCCCCTGGCTCCCCCCAACGCCCAGTCTGACACCTGGAACTGCAGCTGTGCCCTACCCTGCCGCTCCCCGCCTGCCCTCTTACCTGCCACTCTCCAACTTATGTTAAAATAAAGTTGTGGTTGTTAATCCGGCAGCCTGCATAGTGCTTGGGGATGGGAGGGACTGGCTGCCCTGGTACACGCGGCCCAGCCAAGGGATCCAGCATCACGCTGGGAATGGGCTCCTCACTCTCGGAATGCGGTCCCCATCAACTGGGGGGAGGCGAGGGAGCACATGTGGTGGGTGGGAGCCCTGTCAAGAGGGGACGAGGGTGGAAGGGGGGCGCGATCAGCACTGCAATGAGCCTCGACGCCGTGGGTTGCTACTACTGAGAGATTGCGGCTGCCATGAGCCTTTGCAGCCACCTCATTTACATGTCCAATGATAGCGGCCTCTGACTGGCCATACGCACCCACCCATGCATCTGGGGCATGCTGACCACCCACCAGGCTATCGTCTATGACCTCGTGCACACCTGGGTGCCCCTATCGCCCGGGTCCACCCTATGTACGGTGGCCCTCTTGTGCTAGCCATCATGACCCCTTCACCCAATAGAAGGCAGTCGGCTGCGGCTCTTTTGTCTTCACCATCTCCTCTGTCTTCACCATCCCCCTCCTGTGTGTTCTCCACCTCCCCAGGGCCAGGTGCCTCCCAGAAAAGATGCTCTGGCAGAAGGCTGCGGCTCTGGACTCATGACTTGTTGGTGGAGGAGGGGGGCAGGTAGGGACACCCAGGGCATACATGGCACTCGTCTACCTGGAGGGATGTGGCCACCCGTTGAAGGGGCCCTTTTTATCCCATCACGGCGGCCAGCTCTTGGTGGCTATACTCTTGTAAGGCTGAGATTCAGCGGCTGGCCAGCTCCAACAGTGGCTACAGAGCCAGAAAGGAGGCAGAGAGGACATGGGTCAGCGTCGGTGCACTGGGAGCTCCCAGACATCTCCATGGACATCTGCATGGAGGCTCCGCTGTCCTTTTCTGCTCGCTCGTGGCCAGGAGTTCCCTCCCGGTGCTACCGCCGCCAGTGGAGAGAGGCCCCCTCACTGCACCCCTGTGCCGCGGACCCCATGACATGTCGGTGTGCCATTCCCACACAGGTGGCTCCTTCGCCACTCATCCAAGCCTCATTGGGTCTGGTTCTCTTCCAAGCCATGTCGTCCCATGCAATTGCTGCTGGGATCCCCGCGTCTCACCCCGGTGGCTGGAAGGATTCAGCTAGTCCAGCTGAATTTCATTCGCTCTTGCAGATGACAGCTGTGTTTTCCCCCCCTCGCATGACCCTTTCCCCTCCCCCCCTCTTCAGGGGGACAACCTTTTACATGGTGTAAAGACAGAGCACAAGACTGCTGTTCGAGTTGCGGTGGCCCCCTTCCTGCAGGTCGGGGGTCCTCCCACAGCCGCTAATGGGGCCGAGCCCCCGGATGGCACAGCTGCCAAGAGGCTCTCAACCCCTGCTTGCATTCGGGGGGGGGGTGTCACTGCCTGCCCCCGGCCCACCCTGGCGCTCATGTCAAGGTAGAGAGTGCTGCTTGGGTGCAACTTGGAGGGTGGCGGGTACCCGTGAAGGGCGTGCTTCTGACACTTGGCTGCATTTCTCCAAGTCATCATGGCTATTTCCTTGACATTCTCCTGGCCCCTCCGTGAGATCTCCCATCCTCCTTCTCCCACCCTGCTCTCCCTGCCTCCCTTGTGGCCTCCGCCCTTCCCTCTGCATTCCTGCCCCTGAGGCGGCCATCCCATCTCACGGCCTGCCTTTCCCATCCCCATTCCGTGGCCTGCCTCCCCCCACCGAAAGCCCTTCCCTGGAAGTTGCCCTGCTAACTCTGCTGGCCCTGGCTTGGCTCAGGCTGCGCTGCAGTGGTCCTGCACCACTGTGCCACTCCTCAACCTCTCACTTCTTTTTAAACTTTTCCCATTTTTTTGGTGCCGCGCACTGCCAACCCCTTAGGAGGCCTCCCGGCTGCACCATTGCTGCGCTGTGGCCCGCCTGCAGCCTCAAGAATGAGCTGTAAATGTCAATTTTTGTCCAATACTAGGATTGAGCTACAGTTCATAATCAGGGCTGAGGCCTGACCCAGATTCTAGGTAGGTTTGCCAACCTCCTGGTGGGGGCTGGAGTTCTCCTGGAATTACAGCTGATCCCCAGACAACAGAGATCAGTTCCCATGGAGAAAATGGCTGCTTCAGAGGGTAGAATCTGTGGCATCACATCCCTGCTGAGCTCCATCCCCTCCCAAACTCTGCCTCCCCAAGCACCCCCCCCCAAATTTCCAAGAATGTCCTATGCCAGAATTGGCAACCCTACATTGCCTGGTTCCATTTTGGGTTGGGCAACTCAAAATGCTACCCAGAGCATGTACAAACATCACTGTTACTGGCTGGGGCTATTCCTAGGGTTTCCAGGGTGCAGCGAGCAACCCCCAAGAGCATTTTGGAGGCAGCACTTCTGGATGCTGGCGCAATGCTGCCTTGTGCCCCTATTTCCTACTGATGGCACTTCAGGCACCAGCAGGCATCCAACCAGGCTGTTAAGCAGTCTTGCACTACAGCTATAAGCAGAAAACCTTGCAAGCTTGGTTCTAGAGATGAACTCAGAATTGAGCCAGTCCTTACACAAATCACATTCCTTTGGATTGGATTTACAGAAAAATGTTTTCGGTCTAAAACAAATTTGGATTGCATACAAAATTATGCATGAATGCTGTGTTAAGATTGCTCTTAAACGTGTGCAGGTTTGTCACCTATTGGGGTTGTGGTGATGTCTGAGGGAGTCTGAGAGATGTTTGCTGGAATGCCAGTGGATGGTGTGATGGATTGCATGGAGGGAGCATTTTTCAGATCATCTGCCAGGGAATAAACAAAGAAGTTAGCATTAAGTCTGGTAATAACTATTTAATTATACAATATCTCCTCATTAATATCAGCAAACAACAATGACTGATGAGAATTATCCTATACAAATAAAATCATAGAATCATAGAGTTGGAAGGGACCACCAGGGCCATCTAGTCCAACTCCCTGCACAATGCAGGAAGTTCACAACTGCTTCCCTTCCCAACACCTCCAGTGACCACTACTCCATGCCCAGAACATGGCCATAAAAAAACCTCCAGGATCCCTGGCCAATCTGGCCTGGAAGAAAATTGCTTCCTGACCCAAAAGTGGTGATCTGCATTACTGTCATCATATAAGAAAGGGCCATGAGAGCCAAACACTGATACAATCCTTCCTGCCCTCCCTTTCATGGTCTGCCTGAATTCACAGAACCAGCACTGCTGACAGATTGCTATCTAGCCTCTGTTTAAAATCTTCCAAAGAAGGAGAGCCCACCACCTCCGGAGGAAGCCTGTTCCACTGACGAACAGCTCCTGATGAACAGTCAGGACGTTCTTCCTAATGTTTAGATGGCAACTCTGTTGGTTCTGGTCTGACCTTCTGGGGCAACAGAAAATAACCCTGCACCATCCTCTGCATGACAGCCCTTCAAGTACTTGAAGATGGTTATCATATCACCTCTGGTACCTTTGAACCCTAAGGATTTAGGACTTATTATTTGACAAAAGTAAGGGGTCTTCCCTGATCAGTTTACCCGACATTCTGAAAACAAAAGGCAGCAATACCTCCTGCAACCGTTACGTAGCATTAGATTCTGGCAAGTGATAAAGTCTGTGGAAGCGTAACCATCTTATGGAATGAATATTAACTTTCAAGCAGTTACCCACTGTGGTCATTACAAAGACTACAGCAAACCTGATGGTGCGTGTGTGACGGTGGCGGGAGGGAGTGAAGAAAGGGCAGCAGGGCTGCTGAGTGTCTGGTTGCTGGACTCAGTATTGAGGACTGCGTGAGAGAGAAGGGAGGAGTTGCTGGGTGGATAGGTTTCTGTAGTAACAAAAGTACAATGGACTTATTACCAGTGGTGGGACACAAAGTTCAAGCATGAAAAAGGTTAACATTAAGAGCGAGAAAAGAGGACCGTAATCTGGATCACTTGCAAAGGCTTCACTCAGGGAAGTAATGTAACATGTTGATCCAAATAACAGTTTGCATGCATGACGAAATTTCATTCATTCATTCATTCATTCATTCATTCGTTCGTTCGTTCATTCATTTCAAACATGTGTAACCCAGCATTCCACCCAATTAGACCCCTCAAGGTGGTACCAGTTTAAAAAAATCTGTACATATTACGCAAGTGATTAAACAGCTGCACTGGCTCCAGCTGGAATATCGGGTCAGATTCAAGGTGATGGTTTTTACATTTAAAGCCTTACATGGTCTGGGACCTTCATATATGTGGGACTGCCTCTCCTGGTATGTTCCCCAGAGGACTCTTTGTTCAGCTAATAACAATCTTTTGGGGAGGGGAGGGCTTTCAATGCCATAAGAGTCCAATTGCCAAAGCGGCCATTTTCTCCAGGTGAAATTATCTCTTATCACTGGAGATCAGTTGTAATAGCAGGAGATCTCCAGCTAGTACCTGGAGGTTGGTAACCCTACTAACCTCCCCACTGTGGTACTATCTTTTTATCTTTTATTCAATCTGTATTTATTCCATCTGCTCACTTTACAGAAGTTTGTGTTTTGTGCTACACTTTAGAGGCGCCTTAGGTAAATTAGGATGATATTTATATGATTTTATAGGGCTATTTTAAAACGTTTTAAAGTTTTTACAGATCTAATGGGATAGTTATTTTTGTAGGCCACTCTGAGCCTGGTTTTGGCTGGGGAGAGCAGGATAATAAGTGGAAATAATAAATAAATTACATACATACATACATGTAAAACCTAGGGCGACCAGGTTGCCTGCTGTCATGGGCAAGCTACTGCTCCCAGCCCCCAGGTTCCCGCTATTGCTTGATGGACCAGCAAAAGCAAAATGGGGGGGGGCACTGGTGTCATGCAACATCACAGCATCCTTTTTGGGTACATACCTGGAAGTAGTGGCATGGCATCATGCAACATGCTAGGAATATTCCAAATCTCTGGAAAATTCTTAGAGTGTCACACAATGCCGTGATGTCACTTCTGGCTACGTGCCTGGTAACCCTAAGTTTTACATATACGTACTGTGTTAAACTCTGTGTAGTTATTTTACCTGTTCTCCTCGAAGCTCCCGGGCTGCCAAGAGCTGACCACCCAGCAATTAAAACAAACAAGAAGGAAGGGCTGTAAGGGAGGGTCAGAAATTCTACAATTCTGTGAATTATCCCTTGCCATTCAGGGGATACATACATACTTCACTCATGTGAGTCTCATAGCTTTATGTCCAGAGATCAGTCAAGGCTGAGGCCTTAATAAAATATTTTACATTTTATTTAACCATATTTTTTATTTCTGTGACACCTTCACAGAATTATCATTCTTTGGCAAAAAGCTATGACTGTTAAAGGGGTCCACTGTACAGTGCAGACACAGGTTTGGAATCTATTCTTTCCTTCATAGAAGTTGTGCGTGTGTGTAAAATGCCGTCAAGTTGCCGCTGTCTTATGGTGACCCCTTTTGGGGTTTTCATGGCAAGAGACTAACAGAGGTGGTTTGCCAGTGCCTTCCTCTGCACAGCAACCCTGGGCTTCCCATCCAAATACTAACCAGGGCTGACCCTGCTTAGCTTCTGAGATCTGACGAGATCAGGCTAGCCTGGGCCATCCACGTCAGGGCTTCATAGAAGTTACTCCTACATTATTTAGAAATTGCCAACTGACAAGGAAAAAAACAGTTATTTCAGCACTGAAATAAATGTTAGTTTTTAAGGTGCCTCTGGCGGCACCTCAGATAGCATCACAAGGATAAAGTAATATGTTGCTGCTTATTTTCTTTATCAACTATTCATGTCAGTGTTTACTTTTTAGGCCTCATAAAATGGCTGCTTCCTCATTTCCTGACTTGTTTTTATGCTTCAGTACACCTCAGTATACATTACAGAGTCAATCACTATGTGTTGGTTGCCAGACTGCATTCACTTTTGTTACTCAAGTACCAAATGCTTCCTGTCACTTAGCATAAGCAAGCACTTAGCACTTGGACACAGGTGCACAAAGCTGACAAAAGATGTGCATCAATGGCTCAAAAAACCAACTGTCTTCTGAGGGAACATGGCAGCCATATAATCTGTACTGGAATACTCTCCACACCAAACCAGTGATGATGTTGATGGAACTGGCAGTAGGCCTGGTCTTGGTAACAGACATTTCAGTAGAATTAGGGGTCTGTTTGGGAACCCATGGTAGACTTGCAGTAGAGCCATGTTTTGCTTTCCAAGTGTTTGAAGGTGAATGAAGAGTGGTGTGTGCAGATATGAAGGAAGGGCCAATAGTTTTTCCTACAGTAAGCAGGTAACGGGGAGGGGACACAGCAAATCAGTAATGCTCAAATCGAGTGGAATGAAACACAACAGCTAACATTACTTCAAGCAGCATAAAGCCTCTGATTGGCCATGCTTACTAATGTAGTAGGAGTCCTTGGCCATTGCCTGGACAACAGAGCAGCACCTTCTACGCTTCAAGACCTAGCATCTCCAGCTCAAACCACTGATAATGTGAGACAAACCTTTCCAAGTCTAGACCAACAACCATATCTACATCCTGGCACTAGTTTTCTTGTTCCCATATATCTATGGCAATTTGTGGCACATCAGAGGGAAAATAACTCTTCAACTTTGCCTGGCGGCCAGTCTCAGCATAGGCAGACAGGCCAGTGCCTTTTTACAGGTATAATACATTTCTTTACTTATGAGCATATGCTAAGTATGGCAACCCTACAAGGATGAAGTGGGACACGGACCCTTTGGCTGCTTCTTCATTTCCTATCTTATTTTATGCTTCAGAACACAGCGTCTACATTACTGAGTTGGCACTACCTGTTGTCTGCCACATTGCATTCCTTTTGTCACCCAAAGAACACCTAACATAAGCAGGCACTCAACAATTGGGTGTGAGTGTGCATAACTGACGGAGGACATACATCTTCTGACAGAAAACAACAGAAACTGTATAATCTGTACAGGAAAAATCCCCCCCGCAAACCTGTGATGTTGCTGATGGAACTAGGGCTGGTTACGGAAACAGACTTTTCAGTAGAATTAGAGGTCTGCCCAGGAACCACTGCTGGAGTTGGGGTGGAGTCATGTTGTCCTTCAGAGATGCTTGCAGGTGAGCGTGCAGTGGAGTGTGTAGGTATGAAGGAAGGGCCAGGACCTGGAACAAGACTTGTGTTTTTTTCTATAGTAAGCAATCGAGGAGGAGGGGACAACAAATTAGCTATGCGAAAATATCTGCTAAGCACTATACAGAGCACAGAAGAAGAGACGTGAACCTTCCTAGGGGATTTAAAATCTAACACCCTAGAACCAGGCTGCATCTCTGTACTCCTTGCTGGTTAATCCAGAATCATTACCAAATTGTATACTTTTGATTCTGCAACTCCCCCCCACACACCATTTCATAATATTACCTGAAGGCTAAACTATATTTTCAAAATAAAATAAAGGTCAATTGAGAAGCATAACTCTTTAATCAGAATCTAAATACAAAAGGAGGATAAAAATAATTAACTAATCAATCCTAGTTAAGACCCTAAAATATAAAGGCAGGTCAAATGTTAAGAGAGAGAAGAAGCAGAAAGATGGGGACAGAGAATGATGAATGGTTAGACAACAGAGAAGGACTCAGATGAGGCCAAGGCAGTTCAAGGATTCTGATTACTGTTAAGTGATTATTTGTGATAAAAACAACTTAACCGAGTCAGTTGAGAGTCTGGAAACATTGCTCTTCAAATTCAGAAAAAATAACAGCTTTAACTGATTCTTATACATTTTAAGTTTTTGTACATACAATTTTGTTTCATTTAAAACTAACTAAATCCTCCTGGGGTGTATCTTCTATTTGCTTTACAAATCAAGGGATCAGTTCAGTCTTTCACTGCTTCCTTCCCTCACCTAGACTGCTGCCCATGTGAGGTTTTCTCTATGGCTGGCTGCCCTCCCACCAGCTCCTCTCTTGTACCCAGGGAGTTGTGCTTCCACAGGACCTTTGCAAGCACATTGCCAACCCAGCACATGATTAGTGTACATCAAATGTTTCCCAGAAGAGGAATTAAAAAGTGTCATCTTACCAACTTTAGGATGAGTTGTTATTTTTGGTGTCGTTGACTCTGGAAAGGAGAGGGAAAAAATCAAGAATGACAATAGTATAGTCAGAAGGACAATTTCTACATTGATCCATGGGGTGAGGAACCTCTGATACCCTTAAGTATGCTTTGGGGGACAAGGAAAAACCTATTCATATTTTATTTAATTTATTTATTTAAAAGCAACACCTAACATAAGCAGGCACTCAACGAAGACCCACACCCTGATCCATACAGGATGGAATACTTCACAGAGTGGCATCTGAGATGTTCATCTGGGTCTCCTGAGTATGCAAGGAGGAAGAGTGTCAGGGATAGAGCTGTGTAATGCACAAAACCTCCCCATCTATACAAAAGGACACATGATTCAGCTGAATCCTTCTTTCCCCCCCAAAAGAGAATGCTTATCTCATAAATGATGGCCTATGTATAATGATCTAAAAAGTATCACATGCAACAGGTTAGTGATGGGAGAAATGTATGTATTCTACACGTCACTTTAGCTAATATTTGTGTCCTGAGAGTTCCATTTGCCCCAACATTTTCATTTTGCAACCCCACCAATCTGAGTAAAAGGTCTCATTTTGATTTTGCTTAGCCCCTGCACAAATTGAAAATTTAATTATATTTTCATGCCACAATCTGCTTTCTGTGTACTGAATTTTTCCATTAAATGTACATGCTCATTAACATGATTTTTAATGAATTGTGTTTCAATGGCACAACATCAAGTAAGAACGCCCTGAAAATGGTATTAAAGAAACAATTGAATTGGGAATACCAGCAATGAAAGTGACTGGAGAAAAAGGCTCAAAATGACAACATACAAAAGCAAGAAGAAATGTAAACAGGGGGCGAAAATGCATGGTCGCTTTATCCTCTTTTAATCCCTGTTTTAACCAGGATCGAACGCACATTAAGCGAAACGCATGCGTTCAATCCTGGCTGAATCCTGGCTGAAACAGGGATTAAAGGATGATAAAGTGACCATGCGTTTTCACCCAGGGATACTCATATTCATATCTCCCTAGTTCTTACTGCAGAGAGATAACCAGGTAACATAAACAATTGCTGCCATTTTGCCCCCCTTCCTTCTTCCTATATTGCTACCTTTGTTCATTCAGTTCTTAGGGGTTTTCCAACTCACTTTATTTTCTGTTCTCTCTCTTTTTGCTTTATCTTTCCTTCTTGATGCTTTACCACCACCACTGTCACTATACCTCTTTCACCAGCTTGCCCAAAAAGAGTCTTACACAGTCCACTCCCAGTTTATATACATCCATGCTCAGCAGCCAATAGAGGCAATGTGATTTTCCTTATTCAAAAGACAAAGTTGGTACCTGAAATCAACATAAGTGTAGAATTGCTCCTTTTTCTCACTCCTTTTCTCCTGCTTCATCTCTTCTTGAGAGGGCTTTCTTTAAAACTACCACCCCCACTGTTAACTTGCATCTGATTATTGAGCCCATTGTTTTGAACCAGTTACTGTTTTTTGTTTGAAGAGTTCAGTTCTGATATACATTTGGCTCCCAAGACATTTTCATTTTTAGGAAATGTTTCAGTGATTCTCCCCCACATTGCCCTTCAGAATTTGGGGTTGCACATTATTTAGCCTAGATTCTGATCAATGCAATAGGAATCCATTATTGCTGCAGTTCTGAATTGTATGCTGAGCCCTATGAATGCACAATCCATCACAGCTTCCAGTTCCTTGAGCCCATTTACATCGATGCAGCGTTTTTCCCTTCTATGTTACTGCTGCCCAAAAGCTATGGGAATGGAATCGGTTCTTGTAGGAAGTTCGCATCAGTAAAACATGGCACACACATAAATTTCACTACAATAGAGGAGAAATGTGCTAATCCCTAGTTCAGTTCTGATGAGGGGGGGGCACTGTAAATCAAATTCAACACTCTGCCCCTAAATTAAAAACTTTAAAAGGGACTAGACACACTTACGAGGGGAAAATCGAGCATTAGTTATTAGACATGACAAGTGGGGACCCGCAACAAAATGTTGCGAAATCTGTTGTAGCTTTCTGCCCCATACCCATTTCCCCTGCTTGTGTCTAATTTTTCCAAAATACTCCTTACCCCACTGCTTCTCTTACTGTCTCCCACAAGCTTATCACTCTCACTCTCTCTCCATGCCCCTCCACCTCATCACTCTCTCTCTTCCTGTTCCCCACCCCATCAAACTTTCTCTCTCAGCATTCAAAATAAAATCTATACATTCAGCCATGCATTCACAATTTAAAAGATTTTGCATTTCACATTTGGGATTAAATAATAATAATCAGTAGCTGAATTGTTTTAGTTCATTAGAATGTACTGTTGGGCTTGGGAACTGGAAAAGGGTCAAATGAAACAAGGTAACTCACCCTTTACCCATGGTATTAAATCAGTGGGAATTATCAGTCTTCTGTACTTAACATGTTTATTAAAGGCAGCCACTACCACATTCACTTTGAATATTTGCTCTTCTTCTTGCAAGTTTTCAAGGCACTAATATTGCCAATGTCTCTTGGTGGGTTTTTTTTATGGCTTACAAGAGTAATATTTGGAAAAAAATCAATAGATGGCACCATAACATCAAAAACTGTAACCAACTGCATGCAGCAGATATTTGCTTCATAGATCATGGTGGCAGTAAGTAACCAGGCTAACAGAAGTGACTTCCTTTAAAAGAACAAAATAAATATGAGAAGGCAACTGATAATTTATCTATCATTTTTACTCTGGTTCTGCAGTTGTGGCCCTTTTAGAACAGGGGGATTAAAAGCAACAAACAACCCGTTCCTGAACCCCACCTTCTCCCCACCTGCAGGGCACCAGACACTGTCAAAAAAAGGACTGGATGGAGAAGACACAACCTGACTAGCATAGGGTTGCCATCCTCCAAGTACTAGCTGGAGATCTTCTGCTATTACAACTGATCTCCAGCCGATAGAGACCAGTTCACCTGGAGAAAATGGCCACTTTGGCAATTGGACTCTATGGCATTGAAGTCCCTCCCCTCCCCAAACCCTGCCCTCCTCAGGCTCCGCCCCAAAACCTCCCGCCAGTGGCGAAGAGGGACCTGGCAACCCCACCTCTGGAGGAAACAGCAGCTTCAGAGGGCAGCTCTATGGCGTCACATCAGTGCTGAGCTCCCGCCCCTCTCCAAACTCTGCTGTTTCCAGTCTCCACCCCAAACATCCAGGAATTTCCTAACCCAGCTTTGCCAACGCTATGACCAGGGCCAATTTTGCAGAGATGCATTTTTTTTTCAGATCAGTAAATTGGGGGTAGGAGGTGGTCTTGGACCAGTCGCTGTCTCTCAGCCTCATTTACTTCGTAGGGCTGTTGTGAGGATAAAATGGAGAATCACGTAAACATTCCTGAGCTTGGTGGGATAAAAATATACTAGACGGGGGGGGGGGGAGTGCAGTTTCCAAAGAGAAAATCAACAGAGCAGCATATTGAGGGAATCTTGGTACCCACACTGAAAACTCACATAGCGGTTTTACTATCACAGAAACCTATTCTGTGCCTCTCGAGACAAAAGGACACACTCTGCCTTCAAGGAAAAAAGTTTGTTATTGTTTGCCACAAGTGCCCAACTTTCCCAGTCCAGTTCAGTTATTTCTGACTTACCAGAACCAGGAAGGGACCAGTTACAACTGTCCAGATGCTTAAGATACTGTGTGTGTGTTAAGTGCCGTCAAGTCACTTCCGACTCATGGCGACCCTATGAATGAAAGTCCTCCCAAATGTCCTATCTTTGACAGCCTTGCTTCAGATACTACTTTGTGTTTTTCTGTTTGTTGTGGTTTATGTAATATATGGTAGAAGGAATGGTGTTTCTTAAAGTGCTGGCTCCCTGGTTGCTCCAGCAGAGTTGGATACAGTCTGTACATTAAGACAGCTGTTAGAAGGATTGTCAACTGGCTGGTTTTCCTCTGGCATGACTGGTTCTAACTGCATCTGGCTGGGTGCCAGATTTTGGGGGGGAGGTTGTATAATGGAGAGATTAGGAAAGAGGCTGTCTTTGTACAGTTTAATGCCTTTTAAAGCAAAGGAATTTTTTGTGTGTGCTGTACCTGTAAGATCTTTGCAGCACTAAGTCTGCTGCTTATTTTCACTTTCAATTTCAGCCCAGGCTTTTGGGTGCCTCAAAAAAACAGCTAAAAAAGGGAATTATCTTTCGCTGCCGCTTCTGCTTCCCTTTCCTTCCTGATATCTCCTCAGCGAGAAAGAGCAAGATGGAGAGTTGTGCACTGTAGAGGAACCAGAGAGAGCAGATTTTCTGCCAGCTCTTCCCGTTGGGTTCTTCACTCTACCCTTTGATCCCCCAGTCTGTTCTTGGGCACAAGGACTCTCTGCATGTTTATCCTACTGCGCTCCACCACACTGATCTTGCTCCAGGGTGGGTGCCCTTACCTACTTTGTATCTTCCAATAGTTAGCAATCCTAGCTGTGAGCTGAGGCCTGCAGGTTTGCTGAACTATGTTTATGCATTTATTCTTTTTTCCCTTTCTTCTGTTCTTAGTTTTGTATATCTCTTACTCCAAATGAAGTTTTGTGGGAGTTCACGTTGCCTCTTGTGTGAAGCTTAAATATGACAATCTTCTGTTTATTGCTGTCATATTCCCAGATCTCAGTATTTTCTCCCACTCAATGTAGGCTTCTAAATGTCATGGAATGTGACTCCAAGCAAAAAAGCATATGCACAGGTGTGTTGTAGCAGTGTACATGATGCATATGCATTACCATCAGATACTGTTGTTCAGTTCCAAATATGTCATTTTAAAAGCCGGTCCCTGTTTGTCAGGAACAGTCTCTGTTCTCTAGTAACTTTCCCCGGAAAACTACTGTGCCAATTTTGCCATTCAGGGAGATATTTGGTTTGACTTTTGAAATGTTTGTTATTGTTGTACACACTTGCACCCAAGTGCTTCATATTTTCTTCATCCTTTCACGTCTTTCTCAGAATGTTGTGGGAGGGTTTGGGGGCTAATGTGTCTTGATCCTTCAGCACATGCATGTACATGCATGAGCATGAATGCAAAACACCAGTGCGAGACTTCTCTTCTGCTTCCTGTCCCACACCAACCTACCCAGATAACACACGTTGCTGTAGGTATTTAAATTGCAGCTGTTCTATAACAATTACGACCAGACCTTTTGTGAGATAAAAACATTCTGACATTTTGTTTTTACACTTCTGCAGCCTACACAAGCCATCACACTACAACACAAAGGAGGCTGAGAAGAAAATAAATTATCTGTTTGGGGAAATCAGAATGCTAAATCTGGCACAACTTCTGATGGCCTTTCAAGATCAGGGCTGGTGGGAAAGTGTCACACAAGATCTTTGGAGTAGGAAAGATCCATCTGACACAGGGTAGGCAATAAGAACCTGGTTAGAAGCCAAATCTGTGTTTAAGCTAAGGGGAAATCATACCCACAAAGAGGTCTCTGTGCATGGATTTCTCCCCACTGCATATCCTAAGAACCACAGCACAGAAAGAGATCTACTGCATCTTGCAACTGAAGTTGCAAGCAGTTGGTACATCACACATATGTGCACACTCACACACCTGAAGTAGCATTCACTGTTTTTTATCAACTTTCTTTTTTAAAGTTAAAACACCATACCCTGCCTCTGAAAGGTTCAAGCTTCCCATGGCAAAAATAAATAAATTATAATGATACAAAGACATTAAAAGAAGAGTAAAACCAATACAGTATAGTCAAGAGTAGCAGCAACACGAAGAGGACACAGTGTTCCCTTAGGCTTTTGGGAAGAGGTAAAGTTTGCATCCTGTTGAAAAGCAGAGTAGTAACGAGCCCCGTCAGAGAGGTCATCCCATAGTTTCCGGGCAACTGAAGACAAGGCTCTACTCAGTGCCACAAATGTACTCTCACCTCACACAGTTGTGGGCACATGAGACAGAATACTCTGTCAAAAAGAAGTCAAAAAGAAGCTGGACTGGTCTGGGAACGGTAGTTTCTGAGACAGTGGGCCCCAGGACTACAAAGAAGCAGCAGCAACTTGAACTGGGCCAGAAGCTAACTTGTAAGAAGAAGAAGAGTTGGTTTTTATATGCCGATTTTCTCTACCTTTTAAGGAGACTCAAACTGGCTTACTGTCTCCTTCCCTTCCTCTCCCTACAACAGACACCTTGTGAGGTAGGTGGGGCTGAGAGAGTTTGGAGAAAGTCACCCAGAGGGCTTCATGTGTAGGAGTGGGGAAACCAACCCGGTTCACCAGACTCGAGTCCACCGCTCATGTGGAGGATTGGGGAATCAAACCATTTCTCCAGATTAGAGTCCACTGCTCTTAACCACTACACCACGCTGGCTGCAGTAACATACAGGCAAACCAGTCAGGCCATTGGTCCATTCGGCTCAGTATTGTCAACTCTGACTAGCAATAGCTCTCCAGGAACTCAGGCAAATGTGATTCCCCCCCCCCAAAAAAAAAAACATTTTAGGAGTCCTTTAAGTAAAAATGCAAGACCTGGCACCTTCTATAGGTGAAATTCAGGTCTCTCTCAGCTCACTGCTGGGGAAAAGGAGAGGGATTGTATGCGAATACATCTTGGTCCTCAGGCAAATACATGTAAATGCACAAGCATGAGTGCAAAATGACAGTGACGTGCTCTGTCACTGAATCATACAACCCTGTACAATGTGCAGTTGCCACAGGATATGTTGAATATGTTCCTGTTTCTCATAAGAACATAAGAGCTGCCTTGCTGGATCCAGCCAAGGTCCATCTTGTCCAGCATTCGGCTTCCAGAAACAGCTGGGTTCTGAGCATTCTCAAGCAAGGCCTGAAAGTGACGTCCGCCCTTTTTTGTATCCAGAATATGTTATACTGCACCTTTACATGGAGATTCTATGTAGCTGTCATGGCTATTCACTCTTGCTAGAACTATATACCACAGCATTTACTTAATATTTTTTAAGTTGCCTAAGCTAGTTATAATTACCTTATTTTGTGGAAGTCTATTTTACAAGGTAAATTTAGTTATGTATTTTCTTTTCCCTGTCCTGAACCTACTAAAAATCGAATTCACAGTATAATCCCAAATCCTAACATTTTTGCTAATGCAATTAACTGCAAAAATAAACACAGGTAAACCTTTAGAGAAACAGATTCAGTTTCAAACAAAAAGTTGGTATATCCCCCCTTTTCTTAAATATTGTTAAAATTTTGCTCAGTAAGGTTCAGATGCAAGCAATAAGAACCAAATTATTAACTGGTTTAAATCAGCAGAGGTCTTAGAAAATGATATGCTAACTGACAGATGAAGGTGGCCCAGTGGAAGATGCCAAGAACAATTTAACTATGGGGACCAGTTAGCATAATATCTGAAATGCTTTCCGCCCCTGGGCCATGCCATACCATGGCATGGACAAGCACAAGCCAAGAGCCTTGACTGTTAAATGTTTGTCCTACTACATCAGCCTTTGATAACATCTTGTTGAAATGCTAGTGACTCTGCATAGCTGCAGTCCTTACAGCTGCCTAACATGTGCCCCATGAAGCCAAACACATCCCATCATCTATGTATGAAACTACTATCGAGTACCCAGGCAGGAAGCAAAAACATAAGATAACCAGACAAAGATGGTGGACTTTGGCTTGGTTTGGCTTGAGGGGTCACAAGTTGCACTGGCCTGCTTTAAACACTTCTTTGCCAGCACAGGGATGCTTCATACCACCAGGCATTTAAGCAAACACTGTTTTGTAAGAAATGGAAAGCATATGCTGGTTGCAACTCTTTGTGCATTGCGAGCTCTCTGTTATCTGATCATCAAGCTAGTACACCAAGCCATTGGTGTAGGTGCTGCTCCTCAGCTACATTTGTGGTTCCGTTTTGTTTGCTTCTGTTTCTTCTTTGTTAGCAGCCTACTTTCAAAAAAAGGAAGAGGGTACAGCACACTGTGGTTTAGAGCTTACGCTTTCTTCCCCTCCCCTGAACAGTGAAACATGGTTACCATAGCACCAGCCTGCTCAAGACATTGGTCCGCTCTCAGGGCTAAACCACAACTTCTCCAGTGCATTTGTGAAGCTTCCCCATTAAATCCTTTTCTACAAATGTACATTTGCAATTATGTTTGGCTCTCCAAGAGACTTCAGAAAACGGCCTCCAGAAATAAAGATGGATCTCAACATTATCAATCAAGTCTTACTTGTGTATTTCAGTGGCTCATTTGGTTAGTGTGCTGGTATAAGCTGCTTAGCAGATGAGCAAGGTGTTCATGTAAGACTGCAGTAAAGGCTTCTGGGGGAAATGGATTTCTGCTTTCAAGCGCACTCCACTCATGGAGAGAGCTGCTACAGTCTGGGACCAGCACCCTTCTCCTATGCTACATCTAAGGGTTACCAAGAAGGGGAGAGCAGAACAAAATTCCACGTCATTCTGGGGGCTCCTGTAGCCAGGCAGATCAAATTATTAGCTTTCATATTTTGTTTGGATTGGGACAATGGAGGTAGAGTCCACAGAACACTTGTTCAGGCACACACTGTAGCTCTCAACAATCCTGGCTCTCCCAGTGTTCTTCAAAGTCTTGACAGCTGAAACACCCTTTTAAAAAAATTAAATTTCACATACTTTCCTTACACCCCCCAAATAAGTGTGCAGGAATAAGAGTCATCTACCTTCAAAACAGCCCACCTCCTGCATTTCTGCATGAGTCATGATCTGGGGGTGCTTCCTGCTTGGCAAGAGGCTAGTCCAGAACAGTGATTCATGCAGTAACACAAGCAGCCTCCTCCGAGGGCAGGTTGCCTCGCTACATTTCTGCATTGGGAGTCATTGCATGATCAATAACATCCTATGCAAAGAGACTGGAATTATCCATTCTCCGGAATGCTGACTTGAAGAAGACCAGAGCAGAGCAGTGGTGAGATGAAACAATCTCCTTCCTAAGTGGGTAGTTGAGGCTTTGAAGAATTAATTAATGCAGTTTTTATGGCACATTAGCAGACATCTTACAAAACACTAGTGTGGCCCAGAAGGTACACTAGGGATTACTGGACATTAGAGCCCTAAAATGCTCTAATGGTTTTATTGTAGCTGTTGCCAACTGCAATTAGGCACTGTGATCACAAGAGTATTATTCCGGTATCCTCTTGCTCACTTTTCTGCTGGCTCCACTGGTCACATTGGGTCCTTTTGCCTCAGCCTGAAAGACAATTATTAAATTACCTTTGCTACCTAAGCTGCTAGTTCCATACAATCAGGTCCTAAACTGCACCTTGGACTGTACGAAAGGGGAAGCCATGTATGAAAAGCTGATGAAATGGATCCTTTTATACCAGCTCTATTAATCCCCTTTGAGGTACCAAGGCACCTTGGGAAATGTCACTTGAGATGAACTAATGTTTGTATATGTTTCTATAACCATCAGGGGAGGGAAGGGGCATGGTATGGCCCAGTCTTGTCAGATCTCGGAAGCTAAGCAAGGTCAGCACTCGGGAGACCACCAAGGAAGACTCTGCACAGGAAGGTAATGGCAAAACACCTCTGATTATCCTTTGCCTTGAAACCCCTTGCTGGGGTCAACAAAAGTTGTCTGCAACTTGATGGCACTTTACACACGCATAACCATTGGACTTAAATGTATGAATGCAGTAGCCAAACAGTAAAGGTAACATGAGAATTGTTTCTCCAGTTTTGCTGTCCCCAGGCACAGATAGGATTCTGGATTTTTTTTTATCATAACTTTGAGATAAGCCATGTATTAATAAGTAAGGTGCTGCAGCCAATCACGGCTCCCCAATGAATGCACCTGTATGACACATAAGTATAATTTTCAATTTTAGGATCTGTTGCATGCAACAAATGCAACATCATTTGTAAAAAAAAAAAAAACAAGGAAAATGAGGCTGCTTAGAGATTGTAAAGTACCTCAACCAGATTAGGAAAGAGGCTGAAAACATTATGGAGCCCTACCACAAATATTGACTGAGGCTGAGATGGGGAAATCAAAATTCTTCATTTCAAAAGTGATATGCAGGGGTCACTACAAATGGATGTCTGAAATTGCACTTCTCCGAGCATTTTATGACTTCCCTATTCCTTATACTCTATGAGAAATGATAGGCATTAGTTTGTTCATGCAAAACGCAATGAACACAGTGTTCACATGAGAAAAATAAAACAGCTTTCAATGCTTCGTTTAAGATTGAACTAAATGCATTTGAAGTCAGTGGCTGTTGACTTCAAAGAGTTCTGACTGTGTCTTAAACAGAAATTCTTGGAGCCTGTGGGAGCAAAGGTTACAAGGTATGGACCGTGGGTAATATTGTTAAGAGAAATTTCAGCCAATATCAAAATGAGTTTAAAGTAATCTCATTGATGTTTCCAAACCTTATTGTCTATTATTACGAACTAGACAAAACATCCATTGTTTTGAGGTATGCACAGATGCACCCCCCCAAGGGTTGCCAGGTGCCCGCTGGTGGCGGACAAACCCCCGGCCATTTACCCCTCTGCCTGCCAACCACCTGAGGGTCGGCGGGCAAATGTGCACATGAGCATGCATACGGCACTTCCGGTTTACAAAGAAAAGCCTCCCGCTGGAGGAGAGGAGGCACCTGGCAACTCTACCCCCCCCCCAACAGGTTTCAGTTGTTCTGGCTGGTGGGTGGGTATTTGACAGGGTGAGGCCCACCTTTTGGGTAAGGAGGTCCTCACTGGAAAGACTTTCATCCTTGCTGTCACCAGCCACACTTTTAGCACAACCTAGGGATGCTAACCTCCAGGTACTAGCTGGAGATCTCCCGCTATTACAACTGATCGCCAGCCGTTAGAGATCAGTTCACCTGGAGAAAATGTCCTCTTTGGCAATTGGACTCTATGGCATTGAAGTCCCTCCCCTCCCCAAATCCTGCCCTCCTCAGGCTCCACCCCCAAAACCTCCCGCCAATGGTGAAGAGGGACCTCACGTCCCTACCACAACTTTTGCCAGCCACTAGCTCAGCCTCTTACTCGTATGTTTTGGTCATTGTAGCTTGTTCAGACGGATGGAATATAAATATCCTATATGCTGCTGAGCATATCCACTGGTGCCAGACCAGATCTGAGGAATGGCTGAAGTTCTTGCCGCAGTTCAGGCAGGCGAGGGGTCCTCAAAATTTCTTGCAGTAGGAGCCACTTAGAAACAACTCTGTTTTGCAGGGCCCACAGTAATTCCATGCTACTTTCCTACTTCCAGGCATAATCTCACATCACTTATCACTGTACAAGCTTATATTTCTAAATATTCCCTATTTATAAATATACAGCATTACTGAGCAACAGGCTGAATTTCAAGCTCGTTTCACCCACTATGAAGAGGCTATTGAGCCTCTCAGAGCTTCCCCCCCCCACCCCAGATCACCCTGTTTCTTTTCCTTCTCCTTTTTCTTCCTGGCCTAACAACCCATTGCCCACTTTGTGGTCCTGACTCACATTTAGAGAACAACTACATTACTGGAGCAAATGCATCTTCCAGATATGAGTACCTGGTGCATACTGACTTGGAACATTGGCCCATCTAGCACAGGATCTACTCTTACTGGCAGCCATTCTTTGTGGTCACAGAAAGATAAATGATTTTCCCAGTCTGTTATCAGAGATTCTTCATCCCAATATGCCAGGGACTGAACCTGGAACTAACTATCCATTCATCCATCCTTCTATCTATTTGTAGGGCATAATGATACTACTTAACATGTATATAGCATTTCCAGCATTCTTGTTGAAACCCTGCACCAGCTGGCATTGTTACCTCCATACAGTAGATGAAAGCCTGAAGCTGAGAAAAAGTGGGTCATCTAGTAGGCTTGTAGCAGACGTGACATGTGTACCAGGGACCTCCCTGAGTACAACTCAGTCACTTCTTTGTGTGCAGTTGATTCGTCCTTATGCCAAGCCAGCCAGCCATAATTAAGCATTTTATGTAGAATTAACACCATGCTTCAGTCTCTTTCATTGAAATCAAAAGAACTAAAATATGCTTCATTTTCACTGACAGTATTTTATAATCATCATTCAAGAACTAATATTTAACAACAGTGTTTGATACTATTATTAAAAGTTCTAGGACTGGGCTGGGTTTTTACTAAACCAGTTCCAACAGTTAAGCCCTCATTAAAATAAGTTCTGCTAGTTGACCTTAGTCCAAATCTGATCATCAAAATCTAGATGATAGCGAACTGCTCTAAACTGAGCCTACATTTCAAACTTAGAATTAAAAACAAAATTTAACAAACAAAAATAAAAACTCAGAATAATATTCTAACCTCACACACTGACCTGATGGATTCTTGATTTCAACATACATAAAGTGTTTTGAACACCCAAGAACTGCATAAATAATCTTAGTAGCTACAGTAATAGCAGTTGTAGTACACATTGAACATTCGTAATCTGAAATGCTCCAAAATCCCAAACTTTTTGAGCACCGACATGATGCCACAAGTGGAAAATTCCACACCTGACCTTATATGGTTCAATGTACACAAACTTTGTTTCATGCACAAAATTATTAAAAAAATATTACATAAAATTACATTCAGGCTATGTGTATAAAGTATTTAGTCTTGGTTTCCATCCCCAAGATATCTCATTATGTATATGCAAATATTCCAAAATCCGTGAAAAGAAATCCAAAATCTGAAACACTTCTGGTCCCAAGTATTTTGGATAAGGGATACTCAACCTGTAGCAGGAAAATGGTATGTGGTCTGTGGGTAAATGCTGCCCTCTTAAATAAACCACTCAAATGCCACCAAACTTTGTAAAAATCCACATTTAAAATGTAGGTGAGATTTGAATTGTTTCTAGAGTGTTGTTCCAGTTCTGATAAATTTGTCAAGGGTCTCTTCTTTTTTCCAATAGTGTTCAAAATTCCTATTTATATTTACCAAATGACCAACCAAGATCTGCCCAAATGCCCAGCTGAGATCTAATGACCATCACCATCCCACAAAATTAAAGAACGTACACATCAGTCATACCTCATATATACCCAATATACTACTTGTAGGTGTTCGGCCTAAAGAAACATAATACCATCAGTCGTACTATTATCTTTAAGGCCAGTTAGTGCCATATAGTTGTTAATTTGCAATATGAAATTGTGCACATAAATCCCAGAACTATCATCAACTTAAATGTCACCAGCATATTCATTATGGATGCTCCACATGCCCACTTTCAAAGTCATGGTCACCAATGAAGTTCTCTACATTCCCCACTGCACAATTGCAAAGTGTCTTGTGAAGCTCCCATTCATTATACTGGTGCTTGCACACAAGAATTTTCCCATAAATTATGCCCCATATATCATCCACCTCAATCAGGCCTTAGCTAATAGGCAAAACTGAGAAGTTGGGGCAAAGTGCCCTTAAAATTGAAGCCTGTAAGAACAATTGCTGAACATATGCACCTGTAGTAGAAAAGAGTAGGCATCCAGTAGCACCTTAAGACTAAAAATATTTCTGGCAGGGTATGAAGCTTTCGTGAGCCACAACTCACTTCTGTAGTAGTAGTACATCATTGGTCCATCTAGCTCAGGGGTGGGGAACGTCAGGCCCGGGGGCCATATAAGGCCCGCAAAATCATTTTGTCTGGCCCTTCATGGGTCCTGGCAGATCTCTAGCTCAGATAGGGTTGCCAACTTCCAGGTACTAGCTGGAGATCTCCTGCTATTACAACTGATCTCCAGCCAATAGAGATCAGTTCGCCTGGAGAAAATGGCCGCTTTGGCAATTGGACTCTATGGCATTGACGTTCCTCCCCTCCTAAACCCCCCAGGCTCTGCCCCAAAAACCTCTCACCGGTGGCAAAGAGGGACCTGGCAACCCTAAGCTCAGAAGGATCTAAGACTGGCGATCGGCTCAAAAGTGAGTCGCTCTACATGGCAGACACTCAGAGCCGTCTCTGGTCGTGCCTCTTGGCTAAATGTTTGACGAACTATAGCAGGCTAATTTTTAAGCTGATAATTTTGTATGGTCCGCGAATGATGTTATAAATATCCAAATGGCCCTTGGCAGAAAAAAGGTTCCCCACCCCTGATCTAGCTCAAAGCATGAGTTCTAATACTGAGATCTGGGACATCTGTATTTAAATCCCCATTCTGCCATGAAGCTCATCCTAAGCAGAGTTATACCCCTCAAAGTCAATTGACATCAAAGGGTTTCGAAGGGCAAAACTTTGCTTCAGATTACACTGTTAGTAACCTTTGGCTGGTCACTCTTTCTTAGCTTAATCTTTGGCTGGTCACTCTTTCTTAGCTTAATCTATCTCAGAACTGCCCTAAATTCATAGAAGACATCTGGGATTTTAAAAAAAATGTGCTAGCTAGCTAGCTATCATCTTGGTCCCACCCCATGTGGGCAGTGATGGCCTACAGAAACCACATATTTATTAATCACAAGTGTATTTACAATTAAGAACTATTTGAACTCTTCACCTCACCACTTATCTCTCAATTATATGATCCTTAAAGATATATATAGAAATCATTATACAGGGAAAATGATGCCTAATGTGATCTGAAGTTGTACTGCAGGTGCTTATTTATGAGAAGAATCAGAAGTATGTTTTGTAGAAGCAACCGACCTGTTAAGCCTTATTTGTTTTATGGAGCACCTACAGTTTGGCATGGGCAGAGCATCACAACCTAATAGTAAACTGGTTGGCCCTTCTATGGAAAATGAAAGTTGTACAACAGGGTCATCCAAAGACAAGATAGGTTTTCCTACATACTCAGAACATTCCCACATAAGCAAACAAACAAAACCCTGAAAATTAACCACACACAAAAAAACACCTTTCCCAAAAACAGGAACTGATGAGGACTGAAAATGTTCCAGAAGGGATGGAACACTGTGATCAGACAAGTGTCCATTAGCAGGTTCATGGGAATCACCCTGCTTAAGTGTCTGAGACCTCAAAGAATGCCTGAGAGGGAAAACTGGGGAGGGAAAAGAGGGATTTCTGAACTATGTCTTTACTCCTCACTTGTTATATGTATACACATTTTAAATACACATTTTAAACAGAGGCATTAACATTAAAGCATACACTGTACTTCTTACATCATTTGGGGATTCAATATTCTTCTTAGTTCAAATGAACTGCTGAAGAGATTCTTTTACTACACCGAGTCAAAGTTTGGCAGGTTTACTGAAGGTCAACAAGAATGCTTTCTAGACCAAACCTGGACCTTATTTTAGTCTCTTTGGGTTTCTTTAATGGTCCAATCCGTGTGCAATGCAAAAAAAAATTTTTTTTAATGGAGAGGGAGTGACTGAGGGAAACACAGCTGTTTTCTTTCTGACTGAACAAATCAAAACGTCACTCTTCTGTGACCATGCCCAGCATTATATTTTATAATGTGACTGCCCCACCTGTTTTAATCCTAGGAGGGCTGTGAAATGGCCATAGCAATCATGGAGCTATCTAAATCACAAAAAAAAAGATTAAGTTTCAGCAAGCCTTGTAGGAGAACTTTGTTTCCCAAGAAACTGTCACTTGGGATTCGGCCATTTCTTGCTTCGTGCTTAATGGAACCTTCAGACGTTCTTGTCTCTGCTTCTGAGTCCCAGCCACTGTGTCACCAAGAAATGGTGCTCTCTCTAAACCACATGGCTAGTCTTAGTCATCTACCATGACCCAGATTTCTTAAGAAAGTACCTAACCATTGCTGGCGGATAGAAATCTAGCACCTGCTCCTTCAAAGATATAAAGATATGCACACATACATACACACACATATACAGGTAGCAATGAGGGATCGTTTCACTCTCCAGTATGCAAACAACATTACAGATCAGCATCACATTACCTGCAAGAGATTACTAGCCCTAATTTCTTTGAAGTGTGTTTTGTATCAAGAACACTTATTTTATGTTTTTCTCTGTCTTAAATGTTTTTTTTTCAGATTAATTGATTTATTTAAACCTTTATTTACTAAAGAAATCACCTCAAGCTTGCACGCTTTATACAAACGAAATTCTTGGCTTAACCGCGAGTGTAGACTACTCAAACGAGCAATAACCAGGAAACATAGAGAATTCAGAAGGAACAATACTATTTCAGTATTGAAGGAATTGTTAACTATTAAAAAGAACTACAAGGACTTGGTAAACTGGAGGAAAAAAGAGGCCCTATATAAAAATTGGAGGAGCTTGATTACAGCTATAAACAACAATAATAATTCAACTTTCTGGCGGACTGTGAATTTATGTTTTTCTCATTGTTTTTGGATAGGCTGTGGGTATGGTAAAACATCAGAAACATACTTCATTATTGTTTTATTTTCAAAGTTTTGAGGCCTTCATGCCTGCCAAATACTTCACGCCAGCCCATATACTCTGTTCCACGTTATTCAGTTGAGGACACCCAAAACTGAACCAGCTGCTGTCTGCATATGCATTAGGGTTGCCAACTGTCAGGTACTAGCAGGAGATCTCCTGCTAATTCAACTGATCTCCAGCCGACAGAGATCAGATCACCTGGAGAAAAATGGCCGCTCTGGCAATTGAACTCTACGGCATTGAAGTCCCTCCCCAAACCCTGCCCTCTTCAGGCTCCGCCCCCAAAATCTCCCGCCGGTTGAGAAGAGGAACCTGACAACCCTAATATGCATTGCAATGCCCTGTTTCTTAGGACATTTTCGCATGTGAAACTGAGGGGGGTTACCGCACTTTGTATTCCCAGCGATGTATTAAGAGTTTGAAAACATTATAAAAAATATCGCTTTAAAAGGGTTTTTGGAAACCATGGCTTATAAATGGTTGGAAGACAACTTCACAGCTAAAGGGGCCAAACAAAGTGCGAACAGTATTTTTTATAACATTTTCAAACACTTAATACATCGGTGGGAATACACAGAAAGTGCGAACAGTATTTTTTATTATGTTTTCAAACTCTTAATACATCGCTGGGAATACAAGTGCGGTAACCCCCTTAAATTGTCTTTAAGTGTATATGGGCCACCTGCTGTTTGCAGCTAATTATTCCAGTCATTAACAATCAAGGTGGCATCTACCTAGATAGCATACAGGATGGTGGGAGTTCTTTGATAAGAGGTCCCAAATGTTCCCCCTCCCCTTTCTGTATAAAAGCTGAGCAGGGCCCTGATTCAATATGGAACCACAGCAAAGGGGAGGATGCTTTAGTTCTTCTCTCCCCCTTCACATACCATTTTCCTGCTCTGAAACAGCTCCATAGAGCTGCTAATTGCCCTGTCAGGATAAAGACACAGGCCACACAGTGCTGCTCCCCACTCCCTCAAACACACAGCTGCTACTTAGGCTCCAGCTACACATTACAAAGGTTTCATGCTTGCCGGGAAACAACCCAAGGACTTTGCATCACACGTGCGATTAGGATTGCCAGGTCCCTCTTCACCACCGGTGGGAGGTTTTTGGGGTGGAGCCTGAGGAGGGCGGGGTTTGGGAAGGGGAGGGATTTCAATGCCATAGAGTCCAATTGTCAAAGCGGCCATTTTCTCCAGGTGAACTGATCTCTATCATCTGGAGATCAGTTAAAATAGCAGATCTCCAGCGAGTACCTGGAGGTTGGCAACCCTAAATGCGATGGGAGTTTTGTGGCCCTCATATGTACACCAGCTTCTTTTTTTTGTGATCTCTGCATGCAGGAAGGAGTGGCTTTATTCCCCACCCACACAGTTTTTGTGTCCTCACATTGCCTCCTGGAGCTGCTATAGGCTTCATTGTAAAAATCACATTCCTTACATGACTACACTTAAGTTTTGCAATGGAGCCAATAGTGGCTCCAGGGGGCAATTTGGGGATGTGAAAACAGCATGGGGTGAGGGCCACTTCTCCCTTTGTGCACTAGTTGACAGAAACTAGTCAGCATGTAGGCCTGGGAGGCACAAAACTCATATCACACGTGTAACGCAAAGTCCTTGGATTGTTTCCCAACAAACATGAGAACTTTGTAATGTTTAGCTGAGCCTTAAAAAGAAAAAGAACTTGAGAGCTACAATCACAGTACATATAGTTTGACTCGCAGAAAAGGACTTTTATCTCACTTTTTTATACAGGGTGAAAATCAAACATTTGTTTTTTCTTTAGGAAGGACTGTTCTGATAACATTTAAGACCTTATATTAATGCTTAGAATGACAGTGAGTCACATTTAGGGTTAGAAATACCCCATAATGGCTGAAGGCTTAGAGATTTTAGGTATTGGCTTATTAATCTGAAATATCTTTGTAGGACTCAATGCCTAAAAATTTGATACAAGTTCCTAAAATATTTATGCTGAAACCTAGGAACTGGAAATATTTTTCCAGCTCTAGCTACCTTAATAAATAACGCAGTAGGCTTCTACTTTGAGGTTCTTTTTATCTCAGTATGATTATTATTTTCAATGTTATAATAACACTTATCATTTATTTAATATATAATACAAGTTATTCACTATATGGTGGATAAAATATATTTAACATACAATGAGTTTAAAATAGACAACGGTCTTGCCCAGAGACCTAGAATCTAGAACCATCTTGTGAAAAATACTGCTTCTGGGTGATGATGATGAACAATATATTAAATGTTACAGAAATTGGCATGATCCAGCCAAAACAGTACACTTATCTTTTCCATTGATTTCATTAGTAGAAGTAGGGTTGCCAATTCTGGCTTGGGAAATTGGGGTCAGAGCCTGGGGATGGCAGAATTTGGGGAGGGAGAGGAATATCATTAGATATGTGATATCATGGAATCCAGCCTCTGAAGCTGGCATTCCCTCTAGGGGAACTGATCTCTGTAGTCTGGAGGTCAGTTGAAGTTAGGGTTGCCAACTTCCAGGTGGCACCTGGAGATCTCTAGCTATTACAGTTGATCTCCAGGAGACCAAGATCAGTTCTTCTGGAGAAAATGGCTGCTTTGGAGGATGGACTCTACAGCATTATACCCTGTTATACCCTGATGAGGTTCCTCCGCTCCCCAAACCCTGCCCTCCTCAGACTCCACCTCCAAAATCTCCAGGTATTTTCCAACCCAGAGCTGGCAACCCTAGTTGGACTTTCAGGAGAACTCTAAGCTTCACCTGGAGGTTGTAGATAAGGAACAACAGAATGGCCAAACAACAAGAAATATGCAAGGGTGAGCGTAGTTATAAATATATCAAGAAAGTGCAGCACGGTGCAAACACATGTAACAAGACACAGCTTGTATACAAAATACAATCACCTGGAGGTTGGCAACCTCACTGAGAAGTATGCACATATGTCTTTTGAAATTTTATGGGAAACAAAAATGCTTAACTTTAGCTGTAAAGTTGCCAAGTGCCAGATGGTGGCGGGCAAACCCCCGCCTATCCACCTGGCTGCCCACCAACCGAGGGTCGGCAGACAACGCGTGCACGCGCGTCTGCCTGAGGGGACACGACACTTCCGATTTACACCGAGAAGTGCCGCATCGCAAGGAGCCGTTTACCACTCAAGCTCCCAGTTTGAGTGCTAAAGGCCCCATTGTGATACAGCACTTCTGGGTATAAATGCATCGCAAGGGGCCTTTTACCAGCCAAACTGTGAGTTTGAGTGGTAAACGGCACCTTGCTATGCGTTTTACACCCAGAAGTGTCACATAGCAATGGGCCTTTTACCACTCAAACTCCCAGTTTGAGAGATAAAGGCCCCGTTGCGATGCAGCACTTCCGAGTGTAAACCGGAAGTACCGCAGTTGTGTTGGCGCAGCTACATGCGTGATGACTCACCTCCACCCAAAAAACCTCATGCCGGACTAGAGGAGGGACCTGGTAACCCTATTTAGCTGGTACATGCCCTTAGTAGAATATCCAGACACTATCCAGAATCAGGGGACAATGGTTAGGAGCATCTTTGCACCAGCTGAATGGAATCCAGGCTGGATTTCCTCTGTTGCAGGTATTTAGTGTGGGCATGACCACAGGCATGAGACTTTGGTGTAAACCAAAGAGCTATTAGCCTATGGATCGCATCCTGTGGCACAGTGTGACCTGGCCCAGTGGATCCAAGACCAGCCCAGGTGTTGGAGCTATGTTGTGTGCACATTGTTTGTCTAAATTATACTTCTATATTGGTTCTTGTAGGTTATCCAGGCTGTGTGACCGTGGTCTTGGTATTTTCTTTCCTGACGTTTCGCCAGCAGCTGTGGCCGGCATCTTCAGAGGAGTAACACTGAAGGACAGTGTCTCTCAGTCAATATATACTTCTATATTTTTCTGTTTCTTTGCAAACCACTTTTAGTCCCCAGAAAAGTGGGATAAAAATAAACAATACATGATAATATGTAAGTCACAAAACAATTCGACAATACCTCACTATCAGTTCTTGACTTGAGCAATTATATCTGTTCAGTCTCTCCAACAGTTAACACGGAGGAAAAAGCAGTTTGCATTCTGTTACTTCAGAATCTTACAGGGCATTCCTGTGGAGAGTTATTCCAGTCTAAGCCCATTCATTTCAGTGGGCTTAGACTGAAGGAACTGTCCTTAGGAATGCACTGTTAGTCACCGCTTTGTATTATCAAATTAAGCTTTACAGCGTAGAAGGAAGATGGCAGGCAAGAGAAGTGAAAGGAAAAACTAACAAGTCGGCGAGAGAGACTGATGCTTTCAAAGTCTGTGGTAGACTTTAAAAAGTATAGGCCACAGATAAAGCCTTCAGGCAATAGCTGGGAGAACATGTGATTATATGCTCCAGTTACCCTCCAACTCCGTCTCCTTTCACAAAGACAGCAGTAAGGTACATGAGCTGGGGAATTCAAGAGACCTGTAAACATCTTTCCTGACCTTGACAACAAGATATGTCTGAGGAGTACAGGGGCATTTCAGTTATTACAAGAGAGTTAACAAACTATTACAAGGGAGAGGACAACAGTGCTATTTGTTTTATCAAGAAACCTGGATTTGCAGTCACATCTACACAAAATAAATGTTTGGCAGTAGGATCTGTGTAATACTGCCGGGGGGGGGGAGAAATGGGGGGGGAAACCTTGAGAAGAAAAGGCTGCTGTGGAATGGCAAAGGCACATCTGTGCCGAGCAAAAGGTGCAGCATTACCATACTTATTCAATTTGAGAATTCAAGAGGTAAACTTTAAAACGAAACTGTTTTGTTCTCTTTGCCAGTTCTATTTGGACTGACTTGCACAGCTAGAAGAGATATTATTACTGCTTCTGCTGCTGCTACTACTGCTACTAAGAGGGGGACCCTGTGAGGACTTGTGGGGGCCAACCCATTCCCTTCAATGGCCCTGGCTTCTTCCCTCTTGTTCTACCCAATTACCTAGTTTCCTCCTGAACCATCCCAATTGCCCCTTTCCCCTTCCTCTAGTAGTGTAATCAGTCAGTTTCCCTGGTGGCTTTCCCTTGTGAATTTCTAATCTGCTCATAAGGACCACCCATCATGATTGGATATACGATTGTACCTTCAGTGTGTAAGGTGCTTTACATTGATTCATAAGTGAAAATAGACAGATTCCTGCCATCCAGACAGTTGTTTATAATCGAAAAAAATCTGAGGAAGACCACAGATAGTGGAGAAGTTCAAATGCAGAAGGACAAAGACAGCCTTTCTTGACAGTTGTCTACCCCTAGGAATGACTGTTGGTAGGTCTATATTTTCAAATTCCTCAAGCCACCAAAACCTACTGATAAACTGTGCCATGCAGTGCCTGTGTGGCACCTCTACCCCCATGCAACGTGGCTGGCTACTACTTCCAGTCATGTCATTAAGCCCTCTGTATATCAAAGCCAATGAAGGGGTGGTAATGCTGATCTTAACTACATAGCCAGAAACTAATGATGACCTCTTCCTCAAGTGGATATAGTAGTTACAGGCAGTATTGATAGTGGTCAGAGACTTACACTTTGACTGTGACTCTGCAATTGTGTGGAGCCAGGAGTTGGGTTGGAAGGGTGAGTCCAGCCTACTGATGCCCACTCTCCCTCCCTGCACTTTCAGTCCAAGTGCAAACAGGTTGTCTGTACAGAGCTTGTGGAAATCCAGGTACAAGTACCACCTTATCAATAACACTTATCTTCCTTTGAGCTAATCAGTAGTTCACAAGTGTATAGAAAGAGGGAATCCTATATATGCCACTCTGGGTCTTTGGAAGGAGACCAGGATAGAGGTGGTAATTGTTTTTATGAGACAGTATGGTGTAGTAGCTAGAGGTCTTCACTTCCTATGCTGAAACACTTCTCTGTCTCTGAGCTAATAGGGTGACACTGGCCAGTTCACTTTTAACCTCTTCCACAGAGATGTTGTGAAGATAAAATGGCACACCCCATTTAAAAAAACTACCTTGAGGTTCTTGGCAGAAGGCCAAGATGGAACGGTCATCTCATTAAACAAATAAGCAGCTGCTGCATGGCTGCCAGCCATTAAATCCACCTTGTGGGACATGACTACGGGCAACTCCCACCAGTGGCAAAGACCTGGCAACCCTATGGCACTTACATACATATAGCTAAAATTACTATTCCCATAGGACATAATACAGACAACATTTAAGTTACATTTGGTAAAAGCATTAAGCAAGTGTTTTGCTATCCTGTACAGACATCAATGTGACTTCCAAACTTTGGCATTTATAATATTTGTTTTTTAAAATGGCACTTCCAAAACTTGAGTGAAATAATTTTTTTTTATTTGTTTGTTTGTTTTTCAATCTTATATCCCGTCTCCCCAGTGGAGCCAGGCTCAGGGAGGCTTACATAACATTAATTTCAGCACCAACAAATATATTAAAATTACAATGTTAAATAAATACACAAATAAATCAATAAATTCAGGGAATCGTCTTGAACTATTGCTAAGGGGTCCCAACTATTGCAGTCTCCCAAGCAGAAGTCACCATGAAAGCTTTTTTAAAGCCCCCAATCAATTTCAGAAATAGCCTCTCTTATTAAACTTCTTAGAGAAGACAAGCGAGCATTGCTTCAACTTTCAGTCTGCAGAGAGACGTTGCAGATCTTCAAGTTCTCTACTGGGCTTTCGTTTTTCATAAGCATTGGTGCTTGGTTAGAAATTCTGTTTTTAAAATAAGCTTCCTTAGGTATTGGCTAGCTAAGTGCAGCGTGTGCTGCTCTTCAGAGGCAAATCTATTCTTGCCAACCACTGTAGAAGGAAGTGCTGCCCCACTGCCCAGATACAACTCAACTTTGGGGGTTTATACATTTCCAGTAGAGAGAACAGTTAACCTGCAGATAGGTTCTGTATTCATTTTGGTGAAGGTAGATGCTCTTTGCTTCTTATATCTTTAAAAGAATAGGCAGCTAATGAAAATCATGCTTAGGTAGAACTAGAGAAACCTTTTTTAAAATGTGGCAATGAATAAAGTGTATTTCATTGCTACCACAGAGTTCTGGAGCAATACATGATTAGAGTGCTGCATTTGGCTCTGAGCACTTACATTTGGTCTTATTTCCTGATACACGGCTGTTGGCTTGAAGACCGAGTGTTGCCGGATGTGGCTGTGTTAATTTTATCTCCAGTATTCAGAGCACACCCTGTTGTAATAGCAGCTATGCATCAGCCTGTAACCCTTTCTAAGTAACCATTCTCACACTGTGTTGCTTGTAAACCCACAAATGAATCAACATCCTTCAGTGAATTTTAAGGGTGCAATAAGGGTCACTCCCCACAGTATGTCTTTTATTTATTTGTTAAAATATTTGCACTTTGCTATAGTGACAGAATTTATAATTTACAGAGACACTTAAAGGTGTTAGGGAAGTAGTAGTTTGAGGACTTGCTTTATGATCACATGGCCTTAGTTAGTTCTACAGCAAGCCTTAGAAGCTGCTGTACAAAATGTTTTAGCTCTTCATATTATTTAGCCATTCCTCATTCTACTAGTCTTATCTGTGGACCCAGAAATATTACACTTGCCTTTGTCCAAGAACTCATTGTTGCTTACAAAGCAAGTTACAAAATGGAATAAAATCAGCACCATAATCCAACAACATACTTAAATAATCTGGACAACCTCAAATACACAATAATCCTCTGTAGCTTTCTATCAGAGAGCTCTGCCACTATATTGGCCTCTAAAGAAGGCTCTCTGATATGGGACACCTTTCCATTCCCTACAAAAAATGGAATGTTAAAGGTGCCCTCTGAATCTCTTAAGTCATGCCCTTACAAAGCCTTGGTCCCACCACTGAAAATGTTGTTGCTTGAGCCAGTAGAGAGTGAATTGATTTAAGAAAGGGTTCAGTAAGAAGGATGCCATCTGAAGAATGTAACTGATCCATGGGAGTATATTGGAAGATGCAGTTCATTAGGTATCAGAGTTCCAGGCTGTGAAAGACTTTAAAGATAAAAACCAGCACACTGAATGGCACCTGGAAGCAAATAAGTAACTAGTACAGATGTTGAACCACTGATGTTACATGATGGAAGTGTCTGTCACAAGACAAAAGCCTGGCTGCCACTGTTTGTACCAAGTGCAGATTCTGTTATCTTCAAGGACAGAACCCATATTGTGTGTAACTCGCTGTCAAGTCACAGCCAAGTTATGGCAACCCCTTATGGAGTTTTCAAGGCAAGAGACTAACAGAGGTGGTTTGCCATTGCCTTCCTCTGCATAGCTGAGAAGTAATTTTACTTGGAAACAGTATCAAGGCAGGATCTATCAGATAACTATCTTTGGAACAACAGGACTTAAGAATTGCCCCAGTCGTTCTTGAGACTGAAGCTTTAGATGAAGAGATAGAGAGTTGGGTCCTGGTGCTATCTGCATACTAATGATAGCCAGCTCCAAAGTGCTGGACAACTCACTTAATAGTTTAACATTAAAAAGCATAGGGAACAGAATGGAGTTTTGTAGGAGTCCATAAATTAAGTTCCAGCTTGCTGACTCCTCACATGGGAAGTACTTCTGTGAATGAAATAGCACAAAACGTTTACTTGGTGCAAGAAAGCCAAAGCTAGAGCATGACCTTCAACTCCTCTCAAATATATTGGGTAATTACTGACAAGCCCTGACCTGGATGGCCCAGGCTAGCCTGATCTCATCAGATCTCAGAAGCTAAGCAGGGTCGGCCCTGGTTAGTATTTGGATGGGAGACCACCAAGGAATACCAGGGTTGCTGTACAGAGGAAGGCACTGGCAAACCACCTCTGTTAGTCTCTTGCCATGAAACCCCCCCAAAAAAGGGGTCGCCATAAGTCAGCTGCGACTTGACGGCACTTTACACACACACACAATTACTGACAACACAAGGCATGACCAAAAGATATTTCTAGATGCCTTAGGCCCCCCATTTTGATTAATGTTGCCCATTGCCAGTCCTAAACAGGGTTGTTCTAGTTTTGGATTTCTGACGTTTGGTTGGATTCAGACTTCCACCAGTTTCTCCTTCCTGCTGCAGAACTCATCCACCCCCATGTCATTCCTCAGGGTCCCTTATCCCCCAGGAGCAGCATTTTGTAGAGATCGGTGTGCTACAGTGGGAGAAGGGAGGCAGGGAATTTCCATTCCGCCAGCAGAAAATTTAGTCTGGGTCCAACCCCTTTCACCTCCAGAACTCTATCAATGCAACCCTGAACAGAGTGAGATGCTTCTAAACCCAATGACATTGATTATCTTAAAAGGGTATAACTGCTAAGAACTGCACTGCAAGATGTATGATTTGACCTTATCGGGGGCAGCATTTCTGTTCCACTTCATCAAACGCCATTTGTGCATTCTTCATGAAATGTATTTTGTGCTTTACTCATAGGTCCAACAAGAGGAGATTCACTTGTGATTTAATCTTAAGGAGTGCATCAGGATTTGATACAAGACGTAAGTGTTGTTGAACCACCTGGAAATCAGTACTCTAACTTAACCATGTATGTAAATGGAATGTTGCTCGAAAAGTCTAACACAGTCATATTCATATTCAAAAGAGGATACTGCTCAAAAATATTAATTAAAAGGAAATGGAAAGCTACAGTTTGGGTTTACAGTAAGGTTTACACTATATTTTCAACAGGAAGCATGTAATCTCACAAATAGCTTCAGGACATCACAGGGGTCATGTTCTCGGAGATTGGAAAACCTTTAAGCATACAAGTACTTTAATATTCAGATAAAACTATATTATGGGGCTCCAAACCACTATGACCTATGCCACAAATAAACATAGTAAGGAAAAGTTGCAGACTATCATTTCCCCTGCCTTGCTAGGTTTTCTTTTTTAATGTGCAGGATGTTTGCTGTATGGAATGGCATTCAACCCTGATGTTTCTTCCCCACACCATTATGCACACAAACACACACACACACAAATTCTGAAGAGATAAAGTCCAGGAAAAGTGGCATCTCATGACTGTGCAGATCAGGTCTTCATCTCCATATTTAATAGTATTTGCAGACCAAAATCTGCAAGTCTGATCAGATGATTGAGTTTTGCCATTCCTCATTTAAGAGGAAACAGATTAATTTTTGCCTCACTTGGCAATGATTCCACCTCAGACGCCTGCTAACGGACCATGCAGACTCCATAACCTTTTTCCCTCGCCAGACCATTTGACAGAATTATATCCTTGTAAATCACAGTTACTTGTTGCTTACCGTTACATGCAATTATCATATGATTTTATTAACAGATACAGCTACTAGCAGACGCACAGACAGCTGCTAAAAAGCTTTTATGTATTCTTAGACTTTCCTTTCACTGGCACTGGCTGTTAGATCCCCCTCCGCCATCTTTAATAAGAGTAAAACTAGCTTGAAGCAACTGAGTTGGCCACCTAAACAGAAACAATTCTCTCTATTCAGGAACACTGAATGAAAAACAGATCTAACTTACCACGGCAGTGTATGTTTGAAGCCTGGAGTAAGTGACAAATCTATCACTCTATCAAACATACCAGCTGACTCTTCAGAGCCCACAAAACTTTTCAAAATAAAACTAACAATATTACTTCAAATGTGACTTGCAATGAAATCCTAAGCAGTCATATCCTTCTCCACCCATGCATTCCGGCTCCCCCCTCCCCTGAAAACCTTCTGCTGAAAGTTGAGGGATTCTCCTGATTGATTTGCCATGAGATACAGGGGGAGCTTCAGGAAGAATAAGACAAGAGTATCTCATCCAACTTCCAAGAGCCGAGCAAGTCTCCAGAGAAGACTGCCACACCTTCACAAGAGTAAAGGGGTGATTTCTCCTCTACACTGCAGCCCCCCTTGGTGTGAGGCATGTTGTTGATGAGGGTTCCTTGATCCTCAGCAGAGGGCCCATAAGGGGCTGTGGGGAGGGGGGAAGGGGGAGATCCTCTTGCATGAGCTCCTTCTCCTCAGGCATCCATAGGATCCAACTAGGCATCATCAAAGACACAGATTATATTTCTTTCTAACAATTAGGGGTAGTTCTTGTTTATTACAATAGAAGTGATCTCGCCATTTTCTTAATGTCTCTTAGAGGCCATTGTGGTGTAGTGGTTAAGAGCAGTGGACTCTAACCTGGAAAACTGGGTTAGTTTCCCCACTCCTACACATGAAGCCAGCTGGGGGACCTTGGGCTAGTCACAGCTCTCTTCAAAGTCTCTCAGCCTCACCTACCTCACAAGGTGTCTGTTGTGGGGAGAAGAAGGGAAGGAGATTGTAAGCCAGTTTCTCCTTTAAAAAAAGTAGAGAAAGTCAGCATACAAAACCCAACTCTTCTTCTTCTTCTTCTTCTTCTTAATATTTTGATAACATATACTTACTTGCAATGTCATTAATTAAGGAACTAATTGGTTCAAAGACATTGGGTTGCCAGCCTCCACGTGAGGCCTGGAGTTCTCCTGGAATCACAACTGATCTCCAGACTACAGAGATCAGTTGCCCTGGAGGAAATGGAAAATGGGAAATGGGCAACTTTGGAGGGTAGACTATATGGTATCACATCCCATTGTACTCCCTTTCTTCCCTAACCACTGCCTTCCATAGGTACTGCCCCAAGTTTCCAGGAATTTCCCAAACCAGGGTTGCCAACCCTAAAGACTGATGATCAACCAACTATGAGTTCTTTAGATAGCTGGCAGCCCTAGTCGCAACGAGGTTCAAAACGACAGAATTGATATGGAAGGAAAGAAGTGGAGACCAAACATTACACATTTGTGGCATTGTGTGTGTGTGTGTGAAGTGCTGTCAAGTCACTTCCGACTCATGGCGACCCTATGAATGAAAGTCCTCCAAAATGTACTATCTTTGACAGCCTTGCTCAGATCCTGCAAATTGAAGGCTGTGGCTTCCTTTATTGGGTCAGTCCATCTCTTGTTTGGTCTTCCTCTTTTCCTACTGCCCTCAACTCTTCCTAGCATGTCTGTATTTTTCAGTGACTCTTGTCGTCTCATGACGTGACCAAAATACGATAGCCTCAGTTTAGTCATTTTAGCTTCTAGGGTCAGTTCAGGCTTGATTTGATCTATAACCCACTGATTTGTTTTTTTGGCAGTCCATGGAATCCGTAACACTCTCCTCCAACACCACATTTCATTTGTGGCATTACCAACCCACTATATTGTTTCAGTTCATGACACTGTTCTGCTGCTAGTAAAGCAGAAGAAAAAAAAGAAAGAATCTGGCTTTCTCAGCTTGCCATATTAGGATGTGCTGGAATTCAGCCTATCAACAAGAGCAGTTTCACTTTTCAATTCCAGTTCACTTTGGTCTTGTTAGCAAGCTTGTTTAGTTCAGTGTTTTTCTCTTGTTGCAGCTTTATGGCTCTGATAAAATTATTGGTTGCTTATGTACTTATTTAGAGCCTTATGGCGCAGAGTGGTAAGCTGCAGTACTGCAGTCCAAGCTCTGCTCATGACCTGAGTTCGATCCCAACAGAAGTTGGTTTCAGGTAGCCTGTTCAAGGTTGACTCAGCCTTCCATCCTTCTGAGGTTGGTAAAGTGAGTACCCAGCTTGCTGGGGGTAAAGGGAACATGACTGGGGAAGGCACTGGCAAACCACCCTGTAAACAAAGTCTGCCTAGTAAACATCGGGATGTGACGTCAACAAATAAGAAAGTCAACCTGTTTCTGGACTGTCACATTTCAGACTTCAAAGGCAGGGTTGCCAGCCTCCAGGTATTAGCTGGAGATCTCCTGCTATTACAACTGATCTGTCGATAGAGAACAGTTCACCTGGAGAAAATGACCACTTTGGCAATTGAACTCCATGGCATTGAAGTCCCTCCCCTCCCCAAACCCCGCCCTCCTCAGGATCCACCCCAAAAACCTCCTGCTGGTGTCAAAGAGGGGCCTGGCAACCCGATTCAAGTAGGGTGTGTGTGTGTCAGTGATTGAATTCTTTAAATCTATGTTGACCAAGAGCTATCAGGAAGTCACTCTGGCTGGTTCACCCGCAGAATGATAGATAAATCTGATAAGAAAAGTAGAAGTCCAGGCCTTGATATAGTGTTGGCATCAAGCATGTAGAGCAGTGTTATTTCACTGATCCATCTCACCTACTCTTTGTGGTCGCAAATGGAGCATGCTGGCTGCCCAAGATCCTTTGTCTAGAGATGGTGGGAATTAAAACTTGGGACTTTATCCATGCAAAGCATGCATCATTATATTCTTGCTGCTACTGTGGTTTTATTGATCTTAATGTTGGCTTTTATTACTACAGTTTTATTGACTGGTTGATTTTAAAGTTGGTTTCATTATTCAGTTACTGAAAGACTTTTAAATTGTTTATTGTTTTAGTGTGCAATAGTAAAATCATAATTACTGTTGGAAGCTGGCTCGTGTAAATTGGAAAAAGATGATGTATAAATATATTTATAAATCAGAATCAAAACGTGTAGGATCTCCCACTGAGCATAGGCATTTCCCTTGAATATTGGTGTCCGCTTGCTGCTGTTGTTCAGGTTTGGTTGCTCTAGTTGTTGAGACTTGTAGCTATCATATGGAAAATACCAATGGAACTGAGTTACTTTGAACAATTTGATTTTCTTTCATTGACAAAGGTAGTTTTCTCAAGAACACTGCAGTGGGAGTATATCTGTGGAGTTCTGGCTTATATAGTAGTCTTGCTCACAATACAATCCCTGTACCTTATGGTGATCAGGAGAGATCACACAGAGGCTATGTGCTGGTGCAAGGTGGCCTCTGAATAATAATTATACTTGTCAGCTTAATTTATGCTGGCAATAAAGTAGATTCGATAACATATTTACATTTATTAAATCTGCTGAGAGGAAAGGAAAGTTACTCCCTAACTTGTCTATGTGTACAGTACTAGAAGATAAAAAAATAAGGCCAAGGCTAACAGTGCAACCTAAAGTGAAAATATATTTTATTACTCAGTTAATGGTCCCAAAATCCCCTGTGTGTTTTGCCAAGAGGCTTCTTCAGGGGAATCTGTTAGTTTTGCAGTAATCCTCCAAAGAGAGTACAAGTTCAGTAACTTTATTTTGCACCATTGGCCTTGGCATTATTTTTTTATCTCTTAGTGTCTAGCATGGCTCTCTTTTATTTCTCCATGTGTACAGTACTAACAAAAGGGGGCAGAGATGAATCACTACCAAAAATTCTGCAAACTAAAATCATGAGAAGACAACAAATAGAGTGCCACTTTTTATATTTTTTTGTCTTTGTTGTTGCTTAAGAATAAAGATCTCTTGGCTCTTGTAGTGCTGGCTGTAGGGATGAAAACAAACTTACTGAATTATATTGTGAAGTTCCAGTAGTTCTGATATTTCCTATGTTGCAATCAGAATGGATGTCTGAGCCATTTTTCACTATTCAATAAAAATGCCATCTTTCCTCTTACCCTTTACAATCATATATTGTACACACTTCATGAAAATTCATGGAGCTCCAGCCATTCCTCATTAGACTGGGTGGCTGGTTTACATGAATGTCCAAAACAGCTGATTGCTAGAGTACCCTTTGCAGTTTTGTCTTTCCTAGCACCAGATCAGTATATTTTATTAGAAACTGTAATGTTTATGATCCCTTGTGGCCCACCCTGCTCCATACCAAATCATTAAGAGGAGGCTCATGATTACTTTGTGTTGGTATAGTCACATGTTTACGTTCGTATAACATGCCACTGTCCACTCCCAGGATGTATTCCTTTGCTGCAATACAGAGGCCCACTCAATGATTGCCCACATTTCATCCAGGATAGAGCTGCTATGATAATATGAAAAAATATATGTTTTGTTAATTTTTTGGTTTCCTGTTGGATGTAAATAAGCAGTGAAAATGAAGCCCATTTCTAACTTGCAAGCTACAATCCAATATTTAGGCACAGGTAAGCCCTTTGGGTTGGATCCAGACTAACACTTTCATGGGTACAAGAAGTTCTACCTGTGGAGTATGATTTTCTGGCTTCTCCCCTCATGTGTCTGCCCAAAATTCCCCCTGAAATCCTGTTAATGAGGTCACCATACATTTGTGACTCTTACTTTCTCAAGGGTGCTCAGGAGGCAGACACTGTTCTTCCCACATGCTTAAGATGCCAGCCTCTAAGTGGGACCTGAGGATCCCCTGGAATTACAGCTCATCTTCAGACTACAGAGATCAGTTTCCCTGGAGAAAATGGCTGCTTTGGAGGGTGGACTTTATGGCATTGTACCCCACTGAGGTCCCTGTCCTCCTCAGGCTCCATCCCCAAATCTCCAGGAGTTTTCTAACCTGGATCTAACAAGCGCACCACCACCCATCCCGCACTGATGGCCAGGGGGACCTAGCAACCCTATTAAGTTGTGAGAATGAAGAAAGTCAAGAGATGCATTTGGTTCTATACTTGGCAAATTTAAGTAGAGTCCAGAAATATAGAAACACTTGGAAGAATTACTGGAAGCTTATCACATGTGACTGATTACCTGTCAATAGGAGGAATGGTATCTAAAGCTACTCTTGTCAAAGGATCCTCACATATTCATATACACAAGTGATGGTCTCTCTTAGTTTATTTGCTTATTTTAAATACTTGTATCCCAACTTTCCACTATCTCATTGTCTTCTTGACTCACAAAAGGATTAAAACAATTACAGTGAAAGCCAGTTAAAACCGTAAACGATTATGAAAATTATAACAAATCTCTAAACAGACAAACATAAAAACAGCAGTAGTGCTAAAGCAATACAGCCACTAAAATAAAACAATTTCAAGACGTCACCTTTAAGTTAGAAAACCACCGGCCTCTACCCATATGAAGCTATCCAGTGGTGGGACTCTATTTTCTCAGCCTGCCTTATCTGAATTCAGGTTAACGGTTAACGGCCACTCAGGATAGGGGTTTTTTTGCGGGGGGGGGGGGGGAAATGTTGTCTTTAGATCAGTGGTTCTCAACCTGGGGCCATATGGCCCCCAGGGCCCCCAGGATATTCCAAGGAGGGCACAGGTGAAAACTGCATAAATGGGGGGCCACAGCACGAGACTAGGGGGCCACAGAGGGAAGTGAGAAGTTAAGAAAACAGAAATACATGGAAACCTAACACATGACTTTCTTCATTGCACTTCTAGGCATCGTTTGCAACGGTGGATTTTTGTATCGCTATAATCTTGTGCAACGGTGGTAGAGGCTTTGTTCTCCGTTGTATGTGAACTTTGCTGTTTATTAGCGTGTTGTATTCCCTTTTTGTGCGGTATTTTTTGTAAATTTCAGTTTCCCAATAAAGGACAGGGGGGCCACAGGAAGGAAACAAGGTCGGAAGGGGGCCCGGTTAGAAAAAGGTTGAGAACCACTGCTCTAGATTATGGAACACACTTCCAGCAGACACTCAGGGTGGTCCCCAATCTCTGCCTCCTGATGATGAGATATCTATTTTGGAAGATTTTTTTTAGCATAGGGCAAAATATTGACGGGACTGGTTTTTATTGCTATTTGTTTTGATTTTTTGATGCTGACATTCACTGCCATTGTGTCGATTTTATTACTGCAAGCATACTGTGGAGTGAAGGTGACATGGTATCTTGTCAGATCTCAGAACCTAAGCAGGGTTGGTACTTGGATGGGAGACCGTGAAGGAAGACTCTGCAGAGGAAGGTCATGGCAAACCACTGTATGTAGCCCACTGTGTATGTTGTACTGCGGCTTTACTATTTATAGGCTGATGCTTGGTATTTTAAGTTTTTAGCATAGGACTGTAAACTCCATTGTAAGTCATAAACAGAATGTGGGATAGAACTGGACTAAATAAATAAATACAATGTTAGTGTCATGTGAATATGAGTTCTATAAATTGGGTACCACCACCGAGAAGGTCCTCTGCAAAGGACTTGAATACAACTTGTTGCCTACTGAGATTCCCACCAGCCACATAATGTGTCCCGCCAAGGGTTTACTAATCCTGCTGCTTTTTTCTGCCTATCTTGGAAAAACATTTCTTCTGGCAGCTGACAAACCACATCTACATAGCCTGTGTTCATCTCACTGGGCCATTAGTTATTACATTGTAACTTTTATCCAGGAAACCCTTCCTTTGCTCATTTCATTCCTCCCTGGCACAATATGAGATAAAATATGCAGCTATGCTATATATAGGTTTTCAGCATTTCTTGACATGTAATTTTTATTTTTGTGCATTTGTATGTTTGTGGGGGGGCTATTTGCTTACATGCAGAGAACAGGTTGCCATGCATTCATGGTAAACATATCCTCAAACTAAGATCTCAGGTATTTCCAATGCTATGCTGTTAACAAATCTATTATACACTGACAGTTGAGGGGGACCAGCCACTAGGATTGCCAACTGCCAGGTACTAGCTGGAGATCTCCTGCTATTACAACTGATCTCCAGCCGACAGAGATCAGTTTACCTGGAGAAAATGGCCACTTGGCAATTGGACTCTATGGCATGGAAGTCCCTCCCCTCCCCAAACCCCGCCCTCTTCAGGCTCCAATCCAAAAACCTTCCGCCAGTGGCAAAGAGGGAACTGGCAACCCTACTGGCCACAGGCACCTCGTTCTGTAGTTTTAGGCTTTAATACCCTAACAGAGCATTCCTGAAGTTTTTGGGCAAAACCTCTTAGGAGGCGGTGTGACCTCGCCACCAGCGTAAGTGCATGTAATCATGGATTTACATGCACTTACGCTGGCAGCGAGGCCAGTCCCACCAGTGGCCAAGCACCATGGGACTGCGCCTCACCCCTTTGCCAGTGTGGTCATGGCGTAGAGTGGCCATGCCAGCGCAGGGGGGCATTCCGGGGGCTTTCTGGGGGGAGGAGCTGCCAGTTAGGCAGCTTCTTATCCCTGTTCGCCTTGGTACGCCGGCACCGGGAACAGCGGTGCTGCGCCTGCTTTTTAGCAGGTGCAGCCTTCCTGTTCCCTATGGGGCGAAAGGCCCCGGTTAAACAGAAAAAAGCTGTGAAATGGCTTTTTTATTTGTTTAACAGCGTACGTGAAATGGCTTAGGAGGAGGCACAGCTGCGCCTCTTCCCCACCATCTTTGTACACTGTCAGCTCAGGAATGGGCTGTGAGACTGTTTCAGAACATGCACTGAAGGATTTGAAAGCTTGGAAACCTATAAGATGACCTCATTCACATTTGACACATCCTTAGCTGCAAACTGTGAGCAGACTTAGCTGGCATGCTTGATATTATACTTCAATTCATTTGCAAAGCAAATCAACAGGCAGGCAGAAAACAGGAAGCACAGGCGCTGAAGAGGGAAAAAACGCTGAGCACCACTTATGGAAGCTGCAAGTCTCCCATGATGTCATAACGCATGATTTCATAACTCTGCCTTGAGAAGTGCTCAATCACACAAAATATTGTCTTAATGACAGGGAGAAAGAAGAGTGCCACTGTTGTGGGAATAGTGGACTCGCCTTTCTATCAGGTCCTGCTAGGGTTGCCAGTTCCTTCATTGCCACCAGTAGGAGGTTTTTGGGGCGAAGCCTGAGGATGGTGGGGTTCGGCGAGGGGAGGGACTTCAATGTAGGGCTGTTGAAAAAATTTTTTTTGAATAGTTCGGATTTGGCTGAATTCGGCCCATCTGGATTCGGGATATGCCGAAGTCTGAACTCCCCCGCTTCGGGTCCGCGCAATTCGGCGTGAATTCAAAGTTCGGGAAAACAATTCGGCCGAATAAAGCCATTAAAAACACAACCGTGCCTTTCCACGGCTCCAGGGGGGCATTTTTTGGGGTAGAGGTCTTAAACTTTCAGCGGACCTTCAAAGGACCCTTCTTGCAAGACCCCCCAAGTTTTGTAAAAATTGGGTCAGGGGGGGCTGAGATATGGGCCCCGAAAGGGGTCCCCCCACCCTTAATGTGCATCTCTGAGCAGAGCTTGCCGCCCATGCACAAAGCTCCCAGCCCCGACAAACAGCTGAGCTGCGGGGAGCAAGGGTGGGGCAGGTGCAAAGAAGTTTGCAAAGCAACACAACTGCAAAGCAACACAACTTCAAAGCAACACAACCATGCAAAGCAACACGTTTGCAACCATGCAAAGCAACACCAGACACCTGGGAGTTTGCAAACCATGGAAAGGGACAGAGGCAGCTAGCTATGCTTAATGAGCAGGAGGGGGTGGAATTTCCCCTTTTGCATTGGACTCGGGACCAAGCAAATGCATTCTTTAAGTCACCATTTGAAAACCAGTTTTAGCAAGCATCAAAATAGATCTAACCGATCTTATGAATGAGGGAAAACCTGAGGACACACAACTGAAGCCCCCCTCAAACCAGGGAGAGAGAGACTCGAGGGGGCACACACACCCCAGGCAGAACAGGCGAAAGCCCCCTTTGGCTTCCCCCCCCCCACCCACAGAAACTGCTCCCTCCCCACACACACACACACACACTGCTTCCCCCCCCACACACACACAGAGGAGAAAAATTATAGATTAAAGCCCCCAAAGGGGTCTTATTGTGGCTGTCTTCTGTTTCACCAAGAGGGGCTGGGAGGACTGGGTAATCCAATACGATTCTATTTAAGCACGGAACGTTTTGCCTTGGATTTGCCTCTCTGGAGATGCATACAGGATCGGGTGATCCATTCATCCCAATAGGGAAAAGGGGAAAGCCCACATCTCGGGACCCCCTGACCCAATGTTTACAAAACTTGGGGGGGTCTCTTAAGGCAGCTCGTCTGAAGCTATGTGGAATGTTTGGGGCCTGCACCCCGAAAAATACGCCCCTGCAGCCACGGAAAGAGAAAAGGGGGGAGCCCATATTTCTGCCCCCACTGAACTCATCTTTACAAAACTTGGGGGGACTCTTAAGAAGGCTTGTCTGAAGCTATGCTGAAAGTTTGGGGGCTGCACCCCCCAAAAAAGTGCCCCCTGCAGCCACGAAAATGGAAAAGGGGGGAGGGAAAAGGGGTGGAGCCCATATCTCGGGACCCCCTGACCCAATGTTTACAAAACTTGGGGGGCCTCTTAAGAAGGCTCGTCTGAAGCTCTGCTGAACGTTTGGGGTCTCTACCCCCAAAAATGCGCCCCCTGCAGCCATGGAAAGGAGCGAATGTGCACACTCACCCCCCCACAAGGATTTCTCTCTCTTTCTCTCCCCGGCCGGGCCGCGCAGGAGCTGATTCCTCCAGTACTCAATCCTGACTGATTGGCCAGAAGAAGACCCAGCTTGGCCACCGATTGGTTGGGGGAGAATGCTGCTTACTGACGGTTATGCTGCTGCGTTCCGAATTTGCCGAATTTATTCGTGAACTCCCAAACTCGCTGAATTCGGCTCCCCCGTGTTCCCGCCATTTTTGAGTTCGGTTCGTCCCGAACTAAAACTGCCGAATCAGGGGAAATTCAGCTGTTTTTTGGTTCGGGCCGAACCGAATCGACAGCCCTACTTCAATGCCATAGAGTCCAATTGCCAAAGCGGCCATTTTCTCCAGGGGAACTGATCTCTATCAGGAGCTCTCCAGCTAATAATAGCAGGAGCTCTCCAGCTAGTACCTGGAGGTTGGCAACCCTAGGTCCTGCTTATGTGGACTGAAAGGGATAGTCAAAGTTCATTACATTTCCCCTGGAAATATCAAGAGCAACAGCAGCTTGCAAAACAAACCCGTTAAAATTGAAGAGATGTGGGATTAACTCCCCAGTAAATTATTTTAGCAGTACATCTGTAGACTTATCTATGCATCCACTTCTAAGGCAGACATGAAGCCAGCTCTGTATACTTCTGGTTCTCCCTCTTTTCTCTAAAACCTCTGTAACCTGAGCTATAGGAACACATGTTAAATTCATGTTAGAATAACTACTAGAGGAGGATTATGCAGTCACCAGAATGAAAATCAGGGATCCAGCAAAACGTTTAATTCACAATTCTCATGGAAATGTGATGGTTTGAGATTTAAGAAAAAAATCAACAAAACAAATCCCTAAAATTTGAGCTTCCAAGACCCATCCCACCAAAGTGGAATACTTTGAGACTGGAAGGAAGGAGCAGGTGTGACCTGATTCACTTGTATGGTTCTGCTAACTGCATAAGGCATCCCAGTTCTACCAAAATCCAACTTGTGCATTTTTATAAAACAGGTGTAAAAAAAACCCATTATACACTATTTGAACAGAGATGCCAAGAGGAGAGATAGATGCTAGTGACTAGTGAGACAAAATTCCAAGGGCCCTGGTCATCCTAGGGGCCCCATGGAGCAAGACATTTTTATTTGACATTTGGGCTGGATCTGGGTAATATGGGGCAGGCCGAGAGAATCATTACATAGGGTCCTATGGCGGCTCTTAGGTCTGTATGTGAATCCATTCCACTTCCTTTTGGGTGGGGAGCATAACGCATACTGACTGCAGAGTTCAAGTTAGTTTCTACCAGTAAACTATTATCCTAAGACCTACCCACACAGCCTCGTCCCTTAATTCACAGCTTTATTTTGTTTGGGTATTAAGGAGTAGTACATATTAATGAGTACACTAGGGAACCCCCCCCCCCCATTACATACACACACGATGATGCTTGCACAGTAACAAAAAAGTAACTAGTTCAGCTACTCAATCTCCTCTTCTAGTATCTGGCTAGGTATACTGGAGAGGTATATGGACTTGACACTGGAGTTATCCCCTGGGTACATGATGCATAACATGTTCAGCCAGTGTCACTGAAACAATCATTAAGGTTTGTGACCTACATGGTTTGGAAGCGATCCTAAATCTTGGTTACCCTTGTGGCCCTTTCTTATATGCCCAGGATAATGTCAATCACCATGTTGGGGTCAGGAAGGAATTTTCCTTCAGGCCAGATTGGCCAGGGATCCTGGAGGTTTTTTGCCTTCCTCTGGGCATAGAGCAGGGGGTCACTGGGAAAATGGGGAGGAGGTAGTTGTGAATTTCCTGCATTGTGCAGGGGGTTGAACTAGATGACCCTTGAGGCCCCTTCCAGCTCTATGTTTTCTATGTTTCAGAGTAGACCTTTCTGCATTATACAAAATTGAACTAAATCTGGCACACTCTAGAACAAAAAGCACAACATCAAATTCTCCTGAGGTTAATCATCCATCCCCCTTCCTCTTATCTTACTAGTGCTGCCAGCCTAAAAACATTCATTCCTGGCTATAACTGTGACCTAAAACCGTATTGTCAATATGCACAGCTTCCTTGGTGATAGCAAGTTATGTTTCTATCATACATTTGGTGTTAAATCTAGTTCATTTAATTAATACAACTTGTCATGAATCATATAAAAAGTCGCTTTGGTCAACCTCTTTTTTCTCCTCTCTTACCGGTGGTTCCGATGTTACTCATCTAAAGAACATTTCAAAGGCAATTTTTTAAAATTGCTCCACAGAGTCCATCTTTGTCATGATGGAAAAAAAAGGGGGGGAACCTGGCCTCCTATGTGTAATAAAAGATTTGGTCGATGCTAATAACTTTCTCTATAGAGTTGTGGGATTGTGAATGGAGAGCAAAAGGATTATAAGCCTTTGAATCTATAAAATAGAAGCCAAGCAAGCTTACCAACTGAGGGCATGTTGACACAGGGGGAATAATGACAACCAGCATACGGGGAAAGGGAAAGTATAAAGACAGAAGCTAGAAAATAGCTTCTATTCAGGATCACGTTATGTACATTGTAAATGGTACTGAACGCTCACAGCTAGTTTTAAAATTCCTGATGCCCAGGGCCACAAACGGCTTTTATTTCAAAGAGTGGAGAAAATGCCTGAAAATAGATAAATGGTTTTGTAGTACTTGAAAGACCAGCAAGCCTGACCTGTATGCAAGGGCCCTATTTTATTGATATATGCAGTTGGAACCCAGCAGACGGCACCTTGCGCTTGAAATTTCCTATCCAGTCATGCTTTACTGTTTATGCCTTATGACAGCCTTTTCCTTCCAACTTTGAAAAAATCTTTTAACATTAATAAACAAAATCATGTTTTAAAGATACAGAAATGTACCCGGAGGTCTGTCAGGATCCCCTGCTCCCACTGCAAAAATCATACATGCAGGAAAGTCAGCATCCCCACAATGGTGGCCAGGTTTTATTTTATACTGATATTCTGAGAAACAGATCAGTATTTCATCATTTTCAGATCTGGCACTGCTGTACAAAAACATCTATGCATGGCTTTGGCAGTACAAACTGTTGAAGTAAGCAATGTCTGGTGTACAAAAGAAGAGAAGAACAGCCCGCAGAAGGCAGCAAGAGGAAAGACCAGTTCATTCCCACCTCACTCCCCTACCCCCAAAAAACTCTTTAAATTTGCTGCAGATGACATATAAATATGGTATAACACACCAAAGCTGCTTGAACAATGCTCAAATAAAAGGAGAAGGAAATTCTGCCCTACTTCCCTTTCCTCTCAACTATCCTGACTCTTTTGCCCCTACCAAGTAACCACTAGTCTGGCAAGGGAACCACTCCACTAACTCTTGACTCCAAGCATAAAAGCAAAAATCAGCCCACTGCTGATTCTTCAAAAAAAAAAAAAAAACCTTTACTATTTTCCCATCGCCTGCACCCAGTCTCCCAGCTCAGTTTATGCCCACTTCTGCCACTTTGGCAGGGTGTATGTAGACACCTTAACCTGACTTCCATGGAACTCTGCTGAAATACCTGATTAAAAAACACATATTTAAACAGTAATCACAAATGTATGCAGTATAGAGATATTTTCAGAAAAAATACTATGCCTTCTAATAAGAAAGTGACTGAAAAATAACTTAGAGCAGAATGACTTCAGACACTGAGCAAGAATTTTTGATTTAATATGATGCTCTGTAACTTCAAAAATAAATGGCTGATTTGGAACAACACCCTTTGGTACTGCTCAAAATATCTTTGATTGTGTATATAAACAGGCTCAGGCAGATGGACAGTTTAGTTTTATTTCAAGCTAAATAAACACCCCTCAAATTTGCCAGGTTGGCAGAGAGCAGAACAAAAAAATCAAGCATTGTACCTCCTTTCCTCCACTGGACAGGATTGCCAGGTATCCAACTTTGAACTGGACAGTACAGTATTTTCCTTTTATGTCCAGTAAAGAAATTGAGAAAATACTGGATATATAAATTTTCTAATTAAGTAAGCTTGCAAACACCTCTGCCAAGTTCCATGCATGTGCTCTTGCTTTCTCCTACAACTTGATGGTGACACCCCCATCCTCTTGTTCTTCATCACAGCCAAAAAGGTTTAAAAAGAACCAAACCCACCATTCAGTGGCCAATCAGGACATTTCCAGAGAAATCCTATTGGCTTGACTAAAGAAAGCTGGAAAGGGAGAGACTTTCACAGCCAACCAATCAGATTCCCACATTGGTTCCACTTGACTTTGGGGGTAGGTGGGGGCAGCATTGAAAAAAGCAGTGAAACAGAGATCTTTGGGGCGGTCATGGTGGAGGGAAAAGGCTGGAGAGTTCAGAGGCAGTGAATACCTCAGAGGGCGATATGAGGACAAGGAGTCTGCCTTGCATTTTTATTTTTTGTGCAGCCCTGGAGAATGTAGGCTCTTTATTGCTATATGTTTGAAAAATATATATACAAATGAAAATGTTTTGGGCCATTTTCTGAAAACAATGCTGCAGCACTTCTACATATTTTCTTCTTTATTTAATAGAAGAAAGTAAAGTAGTTCTGTACTTTGGTATCCCCCAAATTAGGCATGATGGACTCAATACAAATGATGGAAAGTTGAGTTGGGCGGGAAGGTGATGTGGATATGTATACTTATATACACACGGGCACTTCTGTCCCAAAGAATATCCAGTACAGCCTAGTGAGTGGTTAGTGTGTTGGAGTAGGACTGGGCAGGCCCAGGTTCAAATCCCCATTTTGGCATGAATCTTGTTGGGTGACCTAGAGACAGTAACTTTCTTTCAGCCTAAACGTCCTCAAGCATTGTTGGGGGTATTGAACTTGGGGTGGAAGGATTGGGAAGTGAAAATGGCCCTGGAACAAGCCAAGCTGAGTGGCACTACAAGCCAGGGCCACAAAGGCCACTCATCCTAGCAGCTCAAGCAATGGGCATTAGCTCATCCATTCCTTCCTCTTGCAAATTGACAGCCATACAAGAGACCATGGGTGACATGACACTGATTATATGAGCCAAAGTGCCCCTGAAGTACTGGCAGAGTTGCTGCATCTTGGCTGTGCTTATACCTGGCCACCAATGGCCCTCTAGGTCAATGTAAGTTAAGTGGCCAGTCCTCCCCGATAACCATGCATTCTGCACTGAACTCCTTGGAGGAAAGGAGAGATAAAAATGTATAGATGGAAATATCTGGGGGAAAGGTTATTTGTAGAGACTGCAAAAATATACATACTCACTGAAAAAAGAATTGACCTGCTTAAGAACACATGCACACAATGTAAAAGATTTCCTTAAAAGATGGTAAGCAAGAGAAGTTACCTTCTTACCTACCTCACAGCTGTGAAAGAATATCATGCTATTTCAGCACTGGAACATTTCTTCAATCTTAGTCCCTTTTAGGATTTCTATAGCAACAATTAGTTAGGATAGCACATGCCCTAGGCAGCTGCCTCATGCAGACAAAAGGGATGAAAATCTGTCTTTTGAAGAAAACTATTGTCATACACTCTCCCTTCCAACCCCTTTCCATGCCTTCTCTGTTAGACATTGCATAAAGTAACAATAGAAGTGGGCTGCAGAGACAGAAACTGGCATACTCTTGCTAAAGAAAAGAGAACAGCAGGGCAACTGGAAGAAGTCAGTTATAAAAATGAAAAAAACAGGCAAAGAAATGCACAAAACAGAATTCTGTTCTTTGGCCTTTATAGTTGAAGATCTGCTTATTTTCATATACTATCCAATGGCTACCTACCATCTGCTCTCGAGAGCTGTTTTGACAATAATTTTAGTAAATGTCTGCATTGACATTCATATATATAAATGTTGAAAAACAAATCTACACAATGGCCAGGCTGGTAAAGATTAAGGCAAAATTTGTGTGTCTCTCTAAGAAGGCAATTTCTACAATGCACAGTTACATTTAGTTCATATATTCGGGTTTTTTTTTCAAAAATAAAGAAATCTAAAAGCTCCTGAAAACAACACGTTTAGAAAGATAACAATGATGAGTATGAATTTTGTTGGTGCAGGCCGTTTCCACGCTATGAGACTTTTGCACTGCTAAAAGATTATTTTCCCACAATGAGCTGTAAGTGGAATTGAAATGAGAACTCCATAAAGCATTTGATATGGTGCTATGTTCCCAATTAAAACAATCCAATGATATCTGTCCCCATAGGAAAGATCTTAGAATTATTTTTCTTAGAAATAAAGTCAGTAAGTCCAATTCAGCAAAGATTTGACATTCCCCTTGCAACTGGTCCTTTGCAGGTCCCAAACAGATCATATGAACATCACACGTCTTGGTCCCTCTATAAAATGCAAGCTGCAAGCTGCATGCTTGTGTAGCCTCAGTTTGCCTCCGGGCTGTGTAAGGAAGAGAGAGGGGCATTGCCCCATCAACTGCCACTTGGTATTGCTAATCAAAATTGAGTTCCCTGACTAATTAAGCATTTTAAGGGGGAAAATACGCATTTTAAAGGAAACTCTTTCCCCCTTAAAACACTAGTAGTGAAGTAGCACAGATAGTTTTTAAGAACATAATCAAGTGGGGGCTGCAGTGTTCAATTCTCTCTCCCTTCTCTACATGGACCAAGATTAGCTCACTGTCTAAACCAGGGGTGTCAAACTCAATTGTTACAAAGGCCAGATATGACATAAATATCACTTGCTCGGGCCGGGCCACATCTCGCCAGCCCAGATCGAGAGTGGGGCAGTGGCTGCCTCGGCTGCCTCGTGGGCTGGATAAGAGCTCTCAAAGGGCCTGGTCTGGTCCCTGGGCCTTATGTTTGACACCCCTGGTCTAAACTGTCTGAGCCCTTTCTTTTTTCATAGTGGGGCTGTGAACAGCTTCTAATTCTTTGTGCTTATTTAATTGCTTCCTGTTAACTCATGGTGGCCCCTCATGGTGGATCCTGAATGGATCCTTAATTTCTTTGGGGCATCCTGCTGGTGGTGGGTTAATTCCTGCTTTTTCCTTTGGAGCAAAAGGGATTGTTCATTAATTTTCTTTTACTTTTAGGGTTGCCAGGTCCCTCTTTGCCACCGGTGGGAGGCTTTGGGGGTGGAGCCTGAGAAGGGCGGGGTTTGGGGAGGGGAGGGATTTCAATACCATAGAGTCCAATTGCCAAAGTGGCCATTTTCTCCAGGTGAACTGATCCCTGTCGGCTGGAGATCAGTTATAAAGCAGGAGATCTCCAGCTAGTACCTGGAGGTTGGCAACCCTATTTATTTCCCATGTTTGAATTTTGCAATTTTTATAACAAAAAAGAAAGAAATGAAAGACTGAGAGAAAGGCATTAATTAAATCATCTCCTCCTCCCTCCCTCATTTAGATTTAAGAAGCCATTAATTAACTGAAAGCAACAGACATTGCTTTAAACAATGGAGAGCAGGAAGAAAATTTAAAGGGTCTATAGTCCTAATAAGCCTCAATGTCATTTTGTCAATCCACATATGGAAAGCTGGCACTGTAATTACATTTTAAATGAAAATCCCACAAACATGTTTAAAAAAAAACTACAAAAAAACACACAGAAAATGCTGGGGTACAACTTCTCAATAGCAAAACTGGATTTCTGGTGAACATCAGATATCCCCTGCAGTCTAAACAGGCAGAGTGGAAGCAACTCAAATAGATAACAGTCATTCACTGTATAAAACATTACTAGTGGAAGCAGGAGTTCTTCCCTCATTCACCATTTTTAATGTTTCTAAATGTAGGTGTAAAGTCCCCAAATGATGTAAATTCGGCAGTAGCCGAGATGTTCGGCAGTAGCCAAGAACAGTGAGGGCTCTTCAAGGGATTACAACATGTTACCAGAGACACCTGAGTTCCCAAGTCCTTGCTTCATTTTGGAGACTTGGTGGGGAGGTGGAGGTGGATTTGCATGGAAGAAAGAACAGATGGGAGTGCTGTGTTTCGTCTTTCACATATTTCATCCCCACCCCCACCCCGCTACTGCCCAGTTGGGTTCTTAAACCAGACGTTAATTCTACTGGGATAAAAGTAGTGGAGCATTTGCAGGAAAGAACCAGCAGTGCAGGACAGATGAAACATACCTTCATTCTGCCCACAAATGTTCTCCTGAAAGTTTTCTACTGCAGCCCTTGAATTCCTATTAGCTGGACTATATGTGGTTGGGCCCAACTGTATGCTGATCTTAGTTCTGTTCTCAGAAGTTGCACTCTGGAGGATAACAGGGAACTGGGGATACAGAGATCCTCCAACATTTTTCTCCCATATATTTTGTGGGAAGCTTTGGTGATATGCTAAAAATTCAGGATAGGAATTGTAGGGGTTGAACAGGGTATACACTCTGTGAAACATCTACGTTGGAGTGACCATACAAAGGTCTGGAAGACTTTGTTTTACTGAAATAGAATCACTGTGTCACTAATTATAATGCTGATGATCAAGTATTCTTTTGACGGCTATAATTTCCTTCAATACAATCCTATTTGATAATATCAGATTCGCTTAACATCTAAAAGACAATCTGTGGTGCAGTCGAGCTTGACATTTGAGGAACTAAATACAGGATCTGAGATCAGGGAGTGGCTCAGAAGTTAATGGAGAAGTCCTTTTTAAAGTTGGTATAATATTTTTGCTTAAACAAGCCTCAGAATTGGTTATTAAACATAAATATATAATTCTTTGTGTTGAGAGAGATATACACACTGAAAATAATTCTGTTAGCATTTCTTTTAAAAATTCTAATATAATTAAAGATGTGATTCGAATAAAACCCTTGCAAGCTGCTTTCAAAATTAGCACAGTCCTGGTATTTTTGCAACACAAATGACTGAGTCACCACAAGGACAATGCAGGTAAGCCTTGACAAATGCAAGGTAAAGTATGGTAGGGAAAACCTAACCACATGGTTATATGACTAAATTATACTGGGATGAGAGGACTCCCTATGAAGTTATCTATACAAACCCATTTTGAGCTGTAGTTTTTAAGCTTCCTATTTTCTGGAAACTCTTTTAATTAATCTGCTTAGGAAGATATTGCATAGGATTCTGGGTCATGCCCACAGAGCAGAGATCTAAATTGTGAGCATGGCTTAAAATGCTCCCAACACATCAGCAGTGGTAATCAAACTGTTATTCAGAGCATCTAATTGGCCATCATTGACATTCTTATCAAGGAAATCCTTTTAAGCTTCTGAAGCACCTCAGACTTTTTAGGAATGTAAATGTTTCAAAATATTATTTATTAAAATACTTATATCCAACCTTTCTCACCACCAATGGTGGCTGAAGGATTGACATAATTCATTAGGCCTTTTAATGATTCAACATGCTTTTGATTTTGAGAAGTAGCTACTGAGGTGCTGAAGAGCTATCCTGTTAACTCAAGCTTTTTATATTCTTAAAAGGAGAATGCCTTTTTTTTGTCCCAGTATCCTCTGATGAACCCCAAAACCTGTTTTGTACCAACCACTTAATCCAATTAAGTTTCCAGCACATCCTCGACTCCATTTTAAAACAGTACAAGCTGCAAATCACATCGTTCTCATTCTCCATCATGCTCTGAAACATCTTTTTTTCCTCTCCCTCATTTTTTGTACCAAACATCCAGTCTGATGAAGAGTTCTGGCAAGCTCAAACGTTTTCTCACTGTTCTGTAGTAATTTGGTGGGCCTGAATCTAAAGTTATTACATGGCACACCAGTTGCTTGTGGTACCAAAAGGAACAAATGAGGGGTGGTTACCTACCGTTATCGAAAGCATCCGCGTCCACAAGGGCCAAGCCAAACACCAAGAGTTTAAACCACAAAAACATGGTTATATCCAGGTATCAGATGTATCCTTACAAAACAGCATGTGTGTCTGTCTCTGGAAAGCAAAATAATTGTTATCTCTGTGTCAATTCCTTGCCAACATCCAAATCAAACGTCGAATATGCTATGCACGTACATTGCAAAGCCTCCTTATCATTCAGGGAGCAGCTTCCTCTGACACCCAGGACTAACCACTTGCTGTCACACTGTAGAGCAAAGTGATGTCAGAGACAATTTTATCCACTTCTCTAAAAAACACCACTTTTTTTTCAGTTTCCAGGAAGCCAACAGGGTTTTTCTTAAGTTGCTGCAGAGTTGTCCTGACTTCCTAGTTGAAACTTCAGTTCTGAGGAACAGAAAAGGGTTCAGTTTCAAAAGGTGAAACAGTTAAAATGCCTTACTACTTTGGAGGGGAAAATGTTTTTTTAAAAAAAATCAATTTCACCGCAGGAAAAGAATGCAATATTCCCCACGGCTCTGAACCGAGTGTGTCACCATGTCTAACCAACTTGCCCCTAACTTGGCTACAACTGAGATGAGCAAATCCCAAATCCCTATAAATATGATAATGACACCAGGGACACAATTCATGCTAATGTGCACATAGCACCTACATCCAACAGGGTCACTTGTCCATTTTGAGAACCAGAAGGTCTCTGTACCACTTCCGTTATCTTCATCCACTCCCTCTGTTCACCTGGGGTACAAGTTACTTGAAACTCAGAGCTTGAGCAACATGCACCGGGATGAAAAAGAGGGCCAAATGGGGATGTGGTAGGCTAGGCACACATGTCACAGCCCGCCCATTACCTGCAATGACCTTTTGTGGTGCATGCACGCCTGCCAAAGGAAGAACGAGGAAATGGGTTTTTACAGAGGCCTGTGGCAACCCCCCTGCATAAGGATGGGCCATACTTGTGATTAATTTGATGTTCCACTTCTCCACATCTCTCTTCAGACTTGATGCTGGCTCCTGAAACTTTCATTCTAGTTCTGAGGTGTTTGAAATATATTTTCCAACATTGGGATTAGAGAAGATAGGCAGACACACTATTCTGCGCGTGTGCTATAATAAAACAATCCCTTGCAATAAATTGGGGGCTATGGGTAAATCAGAACTGATTTCAGATTTTGGGGGACCCTGAGCAGAGAACTGCTGGGGCCCCCTTCTTGCTCACTTACCCATGTGTCCCACTACCTGCCTGCCAGCTGTTCTCCTGTTCTGCTTGCAAGCCCTTGCAAGCCCTTGCAAGTGAGCAGGCAGGAAAAAGGCATGTTGGGGAGTCTGCAGCAGAAGCCCTGGGCCCCAGCAGCTGCCCCACCTGAGGGTATGCTAATACAGGCCCTGGTATAAATCATTGGGCATGTTTGCAAGAGAAAGATGGGTGACATTTGACTGGAAACTTCTACTGAATTATAGCTTCTCTGGTGTCACCACATGTGGTAGAGCTCTCTGAGTGAAGTGACACCTTCCTCATCCAATTTGCCCACACAATGAGATTTCCATTAAAGTGTGCTCCCATACAGTAGTCTGCAGAGCAGACTTGAGAACTGAAGGAGTTTCAGATGACAGACCTAGGTCTTTTATGCATGGGAGTTTTACCTTGGGTTCGTAGTTCTCGTGACCCACACTTTTCTGGTCCAAAATCTAAAAATGCTATGTGTTTTTTCTCCTGAAGAAAGTCCTGGAGTATCATGAGCAGTGCAGAATTACCAGCAAAAATCCCGAAGCTTATGAGTCCCCGCCCCTAGAAAACACTGCTTTGTAATTGGCTGTAGTGCTTACTGTGACAAAAACATCACCACCACCACCCTGGTCCCCTTCCGCCTGGCAAGGGGCCATTTTAAAACCCAAGTGGAGAGTTGCTTAGGCCTGGCACCTGCACTGTCTCCTATAGCATGGAGTCTCTTCACCCAAATTCCCACGGTGTGTGTTTTCACAGCCTGCATAGGTCTTTTTCCATCCCAACCCCACTGCTTCTTGCAGCCATCCACTTGAGCACGCCCGGGAGGAAAACGCTTTGCTGTAATAAATACAAAGAGTGGAGTCCAGTTTGTTGGATCTAGTTTTGGCTGCAGGGGTTTTGCGGCAGGAAGCAGGGCGAGGTCTCGACGGGGGAGGGAGAGGGAAAGGTACTCCTTGTGTTTCTGCATTTATTCTTTTTTTTGGGGGGGACTCAAAAGAAAACTCAGCCACAAGCAAAGGAAACGGCTAGGCTTTGGAAGGGCGCAACACCCCCAAGTTCCACACAACTGCATCTGGTCAGTTTTGTTCTTTTTAAAGACAGTATCCGGTGAGGAGAAAGAAAAAGAGGGCAACCCCCCCCCAGGAGAAAAAAATTCTACAACCCAAGCTATTGAAAGGGGATGGGGTGAGTGGGAGAAACACAAGTACATTTCACAAACCATTTTATAACCCAACTGCCTTCCCCCCCCCCCTTCTGACTGCCTTCTTCTCTGGCTGCCCTCAGCCGTTTTTTTCCCTCCTGGCATGATGATATATCGATATATCATTAAAATTGAAGAGAAAGGCAGCCAAGGCTAAAATTGGGCACTCGCTCATCCCCCCTCCCCTGGGTAACTCATCACCCAAACATGGGGGGGGGAGTGCCCTGTATGGCTGAGGGCAGCCAGAAAAGGAGGCGGCCACATGGCCAGCTCCTTCTCTGGTATGGCTTCCCAGGGCATTGGAGAGGCAATGGCTGAAAGGTTGGCTGGGGGAGGAGTTAGAGGAGTAGTTGGAGAACAGGGCGTGTGTGGGGGCATGGGCAGACAGACCACCGTGTTGGCTTATGCATGGTGATGGCAGCAATTTGCTGATCTCAGGGAAGATTGAAGAATCGAGTTAAAACAGGATCGGGAAGACCCGGATCGGGAAGAAATTGCTCAGGCAGGGCGTGAGGTCAACTCTGAGGGATGGAAAACTCATCCATAACTCCACGGAACAACTGAGTCAGTCCAGGGATGAACATGAGTCAAAGTACCCATGCATAAAAGACCCTAGAGAGCTTAGTTTGTTTCAGAGATGCTCACATGTTGAACCTTTCTATGAGGATGTAGTGAGTCTGCTGGGGAAACTCAGTCATCATATATCTGACCATAGTGACGCTCACCTTGGTAATATCCAGGATAGATTAACATGCTCTGTGTGGGGTTGTTTGAACACACGAATAATTGAATAATGTCAATATGTCCAAAATAAGGCCACAGTCTTAACTGATAAGCATATAAGACCAGTGTTCTGCCAATTGCACTGGTATTCTATGTCTTTCCTGGCCTGGTTTAAATGACTGTTTTTACTTTTAAAGCAGTTTGGGTCCAAAGTACTTGAATGACCGCCTCCACCTATGGGAACCTACCTGCCCAGGACTTGAAATCAACTGGCGATATGTTCTTTAGGAGCTGACGTGGTCAGAAACAAGGCGCCCCCAAGCTATGGAACTCAGACTCATTTGACTCCTTCCCAATGTTCTGCTAAAAAGTATTTATTCTAGAGGGCCTCTGGAAGTGTGTGAGCTCTGTGTTTTCATGCATTGGTATTTCTGATTTCCAACTACTGCTAGCTGGGTTTTATGCATATTTACTGTTAGCAAGACTTAGACTTACCTACAAGCCCAGTTTTCTGGCATGCACTGGGGAGGGTTGGGAGCTGGCACAAGGTTCACAGGCTTGTCTGGTGGGTCTGGGACTCAGCTGGGCAGCCAGCATGCTGCCACACAATGGCTGCTGGTGTGGAAGCTGGAGAAGGAGCCATAGCATCTTTAACTCTAGCTGGAACTTTTCCTGCCCTGCTGCATACCTTCCTGGCCTGCCCTATATTTCAAATGGACCAATCAGACCCTGGCTCAATAGGGGTGTGGCCGGCCAGCAGGCTCAGACCTGAGCTTTTGCACTCAGCTTCTCCAGCTAGGTATTTAAAAAGCCATCCCCCTTGCCCAGCTGAATCTGCTTCCTAATTTGTCCCTCCCTCCCTCCCTCTACTTGGGCTGTTTGGTTGTTATGTCAACTTCCGGATCCATTTTGGGGGGAAAGGGGGCCTGCGTGCCCCCTTTCCCCATTCTGGGGACCCCTAATATGGGGTTTTGGGGGGAGGCCTGTAACAGGGACATGCCCAGTCGGGGGGCTGTCAGGATGGGACATGCCCAGGTGGGGGCTGTCAGGATGGGACATGCTCAGTTGGTGGCTGTCTCGGGGGAGGCTTCCCGCAAAGTGGCAGGGGACCCACACAGCAGGCTTCTATCCAAGTGGGTCCCACATACTGCCATCTCAGACTTGTGCTGCACTGGCCGAGTACAGGGTGGCCGTGGACTTCCACGACCCTCCCCGGCCCCTCCACAGCAACTCACCTGGCTGGCATGGGTCAGGAAGGAGGGAGTGAGAGAGGCCCGAAATGGGGCGACTGCCTGGGACAGCAGGCAGCGAGGACAATAAGGCAGAAACTGCATGGATGCCTGCTGTCCAGCTGGAGTGTGCGGTGGGCGCAACACGAGGGGCAAAGGCAGGGAGGGCGTCGGTGGCCCAGGAGGGAGGTCGTGCGGCTTCTGGCCAAGACACAGAGGCATGCCAGCAGGGCCCCAATCTGAGGCAGCTACAGGAGGATGGAGGGAAGGAGAGGGCCGAAACCCTGAGAGGGCTGGGGGAGGCGGAAAACAAAGGCGAGAGCGAGGCAGGCAGATGCCGGAAGTAGGCGCTGACTGGGGAATCCACGGGAACGCCACCGGCTGAGAGGAGCCCAAGGCAGATGGCGAGCAAGGTGGAGGGAAGGTATAGGATTCCTCCACGCCTGGAGAAAAGGGGGGAGCAGGAAACTGGTGGGTGGAGCAGGTGACGGGAGGAAAGGGATAAGAGGGTGGTGGGAGGAAGAGCCGAGGAGGAAGAGAGGACTGTAAAGACACCAGAACGCTTGGCTGGAAGTCTTACAGCGAGAGGGGAGTGAAAGAGGGGCAAGCAGTCCCTCACTCCTCGTCTGAGGCTCTACGGAGGCAGCTGGGAGGGGCTCAAGGGCACCGCAAGGGAGCGTCCCGTCAACATAACACTGACCTAGACCCGCCCGTAACAGGGGATCAGGAGGAGGAGGCTTACAAGGCTACTCCTAGCAGGTGGGCTGGGAGTAGGATGCATCAGTCGGCAGGTGGGTTGAGCCGATGCCTTGGATCCAGCCCCTATGCAACACCAATGCCTGATGCTGTAACCAATAAAGTTGTGGCCATTTCCATTCCAGCTACTGTCTCTGCATGTTTAATTGTATGCTAAGGTCATCATAGTATTAGGATCATGGGGTGGTTATTGCATGCCAAGAATGGCTAGGGTTGGGGGGCTGCAGTAAATAGCCGGCTCCAAGACACTCCCCAATTCAGTGCTATGCCGGAAAACACTTTCTATTCATTGTTTTACTGTGTTTTTATTTCTATTCTGTTATAATTCTCTTTTTATATAGAGCCAAATTAGTACTCGAAGTACAAAGGTGAGAAATATTTTCAGTAAATAAAATATCTGACATAAACACGAAGCCTTCTTCTGAGGATCAAGCCCAGGAGTAATTCTTCTCCTTCTTCAGATCAGAACCCAGATTGATTGATTGATTTACAACACTTATATGCTGCCTATCCAGAGTTCTGCTCAAGGAGGTGACCGAAGTAAAAAATAATGCAACAATAAAATCAACAAGACCACAAATTTAACAAAATTAAAATCAGATATAAAAGAAGCCAAAAACCTGCCAGGGGCATAAAAGCAACATAAAACGATTCTGCAGCTTCAAACTGTATCTATAAAATAACCCTCAGGGTAGAAGCATGTCATAAAAACAGCTTTAAACTATTATCCTTTCCATTAGAAGCTTGAGGGAAGAGAAAACTCTTGGCCTGGCAGCTCATGAATGGTGAAGTAGGTGCCAGATGAGCCTCTAGGGGGAAGAACGTATTACCAAGGCAAGATGCAACTACTGCAAAAGCCCTATCTCTGGTTACCTCACCTCTGCTGGACTTGGAGAAGGATTTTAACTGGCAGGGTAGACCACATATGAGGAAGCAGTCCTTCAAATACTCTGACCTCAAGCCATTTAGGGTCACAAATGTAACAACAAGCACTTTGAATTGTGCCCAGAAACAGATGGCAGCCACTGCAGATCTTTCAGCACAGGGCTGGTACAATATCTATAACCAATCCTCAGCAACAGCCCGGGCCTCTCTTTTTGGACCAGCTGACGTTTCTGAACCCTTTTCAAAGGCAGTGCCACATAGAGAACATTGCAGTAAGCTAACCTGGTTGTGATAGAGCACCAATCACTGTGGCCGAATCACGCTTTTTGAGGAACGGTCGTAGCTGGCATATCATCTGAAACTGATAATAAGAGCTATGGGCCACAGAGGAGACCTGAGCCTCCGACCATAGACCAGGATACAGCTGCACTCCCAAGCTATGAACCTGCTTCTTCAAGGGAAGTGCAACCCCCACCAGAACAGGATGAATCTTCAGTTCTCAAGCAGCTGACTGTTATCTATATATTGATGGCATCCTACGACAAATGTGTTGTAGGGTGCTGTTTAGCTGTCCCTTCTATCTATCAGGAAGCATTTCCCCTCTGTTTCAGACCTTCCAATGCATACTAATTGGCTAACCCTTCATTCAATCAGGAAGACATCTCTACTTCCTTGTTGTAAATCGTCTGAAAGTTAAAATTAATGGTTTTAATGAAAGCATTGCTGAACACATGTGAGAGTAGATGCAAATGCCAAATACTTGACAAAAAAAACCCAAAATAAAGTACACAGTACAGCTGAAGCAATTGGGAGTGACTTCAGTCCAGATGCCTGATGAAGACTGCTGGCAGGCAGCTGGGTATGCACCTTTTTGAAGGCAAGTCTATCTCCACTTCTAAGAAAGACTGATCAGGCCTCTTCTGGTGTCATAAATAGACTGATCACACACACAAGCCAGTTGCTGATCTCCCCCTAGGGTTGCTATTGTGATGGTTCTGTCCAGATCCCCCAGAAGGATACTCTCACTCCCAAACGGCCCTTGACGGAGCGAGTGAAACACAGGCTAAAACATAAGTCATACCTTTGCTCCCCAAATAGGGTTGCCAGCCTCCAGGTGGTACTATCTGGTGCCTACAAGGCTGACAGATTTGGTTGTTTGAACCACAAAATGGTGGTCGGATGTAGAAATTATTAATCTGATGAAGCAATCACCAGCGAAACAAAGCTTAAACCGGTGGCTTGTCATATTGTTGATATAATTTCTGGCTGTCATTTTTACCACGGTGCATGCCACCACTCCCTGTTTCTCACCCCCCCCCCTTTATTTTCTTGATTGCCGCTAGGTGGTACAGCAACCAAGGGGTACATTTCCATAGTGTGAGTGTGTGGGCAGGGCCATGGGTAGGAATCAAGGCAATGTGTCTTAACTAAAACAACTTTATCACTACAACACACAACCCTAGAGTAAATACAGTTCCAGGACTGGAATGCAGACTAAGAAAAGAACAGAAACATAGAAAGGTTGCTCATCTATTTGAGACTTACAAATCCTGAGCATCTGCCCTCCCCTACTTGCTGGGAGTTACAAAGAGGTGCATGTGTAGAGTGGATGCTAGTCCTTCTGCAGGGCTTCACGAGCAGCCACACACACACACACACGCACGCACACCATCACCAACATACATAGAGAAGGGACAAGTCCTTTTCAGTTCATTCCCCACATGTGTCAAAAAAGGCCTCAAACAATCTGGGCCTTAGGTTCTGGAGCCCAGAAGCCCACCAGGCCCAACTTGGCCAACAGAGTGGTGTTAACTTATCAAACAAAGAGATGGATGCCATGATTTCAGCACTGACTTTAAAATCAAACCCATCTGGTGGAACAGGGCTTTCCCCAGCCTGGGTGACTCCTCAGAGCCGGTTAATCTTCATAACTGTTATGCCCCATCTATCCCATTTGCCTCTCATTCACCACGACTATCTCTTATCCTAAACCAAAACTGGAGAAGCGGCAGCCATGGCTAGGGTTGCCAACTTCTGGTTGGTGGCTGGAGATCTCCCACTATTACAACTGATCTCCAGGTGATAGAGATCAGTTCACCTAGAGAAAATGGCCGTTTTGAAAGGTGGACTCTATGGCATTATACCTCACTGAAGTTCCTCCCCTCCCCAAACCCTGCCCTCCTCAGGCCCCACCCCCAAAGCCTCCATGTATTTCCTGCCTGGAGCTGGCAACTCTAGCCATGGCACCTCTTGTCCATTCCTTTCAAGGTTCTACCCCTGCCTCACGTCTTGTAACCAGCGAAGCAATTCAGCAGTGGCAAGTGGAGAAGCATCAGGATCTCATGGGTGGGTAGGGGTTGGTGAGTAGAGCTGCTGCTGTCTTTTGCCCTGCTTTGGCAGGAGATTTAAAAGACGATATCCAGCATCCAGGGTAAGAAGTGACAAGACTACCACAATCTTTCTCCCGTAGAAGATCATGTGGAGAAATCTCACTGTGTACCAGGCTCTTCACAGAAACAGCCTGCAGCAGTAGTTTTGCTGCCACGTTTTCATTATAAAGGATCCCATGGAGATGATATGGCTGGCTTGCCTGTGTGAACAACCCAAAGATGTGTAGCTTGGCCAAAAGAACTTGGGTATGGCCTGGGCAGAGGGAACAGCATGAGTCCATATGTAATTGCAGGCTCTGGGTTCTAAGAAAGTGGTTACATTTTACACAGCTGAAGCCCCAAGGAGGACATGCTATAAATGGAAAACCTCGAGGCTAAGATCCATGATAGAGGAGTCCAAGCACATGCCGAGCGAGCAGACAATTCAAGAAAACGAGTAAAAGCCAGAGGCACATGTATGCACTATAGGGTCAAGGAGTTAAGCATGCAGGAAACACACACACACTCTCAAGTTCAATTTGTAAGCACAAACACTCAAGGAATCAAACACATAGGAATCAGAAACCCTTTCAACCTGTCTCTCGTCATGCACACAGCCTCGACGGCAACCATCCAAACCCCTCTCCCATACACACACAGGGGCTGCTGCACCTCCTGCCAACTCAGCTCGTCTCTGCCGGGCTTTCTGTGTTGGCCAAGCTGTTTTCCTTATGCTATGCCTGCTGCAGACAGCTGAGCAGGCAGGAGGGCATACCAGTTTGTTTGCCAGGACTGCTTCTCAGCACCACCCATCCACTTCTCCTCCTCTGCTGCATGGCTGTTGCTTTGATTATCTTTGAAAACATTCGAACTGCCAGTCCACAGAGCAAGCAAACTAAGCCTTTCTCCTGAGCATCACTGCTTGTTTGCTTTGACCATTACGCTCGACTGATAAGAACTTGTTAGTAGTCCCTGGCCTCAGAACTATCCAGCTGTCCTTGACCAGGGCCAGGGCTTTTTTGGCCATTGCCCCTCTCTGGTGAACCTCTCTGGTGGAACTCAAGTGGGACCCGGGCCCTGCGGGCCCTAACTCTAGGGTTGCCAGGTTCCTCTTCACTACTGGCGGGAGGCTTTTGGGGCAGAGCCTGAGGAAGGCAGGCTTTGGGGAGAGGAGGAACTTCAGTGCCATGGAGTTCAATTGCCAAAGTGGACATTTTCTCCAGGTGATCTGATCTCTATCGGCTGGAGATTAGTTGTAATAGCAGGAGATCTCCAGCTAGTACCTGGAGGTTGCCAACCCTACCTAGGTCAGTTCCACAGGGCATGTGAGACGGAGATGTTTCACCAGGTATATGGTTGAGGACAGCAATGGGTTGTGGCCTCCCTGCCCCTTCCCCTTTTCCCCATACTCCCTACCCTGCCGTATCCGAGTCCCTCTTTCTGTGTCTTCTCCATCCCTGTCTCTGTTCCAGTTTGCCTTCCTGGCCTTGGGCCAGGGGCCCCTTGAGAGGTGATCAGCTATGCTGTTCTATTCATGCCAACCTCCTTGGCGGGTATTTTACAGGAGATATTGATTTAGGTTGCCTTCTTTGTATTAATTGAGTTAGTTTTATAGTTTTAACATGGCCGGAGAGGGTGGGGCACAAGTTGAATTATCATCATCATTATTAGAGTTGCCAACTGCCAGGTAGTAGCAGGAGATCTCCTGCTAATTCAACTGATCTCCAGCTGATAGAGATCAGATCACCCGGAGAAAAATGGCCGCTTTGGCAATTGAACTCTATGGCATTGAAGTCCCTCCCCTCCCCAAACCCCACCCTCTTCAGGCTCCACCCCAAAATCTCCCACCGGTTGCGAAGAGGGACCTGGCAACCCTAATCATCATCATCATTATTATTCTCCATAAACTAGGGCTGGGTGTGGCACACACAGCATGAGTGTGGCATGAGATTAGAGTTGCCAGGTCTGGGTTGGGAAATACCTGGAGATTTGTGGGGTGGAGCCTTGGGACAATGGGGTTTGGAAAGGGGAGGGACCTCAGCAGGGTATAATGCCATAGAGTCCACCCTCCAAAGCAGCCATTTTCTTTAGGGGAACTTATCTTGGTCATCTGGAGATCAACTGTAATAGCAGGAGCTCTCCAGGTGCTACCTGGAGATTGGCAACCCTACATGAGATACACAAGCACACACTTCCAGGCCTCCCCTTGCAAAGTACATGTGTCTGCCTAACATAGACATATGTCAAACCAAACTGAAGACTGTTTCATTTTAGGCAGAGCCAGGAAAAACAATGAGGGGGTGGGGGGACTTTTACTTCTATTGATCAGCATCTCCTGTTCCACATTCTGTTCCTCCTGCCCAGGGCTCCAAATTGGCAAAGCCTCACACTTCTGACCAGGATTACTATTGTACTGTGGAGAAATGAATAGACACAATCTGAGACACCCATGAGGGTAATCAGTTGCAGCTCATCCCTACCCAGTAACCATTGTTTACCAGTGACAAGTTCACTGTTTGCATGACACAGATGAGTCGCTTTGTAGGAACATAATGCCCAGCAACAGGATTCACTTGCCACACTCTGGAAACTGCCATCTAGGTAATCTATAAGTATTATTAGTCAGCAACCATTGATACGGATTCTTGCCCTATTTGGAAATAAGCAAGTGTGGTGTAGTGGTTAAGAATGTCGGACTCAACATCTGGAGGACTCAGGTTCAAATTTCCATTCATGCCAAGGAAGCTCACTGTGTAACTTTGGGCCAGTCACACTCTCTCATCCTAACCCACCTCACTGGGATGTTGTGAGGATAAAATGGAGGAGAAGAGAAGGATGTAAGCTGCTTTGGGTCCTCATTGGGGAGAAAGGTGGGGTATAAATGAATCAAATTAAAAACATGATGCAACAAAATGTCCACACTTATAAGATGTTCCATTGATCCACCAGTGTGTATTGAATGGATCCTGGATTATTTATACTTTGCCAAACTAAATTATGGCAGCTGTAGAGGGAAGGAGAACAGCTGTAAACAAGCATGCAGGAATAACATTATGCTGTTCTGAATGAAACTAAATACAAAATTGTAAAGGGAAGTGTGCATTGGAGGAGTGTTTTTAGCGATGTATGAAAATGTGCACATCTTAAGTCACTAGGTTTACACAAATATTTCTACGGTTCATATATTTTATATCACTGGTGGGTTTAATCTAATAAAGAAGAAAACCAGCAGATGAGTGAAGCCTCAACTTTAATGCTAAATGTCTATTATCCATGTAACAGAAAAACGAAGGAACTTTTATAAATACTGACAGATGTTTTTTTCTTACTGATAAGCCAAAAGGTGGGTTTGCACTGTGAAACCCAGACTGAATTGTCAAAGGCTTTCACAGTCAGAGTTCATCGATTCTTGAAGGTTATCCGGGCTGTGTGACCGTGGTCACACAGCCCGGATAACCTACAAGAACCAGATTGAATTGTTGGGATGGATTCTTGTGTTATCATGTTTCAAAGAAGGGTTACAAGTCAGATAGTGATTCTGCCTAACTCCAAAGCACTATTCTACCACACAAATATAAGTAACAAGTTTGCCCTGCTTTGATTGTTGAATTGTTCTTTTTTACTATTATTTTTACAGCTAAATACTTACTGTTACTGTTGTTATTATTATTATTAGCTATTGCTTTTAAAACTATAGCTCTCTTCAGACTACACCCATGCAGTGAATATTTTTTTAAAAAAAAGCAACATTCCCAGTCATGGAACCAGTGCCTACGCACGTGTACTTCGTAAGTTTGTAGACACCATCCTCATATTCTGCAAACATATGCAAGCAGGGGGGGTGGGGCCCTTGTTGCTGCTCCCTCTTTGCACAAATTGATTTCAATGCATGGATGTCATCTGAAAAGGAATTATGACTATATGGGTCAGACACAAGGCTGCCCCCCCAATCAAAGATCCCCTCTGGGCCCCTCTCATACCACATACAGCTAACCCAAACATCATTTGAAAACAAATCACCACTTGCCTAGCTCCATGGATCTCCAGGATGACCGAGCCCCCTGGGATTTTGTCCTCTCCATTTATGAGCTATACAAAAATAATGATTTGGCACTTTTGTAGAAAACTGGCTTCAGGTTCTCTCCAAGCACTTCCACAAAACATAGCTCTTCTAAACCCTTTCTTAACCTCCCTGTCTTATCCATCCTGAAGCACAATGCAGCTGTGTAACTGCATTGTGCAGGTTGAGGGTAATGTATCTTAATGGTGCTCTCCCTACCGCCTTAGTGCTTTCAAGAAGTGTTAACAAGCAGCCACACTATTCCTCCTGTTTATCTCTAAGCTTGTTCTAAGAGCAGTTCAGAAAATATTGCCCTTCTTTGGCCTTCTCTAGGCAGCTCTCACAAATATACATGATTAGGCCTCTGGTCTCTGCTTCTGGGTGGGGGAGTGCTTCTGATCTTGGGTCAGCTGTCAGGAATATATGGTTCCACATTACCTTCATGGCTGGAACTCTGCATTCACTTGAGTCAGATCACCTTCTTTCTCTGGCATAGACTTTTCTGTGTCCTTGGTACGATGGAGTCTTTGAGTCTCAACATGCACTTTCTCGCATTCATCTTTTCATGTCTTTGACAGTACAGTGTGCTGAAGTCTGGGCTGACTCTCCCAGTGGTCTCAGCCACTCATATATATGAATGTTGTTTAACATATATAATTAGCAATAATTCATCAAGATGAAGTGCCACAGCTACTAAAAAATCTTCTTAAAATGTGATGACCGATCAAGAATAATCAGCATGAACATTATTTTATTTCCTACCTTTTAAATTCGAACAGCACATTACTTTGGCATGAATGGGAGTATCTCCAACACACACACCCATCTATAATCCATTGTGTGGATTATAGGTGGTACTCTGTGCAAGGGAGTATCACGGGGAAATTATACAGAAAGTAGGGTTACCAGCCTCAAGGTGGGGACTGGAGTTCTCCAGAAACAACTACTGATCACCAAACTACAGAGATCACTTCCCATGGAGGAACTGGCAGCTTTAGAGGGCAGACTCTGTGGCATCACATCCCCACTGAGCTTCCTTTCCTCCCCAGACTTTGCTCTTCCAAGCACCAATCCCAAATCTCCAAGAATTTTCCAAGATTGGCAACCCTAACAAGAAGTGATGTTCAGCCTGTCATCAAATGTGCCCTGTGACACCGAAATAAGTTTGTTTTACGCAGGCAAATGACGATGAACTTAATCTTAAACAAAAGAAGACTTAAACAAAAGAAATACGCATAGCACCTTGTAGATGATGTGGGGAAATATCAAAAAAGTAGGCAAGGCAATGTGATCAGAATTTAAGACAGAAGGGGCAAGAAGGAAGGCTCACCAGCAGGTATATTTCATAACAGACATGATGTCTTGACTGCCAGTTAGGGTTGCCAACTGCCAGGTAGTAGCAGGAGATCTGCTAATTCAACTGATCTCCAGCTGATACAGATCAGTTCACCTGGAGAAAAATGGCCGTTTTGGCAATTGTACTCTATGGCATTGAAGTCCATCCTCTCCCCAAACCCTGCCCTCCTCAGGCTCTGCCCCCAAAACCTCCCGCTGGTGGTGAAGAGAGACCTGGCAACCCTACTTGCCAGAGCTTTTTTTTTTTCTCAGCAACTCTCAACGTTTCTTATTTTTTTATTACCTACAAGTTGTGCAGATGCTTGTTTAAGGGCAGAACTGACAAGAAAGGTTGGGAAGCAGAGACAAGTATTTTCCTTGTGTAGAAATCTTCCCAGTGATAGTGTCTCAAAACCAACACTGCCTTATGCCTTGTATTGGGGGAGGGTATTGCTGATACATTCAGGAAAAGGAAGGCTTGTTTTGAAAAGTAAAGAAACTTAAGATGCCTAGTTCATGCCCCCTTCACTGTCAATTACATTCTTGTTCTCAGTCATTGCCAAGGCAACCCATTATACAATGGAATACATTTATATGTGTATATTAACTATCCCTCATCATACCTCCCCCACAATGCTTTATAGCATGCCAATGGAGAAAACGAAGAAGATGGAGGAGCAGGAGAAGAAGCTGGTTTTTATATGCCGACTTTCTCTACCACTTAAGGAAGAATCAAACCGGCTACAATCACCTTCCCTTCCCCTCCCCACAACAGACACCCTGTGAGGTAGGTGAGGCTGAGAGAGTGTGACTAGCCCAAGGTCACCCAGCTGGCTTCATGTGTAGGAGTGGAGAAACCAGCCCGGTTCACCAGATTAGCCTCCGCCACTCATGTGGAGGAGTGGGAATCAAACCCGGTTCTCCAGATTAGAGTCCACCACTCCAAACCACCACTCTTAACCACTACACCACAAGGCACCCATCAAACCACTGGGGATGGAGGAGTTGGCATCCCCTACCTTTTGCAACTGTGCTATGGGCTTCAGAGTGTAGGCTACAGGAGGCATCAACCCCTTCTTTGTCCAGTCCTCTGTGAGTCTACTTTGGCCTCTCTGTCAACATGCCTGGCTGAGGAAGAGCTGTGGTCCCCAGGTCTTCACTGCTTTAGTTATTTAATCTGGCTTGTCAAGATAAACCCATGTTAAGTCCTGTGCAGAGTTTTTGTTCAGGTAGCTGGTTGCTTTCTTCTCCTATGGCCAAGCTTTCAAGAGAGGGTTGAGTCTTGTCAGAGGATAGAGTCTTGTCTTGGCATGGAACTGTATATGGGGTGTGTGGCTTCCATGGTCTGTTGTTAAAGAGGGCTAGGGAATGAGAAGGATTAACTGTTCTGACTCCTGGACAGGGTGGGGGAGGCAGCTGTCAGCCAGGATGGGAGGTGAGCAGGTGAGATGAGAAGTTTCAGTCCCCTCCAAGTTTGTCACTTGAAACAAGTGTCAGCTGCCTTAGAGTCTGTGAGTGGATATTGCCCATATTCTGTTCCTTTATTATTTCTGAATTTTTCTGTGCGCTGGACTCCTTAATTCTGGTTTAACTTGGCAGATATCTGAAATGAATTGGTTCATCCTGTAGCTTTTCATTCCTGGAGATCATTTGCATCTGTTTTGTTCTTCATGAGACACCGCAGGAAAGCATCCTTGATATGATTATGTCAAGATTCTTTTTTGTGCACACATCTGCTCCCACACACTAGTAAAAGACCACACAAAATCAATATTAATACAAGTGTACATACTATCATATCAAATATACACTGGCTGTATAAAGATGTCTCTGCCTCAGTAAATTAATTAAACATCCTTAATTAATTTCTTTAAAATACCCTGCCTGAGGACCTGAGATGTATGTGAAAAGAACAGGCACATAAATATTTCAAATAAACAAATAAGTAAATAAAAATACGCTGCTATTCTGTCATACACTCAAAACAGTGTCCAGATAATGCCATAAACACTAAAAAAGCAATAATAATTTCAAACCATCAGCACTACAGCAGATTAATTTCCAAAGGCCCTTTCATGGCAGCCATTGCCACTCACTCACAGGAGGGCTGGTGATTGCGCCTGGGGTTCAGCTCATGACTGGTGGTGTTCCCCAGAATGGTCTCCCCTCCATGCACCCACTCATCAGACACTTTGATTCTTATTGTCATCACAAAGGGACTAGGCCCAGGGCTTCAGAGAAAAGATGTTGCCAAATCAGCACATGGCATTTGGACCACAGAGTGCCAACAGACATGAGTCAGAACACCACTGAAAGGCATCTACAGACCACAAACTGGGTGACTATGGTGATTCCATCTCAAAATGCAGACTTTTTCTACTGATCACAAAATTTAATCTCTGCATTGTAACTCTGCTTTTTTATGCAAGCATCTCGACCATATGAGTGCCAAGTATGGCTCCATAAACAGCTTTCTAAAGATCCGAGAAATTAAAAAAAAAAACTCATTTAGGAAATGGAAGGAGGGCCTTATACCCAAGGATGAATATAAACAACCAGTGCTTGTAGGGAGAGTATTAGAAAAGCTAAAGCTCAGCATGAGCTTAGGCTAGTGAGAAATGCTAAACATACTAAAAGAGGGTTCCTTGTTATGTCCAGAGTAAGAAAAAGAACAAAGAAAAGGTAGGTTTATTGTGGGGTCAGGAAAGTACATTGTAACAGGTGATAAAGAGAGGGCAGAACTGCTCAATTCCTACTTTTCCTCAGTCTTCTCTTGCAACATGGCTAAAACAGAACAGATGATGAGGGAAAGGAGTTGCAGCCTACAATAGGCATAGGGGTAGTATAGAAACACCTAGTTTCATTAAATGAAACTAAGTCCTCATAGCCAGATGAATTGCATCCAAGAATATTAAAAGAACTCACAGATCTAATTTCTGAGCCTCTGTTCATTATTTTTGAGAATTCTTGGAGAACAGGTGAGGTGCCAGAAGATTGGAGGCAGGCAAATGTTGTCCCCATCTTCAAGAAGGGGAAAAAAGGAGGATCCGAATAACTACCAACCCATCAGCTTGACATCTATACCTGGAAAAGTTTTAGAACAAATCATCAGACAGTCAGTCCTTGAGCATTTAGAAAGGATGGATCTGATTACTAAGAGCCAGGACGGGTTTCTTAAGAACAAGTCATGTCAGACTAATCTTATCTCCTTTTTTGAGATAGTTACTACCTTGCTGGATCAGCGGAATATTGTGGACACAGATTATTTTGATTTTAGTAAGGCTTTTGATAAGGTTCCACATAATATTCTTTTTGAAAAGTTGGTAAAATGTGGTTTGGATCCTATTAGCTGGATCTGTAATTGGTTGACAGATCGCACCCAAAGAGTGCTTGCTAATTGTTCCTCTTCCACTTGGAGAGGAGTGACTAGTGGAGTGCCTCAGAGATCTGTCCTGGACCCTATGTTGTTCAACATCTTTATAAATGATTTGGATGAAGGAATAGAGGGGATGCTTATTAAATTTGCAGATGATTCTAAATTGGGAGCAGTAGCAAATATGGTAGAAGACAGAGCCATGATACAGGATGATCTTGACAGGCTGGAGAACTGGGTTAAATCTAATAAAATGAATTTCAACTGAGATAAATGTAAAGTTCTGCATTTAGGTAGGAAAAATCAAATGCATAATTATAGGATGGGGGAGACTTGTCTTGCCAGTAGTGTGAGCAAAAAGGATCTAGGGGTCTTAGTGCACCATACACTGAATATGAGTCAGAAGTGTGATGTAGTAGCTAAAAAGGCAAATATGATTTTAGGCTGTATCAACAGAAGCATAGTGTCCAGATCATGTGAGGTGATTATATCACTTTACCCTGCTCTAGTTAGATTTCACCTAGAGTACTGTGATCAGTTCTGGGCAACACAATTCAAGAATGATGAAGACAAGCTGGAATGTTTCCAGAGAAGGGCAACAAAGATGGTGAGGGGTCTGGAGACCAAGTCCTATGAGGAAAGGTTGAAGGAGCTCAGTATGTTTAGCCTGGAGAGGTGACAACTGACGGATGATAAGATAACCATCTTCAAGTACTTGAAGGGCTGTCATACAGAGGATGGTGCAGAGTTGTTTTCTGTGGCCTCAGAAGGTCAGACCAGAACCAACGGGTTGAAATTAAATAAAAATAGTTTTCAGCTAAACATTAGGAAGAACTTTCTGACAGTTAGAGCAGTTCCTTGGTGGAACAAGCTTCCTTGGGAGGTGGTGGGCTCTCCTTCCCTGGAGGTTTTTAAGCAGAGGCTAGATGGCCATCTCACAGCAATGCTGTGAGATCTCTATGAGATCTGTGTGATTCTATGAGATCTCCTGGAATTACAACTGATCTTCAGATACATAAATTACTTACTTATTATTTATTTATTTAAAACATTTATTCCACTTCTCCTGGAGAAAATGGCTGCTTTGGAAGGTGGACTGCTTGGCGCTATACCCTACCACAGTCCCTAAATCAAACTCCACTCTCCCAAACTCCTCCCTCAAATCTCCAGGTATTTGCAGACCTGGAGCTGGCAGCCTTAGTGCCAAGACAGGCTTGAAGGTATGCTTTGTTTTTTGTTTGATTTTAGCTCAGATTGGACATTGCCCTTATGCAGAAGAAATTGCTAGAAGGAACTCACCAACAGTAAGCTGAGCCAAACACTGTAGGAGAAGTGAAAATGTGATCTTATGTCACCCAGTATCCTGCCTCACATTTAGCTGTGGCAGTCCCTAAAACCTCAGTAGGCAAATAAAGACATTTGCAAATTGGTCATGTCTCTCAAGTCTGGATTTCCTGCATTAAGTAAATTCACAGATCTGTATTTAAAGCTGTGCTGCACTGGAGAGATATACTACTTAACCTGGCTAGATGAATGATGTACTCCATAATCCTATGCATCTGTACTTGGAAGTAATTCCCATTGTATTCAATAGGGCCAAACTAGACACTACATTTTTTATGAGTCGGGTCAGGGTATTCCTGACCTGATTCTCATTCCATTTAGTCATATGAAGAAGAAGAAGAGTTGGTTTTTATATGCCAACTTTCTCTGCCTCTTAAGGGAGAATCAAACCCGCTTACAATCACCTTCCCTTCCCCTCCCCACAACAGACACCCTGTGAGGTAGGTGGGGCTAAGAGAGCATGACTAGCCTAAGGTCACCCAGCTGGCTTCATGTGTAGGAGTGGGGAAACAAATCCAGTTCACCAGATTAGCTTCTGTTGTTCATGTGGAGGAGTGGGGAATCAAACCCTGTTCTCCAGATCAGACTCCACGGCTCCAAACTACCACTCTTATCCACTATACCACTCTGGCTCTCTGCTGAGGCAGCTGCTGAGGAACTATTTTCCCAAGTGCTGCATGGGTTCAACTTGGATTGGGCCTATGGTGTATGATAGAATGGTTTCAGTCTTCCCCAAATGCCATTTCCTTGAGGATGTTATTTGCCCCATGGGGAGAGGCTGCACATTTAGCCCTTAGAGAAGTGCACAGAGCAATGCAGGCGACAGTGGCAAAGCAAGTCTCAAATGGATGGCTAGAAGGATAATCTGCATGGTGTTTAGCTTTTTGGCATATTTCAAGGACGACTACAAGACACTCTAATAGAGCATTCCTGACATGCGCCAGTGGCCCGACCCAAAGGCCTTTGGAGGTCGGCAAAGTTCCCCGTCGGTGCAAGGGCCCACAGCGCCGGCATCCAGGTGGCGCATGCCGGCGTTTGTGGCCCCAGTGCTGGCGTGCAGGGCCGGACGCCAGTCTCCGGCCGCTGCCGCAGCAGGGCCAGCCCCAGACTCCAACGGAGCCTGCCAACAGTGTCAGGACCGCCATGAGGATAGTTCAGTATACGGGTGACACAATCCCTTTAGTCTACCTATGACAATAGCTGAGCCACTGCATTTGGGACCAATTGAAGTTTCAGGATTATCTTCAAAGGCAGCCCTACAACAGCACATTACATTAATCTAATGATATTCACCTGAAGATGGTTTTATTTAGTGAAAATGGAGGGGCCCTGCTTGCCCCTCTCTTGGGCTTCATAGGTCCTCAGTCACATGATGACAGGACACATGGTGTCCAAGAAAGCGGCAAATAGCCCCCTAACAGCCATTTCGACCAGGGAAAACTGCACAGGAGGGAAGGCAGAGGCCCCTCCTCCCCCCTCACAGTACTCAAAGCGGCACCAAGTGATGGAGTGGTTTATAAGGTGAGGGCCCAGTGACCTGGTCCACATCTATCATATAGCTAGGCGCTCACTCTACTGCTTTCCCCGTGCCTATCCTCTTTCACTAGATTTGAAAATGGCACCCTGGAAATAGGAAAGAAGACCACACCCTGAAATGTTTGAAACAGCAAAAGTTCACAAAATAGTACAGGGAAGTAAATAATTTCAACATTCATGCTACACACAATATCCAACAGTTTTTTATGTACTTATTTAAAATGCTTATATCCCACCTTGTCTTCTTAGATTCAAGGCAGCTAACAATGCTTTAGGCACATGTCTTTTATTTGAAATGCAGGTTTAAAAATACTCTACAACAAATAAACTAAAAACAGTATATAATCAAACATTTAAAGAAATTATAACAATCACAAAACAGCACTGTGTGACCCTATCATAGACAATAGCCACAGATGTGCTATTTGGGGAAGGACTCACCCATTTTCCAGTACTAAATGTGGCTATATGAGCATTGACCAAGATCTTGGCTGAAAGATTTTGTACATTCAACAATTATAAAAGTGATGTCATCAGTGAAGTTACACGTATCGTCAAACTCTTATTCATATCAAGAGCCAGTATGGTGTAGTGGTTAGAGTGTAGGACTAGGAACTGGGAGGCCCAGGTTCAAATCCCCACTTTGTCCTGGAGGTTTGCTGGGTGACCTTGGTCCTATCACATACTCTCAGCCTAATCCACATCACAGGGTTGTTGTAAGGATAAAATGGAGGAGAAAAGAACATTGTAAGCTTCTTCAGTTACTCATTAGGGAGAAAGGCAGGGTATATATGAAGTAAATAAATACATGTATAAATATCCTCTCTCTCTTTCACTCTACACACACAGAGAGAGACAGAGAGAGAGACAGAGAGAGTATTATTTTGCTTCTGAAATTCTTCAGGTGCTTTTTAGGCTGCCATATAACTATATTTATATCCCAAAGTATTAGATTTGTGTGTGGGTGTATATTTTTCCACCACTACCTGGCATGGCTTTATACAATTTGAGTACAAACTGTAACCTGTGAACAGAAATACATTCCCTGTTGCAGCTTACAGTCTTTGTATAACGAAAACAGAAAATGCCTTTTAGCAAGAGTACTTGTAAGCATAAATCACAGCATTTACACGGAAGGCCGATCTGCTTGCAGTGATACTTCCTGGCTGGCATCTGATCTCCCTTCTCCGTCTGTTGACATGATTATTCTCTCTGGGGATATCCATTTAAGTTAGACAGATGTCAGCAAAGATGGGCATGTGAAAGGCATTACTTCTTGCTCAGTGCTTTGTCAAAGATGTGTCATTAGAGGTTGACAATTCAGTACAGAGGTTCACTTGGAGCTTGTAAGGATTTGAGTCCAGGAAGCCGAATCATAACACCACAACAAAGCTCTATGAAATGCATTCCTGGCCTGGTTCAGACACCCATGTTTATTAGTTGATGATTGCTGCATCCTGTGACAATTTGCATTAGCAAGTGGATCATCACAAATCAGGCAAGACAGGCAAAGCTTTCATGTAACGTCTAATGCAATATTGTTCAAATTCACATTCCATGGTCAATCATCAAGTGATATACTAATTGATTAAGAATCACTTGAACAACCATCTTCTGACTCTAGAAAGCTTATACCCTGAAAATCTTGTTGGTCTCTGAGGTGCTACTATAGTTGCCAGGTCCCTCTTTGCCACCGGTGGGAGGTTTTTGGAGTGGGATTTGGGGAGGGGAGAGACTTCAATGCCATAGAGTCCAATTTCCAAAGTGGCCATTTTCTCCAGGTGAACATCAGTTGTAATAGCAGGAGATCTCCAGCTACTACCTGGAGGTTGGCAACCCTAGTACTACTGGACTCAAATCTAGCTAAATATCTTCTCTGAGTGGTGAATGAGGGCAGATTCACACATTACAAAGTCCACATGCTAGGCATGTGGTTGGCAAAAGGATTTTGGATCAGATGGCACTTGGAGTTCTGTGCTGCGAAACCAATTCCCAGGTATGTGGGTACCTGATTCAGATTGGGACTGTGACACACCCAGAAAAGGGTGTTTTTCTGAAATGGTAGAGTTGCCAACGTCCAGGTGGTGGCTGGCAATTTCCTGGAATTACAACTGATCTCCAGGTGACAGAGATCAGCCCACTTGGAGAAAATGGCTGCTTTGGAAGGCAGACTCTATGGCATTATACCTCATTGAAGCTCCTCCCCTTCTGAAATCCTGCCCTCCTCAGGCTCCACCCCCAAACTCTCCAGGCATTTACCAACCTGGAGCAAGCAATCCCATGAAATGGTCCTGGGGCAGCTATCTGCCTTCTTGGGAAAACTAATGTGTAGCCGTCATTACATGTAAGGGTCAATTTACACATTACAAAGTTGTTGTGTTTGGTGGGCAATGACACAAGGCCTTTGAATTAGAGGTTCAGTGGAAATTTTGGGCTTACCAGAATTAAGCCTGCCCTTTTCTCCTTGAGACCAGGGAATATGGGCAGAAGCAGCTTTAGCCTTCCCTTCACTGCTGCTTTTTCCTCCTTAAACAACCCTATGGTGCCACGATTGGCTCAATTTGTAGAATCATATTACTTATGTGGCTGCAACAGTGCTAAGAGCAGCTCCCTGGAGTGGTTTGAGCAGAAAACAGCACAAAGCTGCAGCCGCTTCTGCCTGCACGCCCCAATTACAAGGCGAAAAGGGAGCACAGGAGTCAGAGTCAAGACCTCATGTCATTGCTCAACGAACACAAGGCTCTATGTTTGCCAAGTAGGGCAAATAGCTGCTCCCCAATACCATTACAGCAAATGAAAACTGGGGAGGGGACTTAAGATCCTTCTCCTTGAGTGTTGTGGTCCCAACCTGAGTCAAGCCCATCCACACATGCAAATTAAGTTCCTACTGGGAAACTCCTAGCACACATCTGTGGAAAGCCTACATGGAAACATGTGGGTTTTGTAGTGTATGAATCAGCACGAGTAAGTGGGTGTTCCCCTTCCAATCTGGTGATAAGTTAAAGTGTGATTTGAAGACTCCACACAGGGTCATGTAGGAACAGATATGTTTGCAGCATTGTGAATACACACACACACACACACACACACACATATATATATATATATATATATATATATATATATATATATATATATATATATATATATATTGGAAGAGAAGAAGAACCACTTCAATCAGTCCCATGGCCCTACGAGAGAAGAACTTACATTAGTAGTGGAGGCGGACAGAATGCCTACTTCTCCATATTGAAGATCTCTGGGCAAGTGAGTGTGAAGACAACTTATGTGTTGCTGTCTCTGCCATGGAATGCCACCAAGGTGTTATCCTCACAACACTTTCTTCACCTATTATTATTGTTATTTATTATTATTGTTATTATTTTAGTATAAGACTGATAAAATTATTATTTTATCAGTCTTATAATCTTATCAAGAAGGAGACTCTTACCATGCCCACATTAGCTGCATTGCGGGTAGCCACAGCCTGACCCCATGCTTCAGATGATGCTGAGACTGATCCATAAAGAAAGAGACATTCTAGATGGGAAGGAAGGGTGTTTTTGCTAGCATCCCAGTGGTAAGAATCCTGTATGCAGCAGCTCTGGTAAGCTGTATAAACCAAAGCACTATAGTCCAGACACAAGGCTTTCAGTCTAGTCAACCAGATGTGCCTTGATGTCAACAGCTTTATACTCCTACTGACATGGAAAGGCACTTCGATTTGGCCCATGTGACCTGAACTGCAATTGGTAGACTAAAAACTCATTCACAATAACTTGCTATATCATTGTTTGAGTGGCTGATGTCACTGCCTTGGCGCAACCATTGGAGCATTCCATTCTAAACTCTTGTCTGCCTAGTGCATGAAGGACTCCAAGTTGGGTGTCAACTAGCCTGAATCCAATGTTTTTTTTAGTTTGGTTTGTGGATCAGTTTCACTCCTACCAGAGACTCAGCCAACCAAGGGTTCTGTCCTGGGTCGCTCTCCCGCCCGGGCACCCGGGACGGCCCGAGAACCCCGGCCCCAGCCACAACCCGTGAGGGGGGAGAAAACCCTATGGAACGGCATGGGTGGAGGCCAATGAGGATGGCTGGCAAAGGACACGCTCGGATACCAGAGAGCGAACAAGCTGGCCAGCTCAGGGGAGGAAGGTTTGTCCTCCGCTGAGTGGTCTGAGGCCGAAGAAACCCTAGCTGGAAAGAGTTGGGTTCCTTCAGGTGGAGCAGCAGCAGGGACAGTCCCGCCTGACGGCACTGCGGCCCCGGCCGGGACGCAACAGGTTCACTATCTGTTTTCCAACGTCTCAGCAAAGCATTTAAAAACTGATCTTAAAAACAAGTTTGCATGTCTGATAGACATACTGTGTCCAGAATTTCTGGATTTAAGTTTATGAAGTAATAAAGAATTTAACAGGACTTATGTAGGAATTTTATCTTCTTGCAACACATAAGAAAATAGTTTGCACAATTATAAGAGAAATGAACTACTGTTGGTTGCTCAACACTGGAGAACTATCACAAACCTCTTATTATAGCAAAATAAACAGGGATTCAGTGGTAATTTAAAAACTAACACAATTTATTCCAGAATACTGTTTTTGAATCAGAGCTCACTTCACTAGATGCATGAAGTGTTCATCAATTAGGCATACTTATTTATAGTCAAAGCAGTAGACAGCAGAAAGGTTGGGGGAGCTTTATAAAACCGTTTGTTGCTAAGTTTCCTGTCTGCTCACAGAGGGGTTGTCAAGCCCCTCTGCGCTGTCTGCGCAGGCAGGCAGAGGGGTTTAAAGACCCCCGCCCCTCTTCCCGGGACTCCCCTGAAGACTCCCCTGAATTTTTTTTTTAATTAAAATAATTTTGGACGTATTTTTTATTTCCCCACATGCTTTGTTAGATGGAGCTTCTAAGAGACAGGTCAGAGCTTGAATTTCTGAACAGGATGTTATGTTACCATTTGCAAATGATCTCCGTTTGAGATGGGGGAATTAGCTTTATGGAGACTATGCTTAGCAAGAGGGAGGGGTACTGGTGCAGTGGTTAAGAGTGGTGGACTCTAATCTGGTGAACTGGGTTGGTTTCCCCACTCATACACATGAAGCCTGCTGGACGACCTTGGGCTTTCCTCTCCTCCTCCTCCTCCTCTTCCTTCTTCTTTCTCTTCTTCTTCTCCTTGCTCAAGGAAAGAGGTGCAGCATTTGGATCCAAAAAAATACACACACACTTTGAATTATGACAGGGGTAGTACTTATACCCAAAAATGAGTCCTGAGGCTGTATGCTAACTGGCAACACAATGGGTTTTGCCAGGGACAAAAAGTTTAATTGCTCATTTAGTAGTGGAGATATTAAAGTTTTAAAGAGTATGAGGTAATGGGGTCAGAGAAGAACACCTTAGTTTGCTTGATTAAGTACCGGTAATGATATTATAGCATACAGTTTTAGATATATGAGGATGTTTGGAAGATTTTCCCAGGAAGGGAGGAGTTCTGGTTTAATTTGCTCTGCAAGTTAGATAGAGCTGTTAAGAGACTGGTCAGATTTCAAAGAATAGCAACTAATTGCTGATAGGATTAAGGTACTGACTATCAGTTTGCTAAGAGCCTGCTCGGAGCTCTTCATTAGGTATCCGAGGGAGGCTAATTTACTTCCTATTGTTCCAGCTTCTCCACCTTGAGGCCAGAGGAATGCAAAATGACCAATATCTGTCTTTCAGCAACCAAAGCCTTTACACAGGTCCCAAGATGGCTTCCAGAACCCGGGAAACTTTGGTTCACCTAGGTAGAGCAGTGCCCTGCTATTCCCTGTTATCTTTGGTCTCATATGCTGCTATGGCATATTGGGGTACTGGGACAGATAGGGGGCCAACAGTTACAAAACTCTGAAGGGTCAACATCTCATGCCCCTGATGAAGCAAGTTTTGACTCAAAAAGGTTGATGTTAGAATAGGTTTTGTTAATCTAAAAATCTAAGTTTCATTAGTCTAAAAGTCACTGGACTCGTGTTTTACTCTGGTGCTACAGACTAACTCAACCACCCCTCAGAGATCGCTCTCCTTATATGGTATGGATACGTAAAGTCTGTGACACTCTTTTATAAGACAGGACATCCTTTCACAACAAGTAAATCAAATGTGCATAGTAACTGAAAAAATGTGCCAGATTGGTGGTCATTAATAAAATATTTTCACACAGTATTCAAAGTAATATTCAGCTACCTATTTACAAGAGAATATATGCATCACCTGTTTAAAGAAACACTAGTTATTTCATTACAATTTATTATTAACAATAACAACAGTGAAAATGTGTTGAAATCCCACCATTCTGCACCAAAACAAGTACCCCATGTAAGTAACACTCAAATGATAAATTACAAGTTCTTTTAAAACCACCAAATTAAATTATAACAAGAAGCAGTGGCTCCATAAGAAAGGTAAAAGTTATCAGATTGGGTGTATAAAACGCTGCAGGATAAAACAAGGTAACTATATGAAAGGGTAGGGTAAAAAAAGGATTCAAGTAAAACATCAAAGTAATCTCCTAAAACCTTCACAGCAAGCTATCACCGGACCCCTGAGCACTAAGACAAAATAAATGTTGTCTGGAAAAGTACAGACTTTAGGTTTTACCAGCAAGCCAACGAAGAAGGGGATAAACGTTTTAAAGGAAGGGAGGCCCACAACTTGGAGGCAATTGCTGAAAAAACTCTGCCATGGTACTTTAAGCTCACTCCTGATGGTGCTGGTTCTCATAGCAACATCCCAAACAGACCTCAAATCCTATTTTAGTTATTGGATAATCAATCAGCTAAATCTGCATATATTTATATATGAATGAAATAATAGTTCTGGGTAGGGGAGGTGATGCACACCTTTCTTATTGTAGGTGGCATCTTAAAAGAGATATTCCCTCCTGAGTGAGAGCAAAGAAATATCCTAAAATGGTGCCTGCCACCCACAATTTCTGTAAACTCATTAAAAACATCTGCTTCCTGATTGAACAACACCACTCTTCTAGTCAATTAAAGGTTTTCTAACAGATTGACTGACAAAGCAGACCTAAAATCTGTTAAGGAGTTTGGGGTTTTTTGCCATTATGTCACAGCTGCCTTATGATGACCCTGTAGGGTTTTCAAATCAAGAGACATTCAGAGGTGGTTTGCCAGTGCCTGCCGCCACGTCATGACCTTGGTATTCCTTGGAGGTCTCCCATCCAAATACTTGCCAGGGTCGGGGCTGAGAGGGTGTGACTGGCCCAAGGTCACCCAGCAAGCTTCCATGGAGCAAGTGGGGACTTGAACTTGGGTTTCCCAGGTCCTAGCCCGACACCTTAACCACTACACCACACTGGTTCTCAAGGAAATATTTAGTCTGGTATTAATAAAATGAATATTGATATGGAATTAGCAGTAGGGTGGGAAACAAAGCTATGGGGAATTCAATATTTTGATATAAAATGTATTAAAAACCCTTTCCTGAATACAAGTGTATATTATATTTTAAAATCTCCCTTAAATGACAGGATCTTCTTAGTGCATTGTTCAGAAGCAATAAATGCTTTTTTTCTTTTCTTTTCTCTGATGCTACTAATACACTACATGTGCACCTCTTGTCCTGCTTCCTTCCTCTGTGTTACCAATTGCATCAACATTTTCCCCTGTAGGACATCTCAGATGAGCTCAGCTTCTCTGCATGAGTTTCAGAACCTAAGCAGAAAATGGAGAAAAATTAAAAAGTACCAACTTGTGACGCAGAAGGCAGCAGAATAGTAGCTGTCTATTTCCTCTGCACTTCAGATGTGGTTCTGCAGTTGAAATCTTTGGTTTACGGTAATAAAAGCCAACTAGCTCAACACTCAAGAAAAGAAAACCAGTGTTTTCAGGTTCAAATTAGAGGAGGGACTTCAGAGAAGCAGTCCAGTGCAGCTGTATACTTGGAAGGATAACAGCAGTTACAAAGTATACATGACTTTTATTTTGATCCCCTTTAGGTCATTTGCTGATTCCTATTATTTGAAGGAACCCACATTTTATTCTAGCTCCAGCCTTCCTCTCTCTCTCTCTCTCTCTCACACACACACACACACACACTTGTGCGAGGATCCAAGCTTTATCTCTGCCTCTCTTACTTTATATTGAGCCAGTACAGGGCAGTTGACAACTCATATCCTTTCAATGACTGGGAGAGGGGAGACTCACTAGATGTCCAGGCCCCTGACAAGATAAATAAATAAATTTTATTTGCGGCTAGTATGCCAGATAAAACAGGTAAAACAGAAACTGACCATACAGAGTCGATGTTTACAACCAAGGCCAACAAAATTAGGAATCACCCAATTTTAACCTGACAAGATATTTATCCCTCACTTCATAGGTTGCCCACTTTTACTGTGCTGTTTATGTGTTTAGAACATGGGAAAATTTTGTAAATGGCTTAACTCTTCTTTTACAAAGAAAGTTTTCTTGATTGTAGAATACAGAATGCTATATAAGTATTGCTTCCAATATAGAGATGCTGGTGCAAAGTACTGGCCAGTGGCCAAGAAAATAAGAATCTAGTTAAAAAGACATGCAAAAAAGAAGAGCTGACCAGAATTTGGGAAATGAAACACTTGGGGAAAGCAGAGCATGCTTCTTAAATATCTTGATTTTATGCCTTGCTTTTGTTTCTTTGTTCTCTCTCTCTTTCTGGTAGCTAGAGCTGAGCTGTGGCATAAATTAGTCCGTCTCATTTTAACTTCCTGAGATCTAGTCACAGCTAGGTATGCTTGAACACCCACAAGTTCAGCTCACATCCTGTGAGCTAGTCGCAAATAGGCAGGTGACCATTGGCAAGCTGTTTAGACGTTCCTGAAAGAATCTGGATGAGTCCGTTTGCATGATCACAATGCAACTAGACACCTTCTTGCAGCAAACCTCTCCCTGCCACTTGTCCACTGCCATGACCTCAAATTTTAAAAGGCACTTCCCTCCTTTTTACTACATGTTTGAGATTATTGAGTTGAGGTTTACAACCTCTGGTGTCTGTCCATGTGACCAAATAATCAATCCTTGCAGTCACTTTTCAAATAAATACTGCTGACTGCACATGGGCAAAAAGCAGAAAATACATTTTATGCGATGTTCATCTTGTAAAGAATATAACTGATTCTGCAGGTGCAAAGAGGGAATAAACTTAATGCGATTCCATGCTTTAGATATCAATCACTTGAATGACCATGACCCTGGGGGATATTGCCTCTTCTTTGCCAAATTAGATTATTTAGTTTGCCTTCAAAAGTAGAACCATAGAATCATAGAGTTGGAAGGGGCCGTACAGGCTATCTAGTCCAACCCCCTGCTCAATGCAAGATCAGCCTAAAGCATCCCTGACAAGTGATTGTCTAGTCTCTGCTAAAAGACTGCCTGTGAGGGGGAGCTCACCATCTCCCTAGGCAGCCTACTTCCCTGCTTAACTACTCTTACTGTAAAAAAAAAATCCTTAATATCCAGCCAGTACCTTTCTGCCCATAATTTAAACCCATTATTATTACAAGTCCTATCCTCTGCTGCCAAGGGGAACAGCTCCTTGCCCTCCTCTAAGTGACAGCCTTTCAAATACTTAAAGAGAGCAATCATGTACCGCCTCAAACCTCCAGACTGAACATTCTCAACACCCTCAACCTTTCCTCGTAGGGCTTGGTCTCTAGGCCCCTGATCATTCTCATTGCTCTCCTCTACACCTGCTCCATTGTGTCCACATCCTTTTCGAAGTGAGGCCTCCAGAACTGCACACAGTCCTCTAGGTACAGCCTAACCAATGTGGTGTACAGTGGGACTGTGATGTCTTGAGATTTGGACGTTATGCCTCTGTTGATACACCTCAAGACCGTGTTAGCCTTTTTTGCCACATCAAGTGGCTGTTCATATTTAGTTTTCAGTCTACTCGTACACCAAGATCTTCTTCACACATACTGCTACCCAGAAATGTATCCCCTACCCAGTATGCATTTTTCTCATAGATAACAGATGCTGCCAATTTTGCCATGAATCAGTGGCCTTTAGTGTTACTAAAGATTACTTAGATGAACACTGAAGGGTGGGATTTTATTGAAACACCAGTTTTAGTTATGACTGATTTATATGATTTATGGGTGATCTAACTGTCTATTTAAACAAACTGAGTGGAGAAGTTATTCAGCAAGGATGAGGGGGTAGTGAAATGTGATCAGGCTGTGTGAGAACACACATGTTAAAAGCCAGTTGCAAAACACTGCATGGTTAGGAAGGAATATGGTGAAGCAATACAGTGAAGCAGCCTACAAATAGAGCAAAATGAACTACTATATATACTCGAGTATAAGCCGAGTTTTTTAGCCATGATTTTTGGCTTAAAAAACTCACCTCGGCTTATACTCGGGTCAATACGGTAATTCGCCTGCAGGGCCCTCTCCCAGCGCGCTCCCGACGGCCAGCTGATGGGCGGGCTGTCCTGCCTTCTCCCCACCCCACCCCACCCGATCGTGCCTTCTGCGCGGCAGCGGTGGCGGCTTCTTCCCCCCAACCCCCACCCCACCTGATCGCGCCTTTTGCGCAGCTGCGACGGCTTCTCCCCCCCCCCACTCGATCGGCCTTTTGCACGATCGTAGCGCCTTTTGCACGATCGCGCCTTCTGTGCGGCAGCGGCGGTTTCTTGGCTAGCACTTGGATGGGAGACCACCAAGGAATTCCAAGGCCGCTATGCAGAAGAAAGCAATGGCAAACCATCTCTAATAGTCTCTTGCCTTGAAAACCCTACCGGGTTGCCATTAGTTAGCTGTGACTAGGGTTGCCAGGTCCCCCTTCACTATTGGCGGGAGGTTTTTAGGGCGGAGCCTGAGAAGGCAGAGTTTGGGGAGGGGAGGGACTTTGATGCCATAGAGTCCAATTGCCAAAGCGGCCATTTTCTCCAGGTGAACTGATCTCTATTGGCTGGAGATCAGTTGTAATAGCAGGAGATCTTCTGCTATTACCTGGAGGTTGGCAACCCTAGCTGTGACTTGTCAGCACTTTACACACATAATGGAACAGCACAGGAGATCCCTTCTATAAGGGATAGTATTCTAGACTATTGAAAATTTCATTGTATGTACCACCTCTCTTTTTCTGTTATGTCTTCTACCTTTTAAGTCTCCTTTCTTTGTTATGATATATCATGCCTTAGACAGTTTTTCTTGCCTTGAGCAGTCCTTCATTTGTACTGTTTTTCAGTTCTATAATCCTGGTCCTACTGCATTGGAGGACTTTGCTGCCCCATTGAATTGTTTTTCATATTTTGTAATCCATCTTGTGTGTCAGTGAGAAAAGTGAGAAAAGTGAGAAAAGCAACAACAACAGCAACAACAATTGCAAAGCTGTATAAGGACTTCTTTGGCCAGAATATTAGTGTGTAATATAGATTGCCAGTGAGTCGAGCATTTGCTTATATTAACCACCTTGCATATCTCCTTCCTTTCTCCTACCCTTTATTAGCCCTCCCCCACAGTCCAAATTTAGATTGTACATTCCTACTTCAAAAATCAGTCTGTCAAGCAGGATGGTGATATAAAATAATATCTTATTTTTTATTTTCTCACTCTAGACAGTTACTCTTATTCTGCTCAATCAAAAGCTAAATACAGTAAGGTTCGATTTCTGCAGATATTTCTCATGAAGTACATCTTTTTAGTTATAAGCTTGAGGTTGTTCCCATCTGTCTAAAAAAGACAGATAAGATTCTGCTGCAAATTCTTTCAATCATTCATGCTTTGCATTGGCTTTCCCACCTTTCTCCATCCATACATTTCTAAACCAAGTTATGGAATTTTTCCCAACCACACTTTAGGGCCATATTACAATGGAAATATGGTATTTCTGGTCCCTTTTTTAAAATTTCAATGCCACTGTGAGGACTGGGAGAAATTGGCAGGGGGTGGGAAACTAGCAACAACATTGTAGGAAACATGCATAAATTGCATTCCGTGTGTTTGGTGTATTCACTACCACAAGGCAAATTCCAGTATACTTTGTGGTAGTAAACTGTCACCATGAAGATCCCAGTTTGTGCAGCAGAAGTGAGTGTTTCATTTTACTTAATGTTATTACATCATAAATCAGCAAAAATGTAATTAACAGTCAGCATCACATAAAAGGAAATATGCACATACAGTAATGTCATGACCTCATTATAAACTAAATTCCATGTTACATGCATAGTTAATCAAAAGTATTTAACCAAGTACATCCTTATTAAACAAGCCAAAGCACAATATCAGGCCATCTTAAAGGTGGTTTCCTTAGAGTGATCCAAAAGAAGGTCAGATCTACCTGGAAAATTGACTAGAATTGGAGTGACATATAAGGAATGGATGTCCCTATAAAACGAACATATCGAACAGCACATGTTTAGTTGTTTCAGCCACATTCAATTGGCAAGGACAAACATGATGAAAATCGCTTCTTAGCTTTTTGGCTAAGATCTAGTGAGTGTTTCACAAAATATCCAAAAATTGGATATACACTTTTGCATGATATGTGAAATACTGGTTTTACATATGTTGTAGATATTTGTAGTTAATTGGTTTGTTTTTTTAACTCCAAAAACATATTTGTCTGTGGTGTGATAAAAGTTCTCAAGTGAAAGTCAATTGTTTGTGTCAACCTACTGACAACTGTAACATTTTACTGCTACCGTGGATCAATTTTTCTACGCAAAAACTCATGGGACATTTTTACCGCAATATTTTACAAGGGCTGGAGTGAAAAAAAGAGAGAACACTTTAATGGTAAAATCAATCTGTGGTTGTTTTATGATTCAGTTTGTGTGTGTGTATGTGTGTATCTTAACAGAAAGAAAACTGTGAGTGGTTTATAGCTGTAGTACTTTAGGGACATGGTTTACCAACATGCAGGTGACAAAGTCCAACAAGGACAAATTTTATAGACCCACTTCTGTGTTTATTCTACCCCCACACACATACACACACACAATTGAAACTGGAGTATGATTTTTTTCTTATAATTAACAACGGGCCAAGACCAGGACAAATAATTTGTCACCCCAAGCAAGGTAAAAATTTTCATCACCCACTTAATTCCAGGTAGTGGTATACACTGGAAAAAATTATCATTTCGATCCCATATTGTAATTTAATAAAGAGAAGTTGTATCAATTTTAAGAATGCTCAGAAATGTTGTATTGTGAAGACTCACAGGGTTCAATTTCCATTTTCCTAAAGGGTAAATTGGATGTCTGCCCACTGTTTTCCATAGCAGATTTTCCTGAGTGAACTCTTTTTCTCGGAGTTCTTTCTGAGCAAAAAAAAAAAAGGTTTAAAAAATGAGGCTTGGGTTTCTCTCCCTCCCCATTCCTTTCAGAGAGCCTTGGGGGGGGGGGCTTTTCTCTCACAGTAAGCACTAAAGTCAATTACAAAGCAACATTTCAAGGGGTGGGGACTCAAATGCTTCTTGATTTGAGCTTGGAGACTGCTGGTGCATAGATTCCCAACAGGAAAGTGTGGGTTCCAGCAAGCAATGAACCTCAGGTAAAACTCCTATGCACAAACGACCTGTGTGATTGGTCAAGGCAACTCACCTGATCAGGCGCAGGGCTAAGAAATGCTGTTTCCCAGGGAATGCGGATAAATATTTGTTTTAAATGCCAACATGCAAGCAGGCTCTGTTAAATTTCCAAAAATTAATTCACAATGTTACAAGATCTGGGAGTTGTTCTGGAAAGTATTTGCTACCTACCCAATCAAATGCTAGTTAAGTCAAACAACTTCTAGGGTCTGCAACATCTGACTGTACACACAAACCCTAATTCCAGAACAGAACATTTATAATAACCTCCAGTCTCTAGTGTATGATTTTCTCTCTGATTTTTAATTCAATTAGTATTTCTTTAGCATCAAACATATAATATTAATTAACTGAAAGGGTAGTTTCCCCTCGCCCATAGCCAGGCCAAAAGCAGAAGTGTACTTGATTTATGAAAAGAGGCATTTGTAGAGGAGATCTGGCTGGTGCAAGAGGGGTTAATTGTCCCCACTCAGTGCAAACATCCCTATCTCTCCATTCCCCCTTTCATCTCAGCAAACATGCACTAGCTCAGGGGTTGACAAATCCCAGGTGTCCGGAGATAGCTTCCTTGAGGCCTTACCTGGGCATGTCCTTCCTGGTGCCTCTAGCAGGGCAGAGCCTAGAGGAGCCGCAAGCAGCCTTCCCCAGCATGGGCAGCAGGGGGCCAGGACGGTTGGGGTGGAGCCCAATTTGGCAGGGATGGGAATGATACCCCAGGAACGAGCTCCAGCGGGGGACAGCCCGGCCCGCAGCCGAGCTTATCGGAGGCAGTGGAGGGATGGGCTCGCTGCAAGGTGTGGAGAGCCCAGAGATCCAGAAGCCCTCCCTATTGGCTAGCCTGCCTGAATGCAAGGAGGAGTCAGGAATCAGAGAATGGCGGAGAAAGAACCAGGTGTGTGTAAGCGGAAGAAGTAATGAGGCCAGGGATTGGTTGTGGCCCCAGAAGGGGCGAAACCTGGCCCTGGATTGGGTGTCAGTGGAGACAACAAAGGCTTTTAAAAAAGAGGCTCCCAATGATGGCTTGGGAGGAGAAGAAAGCCCAGCTCAAGGCTGTAGGAGGTGCTGCCTGTGGAAGAGAGGAACAAGGTGAAGCAAACCCCTCGGGTTCCAATTATGAGGCCTAGGGAGGCCACAAGGCTTGTGGCAAGATGGCAGAAAGGTGGCCAGGTGAGAGTGGGCAGAAGGAGTGTCACACCAGGCACCATGGTCTCTAGAAATTTCATTGTGGAGCCTTGTATTTTCAGCAATGATTTTATTGCAGTGTCTTTCAGCAATTCACAGTTGAAGAAGAAAACTTATTTATGATTTCACATCAGAATGTTAAAATGTTAACTGGGGAGAAGTTATGCTGGATTACAGATTTGCTTTTTGTTAATGTGATGACAATTATATATACTACAAGACTTCTGTCATCATTTAATAAAATTATGGGAAATTGTGGAGAGGCTAGGATTAGGTTTTGTGGTAACAATAATTTAAAAATATGGTCATTAAAATACCAAATGCTGAAGGCTGAATAATGAATCTGACTCCTAAATTTTCAGGCTGGTTTCTAAAGCCAAAGAAAATTTGTCAAAGCCTTCATTAGCTATTATGTTCATTAAATCTTTTAGAATGTATAGGGAATTGCTATCTGTAAACTAAGGGACAGCTGCTTAGCTCTTGGATGTTAATTCTAAGAACCTGGAGCACATTTTTCCATCTAGCATCCCCCCCCCACACCATACTTTTAAGCTTAACAGTAGCAAGGTAAGCAACCATCAATCATATCATTAAAAATGTAATGTCAGCCTAACAGACAACATACAGAACTCTGAGGTGTATTATATTTCCTACTCTGCACTCCACCCAGCAAGATGTAAATTGAGTTTCCTACTTTTGGTAGGTAATGGGAAAAAAAATATTCACAAAGTTAAGTCCCATTGTATCTGTGAGAAAGTGTACTTGAACACATGCCATATTATATGCTCCAGTGATCCATTTCAAAGGATGCACAGCATACATTCTTGCCTCCATTACTTGAGGGACATGAATAGCATCTGAATCTTCAGAAAACTGAATATCTGCTTGCATCAAGGGACAAGAGACAACAGGAAACCAGTTGTCTTTTGCCTTTTAGGCAGCACGACAGGATCACAATTACATAGAAGCACATGTAGTTGACTGTAAACAGAATGACTGAACTTTAGTTTTATTTATAATTTTGTAATTCTCTTCCATGTTTATTGTTGTATTCCATAAGGAAATTGTCTGTATCTCTTGACTGTTTTAAAATATTGCTTTTATTTTGTACTAATTTTTGACATTTTGGTTATGGCCTGTGGCTGAGACAAATAAAAGTTAACTTGTACAGTAGCTTATACACAGAGAGTCTGTGCCTCCTGATATAAAAGGGTTCAGTATTAGTATAGCCTGTATGATACTGGATTCAATCACAAACAAGCCATTAAAAGTAGGAAGAAGGAAACCCGTCGGTTGAGCCTTAACAGTGCATGGAACCAGAGCTGCATCTTAACCAATTTACTAGGCCTGTGAACTACCTATTATTACCCCCCTCCCCCAATTAAAAAAAAAAACAAAAGATACATTGAAGCTACAGCATTAATTCCAAGTTCAGTTCCCAGACATCACGGAGCCAAAGTTCCAGGGGTGTAGAGCTGATGTTTTATTTTTTTCTGGTAAAATGTTCTTCCTGTGACACAAACTGAGCTGTTGTTACTAAGGGTGCATGAAAGAGAGCTGTGCTATTGCTGAAGAAGACTAAGAAGCTGACGAAGGAACATGGCTTCCTGGCACTCAGAAAAATCACATAAGGATCATAAAGTCGTATTTAGTGTATACACAGCATATTTCATTCAAAATGTTTCATGCATATAACTGCCATTACTTTTAGGTGGGTAGCCGTGTTGTTCTGCAGTGGGAAAGCAAGATTCAAGTCCAGTAGCACCTTAAAGACCAATGAGATTTCCAGAGTATACGCTTTTGAGTGTCAAAGCTCCCTTTGTCAGTAATTCTTAAGCCTGCCCTTTAGAGTAGATGATTATCACGTTTCCCATACTGAACACCTAACCCCAAAAACCTCCTGCAGCTGCGAAGAGGGAATCCTAAGAAGCACCGAAGGTACAACATCGAAATGTGCAAGGGTATAAGTTCTCCGGTATTTAGAAATTTCAAGAAATTTGAGATAGTCTGTGGATCGGAAATATTTAATATAATACAGTGTGGATGAATATTTGTGCATCTGAGCCCTCTCTGATTGAAGGTGTAATCCCGAAGTCGCAGTTTTATTGTTTCTTGCCCTTTTTGGTATACCAGGGGGGAAAAAGCTTTGGGAGGAGAGGTCATGTTTCTGGAGTTTCCTCTCGATTGCACTTTGCCAAGTTGAGTGGTAGTTGTCAACAAGGATTAAAGCAGTTAGGCCCATGGGGTCAAACCTGAGTTTTAGCCAGTAGTTGGATGCACAGATCCACATATGGGTCTCTAAGGGAATCAAGCCAGTTTCTAATCTCAAACAGAGCTGAAACAAAGCATGAGCTTTTATAAAAGATATGTTAAGTGGTATAGAAACTACCTAGTCTGAAACATACTTAACAGTGTTAGGTAGCAATACAATGGTGTAGGTCATAGTCCTTATCCCTTTGCCAATGCAACTTTCTGACCATTTCATTACAGTACAGTTCTATTTACCTGTGCAAAAAGCCCTTTGAATAATTATGTTTTGCGCAGTTTGCAGAAAGACAGGAGAGTGGGCGCATTCCTAACGTGTAAGGGAAGCCATTCCATAAGGTGGGGGCCACCACAGAGAATGCACAAGTATGGTTGGTTATTGATTTTGCCCATTTACACGATGGTACCCGTAGAAGGCCCTGCTGGGGTAAGCGAAGTTCGCATGGCAGAGCATAAGGAGAGAGGTGGTCCCGCAGATAAGAGGGACCAAGGCCATGAAGGGCTTTGTATGTAATAATCAATACCTTGAATTGAGCCTGGTAATTGATGGGCAGCCAATGGGGTGACTGCAGAATGGGAGTGATGTGCATGTTCCACCTAGCTCCTGATAACCTACCTGCAGCATTTTGCACTGAGTCTCTGAATTGGCTTCAAGGAGATGCCTACATAGAGTGCATTGCAGTAAAATAAATTAATCAAAGCCAATTATTTTCCTGCTCACAGCCTATATTCTTAACCTCTACACTAGGCTAAATCTTGAAAGATTTGGACTGCAGTGGCATAAGGACAAACTGGGATCCGTGGTCTAAGATGTCTTTACACTAATGCACAGAGCATGGGAAATAAGCAAGATGAACTAGAACTCTTAACAGAACAAAACAAATATGATATAATAGGCATTACGGAAACCTGGTGAGATGAGTCTCATGATTGGAATGTAACACTTGAAGGGTATAATCTATTTCGGAGAAACAGACCAAATCGAAAGGGGGGAGGAGTAGCATTATATATTAGGGATGATTACACCTGCGAGGAGGTCCAGAACTTAAACACTGGAAACCAGCTTGAGAGCATCTGGGTAAAAATTAAGGGGGAGAAAAACAGTGAGGTCATTGTGGGGGTATATTATAGATCCCCAAGCCAGACTGAAGAATTAGATGATGCCTTCCTGGAACAGATGTCCAACCATTCAAAAAAGGGAGACGTAGTAGTGATGGGAGATTTCAATTATCCTGACATCTGTTGGAAGACAAACTCTGCCAAGACAATAAGGTCCAACAAATTCCTCACTTCCGTGGAAGAAGCAACAAAGGGAACAGCCATTTGGGATCTGATCTTAACCAATAATGATGACTTGGTTTATTGGGTGGAAGGAGTGGGATCCTTAGGTGGGAGTGACCATATTCTCCTGGAGTTTGTTATAGGGCTGTCAATTCGGTTCGGCCCGAACCGAAAAACAGCCGAATTTCCCGATTCGGCGGTTTTTCGGTTCGGATTGAACCGAACTAAAAAAAGGGGGGAAACGGGGAGCCGAATTTGGCGAGTTTGGGGTGTTCCCAAATAAATTCAGCAAATTCGGGCCCTTCCCCCCTTGCGCACCTTCAGGGAGCTTCCCTGAAGGCTTGCGGGGGGCCTTTAAACAGATCTGTGCCTCCCAGCCAGGAGACACAGATCTTAACCCCCCCCCCCCGCCCGCCTTCAGGGAGCTCTCCTCCCACGGCAGACCCCCACTTTGGCCCCATACAATGATAAAGGTTTTGTGACCCCCATGAACAAAATCTGGGAGGCTTAGCGGGATGGGAGATGTGGGGAAATTCCATCCCATGAGCTTCATTCTGCTAGAAGATCTTGGAACTATACGAGTCATTGAGTTCAATGAAGCAATGTGGAGAAAACTGAGCTTGTGAGAAGAATGGGATAAAGAGTAAGGAGAATCACTGTGCTCTAAGAATGCTAATGCATTTAAAATTGTTGGATGTAATTTAATACATAATCTTTGTTTCCCATTCTTCCTCCAAGGAACTCACTACCTCCCTGTGAGATACCTTGGTTTGCGACACAGGAACTTGTCCAAGGCCACTGAGCCAACTTCAGAAATTAGTTCGGATCTGAACTGGGATTTCCCAGTTTCCCTTTTGGTATCACTTAAATAATTTCAGAAGTGTGATAGTGGCCGGGGGGGTGGAGCTAGTGAATGATAAGAGAACAAGCTACAGGTCATAAAATTGCTGCTTCTAAGCTTATCTTAGCTGTAAACTCACTAGATGGCATTAAGCAAGGCACCATTTTTGCAGTCTTTTACCTGCAAAAAAAGAATGGTAATGCTGGTCTAGTTTACTGGGTCTGCTCTAATTTTTTTCCTGGTCTAATTCCCACTAGAAACACAAAGTTCACAATATAGATTTAAAATACAAAAAAAATTGCATTCTATAACAATATATTGCTCTGAAGCAACATTAATATATTTTCCAAATTCAGGAGTTCCATTGCTATCACAACAGTAAAGACTACTCAATTGTATCCAACCATCCATGCATGGAATATGGCATTTTCCCACTTTCCTCTTCATTCCTGAAGCCCCTTCTGACCCCCAGAAATATCATGTCTGGTATCACAGGACCCATATGGAGGAACAGCAGCATGGGTTAGGGGTTGGAGCGAGAAGGTACAAGGGGGTGAAATGACTTCTCCCTCTTCTATAAGCTCTGCTCTGCTGAAACAAGGAAGCAATTTCATCCTCTTGCTTCTCCCCTGACTTCCATGGCTGCTGCTCCTCATGGATCCTGCAATCCCTGGAATGATCTTTCTGGGGTCTGGAAAAGGTTGCAGGAATTGACAGAAACTCTGTCTGCCTCCCATGCACAGGCAGCTGGACAAAGGCCACTGTACCTACCTGTGTGGATCAGGTAGGATTAGTGCTATAAAAATGTTAAAGACTATAGCATGTTTTTTCTGTTTTCCCCACTAGTCCACACAATCACAACAATTTTAGTGATCGGTCATAAAACATGGGGAAGGTTAGTGGCATAAAACACAAATGACAACACATCACCATTTTAGGCCAGCTTTTACGAGCTACCATCAGAGTGCCCTGTTGGATCAGTTGTGAAGGTTTTTCTAAGCCCTGCGCTTAGACTGCACATACATCTTCATGTGGTGTTCCTTCAGGGAAAGGTCTGAAGGCACAAGATGTTCTGCTGTTGCAGAAGCTAAACAGGTTTGAGTCTGTAAACTATCTGGATAGGAGCTTGTTGGAGATCATAGCCAAGTTGCTCAATGCTTGGTATAATAAATGAAAGACAGCCAAGCAACCATCACAATTGAAACGAAGGACTGGGAATGAGAAAGACCTGTGCTAATATCAGACAGGGATGAAACTCTGTTTAGTTCTTTTCCTGATAATCAAAGAAGAGGATTGGGGGAAATAGGACATTACAAGCCAGTGAAATCAAACAAATAACAAAGGCTCAACCTTTTGATATTAATCACAGCCTCACTATGTCCTTTGGCATAATCATTAGATGTTGGCTCTCTGGTTAGCCCTTTGTGCTTCCCATCTATGGCATGTTTTTGTTAGCACCTTTTAAAACACATTTAAAATCGTACTCCAGGAGCAATGAAGCAAAAAAAAAAAAAGATATAAAGGAAGCTGATGAACAGGTAGCACCAATTGGGCAATTGACAAAGATCTCAGTATGGATGAAATTCTGTTCCTGTTGAAATCAATGCATGTTTGGCTTCAATGGGACCACGGTTTTGCTTGGTATCTCTTTTTTTAGGTTTTGTTTTTATTCTAAAGCAACAGAATCTTTATTTATACCACAATACTTGCAGACTACTGTGTTCACTATTTTATGTTTCTCATTTTATATGGGAATAGCCCAAGGACATTTTAGAAAAAGAATTGGGGGGAGGCAGAGGAGGCACTTTGAAGTTATTGTTCCAGCACACAGCAGGGAGCCTAGAATACTATCAGCAACCCCAACAGTCAGCAACATGTGCTTGCAAACTGACGGTATAATGTACAAATATGCTTTCTGCTGAGGCCTATCCCCTGATGTGTAACTGCCACTAAGGAATGAATAAAGAACACTTCACTGAAGAAAAAAAAAAGTCAGAACAAATGCTTCCAAGTTTTATATAATAGCCATGGCTTCTGAAAATTTCCTCCAGCAAGCAGTTTGCAAGTGCCGGAAATGCAATCGGAAGATTCACTAGAAGCCAGCGGACAAAGAACTAGCTGGTTAGTTCAGTTCCATATGTGAATTTCATTAACCCATCCCACCACCACTTTGCCTTTACAGCGCCTGCAAAATTGTCAAGTCAAGAGGATGCCACAGTGATGGCAGAATTTCCCCTTCTACACCAGTCTTTTTTTATATAATTTTTTTTATTTTCCCCCCAAAATCATTTCATATTCCATTATACATAGCCATTGATTAATTATATTGTAACATTATTTTCTTATCTTATAAAATGTGAATTTCTTTAACTTCCCCTCTCCCCTCCTCTATCTCTTTATTATCATTGTTGCTCTCTTTGTAATTATTGTGTAATCCCACCGCCACTTTGCCTTTACAGCGCCTGCAAAATTGTCATGTCAAGAGGATGCCACAGTGATGGCAGAAGCAATGATAGGCAGAATTTCCCCTTCTACACCAGTCTTAATGGCAAAACAAGTCTTCGCATAATGTAGGCCTGCAATACCCCAATATGTGGTACTAGTGTTGCCAACCTCCAGGTACTAGCTGGAGATCTCCTGCTATTACAACTGATTGCCAGCCGATAGAGATCAGTTCACCTGGAGAAAATTAGACTCTATGGCATTGAAGTCCCTCCCCTCCCCAAACCCTCCCCTCCTCAGGCTCTGCCCCAAAAACCTCCTACCTATGGCAGAGAGGGAACTGGCAACTCTATGTGATACCTATGAGTGCCTTGGTGCACACCAGTGGACATCCTGGTGCTCATTTGCTTCTTCCTTAAAGCAAATGGCTAGTCTTGGCTTTCTTCCACCTCACTGGAACAGGAGATGTTTCAGAAAAATCCAGGAGGTATTACTTTTGTGTTTGGAGGGAAGACTCATGAAGAAACAATTGTCTACATTATGGGAGAATGCTTACTTGGCTTGTAAACTCCCAACATTTTGTGATTGGTCCAAGCACTGCACTGCAGCCATTATCTAGTGGCACCCATTCCCCATTCTCAGAGATCTAAAAGTGTCCGCTGGCTCAACATGATTAGTAGGCCCTGAGATAGACACAATACCACTATGCTGGATAAAAATTGGTTACCAAGTAAATGCAAAAAATGAACTTCCATTCATTTTTTTTTTCATTATTGTAACAACAACAAAAATAGAAAAATAGACTGGAGCCTTGAATGGACAAGAAAGATCTTTCTACAAACCTCAAAAATGCCCCAGGCTTGTGAAATATCTAAAATCTAAACCCCCAAAATGATAAAAGGAATGCTTGTAGCTTTAAGAAACAGATGCTGTCAATGGCCATTGCTAGGCAAGCGCAACAGTTTTCCCAGCATTCCAGGTTTGGTTTCTCTCAGGAAAAGGTAGGGGAAGCCCCTTTCTCGGGTTTTTTTTGGCCTTTGAGGGACGACTCATCATGGCCAGACCCAGAAGTAACCACAGGGCGACTTGCTTGACTCACCCAGGCCCAGCAGCATGCTACTGTTCAACAGCAGCTACCCTAAGAAAGCCAGTTGCTTGGACTCTCCTGGGAGCACTTTTACTACAATTAAAACTTGTTCTGCTCTTAGCTAACTCTCTGCTTCAGCTTTCACATTTAAAAACTGTGCATGACCTTTACTCTCTACGCTTGCTTAGTGTAGTCTTAACTGTAGTTAATAAGGCAACTGCTTCAGCACAATTTAATGCAGCAGAATTGCTTTCACAGGACTTAGCCATTAGCATTATATGTCAGTAATTTATCTTGCATTTTAAGTAATATGTACCATTTACCTGCTTACACAGCGGACTAACTCACATCTTGGTGTTTTGTTACTGCAGAATTGAAGGAGCTGACTCCAAAATTTATTATAAGGTGTCTCGATAGCAATAAAACAGAAGGCTACTCGACTTTGGGTGCCACCTAAAGTGATAGAACTACAAGTCCTAACAGTGTCATATGACTGCAAACACAATATAAAGTGCACCCTGTGTTCAGCGGACTGCTTACTGTGTCTAGTTTGTTCAAGAAATAACTCCTTTTCCTTCTCCACCAGGAGCCAGTTATATGGATCAGTCAACAACCTTGTGCAACAAGTGGCAGCTAGACAAAGGTGTTGCTGATCAGCCTCTATTTGTAGGTTGGAGAATTACACATGTCCTATGTGTCCCACTGGGGAAGTATAACTGCATACCACTGTCAAGTCAAGTGTCCCAGCAAGAACAATTGGACTCTGCTTTTTTAAGCTCCAGCAGGGTCATAGAACAGTAATTGGACAAGTTATAGCACCCTCACATCACCTTCATATAAATGATAGCAAAAGTAACTCTAGGTATTTTTTTTAAAGCTTTACTATATGAGTGGACAGTTATTACCGGTTGTTCACTTTAACAGGCTTTCACCAAAAAAGCACACACACTTCCTGACTGCTAAAACTGGGGAAGCCACATGACTGGTATAATGTCATAAAGGAAGAGGTGGAAAGTATATGGCTGAAATGGGTTGGATTTCTGAAAGCAGAGGTGAAGATTAACCATTATAGGAACCTGTTATCTCCTTTCTACCTTATGTTTCAGTCTACAAGTGAGTCTAGTCACTGAATGACTATCATTAGGACCATTTTGCAGCAATATGTACCACCCACCTACACGAGGACACACATCCCTTTGCTTTATCAAAATTGAGGAGATTATACATTGCTGTACTTATGTGGTATAAAAAGGCAACACATCAAACAGTCTTAAAATATACGGTATTTTTACAGTTACATTTATTCATAAGTGGATCTTTAAACCATGCTGAAGATCTTGCTCTCCCCCTCCTGAAATCTATTAATTCGCTCTCCTCTTCCTCTGCTTAATAAAATCGACCATAGCAATGCCAGGGGAGGTGCTAGGCCTCAAGCATACCAGAAGTTATATCTGGATTCCTTCCTCTGAAAGATTATTATGATTACTTTAGCGTTACTTGGAACAGTTTCAGAAACATTTTGAATTTTTTTGCCAGGACTCAAATTCCAGGACTAAGACTTTGGGGGGCTCAAATAAGCCCTGGGGGAAGTCCAGCTAACATTCCAAATTTGAGCTTGCAAGTTTTGATTAAAGGTTCATAATTCTTAGGGTCTTTATCCCAGTTCATACGTAATAAAGCTTAGCATTTATAAAAAAATTCTTGAAAGTGTTTCATATGCATTATCTCAATAATCCTTCCTGAAACTTCATTCCGAATTGGTAACCCCAAATTGCAGCCATCCAGCAGAAAGAAAGAGCCGGTTAGTCCAAGTATTGTAGTGCCCTAATTAACTTAGTTTATAGAGAAAACATATATGCTGTCACATATATGCATATTTACATAATATGAGACACATACACACACACATATATATATTCTTATATACAGATCCAGAATCACTTTGCATTATGGGTAACATGTATACTTTGGTCAAGAGACATTCATTGCTGAGGAGCCTGGGTCAGAGTGACCTGCAACTGTTTGCAGGCAGCTGACTAGGTGAGATCATTCCCTCTTAGTACAGGCAGGTTCCTTAATTAAGCCTGGAGCTTTGATTTAAGACAAGAAGTGTCATTCTGGAATGTAAAGTTGTGCTTACTCATTAACCATTAGGGAACGCCTTGAAGAGCATTTTCTATTGGCTATGCAAATAATTGCTTATACGTCCAAAAGGTTTATTGGACAGTTCAGTCTTACGTGTGTATTATGCTTCTGTAACCACCCATTATCAAAGTCTATATCCATGCTTGCAACCCTTTGTGTGTGGAAATTGCTCTGCGCTTTAGGCAATTTTCACCAGCATTTTGTGTATTGGCCAATAAAACAACCTGCTTTGAATCTTCAGCTTCCAACTGTTTTATTGTGATTGAATATTAATACAATAAGGCAGGTGACATAACATTTTGGCCCCCAACGTGTGTTTTCTCAGGGGATCAGTCTCCTTAGCTGGATCCCACCAGAACTTTGTGAGAAGCCACAAAATTGTTGGGACGTGAGGGTGCTTTTACACCCCGCGAGTCTTTGGGAGACTGGCACAGTTGAAACCGCCTCCCGTGGGCGACACCCATCTCAGCGCGCACCCTGCTCTTTCAGCGGGGAGAGACGGAGTCTGCTCGCCCCAGGCAGGAGGCAGATTCCGTTGCAAGCCCCTCGAACGCTGCCCCCTGGAAGTTGACCTGCGCATGCGATCAAGAGAAGAGCTCCTTTGACTCATGCAAGTGTGAGTATTTTGATGAAATTTAGATACAGTGTGCTGGTTGTATGTGAAGGCTGCATGTGTGGGCACAGAAAGTGACTGCTGTCTGAGATTCCTTTGACTCTGGTGTGCAGCCCCCACTTCTCATCACTCCTTTTTCCCTGTGTCTCATGTCTGTGTGTTTGTGCCGCTTCCTTAGCTCCTGGCCCCTGTTAGGCACAGAAGAGAAAAGTTAGGTAGGAAGCTTTAACAGTGATGGAAAAGGCACGTTCTCCCTTCCAGAGAGTAGAGGGTCTTAATTCGTGTCCGCCTGACGAGGCGCAAAAATTTCTGGAGTTAAAGCATGGGGCAGAACCAGAGTAAGCTTTCTGGCCCCTTTTAAAATGTGTTTGTAAGACTTGGAATACTCTCAGAGCTAATGATGGGCTTTCTATTAAGTTGTTCGTGTTCTCCTATGAGGTGGCTTGGCCACAATATAAACTAGAAGAGGGGAAATCCTCCCCCACTACTGGATCTTTGGATCCTACTCGTCCCCCCCCCTTAAATCTCTTTCTGTCCAAGCAAGGGAAGTACCACGAAAAAGGCTACCTTGCCCCTTTTTGGGTTCTCCGAGACAACCCCCACTGGCAGCTCGTTCTAGCCTCGCCGTGCCTCCCTCTGGAGCATCCCTGGTTTTGTCGTGATTTGTAAACCTCTGAAGGTCGTGTCTCCAGAAGACGCGGAAGTAGAGGATTACCCCCCCCGCTCCGCTGCCCTCCCCTGCTTCCTTGCACGACGAGCAACTCAAGGTGCCAAGGGACGACTCTCCTCCTCCTCAGCCAGAGCGCCTGCAGCAATCTGGCCGCGCCAGAGCGCACCATTCCCCCCGCCTGTCTGTGGATCGGGCCCTCTCCCCTCAGCAGACGCCTTGCTCCAGCTCAGAGCTTCGGCTCCTGGAGGCTGGCTCACCTGTGAATGCCCCTGTTCAGACCTCCACCCCGCCTCTTTCTTGGAAAGTCTTGGCACTTGGCAGCCCCTCCACCTCATACTCATCCCCACTTTCTGGTGCGAAGGATCAGGGCCACCCAGAAACCCACAGTTTCTGATCTCCATGCCCTTCTGGCAGCTTTGCCAGATAAGTCTTAAAAGCAGCTCCTATGCTATGAGAAGAAGAAGTTGCTGCAGGTTGAAATCCTATCAGGGCTTGGCCCCAATCCCCCCCCCGCAGAACTTGCCGTCTCCAAGCTCCCACAGCTCAACTTTTGATGCAGTCCGCTTATGAACTTTATACCCAGAGGGGGGGAGCGGGGAAAAGAAAGAAGATAAGGAAATGCAGCGGCAAGCGACCCTTTTGGCAGCCGCGATCCACAACAATTTCCCATCCAACCCGTTCATCCGAGCCAGAGGGAGGGGAAGGGAATCTAAAGGATCCACCCTCAACAGTAAGCATCACCCACGATTGGGATCCCTCCCTGGGCCCCTCTCACTCTTTTCAGCCACCCCCCTCTTGGCCTCACGGAGTGCCAGCTTCTTTCCCCCGGCTCGGGCCGCGCTTCTCAGAGAGGACATCCCTCTGCCGGCTCTGTTAACTCATTCATCTCCAATGCTGCTCCCTATTCAAGCACAGGTCCTCAGGCAGCCTGCGCTCCTTATCAGCAGACACTTTCCTATCAGATGGCTGGGTTTGATGACTCTGCTCTGGACTTTCAATCATATTGCCCTCCTTAACCATCTGGCTGCCTGCGGCTTTAAAATCAGCAGGAAAAATAATAATAATAATAACTTCCAGTGGCTTTCCCCTGAAGTAACCTGGGAAGTGAGGAGATTTCTCGGAATCACGGGGATGCCAGGATCTGGATTCCTCCTCCTTGGTTTTAGTACAACCCCTCTACGAACTCCTCAGAGTAGATCAAGCTTGGGACTGGACACAGATTCACCATGATGCTTGAGATTCCCTGCGCTCAGCTCTTCTTAGAGCCGTGGCTCTTGCTCTTCCTGATCCTCAGAGACCCTTTCTCCGTTTGTCACTGAGAACTCTGGGTGTCCAGTGGGTTTACTCGCTCAATGCCTTGCTTCCATCCCCCAGCCAGTCGCCTATCCCTCCAAACGCCTTGATCCTGTTGCCCGGGACTGGCCGGCTTGCGTAAGAGCAGCAGCGGCAACTGCCCTCCTGGTGCAAGGTGCTCAGAACATCACCCTAGGAGGATCCCTAGAAGTCCACTGCCCCCACTCCGTGCAATCCCTCCTCGAACGTAAGGCTCCCATCTGGGCTGCATCTAATCGCCTCTCCGAATACATGGCAATTCTCCTGGAACAGGCAGGAATTTCCCTCACCCGCTCAGAGCGCCTGATTCCAGCCACCCTTTTCCCGATGCAAGCTCAGCCACAAGCCCCAGATGCTGAAGCACAGAATTCCCTCCCCGCTCAGGATTGCATGGAAGTTTTACTAGCAGCTGGGGGGGGGGGGCTCCTCGATCTCCGGTGTGATCCTATCCCCTGACTGTGAACTTGTCCTTTGGACAGATGGGACTTCCTACGTCCTCAATGGAACTCGCCACACCGGCTTGGCTGTTGTGGATTCCTCCTTTGAACTGTGTCCATATCTACTCCCCCCCCCCATGATCAGCGGAACTGCTTGCCCTCATCCAAGCCTGCTACCTAGCCGAGGGAAACTCAGCCACAATGAAGAGCTAAGGGTTTCAAGGTGCAGATGGCAAGCCCCTAAAGATGAAGCCCCTGCTTGCAGAACTGATGGAGGTTCTCTGGCTCCCCTATTCCCTTACGATTATCAGCTGCCCCAGCCATCAAGCGGACAGCTCAGAGGTTTCCCAGGGCAACCGCACCGCGGATCACTGGGCACACAAAGCCGCCCTCCTGCCCCCAGCTATTAACCCGATCTACCCCCTCGTCCTAGCCGACCCTTGCGAAGCAGACCCGATTCTTTACGGCAGTAAAGATGTTCTTGAAAAGGGGGGGAGGTGGGTCGAAGGCTGGTAGACAGTGGGAGATCGAATTCAGCTCCCATCTGAAGGACTTTTTGTTGTAGTACAAAGGGTGCACAGAGCATCCCACATGGGAATCAAAGACAAACTGGCTCCAATCACGCTATTGTAATCAGGGACTCCATGCCATGGTCCAGCACGTTCTTGCCAACTGCCCCAAATGTCTGCAAACCAACCCAAAGCTTCCTATCCACAAGGGACCCCCGACTAGACTCAGGACAGCCAAGTACCCAGGAGAGGCTTGGCAGGTTGACTTTGCTGAAATGCCCAAGCATGGAAAAAAGAAACACCTTTTAGTTTTTGTGGACCTTTTCTCTGAATGGCCGGAATTTATCCCGATGGGGACCCAAGAGGCAAGAGAAGTTGTCGACACCCTGCTGGATGTCATCTTTCCGAGATTCTTGATCCCCAAGGGGTTAAAAATCCGACAATGATGCCAGTTCCCTATCAGAAGTCACTCAGGTGGTTAGTACCTTCTTGGACATTAAGTGGCATTTGCACTCAGCTTATTGCCCACAAGCCTCGGGCAAAGTTGAGCGCATGAATAGAACACTCAAAACGCACATCTCTAAGTTGTGCCAAGAAACTTCCCTTCCCTGGAGTAAGGTTATATCCATTGCCCTAGTGCACATTCGAAGTGCCCCAGGGTCAAAGCTTGGTTTCTCACCCTTTGAAATATTGTATGGGAGACCTTTTGTTGCAAATGTATGTAAGGAACCATATGGTGGGAAAAGAATTTAAGTTTGTACATGCAAAAGCTGGCGTACGTTTTGTCTTCTATTCACACACAGGTGCTGGATGCCCTTCCCCCATAGCCCGACCAGCCTCCACGTTCAGAGATGAGATCTGTGAATCCTGATCAAAGAACTTTCACCAACTTCGGAACAGCCCAGGTGATTGCTCCTGAAGCAAGTCCTCCTGTCTACTCCAAGAGCAGTGAAAGTGGAAGGAATCAAGCCTTGGATCCACTGTTCCAGAGTGAAGCCGGTTCCTGACCCAAAATCTCAACTGGCAAGCTGAGCAGTTCGCTCTTCTGCGTCTGAAGATTGCCTGAATAACTTTTCCTGAAGAGTTCAAAGCCTTTCCTGAATGGACTAGACTCTCGAGGTGTTGGGCCTGAGTGGGGTGGGGTTTGATTTTATTTTTTTGCTGGTTTCAAAAACAGCGTCTGTGTGGCGTACCTGTTTCTGAAGGTCAGTACTCTGAAAGTATTTGTATTGACTATGAAATCCCTGAGTTCCCTGAAAGGTCCCCTTCTCCCTCTCCTATTTATAGTGTTTTGTAATCTCCTGGCAGTATCCCTTGGTGGCACCTGCAGACCCTGCTGCTTTTCATCCACCTGTCATTAATGTCATGAATTCATGAAGAGGGATGGGTACTCAGTGAAAGTTTTTCGTTTTCCCCCCAGTGTAACCTCTGCATGCCTTCAACCTCCTTTTTAAGACATGCACTGAAATGGGAAAAAAAAGTTATGTCATTGCCCCAAACCTAGAACATGTCATTGGGAAGTGGGCTGGAGTGTCTGGCCCTGGGGCCCCTTGGGCATGTACATCCCAAGTGAAGCAGAAAGACTCAAAGGCCACCTTCTTAACTTGCCTGCCCCAGATCCTGAGTCAAGTGCCAGAGTCAAAGGCCCCCCAATATATCCTTCCCTGTATAGACAGCTGGCAAAAACAGTTTGGCTCCCAGATCCAGTTAGAAATGTATTTATTGACTTGGGAGAACGAATTGCTGCTGTGTTAAATGTTACTAATTGCTGGGTCCGCTGTGGCTCTATAGCCTGCACGGATTGGCCTTGGCAACTAATTGAAATTCCCCCGGCTTCCTTAGCTGAGTGGAATTGCCACCCTTCCTCTAACCCTTCAGCCAGGCCACAGCTCTGGCTGCTGAGAGCTCCAAATCTTGGGAGCCTCTGTGTATCCCGAAGACAATCTGCCAAGTTCAATCACCCAGTAGGAAATACTCTAAGCACCTCCACTTTTGTAGCCAACGACACCCACTCCTCCTGGTGGCCTCGAGCCCCCACTTCCTTTTTCTCAGCCACCAACAGGAGTGAAAAATGTGTCCCTGCTAATGACTCCCGACTGTTTAATTGCTCAGGCAGTAACCCATTCCAGGCATTCCCCTCTTTATGATGGCTCTGGAGAGACCCTTCTAATTTCTCCTTCCCCTGGGTTACTCTTGATGGTTTCTTTTGGCTGTGAGACAACACTGCTTATTCTCAACTGCCACTGAAGTGGGCTGGAACCTGTGTATTCGAGACCATCCAGCCAAAGTTTTTCTTGCTGCCTGCAGTCAAAGGAAATTCCCTAGGCATCCCCTTGTATGATGATCTCAAGAGAGTAAAGAGATCCATTCAGATCAGTGGCAAAGAGTGGGGGGAGGAATGGCCCCCACAGCGTATCATTAAATATTATGACTCTGCTTCTTGGGCCAATGATGGCACTTTTGGGTATAAAACTCCTATATACATGTTAAATCACATCATCCTGCTTCAAGCTGCCCTAGAAATTATTACCAACCAGACTGCCAGTACCTTAGAGCTGCTGGCCCATCAGCAAACACAGATGCAAGCAGCAATTTACCAGAACCGACTTGCATTGAACTATCTCCTGACCAAGCAGGGTGAGGGTTGTGAAAAATTTAATTTTGATAGTTGTTGTCTTCAAATAAATGACAATGGAGAAGCAATCCTTAATATTGCCTCCAATATTTGAAAGGTAGCCCATGTCCCTGTTCAGTCCTGGAAGAGTGCTTGAGATGCATCTTGGTGGGAAAATATTTTTGCAGGGGCTTGGTGGAAAAAGTTGATGTTCTTTTTAGCTTGTGCTCTTGCTGGAATAATCTTTGTACCCTTTTGTATCCCCTGTTTCATGTATCTCAGTCGAGCTGTTCTCCGAAGCTCACCCATGGTCACAATGCCCTTGATCAACCCTCACCCAAGGCACCAGGGAATATAATGGTTCTACGTTTCCTACCCAAAGCAGTTGCTGAGCTGCACCCACACCTTAAGTGTTTTTATTTCTACTTTAAAATAATTGAAAGGTTCAAATCAAGGGGGGGAAATGTAGTGCCCTAATTAACTTAGTTTATAGAGAAAACATATATGCTGTCACATATATGCATATTTACATAATATGAGACACACACACACACACACACACACATATATATATATATATTCTTATATACAGATCCAGAATCACTTTGCATTATGGGTAACATGTATACTTTGGTCAAGAGACATTCATTGCTGAGGAGCCTGGGTCAGAGTGACCTGCAACTGTTTGCAGGCAGCTGATTAGGTGAGATCATTCCCTCTTAGTACAGGCAGGTTCCTTAATTAAGCCTGGAGCTTTAAGACAAGAAGTGTCATTCTGGAATGTAAAGTTGTGCTTCCTCATTAACCATTAGGGAACGCCTTGAAGAGCATTTTCTATTGGCTATGCAAATAATTGCTTATACGTCCAAAAGGTTTATTGGACAGTTCAGTCTTACGTGTGTATTATGCTTCTGTAACCACCCATTATCAAAGTCTATATCCATGCTTGCAACCCTTTGTGTGTGGAAATTGCTCTGCGCTTTAGGCAATTTTCACCAGCATTTTGTGTATTGGCCAATAAAACAACCTGCTTTGAATCTTCAGCTTCCAACTGTTTTATTGTGATTGAATATTAATACAATAAGGCAGGTGGCATAACAGTATCACCCCTTCTATCTATCCATCTCAGATTCTATCAGATTCCATTAGTTGCCAGCCAACCTGCAGAAAGAAAGGAGGAAACAAAGAGTGAGGACCAAGGCCTCCTGTTGGATAAACAGGTAGCAGTGGTGGCTAAGGGTGCCTTTCACCAGCTGTAGCTGGTCTATGTAGGGCTGTCCTTGAAGACTGTCCAGAAGCTACAGTTGATACAGAACGCTGAGGCCAGAAAGTTAACTGGATTGAGTTGTAGGGACCGTATCACTCCAGTCTTACTCCATCTACGCTGGCTCCCAATTTGCTTTCGGGCTTAATTCAAGGTGCTGCTACTTAAAGCTCTATACAGCTTGGGGCCAGCATATCTTAAGGACCACCTTCTTCCATATCTGGCTACCCATCCAGTCAGGTCATCTCCAGAGGCCATGCTTTGGGTACCCCCTACCATGTGAGGCTACACTGGTGGCAACCCAAGAAAGGGTTTCTTGCTGGTGGCAACTTAGGAAAATAACCTTCCCAGGGAGATCTGTCTGTTTCTCTCTGTCTTTTTTTCCTGCCAGTTTGTGAAGACTTTCTTTCTTTCTTTCTTTTTTTGGCATACTCCCCCTAACCATTATTTGTCCTCCTACCCGAGTGTGGTATTTACGTGTTTATATGTTTTTATTGATTTATTATGTATATAACTTTCTTTTAAATGTTGTTTTAATGTTGAAATGTTTTGAAATGTTGTTTTAATGTTGAAATGTTTTGAAATGTTTTAATATTTTGATGTTTGCCACCTTGGGGATCCTATTTCTCTGCTGCCTTTCCACCCAAATAGGATCAGTCAGTCAATAATACCTTTTCTATTAGGCTGCCTGGCCTAAGTGCTACCTAGAGTTGCTAGCTCTTGGAAGGCACAAATCTGACAATGGCTAAGGCCAAACCAGGGTAGAACTTGACCCAAGAGTTAAGTATTGGCTTCTCACAAAGATTACATGAGGTCCCGACTCACTTTATTAAAGACCAAAATGAGACGTTACAAGTATAACTAGAGACAGGGTTGCCAACTTCATCTTGGGAAATACCTGGATATTTTGGGGTAGTGCCTGGGGAAGGCGGAGTTTAAAAAGGGGAGGGACCTTAGCAGGAATGGGATGCCATAGAGCTTACTCTCCAAAGCTGCCATCTTCTCCAGGGAAACTGTCTCAACAGTTGAATGCATAAATTGACTTCATTCAGTTGGTCACTGGGGTTTAAAGTAGTTTCAGAAAGATTTAGCACTGGTTTTTAGATAAAGACAGTCTCCTATCTTTAATGGGGGGGGGAAGAGCTTCCAATGTCAGCAGGAAACATCATAGCGCCATTGCCATGTAGTGGTTAGACTGCTGTACTCAGGAAGACCTTGGTTCAAATCTACACACTACCATAAAAGTTGTTGGGTGATCTTGGGCCAGTCTAATTTCCCCCACCTAACCCATCATACTTGTAAGGACAAAATGGGGAAGGGATAGTGATGTAGTCTGACCTGAGCTCCTCGGAGGATAAAAATATACTAGGCAGGATTACAATGTACTTGACATGATCTTATGGAAATAACTATTTTGAGGAGAAGTATACAATGTAGCACTTCCTTAGAAAATTGAGAAAGGTGGAATCTCCAGTTGAAAAAGGATTCCATTCTTAAAATATTCCGAGTTCTTCAAGGCAGGTTTGTAATCACTTAGCATTAGGTACTGTGTGAGAAGAGGGAGGAATAATTTCATTAAAGTTCAAGAATAAGGTTCCCTTTGGGGCAAATACACATAATTGAAAGGTGTTCCATTTGAAGCGTTGCCAGGGAGAAGCGTCAATGGGTTTAATTTAATTTTGCAAAGATTTCAAATGCTAGCATTGTGCAGACTTTTATCAAGGATTACTTTGTCATAAGGCACAAAGCTTCCTTTAAATATAGATACACTTTTGAGCTTTTCAAAGCAGCCTATTTCCCTTTGTGAGCCTTCCATTATCACCTGTCATGCCCTATGAGAAAAGGTTTAATCTCTGCAGTTGCTGCTACCTTTTCGCTGCTAAGGAACAGCAGTACAAATGCTAATGATATTTCAAAATCGCCGTGCAGTACACAGACAAAAGGGTTCCTAGTTGAAGGGTTACCCTTGTAAAACTAATACTGTACAATATACTTGATACAGTCATATAGCAGATTCATCTTCCATTCTTTTGACTCATCTGAACTGATTATGTAAGAGAGAAGAATATTGTTGTTGCTGTCATTATTGTTGTTATTGTTATTCACATTAATCATATTATTAAGCTTTTGACCCAAATAGGGCACCCAAGGTAACAAACATCAAAAAATTAAAACATTTCAACATTAAAACATTTAAGACATTAAAACAGCATTTAAAATAGAGTATTTCTAAACTATTTAAACAATTCAAGAAAACCTTTTAAACACACAAAACATGTAACATGACCAGGGAGGAGAACCAATAACAATTATTGGGGGATATGCTAAACAAAAGGGGGGAAAGTCTTCATCCACTGGTGGAATATAATGATAGAGGGAGAAAATGAACCTTCCTGGAGGGGGGGGGGAGTTGTTCCAAAGTTTTGATGCCACAATCGAAAATGCTCTTTCTTGGGCTGCCACCTGCCTAGCGTCAGCCAGTGGGGACATCCAAGCCAGACTCTCCAAAGATGATCTGGATGGACAGGTAGGTTCATATGGGAGAAGGATGCCCTTTAGTTATGCTTGCCCCAAGCCATATAGGGCTTTAAAAGTCATAATCAGCACCTTAAATTGAGCCTGGAAGCTAACTGGATGCCAGTATAGATGGAACAAGACTGGAATGATATGGTCACTACAACCCACTCCAGTCAACACTCTGGCCATAGAATTCTGTACCAACTGTACCAACTCTTGACAGACTTCAAGGGCAGCCACAAGTAAAGTGCATTGCAGTAGTCTAATATAGATGATACCAGCGCATGCAACACAGTGACAAGATGTTTACCATCCAGGAACGACGGCAGCTGGTTCACCAGACAAAGCTGGTAAAAGGCACTCCTGGCCACCTCTGTATCCAACAGGAGACCTGGGTCCAGCAGCAACCCAAGCTATGATCCTTTAAGAGAAGTGCAACCCCATCCAGAATAGGAGATATCCCAATTCCAGGGTCAAATTCACTACCACCACCAGTAGCACCTCCCTTTTGTTAGGATTAAGTTTCAGTTTATCAGTCCTCGTCCATCCCAAAACTTCTTCCAGGCACCTGTTCACAGTTTCCACAGCCTCCCTGGGATCTGCTGAAAGCTCAAGATAAAGTTGAGCTTTATCTGCATATTGGTGGCAACTCAGACCATAACTCTGAATGACCTCTCTCAACCGTTTTATGTAGATGTTGCAAAGCATGGGGGAAATATAGAACCTTGCAGGACCTTAGAGGTCAGAGGCCAAGGGGCAGTTCAGCAGCACACTCCAAAACATCCCTAAGTATAGGAAGATTAAGATGCCATCGGTCCATATTCAGGAGATTTGAACAGGAATTTTCGATTGCTTCAAGTTCCCTCTGTGAACACACACACAGAGAATCCCTTCATAAACAACTATTTTAATTTTCATAATTCTCATATTTATATAAGCTTCTTTGAGTGTTCAAAGTATTTCACATTTATTACCTCAGCAACTTTTACATTACCCCTGTAATGTAGGCGAAGACTTCTAACAAGGGGGGAACAGCAACCTCATGGGGTGGGGGAATCCCATCCTTTTTGTCTCCCCATCCCATTCTAGTCTGCCCATTCACCAACCAATCCACCCACCAGTCCACCCAGCAGCAGAGGCACCACCAATGGTTACCTGGATAAAGTGGCTCAAGCAACCCAAAATGCTGCTGAACTCTGGCTTGGGGAGGGGGCATTTGCTTATGCATAAACACGTTTGGGATAGACATTACCCCAAATACAGCTTTTTCAAAAAGTAATATTTTTTTCTGACCAGGATAGACCCAGGCTAGCCTGATCCCATCAGATCTCAAAAGCTAAGCAGGGTCGGCCCTGGTTAGTATTTGGATGGGCGTCCTCCAAGGAATACCTGTCTTGGCCCAGCCTGAACTCAGCAACAGCGAGGACTCCACAGAGGAGGGGGAACCCTGTACAGCAAACCCACAGCTGACAACAGACAACCAGCAGGGAGACCAAGTGCAGGCACTCCCAGAGGTGCAGCCGACAGTCAGTTCAGAGGCACCTTCACCCTCTGGCCCTGAGGCAGTAGCCCAGGACCCAGGACCCAGCTCTCCAGGGTCACCGCCACCCTTGGAATCCTGACAAGGACAACTGAGATCAGAACTGCAGACCCGAAGGTGTAGTGCACGCCTGGCTGTTCAGTGTCAGCTGCAGATGGAAAGCGACAGTGAAGATGAGCGTTCGCAGGACTGTTCTTGAGAGGCAGGTGGCACACCACAGCACATGGCTATAAAGCCTCTGGACAGGAGCTGTTGCTCGTGGATGCAACACATTAGATAGATGTTGAACTAGCTGACACTCTACCTGATTTATCACCTGTGACCTGACTTTGGACCGGCTACTGACCCTGGCAAACCTTTCTGGCTACTTTTGACTCCGGATCATTTGACTTTGCTTTTGGACATTCCTCTTGCTTGTAAACCTCTGGACTGAGAGAGATGCTGTAACCTGACACCAGCCTGGCAGGCAGAACAATACCAAGGTCATGACGCAAAGGCAGGCAAACCAATGCTTGCCTTGAAAACCCTACAGGGTCATCATCAGTGAGCTGTAACTTGACAGCACACCCCCAAAAAAGTCCTATCTAAAAGAGAGCCAGTATGGTGTAGAGGTTAAGAGCTGCAGACTCTAATCTGGAGAACTGGGTTCGATTCCCCACTCCTCCACATGAAGCCTGCAGGGTGACCTTGGGCCAGTCACAGTTCTCTCAGGACTCTCTCAGCCCATGCAGAAGCAGGCAATGGCAAACCACCTCAGAACATATTTTGCCTTGAAACCCCTACAGGGTCACCATAAGTCATCTGTGACTCGACGACACACACACACAATATTTTTCTGCAAGCCTAGAGGTTCCCTTGGATGTAAAATAAAAAAAAATGGGTCTAGCCCCATTATGCAGTTTTGCCTGTCTGCAGGGAGCAGGCAGTCCTTGGTTACTAGATAGATGGATAACAGAAAGCTAAAGCAATTATATAATCCAGATCAATATAATCCAATTATGAATCACCTGCTTTATCCAGCTGTGAATTTCTGCCTTCCTGAATTTATAAACAGAAAAAGATCAAGCCAGTGCCTTCAACCAATAATTGCAGTTCCAATCGCTGCAGTTTTTAGATAGCAATCTTAAGCGGGTCTCCTCAGAATGCTACTCAGCTTTATTCACTAGGGCTTACTTCCAGAAAGCACTCTAAGGATTACAACGTTGACTGAAGGTGACACTGGAGGAAGCTCTGGCAGACTAATTAGGTCAGAACTGGCCCTTGTAGAAAACAATCTCAGATTACACAGATTCTGGGACAGAGGGGGAAAAGGAAATATGTATTTCAATTTCAAAGAACGGGAATTAGCCATGATTGTTCAGAGCAATAATTAGAAATCACAGGTCCCTTGTATTGTACAAACACACCATTTTAAATTCTTTACCATTCAGTCTGGGAAGGTATCCATTCTAACCTTAATGTTAATGTATTGCATTGTGAAAACTGGAGGTTATTAATGTACTGTGTGAATTTTGCTATAGTAAACCATTGTGGATATCTGCTTTTATTCCTATAATAAGAAATTTATGCAGAAAGCGAAGAGTTTTACTGTTTTGTTTAAGATACAGACTTGAATCTCATTTTCATGCCACACTGGTCTGCAATTACAGTAGAGCCTTAATTTTGTATTCCACACATTTTAAAGGTTTCTAATAAAAACAGTATAATGTGCAACAGGATACAAGCAGTTATTTTTAATACTGCTCTTCTCCTCTGCTCTCCTCAAAGCTGTCTGCCTTGTATGCTACTTTTTAGCCATTTTACATGTACCAGTGCAATGCTGTTACAGAAGACAGAACTCACTGACTTGAGCCACTGTATCCATAATTAGTCTTATTTTAATTTTTGCTCTGTAATTGCCACATAAAGGTCATCTTTCTTATACAATGGAAGAAAAATAATCAAAGGAGGATGACTGGGAGCAATCTCATCATCCTGGCTACTTAACTACGTGTTACAATGTTGTGGGTCCCATCTCATTTGGATTGTGACTGGGATGCGTATTGTTAAGTCCGCGTGGGGAGGACACACGAGGTCGAGACGGAGTTCCAACACAACGCTTTATTGTTGTACAAAACAGAACTGAGAACTGTGGGGAACAGCCCCCGGGTCGCCAATAGTGCGACCCTGCTTAGGGCCAATGGGACGCGCTGGCTTCGGCCAATTGCGTGAGCAGGGCTTAGGAGCCTTCGTCTGGGACTCAAGCTCCTAGGTTTCCCCCTGCTTACTATCCTAACTATATACATACATAACAGCCCTCCCCCTTAAGTCCAAACACAACTAGCACACAAAGTCTTTGAGGGGCTTGGTCATGTTTGTACCCGCTGCGAACCGGTGCTGGTGATATGGAAACAGCTGCTGGCTTGGCGGTCGGCTCGGGTGTGCTTGCAGTGGGGCAGGTGGCGCCTGGCAGTTCCTCGGAGGGGCCGGCTGGCAGACGCTCATCGTCCCGTGCGATCTCCGCAGGTGCTCATTGCTCCGGATCTCTGGAGGCGGTCCCAAGGTCAAGTGCATCAGCCAGGTGGCGGCGCAGCTGGTCGACGTGCAGCCTTAAGACACATTTCTCGGGGGTAGCAACCCAGTAGGAGACCGGGCCGGTGGCTTCTTGTACAGTGGCAGGAATCCAGGCTGGCCCCGTCCCATAATTGCAGGCATAGACCGGGTAGACCGGGTCATCCTGCTCGACAACCCATGGGGTGGCGGTCGTTTCCCTGTGGATTGGGAACTCTGGAGCCAAGTCTGGGTGCAGCCAGTCAAGTGTGGTCTTGGGCCGGGAACCCATGAGGAGTTCGGCAAAGCTCTTGCTGGTAGCAGAGTTGGGGGTGGTGAGTTGATCCAGGAGGAAGTTCGCCAACTTCGCATCCCAGTCACCCCCGATGATGCGGCCCAGTGCGTCCTTGGTTATGCGCACCATGCGCTTGGCCTGGCCGTTGGTGGCAGGGTGGAATGGAGCGGAGGTCACGTGATGGATTAGGTTGTTTGCCATGAACTCCTGGAATTCCGCCGATGTGAATTGTGCCCCATTGTCTGAGACCATCGTGTCTGGCAGCCTGTGCGTTTCGAAGAGCTGCCTCAGGACCCGGATGACCACCCGGGATGTCATGACCTCCAGCCATTTTGAGAAGGAGTCCACGACAACTAGGAATGTCTTGCCCTGGAAAGGTCCAGCGAAGTCTATGTGGATGCAGGACCAGGGCATGCGCGTCGACTCATAGTGCTGGGTCGGCGCGCACGGCATCTCTGGTCGGGACTCCTGGCAGGGATGGCAGCGCTTGACCCATTCCTTCACGGCATCGTCGATGCTGGGCCACCACACATAGCTCCTTGCCAGCACCTTCATATGCACGATGCCCGGGTGGGAGGCGTGTAGAGTCTCCAGGACCCTAGTGCGGAGCTTGGGTGGGACGATGACCCAGTTTCCCCAGAATAGGCAGCCCTTGTGCAGAGACAGTTCGTGCTGGCGGGTTGTGAATGGTGCGAACTCCCCGTCCGGCCGGGTAGCTGGCCACCCCTTACCCACCCAGTTCAGAACGTGGGCAAGGGTCCAATCTTTACCTGTGTGAGCGGCGATGTCAGCAGCATGCAGGGGCGGTTCCGGCAGGATCTCAATCAGGAGCACCTCATGGGCCGGGGTGGGGTCGGGGTCAGGACTCTTGAGCAGCAGGCGGCTGAGGGCATCCACGTTTGCGATGCTCTTCCCGGGGCAATGCAGGAGCCTGATGTCGTAAGCATTCAGGAAGATCGACCAGCGGAGCATGCGGGGGGACAGGATCTGCGGAGTCTGCCTGTCCGGAATGAAGAGGCCCAGGAGCAGCTTGTGGTCAGAGACGATTTCAAAGGACCGTCCGTAAACGAAGTCGTGAAATTTCTTCACGCCGGCCACGACAGCGAGGGCTTCTCGGTCAATCTGGGCGTAGTTGCGCTCCGCCGCAGAGAGAGACCGAGAGTAGAAGGCAATGGACGCCTCCTGACCATCCGACATCCGGTGGTTGAGGACAGCTCCGACGCTGTAGGGTGAGGCGTCGCAGGTCAGAACCACCGGTAGACGCTCATCGAAGGCTTGAAGACGACAGAAGACCCTTTGCGGCATCGAACGCCTGATGCTGCGGTTTGCCCCAGGACCACGGGGCGGACTTGTCCAGCAGGCAGTGCACAACGCCTTGTTGGGCAGGAAGGCGTGGTAGAAGTTGAGGAGCCCTAGGATTGACTGGAGTTCCTGCTTGCAACGGGGCGGCGGGGCACTGTGGATGGCCTTGACCTTGTCGGGAGTGGGGTGGATACCATCTGCATCTATCAAGTATCCCAGGAACTCCACCTGTGGCAGGCCCAGCTGGCATTTCTCCCACTTCACCGTGAGGCCGGAGTCCCGGAAACAGCAGAGCACCCAGGACTCCCTGGGCGACGAGACAGTCGAGCTCTGCATCGATCCGGTCCTTGAGTGCGAAGGGAACCCGGCATGGCTTGAGGTGGATGGGGGTGGTGGCGGGGTCGACGCACAGGCGAACAGGTGGCCCCTTGTAGCAGCCCTTCCAGACATCCTCGAACTCAGACCAGATGGAATCAAGGGTGGACTGGGAGATGTGGTGAATGCCCCCAATGTGGAGCCCAAGAGCCTGGAACCACTCAAGGCCCAGGAGTCTGGCGTGGGGCCCATCAACCACGATGAGGCGGAGATAGCTGGAGTGATGCTTGAACTGGACGTTCATATAGGCGACACCCCAGACCGGCACCCGATGATGCTGGTAGTCGGAGATCAGGACATCGGTTAGTTGCAGCTTGGGCAAGGTAGTGTGGTGCCTAGGGCGTGGAAAGTGTCTCAAGAAACCATGGAGAGGGCCGAGCCCGAGTCGACCTCCATGTCGCAGGGGGCGCCCTGTATTCTTACGGAGATGGAAACTTTCTCCACGCCATGGACCCGGTGCACGTGGATGCTGTGCAGCTTGGAGTCGTGCGGGTAGCGGTAGGAGGCGGGAAACTCATCGTCGGCCATGTCGTGGACGGGCTGAGTGACGCCATCTTTCCTGGCCCGGCCCGCCGGCTGGCCCTTCTGTGTGGAGCGGCAGACCTTCCGATGTGGCCAACCTGGCTGCAAGCCCAGTAGTTGGTGTCGTGAAAACGGCAGGAACGGCGGTCGTGCTGGTCGCTGCAGCTGGCTCATGGGCGAGCCATGGGGCCCTGCAACCAGTGCGGTCTGGCGGACATCTTGTGTGTCTCGTCTGCCGAGTTGGAGTTGCTGGCGTCCCCAAAATGGACAGGGGTGGTGGCGTGAGGAGGTGTGGCAGTGCCACGGTCCCGGGGCCGGTCGCCCCTGGTGGCGGAGGTGGCCACCGTGGCCTCCTCGACAGCGGAGGTCAGGGTCGCATCCTTTCTGGCGATAATGCAGCGGCGCACCTTCTCGTTCCAGAGGCCAAAGACAAACCTGTCGAGGAGGGCGTCGTTAAGGTTTAGGAACTCGCAGAAACGGGCCAGCTGAGGTAGGGCGGCGAGGTAGTCTGCAGTGGATTTGCCAGGCTCCTGGTCATGGAGGTGGAACGGCAGGCGGTGAGCAAGGCGCTTCGGCTGGGGGCATGAAATGGTTCCCCAGCTTGGCCAGAATGTCCTTTAAAGGCACCTCGCACACCTTGGTGGGGCCATCAGGGACTGCGCGAGCTGGAAGGTCCGTGGCCCACACATGCTTAGGAAGATTGAGCGCTGCTTGCTGGTGTCGTTAATGTCGGCGTCCATGAAGCAGGCAATGCGATCCACGTAGCTCTCCCACTCGCTGGGGTTGGCGGAGTCGAATGCTTCCAGTGATCCACGGGTGGCCATTGCAGCGAAGTGTTGCGTCTTGGTGTGTTGAGGGATTTCAGCAAGGCGAGCCGGACTGCCTACCGGGCACTGCGAGGTCACGGAGAATTGAAGGTGATTTCAGCGAGAGTGATTTCGGTAGCAAGCCAGACTGCCTACCAGCCTTCGGCGCCAATGTTAAGTCTGCGTGGGGAGGACACACGAGGTCGAGGTGGAGTTCCAACACAACGCTTTATTGTCGTACAAAACAGAACTGAGAACTGTGAAAACCGGCCCTGCTTATATTCCCCCTGGCCGCGTGCGGCCACTCCCCCCCAATCCATGATAGGGGGGAAAAACCCCGGGTCGCCAATAGCGTGACCCAGCTTAGGGCCAATGGGGCACGCTGGCTTGGGCCAATCACGCGAGCAGGGCTTAGGAGCCTTTGCCTGGGACTCAAGCGCCTAGGTTTCCCCCTGCTTACTATCCTAACTATGTACATACATAACACGTATGAAGAGGGGACTTAAGCTCCCCCCCCCAAGCTTTTTTCCCAATCTGAAATGGCCCTGGGGAGCCACAGTTTGCCCCATTCACAATCTTTGGCAAATCTGTTAGGCACAGTTCTCATTGACAATTCCCAGAATTACAGGCTTATTAAGAGGCAAAGGTGATAAGGAAATGGAAGTTTGGAAAGGCAAATTCGCATGATTAAAAGTGCTTGTGGTTGCTCTGAGGACATTGTTTCACTTGTGATAGGAGTTCTGTGCCTCAGCGATGCACGGAAGCCCAGTTCTGATAATAATTCTGGCACAAGGTACACAGCAAGAATGAGTTTCAGCCTTCTTCCCGTACTGTTTTTGCTTCTTGAAAGGGCATGGGGGAGCTGCTATTTGCTGTGGTGGGAAACTTAAGGTACAATGATGGTGACCAGAGTAACTAGCAGCTCCTCAAGGCCTAGGGTTGCCTAGGTTGTTCCAATGGCCAGCAAGAGAAAATTAAAGTAAAAAATGGCTGCTGTGCAATGGGGTTATATCACTGTCAAGGAAAACCTGGACATGATATCATGCCTCTCTAAGAATCACTGGAAACTCTATGGTTCATGAACCATATAATTTGTGGCGATTCCTACAGAGGCATCACATAAATTCTTCCCAGAAGTGGCATAACACCATCATGCCAACAGTGCCCCCCATGTTCCCAGACTCCCACTGGTTGGCAGTAGGGCTGTTGATTCGGTTCGGCCCGAACTGAAAATCAGCCGAATTTCCCCTGATTCGGTGGTTTTTAGTTCGGGAGGAACCGAACTCAAAACTGGCGAGCAACTGGGGGGGCCGAAGTCAGCGAGTTCGGGAGTTCGCGAATAAATCCGGCAAATTCGGGGCCGTCAGTAAGCAGCATTCTCCTCCCCCGGCCAATCGGTGGCCAAGCTGGGTCTTCTTCTGGCCAATCAGTCAGGATTGAGTACTGGAGGAATCAGCTGATGTGTGGCCCGGCCAGGGAAAGAGAGAGAGAGAGCGAAATCCTCATGTGTGTGTGGGGGGGTGCTTGTGCACATTTGCTCCTTTCTGTGGCTGCAGGGGGCGTATTGTTTGGGGTACAGACACAAAACTTTCAGTGGAGCTTCAGATGAAGCTTCTTAAGATACCCCCCAAGTTTTGTAAACATTGGGTCAGGGGGTCCCGAGATATGGGCTCCCCCCTTTTTCTTTCCATGGCTGCAGGTGGCGCATTTTTGGGGGTACAGACCCCAAACTTTCAGTGGAGCTTCAGATGAAGCTTCTTAAGATACCCCCCAAGTTTTGTAAACATTGGGTCAGGGGGTCTCGAGATATGGGCTCTCCCCCTTTTCCCTCCCCCCTTTTTCCATTTATGTGGCTGCAGGGGGCGCTTTTTTGGGGATATAGCCCCCAAACTTTTAGCATAGCTTCAGACAATTATTCTTAAGATACCACTCAAGTTTTGTAAAGATGGGTTCAGTGGGGGCAGAAATATCGCCTCCCCCCTTTTCTCTTTCCATGGCTGCAGGGGGCGCATTTTTGGGGGTGCAGATCCCAAACTTTGAGCGGAGTTTCAGACCAGTGTTCTTAAGAGACCACCCAAGTTTTGTGAACATTGGGTCAGGGGGTCCCGAGATATGGGCTTTCCCCTTTCCCCTTTCCCCTTTTCCCTATTGGGATGAATGGATCAGCCGATCCTGCGCATCGCCAGAGCAAAATGCCCCGTGCCTAATTGGAATCATCTTGGATTACAAGTGCTCCCCAGCCCCTCCTGATGGAACAGAAGACAGCCACAGTAAGACCCCTTTGGGGGCTTTAATCTATAATTTTTCTCCTGTGTATGTGTGTGTGGGGGGGGAAAGCAGAGTCTGTGTGTGTGTGGGGAGGGAGCAGTTTCTGTGGGGGGGGAAGCCAGAGGGGGCTTTCGTCGGTTCTGCCTGGGGTGTGTGTTCCCCCTCGAGTCTCTCGCTCCCTGGTTTGAGGGGGGAGGTTTCAGTTGTGTGTCTTCTGGTTTTCCCTGTTGCAAAGGTGTTGTTTTACAAGGTTGTGTTGCTTTGCAAACTGTTGTCGGGGCTGGGAGCTTTGTGCGTGGGCGGCAAGCTCTGCTTAAAGATGCACATTAAGGGTGGGGGGGACCCCTTTCAGGGCCCATATCTCAGCCCCCCCTGACCCAATCTTTATAAAACTTGGGGAGTCTTTCAATAAACGTCCTTTGAAGCTCTGCTGAAAGTTTGGGACCTCTAACCCCCAAAATGTCCCCCCCAGAGCCGCGGAAAGGAGCGATTGTGTTTTTAATGGCTTTATTCGGCCGAATTTTTTTCCGAACTTTGAATTCCCGCCGAATTGAACGGATCCGAAGTGGGGGAGTTCGGACTTCGGCATATCCCGAATCTAAACGGGTCGAATTCGGCCGAATCCGAACTATACCGAATTTTTTTAAATTCAACAGCCCTAGTTGGCAGTCCTATTAGGGCCTTCTCCAGACATAAAAACAGCATGGAGGAGCAGAAGCCCAATGTCACTACATGCTGCTGTCACAATTCGAATTAGGTCCATGTGCATCTGGAAAGCACAGAACTCCCATTGCACATCTGATACAAAGTTCCAGTGGCAGTTTTGAAGACACTGTATGGTGTGAGATGGCTCTGGAAATCTAAAACCCAGCATTCAGTGTGGAGAACAAAACAATATGATTGGATTCAGATATACATGTAAGGAACTTTGGGTTAGGCTTCATACAACATTGGCCATCTGCAACTGAATCTCCTGGTGTCTAATTTAGCTGCAAAAAGCAGCCAAGGAGAAGAGGACAAGGATGGAAGTCATATTTCTATGGCTGAAAATGGCCCATCCTGGGCCAATTTTAAATTCATCATCTGCTAGTCTATTTGCTGTACCAAAGCCACCAGGAGTGGGCCCTTTTCAATTTTAAAAAATGTATAGTGGGGATAGTTAACCCTCTCCTATGGCTGCTTTTTGGTACTAAATTACTCATCATGGAACAAGATCACAGATCCCCGGTGTCATGTGCATAGTTTTTGGTATCTATTAGGAAAGTACGGTAGAGCATCAGCTCATTATTTTAAGTCTTATGCCTCTTGGCCATACCCAACATGACTAACAGTGCAATCCTAAGCACGTATACTCAGCTATAAATGCCACTGAGTTCAATGGGACTCATCCTATTAAGTGTGTTTAGGAATGCAGCCATAAATACAGGGTAGTGCAGTGCAAAAAATAAAGGCAGGAGTGGCCTGGCTTCCTCATCTTCAGCCGCTGTGCTGTAGATAACGGTTAGATTATTGGACCAGATCCTGTTCCTACTATGCCATGAAGCTTTTGGGGGGACTTCAGCTTGACCTACCTCATAGGGATTTTGTAGGGATTAAACTGGGAGGGGAGAACCATGTATACCACCCTATGCTCCTTGGAAGAAGGGTGGGATAAACATGCAAAGATTGATAGCTCTTCCCATTCTAACTCTGATGACATCACCAGAGTTCACAGTGACTCTGCTGAATAGGAGTCATATCAGCTGTGGTGATACTAGGGCTGTGGGAAAGCCATTCTTCTATTTAGGGCTGTTGGGAAAAAAATTCGGTATAGTTCGGATTCGGCCGAATTCGGCCCATCTGGATTCGGGATATGCTGAAGTCTGAACTCCCCCGCTTCAGGTCCGTGCAATTCGGCGCGAATTCAAAGTTCAGGAAAAAAATTCAGCCGAATAAAGCCATTAAAAACACAACCGCGCCTTTCCGTGGCTCCAGGGGGGCATTGTTGGGGGTAGAGGTCCCAAACTTTCAGCGGAGCTTCAAAGGACCCTTCTTGCAAGACCCCCCAAGTTTTGTAAAGATTGGGTCAGGGGGGCTGAGATATGGGCCCTGAAAGCAGTCCCCCCACCCTTAATGTGCATCTCTGAGCAGAGCTTGCCGCCCACGCACAAAGCTCCCAGCCCCGATAAACAGCTGAGAGCAAGGGCGGGGCAGGTGCTAAGAAGTTTGCAAAGCAACAGAACTGCAAAGCAACACTGCAAAGCAACACAACTGCAAAGCAACACCCACAACTGCAAAGCAACACCTTTGCAACCATGCAAAGCAACACCTGACACCTGGGAGTTTGCAAACCATGGAAAGGGACAGAGGCAGCTAGCTATGCATAATGAGCAGGAGGGTGTGGAATTTCCCCTTTTGCATTGGACCCGGGACCAGGTAAATGCATTCTTTAAGTCACCATTTAAAAACCAGTTTTGAGCAAGCATCAAAATAGACCTAAGTGATCTTATGAATGAGGGAAAACCTGAGGACACACAACTGAAGCCCCCCCTCAAACCAGCGAGAGAGAGACTGGAGGGGGCACACACACCCCAGGCAGAACGGGCAAAAGCCCCCTTTGGCTTCCCCCCACCCACAGAAACTGCTCCCTCCCCACACACACACAGACTCTGCTTCCCCCACACACACACACACAGGAGAAAAAGTATAGATTAAAGCCCCCAAAGGGGTCTTACTGTGGCTGTCTTCTGTTCCATCAGGAGGGGCTGGGAGGACTGGGTAATCCAATATGATTCCATTTAAGCACGGAACGTTTTGCCGCTCTGGAGATGCATACAGGATAGGGTGATCCATTCATCTGAATAGGGAAAAAGGGAAAGCCCATATCTCGGGACCCCCTGACCCAATGTTTACAAAACTTGGGGGGTCTCTTACGAAGGCTCGTCTGAAGCTATGCTGAATGTTTGGGGGCTGCACCCCCAAAAATGCACCCCCTGCAGCCACGGAAAGAGAAAAGGGGGAGCCCATATTTCTGCCCCCACTGAACCCATCTTTACAAAACTTGGGGGGTTTCTTAAGAAGGCTCATCTGAAGTTATGCTGAAAGTTTGGGGGCTGCACCCCAAAAAAAGCGCCCCCTGCAGCCACGGAAATGGAAAAGGGGGAGGGAAAAGGGGTGGAGCCCATAACTCGGGACCCCCTGACCCAAGGTTTACAAAACTTGGGGGGTCTCTTAAGAAGGCTCAACTGAAGCTCTGCGGAAAGTTTGGGGTCTCTACCCCCAAAAATGCACCCCCTGCAGCCACAGAAAGGAGCAAATGTGCACAAGCACCCACCCATGAGGACTCTCTCTCCCCGGCCCGGCCGCGCAGCAGCTGATTCCTCCAGTACTCAATCCTGACTGATTGGCCAGAAGACCCAGCTTGGCCACCGATTGGCCGGGGGAGGAGAATGCTGCTTACTGACAGTTATGCTGCTTACTGACGCCCCGAATTTGCCGAATTTATTCGTGAACTCCTGAACTCGCTGAATTCAGCTCCCCCAGTTTCCCGCCATTTTTTGAGTTCGGTTCGTCCCAAACTAAAAACCGCCGAATCAGGGGAAATTCGGCTGTTTTTCAGTTCGGGCCAAACCGAATCGACAGCCCTACTTCTATTGGCAGTCTCATCACTGCCAGTGCCAAAGGAGACACTACCTCCTTCCTTAACATGCCGGCTTCTACCAATACGGTCTTACCGTGTGGGGTATGTGTGTGTGTGCGTATCCATTGCTTACTCGTAGTCCTTGTAGCCCCCTCCCCTTCATGAGGTGACTCTCTCCTCCATGCCCCCTATGAAAGAACTGTGAAGGCCTCATCAGAACTCAGTACCATGCTAAGAAATTCAAAAGACATTTGTTTCAAGAATCAAACAGGATGTGGTAGGTGTTAAAGCAAGAGAAGTGGCCGGAATTTGTGGAGAAAAAGCATGCAGTAGGAGCCCCACGCTGCAGAAAAGCCGAGTTAGTAGAACTGAAACTTCAAGACTTTTAAGTTTCTGAGTTTCTTTTCCAACACGTCAAAACTTAATCTGTTTGAAGAAGTTCTCTGGGTTAAAACAATAGCATTGGTTGTCCTCGTTTTGAAATGGCAAAAAGAAACAGAGAGAGAGATGTTTGCACAATTTCTCTTAGCTTTGATAATTTTCTCTGTAAACAAAAGAAATACACACACAAACAGCCCCTCCAGGTGGGCTCTTTGGCATCCTACTGGTTACACTTTCATCACTGAGCAAGTATGAAGCTTCACATTTGACTTCCGAACAAAGCCTGTGACTGATTAACTGTGGACAGCTTCTGAAGTTGCTAAAGCTGTTGAACCCCAAAGTACTTACTAGGCTAGGGCTAGGGCTACTGGTTCGGTCATTCAAAGTATGTGTGCTTATATGTATGTTAATTGAACGCCACAAATTTGAAGGGAAATCCTTACAAAGTAATAGCTTAACCCAGGATAGAGGTCTAGATTTGTGGTTCATTCAATAGGATTGAGGGTATTTTATTTTTAAGCCTGCCTTTCTCCAGATAAGTGGGACCCAAGGTGGGCAACAAGAATACCATCAGTAGAAAGGCGTAATTCTAAAAGCAACAGAATTAAACCAACCAGTAGAAAAAAGGTTCAAAGAAAAGTTCAACAGAGATCACTGTCTTTTAAGATACCCGCAAAGCAATCATCCACAGGGATCTATGTATCCACACGTGCTGGGATACTAGCCTCCTCTGGCATAAATCCAGTGATCTTTTGGAAAGCAAATGAGCAAAATGTACCCCTTGGCTCCATCATCAACCAAAAGGGAGACTGCAACCAAGAAATCAGAAAAAGAATGAGGCTAGGAAGGGCAGCCATGAAGTAGCTAGAAAAGATTCTTAAGTGCAAGGGTGTGTCTCTGGTAACCAAGAAAAAGACAATTTATACCAAAGTATTTCCCTTTACTATACATAAGTGTGAAAGTTGGACAATGAAGAAAGCTGACAAAAAGGAAATATGGTGTTGGAGGAGAGTGTTAAGGATACCGTGGACTGCCAAAAAGACAAGTAAGTGGGTGACAGATCAAATCAAGCCTGAACTTTCCCTAGAAGCAAAAATGACTCAACTGAGGCTACCATACTTTGGTCACATTATGAGAAGACAAGCGTCACTGGGAAAGACAATAATGCTAGGAAAAGTTGAAGCCAGTAGGAAAAGAGGAAGAACCAACATGAGATGTATTGACTATATAAAGGACATTTGGAGGACATTGATTCATAGGGTTGCCATGAGTCGGAAGCGACTTGACAGCACTTAACACATACACACAAGAATAGGATCAGGACATTGCTAATTAGACATGAGCAGGACTCATTTACAGACATGACTGGGGTCAGAAATAGCCAAATGGGAACCTGTGGGACAGATATTATCCCAAAGCAAATTTGGCATATACCAGGCCTTTTCCACACCATTATGATAATTCTTATTATCATCGTGTTCCCTCTACTAGGTTTGGCTGCGATTTCAAAAATCCGGTCCACACCAAGCTACTTTCACCGTTTTATTCATCCCAGGAGAATCCTAGTTTCCCTGTTACTTTTCTGTCCGCACTTTTAAGAAATGAAGTGATGTCCAGCTGGGAAGCATTGTGTCGTTCATGACACAACGCTCCTACACCCCCTCCCCTTTTTTGTTGCGCATGTGCTCTAGCGTTAGTGCGATGGTTCGATGTGATGGGCTGCCAATTCGGTGGGTTTTTTTCTATTTTGATTTGTGTGGTTGCTAAGGCTTAACGCAGGCGCAGGCTGGCCGTGGAGCTTGGAGCGCTCCCCCTCCCTCAGACTCTCACCGGGAGCGGACGTTTCCCCCCCCCAAAAAAATGGTCATGTAATGGAGGAAGGGCGAGCACTCCTTCCCTCAGTTCAGTCACGCCAATAAAAAGAAATCGTTTGTTAATAAAGTGCTGACTGAAAATGCTTTCAATGACAATTGCTTTAGGGGAAAGAGTAATGGTGATTCTGCTTAGACTAACACACCAATGTCCCTTCGCCATTTCGAACTGATAAGAAATTTTTTAAAAATGTGCGACGAGGCGCTGAAAGGAGGAAGAAAGGGTAAAGGGGTCTACATTGTTCTACCACTTCCATGGTGGTGTCTGGAATGGCTCTCAAGAGTACAGAAGTTGACCCTCTGAAATCTGGAACTGTATAGGTGGGTCTGGATTCTGCTGAACATCTCAATTAGATTATAGAATCCCCTGACATGGCCAAAAGACCATTGATGACTTATGTAGGTCTGTGATGTCATTGATTCTCATCACTGATGGCCAATTCACTTGGTTAGTTTTACACAGACTGTGTCTGGCTTCCCTAATCTGTCTTCCAGTCAGGCGTGGCCTGCAAGTGTCCCTCAATTACCACCAGCAGACTGCCAAATTTGGATCACAGTGCATGGGGAAAAGGAACTTGTCTTTCCCCCACATCATTTTTCTAACCTGAAATAGCCCCAAAGGGTGCTAACTGCTTCTGCTGCATTGATAGGGTATGGGAGGGTTTCCTCAATGGGGCAAATACTGTTTCCCCCACATCTGTCTCTGGCCAGCAAAAGAGTTTGGAGGGAGGAGGCTGTGGGTTCCAATCAGAATTAAGCACTGTGTAGAAGAAGAAGAAGAGTTGGTTTTTATATGCCGACTTTCTCTATCACTTAAAGGAGAATCAAACCGGCTTACAATCACCTGCCCCTCCCCTCCCCACAACAGACACCCTGTGAGGTAGGTGAGGCTGTGAGAGCTGTGACTAGACCAAGGTCACCCAGCTGGCTTCACATGTAGGAGTTGAGGGAACTCACAGCTTATATCTAACTGAAAGAATAGAGGACCCAGACAAAATCCATGTAAAATATTAGGTGTGATTTGGCCTGATTCAATTTCCCCAGCGAATGACTGACCCTTATCAGGTATCAGCTTTCCTCACCTGCAGATGGGTTGATGTGCTCAGCAATTTATCTGCAACCAGTATGTCAAGTTTACACGTCTACCCAGAAAAGATTTTTTTTCCAAATGCAAGGAAAATGGCAATGTTTTTACATAATGTGCACATAATTCAAAATTCACACTGTGTTTACTTTGTGGCACACATTATAATTCTGTGATACTTTATTACCATATTTGCCATTCACAGCTCCAGTGTTTTGCAATCTGTTTGCAAATAACTGAAGAATCTGAAAGAGGGGGGAAATTCATCCCTTTCTCTGCTGAGGATTTTCCAAGCCCCAGTGATAAATATTTGTCCACTAATGTTGTGTCCCAATGAAAATAAATGAAACAAAGTGTGGCACTCTTTCTGCCTCTCCACCATCTTGCCACTATCCCTGTGACCTCCCTAGGTCTCAGAATTGGAAGCAGAGGAGGTTGCTTCACCTTGTTCCTCTCTTCCACAGGCAGTAACTATCGTAGCCATGAGCTGAGCCCGCTTCTGCTCCCCAGCCATCATCAGGAGTCTCCCTTTTAACCTCTGCTGTCTCCACCCCTCCCCCACTGGCACCCAATCCTGGGGTGGGTTCCGCCCAGCTGGTGCCCTGGCACTGCCCATCTCTGACTCCGGACTCCTCCTTGCAACCAGGCAGTATAGACAGAAGGCTACTGGGCCTCTGAGCTCTGCCAACCTTGCAGCATAAGAAGATAAGAAATATGTTATGCATCATGACTAGGTATCCATTTTGACTAGTAGACATGGATAGCCCTATCTTCCATGAACACGTCCACTCCCCTCTTAAAGCCTTCCAAGCTGGCAGCCATCACCACATCCTGGGGCAGCGAGTTCCACAATTTAACTATGAGTTGTGTGAAGAAATACTTCCCTTTTGTCTGTCTGGGGTCTCTCACCATTCAGCTTCAGCAGATGACCACGCGTTCTAGTATGATGAGGGAGAAAAGCTTTTCCCTGTTCGCTCTCTCCACGCCATGCATAATTTTAAAGACCTCTATCATGTCTCTCCTTACCTGCCTTTTTTCAAAGCTAAACCTGCCCTTCCGTTGCTTCCAGTAAGCTCAACCTCCCCCTCCTCCTAGCAGCACCCTAATTGGGGGAACAGAGTGCGTGCACTACAGAACGAGCTTTCTCTTCCATGCAATTGAGCCTCCCCCACCTCCTAGCAGCACCCTAACTGGGGGAACAGGACAGACTCACTACAGAATGAGCCATCTTTTCTGGGCAATTGAGCCTCCTCCACCTCCTGGCAGCAGCCTAACTGAGGGAATGGGGTTTGTGTGCCCTCTCTTCCATGCAATTGAGCATCCCCCACCTCCTAGCAGCAGCCTAATCAGGGGACCGGGGTCCATGTGCTGCAAAATGAGCCATCTCTTCTGGGCAACTGAGCCTCCCCTCACCTACTGCTGCCACCCCCTCTCTGTCCGGCACTGAGGGCACTTGTTTCCCTCACCTTCCCTAGATCTGGCCCTGGGTAGGTCAGGCTGAGAGACAGTGGCTGGCCCAGGGACTGAGTGGGGATTTGAACATGAATCTTCTCAGGCCTAGTCAGACAGTATAACCACTACACCACACTAGCTTCCTATAAGAAAACCCAGACAATGATAAGAACTGAGGATTTTCCATAGGAAGATAAATTCACAGTGAAGGTGCTACTACTAATAGTGCCTAGCTCTGTGAATTGTTGGGCCATTCCTAGGTTTGCCAACCTCCAGGTACTAGCTGGAGATCTCCTGCTATTACAACTGATTTCCAGCCGATAGGGATCAATTCACCTGGAGAAAATGGCCACTTTGGCAATTGGACTCTATGGCATTGAAGTCCTTCCCCTCCCCAAACCCTGCCCTCCTCAGGCTCCAAAAACCTCCTGCCGGTGGCAAAGAGAGACTTGGCAACCCTAGCCATTCCTCTGTAAAGGATGGCACACAAAGCTAGTGTACAGTTAACACAGAGAGCTACTGAGATCCAGACAGCTCCATTACATTTTTAACTATCCTTTCTCCAAGGTGCTCAGGGTGGGATACATTTTATCATCTCAACAATCCTGTGAAGAGGATTAGACTTAAGGAGAGTGGCTGGTTGAAGGTCACTGGGGCAGCTTCATAGCTGCATGGATATCTGAACTCAGATCTCTCCAATCCTCACCTGATACTTTAATAACTACACCAACTCTCATATCAGCAGGCCACAAGAAATGTCATTTTTACTTTCATTTTCTACTTTGCATTTTTGCCTTCCCATGAGTTGCTTTGAGCTTTAAGGGATGGCAGTCTGAACCTCAGTGCACATACCATTCTCTACAGCTGATCTGCACTTCCCCTTTTTCTACTCTAAAATGCAGCATTTTTTTTTCAAACTGTGCCAGTAACTTCTCTAAAAATAGGGCCTTCCTGTCTATTCTTTTGAACATCTGTACATGTCATAGGATCTGGACAGCTGAAAGAGGCATTGCCCTCACTTGGCATCTACAGCTATTCTTGACCTTATGAAGGGAAAGCTTTGCTGCAGAGATGCAGAGAAACACTGGGAGACATATGTAAGGATAAAGGCCTCTGTGGCATGAACATGTGAGAGCCAGCGTTAAGAGTGGCAGACTCTAATCTGGAGAACCGGGTTTGATTCCCCACTCCTCCACATGAAGCCTGCTGGGTGACCTTGGGCTAGTCACAATTCTCTCAGAACTCTCTCAGCCTCACCTACCTCACAAGGTGCCTGTTGTGAGGCGGGGAGGGAAAGCGATTGTAATCCACGTTGAGACTCCTTACAGTAAAGTGGGGTGTAAAAACCAAATCTTCTTCTTCTTGCTGCACTTAAATCAAAATGTCCTACTTCATTTGTATGGTAATGTTAAAATTACACCTCCAGTTCATATACGGCCAGTGTGGTTAGAGTGTCAGGCTAAGAGCTAAGAAACCCAGGTTCAGATCCCCCTCTGCTAAGAAGCTTGCTGGGTGACCTTAGGCCAGTTTTTGTCTCTCAACCTCACTTCCCTCACAGGGTTGTTATGCGGATAAAATGGGGAAGAGAGAACCATGTACACCACCTTAATATCCCTGGAAGAAGAATGAGATGTGTGTAAGCATCACATGGTAAGAATCATCACAGCAATGATAACGGCTGCCAGTTCCTGCAACGACTAAGGACAGCTGTGCCTCACGCTAATGTTAATTCAGATCTTGGACCCCATCTGTATGATTCATCCACTTAGGTTTGCCAACCTCCAGGTATTAGCTGCTATTGCAATTGATCTCCAGCCGATAGAGAAAATGGCCGCTTTGGCAACTGGACTCTATGGCATTGAAGTCCTGCCCTCAGGCTTTGCCCCAAAAACCTCCCGCTGGTGGTGAAGAGGGACCTGGCAACCCTACATCCACTCCTTGTTTGCAACAGACATTGCAGGAGTGGGGCCTGCATGTGTGGGAATGTTTAGGTGCAGGCCTAGGGTTGCCAGGTTCCTCTTCGCCATCGGCGGGAGGTTTTGGGGGTGGAGCCTGAGGAGGGTGGGGTTTGGGGAGGAGAGGGACTTCAATGCCACAGAGTCCAACTGCCAAAGCGGCCATTTTCTCCAGGTGAACTGACCTCTATCGCCTGGAGATCAGTAGTAATAGCTGGCAATCTCCAGCCACCACCTGGAGCTTGGCAACCCTAACCATAGGGTTAGACTCCAGGGAAGAAACTCTCAAGGCAATATTTTCTAATAGGTGCAAACAATTATTTTTAAGAGACAAAAATGCATATAAAATCTGGTACTAGAACAATTTTTGGCCACAATGACATAAGGAACATACACAAATGACAAGTTCCATAAAGTAGGATTCAGTATGAACTGGTGCTAGTGTCCAGTGCTGGATTTAGATGAAGAGAGGCCCTAGGCTATTCCACTTGTGAGCTCCTTCCCAATTCCTTACCCTCGCAGCTAGAGAATGATGGAAGAGTGTTTAAACAAAATTCAGAGAAGTCAAGGATGATTATGGGTGTTTACAATCCTGCAATCCACAATTCCTCCTCTAAAGGACATAAGATGTTGTTGTTTAGAAAAAGCATAAATGTTAAAATTAACACTGTGAAAAACTTTTGCAATAACCAAAATTTGTAAACATTTTGTGGAATAAGCAGGAATTTTTAGGAAAATGAAATTGTAAGTTTACTGTTATATTCTTTAAAATACATATATTTTTTTAAAATACGTATTAAGAAATAAAGGAAGTATAATCATCAAATACACGAAGACTAAAAAAGTTTTTTCTAGACTTTCTCATACCAAAATCATCCAAAAGTTAATCAAAATTTGTCTGTCTAAGTTTGTCACTTTCCATGCACAGAATGCTCAGTGCAGAGAACCTCTCTTGAGACATTGTGGCCATTAATTCATTTTTAATTCTTTTGAGGCTTGAAAAAGGCCTCTCTCCCGAGCAGTTAGTGACCATTAAGCTACGAAATAGCCACAATATTGCTTCCACATTAGGGAAGGCCATCTGAATTTTTCCTTGTATATAATTTGATAAAGGTCTGTATGAGACAGTGACTGCTCTTCTATAGGCCGATAGCTTTGGCCATTTATGCATGGTCGCTTTAACCTCCTTTATTCCCTGTTTCAGCCAGGATCAAAGTAATCCGGGTTGGGAGAAACCCCATGTTCTGAACCCCCTAGCAGAATGTACAGCAGCATCACCCTCCTTCAAAGGCACTCTTGAACAAAACTGAATTGCAGTGCTTTCTAAAAACAGCCAAACTAGGCACCCTCCTAGTCTTTTCCAGGAGCCTATTCCAAAAGGGAGAGGGCCACCACCATAAAAACCTGTGATTAAGCAGCAACCAATCTAACCTGCACCTTGCATTTTAAAATACTGGTAACCAACTGAGCTGCTTTAAAAGGAGTGTGGCAGGATCCCGCTGATGACCTGCTGTACTCAGGTAATTATTGGAGTTTCCAAGTTGCCTTCAAGCATAGGCCCATGCAGAATACACTGCAGCAGTTTAGCTTTTAATGGATGGACCATCTGAGTCCAAGAGGAGAGATGATTTCGGCACCAAATGCACCATATTAACACCACTGTAGTGTTTGTATAGTCCAGTAATTTCTATGCCACCGAACCTCAGGAAAAATATGTTTCTAGAAATCTACACTTGTTTGCTATGACTTTGGCCATTTATGCTTGGTAATTAGCAGCGCGTTCCAGGCTGAAGTGCCCCACATATTTTTTTTTATTTCTTCACACTGAACTGTAATTCCAGAAGTCACTGTGAAGCCAGCGCATAACTGCTTCGCATTTCTTAAGAGCCCCTTTAAGGCGGCCTTTTTTATTTGCTCCATTTGCTCCATACCCTTGAAGCATCCACTCAAGGAAGCATGAAGAATCACAGCTGTGGGTTAGCTATGCAAAGGACGATTGCTAATGGCTATGCAAATGAAGGAACAAAGGAACAGGCGAGTGGGGGTGGAATTTGTTTGACTTTCTCCACTTGCATTGGGACTGTGAATAGGCATTTTAAAGGTTGGATTTTTTAAAAAAAGATTTGAGCGAGCATCAAAATCAACCCTGCATAAATGGCCTGTGAGTCAATGAAATAAAAGTATTGGAAAGTTTCTGGGATTCTGTCAAAATATATGAATGGCAATAATACCACCACATGATATCATTATTGTTATATTGACACATAACAGGGGAAGCATTATGGATCTCAACATGTTCTGCAGTCAAGCATACCTGTATACAAATGAGTAGTCATTAGTTAGGAGCAGTGTTCAGCCCATTGTACCCAATATAATCTGTGGCTTGGCACAAGGAGGGGAATGCAAAGCAACCACAAACGTGAGATAACACAGACACTTTTCAAAATGTGTTATTTACATTATGCTGGTACCTTGATTCTTGTTGCAAAATAGTGAAGTTCACATCCGTTATGGATAAGCAAGAAGCTACTATATTTTCACAACACTGAGTCATCTTGTATGAACCAGTTGGAAGGATCGTGCCCTTCAAACTGATCTGTGCACCTTCCATAAATTCATGTTTTGCTTGGTCTCCCAGATCATTAATCTAGCTTCAGCAGGACAGGAAGGAGAAAATTGGATGCCTTTAATGTTGACACAATAAGACACACAAGGAAGAAACCTGGAGGCTGCAGCATAAAGCTCTCTTCTCATGCCGTGGGTCTCCAAAAGACACACAGAACTCAAGGAGACAAGATGACCAGCCAGTCCCAGGGAATCCAGCAACTTTTGCAGGCAGAGAAACGTGCCAAGGACAAACTCGAAGAAGCCAAAAAGAGTAAGTTGCAGGCTGGGTGGGCTGTAGTGTTTTGCGGGCTGAGGTGTTTTGTTTCCTTTATTTTTACTGAATACTCATTAGAAAACCAGTCATTCCTAGGAAACCCAGCACTATTTCATCTCCATGTAAGCTCTAGTCTCCTGCTGCTGCCTCTTTCTTCATCTCTTTCTGCTTGCTGTCTTGGGACCTGCTTGCCACTGTGCATTTCCCCACAATTGATTGTTAAATGTTTTGCATAGGAAATTGTCTCCCAATTACATGGAACAAGGTTTTTTTTTTCTCTTCTTTTATGCACCGTGTCACTTTTTAATCTGTTACAGGGTAATAGGCTTGCCATCCTCTGTTTACTTTTTAAAAAACTGTCATAGAATCATAGAGTTGGAAGGGATCTCCAGGGTCATCTAGCCCAACCCTCTGTACAATGCAGGGAATTCTCAACTACCTACCCCACACACACACCCAGTGACTCCTGCTCCATGCCCAGAAGATGGAGAGAGAAAAAAACCCTTCAGGATCCCTGGCCAAACTGGTCTGGAGGGAAATTGCTTCCTGACCCCAAAGTGGTGATTGGCATTTCCCTGGGCATGTAAGAAAGGGCCATGAGAGCCAAGCACTGACAAAACCCTTCCTGCCCTCCCGCTCATGATCTGCCTATGCTCACAGAATCAGCCTTGCTGTCAGATCTAGCCTCTGCTTTAAAACCTCCAAAGAAGGAGAGCCCACCACCTCCCAAGGAAGCCTGTTCCACTGAGGAACCACTCTAACTGTCCAGTGGATGTTCTAGTCCCCAGATTCAGGGGCACAGGAATAAGAGGACAAGCCTAATCCACAGCTGCAGGAGTCTATGGCACATGTGGACAGGTGCAAGAAGTTCCATGGGCCTAGCTCTCATATACACTCAGCCTTACACTGCATTTTCGGCAAAAAATAAAAACCATAGCAAAGCATCCTGAGCTGAATATGTACTCTGGTGTGCATTAATTACACACTCTTATCTGGATGACTTGTGATACTCAGAAAAGTTGGCTATCATTGAAAAAACTTTGTATTTATATCTCTTGACTCTGGAAGACAAACTTGCACACAGAATGTCAGCAGGATTCCGGAAGGTAACAGACATTCCCATCCTTTTTGTGAACATAAAAAGCTCCCCCCACCCCATACAGTGCACAGGCAAGCCCTTGAAGGCAATGGGTCTCAGTGGTGGAAAATATTTTTTGAATGTAGATCCCAAGTGCAATCCCTGACATCTCCAGTTTTTTTAAAAAAAATTCAAATGTAAGGTGTGTTAGGGAACACTCTTCTCAGCCCTGTAGAAATACTTCCGTGTCTGAGTAGACAGTATAGGTCTTGATGCACCAATACTCCAACTCAATTTAATGTGGTTTCATATGTTCATGGGCTGTTTGTAGATGTTAACTCAATCCAGGAATCAGTTGATTGGAGCAAACTGAATTTTATCTGGAGACATTTAGCTTCATTATTTAATTCACTGCTGACTAATAGGGTTTTTAAAAATATGGTAGAAGTGTACATCCTGGGAATAAGAAGTTTGCTTGAGCAGAGAAATTTGAGTTTCCTAAAGCTACTTTGGGGGATAAAATTCAAATGTCACCAAATCTTGAGCGTACATACAAATGCATCTACATTAAAAGCTGAAATGCAACTCCACCCATACTATCAGTCAGACCCTGATTTTCAGCAATCTAATTTTGAAATCCAGATATTCAGTTTCAAACATTGATATTTAAATGCATACACATTTTAAACAGGAGGAGCATTTCCCCCCTTCCCTTCTTTCCTTCTTCTCGATTTTATTCAGTTTAGGGCTGAATTTTCAGGGTAGCTTGAAGGGACTCTCCTTGCAAGAACCTCCAAGATTGGTAAAGATTGGGTCAGGGGGTCCAGAGTTAAGGGGTCTGGAAGGGGTCGCCCCCATTCCCCCATAGGAATGCATTGGACTGAAGTCTGAAGACTGAAGACTTGGAGGTTCTTGCAAGGAGAGCCCCTTCAAGCTACCTTGAAAATTTGGCACCTCTACCTGCATAAATGCCCCCCGAGAGCTGCGGAAAGCCGGGAATGGTTTAAATGGGTTTAAATGGCCGAATTATTCAGGAACTCCAAATTTAAAGCTGAATTCACACCTATACCAGCATAGCGGAATTCAGCATTTGGGTTTTCCCGAATAAAAAAAGGCATTTAAACCCAAACCCGAATTTTCCTGAATTTTTTCCCCCAACAACCCTAATTCAGCTACTGTATACCGTATAAATTCTTCTTGCAGGTTAGTTTAATGAAGAACAGGGGAAATGTTTATCGGTTTTAGCACTTCCTTTAGCTAATATTGTATTTTTATCCCACTCTTACCCATGACATCCAGCATAGTGTAGCATAGGGTTGCCAACCTCCAGGTACTAGCTGGAGATCTCCTGCTATTACAACTGATCTGCAGCCGATAGAGATAAGTTTACCTGGAGAAAATGGCCGCTTTGGCCATTGGACTCTATGGCATTGAAGTCCCTCCCCTCCCCAAACCCCGCCCTCCTCAGGCTCCACCCCAAAAACCTCCCACCAGTGGTGAAAAGGGCAACCCTAGTGTAGCAGTTGGAGTATTGGACTAAGACCTGGAAGAACCAGTTTCAAATCTCTGCGTTACCATGAAAGCTTGCTGGGTGACTTTAGGCCAGTCACTTTCTCTCTTTCTCTCTCTCTGCCTAACCTACCTCTCAAGAGTTGTTGTGTGGATGAGGTGGAGGAGGGGAGAATGATGTAAGACACTTTGGTTCCCCATTGGGGAGAAAAGCAAAATAAATAAAATAAAATATGCATGCATGCAATGATCCCAGTCTGAATAGGACCCGCATTCAACTGGGCATCACCAGCGCACATGTGATCCAATATTCATCCCCACAGTGGCATTTTCTCTGCAGCCTGTCTTAGCAAAGCTAAAGATGGGTTATTAATTAGTCATGTGCACCTCCGTGACATAAACGTAAACCTACTTGAGAAAAGACCAGTTCCAAGGCAATCTGTACCAGTCAACAGCTGTCCAGACTGCTCTGTGTTCAGCCACGAACAGGATGCAGTTGTAAAGCAAAACAATGAGCCTGTGCTTTCTGCACCAAGGCGGTCCTGGCATGTCCTACTGAAAACAGGATCTGCATTGTCACTGAAAAATGGTGTTGTGTAACACCAACTCTAATCTTTTTTTAATCCCCCCTTCCTTCTCCAGTTGTCACTCATTTGTTCAGAGAGCAGGAAGTAAAAGAGGATTTTCTTCAACAGGCCTCACAAAGCCCCTTCAGAGCATTTGAAACTATAAAGAAAGACTGCCCCGAGTACAGATTGTTTAAAGCGCTGAACGTCTAATAGTGGATCAGGGGGATGCACAGGTAGTAGGGTTGCCAACCTCCAGGTGGTGTCTGGAGATCTCATGCTATTACAATTTATCTCCAGCAGATAGAGATCACTTCACCTGGAAAAAATGGCCGCTTTGGCAACCGGACTCTATGGCATTGATTTCCCTCCCCTCTCCAAACCCCGCCCTTTCAGGCTCCACCCCCAAAATCTCCAAGTATTTCCCAACCTGGAGCTGGCAACCCTAACATGTAGGAATGGGCATCCTGACTAGCTATTTTTTCTCCATCTCAGTTTCTCAAGGAGGGGGATTGGGGCCAAAGGTCAGGGTTATCCCACTGCAAGTGGGCAGATGACAAGCCTAACCCTGACCTAAAGAGAGGGCCACCAGTGGTAGCACCCACATTTTCTTTTGCAGGTTAGTGTTTTGTTTTAAACACCAAGTAAGAAAGGAGAAAAACAGACAGAGATAATGGGATAGCCAGAAGCAAAATGGAGGAGAGGAGAACAATGTAAGCTGCTTTGAGTCCCCATTAGGAAGAAAGGTGGGGTATAAATGGATTAAATAAATAAATATGAATAAATACACATAACTCCTTCCCCTTGTGGACAGGGTCAATTATCCAGGTTCCTCCTACCAGATCAGTGCATAACCAGAAGAGAAGCAATAATTGGATAGGAAGGACCCACAGAATTACCAGTAGGTGATCTGCCTATAAAGAAATAGACCCTTGCGCAGGGCCAATTGCATGGGTATTCCCACCAAATCTGCATCCTCTCAGGGCAGAAGCCAATGACTAGGTCGGGAAAACATACAATTAGCCTGCATAAGTGGTTGCTGAATGTACCTATTCCCTAGCAGGCAAGGCATCACAACACAGAAAAGCAGTTCCAGAACATTGGAAGGGGGATTTAACCTACCCCTGGCTTGCTCTAAGGAGGAGGAGGAAGAGGAAGAAGAAGAGTTGGTTTTTATATGTCGACTTTCTCTACCACTCAAGGAAGAATCAAACCGGCTTACAATCACCTTCCCTTCCCCTCCCCACAACAGTCACCCAGTGAGGTAGGTGAGGCTGTGAGAGCTCAAAGAGAGCTGTGACTAGCCCAATGTCACCCAGCTGGCTTCATGTATAGGAGTGGGGAAACCAACCCGGTTCACCAGATTAGCATCCACCGCTCATGTGGAGGAGTGGGGAATGAAGCCTGGTTCTCCAGATTAGAGCCCACTGCTCCAAACCACTATACCATGCTGACGGGTGAACAATGGAAGTAAGAGAAGAAGTCTGTGTGTTATTCACAAAGATTCTCCCTCCCTATAGGGAAAAGAAATCCTCTAGTGCATCGGTGGGGGCGGGGGCAGGCTGGAAGGAAACTTTGCTGTTACTAAGGGCATATTAATAAAGAACAAGTATCATCTGGTCTTTGGCCTACTCACCTTCACCTACTGCCAGATTCTGACTACAAGGCACTGAACCTAAATCCATATCCCTGCCACCACCTCTGATATGATGAGATCCACACATCTGGTATGAATTAGGGTTTCTGTATCCCAACCCTTAATGTCAGCCGTATCCTCGAATGACCGAAAAACAGGCCCTTGTTTGTGCCGCCTAGTCCATAAAGACAAGAGTTTAATATTATCCTAGCCAATTCATTAATTTTGGCTTGCCTTGAGTAAAACAGCAGGTTTCCATCTAGCTTGTGTTGTGGGATGCAATCAGGTATAACATAGCTAAAGTCATATCTACAGAGATAGATAGATATATGGACAGAGGCTGAATCCATCCACAGCACTGCAATACCAGTGCCCAATTTACTTGCAGAGTTCAAATTCAATGAAATGAAAAACAGCAGATCACTGGTGTGAGCGTACCAGTGGCAGTGTGGGAAACATAAGAGGCTGCCATGTTACAATGACATCCTGAACTTAGTAGCATATATTGTGCATCAAGCACACCTCACTTGATTTTGCTGGGCTGAAACGGAAGTAATTTCAAAAGTCTAAAGTCTGGGATGGCAGCAATTGTGCATTGATTTAGTTGTTAAAATAAATACAAAGCAGAATTTCTTATTTGTCTTAATATTTTTGAGGCCCCAAGTGACTGGGAGGGCTAGGACCTGAATTAGAAGGGATGCTACTGCACATAAATCACTCTCCTCTGTAAATGTTCCAAGCAGCTGGTGTCATGCTTAAAAGACCCGTCAATAGACAGGACAGTAGCAAGTCTGCTTGAGACACTGTGAGCATGCTAACCCCGCACACATGAGCAGTGCCTTTTAAATGTGATGGTAACTGTGTGGAACACTTCTCTATATCAATGTTTTACATACACACTACATCTAAAGGACATCTAAAAAAGTCTAAGCAAAGATGTGCAAACCCTCCCTCTAAGTTTCACTGTGTGTGTGTTAAGTGCCATCAAGTCGCTTCCGACTCATGGCGACCCTATGAATGAAAGTCCTCCAAAATGTCCTAACCTTGACAGCCTTGCTCAGATCTTGCAAACTGAAGTCTGTGGCTTCCTTTATTGAGTCAATCCACCTCTTGTTGGGTCTTCCTCTTTTCCTGCTGCCCTCAACTTTTCCTAGCATGACTGTCTTTTCCAGTGACTTGTCATCTCATGAGGTGACCAAAATACGACAGCCTCAGCTTAGTCATTTTAGCTTCTAGGATCAGTTCAGGCTTTATTTGATCTATAACCCACTGATTTGTTTTTTTGGCAGTCCATGGAATCTGTAACACTCTCCTCCAACTCCACATTTCAAAGGAATCTATTTTCTTCCTATCAGCTTTCTTCATTGTTCAGCTTTCACACCCATACATAGTAATAGGGAATACGATGTATTCACTAGCCATATCAAAATTCCTTTTGGCTTCTACTGAAATTCTTCAGAGATTTCACCCCTGAAGGAATTTCTAAATTTGTTTCAAATTTACTTTACACAAAATAAGATAGCCTAGGAATCTGCAGATATTCCCTGAAAAGTTTTTCTAGCTTCTAAAACCTCTCTGATAGTTTCCCTTTCGAAGGTTCCCTCACATTGCCACTCATCATTAATTTCATTTAAGCAAAATGTTGGTGTCAGTTTTAGGTCTATAGCAGGTTCTTAGTCTGATGTGTGCTGAAGGCCTTTTTCTTGACTTGGACAGATGAGTGACAGCACAGGTAATACCATGAATTGCTTATACTGTGATAATGTGCAGACTGTTTAATTCCATTTTGGGGAGTGGCCATTATTCAATGATAGCGTACCTGCTGGGCATGCAGAGGGTCCTAGATTCAACTTCCAGCACCTCCACTTAAAAGGATCAGGTGGTGGGTGATGTGAAAGACTTCTGCTTGAGACCCTGGAGAGTTGTTGGCAGTCCAAATAGACAATACTGACCTTGATTGGCCAATGGTCTGATTAAGTAGAAGACAACTTCATGTGTTCCATGTGTGTCTCGCTCACACACTGGCACCAGCTCCCTGTCTCCTGCACTGGGCAGAGGCTGATGTGAATGAGATTACCTTACTTTGCTCTTTGAAACAATAAACAACAATTTCAAGGGAAGGGGGGGATTTTGCCCTCTGCACTTGGTCTTCATTAGCCTCCACATCCAGTTCAAGATATCACCTGTGCCCCACTTATGCCCCTTTATAACATACATCTCCCTGAATGTTTTTCAGCTCTCTACCTCCAACTCTGTACTCCCAAAGGAATTCATGGGTGAAGTGGGAAAGGATGATATTCCTCAAGCTATCTCCTATAATCAAATCAAATATACCTGCATGAAATTGCTAACAAGTTTACTCAGTTATAAGACCACAGAACCAATGATGAATTGTGAAATCATCAGTGTACAAAGCTGGGGAAACCTGGCTAGCATTTTACCAAAAGTGAGCCACTGAGGTAAATTTAAAGGTTCCACCTCTGAAGCACCTTCTGAGAAGTTTTGAGGCAAATGAAAAGTTTGACAAAACCAGACTTTTTTTCCCCTTAGGGGCATTGGGTATATTCCTAAAAATCATCACTAGAAATTAGATTCCTCTTATGAGTTTTACCGCCCATTCCTGAGGTTTCACGTTGAAACCTCTTAGGAGGTGGCCTGACCCCGCCGCCAGCGTAACTGCGTGTTATCACGAGATTACACTCACTTATGCTGGCGGGGAGGACGGCTCCGCCGGCGCCCAAGCACCGTGGAGCCGTGCCTTCCCCTCTGCCGGCATGGCCTCTCTGTGGCACAGGCCACGGCGCACAGTGGCCGCGCTGGCGCAGGGGGGCATTCCGGGGGGGGGGTTCCAGGAGGAGGAGCCGCCGGTTAGGTGGCTCCCTATCCCAGTTCAGCCGGGTACGCCGGTGCCAGGAATGGCGGTGCTGCGCCTGCTTTTTAGCCATTAAACAAACAAACAAAAAAGCCATTTAGCGTTTTTTTGTTTAACTGGGGCCTTTTGCCCCATAGGGAACAGCGAGGCTGCGCCTGCTTTTTAGCAGGCGCAGCCTCACTGTTCCCTATGGGGCAAAAGGCCCCAGTTAAACAAAAAAACGCTAAACGGCTTTTTTTTGTTGTTTAATGGCGTACGGGAATTGGCTTAGGAAGAGGCGCCACCACGCCTCTTTCCTGCCGTCCCCGTACACCACCAGCTCAGGAATGGGCTGTTAAGTCATGTGGTACCCCAACTTCTCTTTTTGTCATATAAATGGCTGAACATACACCAAAACCTGAAAATTGGGCAGGATGTTGAGGTTTGATAGATAGCCTGAACCTTTAACTAAATACTGTATGGTAGGCCATCCTGAAGCATTTGCAGCGAATCAGCCAACTTCCAGGGCAGTGGCAGCCAGAGGCTTCAGAGGAATCACCAAACTTCTTTCATCTCAGTCATATTCAATAAACATTAACCCTAGTAAAACATGCACTTCAAGCTCTTTGCAGGGAGAAAAAAATAAGCCTTAAAATGTTTTTTTTTTTTTTTGCCCATCTGTACATAATCCAAGAGATAACCGTAGCATATAGAATCTGGCAAGTGCAATTAAGTAACATGGAGAGGAGGGGGCATACATCCCAGAAGATGAAATGATATTCAATAAACCCACATGGTTCCTCGCCAGATTGTTTCTTCTGTAGAGAGGCTTTGTATAATCACACTTGATCTCTCTTTGAATCCCACAATAAGCAAAGTCAGCAAGACAAGCGGCCCATAAATCGAAGCAAGGCCTTAAAAGGTATTCAGTGTGTTTTGCTGTTCCTCAAATCTGCTCACAGAGACGCAGGTAGTGACTTGGGACTGAACTGCCCACTGAGCAGATAATTTACTGCCAGATCAGTCAGTTCTATCCAGAGCTGTCTCAAGCTACAGATCCACCGAAAAGACTGGTTTTCCTAAGCTTCTAGTTCATCGCTGTGCCATGCCCAGAGGAGTCACATTGCTGCGTGTCACATCCAATACAGTTTTGCATGCGTGGGGCAACCACAGTCAATGCAATGTGGCACAGCAAACGAGAGGGAAATGAAAGGCGGAAAGGGAAGAAAGATTGCCTCAAGTCTGAAATAAAAGCATTCACAAAATGTGGCTTAGTGAGGGTCTGAGTCAGATCTTTTGTACTTTGTCTCAATCCCATTGATTTCTGCTAGCAACTCCTGAGTTACACCAGAAGAACAGAAACAGAAATCAGGACCAATCATATCTTGTGAGAAACTTATAAATGAGGAACAGCAACTGCACATTCTATGCAAGATGATTTCAGTGAGATGAGCTCAGTAACATGGGCACTGATTCCTCTGGGGGTATACAGGATTTCTAGAAGCAGACACAGGATATTCTGCATGGTTGTGAGTTGGGGGAGAGCTGTCCTCTACACTAAGCTATGTTTTTGCTCTTCAGCAGGCTAAATGGGTTGAGAATGCTTTGCACCCAAGCTCAGGTAAACAAGGCCATTTTTATAGTAACTATTTTATGTTTAGGTTATAATAACAACAACAACCATTGAAACCAATAAATTTTACTTTCACCCATGATGCCTTGTAGTAATGCCCTACTTTTTAATGTACCTTTTGCAGACAAGTCTTTTAGTCTATAGATGTACCTTTTCCCCCAAGTATTATAGATGCCTATGTCCTGTCCAGGTGGGAAGAAGGCTTGGTCTGTTATTGTAGAGGCTTGTGATATTTCTGGAGCCAAGACTTTCCTTCCATTATCCCAGATTTGCGGAGCAGTTGTAAGAAAGGAGTTCTGCTTTATTCCTTTTGGTCTTGCCGAGGCTTTGCCACACCAAGTTTTCTAGGGAAACTTTGGGGCTCCAGCCACAAAATTACTGCCACAGCTTAACTTTAGTTGCACAGTATAGATCCTTGTGCTTTGGTGACAATTGAATCTCCAATAGTCAACCAGAAGCCTTGCTGGGCAAAAGCCCTACCTGGCTCTGCCCACTTCCTTAAAATACTTGAAGGATGCCAGAAAAGGTTTTGGTGGGTGCCATAGCACTCATGGGCACCATGTTGATAACCCCTACTCTTGAGTTTTGGGCTTCCACATCTCTCAGAAGTAAGCCGGAGCATTCATAGAATCATAGAGTTGGAAGGGATCACCAGGGTCATCTAGTCCAACCCCCTGCACAATGCAGGAATTTCACAACTACCTCCCCCACACACCTCCAGCGACTCCTACTCCATGCCCAGAAGATGGCCAAGATGCCATCCCTTTCATGAATTACCTAAGGTCATAGAATCAGCATTGCTGACAGATGGCCATCTAGCCTCTGCTTAAAAACCTCCAGGGAAGGAGCACTTACCACCTCCCGAGGAAGCCTGTTCCACTGAGGAACCGCTCTAACTGTTAGAAAATTCTTCCTAATGTCTAGATGGAAACTCTTCTGATTTAATTTTAACCCGTTGGTTCTGGTCCGACCTTCTGGGGCAACAGAAAACAACTTGGCACCCTCCTCTATATGACAGCCCTTCAAGTACTTGAAGATGGTTATCATATCCCCTCTCAGTGTTCTCCTCTTCTGGCTAAACATACCCAGCTCCTTCAACCTTTCCTCATAGGACTTGGTCTCCAGACCCCTCACCATCTTTGTTGCCCTCCTCTGGACACGTTCCAGCTTGTCTACATCTTTCTTAAATTGTGGTGCCCCAAACTGAACACAATACTCTAGGTGAGGTCTAACCAGAGCAGAGTAAAGAGATACCATCACTTCGCATGATCTGGACATTATACTTCTGTTGATGCAGCCCAAGATCACATTTGCCTCTTTAGCTACCGCATCACACTGCTGACTCATGTTCAGTGTTTGGTCTACTAAGACCCCAAGATCCTTTTCGCACACACTACCGCTAAGATAACTCTCCCCCATCCTATAATTATGCATTTGATTTTTCCCACCTATATGCAGAACTTTACATTTATCTCTGTTGAAATGCATTTTATTGGTTGTAGCCCAATTCTCCAGCCTGTCAAGATCATCCTGTATCCTTGCTCTGTCTTCTACCGTATTTGCTACCCCTCCCAATTTAGTATCATCTACAAATGTAATAAGCATCCCCTCTAGTCCTTCATCCAAATCATTTATAAAGATATTGAACAACACAGGGCCCAGGACACCCATGTGTGACAGCTAGGGTTGCCAGGTCCCTCTTCGCCAATGGTGGGAGATTTTTGGGGCAGAGCCTGAGGAGGGTGGGTTTGGGGAGGGGAGGGACTTCAATGCCATAGAGTCCAATTGCCAAAGCAGCCATTTTCTCCCAGTGAACTCATCTCTATTGGCTGCAGATCAGTTGTAATAGCAGGACATCTCCAGCTAGTACCTGCAGGTTGGCAACCCTAGTGACAACATAGGCAACCACAACAGTTACAGTCAAGGGCAACCCACTTTTCCTTTCACTTGCCAGTTGAAAATGTGTTTGAATAGAAGGTTAACTTGCAGGAGCTGCTTGGAATTTTCCTATGGAAGGCAGGCCTAGCGCAGTCCTGCCAGAAGGAGATGAAGATGCCCAACCAGTGGTGCAGGCCAGGCCAACAGCCAGTGCTCCCATTCCTCTCCAGAGGGGCTCACCCCTCCAGAGCTCCATCTGGACTGCAGGGCCTGTGGCCAAGCACTCCCCAGGGTGGGTGTGGAATGGCGGGTGTGGGTTAATCAGGATGGGGCCAGTAAGAAAGCCAGCAAAGGCCACCATGCATCAGAGCCCTGGCCTGCTCCTTGACCTGTATTGCCTCTTATGCATGGGGTCTGGGGTCTGCAGGGCTCCGGTGAGGCTGCCCCTCTACTTTGCTTTTTTTTGCTGGCTGGCAGCAGCCAACGCCTTCCCAGCAGTGCATATTGCTGCTGCTGCTGCCGCCGCATTCGGGAAGGGTGGGGGAGACAGCAAGCCCAGCCACTTGTGCTGGCTGATCCTTTTGCTGCTCGCAGGCTGAGGAAGTGACAGCAGCTGCGGAGCCGCCAGGCAGGTAAGCCAGGGAAGTAGAGTAGCCAGGTCCCTCTTCGCCACTGGTGGGAGGTTTTTGAGGTGGAGCCTGAGGAGGGCGGGGTTTGGGGTGGGGAGGGACTTCAATGCCATAGAATCCAATTGCCAAAGCAGCCATTTTCTCCAGGTGAACTTTCTGTTGGCTGGAGATCAGTTGTAATAGCAGGAGATCTCCAGCTAGTACCTGAAGTTTGGCAACCCTACATGCTGGGCATGCATCAAGTTTTCAAAATGGTTCACAAATACTATCTAAGCAGTCCTTAATTGAGTCCTTGTGGGATTGGAGGCCAAGAACATGGCTTTTCAAGTCTCTCTAGAAGTGTGCAGCTAGGAACATTTGAACTGGGGACTTCCGAGCTCACATGCTTTTTATAATCTGCTCCTACATGCACCTGCTGCAAGGCAAGCATTTACCAGGTTGTCTTGTGAGAAGCAATCAGGTCACAACAGGTCAGTCCTCCTCTGCTTGCCTGTAAGAGCTGTCTTGCTAAAGTTCCCCACTACCAAATGGTTGCACTGGTACATCATGAACTGTGGGGCCATGCTGTTCTTAATGTTAAGAAGAATGCAGGCTATGTACTATCAGTTTATGCCAGTCTGCAGTATGTGACTCCATGTTAGAGGACATTCCAGTTTTTTTCTCCAGGTTGCTCACTGCTATTCTGGCCACATGTCTGTCTTTGTAGCTGGCTTTTCCCCAGCATATGTTTCTTAAGGCAGCCTTATCAGTACAGGCCTACCATACAAAGAATGGGGCTGTTTATTCACTCCTCCTAGCCTCAAAGGTGCCACTGCAAAATGCACATGTTTTAGAATGACTCCCCACCCCCACTGAAGCAAACATGCTCAGAACTTGGACAGAGAGCTCACTGCACCACTCTGAGAAGCCTGAGCCCTACATGCATAAGGTTTCCATATTTATTTAAAGATTTCAGGCTCAGGTAGGATTACAATCCAGAAGTTTGATTTTGGCACACCAACTCCATGTAACGGGAGCATGTGCTACGCATGATCCTTTCAATACACGTGGTTGCCATTTTGTATGAATGAGGCAATATGCATATTTTTAATGCACACATCTTTGGTATATGTTAACATGTACCCCCTGAAATGTGGGGTTCCTTTCACACATACCAAAGCTGTATGCATGTTGCCCCTTTCCACACAAAACGGTGGTTGTGTATATTGGGAGGCTCACAAGTAGCACATGCTCCCATTGTGTGCAGCTGGAGTGCCAAAACTGAACAAGTGCAAAGGGCTACGAACAGTACATTTCATCCTAGATTGCTGGCACTTATCAGGGTCTTTGCAGGATTGAGGGTGAGGGCTTCATGTTTATTGCTCCCTACAGGGTCACTGAACACAGTCATTTTCCTGTTGTTGTTTGTTGTTATTTTTTAAAGTCTTGACTTTACCTTCACTTTCATGTCTACAACACATCAATGCTGGAAATCTGCTTTGATGTGCTTACCCACCTTTGCATTTAGCAAATGTTAGGAAAAGGAAGGGGGGGATCCAATAAAAAGTAAATGTTGCAACTCAGTTAGTGGCTGAGCTATATCTTTGTAGTGCTTTGGAAATCTGCCAGTATTAAATAGAATCCAGTTGGTGGGGACTGAAGGGTTCCTGGCAGCAAATCAATACAGCAAATCTTGCAGAATAATGTCTTTTCTCATCAGCGACAACTAAAATCTGTTCTCTGGCTGTTGCCATTGCAAATGGGGAAAAATAACTATTTGATTATTTAGAACCAAAAGCATGATAGGGAGTCATCAATGGCTGCACCAAAGGATACACTTTGACAATGCCTTGTTCTGTTTGGTTACAGAGCCTGCAAATCTTTGCTTGTTGATGAGAGCTAGTAAATATGACAGGCCTGATCATGGAGTCAGCACATAATCAAAACACCCAGTAAAATCAATAGGAGTTTCCTTCCTGTAGCCACAGCACATGAGGGACAGAGGAAGAGAACAGACTGTGTGACAATGAGGGTAACTGTGCTTGTGCTCAGAAGTGTATGTGCTCTGGGGAAAATGCAGACACCTTACCAAAAAAAGTATCTTTAAAAAACCTCTCATTTTGTTTGTTTGTTTTAAATAAGAACAAATAAGATATTCAAGTGTTGGCTGAATATACCAAATGTTTAACTATTTTGAAAATATAATGATTCACAGATTTTATCTAATTTAAAGGCTCAGGAAGACAGCATATACACTTGAGGTGGATGAAACAGAGAATGTCAGGCTAGCATGCAGCCTCATCAGATATAGATCATAGTGCATTCTTGGCTCATGTGTATGTGCCCTGTTGTGCAATCCATCTACCCCGTTTGTACCTGAGGAATCAAGAGGATCACTTGTGTACTGTACATGTGCAAGGGCACTGGGTTGTATAAGGGTAGCCCGCTCACCACTGGTTTTGTCCATGAGACTGTATTCTGGCAGGTAGCTAGTTACCAAGTTCTCAAAGGTCAGCAAACTTCAGCCTACAATGTTGTACCATTGTATGCTTTCTCCAACCAACATACTTGGGAACTCCAAACACAAAATGAATACTATATACAGAATTAGATAATATTCACTTGCATCATGATGCTCATGTCACTGAATTTGGATTTTCTCATTGTTTTTCAGGAAAGGGAAAGAGGCTAAAGCAAGCCAAAGAAGAAGCCATAGCAGAGATAAACCATTACAGATTACAGAGAGAGACGAATTTCAGACAAAAGCAAACCAATGTAAGCAAGGCTACAAAAGAGGGACTGGATAGCTAACTGGTTTATGCACTTACTTAATTGAGATTATCTCAGCCTGGTTCAGAAATTAGCATGGACACATTACATATCCTTACAAAATGTAGTCCAGTTGCTCAGTGCACAGATCTATTATGTCCACATGCCCATTTCTCATAATCCTTCATTTTCCAAGGACTGACTCACATAGCCAAGGGTTCTCTCTGCATGGCTGAGGTGCGGACACACCTCCTCACCCTGATCCATCTAATAATGTGAACTGGAAGCTATGTTTGTGAGCTCATATATAAGTAGGCTTTAATTTGCTTGATCTTTCCTATAGTGACTTGTTATAAACAAGGAAATTGGGTTATCAATTATTTAAAATTAACATTTTGCCTCTTCTGCAAACTCCTTGATCTGGTTTACAACATCAAATCAAATAAAACAATGAAAATTAAAACAATGAAATTAAATAAAACTAACCTGAAAAGCAAAACACATCCAGTGACCAAGAAAACCAATAGTACAGTTGCAGGAATATAAAAACACCATGAATGCTGGCTAAAATAAGCATAAAACAAGGAAGAATTCAACTAATAAAATCACAAAAGAGATAAAACTAGCTAACTAAATGATAGGCCAAAGCTCAAGGAACAGGCTTGGGAAAACAATAATATTTTGACCTGGAACCTAATGTCAACAAATAAGGTACCTGGGGAAGCTTTAGGGGGATAGCATTCCTAAGAGTCCTGTTTCTGGGCTTGACATTACAATCTTAACTAGAAATTCCTGCCAAAAGTATCAATCTTTCCTGGCAAAGGAATAGGGATGCCACTAGGGTGCCAAATTCAGGTAAATTCCTGGAGATTTGAGAGTGGAACCTGAGGTCAGCGGGGTTTGGGGGGAGGGACTTCAGCAAAGTATAGTGCCATTGAATCCACCCTCCAAGCCAGCCATTTTCTCCAGGGGGAACTGACCTCACAGTCTGGAGATTCCAGGAGATCTTCAGGCTCCACCTAGAGGTTGGCAACTCTAGATGCCACAGATATCTCAGTGAATTTGTTTGTCAGAGTTGACGAACATAGCCTATTTAACACTCGATCAGATTGTGAGCCAATCAATTATATGTAGAGATTACACTGAGCAACTTGAACAGCTGTCAACGAAATTTACAGCTGTCTGTTGGCCAGAAACTGATTCACAGCTGATTGTGGGAGTCACTGGAGGTTGGGTTCTAATTTACTACCCACCTTCAGAAAAATAGCTACACAGTGAAGGTGGACAAGGGAGAGGGAAAAGAAAACACTTCTCTCCAAGCTGGAAGACATAAGCAATGCTTTTCATCTCCCCATTGAAAAAGGGAGAGATTGTTTCTCTTTCCCTACCTCCAATCTCAGTGGGGGAACAGAAGCAATGCTTTGATCTCCCAAGTGTAAAATGGGAAAACAGTAAGATATCATTTATCTCCTATTCTCTGCAACCCAAACTGTAATCTTGGGATGAGGTCATGGGGAGCAGAGAAGGGAAATCAGCTGAGCTTCTGGTTCCCATTCCCCTGCTCTCATTCTCTGGGAGGCAGCATAGTTTCTAGGATGGGGAGATCAGAAAACCCTGCTCCTGTTCCTCCTGCCTCCCCTCAAAATGGCTCAGTACAGAGCAAAAATTCCTCAGGTGGAGATCAGAAGTCAGCTTCTAATAGCTGCAAGTAGCATGTTCCTGCAAACAGACGTGGACAGGTTGAGAACATTGGAGCAGCCTATCAATTCATTGACTGCCTGATTGTCACTGACAAACAAGAAGTGAACCAAAGCAGCAGGTGTTCAAGCATCCTTACAAAAGATCAATGGGAGTAACTGTGTTGATAACATTGTTATAATTCATATAAAATATTTAAAAAGAATATAGCCACAAGTGGCCCTGATAATAGTTCTAGTTGCAGACACTATTGTAACATCTGTTCCCACTAGGTGGGGCTAATGTATTCCACTAGTTTGATGGAGCCTGGAGTGAGCTTTATGATGAAGATTTGGATTTCCTTTGTTGAGTCAGGGACCTGTAATGTTGTATTGATCAGTTCTGCTTGTTATAAGGTAAAGAGGCAAAACATCTATTACACTTTAAAAACATGCTAACAATATGAGAACATGGGTGTTTGGAAAGCTTTTGTGAAAACCGAATGCAAATAATGGATACTTTACATAAGGGAGCCACAAATTTTGACAAGGCTTATTCGCCACCGATTTTTGGTCACCATTAACTCCCCCAACCTGCAAGTCCTCTGACATGAATGCAGACCTTGGAAGGGGAAGGGCCTATCTTTCACTTTATGTGGAGCTTCAGAGAAAGAAAGATGGATCACTTCACACCAGGCATGGGTGAAGGACCAGCTATTGGAGTAGTTTATGCTGCTTCGTTCCTTCTCCAAAACCTTCTGCAAATTGAAAGAAAGTACTCTCCCCTCCCCTGGCAACTCTCCATATGCAGAGATCTCTGGGGAGAGATTTGCTTCATTTTGTGCCATGCTTTAGAGAACATATACATTTCACATATAGTCCATATGTTATTCTTATTATATTTCTACAAGAGTCCATAAATCATCTTTAGCCTTGTGTTATAAATTTTACTTGTAAGTTGTCAGCCGGATCAGCATCTCCTGTTGATTTGAGAGTCCTTTTAAATTCACAAAATAAGGTACCACAAGAGTCCTTGTAGATTTCACAACAATATTCACAAAGTAAGGTAGCACAATAGGAGCCCCGTGGCGCAGAGTGGTAAGCTGCAGTACTGCAGTCAAAAGCTCTGCTCAGGACCTGAGTTCGATCCCAACGGGAGTCGGTTTCAGGTAGCCGGCTCAAGGTTGACTCAGCCTTCCATCCTTCTGAGGTCGGTAAAATGAGTACCCAGCTTGCTGGGGGTAAAAGGAAGATGACTGGGGAAGGCACTCACAAACCACCCTGTAAACAAAGTCTGCCTAGTAAATGTCGGGATGTGACGTCACCCCATGGGTCAGGAATGACCCGGTGCTTGCACAGGGGACCTTGACCTTGACCTTTAAAGTAGCACAAATATCATGCACAAACGGCCATCCCAGGTAATGTACCATTTCAATTCTTCTTCATATCAACATCCAATGGATCCTTATCATATATCTAGACATAGCATATTACAATAGAGTATTGCTTACCTCATATTCAGTTTCAAAAACGCTCAATTGTATATCAAATGGTCTCAGTTCAGAGTTAGACCTTTCACGTTATCTCTAAGTGACCTCAGGATACTTATCCCTCCCTAAGGGGACACACCTACAAATGCTAAAATACTGATTCTGAGTTACAGTACTTAGAGCGGAACATTGGCTCACTACGTTCCTGTATAGCAGCAAGATGATATGCAATTGAGTGTTTTTGAAACTGAATATGAGGTAAGCAATACTCTATTGTAATGTGCTATGTCAAGATATATGATAAGGATCCATTGGATGTTGATATGGCATATTTTGTCTTATTTAGCGGATAATATTGCACACTGAAGAAGAATTGAAATGGTACATTACCTGGGATGACCATTTGTGCATGATATTTGTGCTACCTTACTTTGTGAATATCGTTGTGAAATCTACAAGGACTTTTGTGCTACCTTATTTTGTGAATACCATTGTGGAATTTACAAGGACTCCCAAATCAGTGAGAGATGCTGATCCGGCTGACAACTTACAAGTAAAATTTATAACACAAGGTTGAAGATGATTTATGGACTCTTGTAGAAATATTAGAAGAATAACATGTGGACTATATGTGAAATTTATATGTAATCAAATTGGATCCTTTTTGTTTTGCATTTAGTGTGGTTAATTTATATATAAATGTTAGAATTTACTTGAATATAAATGTTAAGAAGAATTCTATTTGAGTGTGATACAATATCTTAAAAATCCTATACTGGATTTTGCATATCTGTTAAGTATAGAGATGTTTCTTTTCCCATCATCCTTTAGAGAAGGCAGAAGCAGCACACATTTCTCCTGCTGCTTTTCCTTCTCCAAAGCCAGTGTGAAATGACAAATCAAACACCCCCTCCCTAAATTCCAGTGCATGCAAGAGGACTCAGGGTAGGTCTAGTACCATGACCCCTTCCCCACCTCCAAGAAATCTGCAATTTATGGACAATTCAGAGGAAGGGAGGGGATGTTTGTGCTTGGTTGCCCATAACAGGCTCAAGGTGGGATGGGTGCCTCTGGCAACCTATGACCATTTTCCTGCTGTACAATCACATAGAGATACTCTAACAGAGCAGGGGGAGCTGTGTCACACTGACACAAACCCTGTTTTTTTGTGGTCACACAAATTTCTACTTCAGACACCCCTTTATATTTCTGATTCTACACACTGAGTATTATTGTTGTAAAAATCACATGGATGAATGTGCTAGGCATGCATTTGTTTGCAAAAATTAAGGTGACTGATATCCATGCAAAATATTGTTGTAGTGTATTATGAAATATTGTTTTTTATCACTATACTGTTTTCTGCAACGTTGATTTTTGATTTTTGCAATTTAATCTTGAATATATTCAAGAACAGGCTGTTAAAACTCTCTGACAATCTGATAACTTGCTCACATGCACTACACTCTGAAATGGCATCTTTGTGCAACAACCGTTAAAGTAAAGGGCATCTAAGCTAGTATAAGTAAGTTTTCAAGTTTCTGTTTCACTCACAGGATGTCTTGTTTGGCTTGTAGATAATGGGCTCTCAGGGTAACTTATCAACAAAAATAGATGAAGAAACTGCAACAAAGATCCGGGATCTTACTAGTCACTACTGTAAGAACATGGAAAGCATGATGGGACATCTTTTGGACAAGGTCTTTGACATCAATCCAGAAATCCACCCAAATTACGCATATACTATTTAAACCATTTTGTGGTAATGTTTTGGAAAGTGTACTGATGGTTTTGCCATTAGACAGGGTAATGTGGTTTACCTAAACTGGCAGATTATAAAATACCATTAAAGGGCAGAATAAAGTCAGTTGTTATGATTTTACCACCAGCAAGACTTGGGTAGCCATTTGGATATTCAGCCTCTAGAATCAAAATTGTCTCATGCTCTTTTTGAGCAGAAGGTCTCATTTTCCTGATATTTGTCATTTTCTACATTTCTGCTTTGTATGTTAGAAACCACAAGCCAAAAAAACATGTAGATGTTTATAAGATTTGTGATGTGACTAGTTCTTCCAAGGTTTCACACAAGCATTTGGTGGAATGGATTTTCTCCTTTTCCCTACCTGCATCCCTTTTTCTGATAGCAAGGATTTGCAATGCCATCCTAAGCAGAGTTACACCCTTCTAGGGCTACTGAAGTAAATGAGTTTAGAAATCTGTTTAGGATTGCGTTTTTTGTCACTTGAATATGGGCAACAGTGGAATAAGGAATTGTTTGACACCAGCAGCTTTTCAGTGGGTGTCTTTTTCTTCTTTACTTATGTTCTCTACTACTTAAAAAATGTTCTGTATGACTTGGCCTGTCACAGGAAATCTGTTTGCTGCAATATGTGGAGAGTTTAAAATAACCAAGTATTTTAATACGTATACTGAAAGAGAAACTTAAAATTATAGCATTTGCCTAACATCTAGAGAGGCAGCTATCGTACATATTATGTAGCTTTACGGATTAGGCATAATTATACTTGATTATGTAAGGAGAAGGAATTCCTGTTTGGGGCCCTAATCGCTAATGAACTCAATAATTTTCTGTTTTATGTGACTCCTCTTGCAAAAGGTAACTAATCTCTCAGATCCTACAAATGGGTTTGGATTACAACAGCCATAATAGTGGTTTGAGCAGCTGCACTTGATGTGTAATTTTGTGCTCTTGGTGTAGGGTCTATAGTTGTCTTTCATGCTGGATCCCCTGAGCCACTTGTGTCTCTGTGGAATGAAAATCTCTTTTTTTAAAGAAACCAATGAATTGGATTGTTCAGAACATCTGATGTAGGCTGGAGACTTTCATACCTTACAGCTTCCATGTCAGATACATGCATAGAATTAGACCACTCCTACTTTTGCTCAGGACACAACTAAATGTGATGGAGGCAGACCTGTTATCAGCTCCCCCAGTTTTAAAAAGAGAAAGAGTACCAGTTGTAGGGTTAAAGGTTTAATTCCCCCCCCCCAATGCTGATTATCCAACCCCCTGAGCTGCTCTTTACCCCATGGAGGAAATCATAAAGGAACCCTACAATTTCGAACATCTGAATGTAACACATAACCCTTGGAAATCAAATGTATTGTAATCATTAAACAGTGTGATCTGGGAAATTGCTCATTCAAACCTCACTTCATTCATGCCTTTATGAAAACTGCTTTCTCTCAGTCCCTGCTTCATGACATGGTGACAGCAATACTGGCTTACTGTGTGTAGGGCCGGATAAAAAGTATAAGATTGGCTCCAAAGGTACCTTTCAGTTCATGCTTTGGATCCATCCCAAGACTATTGAAAAAGTGATTGACACAAGGGGTATGGATCACTATAACTATATAAACAAAAAACCTAAACAAAAACCTTATAATTTTCCAAAATCAAAATGGGAAAAAAGTCCCAAGCCCTATGGTATTAAAATACAATTCTCTGTGGATAAATATCACTATAAAGGGGAGGAAAAGATATTGTAACCCTTCTGAAAAAGATGTCAGACTATACAGAGCCTGTTCTGGGTGGATCCTGAAGCCATTTGGGTGGCTGTGAAAGAAGAGTTAGAGGTAAGGGCATTTCTATCCAGCAGCAGTTCAAGCCTCAAAGAAGCTGGAGGAAGAGTCCACCCTGTTAGGCAGTCCAGTTCAGGAGCCAGGAAGAAAAGAGACCTGTCCTGAAAGGGAATGGTGTATCATTTGGGGTACAAAAGGAGACAGGGAAAATAGCCCAAAGGCAGGTGTTTAAAAACAACAACTTAAGGTTAAAAAAACATTAAGAGTGATTGCTACACAAGCACATGCAGAGATATTGCTAAAAATACTCTGGAGTGTGGGTGGCATTTTGGGCTCGGGTGCTAGAGCAACCCAAAATGCCACCCCTCAATTTATCTATTTAAATTTACTTCATTTATAGTCCTCCTTTCTCCCTGACACTCAGGACAGATTACAATTAGGGCTGTGGACATTTTCGGTATTTTTTGGGTTTAATAAACACAGAACATTTCGAAAAATCCATGCTGCTTGCCTGCTCGGACCTCCACATGGAGGACCAAGCCCACAGACAGTGGGAATCTGAATGCACATAAATAAGGGGGAAATGGTGGTGGAGCAAAAGCTGCCCAAATAATGCAGAAAAATTCTGCATTATTTTGGCTCCCTTTATTGCTGCCATTTTTTTCCCGGTAAAATACCCCTGAAAAGGGTTTATTTCCATTTGGCTTTAGCTGAATGCACACCCCTAATTACAACTTATGAAAATCAATTCCCAGAGACCTCCAGTAATCACTACAGTAGGCCTATGAGTGCAGAATTAGTAAATGATGCAATTTTTTTAAAAGTCTATGGTTTGTTATACAATAATGCAGACAGTGAGTTACAAAAGGAGAAGACGACAATGCAGTAAAAGGTATGCGATAGGTACAACAAATCTACCAACAGACTACAAACACATGTAGTAGCTTCAAACGCTAGGAGGAGAAGGGGGGAGAAGAGCCAGTGGAGCTGGAAAGGAGAGAATGTGGAGCCTAAACCAGATTGGGGATCAGGATTCTCCTCCAAGGGGAGTCCTCACAGGTTCTCCTCTTACCGTAGCTAGTAGCCATTTATAAACATCCATGAATGTTTTGAATCTCTGTTTACAACCATCTGAGACACTGGATATAACCAGATCATGAAGCAATAAATGCCATGTACATTATTAATAAACAAATAATTATTATGAACTTTACTTATATTTAGGAGGTGGAGGTAGCTGTAGTGGGTGCTGGCTGAGTAAAAAAAAAAAGCCTTTTTCACCTTAGTCAAAAAGCCAAAACAAGGATTCGCGAGAAGTGAGAGCATTTCCCCACACTAAGCCCAGGGTACATCTTCACATGCAAACAAATTGCCAGATAAATTGTCTTCCAGGTACGTATGCATTGGATTGCAGCAATCAATGGAAAAATATGAACCAGTCAAACTGGTTTCTATGCAGTGAAGCAATCTGGAAGATCAAGAGAACTGTAAACATGCGTAGGCTCTACAAATCACTGAGAGCAATATGTGAGTGCTCTCATTAGACAGCAAAGAGGCGCGCATGCTCTGTTTTGTGTATACACAGCAAAAACAAACCCATATAGATTTATGGCACATTAACAGACTGAATACACCCACATTTCATTATCATTTGAATTCTGTGCCTATACAGAAAATGATTGCCTCTTGTGTCGTACTGGTGTGCTATTTTCCAACCCATACCATGATGGCCTGCCCTTATTTATAGCCCATTGTTCCTCGTTTCCAGAAAATGAACACTTCAGACTATTGGGACATTATCATTTGTTGTTGTTACGTGGCCATTAGTGCAAAATGCTCAAGGTATATTGCTTGGGAGTTTTATTAAATGCACATGCAGGACACTGGCTGTGCATGGAAATCTGTGCTGTCTTGCAAGCTTATTGTCTTTCTGGAGCACCACTGACCTGTACTGACAGTGCACAAAGACTGAGTGGCAGGTTGCTGTAAGTATCTTCATACTGTTATTTGCTTACATGATATGGATACACCAATGTTCGTGCAGGTATTGTTGTTTCATAACCATCATGATTCTGTGGTTCCTCCCTGTGAAATCTTTGGTAACAAGAATAAACCAATGATCTTTGCTATCCCACGAGAGCTGGACAAGACATACATTTGTGGTTAAGAACACTAACGTTTACTTATAAAAAGGCTTGTTAGCAGATCAGAACAAACTGACCTGGCTTGCTGCCATGGATTTAGCAGCTGCTTGTCATTGCAAGTGCAGCTTTTCACAACTGTAGATCATGCTGCTGCTAAACGCACAGGAGCAGAGACAGGCAAAAAGTTGGCACTCAGTCCTGTTGACAACATTCACAGCAGTTATGGTCAACAAGCACAGTGATATATCATAATTGCCAGCAAAACAACAATGTTGAATGAGTAGTCATCTTCCTTTTAACTGATTAAATGTAAATAAGTGTGCACATTACAGTGATCTCAATATAGGCTTCTTTCGGAGATGGAAAGAAGTTTGCAGCTTAATAACCAAAGCAATTATTCATTAGTCCATCTTCAACATTTTTTTTTCTTTTTCATTCCTGATCTGAGCAGCACACAAGACTCACGCAAATTAATTGTTTCCATTATGGCTGTAATCCAAAGACTTATGAAAAATAGAGAATTAGCCTGTGACTGCCATTTAGGAGAGTCTCTATGTTCTTGATTTAAATCTGAATTTTATATAATTACATTTCACCATTCTTGCTGTGTTTCACTGGCCCTTGTCTCCACTCTTCGTTAATTTTTGTTCTCATATATAAACATCTTCCTACAGCGCATTCCTGACCTTTGAGGGCGAAAGCCCTTAGGAGGCCAGGAAGTGGCTGTGCGGGCATTAGGGCCCCCGGTACTGGCATCTAGTCTACTTATGCCAGTGTTAGTGGCCCCAATGCCGGCGGCCTGGATGCCAGTCTCTGGGTGCTGCCCGCCCAGGACGCCAGCGGGGCCTTCCGCCGGTGTTCCACTGCCGTAAAGGCCCACGCCGGTGTTCCAGGGGGTGTTGAAGAAGTAAGCTCTACTCCACAAAAGCCAGTGCCAGAAATATTTGAGATGCCACTGAACTCTTGTTGTCTATTAATTATAATATTTCTATTCCAATTTTCTCCCATCACAGAGATTAAGATTGCTCACCCAGACAATGAGACCCTAGACTTCTTAGATTTCACAAAGTTTCTTCATAAGGTGTCTTCAGAACATCAAGCAATATAAAAATGAACTGATTAACAGGGCTCTGATCCCCTTTGGAGGTTAAAAAAAATCTCTCTGTGTGTGTATGTGTAAAGTGCTGTCAAGTCGCAGCCAATTTATGGGAACCCCTTATGGGGTTTTCAAGGCAAGAGACTAACAGAGAGGTGGTTTGCCAGTGCCTTCCTCTGCACAGCAACCCTGGTATTCCTTGGTGGTCTCCCATCCAAATATTAATCAGGGCTGACCCTGCTTAGCTTCTGAGATCTGATGAGATCAGGCTAGCCTGGGCCATCCAGATCAGGGCAAAAAAAATCTAGGAAATATTTATTCTGATCCTTATTAATCCCTTCCCCCAACCTGGGTTCCTTTGGGTAGGGATAAAGCCCCTACTTAATACCTTAAGTATCCTAGAATGGGAAGTTAAAATAGACCAGAAAATATGCACTGGAGGCATGTACTCCAACTCCCCCCTCCCCCAAACTCTTTCTGCCCATGACATGGTACTCAGGTTTGGGCTAGAAGAACTGTGAGATGAGCAGCTTGTTTTCCAGATTACATGAGCAGGAAGCTTCCTATCTGCCCCAGAGCTCAGCAGTTTTGACTGCCTCAGTCTGTCACATGATAGAGCATATATATCTATGGGGGCACGTGCCTGTCCCCGGGTCACATACAGTATTTTACATCTGGTGAAATTGTATGCACGAGGATTCTCTCCCTCATACTAGGCATCCCAGATCTTTTTTTTTATCACCTTAAATGCAACAGTTGTCAGTAAAAGCATACTTATCAGAGTTGGACTACAATCTGGGGGAACTTTGCCATGGAAGCTCACTTAATGATCTGGGGCCAACCACTCTTTTTCAGCCTAACCTACCTCATAGGAATATTGTGAGGGCAATATGGAGAAAAGGAGAATGTTGTATGTCACTTTAGTTCCCCATTTGGGGAGAAAAGTGGGGTATACATATTTGAACCAGCAAATTATCAAAAATATGATGAAATCAAGCAAAAAAGTGATAAATTGTTTTCCAGCAAATATCTTTCTGCAAATACAAAGTGCATTCAGAGGCCAAAGTTAGCACATGATTTTGTAGTTATCCTACGATAGCTTGACTATGCGATGCTACTTACCAAAAGGTGATCATTTCAATTTTAGCCGTCTCCAGGTACAACACTCCTATTTGGTTTTTGCTATGTGAATACGTTCGTAAACACGTCTGTATGCAACCTCCAATATTATTTCCCACCACTATGAGGCTGACAGGCAGATCCTGGAAGTGAAATCAGAAACCAAGGTCAATGGTTCCTTTGAGCCAAACTACATATTACATGGTAACATATGTAGCATAACCCAGATGCCTTTTTGTAAATGTACAGCCAACTAGAGAGAGAACAAAGCTGAGACGATCTGAATTCCTCCCCACCCCACCCCTGTGGGTTTTCCTCCTGTATGGTTCAAAGAAATGTATTTGCAAGTAGTTCCTTCTGGAGCAAATAAAAAAGGAATACTTAAAATGTATATTCCCCAATGAAAAGCTAAATTCTTGAGACAAATTGGTTCCAGTTTTGTGCTTAATAAAACTGTTTCTGGAACCACTGAATCACTCCCTTTGCCTTTGGATATGAGCAACGTCACTCTCATCAGTGTAACAAGAGTAAGAATGGAACAACTTTAACAGCATGGTGATTTTTAAAGATATATTTTTATATATCACCATTTCTCATTCTTTTCTTTATATCTTTGAAATATTATAATAGCTTTTAAGCCTATAGAATAGGTTGGGGAATAAATTAAGGAAAGAAAATCTGGACTTTTCTGAAGGCTGCAATGTGAAAGGGAGGGGGAGGTAAGCAGAACAAGGCTCCATTACAAAATGTTATAGTAGCTGGAAAGCAACACATCTGGAGAGCAGTGATGCAGCTCCTGGCTGGCTGACCTCACCCAATCTGAACAGCTGGGAGGGAAGACTATGTTTCAGCACAGAGAGAGGTGGGAGCTAAACAAGATGCTGAACCAAGGAGAAGATAAGCCTCTGATATTTATGGCTCTGGCCAATATGCTTTCATTTTGATATCCCCCTTGAAATCAACATATATTCCTACAAAGGTGAATGATGCAGAGTTACAACCTTCTAGTTCTATTGAAGTCCATGGGTGTAGATGAGTATAACTCTGCTTGGATTCCTCTGCTAGTTACTGGGAAAAATGGAGGGGCTTCTGTTTTGCGGGGCCCATTATTTTTCTTGTTGTGCTGTCCTAACTGTCCCTGGTTCCATTTGCTCTGTCTGCTACATTTTCAGAAATACTTTTCTTCACTCCCATCTACAGCTTCCTTGCACAGAATATTTGAAACTCATGGGTGGCAATTACGATCATTAAAAATAGGGCATGCTCTCATCTCAAATAGCAATCTCTGTTCTCTCTCTAATCCTCATATCTATCTTCCTGCTGCTGCTACTACTACACACAAATACGCATACTGTACTGCTACTTTTAGACGCAGTTAAGAGCTTACAGTAAACCTTTCCGCCCCATGAGACAATGCACAAGCAGAACTAAGCTCTACTACTCAACAATAGATGGCGCTGTGGGCTCAGCAAAGCCTGCAGAAACCTTCTCAACAGTGTCAGTCTAAACCAAAGGAGGAAACAACATTTAAAAACTATACACTGATTTGACATATTTTGACATGTATAAATTAGGAGATGAATCTATACAGTGCCAGCTTCCTTTGGCTCCAAAACTAGGTGACTGCACCACTTCTGCCCTCCTTTATGTTGTATGTTCACAATGATTCATTTCCCAAGGCTTCTGGAGCACAGTGAACACACACATGAACACAAGACATTGCCTTAGACTGAATCAAACCCTTGGTCTGTCAAGGTGAATATTGTCTACTATGACTGCCAGTGGCCAACAGAGGTCTTTCACGTCACCCACTACCAGATCCTTTTAACTGGAGACACCAGGGACTGAAGTTGGAACCTTCTGCAAGCAAAGCAGCAGCCCCTCCCTTAGTTATCAAAGGAATTACTGTGAGACAGAGTTAAAATCTCTGCTCAGGGTGATGATAAAGTAAAAGTTTATGGTGGCTCCCTGGGAAGAAAAGCAGGGTCTTCAGGGGTGGGAATTGGCAAGCATTGCTCCCGCCCCCAGGATCCAAGCCAATACAGACACCTAACCTATAATATGGGGTGAATAATACCACCCTACCTCATATGACTGTTGTAAAGATGATTGACATGACACAGTTGAAATGCTTTCAGCACTTAGGAAGAGTCCCATAAAAATATTATGTCACAATATGCTGCAGGCCAGGGATGTGGTATGATATCAAGTGCCACAGTGAACATTGGGAGCTAGTGCTACTTAATGAATACTTCAGATATGAGAGAACTTGGTGGTGGGAGAGTAAAATGACCTAATTTTTTAAAAAACCATTCTGTTCTGTTATATCCTATGGAATTCTGAAGACTGGAATAATCATTAACACCTACTGTTTTCATCAACTGTCAAGCCCTATCGGGTTCCTTTATCTTCCCTCACTCTGCCCCACCATGTTTCTCAGTCAAATTCCATTCTGGTTCATACATGCAGGAGAATTAAGTGGTAAATGAGGTGGTACATAGATTAAATCCCAACACACACTATAAGTAGTGTGTTTCAAATCTGAATGTTACTTCTCATTAAAAGTTCCATGTAAATTGAAAACTAGCATGGCCAAAGAAAACTTCTGTCTCCTGTCTTTGCTTTCAATGCTGTTTTTCTCTTTGCACCTGCGCGTGGAACATTCCACGATGGGATCTTTCATAATCGTCCACTACCGTTGGGCATAACACACTCTGTTCGGCCACTTCCGCATTCTGCTACCTCAGCCAGGTGTGTGAGTGAACACTTCCAAGTCTGTCCTGCTTTGACAGCAAGATTCCTCTCCAACTTTTGGTCTGCCCAGGTTTTAAAAACCCATCTAATGTCCAGCTTGAGACTGATATCATGATGGTTTACAATGTAGTAACCTAGCCCCATTCCTCGCTTACTTTGCCCACTACATTGGAACCATAAAAATTCACTTCTTGAGGCGCAGTGGATCCAATAAGCAAGAGAAAACTTGAAAGGGGTGGCCTTTCTGATCAGACTACTTTTAAGGGACTTGTTCTCCACTTATAAAAAGAGTTTCTGAACTAGTGCCTGCATATTGTCAATGATAAGAGATGGGCATGAGTTCCTTCTGTTTTCCCAGAGGACCCATCCAGTTCAGTGGACTGCTCACTCAGACTTGGTCATGAAGGGGGCCGGCTAAATGAGGCTATCTTCAGTCCTTCCCCTTCACCAGCCTTCAGAAAACACATCACCCATTGATGCCAAGCGCAAAGAGAAGGCACGTTTCTTGCATGTGTGCCAAACAATATGCAAGATGTGCTCGCCCACTATCAGACTGTGCTGTCTTCAAAGATGTAATCTTCGCACTTTTCCACACGCACTGTAGGTGTGCGACTCCTTTCTGTCCATCTGTTACTTCAAGGCTTTCTGCCCTTCTTTATGTGTGCCTAGAAATTTTCCTAAGTCTTCATCGGCTTCTCGTCTCACAACACTGACATTTATAGGTTAACTGTATCCCTTTGCATGCCAGCATTTTTGTGACATCACATAATTGTAATAACTAGTGCTGTTATCTGACATCATTATAGCTATAATCCTATAGACATTTACATCATTTAATTTCTTCGATGTTTGTGTGTGTGTGATTTTTTAAAAAATCAGTTGAAAGCCATGCAATATGAAAAGTGCTAATTTCTTCCAACTGTATCAGAGGCGTCTTTGAATCTTCAGTCATTACCTCAAAGAAACATCCTGATTATAAAATTGATGTCTATGATGGCTAGAGACATGAGTATAATGAGAGAGAATGACACAGTAAGTAAACACATTCTTCTCAGAAATTTTCTTGTGAAGGCTGTCCCCTCACTAATGGGTCCGTGCTCACGACTGATTGTTTCCCCTAACTCTCCTTTCCAGTAAAATAATATTAAAGGGCAGACTCTAGTTTGAGCTATAACACAGGAAAACTCAACCCTAAAGAATGGAGCCACTGGCTGCTAGCCCAGAGTCCTAAGCCCTGCTCACAATTTACAGTGAATGCACATATAATCCACCTACCACATACATTTGATTTTTCTTTATACATATGTTGAATAATTATGAAGTCTCTAAGAGCCAGAGACTGCTTCTCTACCCAAGTGTTCTTTCAATAACAGAATGGCACCAGAAAGATAGGTTAGGTTGTCATTTATTGTTGTTTTTCCCAATAACACAGTCAATAACACAGTCAATAACATACCTGTGTGGGGATCCAGGGAATCTACAACTGCTTAGTCCTCCCTGTCCAACTCTGGTTCCAGCCAAGACCCCAGGTTCAACAAAGGCTGGATACAGAGAGGGAAGGGGGTTAACCACTCCTCCCCCTCTCATTTGGCCCCTTATATGGGCCAGGCTTAATTGCATGCATGCCCAGCAGCGGGCCTGACCTCCCACGCCTGTTCCCCATTTGCCTGATAGCCCGGATGGTCTGGCTCAGCTGCAGCTGTTGCTGGCAGCTCCATAAAGTGGCCACTTGGTGATGTATAGGAACTTTGCATTGCCTGGCCCAGCGGTGGGGGGCCCCCTTGCTGTTGGGATGGCCATAGAAGTGGTTGGAAACCTGACGTTCGGGACCAGGGTCACGGCCACCTACTGTGGCCTGGGTAAGTCCTGGAAACGGTCCAGCCTTGGGCAACCTAATTCCAGTCTAGAGGTCTGCCTATCCCCTTATCTTCTCTACCTGCCTACATCAAGACCATGCTCATATTCCCAGGCAGGGATTCCTGCCTAGGATTGCTTGACTAGCCACTGCGCCCTTGACAAAGGGTTAGACTTTATGGAGACCAGGCCTCCAGAGAGTAATCTGCTTTTCTCCTGACCTTTGTTCCTTCCCCATCTTCAAGTCTTTTCCAACTGCCGGTCTTACTACCCTTGCCAGCCAGCTATCTTTTCTTCCTCTTCCTTTCTTCTTCTATGGCCTTTAATCTTCCTTCCTTCAACTCCCTGGCTTGTTACCAAAATAATGTACATTATTGCTCAGAGTGCCCCCTGACATGTCAAGTTCAAACATTTGCACTTATGGGCAAATCTTTGTTAAGGGATCACTGTCTAGTGTATACCAGGGTCCTATTCTGAGCAGTGTTTTGTTGTAGGGGGACAGAGAGTCCCAGAAATAATAAGGTGGTAAATAGACAAAATGCAAATCTTACTAGGAAAATATAGCAAGCTGAAATAGCGAAATGTGTACTAAGAATCCAACATGCGCACACACAGCAACACAGTAATAAGGCTACCTATCACCTACTAGGGAATTGCTAAAGGGGGGGCAATAAAACAGGGGTAAAGAAACCATGCAAGCCTGATCCATCTAGGATTGAGGTCTGGGAGACTCCAGGGGGAAAAAACAAATGACATACAGCAATGCTGTGGATCAGGTGATCCCGGTCAGCGATTTGAGTGCAGAGTGAAAAACTGGGAAAGCAGCACAGAAACTGAGGCCTGCTCAAAATCTCTATAAGGTTTTCTGTGCAGAGTCACAGAGGCAGTAGGCGTGGGTCCTACTAGTGAAATACCTGGGGAATCGGGGCTACTTTTATACACTGAAAGTCCTACTGTTAGGGTGTTTCAGCCCTTCTGGACCAACTAGCTGGGCTGCCTGCCACTCCTCAGCTGGCCAGTGGGCAAAAGCAGGCCAGCCGAGGGGGCGGGCAGCAATCCGCATGCGCATGATTCTGACACTTCCGGGTTTATCCCCAAAGTGCTGGCAACGCTTTGGCCCTCCCCCAAAAAAACTCTATGGTTTCCTTATAGTTTTTAGAGGGAATTGCTAGAGCATCCCCATGCGATGCAGGCACATCCAGGGTAAACCCGGAAGTGACAGGATTGTGCCATGCGTGTGCATGATTCACTAGTAGGGATTCCTGTGCAAAGCAAGCTCCCTGCCAACCCTAACCATGGAAGAGAAGTAGGGTTGCCAGGTCCCTCTTCGCTACTGGCAGGAGGTTTTTGGGGCAGAGCCTGAGGAGGGCAGGGTTTGGGGAGGGGACAGACTTCAATGTCATAGAGTCCAATTGCCAGAGCGGCTATTTTCTGCAGCTGAACTGCTACGACTTCTCAGACTAGTTAACTCTTCAAAGCATACAGCTTGAGGATAACAGATTAACCACATGCTGTGCAATGTACCTCCCTCTGAAGTTTGTGGCAAAAGTCCCATAGATTATACTGTAAATCAGAATTACCCCCAAGCCAGGGATAATCAATTGAAAACTCAGCTGCCTCTGATTACTCCCTCAACTGGAGCCAAAAACACACCCCTATGCTGGCATATACCACCATGGAGAGGTGATAATGGCAAGCAGCAACATCAATTATTTTACTCACTTCATTTATCTTTGTGTTGTTGGTTATTGATGTATTTTCCCCTCTCAGCTTGTTTTCGCAGATTGTGTTCTGCATGGCTAGACAGGTTTTTTGCTGTCATACTTATAATATATGCACACAAGTTAAGGAAATATTATGTTATTTCTTAATTTGTATAAACCAATGCGGATACAGACTTGGACTGCAAGATCATCATTCAAAAGCCTGTTCAGCCTTTATAAACATATGAATCCTTCTACCCTGTCACAATATTGGTTCACCTAGCTCAGTACCATCTATTCAGATGCGCAGCACGTCCCCAAGTTTTCAAGCTGAGAGAAGTCTTCCCTAATACTGGCTACCAGATATCCTTAAAATTGCAAATACAAGGGATGAAAACTGGGATGAAACTTTCTGCATGAAAAGTGTGGGCTCCAGCACTGAGCAATGGCCCCTCTCCAGTTGAAGATGCCACAGATAGAACTTGGATAGATGGAATCTTCTCGGTGTAAAGCAGGTACTCTGCCACAGAGCCCAAAAAGGAAAGCTGAGCCACAAACCAGTCACAACAAGGGAAATGTAGCTGCTTTACAGTGATATTGTATCTCACATCTTTTTTAATGAGATGACCAAGGGATGAAATGTGTCTACTTCTCAAAGACAATCGTGCATCCTTCATAAATCATGTGTCTCTCAAGATAACTTAATTAGGATTGTTCTGAGGATGTTATAGCTATTTTTATTTATTTTATTTTATTAAATTTTTATCCTACTCCTTGCTCCTAAAAGGGGGCAGCCAACAACAACAAAAAATAACAAACTAAAACCACAATTTCAATAAAATTCAATTTAAAACTCAGCACACAGCAAACTAAAGATTTTGGCATAAAAAATCAGCAGTGTTAATGGTAGAGTTCCACCGAAATTACATTAGTGGAATACCTGGTGGAATAACTCTGTTTTACATGCCCTGTGGGACACAAGCAAGTCCCGCAGGGCCCGAGTCTAGAGGAACACATCAGTCTGCTTTGGGGTCAGCAGATGTTTTGGATCCTGCCCAGATGCGGCCCCAATGCTTACAACTGTTAATTGAGTTTAATAATTAAGTTGTGGCCATTTACCTCCACATGTTTTCTCTAAAGTTCAGAGTGGTGTGGTTCTTTGTTATTTCTGGTTATAGGTCACTGATAGCAAGCCTCTCCTCCATAATACCCCTGGACCAGCAAATAAAGGGCATATTACCTGGGGGGTGCTTGGCACAATAGGGAACGTCAGGATGACTGGAAATGGGAACAACTTAAGCTACATAGCAGATCATCCCAATAATGTATTTAATTAGATGGGGTAGAGGGTTACACTACATGGCCTTCTGGCAAGGCTGCTTGGCACCACTTTCAGCAATGCCACCTAAATGGAAAAAAACAAAATGAGCAATGGAGAAAAGGAACCCTGTGATGAACTCTTGAACTGTGAGCTGTACTGAGGGAGGTCATCATAAGAACATGCTGGATCAGACCAAGGCCTATCAAGTCCAGCAGGCTGTTCACACAGTGGCCAACCAGGTGCCTCTAGGAAGCCCACAAAAAAAAACCTGCAGCAGCATCCTGCCTGTGTTCCACAATACCCAATATAATAGGCATGCTCCTCTGATACTGGAGAGAATAGATATGCATCATGGCTAGTATTCATTTTGACCAGTAGCCATGGATAGCCCTATCCTCCATGAACATGTCCATTCCCCTCTTAAAGCCTTCCAAGTTGGCAGCCCTTACCTCATCCTGGGGCAGGGAGTTCCACAATTTAAGTATGTGTTGTGTGATGAAATACTTCCCTTTATCTGTTTTGAATCTCTCACCTTCCAGCTTCAGCAGATGACCCCTCATTCTAGTATTATGAGAGAGGGAGAAAAGCTTCTCCCTGTCCACTCTCTCCACACCATGCATAATTTTATAGACCTCTGTTGTGTCTCCCCTTAACTGCCTTCTTTCCAATTGTTGTGGAAACCAATTTTTTGGGATTCTCTGTTCTTCATTATACCACCCTCCTACTGAACAGCAGGTAGAACAGTAAGGGACATGGTAAACTGGTTACCTGGAAAAAGACTTTATTTTGTGGTTTTGCTTTTGTGAGCTCTGGAAGTCCAACATCTTGGTTTTGAGATTACCCAGTGAATGATGGGCATGAGGCCCCCCAATATCCATCACAGAAAATAGTTGGTGCTCCAAGTAATATCTTTCCCTGCCCCTAAGGAATGCACATGTGTGGATGCATGCTAGGTTTCCTACACCTTACATTCATTAAGCCACCTTGCTTCATGGTACCTGTAATCTTGGTCTCATCCAGGTCCTCAAGAACGGCCGGAGTGCTCTGGTCAGTGGTTGGAAAAGCCTCGCAGTTGTCTGTAATTTGGAATAACACATTATAGTATTGGCAAGCCTCTAAAAGAGCAACAAAGGTGAGAAGGGGAGGAGATACAACAACCTGGCCCAAACATACACTTACCCAGATCTACAGGTGTGGAACAACAGATGTCTGCTTGGTTTATTGTCACCAAAACATTACTGAAAAGCTCCTCTGATAGACCCATCTCTTCCATGGATGGCTGTGGCACCTCTTCCACCATCTGTAGTTTGAGGCTTCTGGCTACACACTTCAGCCTAATGCTTGTACCCCCTCTGAGTATGCAGTAGTGCTTTTTATAATAAGGGCAGGTCAACAGTGCATTGCTGGATCAATCGTTATGTGCAGCAACCCACTTGTATTCCTGCCACATGCTTTTGTTTTAGTATGGCACTTTACTGCGGAGTGCTTGTGCCCCTTGTCTGTCATTTACTCTGAGACACATTAAATATATCAATATTCAGTGAGAAGTGCCAAGCGTTTCCTGCATCTCTTCCTCACCCTACAACGAGAGCAGATCTAACATCTCCTCACTCGGTATCCACCATTGGCCTTGCCTTGCCCTGACATCTCATCTTGAATGCAATGTCCTTTGGAAGGAACACTGAAAAGAGAAACCAAGGAATGGTGCTGCTCTGACTGAGGCTTTTACAGCATTGCCCCCCCCCCCCAAGATCAAAGTTGCTGCCCACTACTAGAGTGAGTTTGATTTGATACTGCAGTTCATGCCCACACAATGGTCGCCTGAACAGCTGACATGAGGTGATTCTCTCATCGGTGGTAAGTTGATCTAGGTACACGTGCAAGAATTGCCATTTTCCTCCAATGGAGAAAGCAAAACAATGGAAATAAAATGGCTCCCTAACATGCATCAACAAGCACAGTAACCCAAGAAAACATTTCTAGTAATATCAATAAATGCAAGAAACATGTGGTGGAAAAATAAACCATACAAAAACAAAACTACACAGTGAATTAAAATTGATTGTATAGATGAGAAAAAAGTGGAGAAATGAACAGCACTTTCAGGAATTTCTCCAAAATACAATCCCTAAGGTTTTCAAAAGACACAATTACATTATGTTGGACTGTAAAGATACTGTGACACTATACAACAACTGAACATTTAGATGGTTCTCAAACACTGTAGTGCTATTCTGCTGAATTTTTTTTAACTGTTCAGCAACTACGCAGATTGGAAGGGGAAGGGGGGGATTAGAAGGACCACACCGTGGTTTGAGCAACACATGTTGGTGCCCAACAAAGTGAAAAATGGGAGATATTCAAATGGGGGGAATACAAGGACTGCACTGTGATTTGGGTGATGCATACTGGCACCCATAAAGTGGAAAAAATAGGGGCAGCACCAATCAGCGATCTATCGCTAATATGCTGAAATTTACAAAAAATGCTGACTGCACAGGGTGGGGTGAAGGAGGGGTGGAGGGAGGTTGTGGATTGACAGTGGGCATTGATGGGCAGGGGAGGGGAAAACAATCAGGACATTACACTTGAGGAGGAATAGTGACTCCAAATCAGTCTGAAAAAAACATCGTGGTAAAAATGCTCTCAAACATCTGGAGAAAAAATGCAGGAAGCCCGAAGTTAATCCCATAGGGACCTAAACACATGCAGAAATCAGAAAAAAGGGAAGTAATTGTAAGGGCGGAACCGACGAAAACCACCCATGTGGTAAAACCCTTAATAAAGATTTACCCTACATGTACCTGACATGCAAGGGGGACGTTCCAGACATGAAGGGCCCTACATGTGTACCCCATTTGGGTAACAATGCTTAGTCCAGTAAAGTCAGTGTTGACTCTCCAGACAGCAGTCCAGTATCCATAAATATATTTTGCTATTCAATCCAATGCCCAAATTCATGAGCACTGAAGCTTTATTTTAATATTTTTATAATAATATTTTGTGCTATCTGATTGTAAGAAGTTCACAGTTATGGTGCACATGTACACATGAACACATGAAGTTGCCTTATACTGAATCAGACCCTTGGTCCATCAAAGTCAGTATTATCTACTCAGAGTGGCAGCAGGTCTCCAAGGTCTCAGGCAGGGGTCTTTCACATCACCTTCGTGCCTAGTCCCTTTAACTGGAGATGCAGGGGAATGAACCTGGGACCTCCTGCAGGCCAAGCAGATGCTCTATCACTGAGCCCCAGCCTCTGGCACACTCTAAGGATTACGTTACAAAAGCCCCAAACAGAGCTGATATGAAAGTGCTGACTATCTTATCCCTTGTAAATTCTGAAACTGTATTTCTGTGAAACTCATAAAAAATTCAGATTACCTTGGTTTGTGAAAGGGGCAGATCTTTGTGGGTTGGGGGATGGCCCTCAGCCAGATGCCCACCCCTATGCTTAATTCTTCCATTGGCAAAACATTAGCTTTTTCCCAAGCAAAGCCTTCAAAAGTCTTAGGAGCCACTGAACCCAGCATTTGCGCAATCATATGACATGTTGCCGTTTTGCACTAGAAAAACTGGGGTTTCACCAGGTGTGTTGAAAGAAGATAAAGTGTGTAACATATCATCAGATGCTTACAGTGAGATGATGTTCAACAAGAGTAGGGCACATTTGTTGTTCTGTTCTCAAAGAAGTCACAGGCCAGGTATCCTTATTAGAACTCCATTTTCACTTTCGGTGGAGTTCATATAACAAGCCGGACTCCCTCTATTATGAGACCCTCCTTTATTCCAACAAAGGAAAGCCTTCTAGGAAAACTGCCCTTGCTCTGCTTCACCCAGCAGCATGCAGGTTCACAGTGAAAGAAGCAATTCTCACAAAGGATAAGCTGTGAAATGCATTTTTAAAAAGTGTTTTATTGCCATTGGTATTTGGGAGCCCTGGGTTGGTGGCAGCCATCGTTTTGCAACACAGAGTCCCAAGTGCTGCTAGCGGTGTGACAGCTCAAAGGGGAAGCCCGCAAATTGGATTGCAAGAGTATCAGAGTTGAGGATCAGAGATAGCTTCCACATATTTAAATCCCATTGTTAAACTAGATAATATAAAAAACCCTTCTGTTGGTTTCAGCAGTAATTTTTAAAAAGAGCATTGTGGCACCTTAAAGACAAATCAGATTTCATTCCAGTTTATTCATGGACTACAGAGGCTGCATTGTCAGATGCAGAATGGATCATCACCTGGCAGACATTTATGTAGGAGGCATGGGAAAAAACAGAAAACAGGGTCAAGGGGCCATGAAATGCCAGTATTACAGAGTGAAATGTAATTATGTAAAATCAAACTTGCCTATTTCCACAGCTCTCTCTGTGTTTTTAAAATGTACAGTTTCCCCAAACAGGCCATTTCAGGTCAGGAAAAGGCTTACATCCCCTAAACTCACACCACACTCCCAATCTGAATCCAGCCCCCATCCACCTGATAATTATGTTTTCTAAAACCATGGGGAACTATGGAAGGGGCCTCATCTCATTTGGCCCCTAGTGAAAGTAAGTAGGGCAGGGGAGGTTACTGGTAGTAGCAGGAGTCTAACAGTGGAGGATTGGGGAACACAAGAGCAAGCAGCGGGCAGAGGAGAAGAAAGGGGGGTTGGATTTCCCTCCCCCAGAAGCCTTTGTAGGGCTCCCTCTTGCAACTATTAAAAAGATACAGTCAGTAAACATGTTTGGTGATATTTAAGACACGGAATACCCTCTCCACGTGGTCTGCCTGCCTATACATATTATCTGACAACTCCTCGTCTCTGTAGAGCTTTTTGCTTGGCTAGATTGAATGCTAACCCTTCTATGGTAATGCAGGGCAGAATTCTGAATATACCATACTCAGACAGGATCTGCCCTTGCTCTTCTGGCTCTATGGACTCATTCGCCCATGCCCTTTTGGAAGGCCGCTTTTACGAGGAACTTCGATCGCACTATATTTCCCCCCTTTTAATATACAAATCCAATGCCTCTGTGACTGACATAATGCCTTTTTTACTAAGCGATAGGGACCCCAAGGCTACATTGTCAGTGGCAAGATTTGTTTCAATCCTTATATCCCTCCAACACTAGATATATGCTGCTCAAGATCAATTGATCAAGGAGCTTCTAATGAAGTAAAGAACTTTTGAAGCTAATAGCTATTCATGCGACTTCTTGTCATCTGATGCCTGGTTTGGACCTGAGTGGTGTGAGAGGGTGGCGAGAATTGTTGTCCAGCGGACTTGCTGGAGAAATCATAAGTCATGGGTTTTATCCCTTTTCTTGCTTTATAACCTGCCATCAGGCTATTAACTTGGCAATATAGTGACCTAGCATAGCTAAGCTTTCTTAATTTGCTGCCAAACACCTCAGGTAAAACCTCACTTGCCTAACACCAAATTTAGTTTCACTTGCTGATGAGCTGACATGCTGGAGCTGGTCTTAAGGTTGTGTGCGTTTAAGTGCCTGTAGCCATCTATTGTCACCATGCACAGTTGCGTGAGGCAGCAGAAGGCGCTCCACCACTGAAAGGGGCAGCAAAAGGAATGCCCAAGCATCCCCATGGCAACAGAAATGTGTGCCAGGAAAAAGGGCCATGCGGAAGAAAGAAGCACATTATAGCAGAAACAAGTCTCCATAACAATGCTTGAGAACGGGGAATTTAAAATCAAGAAAGAAAGACCCTCCGTCCATGAGCGCAGTGGCCCATTTAGGAAATACAGGGATCCAGGTAGGCTGTGACTTGTCAGCTTGGGTTGCTTGAACTAAATATAATGCATAATTGGTTACACATCATAGGCTATTGCTGATATTTATGTGGCACGCTAGACATTTTGCAGACACAGAAGCCATGAGAGAGCAGACAGTCGATTAGGTCAAAGAGGCAAGTAAATAAGGAGGAAGGGATTTCACCTTCACAAAGCATAAAAGTAGATTACGGACTGCACAAAAATTAACCACTTATTTAGGGGACTACTAAGTCACAGTTAAATGCTTTTCAGTACCAGTTATTGTGGATGGAGCTGTGCAGTAAAGTTGCCTCCCCCTCCGACCATAATGTTTAGGGTCACACCAAGCTGCAGGTGGATGAACACATCATGCATCTGAAGAAGTGAGCCCTGGATTACAAACGCTTTTGCTGAAATAAATATTGCTAGTCAATAAGGTCCCACTGAACTCCTGTTTTATTTAATGGCTATGGCATGTTAACAAATGCTGCAAGAGTGGTTTTTTCTGTTTTTTTAAATCCTGTTACATATTAAATATGATTATACCAATGGCTCATCTATATTATGAAAAATGCACTATTGTTAAAAACAATTAATTTGGCCTAACTATGTATGCCAAAGATACAAACTGCCTTTCTTTAAATGAAGTATTGTTTGACTGGTGTTTACAATATTGCTATGGTTACTGTGCAATATTTTAAAAGCAAACTCAAGTGCTTTTAAAATTTTGCTTTCTTCCGTTTAGCTTTCACTTTTGCAGAGAATTTCTCCCCACATCTGAATTGACACTATATGCACAGGTCATATAGGGTATTAATTTATGAAAGTGTATTTCATCAAAGTAAGCTAGGAAAAAATTGTTTCCCTCTTATTCTTGTTCCTATGCAAGATAGTTGGGTGTGGGTGAAGAAGGTTTTGACTCACGTAATTACAGTTTTTATAGAAGATAGGCAGAATTACACCCTTCTAAGTCTGCTGAAGTCAATGAGCTTAGAAGGATGTAACTCTGCTTAGGATGGCACTGTAAAATCCCTAGGTATTGTTCAATGGTAAGATGATGAGTAGCAGAAGAAAAAAGGAAAGAACGTTGAGGACCTCATGGAAAAGGCAACATTATTCTCCTTCCATTGTACATCAACCCTAGGATGTCCCTCACCCTTGCTGCTGCTATAGGAAATGTTAAATATGGATGCATATTCAGGGAGCAGTACTCTTCAGAGAAGGTTACAGAAAGGTCAGGAAAGAAAATACCAAGACCACGGTTACACAGCCCGGATAACCTACGAGAACCAATGAACTCTATCCCTTTCCTCCCAGGTTTCCAATTGTATGTGGTAACTGTCACAAAGCACTGATATTTCTGGCCAAAGGTGTTTTTTTGTTTGTTTGTTTTATTGTTTTTACACACTGCAGCTCCCTTCACACATAACAGCAATGCTACAGGAGCTATTTTTCTTTGTACTCACTCCATGGCAACATTGTGACATACAAATGAGTCAGGCGTGTAGGTCTATCTGACAAGGAAAGACTCTCACCATTGACCTAGAGACACTGATGCAAGTCCCCTCATCTAAATCTGGGAACTCCAAATTATCTGATCTTGTTTCTGGAGCAGTTCTGTTGCACAGGTGATCTGACAAATCTTCCTTGTTTCCAGATATTGGACTGGCTACTATACGTATGCGGTCTACCAGTTTCCAATGCCATTTTTTCTTACATGTCATTGGCCCTATTCAGATTACCACTCTAAACTGGATGTCATCCATTGTTGGCCCGATCTGGAATAACAACATGGAAAAGATCATGGCAAAGCTCATTTCAGTCTGTCTATGAGCCATCTCTAAAGCGCTCTGGCTAATTCAAACAGCCCCACAATTGTTTTCCCGCCTTTTTTGCCAGCACATTCTTTTCCATGTTTTTTTTCTTTTTAACATCCTGAGATTTGCGTTATAGCATGCTAACGCACAAATCTCAGGACATTAAAAAAAAAAAGCCGGAAAAGAATGCGCTGGCAAAAAAGGCAAGAAAACCATCGGGGTCCTTCCCAAAGCGCTCCAGGCAGTTCAAACAGCACACTGTAGCGATTAAGAAGCACAAGGAAGAACTGGAAACGGTTGAAAGCAGTTTTCATAAAAACCAGCTCAGCCTCGCTTTGCGAATGGGACACAGGTGGCTTTGTCTGAACAGGTAAAAAAAAAAAAATCCGTTAGCAGCCAGGAGCCAAACCGATTGTGTCTGAACTGACACAAAAAATCCATTAGCACCCTGCTGCTCAAACGGATTATAAAGGCAATTTGAACAGGCCCATTGATTTGTACCTATGCACTAAATCACAACACAAAAAGAAATCATGATGGGATTGTGCAACTGGAAACAAGCCTTATGTTATACTTAAACTATAGATTAGCAGCAAACTGTAAAGGGGGGGGAATGCTGCAGGAGCTGCAGTTAACTAGATATATGTTATTTTATGCGTTTCAACACAGTTTTTAACTGTGTGTGTGTGTTTTGTAAGTCGTCTTGAACATTGTGGAAATGCAGGCTATAAATCAATAAAATATGTTCATTCCTAAATCCTTCCTGCCCATGTGGTTGTGGGTCTTTAAACACTAAAATAACATCATGAGAAAACCCATGAAAACATAGCTCCCACAGTGCTTCTATAACATGTAAAAGGCAGCTAATTACTACTGTTAAGAACAATTACATCAGCCTTTGAATTTAAATGTGTAGTCCAAAAGCACAAATGGCGTAGATTAAAAACATGGATGGGTCTAAAACTAACCATAGGAACACTGGTGAGAAGCTGTCCCCACCCTTACCTGGACACACAGAACTGACATTGTGTCGAGTATTTAATATCCATCTCCTTTCAAGATCAGGTTGGAGCAGCTAGCAAAGCTTCAAATAACCTGAACAGAGAAGGTATGTGGGTATGTTTAGTACAGGCAAAGTGTTAAACTAATATCATAAGCATGAGACACAGGCAAGACTCAGCTGTGCTAGATAAAACAAAGAGAAAACAAGTAGCAGACACACAGATCACAGAGGAACAGTCCAGCAAGCACAGTGCAAAAGGAAGCTATTTCATCCACCAGTAATTTGCCTAGTCTGAAGAAGTGCAGCAGGACTTGAAGCTATATAGAGGAAAGTAGAGTGGGATTGGCTGTTTATAATCATCTGACTCTTAAGTGCAGGAGAGTTCTCTAGTGTAACTAGAGAATGGTGATAAGGCAGCAGCCCTAGGCACATCCTGGAGTGCAAAATGGGCAAACCTGTTATATAGTGAACGTTGTTAAAAATAACATTAAATATATTTTTAGAATGGTGGGTGAAACGTTGGCTGCCAGCTTGCCTAGAGGTTTGGTAAGGGCAGCAGGCCAGGCAGAATGGTACCCTTGTACCTATTGTAGCTAATTGAGTTATGGCCCAGCTTAAATTCAGTAAAAAAATTCACTGTTTAATGAATAATCCATCCACAGTTTCCATACATTCCTTAATTGTTCTCCATTGTTTTAGGAATCAAGACTGTTGATCAGAAATTTAGAACTAAACATGCTCAGGCTGCATTTGGATGCATGCAGGGGTACAAGGTTGCCAACCTCCAGGTGGGGCCTGGAGATCTCCCAGAATTACAACCGCTCCCCAACTATAGAGATTAAGTACCACAGAGAAAACTGTTGCTTTGGAGGGTGGCCTCTATGAACTGCCACTCCAGTACATATTCTTTTACCACCAGTACATTCATAATCCCTTCTCTTGGACACACATCTTAATGTGGTGAGGGGGATTGTGTGTGTCAGTGAAGCTGAGAGCAATATCATAAGGAGTTTAGACTTTGTCAAGAGGCAAAACTTCTAACAGCATCACTCAAGGCGAAATGGTCCCTGCTGAGACACCAGACTAAGAGGCACCCACCTCCTTCAGGAATCAACAGCCACATCAGCAGAAGAGAATAGACAGGTCCAATGGTGAAAGGGCAGAGAAATCCTTGAAAGGTAGCTACTAGGCAACAGCAGTAGTGGAAGGTGACATTGGTAGAGGATCTTTCATAAACAATGGCAGTGACACTTCAGCTAACCCGGGTTAGTACTGACAGAAGAAGGCAATGGTAAACCACTTCTGATCATCTCTTACCTTGATGAGAATGAGATGAGAAACAGAATGGTTTCCAATTGGCAAAGGCATCAGATAAGGATTTTTTAATCTCCCTATCTCTTCAATCTATATGCAGAACATATCATAGGGAAAACTGGGTTAGATTTAGATGAAGGTAGAGTGAAAATTGGTTGAAGGAAGATTAACAGCTTGAGATATGCAGATGAGACCACATTACTGGCAGAAAATAGTGAAGACTTGGAACGACTACTGATGAGGGTTAAAGCAGAAAGTGCCAAAGAGGAGTACAGATGAACACCAAGAAGACAAAAATAATGACTACCAAGGAATTACACAACTCCCTGATGATGAAGAAATTGAAATTGCTCAAGATTTTCTATTCCTTAGCTCCATCATCAGCCAAAAGAAAGACTAAAACCAAGAAATTAGAAAGAGATTGAGACTGGGAAGGGCAGCCGTGAAGGAGCTAGAAAAGATTCTAAAGTGGAAGGATATGTTGCCGGTGACCAAGATCAAGAGAATTCATACTATAATATTCCCCATTACTATGTATGGGTGTGAAAGTTGGAAAGTGAAGAAAGCTGACAGGAAGAAAGTTGATTCCTTTGAAATGTGGTGTTGGAGAAGAGTGTTATGGATTAGGGCTGTCAATCCGGTTCGGTCCGAACTGAAAATCAACCGAATTCTCCTCGATTGGGTGATTTTCAGTTCGGACGGATCCGAACTCCAAAATGAGAGCAATCCGGGAGCCCGAACTCTTCATGTTCGGCGTGTGAATTGGGCGAATTCGGTGGTTCGGCGGAGACGCATGCGCAGGAGCTGATCCGGCCGCTTTCTCCCACGGCCAATGGTAGCCCAGCAGAATCTTCCCCTGGCCAATCAGAGCCTTGATTTGAAGTTTTGAACTGGCCAAGAGATAGTTTAAAGGGCCTGCCGTCCATCCCTCCCTTGCCCAGTGTTTTCCATTTTGGTGGCGAGATCCAGCAAGCAGAATTGTTGCAGTTGTGAGAGATCCACCTGAGTTCATCAGTTGGAACTGGTTTGAGGATGTTTTGTGGTGTTTGTGTTGTGCGGGTGGTTGCTTTGCTTGGGGTTCCACGGTCCGGCATAGTCTCCCCGCCCCAGGTTGGCTTGAGAAGGGCGAGCGGTCTCCGTGCAGAGGTGCGAGGAGGACCCTCTCGCCGCCAGGGCTCCCGCGTTCCCATCCCACCCCCCACCCCCCGGTGCTTGGGTGCCACTTGAGTTCATCCAGCGCTTTTGGCTTTTGGTTGTCTTGTGGTCTTTGAGTTGTGCGGGTGGTTGCTTTGCTTGGGGTTCCACGGTCCGACCTAGCCTCCCCCCCCCCCGGTTGGCTTGAGAAGGGCGAGCGCTCTCCGTGCGGAGGTGCGAGGAGGACCCTCTCGCCGCCGGGGCTCCCGCATTCCCATCCCACCCACCCCCGGTGCTTGGGTGCCACTTGAGTTCATCCAGCGCTTTTGGCTTTTGGTTGTCTTGTGGTCTTTGAGTTGTGCGGGTGGTTGCTTTGCTTGGGGTTCCACGGTCCGACCTAGCCTCCCCCCCCCCGGTTGGCTTGAGAAGGGCGAGTGCTCTCCGTGCGGAGGTGCGAGGAGGACCCTCTCGCCGCCGGGGCTCCCGCATTCCCATCCCACCCACCCCCGGTGCTTGGGTGCCACTTGAGTTCATCCAGCGCTTTTGGCTTTTGGTTGTCTTGTGGTCTTTGAGTTGTGCGGGTGGTTGCTTTGCTTGGGGTTCCACGGTCCGAACTAGCCTCCCCCCCAGGTTGGCTTGAGAAGGGCGAGCGCTCTCCGTGCGGAGGTGCGAGGAGGACCCTCTCGCCGCCGGGGCTCCCGCATTCCCATCCCACCCACCCCCGGTGCTTGGGTGCCACTTGAGTTCATCCAGCGCTTTTGGCTTCTGGTTGTCTTGTGGTCTTTGAGTTGTGCGGGTGGCTGCTTTGCTTGGGGTTCCACGGTCCGGCCTAGCCTCCCCCCCCCCAGGTTGGCTTGAGAAGGGCGAGCGCTCTTCGTGCGGAGGTGCGAGGAGGACCCTCTCACCGCCGGGGCTCCCGCGTTCCCATCCCACCCCCCACCCCCCGGTGCTTGGGTGCCACTTGAGTTCATCCAGCGCTTTTGGCTTTTGGTTGTCTTGTGGTCTTTGAGTTGTGCGGGTGGTTGCTTTGCTTGGGGTTCCACGGTCCGACCTAGCCTCCCCCCCCCCAGGTTGGCTAGAGAAGGGCGAGCGCTCTCCGTGCGGAGGTGCGAGGAGGACCCTCTCGCTGCCGGGGCTCCCGCGTTCCCATCCCACCCCCCACCCCCCGGTGCTTGGGTGCCACTTGAGTTCATCCAGCGCTTTTGGCTTTTGGTTGTCTTGTGGTCTTTGAGTTGTGCGGGTGGTTGCTTTGCTTGGGGTTCCATGGTCCGGCCTAGCCTCCCCCCCCCCAGGTTGGCTTGAGAAGGGCGAGCGCTCTCCGTGCGGAGGTGCGAGGAGGACACTCTCGCTGTCGGGGCTCCCGCGTTCCCATCCCACCCCCCACCCCCCAGTGCTTGGGTGCCACTTGAGTTCATCCAGCGCTTTTGGCTTTTGGTTGTCTTGTGGTCTTTGAGTTGTGCGGGTGGTTGCTTTGCTTGGGGTTCCACGGTCCGACCTAGCCTCCCCCCCCAGGTTGGCTTGAGAAGGGCGAGCAGTCTCCGTGCGGAGGTGCGAGGAGGACCCTCTCGCTGCCGGGGCTCCCGCGTTCCCATCCCACCCCCCACCCCCCGGTGCTTGGGTGCCACTTGAGTTCATCCAGTGCTTTTGGCTTTTGGTTGTCTTGTGGTCTTTGAGTTGTGCGGGTGGTTGCTTTGCTTGGGGTTCCACGGTCCGACCTAGCCTCCCCCCCCCAGGTTGGCTTGAGAAGGGCGAGCGCTCTCCGTGCGGAGGTGCGAGGAGGACCCTCTCGCCGCCGGGGCTCCCGCGTTCCCATCCCACCCCCCACCCCCCGGTGCTTGGGTGCCACTTGAGTTCATCCAGCGCTTTTGGCTTTTGGTTGTCTTGTGGTCTTTGAATTGTGCGGGTGGTTGCTTTGCTTGGGGTTCCACGGTCCGACCTAGCCTCCCCCCCCAGGTTGGCTTGAGAAGGGCGAGCGCTCTCCGTGCGGAGGTGCGAGGAGGACCCTCTCGCCGCCGGGGCTCCCGCGTTCCCATCCCACCCCCCCACCCCCCGGTGCTTGGGTGCCACTTGAGTTCATCCAGCGCTTTTGGCTTTTGGTTGTCTTGTGGTCTTTGAGTTGTGCGGGTGGTTGCTTTGCTTGGGGTTCCACGGTCCGACCTAGCCTCCCCCCCCCAGGTTGGCTTGAGAAGGGCGAGCGCTCTCCGTGCGGAGGTGCGAAGAGGACCCTCTCGCCGCCGGGGCTCCCGCGTTCCCATCCCACCCCCCACCCCCCACCCCCCGGTGCTTGGGTGCCACTTGAGTTCATCCAGCGCTTTTGGCTTTTGGTTGTCTTGTGGTCTTTGAGTTGTGCGGGTGGTTGCTTTGCTTGGGGTTCCACGGTCCGGCCTAGCCTCCCCCCCCCCAGGTTGGCTTGAGAAGGGCGAGCGGTCTCCGTGCGGAGGTGCGAGGAGGACCCTCTCGCTGCCGGGGCTCCCGCGTTCCCATCCCACCCCCCACCCCCCGGTGCTTGGGTGCCACTTGAGTTCATCCAGCGCTTTTGGCTTTTGGTTGTCTTGTGGTCTTTGAGTTGTGTGGGTGGTTGCTTTGCTTGGGGTTCCATGGTCCGGCCTAGCCTCCCCCCCCCCAGGTTGGCTTGAGAAGGGCGAGCGCTCTCCGTGCGGAGGTGCGAGGACCCTCTCTCCGCCAAGGCTCCCGCGTTCCCATCCCACCCCCCACCCCCCGGTGCTTGGGTCGGGTGCCACCTGAGCTGACCCAGCAAACCTGCCTCTGGGTTGTCTTGGGGTGTTTGGGTTGCGCGGGTGGTCGCTTGGCTGGTTCCCCCCCCCCCGGGTTGGCTTGAGAAGGGCGAGGAGGGATCTCCGTGCGGAGGTGCGAGGACCCTCTCTCTGCCGAGGCTCGCGCGACCCCATCCCACCCCCTCCACCGTGCTTGGGTGCCACCTGAGCTGACCCAGCAAACCGGCCTCTGGGTTTTGCCAAGGGGAAAGATGAGTGCCAGGCGTCCAGGAAACAGAGGCCCTGGGGGGAAAGCACTGCAGAAGACCAGAGGGGTGGAGGGGAGGGGGAGGGGGAGGGCCTCGGCTCACCCCCGCCCTGTGCGGAGATCAGCTTCGGTGGCACCCTCCAGGGTGCAGCGGCGGATCGACTTTTCAGAGGGTGCCTCCGCAGCTGCCACTCCTGCACAGGTGAAGACAGGTGATGCTCGCACTGGAACAGGGACTGCTGCTGCTGTCCAGACCGTACCTCCTCCTGCTCCTCCTATTGCTGACGTGGAGGAGCCTGTCACGCAGCAGCGGGAGGAGGAGGAGGGGGTGCTGTCTGGGGAGGAATTGGGGATTGAATGCTTTGATACCGATGCATTGAGGTATCTCACCCCCACTTCAAGAAGAGTGGTGGAGGAGTTTGCACGGTCGATGGACAGCCCGCCGACTTTGCCTGCTTCTCCAACTCCCAGCAGCAGTTTGGGAACTAGGGAATGTGAGGAGAGGGTGGAGGAGTCGCAAGAGGAAGAGTTTGTGTTGGTGCTGGAGCCATCTCAAACCCTTCCCCCGCCGTCCCCTCCCCGCAAGGTCCCTAGACAGCAAGAGTCTGCCCCGAGCACCTCCAGGCAGGTTGCTCCTGCGGCAACCTCCGTGGACAAGCCGCATGGGAGCCACTTCACATCCTCGGCCTGGAAGCATTTCGAGGTGGCAGAGGATGATCCCCGCATTGCCGAGTGCCAGCTCTGCAGGGCGCGGGTGAGTCGAGGGAAAGATCTCAAGCATCTCTCGACCACCGCACTCCGGAACCATCTCCAGAAGCACCACAATGCGGTGGTGCTCCAGGATGAGAGACAGGCTGGTACTTCGCTGGCAAGGGTGCCCGCGGCCAGTGCACCGCCATTGTCTGGTGCTCTCCCCGTCGCGCCCCGTGCTGCGACTCCCGTAGAAAAGAGCCGCCAAACCACTCTTTCAGAGATGTTTGGTGTGGGGGATGGCGTCTGTAGGATGCCGAGAGGTGGGGTCAGAGCAGCCACTAAAAAGGCCATTCGTCTGCTCGGCGAAATGATTGCCGTGGACGATATGCCCTATCGTGTTGTAGAGAAGGTTGGCTTCCAGAGACTGATCTAATTCTTTGCGCCCTGGTACAAGTTACCTTCTCGCAACACGATGGCTACATCCATTGTGCCATCGTTGTACAAGGGCGCAAAGGCGCATGTGAGGGCGCAGCTGTCGCGCGCTGCCGGCGGCACTGTGCACTTCACATCCGACATTTGAACAAGTCTGAATGCGGAATCTTTCATCTCCCTCACCGCACATTGGTGGCAACCACAGGACCTCGTGGGTGGGGGTGGGGTGGGCAGCGTTAGGCAGGGAGACTGTCGCCGGGCCGGCTATTGCAAGGCCATGCTACATGCGGAGGAGTTCGTGGAGGCGCACACGGCGGCCAACATAGTCGCCGTCCTGAAGCCACACATACAGAATTGGTTAGGCAGGGAAGTCACCATGGGATTCATGGTGACGGATGGCGGCGCCAACATCAGGGCGGCAGCAGGGCAATTGGGCGTTGAATCACGGATCTACTGTGCGGCCCACCTTCTCCACCTCGTGGTGAAAGATGCCCTGGGCCTCGGATCCCAACCGGAATCCAAAATGGATGAGAAGACTCGCAACTTCCGGAAGCTCATGGTTAAATACCGGCAGCTTGCGAGTCACTTCTCGCGCAGTCCGAAGGACAACTACGCACTGCGTGAGATGCAGGTCCGAGAAGGCGTGCCCGAGCACCGTGTGAAGGGTGACGTCGACACGCGGTGGAACTCCACTTACGCCATGCTCGAGCGTTTGGTGGAGCAGAAGAGGGCCCTCAGAGCACTGTTTCTGGAATCAGATTCCGTGGGGTCTGATCGGCAGCTCAACCAACGTGAGTGGCAGATTATTGCTCAGACTGTGGAAGTGCTTGAGCCCTTCAAGCATTGCACAGAGATGCTCTCGTCTGACACGGCGACGCTGGCTCTGTTCACCCCCATGGCCCACAGGCTCCGTGCTAGGATGAGCGCCTTTCTGAAGCAGTACCAGGAACATGGAGATGATCAGACAGCCTTGCCTGGCCTAGTGACGAGGCTTCTGGATGGTGTGTCCAACCGTCTGATGCCTGTCGCTCAGGAGCCGGACTACATGTTGGCGAGCATGCGCATCAAGGGCAGCATTGCCGAGCGTTCCAGTGAGCTTCTGCGCTGGAGAGACGAGCTGTCCGAGCGTGTGGAGCGATTGCGGGCCCAACGGGGGATTGGCACTGAGGAGGTGGAGAGGGGGGAAGACTCCCTTGTCGCCCATCCCCCACCTTCAGCATCTCGTGCCGTCCCCCTGCAGGCCACCACCTCGATGGCGATGGAGATGGACGTCATCGGGTGGGCAGTTGGCCCCTCCGAGGCGTTGTCTAGGAGCAGGAGACAGGACACGGGAGAAGCAATGGTGAGGGAGTACCTTTCAGAGCCCTACGAGTCGCAGATGACGTGTCCGCTGAGCTACTGGGCCGCGAAACAGTCAGTCTGGCCGGACCTCGCTGTCGTGGCCCAGAGGCTCCTCTCCTGCCCTCCAACGAGCGTCCAGAGTGAGCGCCTATTTTCACATTTGGGTGAAGTTCTTCGCCCACAACGCGCAAGCCTGGCACCCTGGCACGCTGAGCAGTTGGCATTGCTAAAGGTCAACCTGCCCTTGTTTGGCTTCCCCGACCTGGACACTGAGGAAGGATGAGGTTAGCACAAGCGTGTTGTCACCGCATGTCCTCGTGGACTGTGTCGGTGGGATTTTGGTGAGGCGCTCTTTACCGATTTAAAAAAAAGAAAGAAAGAGCATCCGTTCCCCTCTCCAGACTAATTTGACCACTGACTACCCAAAACGAGGTCTAAATCTGTAGTCATGACTTAAACTCAGTATGCTCTCTCACCTGTCTAATCACCTTCTCTGTATGTTTTTTTGCATCCCTGATGAGCTCTGGTGTTTCTTTCTGCTGGGTGCCATCCTGGAGGCTTCTACTCCACCCAAGCTTCAGGCACAGAAAGGTGAGACTTTATCTGGTTCATGGCCTCCCCCGCCTGTTTTCTCCACAAACATTCATGTGTCAGGTCAGGAATTCTCTCCACACTTTAGAACAACACGGAGCAGAAGGGGGACCCCTTCACGCGCAATGCTCATGACTTGCCATTTTAATTTTCGGGAGTGGGCTGTGTGTGGAAGAACGTCTGTGTAAGAATTAGGCCTGCAGCCACTTCTGGTCTGCTCCCCACCACTGTTCCTGATTCAAGTCCAGAAGCTTGCATCACGCATCGTTCCCCATTCTGATTTTGCAGGAGGAGAAAAACCTTTCAGTACTGAAGGACTAATTTCTGCAGAGTTGGGGCTGTTTGGCAGTCAGTTTCCCTTCCTCATGTGCCCTTTTTTTTTCCCTTCACAGGTCAGATTGTCCTTTCTGGCATGAGCCATCCAGGAAGCCTCCACCGTCACTGAGCGCCATCTAATTGAAGTGTGGGCCTGATCTTTTGCGTGAGCTTCCACGCCTCTCATGACCCATTGGTTCCAAAGGAACACGTTTCCGGGTTCCCCCCAGCTCCAAAGGCCCCACAGCATGGTGTGGGCCGTACCCATCAATGTTCATCATGCTTCTGTGGGTGGGGGGGTGGGTCCCTTAACACGAAGGCCAGTGATGACACCTTGGGCATGCACACTGAAAAGCTCCTCCGTCTGCACGCTGCTTGTTGATGTGTTGCACCGGAGAGGGCTGCCCTGGACACAGGCGCAGTAAAACCCCTCTCCCCCAATAGCTCTGAGGCCTTCCCTTAATGGTGTAAACGTGGGTGTTTGTTGGGCCCCCTGGTCTGATCCACATCTCATGGTGGACTAGTCAATGTTAGCTCTCAATCATGGAAACCCCACATTGGATTACTGTTACAAATAAAACGCTTCGTACAGCTGCCCGAGCAAAGAGGCTAAACTTTGAGGCTTCTCAATTTTTTTTTAAAAAAAGGAAACATTGGGGAAATGTCTGTAACCTAATCTGTCTTAATCAGTAAACTTGTGTAATGCAAAAGATTAACTTTTCCTTTATTAAAACTAAAAAATTTAAAAAACCTCAAGAAAACAGCAGTGTAAACCAAACAAGTAGAAAGATAAAAACAATTTTTAACTTTGTGTTCTCCTCAGGTTCCCCGTGGTTCTGGTTAGCGCCGCTCCTCCTCCAGGTGCAACACGCGTTGCTCTAGGTTTTCCACTGCAGAGGGGGGGGGGAGAGACAGTAGTGTTGACATGTCAGGTCACAACTTTACTATGTTGAAAGGGGGGGAAGCAATGCCAGTCTCAATCACTCTGTGGGCAACCCGTTGGCTGACCTGAGCCGCCACCCAAATCCCAGCACTCCTCAGGTCATAGCTCGCCATGTAGCTTAAAATTTTCTTAGAAATAGAAACCTTTGAAAGCGTACAGGAACAACTGTTGAGCTATGCTTCTGTTGCGGGTCACGTGCGGGTGAGGGGGGGGATTTGAGATTTGGAGAAGAGAACACAGATAGTGTTAGCCTGGCCTCTTCTAAGTGGGTTAAGCAATGTGGGCTTCAATTGTGGTCCCTCGTAATCCAGAAAGATAGGTCAAATCACTGAAAGGACTCACCGGAGGCACGCAGTTCTCTCACCACCTCCCATATTTCGCAATCTGTCCCATGGCCAGGGTCTCTGTAAGAGGAAAAACTTGTTCAGTGAGATTATTCACAGGGGGCGGCCGCGTTAGTGTTCTGGTGGCAGTCAAAGAGGGCAATAGTCCAGTGGCACCTTTAAGCCTTACACAAATAAGTGATGGGAGGGCATGAGCTTGGGTGTGCCACGGCTCACCGTCTTATCAGAAGAAGTGAGCAGTGGCTCACGAGAGATCATTCCCTCCCATCCCTTTTTTTTGTAATGCTCCAAGGTGCTACTGTACTCTTGGCCTTGTAAATGGAGCAATACTTTCAATTGACGTAAAGACCAGATTATGACATTGCGACATGTAGAAGCGGCCATTCATGGGGGAAGCATGCTGTGCGGGCAGACGCTCATAGGCTCACTGTGTCTCCGCTAACTGCAGGGCAGGACACAGTCCGGGACACACACTGTGTATTTAAAGCCGCGGGAGGGTCGGAGGGATATGGAAAGGGGCACAGAAAGTGGGCCTTTGAGGAATGTGAAATGATGGCAAACGTGGGGATGGCAACACCTCCTATTACGGTTCTACCCAGCGTAAACTCCATACTCACCGCTCGTGGAGGCACTGATGAATGCCCTGGTGCCCCGCCATGGCCATTCGGTTTTCCGCCTCTGGGGGGAGAGGGAGAGAGAGATTGGTTACAATAACGCAAGGCCACCCAGAAATTGCACTATGTGCCACTCTTAGACTTCCGCTCTGGAAGTGTGACTAAGCATTGTGCTGCTGCCCGCCTTGACGAGTTGTAACGGTGGCTTGCAACCCCTGTTAATTTATCCAATTACAGACTTTGCCTCAAACTGTTTAGTGATGTGGTATTCTCATTGGAAAATTCAGCAGGTTGGTCAGTCTTACCCTGCTGAATCCTTTTATCTTGATTCAAACACTGTGGGAGCAGTTGTCAGGGGAGGGAAATTAATTGGCCGTCCCAATTGAGACCCCACCCACCCCTCCAAATACCAAACTTTCCATTAAGGGTATGATTTCTGCATCCCGGTTCAGGAGATCAACACTCTGCGATGACGGGCAAATGCTGATGACATGAGAAGGGGCATTAAATGCGAGAGATCCCAAGTTGAGGGAAACATTGCACCCGCCTTGTGCACTAAAATTGGCCAGGAATGTGATGCCGCCTGAATAAAAATTAATAACTCTTTTCTATGCTTCCCCGTGGTGTCCTCATACCTGGCACCTGATACAAAGCACTGCTTTGACACATTCACCTTCTTTTGTTCATACCATGCACTCACTTGGAGAGTGCAATAATTTCAGAAGGGAGAAACCAAATCTTTCTAGGTTATCATGAAGACCAGAGCTCATCTGACACAATAATCAACGATTCGACATGCATGCAGCACAAAAAAACCAGTAAGTGGTGACTTTCAGAAAATTATTCCACAAGGCTTGGATGAAGCTTGGAGGAGAAGCTTTGACCCTCTCTGTCCATGATGCGGGGGCAAAAATAAAACCAGTTAATTCCTTGCATCATTGGCCAGCTACCACGACGGGAAGAATATGAAATTTTCTTCCTTTCAAGGCGCTGCTTGAGTGCCTGTGAAGCTGATGTTTAGGAATGAAAGGAGGTAGGAACATAATAGATTCTCCTGTGCAGAGTTGAGGTTGGGATGAGAAGGTGACACAGGGATGGCAAGTGTGCAGGAGGTGTGAGGGCGCAGGGTCTGGTTTGAAGAGTGCTTTGGTTATCCATCTTCAAGGCGGTAGCTGGAGATATCACATTGGATCTCCAGCACACTTTGAAAACAGCAACTGGTAAAGGTCTTCGCAATGGCACATTAACCCTATGAATGCCCATCCACCCCAAACCCCACCCTCCTCATGCTACACCCCTAATTCTCCAGGGAAACCCTCATCTGCACATGGCAACCCTAACCGTGGTTTTGCAAAGGTGACTGAGGTTCACCAGAATGCAGAGAAGGGGAAGTTAGAGTTGGGAATTCCCCAAAAGAAAGTGCCCTGAAAGGGAGAATGAAGGAGGGCGAGGTCATTCAATTGCATTCCATAAGCACCTTGAACTCGAAGACCAACCAGATTTGCAGAGTGTCATGTCTTGAGATCCCCTTGGTCTGAGGGTGGGAGCTTGGACTCTTGAAAGCTTACACCCCGGAATATGTCAAAGGGCTTTCAAATGCAAATCCAAAACTGAGAAGGGAGAGTGACTCAACCTGGAACTACAAGGTTACCTGAAGTTGGAATTAAAGCCTGAGGCAGGACCAGATGTTCCCATTTAACTGTGAAAATGTACGTTGATGTTCCCTAATGTGTCATTAGGCCAACCAAACAAGCCCATCACTTCAAAACAAAAGATCTAGGTAAAGCGAGTGACTCACCCATACGAACGTCCATCTCCGCGTGGGCCGCATCGCGAACCTCCAACAGCCGGTCGTAGTGGGGTGGTATTTCCCCCCCCCACCATCTCGTATCTCAGGAGGGAGATGTAGAGGAGGTTGAACTTCCTGTAACAGGCGGCCGCGCTCCTCCGCGCGTATCCCGCGCGAGAGAGAAGTCGCGCCACCCTGGTAAAAAAGGGGCGTTGGGGGAGGTCGCTGATGGTCACGTCAAAGGCCAGCCCACGTCGGACAATGATCCTCAGCATCTCCTCCACCTCAACGCCCCTCCAACAGCCGGTCGTAGTGGGGTGGTATTTCCCCCCCCCACCATCTCGTATCTCAGGAGGGAGATGTAGAGGAGGTTGAACTTCCTGTAACAGGCGGCCGCGCTCCTCCGCGCGTATCCCGCGCGAGAGAGAAGTCGCGCCACCCTGGTAAAAAAGGGGCGTTGGGGGAGGTCGCTGATGGTCACGTCAAAGGCCAGCCCACGTCGGACAATGATCCTCAGCATCTCCTCCACCTCAACGCCCCTCCACTGCAGGGCGCGTCTTGCTCTCCCCGCCATGTTCTTGCACGAGGACCAGTGCTGGGGCGGAGCTACGCGCGGCGTGTTGGGGTGGGGATGGGGAATGACGGGAGTTGCCGGGAGGGAGATTTGAAAGCCTAAAGCACACTGAGAAAACACTTCCTCAGAGGGGGAGAGGGAGAGGGAGGTGGGGGAGCAAAGCTTTCCGTTCTCCCCTTCTTCCTTAACCAAAACAGTTTCTCAGAGATTGGGGCGCTGGGGTTAGTGACTGACAGCTGGCCTGGCTGAGCTTCCGTTTCACCCCGCCACAAGGACAATTGTTATTCTGCTACTGCAACTCCTTGGGGAGGTGTAGGGTACTTCTGCCTCGCCAGTCGCCACAGACAAAACTGTCACGAACACCGGTCTGGACCAGAGGGTTTGGCACATGTCAATTTCACGGCCGGGAGCGCTCGATCTCTGATCGCGGCCGGCGATTTGACAGCTGTCAAACAAGGTTGCTTTCACCTAAGCGAATGCTACCTGGTTTTCTGATTTAAAAGGAAGGTTGGGCTTTGAGTCGGACGTCCGTCTTTTGCGGGGGGGGGGAATCACCTTACAATGATGTTTCCGAAGCCCCCACCACCACCACTTGGGGCGGGCAGCTTCTTCACTCAGTTAGGCTGTCCGTAACATGGACAGCGAGCTGGAGCGCAGCGCTTGCAGCCTGTGCGTGATCCATCTTCTCCATCAAATGGCTTAGGCAACCACGGACCTCATTCTCAAAGGCAGGGGAAGTCGCGTGTAATGGTCGTGAATCCAGCGTTACTTTCGCCCCCGACCCCCTCCAACCTTTGCAACCGGGGCTTGCCAAAAGCCGCCGGGCGGCGGCCAAAAAACAAAGTGGAAGATATAGACGGGAGAAAACACACACAGAGAAAAAAGGAAGGGGGGCCAATGTATTTCCCTTCAAGTTCAACCACTTTTAGTCGTGCGATGCTTATCTTTCTCGCCTCACCCCGGGATGCAGTATGTGAATTGCGTGTGTGGGCTCTCTGAGTCCAATGTGTTACATTGCATCATTTGTTCTAACTTGAAAATGCAGTCATGGACCGTCAATTCTATGCTTTGCGATGGGCAATGGGGGAGGGGTTTCCCGGTTCCATATCTCACCTCCCTGGAAGCCCATCGTTACCAAAATTGGCGTTCCTTTCATTTAGGGTCAAAATAAGCCATGATGAAAGTTTTGGACGTCCCGCTCAAAATATGCCCCTCCCCCCGCAGCCGCCGACCGAGACTCTTTGTTTGGACTGTAACTGGCAATATTCGGCCGAATTTTTCTCCGAACTTTGAATTACGGCCGAATTGAACGGATCCGAAGTGGGGGAGTTCGGACTTCGGCACGTACCGAACCCACAAGGGCCAAATTCGGCCGAATCCGAACTGTACCGAATTTTTTTTTTTTGACAGCCCTATTATGGATACCGTGGACCACCAAAAAGACAAGCAAGTGGTTTCTAGATTAAATAAAGCCTGAACTCTTCTCCCTAGAAGCTAAAATGACTAAACTGAGGCTATCGTACTTTGGTCACATTATGAGAAGACAAGCTTCACAAGAAAAGATAATAATGCTGGGAAAAGTTGAGGGCAGCAGGAAAATAGAAAGACTGAACATGAGCTGGATTGACTCAATAAATGGATTGACTCAGACTGCAAAACCTGACTTCAGTTTGCAAGGTTTGCAAGGCTGTTAACAATAGGGAGTTTTGGAGGTCATTAATTCATAGGGTCACTATAAGTCAGAAGTTACTTGATGGTATTTGAATCACAGAGAGCCACATACTCTACGGCATTACACCCCATTGAAGTCTCTCCCTTCTCCAAACCCTGTCCTTCCCATCCCTCCATCTCCAAATCTCCAGGGATTTCTCAGCACAGAGTTGGCAACCCTACCAGTAACACTTACTTCTGAGTTAACAGGCATCTAACCTCCAACTTCCTCTACTTCAGTCTTTCTGCATGCAATTCTAATAGTGTCAAAGAGGACATTCAGAAACCCTTTTCACAATCTTGTCAGTAGTAAAAAAATTAAAAGTTTAAAAAATATTTTGTAGCTTAAGCTTGCATGTATGTTATGATTTTGAAATTGTGCAGAAGAGATAATGTGGTATCGGCTTCAGAATTCATCTTTCTAAAAATCTCAACTTTTCTTCTTTTTCACTAAAGAAAAAGCAGAATATCATTGTTTATCTCTCTACAGGAGAAAAATATTTCTCTTTCCATTCTCACACAGACGTTTGGCACCAACTAAAAATGGATAAACACGTGCACCAAAATAACTACTGCCTATAGTACAGCCAAGCAGCTAGATTTCTTTGTTGGGTGACATTCTTTTCTTTCTTACACTGAAGGAGGAGAGCTTTAATTAAATCACTTGATAAATACAGGTTATGTTTCTCATAGTGCAATCCTAAAGATCTACATCCACTAAAGTCAATGGGTGTAGAAAGGTTTAACTCTGTTTAGGATTGCACTGTTAAGTATTGGACAGCTTACGTCAATTCAGTTTTGTTGTAACCCAGCCTTTTGTGTTGCATATCTGTTTTTAAACTCCCCATCCCTTCTCCGTTGCATGTTGGTTAAAGTTTTTGTTGCCTAGGTCTGTTGGATATTTTTATGTTTTAAAAAATCGGGAGGAATACAATCTATACATTGTTCAGTGAAGAGTCATCGGAAGCCTGTTTTGCAATTATTTTCTTTCTTGTTCCTTACACTGATACTGAATTTCACATATCATAATTACACATGGGTGACTCCTCCTTTTCAGTTTTCTTATCAAAGGACTACGCAGTTTACATTTGTTAATGTGTTGTTTACAAGACACTGCTGTTTCTGCTAGCTGTTAGGCAAATACTGAGTGGGCATGGAAGGCAACAGTGGTCAATTTTCTCAGCAGGGCACATAACAAACCTGTCAAAGCAGGTTTGAAATAAGATTTCGTCTCTGGGGAAAGTCAATCCAGATTCACCAGACTATTTATCACTCAAAACATCTCTGGATTGCTCAGAGTTCTTTTTGCATTACCTTTAATAATATGGGAGCTACTCCAATGTATGTTCTGACTGTGCAGCTCCGCCACATCAAAATCCTATGGAAGAGTCGGCATTGCAGCTATTTTCCACACCTGCATTACTGAAGCAAGGCTCGAGGGGGAAGGAGCCCCATCATGGGCTCCTCTCGTTTGACCACAGAATTCCAGCATTCTGGAGTGACACGTGAAGGATCTGTGCTGAAATGTACACAGTGATTGCAAATAAAAGCATGCCAGGAATTTTTGGGAAATGGGCTGAAAATAAACAGGAAAAATCACAATGCCTTCACACAGATCTGGGATAGAGGTGCATTTGGAATACTGTGTAAACTTCAAATTTGCCTTCTCAGAAATCTTATCGCAGTATCAGAAAAGGAGCAGAAACGGGCCAACCGGCCTAATATGCACACCCTACTTCTCCAAGCAATGAGCAGTTCCAGGGGAATGCTTACTTGGGTTGGTTCCCTCTGCAGGAAAGAGGACAGGAGGTTTGTGGTGTTTTTGTAGTATTGGCCTTATTTAGAAATACATAGGTAGGACACTGGTGGAGGCCCCTCATACTTTTAATCCAGCCCTGTCTGCAACACTAACTCATCAGTGGAGTGAAGGATATAAATCTGTTCAAGATTACATTGACAGTTCCCTAAACCAAGTCATAAATGGTAGAAATGTTAAATTGTAGGAGCAAACATATCATTAGCAACAGACTGAGATTAACATGTTTCTCCAGCTCAAGAAATGCTGTCACAGAAGATCTGAGGCCCAGGTAGGGCAATATATTTAGATCCTTTACTCCTGTTAGCCTTAATTCAATTTCTTAATCTGACGTTGTCTGCAAAACCAACTCATCAGTGGAAGAGTGAACTGTAATATAGTAACCTGTATCCCAATAAAATCCTCAGGTCATTTTGATCCCTTGGTCATATACTCCTTGCTGAATTAGTTAGGCCCGTTGGGTACCTTAAAGGGATTTACAGCCCGTTCCTGAGGCCACAGGTGGGCTGTGGCGGCCGGCCGAGGCGCAGCAACGGCGCAGCCGGGAGGCCTCCTAAGGGGCTTCGTGGTGGCGAGCACCACCAAGAAAAAGGCAAAAGTGTAAAAAGAGGCAAGAGGCCAAGGAGCGGCGCGGCAGCGCAGGAAGGCCACGGCGCAGCCTGAGGCCAGCCAGGGCCGTCCGAGTTTGCAGGGCAACTTCCAGGGGAGGGATTTCACTATGGGGAGGGGGACCACGTAATGGGGATGGGAGGGGCAGGCCACAAGAGGGGAGGGGCCGCCTCATGGGCAGGAGTGCAGGGGGAAGGGCGGGGGCCGCAAGGGAGGCAGGCAGAGCAAGGAGGGAGCAGGATGACGGGACAGCTCCCGGAGGGTCCGGCAAAATGGGCAAAGGTCGCATCCGATGGCTGAGAGACTACTGGCGAGTAGTTGCCAGTGGTACCTTCGTGGGTCCCCACAACCCTCCAAGTTGCACCCAAGCAGTACTCTTTCTCTTGGCAAAAGCTCCAGGGTGGCCCAGGGGCTGCCAGTGACACCCCCCCCGACCAACAGAAAGCCTGGGGAGGCAACTCTTAGCCGCAAGATCCAGGGGAGAGGCCCCGTCTGCGGCAGCGGGAGACCAGGGGCGGGGGGTGGTCAACAGGAAGGGGCCTATCCTTTCCCGATGGGCAGCTGGGTGCTCTATCTTTACACCACAGAAAAGGTTGTCTCCCTGAAGGGGGGGAGGGGAAAGGAGAGTAGGAGGGAGGAATCACAGCTATCCGCCATCCTACAGGGCTAACCACAAGAGCAGACGGAATTCCGCTGGACTAGCTGAATCCTTCCAGCCACCGGGGCGAGTCACAGGAATGGCTCATCTTCACAGATGGCCATTCCTGTGGCCGTGAAGGCCCTGGGGATCCCCGCAGCAAATGCGTGGGACAGCCTGGCTCAGAAGGCTGCCAGATCACATGAGGTTGGGATGAGCAGCGGCGGTGCCACCTGTGTGGGAACAGCACACCAACATGCCATGGAGGACCAAGTCCCAGGGGAATTGGGGGTCCTCGGCACAGGGGGGCAGCCAGGGGTGCTCTCAGCGTAGGCGGCGGTAGCACCGGGAGGCAAAGTCTGCCCACGAGTGAGCAGAAAAGGATGGCGGGGACTCCATGCAAATGTCCGTGATGTCTGGGAGCTGCTAGTGCAGCGACGCCAGCCCACGCCCTCTCTGCCTCCATTTTGCCTCCGCTGCCACCGTGGGAGCTGGCCAGCCGCTGAATCTCAGCCTCCCAAGAGAATAGCCACCAAGCGCTGGCCGACGTGCAGATGGGACAAGAAGGGACCCTTACATGGGTGACAACATCCCGTAGTCTGGGAGTGCCATGTGTGGCCTGGGTGTCCCTACCCGGCCCTCTGCCTCTGCCTCCAAGGCATGAGTCAGGAGGCGCCGCCTTTGGCCAGGCCATCTTGTGTGGGAGCCACCTGGCCTGGGGAGCTTAAGAACAAACAGGAGGGGGAGGGTGAAGACAGAGGAGGACCAAGAGCACCCAGCCATGGTGCTGGGAGGGCTTGTCAAGTGCTGATGGCCACAGCCCCTTCATTCTGTCCTCTCAGACAACGGCAGGCAGGGCCGTCAGAAGGGTGGGGGTGGGGGATGCCAGGGGGTGGCGAGCCATGGGATGGAGAGGGGGGAAGTGGCAATGGACCGGGAGAGGGTGGCTGCGAGCTCTGTCTTTGAACCCCCGGGAAAGGAATTTCAAATATGAGGCATTTTACGACTTCCATCTCATATTCATTTCCGGAAAAGGAATCCTAAATCAGTTCTCACAATGTTGATAAAATTAAGAAACAATGAACACTTTTAAAGACTCAATCAAACAATAACCAAAAAGATTTACTAGAGAAGAGAACATACAATAAGTTAATGTCTATGTCCAATAAACCCATGGGGTAATGGGAATGGGGTGATATTTCCACGGACTGTCATTTTATGGGGAGTATTCCCTTCTCATATAAATATTCCTTGATATGTGATACGATCATGCATCGAGAGAGAAACCCCCCTCCACAACCATTCCCTAACCCAACTACAAATTGGCCAATGAACATCAATGCCACTCTTTGGCACCAATTTCCAGGGGAGCAAATTTTTCAGATATCTGGAACAGATTGGAACTGTAGAGCAGGAATCACATCCCTTATGCTAAGCTACCTTCTATCAGGTTCTTTATCTTTTAAATCTTCTTTGCACCTGGTTTACTTTTAAAACAGGGCTAGGGGCTAGGGATGGTAAGAGGAATCTTCGACATTAAAAGTTGGGAGTGGAATGGAAGGGAGATAATTGGCAAGTATAAACATTCCTATATAAGAGCCAGGAGCAGGTATTTTCATGTATGGTTTGATGCTGTGAGCTGAGAAAGGGGTCACGTTGTAGATGCTGGCACTCAGATTTAAGAGCTATCCGCCATCCTATTGCAATGGATGGTTGCAATGGTCTTTCTTTCAGAGGAATACAATTAACAGGATGCATTATAATTAAATGTTGTGCATAGAAAATATTTCTGTAAGGGATTAGCACAAATTAATTTGTTCATGACTTCAGCTGATGCAGCAGTTGATGGCTAAGAAATATTAGCAACTTATTAATTTTATTATAGTGTTCAGCACTGCTGTCTTGCAACCCAGTAGCATAGTCCCCTGCACTCACCTGGGGCTGTAGGGCTGGGAACGTGTGTTGGGGGGGGGGTGATCCTGCCGGCTCCAAGCAGGCAGCATGTGGCTAGGAGAGCAGGCAAGATCCTTGAGGCAGATGTCAAAGAACCACAGATGGAATAACAGATGGAATGATAAGCACTTTATGAAGGAGACATTGAACAGAAACACCATTTCTGGTTGCTTTACAACCTGTGAAAACCGCAGCAACAAATCAGATGCAGCAAATTTGGTGAATAAACCCCCAGTATTCTAGTCTGCTAGGAGCCCCGTGGCACAGAGTGTTAAGCTGCAGTACTGCAGTCAAAAGCTCTGCTCACGACCTGAATTCGATCCCGACAGAAGTCGGTTTCAGGTAGCCGGCTCAAGGTCGACTCAGCCTTCCATCCTTCCGAGGTCAGTAAAATGAGTACCCAGCTTGCTGGGGGTAAAGGGAAGATGACTGGGGAAGGCACTAGCAAACCTCCTAGTAAACAAAGTCTGCCTTGGAAACGTCGGGATGTGACGTCACCCCATGGGTCAGGAATGACCCGGTGCTTGCACAGGGGACCTTTACCTTTTTATTCTAGTCTGCTAAAGCTCCTTCAGTCATCTCTTTGCAGTGATGACACTACAAGTATAGCTGCCAATTAACAAGGGTTGATTATCATAATCCACATGCCGTTCTTCCTGTCTCTCACAAACCTTAGACTTTCTTGCCTTAGACTTATTCATTCCTAATTGCAGGTTGGTACAGTATGACTTACATACACCTAGCCTTCTTCTTTTGTATAATGTAGGCGTGAAACAACTTTATCTGGGCTGCTAGAACTTGTCTGGCAGTTTATAAAGGGCGTTTGCTTAGAGAGAGAGAGAGAGGAGAGAGTGAGAGAGAGAGAGAGAGAGTGCTTAGATCTTGTTCTGATCTTCTTAGCAAAGGACAATGAATATTTTCCATAGGTTGTTTATGTTATATATGTATTTGTGCACACCTGTCTTATTTGTGGAACTTTCTTTGCTTCTTTATTATGCACTCAAGAAAGCACCGGTGCCACCAGAAACCAAAGATCCAGTAAAGCTACGACTGTATCATGCGGTCTCACTGTTGGTTTTTCGTTTGGTAAGTGCAGAAGTTAACTTTCTGTTTCATTTGTATGTTTCTGCAGAGGAGCCTGGTTGCGGGGGGGGGGGGGAGTGTGGGTTGGTTGGCTGTTCTCATGAGAAAGTGCATGGATTTTAAATAGATTTCTAGCCATCACCATTACTGGGAGTAGGTCTCAGGACTTACTGTGAGTTCAGTAGGCCTTACTCTTAAATACCAATGCATGGGACTGCAACATTAAGTATATAACATTTAAAGAAATGTAAATACCAATCATGTATTTGAGAGAAAATCTCATTGAATCTGTGGGGTTCCCAAATAAAAATACATAGGATTAATCAGGAAGATGTACACTGAGTCTTAGCCAAATGACTTGGTGTGACAGAATTGCCTAAGTCAGAATCATGTAGCAAGCTGGGCTGAGCTAAATATGCCCAAATATTGCCCAAATATTGTTGGCGCACGCACACACACACACACACACACACACACCCCTAAGGTTTTGCAAGCTTCATCAAAAGACTGGTGAAAGTGTTTGCCCCATTAAGATTCAGGCTTACTGAATTGCTTTACTTACCTGCAGTGCAACTGTCATGTCGTTTATCCCATTGGCTGTATATTTTCATGACACAATCCCATTCAAAAAGTGATCACCAGTGTTCTGGAATTGAATTTAAAGAAATAAAATTGTACCAAAACAGTAGCTAGAAGGAAAAACAATGGCAGCAATAATTGGTGAACTAAAGAGGGCAAAAGAAAGTATTTTATCTCACTGAAAGCAATTTTTTTTGTCCCAACACTGACATATAAAGCACTCAGCACAGCCTTAGCAATATGAAGTTAGTAGTAAGAGTAGCATTGTGACATCTAAAGAGGGAGGAGGGTTCCAGTGTAAGGACAGTCATGATCAACTAAATTTTTAACATCTATTTTATGTGCCTGGATTTTCTTCCTGTTGTTCAGAAAGTGTACTTAAATGGTTTTCAAAACCTGATATTCAGAACTTGACATACTGATTTCAGATCTACTTATGCTTTGTTCTTTCACTATTAAACAGGGGAAGATTTTTGAGAAATTAGGGATCTGCAGCCAAATTACATTTGTTAGATTTGTGTTAAATTTGACACCTGCTGGGAAAAAATCAAATCTCTTCATTTGGGATACAAAGTTTGAACATGTGCCAGTTACGATTTACCAGCCGAACAGGCCTTCTACTCAGCCAAGGAAAGGACTGATCTACCTACATGGAGGATGTGGGATTCTTGGAAGCAAGAGTAAGATATTTTACATAACTTTAACGTTTTCTTTAAAGGGTGATATCAATCAGGTAATATCATGACATTATTTTGTTGGATCCAAAAAAGAAAAGAAGGAATTACCAAAATCTGGAATGCCCACAGCTATGGGCCAAAATGGCCACGCCGTACATATTTTGTCCAATCATATCACCAAACTTTTATCTACTGAAAAATTGAGATTACTAAAAACTGGAGACTATAATACCTGAATAACTTTCTCCAGCCCACTCAGATCTAGGAAAACTAGATAGCAGCTGCAATTGAAGTTTCCAGGGATATGGGTAAGAGGAGGGATTTGGATTTGAAAGGGTTTTCTTTGACATTTTAGACATTGCCTTAATTTATTGATAAGGCATCCAAATGAACACTAAAAAACCCCAAATCAAAATGGATTTATTCTATTGTGCCTAGTAAGTTGAAAAATACATATTTGTTTTGTGAAGTGGCTAGAGAAGGAAAGAGAGAAGACAGAGGAGGGAAACGTAACTGGCCATTGAGGGATGCCACAGAAAATTTATTTTGTGTCTTGGGCAGTTCAGAAGTGGGGCCATGGCTCAGTGGCAGCATATCTGCTTTGCATACAGAGGTTCCAGGTTCGATCTCTGATATCTCAGTTAACAAGAGCAGGTAGTATGTGATGTGAAAGACCCCTCCACCTGAGTCCATGGAGAGCCACCACCAGTTACAGTACCTAGATCCGGTGGTCTGACTGAGCAAAAGGCCATTTAAAAACATGAAACATACTACCGTCAGCTCAGCAGTGAGCTAAGTCCCCAGAAAATCACCTGGAAATAGATTAATGACTGCGGTGACAGGTATGATGCCAACAGGGCCAGCAGGGCTGGCCAAGTACGGAGCCTGGGTGGGCTCATCCCAAGTTTTGGTAGGCCACTTGCTGCTGGCAACTTCCTCAAGGGTTGTTTTTTAAATAAATGGATAAATAAAAATGTGTGTCTTTGTCTGATTACTTTTGTTTAAAGGTTTTGAAATAAATAACATGCCTTTTTTTTAAAAAAAGAGTTGGGCAAGAAAGTTTGGCAAGCACCTTCAGGCATCTATTGATGAAAAGAATTCATATACTCCAGCTACTCCAGCTACTATATACTCCAGTAGGTTATAATTAACTACAGAGATGTTTGGTTGTTCTCACAACAGAGCTTTTTCTCTGGTATTCCTCCATGCCATTAGTGTGAATTACTGCTCGTGTGAACGCTGTACTCATGAGAACAGTAAATCATGGATGCAGCAAACTCACAAAAGATTGCTGAGGTTGGAACACCTTTCCCACAAGGAGAGGTGCAATGTTGAGATCCTCGAACAGTAGGTGGTATTTGATAATATGTAGCTCCCAGAATGAAATTCCAGGAAATTCCCAGAATGAAATTCCAGGAAAAACTTTCAAATTCAGGTAGTACTGATACTGTTCATGACCTTGAGATCTGACCCAGTTCCGCAGGGCCTGTAAGACCGAGATGTTCCACCAGGCCTATGGTTGAGGGCAGCAATGGTTTTCCATCAGAGCTGGCCTCCCTACCTCCCCCTTCTCTATGCTTTCCATCATTTAATTGGGGAGCCTGGCTGCTCCTCTCGAGTCAGCCAAGACCCTGTATGTTAAAGTTGTGCGCCATCTGATTTTGTTTTAATTGGAATGTAATGGAATTGTGATTGTGTTTTAATTGGAATGTAATGGAATTGATGCTTTTAATTAATGCTGTACAGATTGAATGTTTTATGGTATGTATTGATGTGACCTGCTCTGAACCTGGCCATGGCTGAGATATGATGGGATATAAATCTAAATAATAATAAATAAATAAAGCCATTATTACACTCTTCAATACAGATTGTCCCTCTACAGGCAAGCAGTATAAAGTATGCTGAATATGTGTTATGATCACAGCTACTTAAACCAGTAAAGGAAACCAACCCTACAAAACTAAAAGCATGATGATCATTTTGAAAATGGCAGATAATGAAGTTGGAAGTGCTGCTAAAACCCATGGAGATGGAAGATTTTTAAAGAAACATGCATGTAATCACTCTAGCAAGGTCATTCCAGGGCAACTACAGCCCAGGAAAAGGACAGTTGGAAGCATTTATGAACTAGATTATACTCATATTTTCATAGAATGGCTGTGGTGAGTTTCTAAGGAAGGAAGAGCCAACTGTTAGCCCAGGAATCAAGTATAGTCTCCAAGGTAATTTTGTCTCATCCCAGAGGTCCTACCAATTTTATTGAAGTAATGAAAAACAATCTGTGCCACAGTTCCACTGTGTTCTGTTTATGCAGACCAGGAGCCCACCAGCTATGTGTATTGGGAGCGAAATGTACCTGATCCATATGGTATCTGTTTCATGTGATCTCATTTTTCCAGTGCTTTGATTGTATGAATGGAAGTTGTATCTGCATGGAAAATCCACAAATCGTTCTGTTCACATAAGACAGTGGCCATGTGGATCAGGTACATTGTGAGAACACACACAATCCCAATATGAATGTCTGGTGAGCTTCCAGTTCCCATGAACGGAATGGAATGTATCATTTGCAAAAGGTAAGGTCTGCCTGAAGTTTTATTTGCAAGGAAAAGAGAAATTATTTCAAGACTTAAGAAACAGAGATAGTCCAGACTTTAATATTAACTCTCACTTTTGGATTTATACGTAACAAGTAGGTAATAAGGTAATTGTGCATATTTGTATGTGATTCTATGCCACAGAGCTTCTTTATCTTTGCTGAGAAGCTGTTTCTGTCAGATGACACCAACTTTATTATGGAAGAGGTCAGTTTCTTTGAGAAAATTTACTTCTGACCTCTGCACTGAAGAGTGGCGTTGGCTCTCAGAAGTTGGCCCCATCCATGCTCTAGAGCAGTGGTTCCCAAAGTGGGCAGTACCACCACCTTGGGGCAGTGGTATTACCTAGGGCACTAAGAGGCAAGAAGGCAGCAGGGGGCACTAGAGGTGGGCCCCTTCAACTGTGTTGTTCACTAATTTACAATAGATCAAGCTATGGCACCATGCTGGCAAATTTGGAGGACACTATCAGAATTTTTTTCCAGACTTTGAACAGCTGGTACCCCTGGATCAAGTTCATCAGTTCTGTTGAATAAATTTCAGCTGAAATTTTATTGTTATTATCTTCTTTAGTGAGTCATGCAAACCCCTACTTTGAATAATGTTTTTCATAGGATAGGGTAGGGGGCGCTGGGGTTGAGTTTGTGGAACCAAAGGGGCAGTGGCCTGAAAAGTTTGGGAACCACTGCTCTACAACTTTGATGTATCCAACTGCACATTCTAGAGAGTCATCCCAGAAACCCCCAAAGTTACCCAGGATGCTATATAGGTGAACAGTAAATTTTGATTCTTCCACAATGGCACAAGATTCAGACTTTTATAGCTAATGTATGTTTGTCCTTGAATTCCAAACAGAATGAATTAATCAAACCATAATCTCAGTTCTTCATTTTACTGCACACTAGTGGATCAAATAACTTTGCTTGAAAAAACCAACTACTCTGAGGGATTTCGCAGTGAATGTTGACAGTAACCTAAATGTAACTGTCAACATTTGCTGGCCAATGTCCAAAAAGTAGGGAAGTAAACATCTATTTTCGGGCATTCACAAAAATCCATCTGGGATAGTCACAGGTGAATTCATGACATTTTAATTGTTCAGTGTAGCATATCACTGTCCAGTGAACAAAGTAATTTCTATGTACCAATGAATTTAAAAAAATTAAACCAGGTAAAATAAGATTTAACTACTTCCAGAAAATTTAAAATTTAAAATACAAATTATGCTTCTGTAGTGAAGAGCTACCTTCAGACATTTTTAAACATACTAAGACTTTTCTTTCTTAGGAGGCTATGAACGATTATGCCGCCATCTTGCCCGAAAAAGTGACTCAGTGGTTGTGTATGTTGAGTAAGTGTGCTTCAGATTCTCTTCATTAAAAAAAGATTAAGGAAACTCTGCTGTTTAGCTAGAAAAACACAGGCCTAATTTTCAGATGTATGCATAAACCTTGTCACGCTTTTCCAGACCTTTCCTGCTTACTTTTGCCTCTTGCTGTGCTAGAATGCAAGGAGAGGATGTTTTCTGAGTACACCCACTCCTCTGTTTATCAGCCATTAGCTTGTAGTTACACTGAAGGTATCAGAGGAAATAGTAGAAACCAGAGCCTTTGGAAGAATAAGGCTAATAAGCATTAGACAATTTTCTGTCTGCATTGCTTCCTAATTTCTGTAATCTTCATTCTGTTACATCATTTACTGGATGTCTTATGCTGTTTGACTGCATTGTTTTTTATATTTTGTAATCCACTTTGAGTCTCAGTAGAAAGGGGGCTATAAATGAAGTAACTAAAGCATCGGGAGAGGGTAGCAGAAGGAAGCCTTCGCTGCCACCTTCAACCATAGACTGGTACCTCTGAGAAGCAGTGACTGCCCAAGACAGTTTGGGGTCAAACGGCATTCCTTACCTGTGGTTGTAAAAAGGATCATAACAAATTATTCGCAGATCTACTTTGTGGGGGAGGGTTTTCTGTCCTACCAATGATACATCTAGTCCAGCTGAAGAGACTCCAACGTTTTGATAAAGTTTGAGAACCAATGCTTTGATATTTCAGGTATCGACTAGCCCCTGAGCACCAACATCCAGCTCAGTTATTGGACTGTCTCACAGCCACAACACACTTCCTGAACAATTCAAAAGACTATGGAGTGGATCCTAACTGCGTTATTCTTGCCGGAGAAAGCAGTGGAGGTGCACTTGTTGCAGCTATCTGCCGAGAAATGGTAAAGAGGTCAGCTTTCCCAAAGATTCGAGCCCAGATCCTGATCTACCCATTACTCCAGATAATGGATCTTGCTTTGCCATCCCATCAGCAAAATCGCTTTGGTCCTGGCTTGACCCGGATGCGGGCTATGAAACTTGGCTTAGTTTATATAAAGGGAAAAATTCAGGATATTAATATATTTATGAACAATGCCCACGTTCCTGAGTTCATGAAGATGAAATACAAGAAATGGCTTAGTGCAGACTGTCTACCAGAGGAATTTAAAGCCAGAGGCTATAAGCCACCTCCGCCTGTTCCATTTTCAAAAGAACTGTATGACCGAGCCAGACTAAATGACGAGACAATGCTGTCACCAATTTTGGATGAGGATGCCGTTATCCAAGAGCTCCCTCAGACTTACCTTTTAACCTGTGAATATGATTTAATAAGAGATGATGGACTTTTATACAAGAAACGGCTTGAGGACAATCACGTGGCTTTAACATGGAATCATATAAAAGATGGATTCCATGGATTTATAATGTTTATTGAGGCTGGGCCATTTGAGTTTTCATGTACAAAAACCGCATTTGAAGATATAGTGAAGTTTATAAAAGGGTTATAAGAATGACAACAAGTAGCCTGAGAGTTCTTATCTCCTACCTTCATGTGTGTGTGTTAAGTGCCGTAAAGTCGCTTCCGACTCATGGTGACCCTATCAATGAAAGTCCTCCAAAATGTCCTAACCTTGACAGCCTTGCTCAGATCTTGCAAATTGAAGGCTGTGGCTTCCTTTATTGAGTCAATCCATCTCTTGTTGGGTCTTCCTCATTTCCTGCTGCCCTCAACCTTTCCTAGCATGACTGTCTTTTCCAGTGACTCTTGTCGTCTCATGACGTGACCAAAATACGATAGCCTCAGTTTAGTCATTTTAGTTTCTGGGGTCAGTTCAGGCTTGATTTGATCTATAACCCACTGATTTGTTTTTTGGGCAGTCCACGGTATCTGTAACACTCTCCTCCAACACCACATTTCAAAGGAATCTATTTTCTTCCTATCAGCTTTCTTCACTGTCCAGCTTTCACACCCATACATAGGGAATACGATGGCATGAATTAATCTAGTCTTGGTGGCCAGTGACACATCCTTACACTTCAAAATCTTTTCTAGCTCCTTCATGGCTGCCCTTCCCAGTCTCAATCTCCTTCTGATTTCTTGGCTGCAGTTTCCCTTTTGGTTGATGGTGGAGCCAAGGAATAGAAAGTCTTGAACAATTTCAATTTCCTCATTGTCAACCTTAAAGTTGTGTAATTCTCCTGTACTCATTGCTTTTGTTTCCTTGATGTTCAGCTGTAGTCCTGCTTTGGCACTTTCTCTTTTAACTTTCAGCAGTAGTCGTTTCAAATCTTCACTATTTTCTGCCAATAATGTAGTGTCATCAGCATATCTCAAATTATTAATGTTCCTCCCTCCAATTTTCACTCCACTTTCATCCAAATCCAATCCAGCTTTCCTAATTATATGTTCTGCATATAGATTGAAGAGATAGGGAGATAAAATACATCCTTGTCTGACACCTTTGCAAATTGCCATTTCTCCATATTCTATTCTAACTGTGGCCTCTTGTCCAGAGTACAGGTTGCGCAACAGAACAATCAGATGTAGTGGCACACACATTTCCTTTAAAACCAGCCGTAGCTTTTCATGATCCACACAGTCAAAAGCTTTGCTTCATAGCACCTAGTAAATATGGCTGGAAAAACAAGCAGCAGCTGTAAAGATTTCTGCCCATTCTCTGAAGGAAGCTTTTCATATAGGCCAGGATCCGTGTGGCTGCTTCTGTACTATGCTGGAACAGTTGGGGCTTTCTCTCCACAAAAGCCCCTCTCTGCATCCCCCTCAAAGTCTAGTCATGAGGGTCAGGAAACCTTCCAGTGCAGTATCTAGCAACAGTACCAGCAACTGCAGACAGAAATGAAAATTAGGCAAAGTTCCATGCATGGGTGGAAGTATTTAATGCATGCATACAGGGCTCATAAAAGGGCTGCATGTACTGTATAACTGTGTAATGCAGGAACCTTTCCATTCTGTACAAAAATTCTGGTCCTGTTCAGGTAGACCATTACAGGAGTTTGACATGGCACACAAATGGGTGAATATTTCTCCCAAAATTTAGAAATACAGCTTAAAATCAGAAAAAGTATCAATAATTAATGTGATTTTCTAATGTGTACCACCTTCAGTGCAAGAAAGGACGGCAGCTGACATTATTACCAATGTGATTCACAAACAGCTTTATCCAGTTTGATTTTTCTGAACTGGTTGAGAGCCAGTCCTCTGGCAGGTGATCAAAAGTCATTTCTTGCACAATTATGCATTACATTCTACCTTTTCATGTCTACAAACTGGCAATCCTTTCCCATGATAATGCCTATGGTGTAACTTGCAAAGTCAATCAGCTTGATGCAAAACTTTCTGTACAAGACATGCAGCCTGCTGTTACACACGCTGACTCAGAAGTGTCACTGCATTCACTGGGGGGGGGGTTGCTCCCAAGAAAGTGTGCACACAATGGCAACCTTAACTATAGACCTCTTCTAGTGTAAAAGCCTCTGTGTCTTTTCCCCCTACCCATATTAGTAGCCATCTTCTCTGTAAAACCATGTGCTGTGAGCTAATTAATTCCGGCTATTTTTTTTTTATGAATGTTTACCTTAAAAATCAAATTGTACACTGTGAAACCATTTATATCATTCTCCTAATATCTCATTTGCAATAAAATCTATTCAGACAACTCATACCACAACGTCCTGGTTATGCATGCTATTTCTACAGAGGGCACTACTGCCAGAACAGCCTCATTTGAGAGGAAGGGTTATGTGTGTGTGTAAACATTCATTTAAGCATCCTCACCTTCCGGCTCACTATACCCTTATGAATATCATTTTTCTCACGTAAAAACTGACATGCATATCACTTTTATCTATATTTGGCATCTGACCTAAGAAAAAAAGTAATGATTTTATCTTGAAATAATTTTTTTTAGATTCATTTGTAAATACAGCACAATTTCTCTCAGTCAGATCATCCCATTGTTTAGTGGTCTTTAAATCTCAAGTTAGTGTCATTTGGGGGGGGGGTTGGGTTGGCTAAACTTCCTATCTGAAATTTGAATAGAGCCAGTGAGTATTCTTTGCTTCTATTGGCTGGAGAAATGGTTCCCTCATCCTATTGGCCTGCCTAGGCGTGTGTGGGAAAACCAGAGGAAAGGAGCTAATGGACTATATGTTGAGTATGTGTGGACGTCAAACAAGGCAATAATAGCAGATCCCTTACTGAAGAGAACAGTCTAGGAAATGGAATACTGAAATGATTTGTGGGGCTACATTTTCATTCACCAGTGAACTAGCTTGGGAGGAAAAGGATCTGATCATTTAAAAGCCTGACTGAAAATATTGTTTGTCTATGCTGATGTTCCCCCTCCCCCCTTTTCTGTAAGGCCTGGGACAACTGTCTCCATTACCATCCCCTTAAAAAGGGGGCTTGATGATGCCAAAGAAGGCTTAGGACCTCCTCATACTCGTGTTAGCCAAATTGCTTGGTTATGATATTAGTTTGGGGAATTAGATAATCAATAACCGGCCAAGGGCATAACCCACAGGATCTAAACCTATGTCTACGGGAGTCCAAACCATGATTCAAGAATAAAGCTGAGGCAATGGATTTAGTTTCAAGAGTTTTACTTTAAAATCGTGTGCACAAGCACTCAAATATCATACACACAACAATATACAGAGTCTAAGAATAAGAGGGAGGAGTAGAGAGATGTTTGCCAATGTGGCAGGCCCACGATGATGGGTTATACTGTACCTGTATTGGAGCGGAGTTGTCCTGAGTTCCATAGGCTAAAATACTAGGAAAGAGGGGCGAAAAGGAGAAGTTCCCGGGGTCTCGACCAGCGAGGCGGGAGGGGAGCGTGGTCAGGCTGCACAAAACCTCAATCAACAAAGTGGCGGCAAGTAAGCCAAGGGAAGACCTAAGGTAAAGAATGGACTGTGGGGATCCCAGATATACTGTTCTCTGGGTGATGGGATTACCCCTTCATGGTTCCCGTGTGACAAAAGGTGACAAAGACCCTAATGGTCGACTGCTGGGGTGAGGCAATTGGGCAATTGAGTAAACTATCCTATTTCCATAGATTTGTGCAATTCCAGGAGGGTCGGGAGTAGTCTGAGGATAGGATTAACGATCGGAGACAAAGACGTGCATATCTGTGTCCGGGGCGCGTTACTTTGCATAGCCGCGGGAACAATCCTTTGCTGGTATCTTGATGTTCTCTGATGGGCTAATAATCATGTAGATGAGGCAATGGGAGGGGGCTGTTGACGGTGACTACGTGCTTGACAGCTCCCTGCGAGATGGCTTCTGCTGGAACGGAAGCATACAGGAAAATTGATTCCCTCTGGTTCACTGGAGGGTTGACCTGACCTCTTGTTCCTTGAGTGCCGATTTCGCGGGATGAAGAGAAGTTATTTCTGTGATGGCTCGGGCTTGCCGTCAGATCAGGAAAGGCAGGGGCATGTAGCTGTTGGGGGTTGCCAGAATCAGTCCAAGAGATCGGCAACCCGTTTAGTAACACTCAGCAGCATTTTTTCCCCCTATTGTATTGTATTTATTGATACAGTCTGTTTGACCAGCCAAAGGTTTATTTGCTTGCCACGTTCCCCAGATGGTTTCCAATTAAAAGCAAACCATCAAATCAGCGTAATAAAAACTTAAGTTAATAATATCTGCATTCATCATTAAAACAGCTTCTAAACTCACTCCACCACAACTAAAACCAACAGTAAATTTAAGGTTTAAAAAGGCAATCAGAAATAAAAATGCAGCAGTATATATATACCTTAAAATGAGAACATGACACCTTTTTAAGTATACCCCTAAGATTTAAAAAAATATGTCTTTTAAAATGTAAAGTGTGAACATGACAAATGAGCATATAGAAAGACATATCCAATCGGTCCACTCAGAAATTGGTAGAGGCTCCTTGTTAGATGACAATCAGAGGGGAAATCCCTATAGTATAATCCCTTCATCCAACAGAGATGCCAGAGCCCATACTTGCACAGAAATCATACTTCTAACCTAGTAGTCCTGTCTATGTCCAGGAGTTTAGGGGCTAGAGATAATTACTGAAGAGGGAAGATATGTGTACAGAGACCTCTTGTAGGGCTGTTGGGGAAAAAAAATTCGGTATAGTTCAGATTCGGCCAAATTCGGCCCATCTGGATTCGGGATATGCCGAAGTCCGAACTCCCCCGCTTCGGGTCCGTGCAATTCGGCGCGAATTCAAAGTTTGAGAAAAAAATTCGGCCAAATAAAGCCATTAAAAACACAACCGCGCATTTCCGTGGCTCCAGGGGGGGCATTTTTGGGGGTAGAGATCCCAAACTTTCAGCGGAGCTTCAAAGGACCCTTCTTGCCACACACCCCAAGTTTTGTAAAGATTGGGTCAGGGGGGGCTGAGATATGGGCCCCGAAAGGGGTCCCCCCACCCTTAATGTGCATCTCTGAGCAGAGCTTGCCGCCCAGGCACAAAGCTCCCAGCCCCGACAAACAGCTGATGAGAGCAAGGGTGGGGCAGGTGCTAAGAAGTTTGCAAAGCAACAGAACTGCAAAGCAACACTGCAAAGCAACACCCACAACTGCAAAGCAACACCTTTGCAACCATGCAAAGCAACACCTGACACCTGGGAGTTTGCAAACCATGGAAAGGGACAGAGGCAGCTAGTTATGCATAATGAGCAGGAGGGGTGGAATTTCCCCTTTTGCATCAGACCCGGGACCAGGCAAATGCATTCTTTAAGTAATCATTTGAAAACCAGTTCTGAGCAAGCATCAAAATAGACCTAATCGATCTTATGAATGTGGGAAAACCTGAGGACACACAACTGAAGCCCCCCCTCAAACCAGGGAGAGAGAGACTCAAGGGGGCACACACACCCCAGGCAGAACGGGCAATAGCCCCCTTTGGCTTCCCCCCCACCCACAGAAACTGCTCCCTCCCCACACACACACAGACTCTGCTTCCCCCCCACACACACACACAGCAGAAAAATTATAGATTAAAGCCCCCAAAGGGGTCTTACTGTGGCTGTCTTCTGTTCCATCAGAAGGGGCTGGGAGGACTGGGTAATCCAATATGATTCCATTTAAGCAGGGAAGGTTTTGCCGCTCTGGAGATGCATACAGTATCGGGTGATCCATTCATCCCAATAGGGAAAAGGGGAAAGCCCATATCTCAGGACCCCCTGACCTAATGTTTACAAAACTTGGGGGGTCTCTTACGAAGGCTTGTCTGAAGCTATGCTGAATGTTTGGGGGCTGCACCCCCAAAAATGCACCCCCTGCAGCCACGGAAAGAGAAAAGGGGGGGAGCCCATATTTCTGCCCCCACTGAACCCATCTTTACAAAACTTGGGGGGTTTCTTAAGAAGGCTCGTCTGAAGCTATGCTGAAAGTTTGGGGGCTGCACCCCAAAAAAGCGCCCCCTGCAGCCATGGAAATGGAAAAGGGGGGAGGGAAAAGGGGTGGAGCCCATATCTCGGGACCCCCTGACCCAATGTTTACAAAACTTAGGGGGTCTCTTAAGAAGGCTCGTCTGAAGCTCCACTGAACGTTTGGGGTCTCTACCCCCAAAAATGCACCCCCTGCAGCCACGGAAAGGAGTGAATGTGCACAAGCACCCCCCATGAGGATTTCTCTCACTCTCTCTCTCCCCAGCCCGGCCGCGCAGCAGCTGATTCCTCCAGTACTCAATCCTGACTGATTGGCCAGAAGAAGACCCAGCTTGGCCACCGATTGGCCGGGGGAGGAGAATGCTGCTTACTGACGGTTATGCTGCTTACTGACGCCCCGAATTTGCCGAATTTATTCGTGAACTCCCGAACTCGCTGAATTCGGCTCTCCCGGTTTCCCACCATTTTTGAGTTCGGTTTGTCCCGAACTAAAAACCGCCGAATCAGGGGAAATTCTGCTGTTTTTCAGTTCGGGACGAACCGAATCGACAGCCCTAACCTCTTTTTTTTGTCACAGACTCCAGGCCCTGAACCAGGACCCTTGGGTCTTTGACCATCTAACCTGATGAATTATATATGTGACCAATTCATAGATCTTTCTTCAGCTGCAAAAGGAAATAAGGGTACGTGCTACATCACCAAATGTAACTGCAGGCACTACAGATCTGGATTGTACAAACAGTAGGAGCCAGGCCATCTGCATTTGCCCTGATCAACGGAGTGGAACTTTCTGTTTTCCAAATGTCAAGCAACCAGTCTAGATTTCAGCATGGTTGCCCTCCACAATCCCTGGCACCAAAAACAGATCCTGGGACTCAGTGCCAGAAAATATGTTTTGTGTCCTTGAGTCCAAGGGAGTCCAGTGGGGTATAAATATTTTAAACAAATAAATAAACCCCACCTGCAAGGCTATTTTAAACGTAACCAAGACAACTGTGCATTACCAGTCATGGATAGGGTAAATTCTGAGAAAACAGCTATGAAATCCAAATAAACAATTACAACTCCAGTGGGTTTGTTTTTTTTAATCTCCCTCGCTTTTTAAAAGTCTGTGTAGCTCAAAGACTGCAGGACTAATAATGGCCGGATCATGCTGGATTCAAAGTTCCACCAGCAGCCTGTCTCCACAGTTCAATTACCTCTGCTTTAACAGGGCCAATTAGCATTCCTCAAAGCTAGATTTCTTTGAATGACAGGTAACCATGGAGAGGCACCATCCAGTAAGCAATCAAGACTCTCCATTTTTCTTTTTAATGAAATATAAGAAACACATATTTAAAGAAACATTTCAAGCCACATCTGCTATTATTCCTGGGTTGCCAAGCTGGCAAAAGGAATGCTAGCATTGCACCAAACCGCACCCTCAGCCATTTCTGAATGAAGAGAAAACAGAATCAGGGTGATACACAGAAAAAAATTGTTTGTGTGGAGAGCATATTCTCCATATTCTCCCTTCCTCCACAACCAACGATACACAAAAAGCCAATTGGTAGCTGCTTTTCCTGGGGAGGGTTGACTAGGACACACAAAGGTAAGCCTTTATTCTCCTATCATGATATGCCAGCCCCAATTTATTCCTGTTACTAATAAGGTCTTTTTGTTATTGTTACCAGGGTCTGCACTAAAGCAGGAATTACCTAGAAATCAAATATGTTCTGCAAAGCGTTTCCCTGTTCTGCTTACAACTAAAAAAAAAAGGCAGGTATTCTTCATTTGCTGGTACATGATGCAAAAAGCATAATAAGCCAGGGGATCAACTGAAGTAAAATGTATTTGTAATTATGAAAAGTCTGAAGGAATAATTGAAAAAAATCTAGAGAACATACAAGGGACCACAGCACAAGCCTTCTAGGCAGGTGAGATATATTTCCAAATAGTTTATCTTTTCCAGGGATCATACTGGTTTTCTAGCACCTCTCACTCTCAAGTCACTGCCCCTGTTATTACCACATCATATCTGAACATGTGTATTTTAGACAAGGGAATGAACCCACTTCTTAATTTGAATCCAGATTTCCCATTAAAATAGCCAAGCACATTACATGAATGTTTTCCCCACTGCCTTTTGGTCCTAGGATCTGCAGGGTTAAATTTTAACACCTGCAATAGGAGAAGGAGAAGTTAGTTTTTATACCCCACTTTTTCTCTACCTCTAAGGAGTCTCAAAGCAGCTTACAATCACCTTCCCTTCCTCTTCCTGTAATAGACACCTTTTGAGGCAGGTGTGGCTGAGAGAGTTTGGAGAGAATTGTGACTAGCTCAAGGTCACCCAGCAGGCTTTGTGTGTAGCAATAGGGAAACAAACCTGGTTCACCAGATTGGAGTCCGCTGTTCATGTAGAAGAGCAGGGAATCAAACCCGGTTCTCCCGATTAGAGTTCGCTGCTCTTAACCATGCTGGCTCTGAAAGTGATGATGCAACATAAATATTAAGATCTTTTTGACTGAGTTACAAAACTCTTAGGTGAAAGAGAATGATATCCAGATATATACTGAAACAGAGACAACTGTCACTGAAGGAAATAATCAGTACACTCAAGAAGAATAAAATCAGCCACACAAAACAGTATCAAATATTAGAATGCCCATACTGAGGTGCATAGTTGATCACTCAAGGGGAATGTTGGGGAATGATAGTGGGAAAGCAGATGGGGGGTTGGGGACAGAGATGTCCATTGCCTGTCCTGAATAGGGATTCTACATGAGTGATCCCCAAGTGTCTAGGAGGTAACAAGTAATCCAGATGGAGGGCCTTGGACCTATATGGACCAGAAGGGTGTAGAGCCATCCAGAGTGGTGCTTGCCCAATTTCAAGAGCACAGACCCAAGCGACTAAGTCCAAATAGACATCCAAACTAAAAGGCAGATTAAATCTGCTATGCAAAGCAGGCCTAAGCAGAGCAAGAGAGCTAAAACTGAACACATACAGCAAGACCTGGTATAGAGCATCAGCATGACACATGCTTTGGAGGAGCATTCTAGCCTCAATTATAGGACTTGGAGTTGAATAGAATACAAAAGGTTGGATTTTCCTGGGCATGGGAAGAGAGGGAGAATCTAAATAGAGCTTCCAAATTAACAGGAGGTAAGGCAAAAGGACCTGGATGGCCCAGGCTAGCCTGATCTCGTCAGATCTCAGAAGCTAAGCAGGGTCAGCCCTGGTTAGTATTTGGATGGGAGACCACTAAGGAATACCAGCGTTGCTGTGCAGAGGAAGGCACTGGCAAACCACCTCTGCTAGTCTCTTGCCATGAAAACCCCAAAAGGGGTCGCCATAAGTCGGCTGCGACTTGACGGCACTTTACACACACACACAAGGCAAAAGGAGTTCCTGAGTTGCAGGAACATGTCAAAAAAGGAAAGGAAATCTCTGGGCAGAGAAGAGATGAGTTAGCGATGGTTTGGTTATGCAACTGAAAATGGAGCAAAGGAAGTAATTTCAAATGGTCTTAGGTTTGACTAACGTGAAGTGACAAACCTTATTAGCTCAAAACATTCTGTAACAAGTATTTTGTTAGGAGGAGGAGGAACAAGAAGAAGAAGAGTTGGTTTTTATATGCCGACTTTCTCTTTGACTGGCTAAGTGCTGCAAATAAAATTATCTATCTATCTATCTGCCGGCTTTCTCTCCGTTTTAAGGAGAATCAAACCAGCTCACAAACGCCTTCCCTTCCTCTCCCCACAACAGACACCTTGAGAGGTAGGTTGGGCTGAGAGAGATCAGAGAACTGTGACTGCCCCAAAGTCACCCAGCAGGCTTCATGAGGAAGAGTGGGGAAACCAACTCAGTTCACCAGATTAGAGTCTGCTGCTCATGTGGAGGAGTGGGGAATCAAATCTGGTTCTCCAGATTAGAGTCCACCGCTCTTAACCACTACATCACGCTGGCTCCCCAGAAAAGTCTTTTGTGCCAAGAGACATGTGATTTATTTGCTGAGAGGAGGACCCAACTGATAGTTTAAAGTCTTGATGTTTAGGTGAGTCCATCTCTCTCTGAGGTTGTCATTGCTCCAGTGTGCAATCAGGATGAATGCACCCCAATCTGGCTCCCTCTTCTGTCAGTTCCCACCCTTGCTAATGCTAATGGCCCCAAAATGGCATTTCTTGGGCCCTGTGTAGACATGAGTGACAGAAATCAGCTGGTTACAGAGCTAAGATGGAGGAGAAAACCAGAAAGCCCCACCAAGATAGCAAACAAAGTCCCATATGGCAAGTGCTCTGGAGTCCCCATTATTCAGGTTTCATTCTCCTCCCCAAGTCTCAAAGGGCAGATAAATCCTGACTTCGGGCTTTTCCGCAAGCTAGACTTATTCCTGATTTTCTTAGCAGTTGATCCACAAGCACTGGAATCTGTTTAAGCACAGTTTTTTAAGACAAGGTGTTGTTGCCAATGGTGGCATAATCTATGGCATCACAGTACCCCTCTCCCAGTTAGTTTTTGTGCATGCTTATATCAATATATTGGCTGCATTTTTTTTTAACAAAATCGGCACTAAAACATTGTATCAATATAACATTGTAATGTTAGCAGGTTCTCTGAATCCCCAGCTGTCTTTTTTTAAGTAAGTTAAGTATTTAGCCCTTTCCCTCTATTTATTTATTTGTTTGTTTTTTTGTTTGTTTTTGCTGTCGAGTGACAGCTGCCTTATGATGGCCCCTGGAGGGGTTTTCAAGGCAAGAGACATTTGGAGGTAGTTTGCTAATGCCAGCCTCCGCATCATGACCCTGGTACTCCATGGAGGTCTCCCATCCAAATACTAGCCAGAGTCAGGGCTGACAGTGTGTGGCTGGCCCAAGGTCATGCAGCAAGCTTCCATGGCACGAGTGGGGATTGAAACTGGGTTTCCCAGATCCTAGTCCAACACATTAACCACTACACCACAATGGCACTCCTAATTCATTTATACCCCAACTTTATCCCCAATGGAGACTCAAGGCAGTTTATATCCTCCTCTCCTCTCAGTAAAGGAAGGGGATAGAGTTCCTTTTTCGAGGAAAGCTGGGCATTCACAGAACTTGCTAAAAAATGAAAAAACACATATGCAAGTACAATTCCATTTTCCTCTATGAAATGTTGACACACCAGTTCTCCATTTTTGGAAAATAATTAAAGGGATATGGTTAAAAGGATATTTTCAACTTCTGGCTAATGCCGTAAAAATAAATTCATTCATTCATCTTCTTGGGAACGGCAACATTTTATACTTTTGTGGGATTTTACATATTAAATAATATATTATAGGCTAACCTGCTCTTTCCCCCGGCTCCACCCTGAAATCTTCAGAAATTTCCCAATCCAGAACTGGCAGTCTTAGTTAGAGGCCACTGAAGAAGGCGGTTCAGTTGAAATGTGTTTGGTCTTTTATAATTTTTCAGGAAAACATTTTCTTAGTTACACTATCTTATGTATATTAAAGAACAATTGTTTTGTCGAAGGCTTTCATGGTCAGAGTTCATTGGTTCTTGTAGGTTATCCGGGCTGTGTGACCGTGGTCTTGGTATTTTCTTTCCTGACATTTCGCCAGCAGCTGTGGCAGGCATCTTCAGAGGATTAACACTGAAGGACAGTGTCTCTCAGTGTCAAGTGTGTAGGAAGAGTAATATATAGTCAGAAAGGGGTTGGGTTTGAGCTGAATCATTGTCCTATTGTGGACTTTAGTCTTTGTTAGTCCAGACTAACAAAGACTACAGTCCACAATAGTCATGCAGATTAGCTTTGGATTTCACACATTAACAGATCACTTCAGGATACAATGGTTCCATATTAACATACCACACCCTCATTAGCACATTATCTTGATACTTACAGGACAATGATTAGCACATTACCTTTGATACTTTTTGCAGGACAATGATTCAGCTCAAACCCAACCCCTTTCTGACTATATATTACTCTTCCTACACACTTGACACTGAGAGACACTGTCCTTCAGTGTTACTCCTCTGAAGATGCCTGCCACAGCTGCTGGCGAAACATCAGGAAAGAAAATACCAAGACCACGGTCACACAGCCCGGATAACCTACAAGAACCAACAATTGTTTTATTTGGATTATGTATGTTTCTGAAATAAACTCAATTGGTTTCTCAGACTTTTCTGGTTTACTGCACATAGTTATATACCATGCCTAGCCTACTAAGAATCACAGGCATATTTTATAGTTATACATCCTCATAACCATGTTGGTTCTGACTAGCTGTAGGTTCAGGACAGAGAAATGGAAGTTCTTATTCATACAATATGTTATTTAATTTATGGAGGTCTCTATCACCTACCTCACATGGTGTCTGATGTGGGGAGGGTAAGGGAAGGTGATTGTAAGCTGGTTTGAGTCTCCTTTAAGTGGGAGAGAAAGTCGGCATATAAAAACCAGCTCTTCTTCTTCATCATCACATGATGTTCTGGCTTCTAGGTTCTGGCTTTTAAGTGTTAAAGAATTCATGCAGCAACTCGGACATTGCTGGTGCTCAGATGGCAGCTCAGTGCTTCTCACTTTATAGCTGCTTAGTGCTACCTTGTAATGTTCATTTCCCATGCACTCACACTGAAGATTAGTTTACAATATAAAATGAGCAGAATTTACAGTAGTTTTCCATCTGCACTCCACTGACATTCAGCATGGCAACTGGGTAGCCACTATTGGCAAATGTTCACAATTTACTGGATCTCCGGAATTACTGGACAGTATCCGCTGCAACTCTTTTGGACTGCTGGAACAATCATTCTTGGGGTTGCATGATCCATGCAGAGGAACAGCTGTGAGAATTGATTGACTGGAGTGAGGATGGACAAGGGGATGAGATTGCCTCCCCTGCCCCTGGTGGAGCTACTCTTATGGAAGAGAAAGGGGCAGCAATTTCAACTCTCTGTTCCTCGTGCACTTCCTCAACCCATACACTGTTCCTCTGCACAAACCCTGTGGGCCCAGGAATGATCTTTCTGGGGATTGGAATAGCTGCAGCTATGGGCAAGAGAACAACACCTTCTGCACACAGAGTGGAAGGACTTATAACCCAGCTTCATTTCGAGTCTGTGTGTTGCTTTTGTGTCTGTGCAGTCAAGCATCATTGATGTTGCAGCAATTTTCCCAACATCCCTTTAAGATAGGTCAGTCTTATTAAATTTGTAAAAGTCAAATGCAACAACAGCCTTCTCTGCTTTTCTCTAATTTTGCATTCCAGAGGGAATCTCAAATATTTTGTCAAAGCTTTAATTCTTATCCTGGTTAGAATCCTAGAGGCACTACCATAATATGAATTAATAATAGATGTACCCATTTCTTCTGAACTTAACAACAAGCAAGTCTTTCAAAGCCATTCGTCACTGCATTAGGAGCTCTCTGTTGGCAGAAAGCTTTGTTGTATAGCTTTGTTTTATTCTACTAATAACTCTGCATAAATCTGCACATATAACATCTGTATTTAAAAGCCTCTGTTCTGCTTGCAAGAGTTATGACAACATGACAAAAAATATCCTAGTTTTCTTTGAGGAGAAATTGATGTTATCCAAAAACATACAACATTATAAGAGAGGTCTACATTCAAGCACAGAGGAAACCAAGCCATACACAAAATTAAATGCTGCCCTACAGGAGTTCTATTGCCTCTTGAGATCTGCAGCAGGGGCAATTCCAGGGCCGACCAGGAATGTTTACCTGTGCTTGAGTTCTACATGGTTCATTTGCTAGCAAAAGGATTTTGTAATGCATCTGAAAATTGTGCTTGATACAAAGTGTACTTTTTACAAAATTGTTGGAGGATTTGGCTAGCAATTTGTAATCAAACTGCAATTCAAAAAGAGGAGTGATTATACAATTGGATGGGGAAAGGGGAGTTACAGCCAGAAACATGTTTCCTGTGAAAATATAACAGAGAAAACAAACTGTAATAAAGAAAAAGAATAAACTTAAAAACAAAACCAGATTGAACACTAAAATAAACACATTTTTGGTGCATGTTCCTAATGGTGGTAGATGTTGCTTGGACTGACAGAATGAGGCTTAGTTCCAGTGGAATGCTCCCATGGGTGGAAGAATTTCTGCCCATTGACCATGACTTTCTAATTTTTTCCCCTCCTACTGCAGCCCCAAATGCCCACTGAAATGTTGCTGCTGGGGATAGGAGCCCCCGCCCCCCAGCGGAGCATTTCAGGGGACATTTTTGAGCTACAGTGTGGGGAGAGGACTATAAGCTATGCTCCATGGGCAAAGCTCCTTCCATTCATGGAAATGTTCCAGTACATCCAAACCTATGTTTCAAAGTAGGGTTGATGGTAGACTACATGCTTTGAATTTCCTCCACTCTCCTAGAAATGAAATTTCTGTTGGAGCCCAAAATCAGAAAGAGGGAATAGAAGTGAATAGTGAAGTCCCTGATACTGCCCCAATGGATAACAGAATGAAAGCAATCCACAACCATAAGAGTTATCTTACACTGAGGGAACAGTCATACTGTCAGCAATTGGTCACTTAAAATGCCCAGTCTCTCTATGCAAGGAACTGTAGGATCACTTAAGTGAGAAAATATATATTTTTCTCTTTGTTTTCAGACATATATCAGTGAATACCAACAATCACATTTAAAGGAGTGTCAAAATTCACTGTTGCACCTGGAGAAATTTTAGACATCCAAACTGTTGAATTTTCATAAAAATTGCCTGGGGTTGTCAGTATTCTGATATGGGTGTTCATTGTTAACAAATATACCGTACTACACAACTGAATGAATTCGAGAGAAAAGTTCTACAGAGTTTTTCATTTAGAAAAATCTATCCTTCTCACTGCTCAGAACAGGTTCTCTTTCACATTGAAGCAGAGTCCAAGTTTTAAGGGGATCTCATCTGGATCACAAAGGAATTCATGTACTTGAAGTACACAAAATCAAGCTTTGATTCTGTCCTGTCTTGTCCCTGTCTGGGTAAGTTTTCTGAAGCTGACAGAGCCTTTACAATTTAATTGGTGTTGACACCTTTTGAAGCAATGCCTTGAGGCACTAGGAGTCATTGTCTACTTGTTCCTGTTTGTCTCAAGCTCCTTCAGTTGGTTACCTCACAGCCTGTGATGCTGTGTTGGCCCCTGCACTTTCCATTCATGTACGTAGTTGTACAGGGTCCTCTCACAAGAACTCTTGTTAAATGCCCAGCAGGCAGTATTGAATAGAGATTTTCATTATCTTGGATTTTTCAAGGCCTCTAGCAACAAACAGAAAATACACTGCAGAACACAAAAACATTGTAGTGGCTGTCCAAGTAGATGCAGTGAAGAATCTATGACAGAGTATATCATGTTATTTACTGCTTAGGTAACGATGAGCTCTTGCAATGGCATTTTCGAACCTCCCCTTCTTTCCTGATAGTTCACTTCACATTTGCCAAACAGAATAATCCATCACTTATCTGTCTGGGGTATAGGTTGCCAGGTCCCTCTTCGCCACCAGTGGGAGGTTTTTGGGGCAGAGCCTGAAGAGGGCAGGGTTTAGGGAGGGGAGGGACTTTAATGCTATAGAGTCCAATTGCCAAAGTGGCCATTTTCTCCAGGTGAACTGATCTCTATCGGCTGGAGATCAGTTGAAATAGCAGATCTCCAGCTAGTACCTGGAGGTTGGCAACCCTATAAGGATAGGTAACTTTTTTTGGTCAAGGCAGAGAGTAGATATAGTGATCAAATGCCTCAAGGTAGCTGACTACGTTACTCTGCAGCAGCCAAAATAATGTAGTCTTGTGGAACTTTTAGACTAACAAATTTACTGTGGATTAACTTTTGTGAGACAGAGCCCTCTTTATCAGGTGAATAGTATGTTAAATACAGTTGGGCAAATGGTAAATTACTTGGTATGAAACTAAGTTTGCTAAACTGGTTATCTACGTTATCCTGCCAAGTAAGGGAAAAGTTACCTGTTCTTCTAGATTTCTGACCAGATGCAAATCGATTGTAACCTTTCCATTTGGCAGGGACAATACAAACCACTGGTTTTCTAAAGTGGTATGCTGTAATAAGCTATCTCTGAGTGGATGGCTGTAGGTTCTCATACATTTTCTAAACAATTAGGTGGTTGGAGTGATATTTTCAAAAGATATTAGCACCTGCTTTTCCTTATATGTCTGCTGGTAGCTGATGTTTACCAAACTTATCCCTAACATTGGAGAACTACATGACCAGGGAAAATTCAGCAGGAGAAATACTTATCTTGTAGAACCACATTAGACTATCTTGTGTACTCACCAAGGCCAAGTACGTCATCACCCTCTCATTATGACTAGTGCTAAGATGAAACAGCTCCATGAATTGTAATATTTCAGGTTATAAAACAACAGGTGCTTGCTATTCTACCTTGGTTCAGAGACTAAAACAAATGGGTATGGTACTGCCACCAGTACTAAAAGATGATGATTATGCCATGGCTAAAAGCCTGGGGTATGAACCAAATGCACCCAGGTTCAAAATCTCATTTCTGCCATGAGTTTAACTGGTGGCCTTATACAAATCCTGCCTTAGTCAGTTGTATGTGATAGGAAAACAAGAATATTAATCTACTTTACTAGTTTGCTGTGAGGATTATAAAAAGATCATATATATGAATCCCTTAGAACACTCTAGAAAAGTGGTTCCCAAAGTGGGCGATACCACCTGGTGCAATTACCTGAGGGGGTGCTAAGAGGAAAAGGGGCAGCAGGGGGGGGCACTGGAGGTGAGCCCCTTTGACCGCGTTGTTCATTTATTATGATTGACCAGGCTAGAGCCTAGATGCTGGCAAATGACACTCCAATTTGCTGCCTCTGCATAGTGCTAAAATTAGTGGAAACTATCAAAATGTTTAGTAAATACGCCATCAGAGCTCTAGTCAGACCAGTACACTGTGTTCTGTCACAGACCGCCAATATTAATATTTCTAGGTCATGTAAACATAACCCTGTGGTTTTGGTCCTCTAGTGAAGTTTGGAGGGAAGGTATTTTGCCCCTGCAAGGGAGCTGTAGGGGAGTTCCGAGGGGAAAGACGAGGTTCTGAGTGGGGGAAAGGAAACAGAAGACATATGGGACTGAGGGCAGAACAGAGTGACCTGAGAAGGCGCCTCAAGAGCTGCAGCCTCTGGAGATCTGCAGCAACACATAAAGCCTGAAAGGTAGCAGCAGAAATACCACATAGCGCCATGAAATGGCTGAAAACATGGAAGATACATTGCCGCATACAAAGGACAACAGAATTTGCATTACAACTGGATGAGTCAATTTTGTCAGGCAATGAATCTTTGCTTCTCGCTTATGTATGTTTCATAAAAGATGAAAGTTTGGCTGAAGGGTTGGTATTTGAAAGGCAACTAAGAACAGATGCTAAAAGGGAGTCAATATTTTGTGTTGTTGAACAGTTCTTCAAAAACAAGGAAATTCCACTTATGTTAATTTGCTAGTGCAACTGATGGAGCACCATCGGTGACCATTCACTACTGTGGGTGTGTGCTTACTTGAAAAAGCCGTGCCAAATGTCTTTACCATTCACTGTGTCATAAACTGACATCATCTGGTTGCGGAAAAAAACCCTCAGTGATCACCTACACAAGTCATTACACACTGTCATTACTGCAGTGAATGAAATTAAAGCCCATGCTCTCAATGATTGACTATGCCAGGAGCTCTGTGTTAAGAATATTGAAGATTTTGAACATTTGCTGCCTCATACCGAAATTCATTGGCTATCAAAAAGCAACTGTGTGAGACGCTTTTATGACCTTTTTGACACTGTTGTGGAGTTTTTTGAAGGCACAAATGCTTTGCTCAGTGATGAACTCGAGATCAAGCATGACATTGCTTATTTATCAGAACTATTTGCAAAGTTCAATGAAATGAATTTGCAGTTGCAAGGAAATGAGGTCAATCTTATTAAGGCCAAATATGTCATCTACATTTATTTCGAAGTTAACGCTATTCAATATAGGCCACTGCAAGCAATACCAATTTCCAAGCCTTCCTGAGCTAGAAGAGAAAGGTGGGATACAATATGATGATCTGCAAGTTTTTTGTGACCATGTGGATACAGACTCAGATTTATTGATACAGCATAAGCCAGTAAAACACATGTATCGTTTATACAAAAGGTAAAAAATTATAGCAGTTCAACCAAAAGCATTCCTAATTAGAATTTCCAAATAATTTATGATAGACTAAAATTGACCAAATTATTATTTAATCTAATTGCAATTGCCCAACATTAGGTGTCAAACTTTATATGCAATTGCACAAAATTTGGCTACCTGTTTTGCCATCTGGGCATTTCCTTCCCAGAGGAGACACTTAATTCTCCCTTCATCTGAGCTGACTGTGATTTGGCTGAGCAGGGGAATGATTAACTTACAACAAGCTTCCTCGTAGAAGGAGCATCTGAGCAAAACATGCTCTATAGACTCCAATTCCCCTGACTTACAAGGGCACATCCATTCTGTTATCCGTAGCTTCTTAAATCTGCCTTGTAAAATCACTGAAGGTAAGGTGGAGCATCTCACTAGTGTAAAAGCTCTCCTTTGCTTGTTCAGCTCTATGAATGATAGATACTGTGCTGGCGCTTGAATATATCTATTTCTGACAGGAGCCAAAAAAGCTGGAGAATCCATAAGCTCCTTCTGACGTTCCACATCAAAAAGCCTTTGTCCAATTGTGTACCTTGCTTGATCTCTATTTATTTCCAAGAGGGAGTGAGGGGAGTGTGTATCCGATTCTTTCTAAATAACTACCAGATTCTAAAAAGCTGATATCACTGGATCAAGTTCATCAGTGTTGTTGCATAAATTAAATTAAAAAGTTTTAATTGGATTTAGAATAAATGTGCAATTAATTGTTACTGTTTTGAATTTTATTATTATCCTCCTTGGTGCGTCATGCAAATTGGTATTCTGGATAATGCTTTTTAAAGGGTAGGGCAGAGTAGCAGGCACTGGGGATGGGTTTATGGAACCAAGGGGGCAGTGGCCTGAAAAGATTTGAAACCCACTGCTCTAAAACTCCCAACATAATTGCTAATAATAATAAGAATTATTATTATTAACTAAAATCAGAAGCAAACATATTACCATATTTACCTGAAAGGAAGATAATCCTGAATGTAAGACAACCCCATTTAAAAATGTTATACACAAGAACTTTTTAAATAATTTGACATACCTGTAACTTTTATGTGAATTTAAGATCTTTCTTTCTTTCTTTCTTTCTTTCTTTCTTTCTTTCTTTCTTTCTTTCTTTCTTTCTTTCTTTCTTTCTTTCTTTCTTTCTTTCTTTCTTTCTTTCTTCTCTTCTTTCTTTCTTTCTTTCTTTCTTTCTTTCTTTCTTTCTTTCTTTCTTTCTTTCTTTCTTTCTTTCATGGTATACCTTGGAAAAACCCTAGTCTTGCATTTGAGTAAATACTGTAACTTCTACCAAGAAAATCAAACATCTCCTTATTTCAAGGAGAGATTCTTGGCATGTGGCATTTGCCTTCATCCAGCCAACTTTCTCAATTCCCCCAACCATCACACAAAAGAGGTAACAATGGTGAAAGCCTAGCCTATGACTGTGGGTATAAGTAAGGCAGTTACAAGAGCTCATGTAGGAGAAAAGAGTAAAATCAGAAAACAGGTTCAGGCTAAGTTTAATTTCAAACGGCGGAAACAAATTCAAAAGTGAGCAACAATATTTTTAATTCTAATTCCTGTCTGTTTCCCCTTCCAGGAAGGAAGGAGATTGGTTTCAAATGGAAAACTGTACAGAGGTGGAAGGGTTAAACTGTTTCTCCCTCACTGTGCTGGAACCTCAGTCCAGCTCAGGTCCCCAGGTGGCTGATATTTGTGTTTCATATACAATGGGAAGATCTAATCCTGGCTCTCTCAGCATCTCCTTTAGTTGGGCTCTAAGATTACTCTCCTACTATGGACAGCATTAACGTTTCAGGAAATATATTTCAAAGCCCTGCCATCTGTAATATCAGGAGGAAAACTCCTTATGAGTCCCACAAGAAATCATCCGCAAATTGGACAGGATCTGATGCATGTCATCCAAATCCACAAGAAAGCAGCATACCTATACTGATACTGGAGTTAGGTCTGCCAACAGCCCAGGTTTTTACTGGCATGACTGGTTTTCCCTCTTCTGGCCAGTTGCCTTATGAGGGTTTGTTTCACATAATGAAAAGAACAGGATAAGTTGTTTTTAACTATCCAATTCTTTTTAAAAAAATAATTTATTGTGCTACACTTACAGCCCAATCCTTAGAGGGAGTTGGAACATTCATGGTTGGAACATTCAGGCACTTTGCATGGTGCCACCTAAGAAGAAACAATATCCTTGAGTAAGGATAATATCCTTATTATTTCTAGTATAGAACTATGAGATTAGAATAAAATGAATTGGACCGTCTCTCACATGACAGTCTTAGAAATTCCACTGATTGTTTTGGGATATTGTAGCTCACTTTTCAAATTGAATCCAGCTCAGACATGGCCTTGCTGCTATACATGGGGCAATACATTCTTTAAATATTGGTAAACTGTGCTATTTCAACATGTCATCCATTTATGTGAAGCTGCCTTATACTGTGACATTTTGCTTAGTACTATGTACTCAGATTGGCAGCAGCTTTCCAGCATCTCCAGTTTCCTGCCTGAGATCCTTTAACTGGCAATGCCTCAAATTCTACACAGAACTTTCTGCATTCAAAGTATGTGCTCTACTACGGAGCCACATTTTCCCTCCTCCATGAGGAAGGGATGAGAGGTGAATGATGTTGCAGGAAAAAACCTGTTATCTTCAACCTCTTTCTGAGCTTTCCGATTTTAAGGATGTAATGAGTCACTGGAAAAGACAGTCATGCTAGGAAACGTTGAGGGCAGCAGGAAAAGAGGAAGACCCAACAAGAGATGGACTGACTCAATAAAGGAAGCCACAGCCCTCAATTTGCAAGATCTGAGCAAGGCTGTCAAAGATAGGACACTTTGGAGGACTTTCAATCATTCATAGGGTCACCATGAGTCGGAAGTGACTTGACGGCACTTAACACACACACAATGATTAAAACCAGCACCTCAGATTGAATCTGGAAACAAAATTGGGAGCCAGTGAAGAACAGATTTCCAAACTGAAGTAAACGCCACCCTCCTTCCCAAAAAGTTCAACGATCTACAGATTATAATCAATAAATAGATACTCTAAAGGCACATTTTGCACTTGTATTCACATTTTGCTCCGTAAATTACCAGGATGAGAGATTACATAGATCCATATGTAGGACAGTCAGCTTTTCAGAAGAAGAGTGTGATATGTGTAATAATCTGGGTCTCTCTCTTTTTTTTTTACAGAGATCCAACTTCCTTTGGAACAGCTGTTGTACATCACTCCCTGGTGCTCTTCTTTTGGCAGAATGAACAAGACTTCCTGGAAGCACTTCAATCCCGAAATGAATCACACTGGTTGGCATTAACTTGGCATGTCTAGCGTGGAAAAGCATATTTCTGGAGATGCCAGTTTTGCCTGACAATAGACATCATAGAGAGTTTCTCAGGAATCCTTCCCCATTTTAGCAGCTGGGGCTGTTGCATGAGGTTGAGCAAACACTGCCATGAGCAACTTCCAGCTGAGACACAATGTGGGCAACTTCTTCTCCCTCAACAAGTGAGATTTCCTTTTAGCCAATGAGGAGAACCTATGATTCATGCAATAAAGAGGATCACGATACCACCAGCTCATATGCAATACACCTGGGAGTTTCTGGACCTAGTCCTTCTGTTGGGGAAAACTAGTGATGAAAGGACAACTACATTTAAGTGAAACTGATGTACTGAACCACTGTCATTAGGAAGTACAATCAACATTTAGACAATAAAGGATATGCCCCCATCAAATTTTCAAGTGCACAACAACCGGGACAAAGTCTCTATAAGAAGACAAAGTATGCATTGCAAGAAACAGCTGCGGGTAAATTAACATTTGTGCAGAGAACACTCACTCTTAAGCCACAGCCAGATGAATCATCTTTTCATCTTCCCATTTAGTATACATTTAAGAAGATGGGGCTGAATGAATGCAATTTTTTAAACTACTCTAGTTTTTTGCATGCTTCACTTTCAGTGAGGGTTGAAGAAAAGAGAAACTATTAGATAAGGCCAATTCACTACCCAGTCAACATAAGTGATGTTCCAAATTAATAAGGGGCACCACAGGGAAGGAGGCAACAGGAATGGCGTACACCTGTTGCTTCTCAGCCCACCAAGCTGCAACAGTCTGCAGAGACCTGGCAGGAATGCAAAAGAGCAGGTGATCCCCAATTTCTAGACATGCTGTCAAGGAGCTGAGCAGCAGCATGAGTGGGGAAAGAGACCACCCATCCTCCGCACTCTCCGTTCTTGAACTGGCAGAAGAGGGGTAAAAGGGGGTACGTCATAAATGGAGGTGCACTTTTCATGTTTAGAGCAACTATACAAGCATACAATTTTTTGTTTAGAGGGGAGTATATTGGGAAAGAAGGCAGGAGAGAAGATGTGGCTTGAGATGAATAGAGAATACTGGGAATTAAGGGATTTGGATTGTGAAGACAGTTTATTCCTTATTCTTGCTTGACATCAGCCATCAGTAGCAGAAGGAAACTGTGTGAACATGAGCACTGGAGTGAGTGGTGTGTGTGTGTGTGTGTGTGTGTGTGTGTGTGTGTGTTAAGTGCCGTCAAATCACTTCCAACTCATAGAACCTATGAATCAATGTCCTCCAACATATTCTATTGTTAACAGCCTTTCTTGCAAACTGAGGGTCATGGCTGCCTTTGTAGAGTCAATCTCTGGTCTTCCTCTTTTCCTGCTGCCTTCAGCTTTTCCTAGCATTATTGTCTATTCCAGTGAGTCTTGCCTTCTCATAATGTGACAAAAGTACAATAGCCTCAGTTTAGTCATTTTAGCTTCTAGGGACATTTCAGGCTTGATGATAGGTAAGGAAATTTCCCATCCTGGAGTTCTAGTTCCTTCTCATTCTTCACACACTGGTTTGTGGCTTCCTGTCCCCAAAACATTTGTCCCCCCCTTTCTATACACCAGGAGAGGAGATATTAATCATATATCCAGTTCCTCATATCTACCGATTACAAAAATAAAAATAAGCAGGTGCTCAATTACACAATTTTACAATATGCTGCCTACATATTACAATCTGATAGTAACCCCATATTTATTCAAGGAATCTGTTGCAAAACTGATGCTTAATTAATTCTTGTGTGGTTGCATATGCTATACCAAGGTATGTCTCAATTCCATTTACAATTATGTAATTTTTTTTAACAGTATCTGTTGTCACCCTGATTTTTTAGATGCGACTACCATAGACATCACTCTGTTTTACAGGAGCTAACTCTGGATACCATAGCTCCTTCAAGATATTTGTTTCCTATCAAAGGCACCTAACCCTTTTTAGGCTAGTAAAGCTCTGTGGAACTGGGAATAGTGAGTGCTGGTTTTGTGAGATGAAGAAGGCAGACTTTCCACATGTGGTGGTCATATAAATGGGCAACAGATCACTGGAAACAAGTGGTGGAAATTATATTAGTCAGACTGGAAAAGACAGATTCTTTAGAAGCCTGAGCTATTACTTTAAACTGTAAAGATGCAGCTGAAGTGTGTAACATGTAACGCGTGCTCTCAATGGGGTCCCTGTAAGGACCCACACCACTGCGTTCCGAACCAGTTGGAGTTTCTGGGTCAGTCTCAAGGGTAGCCCTGCGTAGGGCAAATTACAGTATGTGACTGCTGCATGGATCACTGTGGCAAGATCAGGGCGGGGCAGGTATGGCACCAGTTGCCTAGCTTGGTGGAGGTGGGAAAAAAGCCGCTGGATCACCCCTGGGGACTCCACATACTAGGATTGCCCCTGGGGGACTCCACATACTAGGAGGTAAGGTGGAGATATCCCCTCCTCTAGCACATCCCTCTGTCCCCGATCCTGGAGGAAGGAGACCAGCCATTCAGGGTTGTCTCACATATCCCATTATCTTCAAGGCGGTAGGTCAACAGATCGTAGTCAACCATATCAAGCAATAACAGCAGCGCCCACCTGCCTCGATCCAGCTTTCATCGGAGATCATCTATGAGGGCAACCAGTGTTGTCTCTGTCCCATGGTGAGGCCAGAAACCGGACTGCAAAGGGTCAAGAGCCAATGTGTCCTCCAGGAAAGCTTGGAGCTGTTTAGCTGCCACTCTCTTAACTACCTTATCCAGGAACGAAAGATCCAACACTGGGCAGTAGTTGGCAGGATCAGTCGGATCCAAAGATTTTTTTTCAAGAGCATCCTTACCATTTCCTCCTTCAATCCCCCCAGGAATACCCCTGAACTCAGGGACAGATTAATAATGTCCTCCAGGGGGCCTGTATATCATCACCACTGACTTTCACCAGTCATGACGGACATGGGTCTGGGGGACAAGCGGTAGGCTTCATAGCTGCCAAGATCCTGGCGACAGCAGACTGGGAGAGTCAGCTGAATTTGTTCAAAACAGGACCAGAAGATGGCCAAGGGGTCTCCAGTCGCTCACTGAATCAATATTGGTGGGAAGGTCCTGGCAGAGTGACAGGTTTTTGTCTGCAAAATAGCTCACAAAAGCCTCACAGCTGATTGCTGAATAATTACATTTTTGCGACCGGTCAGTGAGGGAAGTCAATGACCTGATTGTTTTAAATAATTGTGCTGGGCAAGAGCTAGCATATGCAATGAAGGTTGCATAAAATTCCTTTTTTTCAGCCTTCACTGCCTTCTCATAGGATCTCATAAACGTCCTATAGAGAATGGCATTTGTAGGGGTCCGTTTGCAAAAGGAGCTGGGGCCACAACCATTGTGCACATCAGACTTCTGCCTGGCCACATTGGTTGAAATGCCACCCTATAAAGAGAAACAGTCCCCAAAAGGGTGGTCTGCCAGGTTTCTGCCACCTCTATACCATCCCGGGGCCTAGTGACCTCAGAGCTAGGAGAACCCACCGACAATGAGGTGAGTTCACTGGGAGAATGCTCCGTGGAGGGAACAGCCACCTGTACAGATGTGAAGTCCTTTCCAGGGCCCCTGGCTTCCTAGAATGAGTGACTGGCCACTCTTTTTAAAAATTGCTCTTCACTGATCTTGGGAATTCCCAGCTCTGAAGTCACTGAAGTCCCCTCTCCTTTTGAGGGGAACCAACAATAATGTGTATAAACAGAACATTGCACCCTGGAAGGAGACTTGTCAAGTACCTCTGTCTGCCTCCAGAGGGTACCCATGGCCATCCCCAGTGGGCATCTCTCCAGCCTGTCTGAGGGTGACATCTAGCCACCCAGCACTGCACTCTTGGAGAGGTGAGGGCCATATATCCTGTCTCCCCTTCCAACCCCCCTCTCCCAGCTTATATAGAGGCAGCTGCGGCCAGGCTGTGTAGGTGCCACTCTGATGGTTCTGGAACAGGTCAGCGTATCCACACAAAGCTCTCCTTTCCAATAGAGAACCTCATCAAGTGACCAGGATGCAGTGCATGTCCAGCCATGGGCAGGGGGCCAGCAAGGGGGGAATGGGAGAAAGGTTGCCAGCTCCAGGTGCACATACCCCTGAGGATTTGGGGGGCGGAGCCTGATGGGTATAGGGACCTTGGTAGTGTGCCTTGCCATGGAGTATACCCTCCATATCAGCCATGGTCTCCAGGGAAACTGATCTCTGCAGTCTGGAGATGGGCTGCCATCCCAGGGGATTCCCAGGTCCCACCACGAGGCTCCCATCCCTTCCATAGTCTCTTTAAGGGGGCAGGGGGCGCCAGAACACTTACAGGCAGCTCATTTGTCTAGCCCTGCCCCTCTACTCCCATTGGGTGGTTCAGCCACCACGTACCACCCCCTGCCTCCAGTCCCCTGATTGGCTGCAGGTGCCCTGTCCATCAGGGCCTCGCAACTACCACCACCCATGCCACAGCAGACTGCTGCTACACCACAGCTACACACCAGTATGGTAGCATTAAACAAAAGTAAAAAAAAGAAGAAGAAAAGCCCTCCTTTCCCTTTCTGGCCGCTGTGTAAGTCTCTCCATTGAAAGTGGCTCAGCTCTGCTGTAGTTGTACCATGGCTGGCCACAGCGCAACTCCCGGGTCTTAGGATTGTACTGGCCCATCATGCCTAACTTTAGCTGAATTGGTGCCAATATGATCTTTCAAAGTAGATAACCATGAAAGATGCTAGACTTGTTGGCCTTTTGATACTGTTAAAAGCTATTAAGAATTAAATCCTATAATATATTAAATCCCATTGTACTTCACCTTTCAGATACTAAATATTTCAACCATGAATTATTCATTATTCACAAAAAAAGAGTTTACCATCTTGCAATGCCTGCTTAATGACCTTATAAAATCACCATGATGATCTGCTCTTTCTTCCAAACAGCTGTATTTGTGGAAGTTTTGTGTCTACTTTTTAATTGTCAAAAGATACTGCTTGAAATCTGTATATAACTATATTACTATAGATTATTTTCAACACCCAAATCAAGATCTAGTCAAAGTTAAGCATTCTCAGCTAATGTGATCTATATGAGTTGACTTTTGTCTAAAACCAGAATAACAAGTTATGGCCGGAAAGACACCAGTTGCACAAAACACTTCTCAGCTGAGCAATGATGAAACAGATATTCCAAGGGTTTACATGAGTATACAGTCATTTTTCCTTACAGCATGAAAGTGTCCTACCTAGAAATGTGGCAAACTGGTGCGCTACATGGCACACAACACCTGCTGGCACCTACAGAATACCCACTGGCACCTGCCTTGCTATGGCCTTGATGAATGACAATGAAACAGAGAATCGAAGGGATTAGCAGGGTCCTCTGCATGAGTAGCACAGTCCACTGAGTCTTCCTTATCCAAACAAGATAGAATACTCTGAATGTATTCTGGATCCACAAATCATTATATCCAGTTTTGAACTCAGCCCTAGACTGTGGAACAAAATATCCACACAATGGGGTCAGGGACAGATGTGCAGAGGGGTCCTACAAGCCTGAGAGAAGCTCTGGGGTTGTAGAAAAACCAGACATCTAAAATAAAAACTACAGTGGGTGGTTAACACACATACCTCACACAACAATATAAGCTATAAGACATGAATGCCCACCGAGATTTCATGAGACTGTGTTCTGAGATCTTGCTGGCCATTTTGGGGATTGCTAGGCTGAGTCTTCCAAGCTTTGATTTCTGTCAGTCAATGGCAGGGAGGGGAAACTTAGCACGGTAAAAGACAGAAGGGTCAGAAGGAAGCAAGTAGAGGAGAAGGTGAAAGATGGGACCAAAAAGGTAGTTACTGGGTGGAGAGAAAAAAGCAGGAGAGGTTGCCAGGGGGAGGAAAAAGAAGAATGCTGAAGACTGAGGTGAATGGTAAAGGCAAATAGATTGCTTTGTGGGTAGGAGGAAAGAATAGAGAGAAGGAAGCACAGAAAGGGAAGAGGAAATAGTGTAGCAGGTACAGAGGGAGCATGAGATGCCATCAGAGAGTCCTCGCAGATGTCCTACTTGTCATATGTTTCTTAGATGACCATGATATTGAAAATCAAGCAGATTACCAGGATCAGCAATGAATCTTCCTCAAAGGATGGTGCTATCACATTACTGAGTTGAGAAAATTGGTGCCTTATGTGGGATGGAGCTCCCACTGGCTTCATCCTTGCTATGACCTGGCATAAATGACAATGAAACAGAGGAACAAGGAGTCATCAGCACAAATACCACAGGCTGTCTGGTGCTTCTTCAAAACTATAATTCCAGCAAAACAGCTTCCAGGTACTCCATACACTCAGGCCATATGATGAGTGATAATTACCCAGAAAGAATTAGCAAGATCATCAACATGAGTGGACTATCCTGTCCTTCATCAAAGCTGTCATAATAAGTCATCAGTAACCTCTGAATGAACCCCTTTTTGAGAAGACTCTGGAATCGACCCTACCACTCTGCTCAGCAAAGTTTCAAGCTTTCCTCTAACCCAAGGAGCCTTCATCCAAGCCAGACAGGTTGCGCCACTCCTTCTAATGACCATTAGAATCCCTTTGATTCTTTTTTTATTCATGCAATGGTGCAGCAAGGAGAAGATGGGTGCTCTGGAGTCCTGGTTTGCCCTATCTGGAATGGTGGTAGCCCCATTGTGGCATAAAGACCAGCTAATCTCTTGAATTACCAGTTTCATCATCACTCATGATGTGCACAATGGGTTTGGAACACATGGAAAATGGACTTATGTAGTTTCCTGACTTGCTGAGCTAACAACCTTGAAGAAGCCCCTGACAGATTATGTTAAACATGCAAATGACTAGCAATAATAGGGGGGGGGGAACCCAAATACTGAAACCCTAATACTTAGCAGCATAAACAGTATTTACGGTCACCAATAATTATCAAAGTAGGACAGACCCCAAAAAAGCAACTGTCTTACATAAGTACCGGCTTGTATTATAACAAATAAAGATTCTGTCACTCATAATATATGCACATTAAGTACGATAAGAGCAACCCTTAGATAAGCAAATAGTATTGCTGTACGCATATCTAACAGCCGTGCAGATAATAGTCCCAATTAAACAGCTAAAAAGCTGGTAGTTGTCTCAACATGCTCACTGCTAATGAGACAGTCCATGGAAGGGTCAGGATGAAAACGATGGAGAATGTCATAGAGCAGCACCAGTATATCAGGCAGTCGGTATGCCAATAAAGGTATTGAAATTGAATAGCAGGCAGTAATTGCAGGTGGTGGTTCCAATAGTACACTTATGCCAAAATGGATTGCAACAGGTGGATTACTCTGATGCAAAAACAACATTGCTGATTTAAAGCAGGTACGGCGGTCCAGAACATGTCAACCGTTTTGTTACAAACAACTTCATCAGACAAGGTTACTACAAAATACATAAAAATACATAAAAGCTTTCAATATTACAATCCAGGTACTAAATATAGCAAAAAGTATAACAAAAGTACAACAAAAGCATTACAAAACTGTGTCTTACCTAAAGTAAGAGTGAGAAGCACACTGGCTATCTTAACATCAAAAGTGTAACATTGAAAGAATAAGATATAGTAAAAATATAGGGGAAGTGAGCTTATAAGCGCCTAATAGCTAACAGGTGAAGCAATTGTAGTATACTTGGGGAAAACAATCATGGGTAGATGCAGCTTAAAGGGGACATTACAAAAAAACAAGTAAGGTCATAATGTGTATTAAGACCATTCGGTGTCATAGTTTTTAACAAATGTATGGACTTGGCTTCCTGTTGCAACAGGATGCATTCAACATTAGTGTGACTATACATCTGTTTCTGTAACTGCCATAGAACTGCCATAGAACGAAGAACTGGAGATCAGAATCTTTGTGTTTTTTCTCTATATAATGACTCACCAGGGGAGTGAGTCATATTCCATGACCCGGTTCCTAATTCTAGATCTGTGTTCTATTATTCTTGTTCTGACAGATCTACTGAATAGGTTACATGGGCATTTGATGGCATATACCACAAATTTAGAAGCACAATTGCTAAACCAACGCAGGGTAAATCTGAAGCCTGAGTCTACACATTCAAATTCTTTCACTGGAAGGGAGAAACGACATATAGAACATAAGAACATAAGAAAGGCCCTGCTGGATCAGACCAAGGGCCATCAAGTCCAGCAGTCTGTTCACACAGTGGCCAACCAGGTGCCTCTAGGAAGCCACAAACAAGATGACTGCAGCAGCACCATCCTGCCTGTGTTCCACCGCACCCAAAATTATAGGCATGCTCCTCTGATACTAGAGAACATCCCCCACATTTATAATGTCCCACAGCATTCTAACACTAAAGCATGTGAGTGGCTAAGCATGTCTCTCAGGGTCCAAGTTCTACGAAATCCAAGCACAGGTAAATCTCGGCATCCTGGGATATCCTGAACAAGATGCCAATGCCTGCATATGATATGTTGGATATCATAGGACAGAGAGGTGAATTGTAAAGATGAAAACAGATACTCTCTAGTCTCCCTGGTTCTACCCTGTAGAAGGGAAATTCTGTCCTGTTCATTGGCTCTGTTTCTAGCATATTTTATGATCTACCTGGGATAATCTCTTGTATATAGCAGAGAAGTGAGATGATTGGCAGATTCTTCATAATCAGACTGTATAGTGACATTTCTCTTCAACCGGAGGAACTGACCAAAAGGTAGATTATTCTTCAAATGCAGTGGATAGTGTGAGGAAATTACTTACTTACTTATTTATTTATTTATTCAAATATATAACCCACCCTCATCCCCAGCAAGCCAGGCTCAGGGCGGATAACACTGATTAAAACAGATTACATCCAGAATACATCTAAAACATCCTTAAAACCATAATCATAATCAAAATGTAGTACAGAATTCCTATCAGTTGGTTTACGATGCGGACGTATGGCAAGAAAGTGGTCACTGGACACGTAAACTATAGTGTCCAAAAATGGTACCTGGTGAGTATTCATAGTACCTGTAAACTTTAAATGAGGACTCACCGTGTTAATCTGGTTAAAAAAGGCATAATAAGAAGCAGCACTATCAAAGATGAAGAATAGATCATCTATAAATATTTTATAACCCAATGTATTGTTCCAATATGGGCTATTATTATAGATATGCTGCCTTTCAAACTCAACCATGTAAATATTGGCCACTGCATGGCACATGCAGACAGAGTCCATGGCTACACCCTTCATTTGTATGTACAGCTGATCCAAAAATCTAAAAAAGTTATTTTCAAAAACTATATCTAATAAATCCAACAAAAATGCATAGGTGGATCCAATGTGGTGCGAGTATTTAGTGCAATCTCAATCATATGTCTAACTTCATCCAGAGGGATGTTAGTATGAAGGGAAGTTATGTCAAGAGTAGCTAAGACACATTGAGATGGAACCCTCAATTCCTGAATGTATTTAATAAAATATCTGGTTTACTTAGGAGTAGCATACATTCCAGGTGAATGGTCTAAGAACAGCGCACCATAAACAGGTAGCGATGCTTGCCGAAAGATCTTCCTATAACATTTTAAAATTCTGTTGGACAAAAGATGCCTTTTATGTCCCCGCAGCTTTAAAACTATTTCAGGCTAAATCACTTAGTCAAATGCTATAAGGTACAATTTTAGGCTCGACTAAATTTAGTTATGTGCCATTGGAAAGGGACCAGTCGAAATTTCTTAGGGCAGTTTTATAAGTCCCTCGTCTGGTTTCAAACTCCTGGATTCACCGGGAGACGGGCATGTTAAAGATTGAGGCTAGAATTACACTAGCCTCAATTTCTCTTTGGCTAAAGGCTCATGAGGCCTCAGAAGAGTTCCTGCCACTGCTTATTTTGGATCATTATAAATCAAAATGGTGGAAGCAGACTACAAAAAAATGGAGAGCCTCAGCCTTTCCCAACAGTTCTTGTTAGAACTTAATAGAGAGCAGGTAAGGCCAATAGTTAGACAAAGGATTTCTGATATAGAGAGACAATAAGAGCTTTTGAGTTCCTCGCTCTATTGGTATCCAGTTAGAAATAGACTCATCCTAGCACTGGCAGAATACTTGTTTTTTATAGAGTCAAGCAAGCAAAGAAGAGCCCTAACCCTGGCGAGAGGCTCGGCGCTACCGTCAACGATTTTAGATGGAAAATTTAGGAAGATAGCAAAATCGGAGTGGGGATGCCCTTGTAAGACAGGAGAAAGAGAGAATGTAGGTCGTGTTTTATTCAGATGTGTCTTTTATGAGGAAATGTGCCAAAAATTGATTTTCCCACTTATTAATACAACAGATTTTAGCTCAGAGGTGGAGAAATTGAAATACCTCTTCTGGGAAGGAGATTGTAATAGTTACAGGTAGTTAAATTCTGTTCTGTAGCGATTAAAATTCGCTTAGAAAAGGTGGGTAGAGTCAATAAATTTAAATTCTAAGTTATTAAAAATTTTGGCCTTTTTTTAGGGAGAGAATATTTTATCTGGGTTTTTAGTAATTGCTTATTTTCTATTTATAGTGTATTTAAGGTATGTTTGTTCTCTTTTGCTGGCAATCGCTGTATCAATAAACTGAACTGAAATCTCTGGTATCAGAGATAAAAGAATCAGTCTGTCATGTATAAGACTGAAGAAATAAGTCAAGACATTAAACCCATTGTTATCACTCTGAATTTTGTATAGTTTATAAGTTTTAATACCCTCCACAAATAATTTCAACTCATGCTCCAACTGGGTAATCTGAGCCGTAAAGGTATTCTTTATGTCCATGGTAGATTTAATGTTATCCCGGATAGTTTCTGAGTCTTTTTTGATTAGCTCTATCTCACAGGAGGATTGTTCTATAATGAGTAACATAAGATCTATGGAGCACTGATTCAAAATAGCAATCCATTTTTCCTTGAATTCCTCATTATGTCTAAATAAAGTAAGTGCCTTTTGGATCCTAAAACCCCTTGGTATCCTATTCACCTTAACATAATCTGAAAGAGATGTTGCATGTAGCTCATACCTAGCTCCCTGTTTAGAAAGACTGAGTAAACTTGCAAAATCTGCATTTCCAGTGTTACTATCAGCCTGCAATAAAGGCATAGAGCCTAAAATCCTTCCCCTATCTTCCTTAGAATAGGCAAACGTTTTTGCCTATTTGGCCATGGTGAATGGACTAGCAAAAAAGAGGAAAAAAACAAATGCTAAAACCCTAATATTAAGCAGCAAAACAACAGCATAAATGGCCACCAATAATTATTGAAGTAGGACAGACCCAAAAAAGCAACTGTCTTACAATCAATCAATCAATCATCACCTTTATTGGCATAAACTGTCTTACATATGAATTCACACCAGGTACCATTTTTGGACGCTATAGTTTACGTGTCCACTGACCACTCTCTTGCCATTCATTTGTATCATAAACCAACGCATAGGAATTCTGTATTACAATTAACTGACAAAATTCTCTTGCATAAGGGGGTGAGTCAAGGTTGTTTATTGGCCGCATGTCTGCTTAAATGATTTGGCTCCTCATCTGTCTAGTTACATAACCCATGTGCCAGCACTGGCAGGACAGAATGTTCTACTTCTGCTGTAAGAGGACAATATGCTTCCATTATCACACTCTCTGTTGGTTTATGTAAACTATTAAAAGCACTTGTGGAACACTGTGGAAAAGAAGTAGTCATAATTACACAAAAAATGATGGCGTTTGCTAAATATGTAAGTGGTTTATAAATAGAGAAGCAGTTGAACAGGTAAAGATATTTGGGGTCATTTCACAAACAAATTTGAGCTGGAAGGCCCATCCGACTAATGCTGTGGAAAAATCTAGATTAACCAGTAATACAATTACTTGATTTTTTTTCACCCGAGGTAGCAATTATATACGAAGTACTATTCAGATTTTCAGTGCTAAAATAATATCCTAACTCTTGTATGGAAGTGAGGTCTCGATAGAGGCGATGGATGAATAATTCAATCAACGTCTGTTAGATTTCTTGTGTACTAAGCTGTGTTTCAAGTATTGGTGTCAGAGCTGAACTGGCCCTGAATTCATTGGAATTCATTGGAAACTCATGCACGACTCTTGGCCCCAGGTGGCTTTGTTGCAGTGCAAAAAACCTCCTGGTGGTCCCTGGTCCAAAGTTAGTCCAGCTATCCTCAACCAGAGAGGATGTGATCTCTGCCTGGTGAAACACTGTCTGTGGAGACCAGGATCCTGCAGGATCTCTCCCAATTCCACAGGGCCTGTAAGGTGGAGTTGTTTCACCAGACTTACGGTCAAGGCCTTATGGTTTATGTTCCAATCTGGAACTGGTTGGAGTTTTAAATTGTATTTTACTGTATATATTTACATGTTTTAAATTGTTCTTATTTGATTATTGTATTTTATTAATTGTTGAAAGCCGCTCTGAGCTCCACTTTGCCGTGGGAGGGCAGGATATAAATTGAAATACATACATACATACATACATACATACATACATACATACATACATACATACATACATAAAGCAAAAAATCTCCAATGCAAGGAAAGGGATTTTGAATCTTATTGAGAAACACCATTATATGGGACCAAGATTGCTACATTGTCCCAACTGTCTGATTGGTTTTTCTTTAAGGAGGCTAAAGGACCAATATGACAGCTCTTTTTTCCCTCCTTCTTCTCTAATTGGTTAGCTTTATAAAACCTGATTTGCATAATTGTTCAGCTTTCTACTACACATAAAGACCTTAAATTCATTCTAATACATATACTTTTCTATTAAGAATTATAAATATCCAAATATATACTTGGTTTTTAAAAATTTCTTCCTATACCTTACTGAGGGCACAGCATGTATGTTCACCAGCATTCTTCAGAGTTCCCTCCTCTTGTGCTATCCCAAGCGATATAAAAGACCTAATAATCCCTCATTATAGAAGAGCATTCATGCTTGCTCAGTTAAATTATTTTCCCTCAGCTATACTGGAAGGCTGATCCGCAGGCACAGCATATTTGGACAGAGTCTGTAAATGTGGATCTGGTCAGATTGAGCCATTAGAACATATGTTATTGGAGTGTGAAATTTGGTCTGATCTGAGAGAAAGGTATTTGTCCTCCCTCTTAATAACTTGCGGGATTTTATCATCCCAAAAATTGTCCAGATTTTCCTTGTAGATCAGGATCTGAAAACCATCTTAACAGTCATGAAACATTTAGCTGCAGTGATTGCTTGTAAAAAGATTGGCTTTCGATCAAGACCTTCATGTCAGAAGAATAGTAAGATCAGACCAAGGTGACACCAGTTGGTGTTCTGCCCAATGTGGTGCAATTTTCCTAAATCAGACACATGGCAGCCTCACCTAGTGAGCTCTCTGTTTCATCACCATTCAACTATGGAGAAGAATTTTATGACGTTGGGGACTTGGCTCCTTGCCCTCACCAAACCAAATGTATGTGTCTGGTTCTAGATATACAACAGTATGCAACATATATAATGGTGGATAATGGATGTTTAGCTCAGTGAGTGCTCCTTCAACTTTTCCTTCCATTCCATTTGTCTGTATCTTTTTTCAACGACAATTAAATAGTACTAGCATTAAAATGTTTAACTGTGGCTGGATCTTGATTTGGCACCCTGGCAACTATTATTAGGTGTTCAGCAGCAACTGAACTCTTATTTCACTGATAACTGTCTTTGCAGTGCTGACAAAAATAAGCATTGCCCCTTTACCCGTGTTTCAGCTCCCATGTGGGTTTTGTAGGCTACTTCTAAAGGACTATGCCTCAGGTGCCATAATATTATTTTCCTCTCAACTCCAATGCCACCATCATGGTTATCTGTTTCAAAACAAGTGACCGTAGTTGCACTAGAGAGGATATTTATTATGTACTTATAGAAGAATACAAACAGCATGGTTAGATCTAAGGTCCTGGGAATGGAAGTGGTGGTCAGATGTTATTGTCCTTTAAAATGTTGCAAACTTCAAGAACCTGAAGGTCAAAACAGAACTCTAATAAAACAGTGACTCAAAATCAAGGCAGGGAGCTGTTCCTGTCGGCAGCTGAGGATAGGATTTGCAATAATGGGTATAAAGTACGAGCAGAAAGGTACCGGCTGGACATTTGGAAAACTTTTTTTTTTTTTTTACAGTGAGATCAATTTAGCAGTTGAATCAGCTGCCTAGGGAGATGGTGAACTCCCCATCTCTGGCAGTGTTCAAGCAGTGGCTAGACAAACACTTGTCATAGATGCTCTAGACTGAACCTGCATTCAGAAGGGAGTTGGATTAGATGGCCTGTATGACCCCTTCCAACTCTATGATTCTATGATTCTACCTCTCTGATTCTGTTCTCAATGGCCATAATGTCTAACAATTAACCGATGTGCTATTTTTATATACTTCTATCCCACCTTTTGGCATATGTAGCTCACAAAGGAAACCCATGTATCCATATACCATGGAATAAAACAACCTAACCCCTCACAGGTAAGCCAAGCCAAAACGAATCAGACAAAGAACCACTCAAACAACAGCAAACAAGAGTACCACCAGAAGGCAACAAATGGAATAATCCCAAGGGGCCTAGAGGTTCTGTAAAGACTCTGGTTTTATCCTGGTGCCAAAATATCACCAGTGAAAGAGCAGGGCAAGTCTCTTACTGGGGGGGGGGGGTGTTCCGCAATCTTGCTAAAGGCACACATCCATTTAATTAAAATGATGGTGAGTGTCTGAGCTTTGACACCAGATCAGACAGTATGTAAGAGATCAGAGATGAGGAAGGATGAGACAATTTCTCTGTGTAAGGGAGAGCCACTATTTTAGGATCAGAAATTCCTTGACATCTGTAATTTTTCATAAAGCACCAAGCAGCTACACCATTTCTCAGATATTAATCTTCCCCACCACCCTTGCTATTAGTCCTGGTAATGACCAAAGGGGTACATGACATTAAGGGTTCCACCACCTTAACACTAAAAAAATGTTTAAGAAATTTGGTATTCCAGTACATGGAAAAGATAGCCCATTTCTCAAAACATTTCTTAGACTGAGAATTCATACCAGTAATGCATTAACTTTTACATTAATGCAATAATCCAAATCCTAAAGCATGCACACTGCCCTTAATTTAGCATAGTTTCAAAACAGCAGAGCAATACAAAACACATGGCAAAGGCTTATCTGACAATAGTTTCTTACAATTTGTAAGCTCTAGTCCCATGATAATCCCATAAGCAGACATCCACAGACGAATAGTCCAAAGAAAGTTGATTTATTGGAAAATCCACAGGTTAACAGAAGCTAAGAATCAAATGGACACTAATGAAAACTACAAGCACAGTACAGGGCATATATGGAAGCATAGGGCAAATCGGGGTAGATCTGGATGCCATGGCAACCCCCCTCCCAGGAGCTGTCAGGGAGGTAGGATTCTACCGGCATTCCCACAGAGTTCAGTCTAAACACATTGTTTGCAGGGCTATAGCTGGCCTTGGCCAGCAGCTGGAGAAAACCACAACATTCCTTTCTCAGGCCATGCCTGACACAACTGCAGTGATAAACAAGAAGAATGATTACTGTCTTATCCAAAAGATGAATCTGATAACAATCATACAAGGTTTGGGGGTGGGGTTGCTGTCAGAGCTGACTTATGGTGACCCTCGCAGGGTTTTCAAGGCAAGAGACATTCAGAGGTGGTTTGACATTGCCTGCTTCCACGTCTCAACCCTGGTATTCCTTGGCAGTCTCCCACCCCAATACTAGCCAGAGTCAGGGCTGAGAGTGTGTGACTGGCCCAAGGTCACCTGTGACCCTAGCTTCCCATACCTGGCTTCCCTGACACCCCATGGACTAGTGTACAGAGTTAAGGGACTATGCAGGAAGCCTACATCACAGCCTGACCAAGCGTGGAAGTGATCCAGACACTATCCCAGATCAAGCTGTATGGAGCCAGCAGGACTCTGCAGTTGGCAAGCAGCAATATGGATCCTGACAAGGAAGTGAACTGGAATCCATCTTGGATGTGGTTGCACAGCAAGAGGAAAGCCCTCACCTCTGGACTTGCCTGCTCTCCCACTCTGAGCACACCCTCAGAAGAACTGCTCTCATTCAGACAATGGACAGGACATTTGTATAACCATCAATGTGGCTGTCCTATCAAGATCTGCTTGACGACCCAAGCAAGAGGACAATAGTGCTCCCCTGTTACTCCTTGAATTCCTTCCCTGGGATAGCCTGGCTGGGACCAGGCTAATGCCATCACCTCCTCTTCCCCCCTCACACCCTCCAGTTCCTGACAACTGCCTGATATCACAATCACTGATACTTGGCAGCTATCAATAATTCCATCGCATTCCAATTAACTCTGTACCCTTCCTTTCTCCTTACACCATACCTCCACTTGAGGAGCAATTTTACCTTTGTGCCCCAAGACCACCTGCCTGGTGAGTCACCCTGCCTTAGGGCAGATATTTACTATAAGTATTGCCACCCTTGCGGTAGCCATTTGCTGCTCGTTCACTTTGGATCCAGACGACTGCCCCGTGTCACTGCACAGCTTCCTGATCGCAAAGCGCTGGCTCGCTGAGCAGTCCTTCTTCTGCTGCTGCAGCCTCTCTCGCTGGAAACTTCGCCGGAAGGCAGATATAGTCTCCCATTACCCTATCCCTCTCAGGACTCTATTGGTGTGCTTGATCTGTTTTATTGTTTTTACGTGTGTTTGTACCCCCTTCATTCCCCTTAATAAAACCAACCTGTTTGTACTTCAGTTGGCTTCCCTGCATCTTTTATTCCTTTGGCTTGCTCATATATACATTGGTGAAAGATCTGCTTTAAAAGCCTCTCGTTAGTGCTCAAATTTGTCTCCAGTAAGCTAATTCCCCCATTAATTATTGGAGACCCCCAGCATTCCCCGTAACACACCCAGCAAGCTTCCATGTTACACGTGGGGATTTGAACATCCAACACCACAATGGTTCTCAACCTTTTATTTTTTTTTAATAAATTTTTATTGATTTTTTAAAACTATAAATTCTCCATAATTTTGACAACAATGTAAAAATAGTATCGCAATCACAATTATATTGATTGTTGTCTTAATTACCATTAAACATAAAAGTATAACGACTTCCCCATCACCTCCATCTACCTCTTAATAAAGTATTATTATCCTTCGTTAACATGTACTGATCCTAGCTTTAATTTCATTCTAAAGTTTCATATTTTATAAAGTTTTACATTCTGGATCAGAATAAAAAATAACCTTCCATTATTCCCAGGTCTTGTACATTATCACAATGATTCCTTCAATTCTCCCCTTTTCCCTAGTTTCTCCAACTCCACCAGTTCTAACATTAAAATGATTTAATCCCTTTATTCTGAAACCTTTGTCCCTTTCCATTTGGCTGCATCAAATTGCAGCCATTATAACATAAATTTAATCATACTAAACAACATTCTCTCCAGTATTTTGGGGATATTTCCTGTTTAATCAATCTTATTTCAGTGTAAATCATATCCCAGATCCATATCAAAAGTCTACCCATTCCAGTATACCTTTATATCAATTGATAATCTATATTAGGAGGACTTATTTATATAATCCAAAAGTGATGTCTTAATCTTAATTCCACTACTTCATTAATAGCCATGCCACCCGTCCACACTGTCAAAGCCTTCCAATCCAGCAATCATATTTAAGTCCATCCTTTAACCATGGTCTAATACTTCCTTCTGTAACTGAAATAAGCCAGTCAGGTATGGGCACAGGATTTCTTTGTTCTCTCTCATTTCCTCAAACAAGGTGCGTATCCAAAAATAATTATTTCTGGGCTTCATCTTCATCGTGGCTTCAATTTGTGTTCCTTGACCTGCTCTCTCCTTCCTTATATCCACACGTCCTTCCGTGACTTTTTTAGATGAGGTCCATTTCTTGTATGTCTAATCTCTTTATCGCCGACTGGTTACTTTCTTGAACTTCTGTCTTCTTCTTTATATCCTTGTGTTCTTCCGTAACTTTTTGGGCAGAAGAATCCATTGCTTGTATGTCTGTATTTGTAATCATCGTTTGAATTTTCAAGACTTTTATGTCTTCTGTAACCAGATTCAACTTCTGATTACACACCTGTGATGATTGGTCAAGAGTCATCATCATTGAAATCAATTGAGCCATCTGTGTTGAAATCTGTTTTAATTGTTTAATTGTCGCCTCAGAATGTTTAGTAAGCATATCCTGTACTTTTTTTTCCATGGTTGAATTCTGTAAAATTCCCTTTGATTTCATAAGAGCAGGGCTATATATTTAGCCAGATCAGGGAGAGGTTCCAGAATATATAACTTGATTGAATTTGGTGGTCATCTAGCAGGAGACCACTCCAGGTGGTGAGTAATAGAGGGTAGTTCAATGATCAGCTTAATAATTTTTTCGGGTTGAAAAGAGCCAAATTTGGCTTTAAAACAGCTTGATAAAGTTTTGAAACACCAACGAGTTTTACTGGACGCTCTAGGTCAGATCTACCAGGAAGTATTCCGGAAGTTGAATTTGCCACGGACCTTCTACCGCCTCATCTCGATGGTTGTTTCCTTCAGGAGTTGTTTCTGTGTTACTCAAGTGCGACGCGTATCCGGTCCTGCGACTTGTTTCCTGTTGTTATGACTCAAATGATAGAGAGGGTGGTATAGAGGGGCTTCCGATCTGATGAATCCCTTGCTGCTAACGTGGCAGGAAATTCTTTTTCACCAGAGAATCAGGAAGAAATTCACCCTCCCCTTCCCTCCAAGTTGCTTCTCATTGGTGGAAATTTTAGTCCATCATCTAAGCGTCCTTCCAACTCTTTGTTTTGGTTTAAGCTGATCTATTTGATAAGGCTCCTGCCGCTAATCCAGATGGAATTTACAAATCAAACTTTCCCGATTCAAATAAGGGAGGAGCAGAGGTACTGGGAATATCTTCATCTACCCCCCGGTTGTTCAGTAATGCCAGTAAAAGACGAAGGATTCTTTGTACTCACTTAGGCATCGAGAGGTGAGGTTCTTTTCTTAAAATAGTCCTTATGTTGGTATTAAGGTGGTGGAGGGTAGAGCCTTATGCCAAAGTTGCGTTTTGGCGATTCCTTTCCCTAAGTGCCCTCGCAGGACCAGCGTCCAAAGCTCCAGGGGACTTGTAAAGCTCCCTCAGAGTCTTTGGGAGGTCAAACTGCGTTTGCGGGCTGCAGGGAGTTCCTGCTGTCCGATCCACTTGCAAGGGTCGGATTGGGGTGCATATATCACCCCTAAATTAACGCAAACTTGGATTTCCCCCAGGACAACCTGAGGGAACGTCGTACTCGTCCCAGCACACCACCGGAAGCCTCTCGGTTCTCAACCTTTTAGACAGTGGGAAATTGGAAGAAATGTTATCAGTTATGACTCAGGTGATTCTGTTTGCAAGAGAGGTATCTGAAAATCAAACATCCTTTGTTTCAACAGCAAGCAGGTATTTGTGAACAGGTACCTTGATTGCAGCCCTGACCTGGATGGCCCAAACTAGCCTGATCTCGTCAGATCTCAAAAGCTAAGCAGGGTCAGCCCTTGTTAGTATTTGGATGGGAGACCACCAAGGAAGTCCAGGGTTGCTGTGCAGAGGAAGGCACTGGCAAACCACCTCTGTTAGTCTCGTGCCTTGAAAACCCCATAAGGGGTCACCATAAGTCGGCTGCGACTTGACGGCACTTTACACACACACACCTTGATTGCACTGCTGACTTGTGTGCAATTCAAAACAGGCAGTGTTGCAAGTCGCTTTGTGTGTGATCAATGGTGTAATTCAGCATGGCATCTACTGTTGCTACACTCTTGGAATTCTTTGGATTACACATACCTAAGATTATCAGTGAGAGATGAAGCATAATTTATAATCAGCTGTGTTAAGCGTATGCCCTGCCTTTCACACTGGATGACATTTCAACTAGGACTGTCGATTCGATTCGGCCCGAACTGAAAAACAGCCGAATTTCCCCTGATTCGGCAGTTTTTAGTTCGGGACGAACCGAACTCAAAAATGGCAGGAAACCAGGGGAGCCAAATTCAGCGAGTTCGGGAATTCACAAATAAATTTGGCAAATTCAGGGTGTCAGTAAGCAGAATAACTGTCAGTAAGCAGCATTCTCCTCCTCCAGCCAATCAGTGGCCAAGCTGGGTGGTCTTCTGGCCAATCAGTCAGGATTGAGTACTGGAGGAATCAGCTGCTGCGCAGCCCAGCCGGGGAGAGAGAGAGAGTGAGAGAAATCCTCGTGGGGGGGTGCTTGTGCACATTCGCTCCTTTCCGTGGCTGCAGGGGGCGCATTTTTGGGGGTAGACACCCCAAACTTTCAGAGGAGCTTCAGACAAGCCTTCTTAAGAGACCCCCCAAGTTTTGTAAACATTGGGTCAGGGCCTCCTGAGTTATGGGCTCCACCCCTTTTCCCTCCCCCCTTTTCCATTTCTGTGGCTGCAGGGGGCGCTTTTTTAGGGGTGCAGCCCTCAAACTTTCAGCATAGCTTCAGACGAGCCTTCTTAAGAGACCCCCCAAGTTTTGTAAACATTAGGTCAGGGGGTCCCGAGATATGGGCTTTCCCCTTTTCCGTATTGGGATGAATGGATCACCCGATCTTGTATGCATCTCCAGAGCGGCAAATCCAAGGCAAACCTCCAGTGCTTAAATAGAATCATATTGGATTACCCAGCACCTCCCAGCCCCTCCTGATGGAACAGAAGACAGCCACAGTAAGACCTCTTTGGGGGCTTTATAATTTTTCTCCTGTGGGGGGGGGAGGGAGCAGTTTCTGTGGGTGGGGGGGAAGCCAAAGAGGGCTTTCGCCCGTTCTGCCTGGGGTGTGTGTGCCCCCTTGAGTCTCTCTCTCCCTGGTTTGAGGGGGGGCTTCAGTTGTGTGTCCTCAGGTTTTCCCTCATTCATACGACAGTTAGGTCTATTTTGATGCTTGCTCAAAACCGGTTTTCAAATGGTGACTTAAAGAATGCATTTGCCTGGTCCCGAGTCCCATGCAAAAGGGGAAATTCCACCCCCTCCTGCTCATTATGCATAGCTAGCTGCCTCTGTCCCTTTCCATGGTTTGCAAACTCCCAGGTGTCAGGTGTTGCTTTGCATGTTTGCAAATGTGTTGCTTTGCAGTTGTGTTGCTTTGCAGTGTTGCTTTGCAGTTGTGTTGCTTTGCAAACTTCTTAGCACCTGCCCCGCCCTTGCTCTCATCAGCTGTTTGTCGGGGCTGGGAGCTTTATGGTGGGCGGCAAGCTCTGCTCAGAGATGCACATTAAGGGTGGGGGACCCCTTTCGGGGCCCATATCTCAGCCCCCCCCAGACCCAATCTTTACAAAACTTGGGGGTTCTTGCAAGAAGGGTCCTTTGAAGCTCCACTGAAAGTTTGGGACCTCTACCCCTAAAAATGCCCCCCCTGGAGCCGCGGAAAGGAGTGGTCATGTTTGTAATGGCTTTATTCGTCCGAATTTTTTTCCCGAACTTAGAATTTGCGCCGAATTGCACGGACCCGAAGTGGGGGAGTTTGGACTTCGGCATATCCCGAATCCAGACAGGCCAAATTCGGCCGAATCCAAACTATACCGAATTTTTTTTTTTCAATAGCCCTAATTTCAACAATCAGTGCCCTTCATTGAATGGGGAGGGGTGTGTGCAAGTTCAGAACCTACTTGACTGAACTACAGTTCCCAAATGGCAATGCAAGAATTGTGATCCACTTAACACAAATGAGCATGCTCGGCTTTGGGAGTCACACAGAGATGCCAAATGAGTAAGGAGGCTATAACACTTGAAAGACAAGCCATGCAGCTTCCTACATGCACTTCATCTATACAAGAAGGACTGAGACAACCAAAGAAAGCACTGCTTTTTCCTCCACCAGGTGTATTGGGTAGGCAGACAGTGGAGTATAGCTTTAGGGAAAGCAATATGATTATGAGCATGTGCAAAATATTTACGAGTAGTGCTGAATGGTCCCATCAACAAACATTGTACCAGCCAAGCAAAATAAACAAGTCTGGGATAGAGAGACAAGCTATGCAGCTCCCCCACCCACCAACAGGACCAAAACAGATGAGGAGAAGAGGGAGAGCTACTGGGGGAAAGTATGGAAACATGCATGCAGGACTATTTGCCCTGGGAACCAAACAGTCCCATCAACAAACAAATGGGCAAAATGGGCAAGGCTAAAATGGGGGGGGGAACAAGGCACTTCCAGCCCCAGAAGAATAAAATATGGCTTTTTAAATTTTTGTTTCACTTTTCCCACTGTACAAGAAATATGACAGATATGGGACAGGTTTAGGAAAAACAGTGTGGGACTGAATATGAAAAGTGCATTTGTGATCCAATTTCAAACAGTTTTTAAGAAGAACATTTTTCAATCATTTGAGGGTGCTGTCCACAGTTTGCAAACAAACTGCTATCCAAGCAGAGGGTGCTATATCCTCCCTGATGTCAGCTATCAAATGCCACCAAACAGGAAATATTTCATGCATACTATCAAATATTGTAAAATATGAAATATTACAAGCCACCTGTCAAACATAATCAAATAACAAATAAGGGAATCAAGTACTATGTGTCAAATATAGTCATCAAATAGTTGAACAATTCTAGAGAAATTCTGGTACAGCTAACAGTGGTTCCTAAAATACTACCAAATACAGGAACATATCAAATGCTTGGTCAATATTCAACAAATATCTGGTGAATGTTCAACATCAGAATTCTTGAGACACACATTTTGGGAGCAAGTTCATTTCAGCTCTAAGCTACATCTAGGAAGGACAGGCCAGTATACAACCTGTTTCATCGTTGCCTCTTTCCATGTACAGTAACAAGAAAAAACAGCTTAAAGGCCCATCACGTCACAGATTTTTTTTAGTTAGTTATAGAGGTGAGTGGGCCCACAGTGACTCTCTGTGAAGTGACTTATTTTCTTGGATCGATTACCAGCATTGACAATGCATTGTTCTGAAGGCAGCATCCTTTGATAAATGGTACCTCAGTAGTGCTGGTGAGAGCAAATAGTAGCTCGAGCTGAACAACGTCAAGGTGGTTGAATGCATGCCTTGCTAGCTGCTTGATAAATCAGCAGACCCTAGAGAGGCTTCAGAATGCAGCATGGGGGGAATGTTTTCATCTTTCTCTTTTACGATGTTCCTTTCTCCATTTATATTTGTCATTTTAGAGACTGAGCTTTATTACAAACTATTAGCCCAAGGCAGAGGGCTGAGGAACTGAGACTTCACAGTGTGACTGAAGCCAGCAAAAGTGAGAACGAGTGAAACAACAAGCATGATTGTGGATTGTTGTTAAAGGAATCGCAGCCTGCCCTGAATTTCAGTTCGAGATGACTGTCATCTTGATGTTGCTAAGGCAGAATATCGGCAATGAATGTGTCTGGATGAATGTCACAGAGCTGTACTAAAAGAAAAAGAAAAGAAAACCCACCACCACTGCAAACCCCTCCAAATACTTCCTTTTATCCTCAAACTGGTATTCACGGTGTGATAAAATGGACCCAGTTCCCCCATGACCCAAGGAAGTGGAATCCACCTGCTCAATGGGAAGGGATACAGAAACTCCAGTCTTAGAAATCCTTGCTTCAGGAGCATTCATTTTCTCTCCAGACCTAGCCTGATGCCATCAGCCTCTTCGCTGTAGCCAGAATACCAATAGATCTTTATACTAGTTAGCGATGCATGGCATGAAGAAGAGCCCAGCATTAAACTGAGTCACTCTACCGGTCATGAAAACAGCATAACCAGGCCATCCACAAACAAAGAGGAGATTTCTACATAAATGATGGAATCCCCAAGTATGCAGGAAAAGGTCTTTGTAAATCAGCTGGGGAACCTTTTTTCTGCCAAGGGCCATTTGAATATTTATAACATCATTCATGGGCCATACAAAATTATCAACTTAAAAATTAGCCTGGATTTGTTTTGCCGAGCATCTTTCAAAGTTCACTGTGCTCAGGCTGTCCCATGGCTAGCAGACAGCGGGCAACGCAATCTGTCATTCTTCAAATGTTGTATGCGGAACAAAAAAGAGCCAAGGTCATTCCCCCCCACCCCCATTTTTAAACATGGGGAGGGGGGATTTGAGATCCATTCATGTCTTACCTGAAAAGACCCTGAGCCAATTTGCTTCATGGGTCAGTCACAAGGATCTCCAGGAGCATACGGGCAGGAGACCTGCCGGCAAGCAGGGAGTGGTTCCCCTCCGCATAGGAAGGGGAGGCAGGCAGGTGACCGGTTTCAGGCTACAGGTTTGCCAGCTGAAGGTGCGCTGGCAGTTTCCCGCCTCCCGGCCGGCTCTTTACAACACCTCCCACCACCACCACTGGAGCACAAGAGGTTTCAGGAGCTCCCTTACAAAGCGGCGCCGCTGAAGGCTCACTGCTTGGCGTGGAAGGAGGCAAGGAGCTTTCTTTAAGGCTGACCCACCGGACCGTGGCAGGTGAACCAGGTGGCCAGCGGCTGGGCCACCTTAAGAGGGGAAATGGGCTGAGAGCACAAGAGGCAACCTGAGTGAAGCTTTTTGAGTCTTTTCCTGTTGCTACAGAGAAACGTCCATTTATGCATGGGAGGTTTTGCCTTGGATTTGCTGCTCTCTAAATGTTTGCCTTGGCGGGACCAGGCCAAATGACTTCACGGGCCTTAAACGGCTCACGGCCAGACGTTCCCCACCCCTGTTGTAAATTAACCAAAAGAAATAGAGCTCCCCCCACACACATACAAATGGCCTGCTGAGGACTAAGCATGGTTCAGGAGGTGTGGAATATTGATCAGTCAACAGCCAGCTAAAGGCAGAGACAGACAGAGACATGGGGAAATGGGCCTGCTGAAATCTATGAAAACTTAGATAATCCAGAAGGGGGGAGATCTAGATCAGGGGAACAGTTTCCTTATCATTTCCCCCTTGCATGTCTTTGCAAGTCATGTTGTTCTGTTTTGTTTTTTTAAAGGGCACTGCACATTGAACACTTAGGTACCATGTAGGAAATTTCTGCTTATCCAAGGAAAGGTCAGGCATGCAGAAAAAATAAAACATGGGGTCCTAAATTAACTCAGAAGAAAGAGAAAATGCCCCAGATATACAGAAATAGGAGTGCACCTGTCCTTTGTGAAAGATTCTCGGAAGTATAAGAACAGACCAGTGATAAGTATAATGAAAAGAAGCGAACACTTGCTTAGTAGAGGTGGAAATTAATAGAGGATAGATGGTATCATATGGTCCCCAATTTAGATCCATTATGCCAGTGATACTCAGTGGCAAGCCACCTGTGATTCTTCTGAACGCTGTTCCACAATTTGGCACCTGTCCCATGTTTTAGGAAAGTGGGCAAGGCCCTTGATTGATGGGGTTTGTGGTTGATAGGAGTTTTCCCCCCTTGAAACAGCTGCTGCCAGAGGGATGGGTAAGCTGCAAGGAGTGGCAGTAAATGTGGCTCTTTTACTTGATGGCAAGTGTGAATGTGGCTCTCCATAAGATGCAGAGGGAGCACCACTGCTTTACACTATGTATGTATGTATGTATGTATGTATGTATTTATTTATTACTAGTGGTACCCAGCCACGCGTTGCTGTGGCCCAGTCTGGTGAAATGGAAAAGAAAGAAAAGAGAAAGCGCACGTTTCTAATATGTTTAATTTCTTTACGTGTCGCCACAAAGTAGAGTATTTCAGGCAAGCATTTATTTCGTCCGCTGGTGTCGATTGAGGAATTACAGGTAATGTTTGCCTGAAATCTCCTACAAGCAATATTAATGAGTTCCCAAATGGTCTGATGTCTCCACGCAAATCTTGCAATGATCGATCAAGAGCCTCGAGCGATTTCTTGTGTGCCATTGTGCATTCATCCCAAACAATAAGTGTGCATTTCTGCAATACTTTTCCCATACTGCGATTTCTTGTGCGCCATTGTGCATTCATCCCAAACAATAAGTGTGCATTTCTGCAATACTTTTCCCATGTCGGATGCGTTGGAAATGTTGTACGTGGGAGTTTCAATGAATTGCATGTTCAATGGCAATTTCAAAGCGGAATGAGCAGTTCTTCCACCTGGTAGCAATGTCGCAGCTATTCCGGACGATGCAAGAGCTAAGGCTATGTCATTTTGGGATCGCATTGCTGCCAGAATCAGTCTAATTAGGAACGTTTTACCAGTTCCTCCTGGTGCATCTAAGAAGATAGCGTGTGTTGCTTTGACATCCAACAGATGGCACTGTTTTTCAAGAAAAGCATGTTTTCACCTGTCACAGGTGTGACATCTATATAATATAGGTATATAAAAACACGTGCGTATTCGAATGCAACGTTGTGTCAAAATTTCTAAGCAATCGGTGAAGAACTTTCAGAGATTTAAGATTTTGAACAAACGAACATTTACATTTGTATTTATATAGATTCCCATTTGTTACCCCGCTCTCCCCGGCCAAAGCCACTAGTGAGGGGGTTGTCTCCTGCTCAGCTTAAAAGACTGTTTTGAAGGTTTTAATTAGGATTTGAGGGATTCTCTCTGATCCTAATTAATAAATTCCCACTACATAGTCCATCTTGTCCCAACTGTGGGGTGAGGTCATCCAGAGAAATTGGGCTGAGCGGTCACCAATATGCTGATAAGTGGAAGGATGGACCTGCTAGTTGAGGAGTCTCCTGTTCTGGAGAGGGTTGCCTCTTGGAGGAGCAGTCTGGAGTTTGGGCATGCTGATGGGCCCAGCCCTAGTGCTGTATAAGCCGGTGGAGGCTGGGACCAGGAGTAACTTTAATCAGCTTTGAATGGTTAGCCAGCTGCAGCCTTTTCTGGACAGAAAATATCTGGTCCCCATAGATTACTCCTATGTGCTTTACATGGGGCTGCCCTTGTTCAACTGGTACAGAACACTGCAGCCAGAATATTGAATGGAGTGGGTACTAGGGACCATATTATGCCCATTTATATTGGCTCCCAATTCATTTCCAGGCCCAATACAAGGTGCTGTTGTTGACCATTAAAGCCCTATATGGTCTGGAGCCAGTATACCTTAAGGACCGCATATTCCCAAATAAGTCTATCACTACAGCCATATTCTGAAGCCCTGATTCAATGTCCCCTACCTTCTGAGGTTACATGGGTGGCAACTTGAGAGAGGGCCTTCTCGGTCCCTCCTCAGGGATATTCATCTGTCCCCTTCCCTTACTATCTTCCACCAGCAGATGAAGACTTTTTGTTTTACCTGGTGTTCCCTCAACGATCCCTCCTTAATTGGTGTTTCAGTGTTTACACACACACACATTTTTGTTTTTGTTTTAACTCTTTTCAGTTGTGTTTTTATACCACTCTGTTTTTATACCACTCTGTTACAACGGCGACCACCATCTAGCTAGATGTCGTACCTCAGGGGAGAAGAGATGGATAATATTAATAACATTAAAAGCACATTCCTGAGGCGGGGAGAAGCTCCATAGGAGCAGGCGTGACCCCGCGCTGGTGTAGGTGCCCATTTAATTTGGGAGAACTGGCACTTACGCTGTCCTGGGTGGCACATACCCTGGTGTCTAGGCACCCGGAGAAGCACAGGCCTCCACTGCAGCAGCTGCCACACAAGGACCTAAATCCCGGAAGTGGAGGGCTGCGCCGGAGTCGGGGGGGGGACACATTCCCAGGGCGTTCCAAGAGGCAGAGCTGATTGTAGTTAGCACCCTAACCCCTCTCGCCCCAGGAATGCCCCCTTGAGCTGCAGCGTGGATGCACCACCTTTTTCGATGGCACAGCCCCACTGTTTGCAATGGGGCATTTCCCCCCCCCTTTTTATTTTATTTTTTTTAATTTTTAACAATGCTTTTTTTCTCTCTGTGGAGGCTGAGAAGCCTCTGAGGAGGCAGCGTGGCAGCACTGCTCCTGGCTGCCACGGGTGTACCACCCCCAGGAAGGGGCTGTAAAGGAGGGGCACACATATATGGAGGGAGGGAAACATGAGAAATTGCAGGTAAAGGGGGGGGGAAGGGAAGTAGAAGGGGAGAGAAGGCCAGCTTCTAGATGATACCATCTCTGCCCTCAACCCTAAGCAGCTTGAGATGCATTCCCAAAGGGCTAAGGTACTTCCACACTATCCAGAAAGCTAAGATGTGATACATTTACAACCTAATTACTAGAACACTGGAAACTAGACTTCTAAAAGCCAAAACTCAGAACATGAATCTTACCTCATGACACATTGTGGCTCTGCAGCACAAACTACCTAAAATCACATATGAGGCAGGCTGAGGAAACTCTGTTGGACTGAAGCAGCTCTGTTACCCCTCGTACACCTGAATCACCCTTCAGAGGATCTGCAGTACCAGTCAGGAATGCAAATCCATACTTGAAAAATGCAAACTGAACTTGCTAGTATTATTATATGGATTTTTCCTCTGGGGTAATCTGGGGTGATGCGCAAACAAGATGTTTCTTGACTCCCACTTATAGTCAGAGACAACCTGAAATGCCTTGTGGCAAAGCCCTGGAGTCAGAAAGTAAAAAACAGCTGGGGGGGGGGGAATCAGTCCCAAGGACCAATGGAGCCTCTAGGCCCCACGTGAAGGGAAATATAACTCCCACTATTATAAAAATTTAACTAGTTTAAAACATATGAAGAGAATACAGGAGGAAAGTTGTACCCCCTTTTTAATATCATTAAAAAAAACCAAAAAAATCTTACACTGTGTCTGATACACCGAGAAATTAAAGATAGTTTACTCTCTGGCTCATTATGTCCAGTATTTAGCATTGTTCCTTTTTATGTGGAGGGGAGAGGAGTTGTTTCCACCCTTCTATACCTTTTCCTATGGCTTGGTGCACTATTATTAATGACTGATGCCTTTAATCAATGTTTCTGTAATATGGCACCCAGTTTATTAAAGGGGTTTAGTACCACTCCCTACACTATCATATGGCCATCACACTGCAATCTGTTTTCTGAGAATCTCAGGGACAATTGGCAAGTTACACTTACCATATGATAATTTCAGCTGCAACTCAATTGCCCCAAGGTGTGAAACTTCTCTTATCACCTCAGTCAACCATTGGGAGGCATGCTGGGAAGTGATGTATTTGCTGTAACTGGAAATAATTGTGTGAAGTGACTTCATTTAAAGTTGCTAGGCAAGTGGCTAGGCCTCATGGGAAAGGGCTTTTAAAATGAAACATCCAGTATATGTCTGAAAACCTGCAGGACCAGTGGGCAACTTTTCTTTTGACTTTCCCTAATATGCATTCATTCATGTTCTTACACATTCCTTATATTCATATTCCTGAATCACCTTAGTGTCCACTTGGAGGATGTAGAAATGAGGTTCAAACTTCATCCTGCATATTATTCAAGTTAATAACACGCAAGCAAATAGTACATACATTTGACTGACTTAAGGCCAAACTAGGCATTATGGCAGCCATGGGTATGACCCGTGGCTGCCGGCTGCCAACGCCATTTTACCGAAGAATTTGGCCAGTTAAAAGTGCCACAAGGATGCAGCAGGACCAAGCAATCTGATTTTTATCCCCCGCACCTCTCAAGTGCTGAAACAGTTTTGAAACATGTCGTACCCATGGCTACCATGACATTTAGTTTGGCTCCTAGATAATTCATTCTAAATTCCCTATCTTTTATTATAACTTCCCTGACTTTTAGTACAGGGCTCCCCAAACTTTTTAAGCCTGCAGGTACCTTTGGGATTCTGACAGTGTGGTAGGCAGAGCCACAAAATGGCTGTCATAAAATGGCTGCTGCAGGAGGTGGAGCCAGGTCCAAAATGGCTGCTGCAGATTTCTTTCAGTCACACAATGAATAGCTTTGTACTGTGGTGGCAGCTGCTGCCAAAGCAATGTCTTTAAAAATCTGCAAAGCCAATGAGACCTCCAAAAGCCCCCCCCCCCGGCCCCCCTACTTTCTAAAAACACTTGGTGGGCACTAGGAAAGGTGTTGACGGGTGCCATGGCACCCATGGGTACAACACTGGATGCACCTGTTTTAGTATAACTTGCTATAGTTATACAGGAATGATATTTTGGGGTGATGGTAGTAGACAGCTCTGGGAAATAATTAACTCGGTATTCATAACAAATTTAATTGAAATATTATAAACCATTAGGAAATGGGTTTACAAATAAATGTCCTAATAACTTTGTAGAAATCTACGATACAGCAGCATACAGTTCTAGTTGCTCCATCTCAAAACAGTATCATAGAGCTGGAAACAGCATAGGAATGAGTAGCAAAAATGATCGAGACAGAGCACGATTTCAATATTTGGTACTTTTAAGTTTAGACAAAAAAGAGAGAAGGGATGACAGGAGGAATTATGAATAGGTAAAGAGATCAGATAGAAAAAAATCCTCCCTTTCTCAGAATGTATTTTACAATCCAAACAAGAGGACACAATAATCATATAGTGAAAGAGAAACCACACAGTGTTACTGACCTATTAAAACCCCTTCCAATAACACAAATGATTTTACCTTCCTCTGGAAGGACAAGAGACACAGTGCTAACCTTACCTCCTGGGGAAAGGAGGTCCACAAACTGGAGGGCAGCAACTGAAAAAGCTCTCCGATGAATCCCTGTCTAACTCACCTCAAACAAGAGATGTAGACTGATATGGTCTGACCCAGCAAAGGCCCTTATTTCTCAGATACACAACTAATGTCACATCAATGGGTAATATTGTGGGTTTCATAAGAACATAAGAAAGGCCCTGCTGGATCAGACCAAGGCCCATCAAGTCCAGCAGTCTGTTCACACAGTGGCCAACCAGGGGCCTCTAGGAAGCCACAAACAAGACGACTGCAGCAGCACCATCCTGCCTGTGTTCCACCGCACCCAAAATAATAGGCATGCTCCTCTGATACTAGAGAGAATAGGTATGCAGCATGACCAGTATCCATTTTAACTAAGAGCCATGAATACCCCTTTCCTCCATGAATATGTCCACTCCCCTCTTAAAGCCTTCCAAGTTGGTAGCCATCACCACATCCTGGGGCAGGGAGTTCCACAATTTAACTATGCATTGTGTGAAGAAATATTTCCTTTTATCTATTTTGAATCTCTCACCCTCCAGCTTCAACAGATGACCTTGCGTTCTAGTATTGTGGGAGAGGGAGAAAAACCTCTCCCTGTCCACTCTCTCCAAACCATGCATAATTTTATAGACCTCTATCATGTCTCCCCTTAGCCGCCTTCTTTCCAAGCTAAACAGCCCTAAGCATCTTAACCGCTCCCCATAGGACAGTTGCTCTAGTCCCCTAATCATTTTGGTTGCTCTTTTCTGCACCTTCTCAAGCTGCTATTGCAACTGATCTTCAGCCGATAGAGATCAGTTTCTATCAACAGCCCTGGATTTGCTACTAGTCTGATGACGTGAAGATGTGAGTCCCATTGTTTTCAATTGACTTTATCTCCTAGTAGAAATATTTAGGATTGGAACTGAGGATATTTGAATACCAGGCTTTCCAGGTCCCTCTTCGCCACTGCCTGGATGTTTTTTGGAGCAGAGCCTGAGGAGGGGAGGGTTTGGGGAGGGGAGGGACTTCAATGCCATAGAGTCCAATTGCCAAAGCAGACATTTTCTCCAGGTGAACTGCTCTCTATCGGTTGGAGATCAGTTGTAATAGCAGGAGATCTCCAGCTAGTACCTGGAGGTTGGCAACCCTATTGAAAACTGACAGGTCATGAGCAGGGAGCCAGTTTTTAATCAAGCAGTACCTCTTTGTGTGCAGCTTGAGCCTTTGGTAGATTACTTTTTGTATATTCAAACAGTACAGTGCAGTCGGAGGTATTTCATACACGCACATTCTCATACTGCTCAATGACAGTCCTAGTTTCCCCCAACCCACAGAGCTGACACTGCTATATGCTACACAGCAGCCAATCGTTAAATAAAGACTGAGCAAATCGGGCAGCCGATGGCTATAAATAAAGTCTTACTGTTTGGTTTTGTTATGCTATTTTGCACATGCATGTTGTCACATACCCATATACAGCCTTTGGCTGGCAATCCCCAGGAGCATGGAGGGAGGAGGGGAGAGACTTCTGAGATGGCACTTCCTGTTTTGGATCAGGAAGTGATATCACGACGCTCTAGGAATTTTAGAAGTAAAACCATCAAGATTTTTTGAAATTCCTAGTGCCTCATGACATAATTTTCTGTTCCAAAAAAGGAATTTACGTCCAGGCATTGGTAGATACTTTCCCCCCTCATTCCTACCCTGCTGCACCATTGAGTGAGGGTGGAAGACAGAGAGAATCACTAGGAAGTCACCCACCAGAACTGGGTAGGTGGCAATCCTAGCTTTATAGGAGTCATAGCCCCCCACCATCATTTAATTACCAGACCTGTCCCTCCAAGACCCAGGAGAATATCAATTTAATCTACCATGCAAATAGAACAGCAGCTGTAAGGCAGAAGGAAATGAAACCCCATTATGCATCTACTGTGCAGCTGCAAAGGAGGAAGTAGCCCTTCAGGTTCACTGGGCCTAAGCCCTGTAGGATTTTAGATGCTGTTACAATTGATCTCCAGGTAACCAAGATCAGTTCCCCTGGAGAAAACGTCCGCTTTGGAGGGTGGCCTCAATGGCACTGTACCCTGCTGAGGAAGGGTTGCCAGCTCTGGGTTGGGAAGTACTTGGAGAATTTGGGGGTGCAACCCAAGAAGGGTGAGGTTTGGTGAGGTGAGGGACTTCAGTAGGTTATAATGCCATAGAATGCCACTTCCAAAGTGGCCATTTTCTCCAGGTGAATTTATCTCGATCGCCTGGAGATCAGTTGCAATCCCAGGAGATCTCCAGCCACCACCTGGAAGTTGGCAACCCTATACTGGGGTCCCTCCCCCAAACCTTGCCTTTCCCAAGCTCCACCCCCAAAATCTCCAGGTATTTTCCACCACAGAGCTGGCAACACTACCAGCTCTTTCTACTGGGCCTGGTAACAAACTGGAATCCCATATTGTTCACGCAGCATAGGTATAATATGCTCCTTTAGGTAACATACCAGTCTAGCTGTTAAGCAGAACCCAGATATCAGTCCAGATGAAAGGAGGTTCCTAGCACAGGATAAAAAGGAAGGAGAAAGAGGACATAATACACTATACTGGGGGCCCCAGCCCAATCTGAAAGCCCATTATATATTTGTGTTGGGGAAAATTGGTATTTTTAACTTCTGTTGTAAACCTTGTTGACAGTAGAAATGTTACCAAAATTCAAGACAACTCTGATTCAATCTGAACATTCACATTTCTGTTATAATTTCTACTTATTCTGGGATGAAACCACAATCGTTCTTTTCCTTAACTGTAGTATAATGACTTTTAATAGAAATATTGCTGTTAAAATTGAGAACTGATTTTGTGTCAGTTGTGAAAACAATAGTATCATTGGCATATCATGTAAAGCAACAGAAAAAGGATGATGGCCGAAGAAAACAGGTGGAACAAAACAGGTCCTCGGAACCATGTGTGAGAATTAAAATAATATAATCAGATATCCCTACATCAGATTATTACTCAAATGTGGAATATATATTTTAAATAAATATCATGATATCAAGCTTGAGAAATGTGATTGTTTCAACTGTGAAAAAATTGGTGTATCTGCCATATAATGTAAAATAAAGAATTTTTTTCTCTTTAATTTCTCATACGGTTGGATGCAGGCAGTGGGCTTGTGGTGAAGTGAGGGGCACGTTAGAAGTCCGATTGTTGGGCTCTGGGTGAGATTGAAAGCTTGGGAATGGTAGAGCTTGGAATCAAGGTGGTTCGAGATTTCCCCAGGGCTCTGCATAACTGCTTTGAACAATTTTAGCCAGACAGTTTTCGAAATCCCTAAGGCTACCTCTCCTCCTCCCCCCCCCAAAAAAATGCCCAACAAGTCCAAGCAAATGTCCTGCTCGTCACTGGTTTAATTCCATACGTGTGTTTTAGCAGGTGTGGCTTTATATACAAAGGAGCCCTGCTCTCAAAAGTGGGTGAACAGAAGGAAGAGCGTGACAGAATACTTTAAAGAAACAAACAAGGGTGGAGAAGATTGTGAGACTCTGATTTTTTCAGGGTCTCTTTGGAGGAAATACAGAGATGTATGCTTAAATGGACTGAAGTGTCTCGTTGTTTACTTACTGTGGCAGTGAAGAAACCATTTAAAATTGTATGTATCTAGCCACATAAAATGAAACTGCCTCTTTGTGAGAAAAGGGCGATTATTTCCCTCTATCAGCTGATGAGTAATTTTTATAAAGTAATTTATAGGTTTCTGAGATTGTGATTAGTTCAACCCTGTGGGTGACAAAAAGGAAGCAAGAACAACATGCTTATTTCCCTGTCAGCATGGTCAGGATTGACAGATGCCTGCCAAAATCCACATTCACACACATTCACAGGGGCTTATTTTGGCTGTTGTTTTCAATTGCCCAGCTTAGAATTAACCCGTTTCTCCATGTGGCTAACAGAAAGTGCATCACCTGTCAATTTTTCCTCTGTGGTTCACAAAGAGACCAGCCTAAATACTCAGCAGAGTAGACTCCATGTCACAAAATCAGCACCCACTCGTATATCACAATGGTCATTAGTGGAAGATCATTCTGGACCTTTGCCCACAGCACCTTTCTATGGCAGGAGAAGGGCTATAAAACCCTAGGCCCTGTCAGCTGTTGTCATTTAGGTGAGAATTTATCTGGTCTCATGGTGCCCTCTGACTGGATGATTATGAATAATGAATGAGGCTGTATGCCACATCGAGGCATTAATAAGACCGGGAGAATTTCCATCTAACAAGGAAATAACACATTTCTGGGTTTGCAAACACACGGACGATGGCAGTGTTCTCCACAATTCAGCGTCAGCGAGGAAAAAACATGTCTAAAAATTAGCAGGATTAGAGTGTGTTTGGGTTTTGCCAAGGGGTAGTTACCCCCCAAATTACTTATACAACAAGGGCTAGAGTATGTACTTGGTACCCATCAACAAAACAATACCTGCTCTAGCTGCCAGTTTACATGTTCGCTTGGCCCATGCTTTTCCCTCACATGAGTCATCTCTTCACACCAGCGACAAAATCATTGGAGCTAGTAATTTCATGGGTCATGGACACAGTGACTGCCGTTATTTCTAGTGCTCCTAAAATACATGTCAGAAATAGTAGTATTTGCTGAAAGCGAGATACCTGAATTAAGAAGAGCATAATTGTGCAGTTTCTAAGAGCCTCTGTGGAGCAGTACTTAGAGTTCTGGCCCACAACCAGGGAAAGCCAGGCTCATGAAAGTAACTGGACACCAGTAGGCCAGTAATTCTGTCCCAAACTAGCTTATTTCACACAGGGTTATTGGGAGGATACAATATGGAAGAATGGGCCCTGTATGCTGCCACAAACCCTTTTGTAGGAAGGGCCATTTTTTTTAAAAAAAATCTAATTATATTTAGTATGATTGGTTGGATCCAACGTTACCCTGTCACTAAAACAGGTGGTCTACCAATAGCAAAACGGGCAATTTTTGTTATTGGGTTAACTGTCACACTAAGAAAACTTAATTGTATGTAGCATATGTTTTCTGCTAGTGAAAGTTGTGTCATAATGCAATTGTGCTGCAGGGAAGTGGCACTTCAGTGCCCACATAATTTGAACATTGTTGTCCCTGTTAATTGAGATTTCCCATCTCAAGATAATTCGGTGCTTGCTGTGGCTGGCAGCCATCGGAGCTAAAGCAGCAGAGGGCAGACTGGTCAATAATAGGTGAAGCCACAACCAGTAGGCTGAGCCAATTAATTCTGGTTTTGTCCGCATCCCTCCCTTGCATTACCACAGAAGATAATCTAGAAACATTTCTCCAGTCCCTGCAGGTGCTAATTTAATGCAACCTCTCCTTTCACAGTTTACAACAATTGTATGCATACCCAATGCAGAAGACATATGCCCTTATTTCCTAAAACCCAGTATTCAACTTAGAACAGGAATCTTGTGAGGGGAAAAAAGGAATGTAAGCACTCAGTTTGATCACAATAACTTCTGCATCGGCTTTTTGCTCCCGTTTGGGCTCCCAACTGCAGTGGATAATTCCAGGCATCTTCACAGCACCACAGTAACCACTGGTGACTCTCAGAGTTTCCCCACTCGTTCTCAAGCTGCCATTGGTCCAATGTTTCCTCTTGGTTATGCAGTCTAAGAGTGTTTCCCTTCCATGAGAAGATAAAGCTGCACCACCCACTTTGGCACCATTTCCTCCTTTAATGTCACAAGAGTCCTTTTAAAAACTCAGCAATAGTTATAATAGTTATAATGTTATAACAATCAATGGGGTCTTCTGAATTCACAGCTGGCATTAAAAAAAAACTAGCTCTTTTTGTTGCAAAGATATGCCTGCTCCCTTTTATCTCCACAACAAAAGGGGATAGAGACTTACTTTTTTAAGGGAAAGCTGAGAATTAAGAAGGACCAATAGATAGATTGTTATAACAGTGTTACAATGCTAGAATGACTTTGCTATTATTGATTTTTTTTTTTATGGGAATCTATACCCAGGGGTGGTGGCTGTGGAGTAATGGGACAAGGAAAGAGCAAAGAAGCCCTGGTGCCCCTGTGCTGAACTGGCAGGTGCAACAGCAAAACTGCAGGAAATTATTCCAGTGTGTAAGACCCACAAGCCCTAACCTGGATGGCCCAGGCTAGCCTGATCTCGTCAGATCTCAGAAGCTAAGCAGAGTCAACCCTGGTTAGTATTTGGATGGGAGACCACCAAGGAAGTCCAGGGTTGCTGTGCAGAGGAAGGCACTGGCAAACCACCTCTGTTAGTCTCTTGCCTTGAAAACCCCATAAGTCGGCTGCAACTTGATGGCGTTTTACACACACACAAGACCCACAAGGAGGCTTATGGCCATATGTAGACTGGATTGCCAACTCTAGTTTGGGAAGTTCCTGGAGATTTGGAGGTGGAGCCTCAGGAAGGTGGGGTTTAGTGAGGGGAGGGCCTTCAGCAAGGTATAATGCCATAGAGCCACCTTCCAAAGCAGCCATTTTTCTCCAGGGAAACTGGTCTCTGTCGTATGGAGGGCAGTTGTGGAACTGGGAGATCTCCAGGCCCTACCTGGAGTCTGACAACCCTACGAGTCAAAGTTATTCCCTCACTGCTGGGTAATTAAATACATGCAACCATCCCAAACCAGGTTTAGAGGTTACTGGTTCTAGAAAAAGGGTCTTTCAGGAGTCTCAACTCCTTTCCTTAATAACATTTTTTCAGAAGCATTGGAAACAAAATGATTGTGAACATTGTGAACATGTGCAGAATGTCCATGAATGGTGCAATCCTATTAGGGTTGCCAGGTCCCTCTTTGCCACTGGCGGGAGGTTTTGGGGCAGAGTCTGAGGAGGGCAGGGTTTGGGAAGGGACTCCAATGCCATAGAGTCCAATTACCAAAGCGGCCATTTTCTCCAGGTGAACAAATATCAGCTGGAGATCAGTTGTAATAGCAGGAGATCTCCAGCTACTACCTGGAGGTTGGTGACCCTAAATACTATGCATATTTAATAAGAAGCAAATTCTACTTTATTCAATAGGAGTCACTCACAAGCAAGGCTGAATAGGATTGCAGTAGGGTTGCCAACCTCCAGGTAGTAGCTGGAAATCTCCTGCTATTACAACTGATCTCCAGCTGATAGAGATCAGTTCACCTGGAGAAAATGGCCACTTTGGCAATTGGACTCTATGGCATTGAAGTCCCTCCCCTCCCCAAACCCCACCCTCCTCAGGCTCCACCCCCAAAACCTCCCACCGGTGGCAAAGAGGGACCCAGCAACCTAGACTGCAGCCTGATGGTTTGAATTGGAAGGGAGAACCACCAGGATTTTGCCTTAAGTATATATTATATTAAACAGCTGTGTTACTGGAGAACTTACCTTCCTTCCTCAGCTTCTCAGAAGCAGAGAAAATGATATTTCCCCCCTCACACTCAGAGAGAAATGTCTGTCTTCACTCTATGGCAAGAAGATTTTGTTGTGAGACACACACACACCTGTGTGAATTCCTCTATCCTGGCCTTCCCCTCTTCATGACAGAAAATGACCGCCTCCTCCTGGGTTTGAAGGGAAAGATTAAAATGACCAAAATGCATGTGTAAAAAAAAAATGTGTAAAAAAAAATCCCATCTTAATGCATTAGGTTGTATAAACTTGATTCTTAATAGAAGAGAAAATGAAGGCCTTAAAAATGTAATGGCTAACAAGGCCAAAATGAATTTGTACACTAATTCATTTTGGCCTTGGTAGACATTACATTTCTCTATATGAGGGACTCCCTGATTGATCAGCTTTTTTTCTCTCCCCACCCCCCCAACATCCTCCCAGACAAAGAAGAAAGATTGACGGTCCTGGTTAGTGCATTTCCTGTGGATCCATTGACTAATCAGGGCCATAAGGACAGAAGGAGCCATAAGGACAGTTAACCGCCCAATGAACTAGCATCCTAGTGTGGACGGCCATGACCTCCTAGAGATGCATACAAGTTAATGTCCTTGCTGAGTTTTCCTCAGCTGGTAAAAATGGAATTGCTTCATTTGGCTGCAGCATGCTGTGGTTCGTTGTATTTATTCCAATTTTATAGTTGATAGTGTGATTTTATAGTTAACTTGAGAATGTTTGATAAGTTATTTGTATGTTTTCTACATTTTCTTGGGTACACTCAGGAGGAAAGGCAATTGAAAGGCAATTGATAAATGTGAAAATAAACTACAAAATAATGGAAGGGATCCGATCATTTTTTCCACTCCGTGGTGGATTCCCCCCCCCAAAAAAAAAATTAGCTGAGATGGTATAGGGAAAACTGCCTGATCCACATGATGAATATCATGACATTCATGACATTCACACACTTCAGAACTCAGGAGGACCTATCCATGACAAAAGAACAATGTACCAAGTACCATATTTATTAGTTTTGTATGATAGAGGTTTTCAGCCCATGGGTCAGGACCTTCTGTGATCCCTATTTTTTTTTTTTTTTTTGCGTGCTGCTTTTTGGAAGACTTTCTGCTATTATCAGAGAGAGAGAGAGAGAGAAGTATCAGGACAGTGAGGTGAGGTCACTCAGTGGTGGTGAAGATTCTTTTTGGTTCCTTACTACAGGATACCACTTGGCACTCAATTTCTGTTTCCTGTCCCCAACTTGACATTGGCCTTGACACTGGTAGAGTCTTAAATCAGGCTGCTTTTCTTCATGCCACAACTAACCTGTACCCTGCCAATACATAGTATATATAAAGTTTTAGAGAAACTTTATGCTCCTAACAGTATTTTGCAGATTGCATCTTTTTAAAAATACATGCAGGATACCAAGGAGCTCTTTGGAGTAACCATGTGACTTCTATGCCATGTGACTTCCTGTCATGTACTTGTTCTGTGGATGCTATTCGGTCACCTGTGGGTTAAAGATTGGTCCTGAAAGTTTAAAAATCACTCATGTATGAGATAATATGAAGCCGCTTGAAAGATCTGACAAGTGTCATTAACTTGTAGTGGTTCATTTATTCATGCAATTCCCTGTGAGACTGCACTCATCATGTGATTCATGTGCGAACTAGCTGGCTCACTGGTTTAGCCAAGAAGCAAATACTCATATTTTGAGCATTTTTGTGGATACAGAATCTATACCATCCTTCTGTCATGAATGGAGAAGTTATAAGCAGCAACAGCGTATATCCTGAAGGTGACTGCATAAGAAGAGACCAGTGTATGACAACATCATAACTTAGAACAATTTAAACAGCCTACCAAATTGCAGCCACAACTAACATGTACCTTGCTGTGCATATAGCCAGTTCATAGGATACATATATAATTTTAAAGAAACTTTATGCTCATAATAGTATTTCATAGACTGCTTCTTTAAAAAAAATACATGTGGGATACCAAGGTGCTTTCTGGGATGGCTCCTTTTCCTACCTGGCTCTTAAGATGAAAACTTATAGCTGCATTGACAGTAACAAAAAGAACCACACACTGGAAGTTCTACTATAAGGTTACATCCCATAATTTCTTTTCAAACCTGCTAGTTGTGTCCCCTGGGAGATGGAAGAGTACATTGCCTGGCCAGTCATAAATGGTGTTCAACATCATTATAACATTCCACTAGAATCTGAGCAGTATTTTTTTCTTGTTGATGCTACTTGAAAATTTTTTTTAGCAAAAAAATTGTCTCAATAGTGAATTGTCAGAAAATTTTCACTTGTTTTTGACCTTAGCTCCTTTGACTCCAAATACCTGAAACCTCTAAGTTTTTTTCTTTAAAAAAATCTTTCAACAATTCAGAACTTTCTTCATTTTCAACCATGAAAACAGGTGTATTAGATCTTCCCATATGGACTGATTTTTTTTTCAGTTTTAAAAAGATTATTTAAAAGATTTTAAAAATGCTTCCCTGAGGAACCTGACTACATGCATTTCGGGATAGGAACCTTACAGGGGGCAAATATCAGACAACAGAAATGTCAACCACATGTCCTGTTCCCACAGGATATATCATGATGATGTGAGGTTATGCATTGCCATATTAACAGCTGCCTTTGGAGATAGTCGGGAGATAGAGTCACAACACAGAGTAAGCTATACTACGGATGATAGAGAGCAATAACTTTATAAGGGATAGTAATGATAGCCATAACATCCGGTTCCCTTCTAACCATCGCTTGGATCCTGCTGAACACTTGCATTGACTGAAATATTTCAGTCAATGAAACCAGACTTCTTCCCCTCTCCTCTCCCACGACACCCCAAAATACTTTCTGAAAGGCTCCTCCTGTAGGCAGGAGACCCCCAGGAATGGCACGAGGGCGAGTCAAAGGTCTGCAAGGGAGGGGGTCTGGTGAAAATCGCACCCCCTTCCATCAGCATAAATCCTCTGTAGGAGTCAGTGCTCTGTGTGTAATTCATAGCTGACATCTTAAAAAATGTTGACTGCATATCTTAATAGATGTTGTTTGATTAATGGAACTCTTAGAGCAGCAGAACCATGGATGTTTTCATTTGCAGTTTCTCTGTCTTTACTATATTGAAATTTTCTTGAACTTGGGTTGCTTTTGTTTGTTTTTAACTGATTATTTTCTACTGTTAGTTCATTGTTGTGGCTGTGTCTTTTTTCTGCATTCCATCAGATACAAATACAGTTTCAGATGACATCCTCTGCTTTCATTATTATTAATGCTAAGAAGTTATTATTGGTAAAACTAAGAAGTACAGCGTAGTACTAAAACTAAGAAGTACAGCATAGGCATTGCATCTTGGGCCTTCCCTAGCTGGATTTCAATGATCCTTGCCTATTCTTTGGTTCTTGTAGGTTATCTGGGCTGTGTGACCATGGTCTTGGTATTTTCTTTCCTGACGTTTCGCCAGCAGCTGTGGCAGGCATCAAACCCAACCCCCTTCTGACTATATATTACTCTTCCTACACACTTGACACTGAGAGACACTGTCCTTCAGTGTTACTCCTCTGAAGATGCCTGCCATAGCTGCTGGCTTAATGTCAGGAAAGAAAATACCAAGACCAAGGTCACACAGCCCGGATAACCTACAGGAACCAATGAACTCTGACCGTGAAAGCCTTCGACAATATCTTGCCTATTCTGTTTTGAAATATTTGTTCACCTGTACCTAGAAACCCAAATCCCCACTTTTATTTACTTATATGGAAGATAAAGAATGAAGAGGCTCTTCTCATTGGGGAGTTGGTAAAATACAAAAGTGATGACATCTGTAGATTTATTATGAGCCACACATTTCATGCTGGTGTTCTCCATGTTATTAACTCCTGCATGTGCAACCTTCATTGGGCAAGAGTAATTTGATCAAAGAAAAGTTATGCATGAGAGCCCACGTCTATCACTCTCTGTGTGATTTATAATATATGATCTCTGCATGAAGGGCTGTAAATAAATAAGTGCAATATGGAATGGGAGGCAAAACAGGACATCATGAAGCAATGCATATAGAAGAATACATGTAAACAGCATACAACTCTTTCCCATTGACATCTCCAGTTTCAAAACACGCACAAATGTGGCTCTGTCCATGATTTTTATGAACTGTTCCTCTTTCAAAAGCTTGCCTATAACTTGTCACTGGTTATAGAATAAAATCCCAGTGTTACACTTTTTTTTTCCTATATGGAGGGGAGGACTTAACCCCATGGGGCATCCCAGACAGTTGGCCTGGGCTCTGTGCTGGGGGAGGCAACCATCCTCCAGCCATCTGCCGAAATCGCCACAACCCCTGCTGCAGCTCCTGGAGGCAGGTCCCCCACCACTCTTCAGCTAGTTGGGTAGGGCAGTGGGCCCGCCCATACATGAAGCTTCCCACCAGCTCCTTTCTGTTTTCCCCCATCTTGAACACAGCCTGGCTCAACCAAAGCAGCCACCACCCCCACAGCTGCTCCTCCAAGTTGGCACTTTTGTGGTGAGGGGCTTCTCCCTAAGCCTGTGGATAGTGGGCAGTAGATTCAGGACTCATAAAAGCACTTTTTACAGAAAGCATAATTTTCTTCAGGAATTCAATACCACACGATGACTGCTAACTTTTAGAGAGCTTTAAAAGGGGGAAAGATAAACTAAATCTAAACAAGTCTACTCAGAAGCCTATTGAGGTCTATTCAATGGAGATAACTCCCAGGAAAATGTTCTTAGGATTATATTGCAAGTCTCTCAATAATATGGGGTCGTGCTGGACTAGTCCTGCTGAGACCAAGTTTCAGATGTGCAGTTGCTATGAAACGTGCTGTGTGACCACCAAAGACTAGTCATTCTCTTTCAGCTTTACCTACCTCACAGGTTTGCTGTGAGGCTAAAACAGAGGATGGGAACACCATGGGCATCATCTTGAGCTCCAGGGAAGAAAGGTAGGATAAAGATTTATTAAATGAAGCTGCCACATTCACAAGCAGTATAGCAGCTGCTGACTCTGGTGCTGTGCCCCTGCTGTTGACCATCCAGAGCATCTGGTTGACTACTGTGGGAAACAGAATGCTTGACACAGATGGGTCCTTAGTCAGGGATCTTCTCAGTTTCATTAGCAACAATACATGGCTGTGAATATATTTCCTCATTTTTCACAGCATTTTCTGAGATTGTGAGCTTCAATGCATAAAAGGTAGAAAAGGAGTTCCTTAAACCTTTCGCTTTCCACCATTTCCTCATGCAAAGTTAACCCAAAACTCCTTTTGCCTTCATGGGGGAAAGATGCTCTTATTTTACACTGTAGGACCAAAGGTTGTCGAGGACAGCAGCTCTGAGTGGGAGAAATCAGCTGTATGATGGTTGGGGGGGGGGATTCAGGCCCAATTGCCACCCTGCTAGCTGCACCCAGTGATTCTGGGCCCCCAATCTTGCCTTTTGCCCAGAATCACTTTGACTGCCCTGATAGGGTTGCCATCCTCCAGGTACTAGCTGGAGATCTCCTGCTATTACAACTGATCTCCAGCTGAGAGAAAATGGCAGTTTTGGCAATTGGACTCAATGGCATTGAAGTCCTTCCCCTCCCCAAACCCCACCTTCCTCAGGCTCTGCCCCAAAAACCTCCTGCCAGTGGTGAAGGGGGACCTGGCAACCCTATTCCCTGACTATGTGTAAGTTTTTAATTGTCAAAGGTGGTAGGCATTTGAAACATTTGCTTTCTCTGCCTGCAGTAGGACATCTTAACAGCACAGCAACAGGTACAATATGCATCTTCAGCTGATTAGTTAAACTCTGAGAAAACCTGACTGGCACAGGCAAAATGTATGTTAAAACCGTTCTTAAGTCAGTAAAATACAGCCTTAAACATAAATCTGCATTTTAAGCGTAAAAGTTAGCTTGAAAAGTGAATACTTTTTGGGTCTTTGTCTTATAAATTTCAGGGAGAGGAGCTAATGATTCGAAAAGGATGCCTCAGAAGTGTACAGTTTGTTTACTAAGGGACAAATGACATGTTACAGGTTACATTGTATAGCCATTCGTGCTGTTCATTTTTGTCAGCTGACTTACACTGACTCTCAAGAGTCTCAGGCAGAGAAACTACTTTCCTAACATCTGCAGTCCTTTAACTGGAAATACTGGGGATTGAACCTGGGACCTTCCGCATGCAAAGCAGATGCTCTACCATTGAGCCATGACTCCCTCTCAGCTACATTTTTGAACGGTTGGCACTGCTTTCACAGCCTGCTCAGTGAACATGATCAAGTGCCAGGACACTGACTGTCTATTGTCAGCATTAATGAATTACCAAGCAACACTGTTATTTTAAGAGTCAAACTGCTAAACTAAATGTGACATTAGGAAATCTAAAAATGGATCTCCCACATTTTTAAAGTGGAAATAGCAGCTGTGCATTTTTGAGTGGGTGAGTGAATTTGGATCAGAGCCGTGGCATGGCACAGAGGAAGTCTTTCCCCCGTGCCATTTTCCTAACCACAGCTGCCTCTCCCTGCATTGCTATTGCACATGGAGGAAAGATAGAGCCAGCATGTGGGTACTTGTACATTTCCTCCTAACAGGTAAAATAGCAGCTCTGCTAGGAGAAGCTCTGTCCCATTACCCTTCTATTTCTACTTTTACAACCTGCAAGAATTCCATTCATGATGCTCCTGAGCCCTATTCCCATGTTACAATGAATGCATGTACAACTTGCATGTACATGCACACACCTGTTTGTAAAAAAGAGCCAATGCGTGTTCACTTTACAAATGAAACCTAGGACCAGTACCTGGTTAATTGGGGGGCTTCTATCACATATTCAGCTGTACATGCATTGAATGAGAATTACTCAATGCACATATAAAGAACAATCAAGTGTACACTGTACACAGATTGTACATATATTCACTGTAACTTGTGAACAGAGCTCTGTTCGCATGCCTACCTTGGCCCATTGTTTAAAAATCTATAATAATTTTGCTAAGGATTTCATGCTGGTAATACCCTTATTTTTTATCCTATAATACTCCTGTGAATCCTTTGAATAATTCCCTTAGTTGTCCTCCCCAACTGAAACTAGACATGAATGTGTGTAACAAGATTTATTCACAGACACCTCTCTTATTTCCTTATCTCCCCCCCCCATCTAAATCTCTATGGCAATATACTAACAGTGCTATGCTTAACAGAAGAACAATGGCTTTAAACTGGACTAACTCTGCATAGGATTGCACTGTAAATGAGTTGCAGTGGTGTGTAATTTGGTGCTGGTGAGGAAGACCCTGGCAAGGAGAGGAGGGCATGTATAAGGATCTCTGGGTACCTTCGGTTGAGTTGCTGGGATTCTCTTGTCTGCCATTGGCTGACAACTCATATCCTATAGACAGGCAAGTGGAAGGGTTGTAGGGGAAAAGGATAGGAGAAGTATTTGATTAGGACACAGACGGTACCAAGCCAAGGGAAATAGGAAGCCCTAATAAAAAAGAGGAAATTGACCGGAAAACTGAGAAAAAACAGAGGGGGCACAACAGGAAAGGAAAATTGGAAGAGTAATTGGGGAGAAGAGGAAAAGGTACACATGGCTAGGAGCTGGAGAGTTCAAGAAAGCTGAAAGTTTGCTTCTTGATTTGAAATAATGAGCCACATCTTTACTGGCAGGCCTCTAATGGGGAGAATGAACTCTGTGCAACAGAGATCAGTCTCCATGAGGTGTCATGAACACTGGTGGTGCTGTATAAATATATTAATTTAATAAATACTCTCTCCACCCTTCATAGCTATGCTCCGACAGCACAGGCTTGCAACTAGTGACAAGTGAACATCCCCATGCTCCACTTGGAATCATTTGTCAAACAGTAAAAAATGCTCTGTTTCTAAAAAGTTATCTCCCATGACTGGCTATTCCCTCCACTCAGGACAAATAAGATATGTGGTTTGTGGAAGAGCTGGGGAGCAGCAGCAGGCATTGTTGAAACCATTTGTGTCCAACTTGAAAATGGCATGAACATTTTAAACAGGGAGAGGTGTTTTTTTTCCAAGTCTGGCAGCCTCAGGGCTTGTAACAGATACTATGGCACATTGTATAAAGTAGCCTGATTGGGGTGGGGTCTTAGTGGTAGAGCATCTGGTTTGCATGCAGAAGGTCCCAGGTTCAATCCCAAACCTCTTGAACTAGACGGATCAGGATAGTAGTTGATGCGAAAGACTTCTGCCTGAGAACTTGGAGACCTGCTGCCAGATAGAGTAGATGGTGCTGACCTTGGTAGACCAATGGTCTAACTCAGTGGTTCTCAGTAGTTCCCAAGGGGGTCGCGATGTTTTTTCTGGGGGGTCGCCGCCACTGTCCTGGGACAGCCCCCATCCCGGGCTGTCCAGGACTAACCCATAGGGCTGTTGATTCGGTTCGGCCCGAACTGAAAATCAGCCGAATTTCCCCTGATTCGGTGGTTTTTAGTTCGGGAGGAACCGAACTCAAAACTGGCGGGCAACCGGGGGGGGCCGAATTCACTGAGTGCGGGAGTTCGGGAATAAATCCGGCAAATTCGGGGCCGTCAGTAAGCAGCATAACCGTCAGTAAGCAGCATTCTCCTCCCCCGCCCAATCGGTGGCCAAGCTGGGTCTTCTTCTGGCCAATCAGTCAGGATTGAGTACTGGAGGAATCAGCTGATGTGCGGCCCGGCCAGGGAGAGAGAGAGAGAGAGCGAAATCCTCGTGTGTGTGGGGGGGTGCTTGTGCACATTTGCTCCTTTCTGTGGCTGCAGGGGGCGTATTTTTTGGGGTACAGACACAAAACTTTCAGTGGAGCTTCAGATGAAGCTTCTTAAGATACCTCCCAAGTTTTGTAAACATTGGGTCAGGGGGTCTCGAGATATGGGCTCTTCCCCTTTTCCCTCCCCCCCTTTTCCATTTATGTGGCTGCAGGGGGCGCTTTTTGGGGGATATAGCCCCCAAACTTTTAGCATAGCTTCTGACAATTATTCTTAAGATACCACCCAAGTTTTGTAAAGATGGGTTCAGTGGGGGCAGAAATATCGCCTCCCCCCTTTTCTCTTTCCGTGGCTGCAGGGGGCGCATTTTTGGGGGTGCAGATCCCAAACTTTGAGCGGAGTTTCAGACCAGTGTTCTTAAGAGACCACCCAAGTTTTGTGAACATTGGGTCAGGGGGTCCCGAGATATGGGCTTTCCCCTTTCCCCTTTCCCCTTTTCCCTATTGGGATGAATGGATCAGCCGATCCTGTGTGCATCTTCTCCAGAGCAAAACGTCCCATGCCTAATTGGAATCATCTTGGATTACAAGTCCTCCCCTCCTGATGGAACAGAAGACAGCCACAGTAAGACCCCTTTGGGGGCTTTAATCTATAATTTTTCTCCTGTGTATGTGTGTGTGTGTGTGGGGGGGAAAAGCAGAGTCTGTGTGTGTGGGGGGGGAGGGAGCAGTTTCTGTGGGTGGGGGGGAAGCCAAAGGGGGCTTTCGTCGGTTCTTCCTGGGGTGTGTGTTCCTCCTCGAGTCTCTCGCTCCCTGGTTTGAGGGGGGAGGTTTCAGTTGTGTGTCTTCTGGTTTTCCCTGTTGCAAAGGTGTTGTTTTACAAGGTTGTGTTGCTTTGCAAACTGTTGTCGGGGCTGGGAGCTTTGTGCGTGGGCAGCAAGCTCTGCTGAGAGATGCACATTAAGGGTGGGGGGACCCCTTTCAGGGCCCATATCTCAGCCCCCCCTGACCCAATCTTTACAAAACTTGGGGAGTCTTTCAATAAACGTCCTTTGAAGCTATGCTGAAAGTTTGGGACCTCTAACCCCAAAAATGCCCCCCCAGAGCCGTGGAAAGGCGCGATTGTGTTTTTAATGGCTTTATTCGGCCGATTTTTTTTTCCCGAACTTTGAATTCCTGCCGAATTGAACGGATCCGAAGTGGGGGAGTTCAGACTTCGGCATATCCCGAATCTAAACGGGCCGAATTTGGCCGAATCCGAACTATACCGAATTTTTTAAAATTCAACAGCCCTACTAACCCAGACGCCCCATAACCCTGATCTGTCCACGAGGGCAGGGAAGACCCCAAGCAGAGAGGCGAGGAACCGGCCCACTGACAGCCGGAAGGAGCCGGGCTGCAGAGACACGGCGGCATGCCACCGCACACCAGCTGTAGCCCCGCCGCCCAGCTGAGAGGCTGGGGGGCCCGCCCTGGGCGCAGTCGCGCCTGCACCAGGCGGATGACGCGACAGGATGTGTGGGAGGCCGAGGAAGCTCCCCTGGCTCGGCCCATTCAGGTCTCAGGGGACAAGAGGATGGTCCCCCTTGAGGCCACCCGAGGGTCCCCCCCAGCCCTCCACGTGTTCCATTCCCCCGGCTTCCGCGCTGCCGCCGGGGGGTCTCCCCCCAGCCCTCCCTGTGCTCCATTCCCCTGGCCTGCGCTCTTGCCGTGTTGCCGCCGGAGGGTCCCCCCCCCAGCCCTCCCCATGTATGTGTGTGTGTGCTTGAGATTCCCCAGGCCGCTGGCGAGTGTGTGTGTGTGGGGGGGGAGAAGCCTTCCTCCCTCTCTTTCCTTCCTTCCTTTTTTCTTTTTTCCTTCTTTCTTTCCTTCCTTCCTTCCCTTCTTTCCTTTCTTACTTCCTTTCCTTCTTTCCTTTTTCCTTTCCTTTCTTCTTTCCTTTTTTCTTTCTTTCTTTCCTTCTTTCCTTCCTTCCCTTCCTTCCCTTCTTTCCTTTCTTACTTTCTTCCCTTCCTTCCCTTCCTTCCTTCCCTTCTTTCCTTTCTTTCCTTCTTTCCTTTTTTCCTTTTTTCCTTTTCTTCCTTCATTTCTTTCCTTCTTTTCTTTCTTTCCTTTCCCTCCTTCCCTTCTTTCCTTCCTTCCTTTGCTTCTTTCCTTCTCTCCCTCCCCTGCATAGCCTCTGCTAGGCTTGCAAACCTCCAGGTGGTGGCTGGAGACCTGGCAACCCTAGCCACTCTCCGCCCCACACCAGGAGATCAATGTCCGGGATGGCCCCCAATGATGTTATAAATGTGCAAATGGCCCTTGGCAGGAAAAAGGTTCCCCACCCCTGCCCTAATGTAATCAGGTAAAACCAGCCCAAAGCATAAAAATGTCACCATGCTCGCCTTTCGAGTTTTAATTCCATTTGCCTCTACATATCTCTGCAAGAGTGGATTTTCAACGCTTCTTCATATCAAAACAAAGACAAGAAACAGACTAAATGTTGAGGATGACATGAGGTTGGCTTTAACAAACACTCAGCCACGAATTTTGAAGCTGGTTACCCAGATGCAAGCACGACCATCACATTAAATATTAATTAATTATTTAATGAAATTAATTAATTAAATATTACGTTGGAATTATATTCTGAAAAATCTATTTGTAATGTGTTTTTTTATCCTATTGAAAATGTCATTTATGGCTTTATTATGCAAATATGGCAGTGGTCGCAGGCTACTTGGCAATTGTAAAAGGGGGTCACGACTCAAAAAAGGTTGGGAACCACTGGTCTAACTCAATTTAATGCCAGCATTCTGACTAGATAGCTCCTTCTGCTTGATTAAAATGAATTGTAATTAATGGTAATATATTTGTAATTAATGGTAATATATTTGTTACAGCAACTTCCTGCCATCTGTATCTGAAAACCAAAAACAACATCTTAGCAAATGGGTGATCCCATTCCCATGATCAGCACAGTAAGGGAGCAGCACTCACAGTGAAGAATGAATGTAAGAAAGGGGGTGCTTAATTCCTCCTGTGTCGGCCAATCTTCTATTGCAAATGCCTCCCAGCCACTTAGTTTGTTTTACAAAATTTCCATCTTCTAGCTTTCTGTCCTCACAAAGGCCACCAAGGCTGCTGACAAGTTGAATACATACACAATACAATCACATTTTAAGAAGAAGAGTTGGTTTTTATACGCTGACTTTCTCTACCACTTAAGGAAGAATCAAGCCAACTTACAATCACCTTCCCTTCCCCTCACCACAACAGACATCCTGTGAGGTAGGTGGGGCTGAGAGAGCTCCAAGAATGCTGTGACTAGCCCAAGGTCACCCAGCTGGCTTCATGCATAGGAGTGTGGAAACCAACCTGGTTCACCAGATAAGCATCGGTCGCTCATGTGGAGGAGTGGGGAATCAAACCCGGTTCTCCAGATCTGAGTCCACCGCTCCAAACCACTGCTCTTAACCATTACAACACACTGGCTCCCCCCATTAAAAAAAAACATTAAACCCAAAAAAAGTCCCAACACATCATTAGAACAATTAAAACCAGAGCTAAAATACATACAAAAGCATAAAAATAATTAAAACTTCAGGAAGGAAGGAGGGATCACTGAGGAAACACCAAACCAAAAAAAGTCTTTATACACTGGTGGATAATGGCAACGGACAGAGGCTGCCAAATCTCCCTGGGGACAGAATTCTAGTATTTTGGTGGCACTACTGAGAAGACCTTCTCCTGGGTTGCCACTCACCTGATTTCAGAAGGTGGGCGGGGGGAGCACCTGTAAGCAAATGGGCTTGCCAATCTCCAGGACTGGTCATGGCAACCCAAACAGATGCGTGCCACCACTGTTCCAGCCACACGCCTAGCCCCTAAACGTTACAGGGAAGGCTTTTGCATGCGAGTAAAACTGACACAGCCGCTCCTGTGCATCCTGAGTCGACGGCAGCTGAGAAACAGAGGCAAGGTCAACTCTCCAGTGAGCCAGAGGGACTCCATATTTCTCTGACCCAGTATGAAGAAGGCTGTCATTTGCAAGACATGTCCAGGCACCCATGCAATCCTCTTCCCCCTCCCCTTTGCATCATCAGCAATGATCAACCAGCCATCGATAGACATTGAGACAACAATGAAGAATCGTTATCACACCTTTGTGTTAGCTCACTAATCTCATCAACCAGAGATGCAGGTTTCTTCCTGGTTGCACAAGTCACTGGCATTAGAATAGATTTCCAAATTCCAACCTCCCCACCCAGGAAGCCAGCCATTAAGGGCTCTGCCACCTTTTGTTTTACCACCTGGATGATCCAGACAGCCCCCACCCCCTGAAAGAATATAACTGAATCCTGAAAGTCCATACGATCCCTACCTTAGGACTGGGCATTTCATACAGACTGCCACTCTCTGCCAGAGTGAGCAGCCATGTTGGAGCATGCAGGGGGCTACCCCTGCCCTATTTTTATCCCAGACTTCCCCGGCCCCCTTTTTATTCATTTTTGATCCTAGGAACTCTGGACTACAGGAAAGGTATCGTATATCCTGTGAAAATATTCCTGCCACCTGGCAAAAGTCTCTTCCTACTACCTTTTTATTCCTAGATTCTCTGTATGTTTGTGTTACACCATTTGAATGCTTGAATACATAAACACTATTAATTTTGAATCCTTTTGCCTCTGTCTTGATTTCAAAGGTCACAGATTATCGACTCTGGTATACATAGGTTGACCCCGCTATATAAATATTGTAGTTTCCGATTGCTCAAGCTAATTTCCCCATTTATAGAGCAATTCAGGTAACACACCTGAAGTAGGGCTTCCGAAGATGACCATAGTGGTCAGGTAAGTTTTACATCACGCTCACTGTAAGTTCCTCCAGAACCTCACGCTTCTGTCATAACATCTAGCTTGAACCTCAGAATGAAACACATGGAATGGACTCTTACCTTCGGAAAAACCCCTTACTCAGTACTCTGCACTGGAGGAAGGCCATCCTGTTCCCCACCCCCAGCCAGAATGAATGGAGAATAGGATGGTGGGATATACAAGTTTTTTCTCCCCATTTTATAAACCTTCATTGTTATGGCTGAAGCTAACTTTTCTCAAAGTCTCCCCCTTCTAGAATTTAGAATCATTAAAAAGTTTAATGTTTCCTAATACTTAGATTTGGGGGTTCCAATGGGGCTGCATCAAATAGAATAAAAACCCAAGCACAGTTTCCCCTGTTCTAATTCAAGGGGTCTTTTCTAGAGGAGAACCTTTTTCCCTTAAAAAAAACCCTACAACCTGGATTTATTTCCAGCTTCTTTTGTTTTCCTTGAGGGACCTTTGAAACACTATATTGCTACTTTTCATGTTTTTTATTTGCCCTTTGGAACAATAAAAGCTCAAAGGTTCATAAATATGCATTCTGTAAATGTATTATGCTGACAAAGTGTTGCTCAGATAGCTGTTTTTGCCTTCGGGGAATGAATAAGTTTACAGCAGGCTTAAACAACGGGTGGAAAGGAGAAAAGGAAGGAGGAAGAGAGCTGTGTCAGCACAAGGGCTGAAAATGGAACAAAAAAGGTCTCTCGGATGCACCCAGAAAACCAAAAAATATAGCAAGAATGCTGTTGTCTAGGGGCTGTAAGGAGAAAGGGTGAGGAGTGTTACTTGCTAATGGGCTGGCATTGCCATTGCTGTTATTTTTGCTTGCTACAAATTGTTCTCTTCCAAAAGACCTGGCTGTTAAATCGTCACAAAACCCAGAACTGAAACTTGCTAAATTTTTTTCCCAGCCAGCTTTCAGGAAAGCTCTTTTCCTCCGACTAGACTTTCAGGCAAGGTCCAGCTTTCATTAGCTCAAATCGCCACTGACCACGATCTAGTTTTATTCCCCTCTATGTTGTCTGACTGGGTGGTTGGAGCAGCTGATTATCAATTCAGGAGATGTTTGGGCAGGTAGAAGGGCAGCATCTTTTCTGTTCCCATCTAGCCACCCCAAAAGGGGGGAAATTAGATCTAATTTCCCAGCACTCATTGGTAATGAATGTCAGCGGACAGATACAGGCTAATGGCCTCATTCCCAACAGCCCGTTATTACAATGTACCATCCCTCTGGAATTCATTGCAACAGCATGACTTTGGGCTGCATTAAGATGTCCCATTAAGCCAACACACACACAGGCCTTTTCCCTGCCTCCTCCCCTTTGCCATGGAGAGCAATGAGGGACTCCTAGTGTAAACCAAACTCAGGAGATACAAATTGTAGGCACCCAGGTGAGTTTCCCCCTGCTAAATTTGGATTCCAAACCAGGCTTAAAATACAGACATAAAATCCTGGCTTTTGAATGAGCCCAGGTTCTGGCATGTTTACATCACAGGTAACAAGTTTGTTGAAATCAAGATACCTTCATCATGCTTTGCAAGAGAAGTGGGCTTGGGAGAGGTAGAAATGTGGTATGCGTGACCACCACAGCAAGCCAGGTTTGAGCATAATAGGTATCCAACAGACTGGAATCAACTATAATCTTCCTAACCAAAGCTGTATGGGCAAAGAATAACCATTAATAATACTCAACATTCATCTAATGCACATGAGGTAGGATTGTGCTGAATGTTCCTTAATTGTGACATTCATGTTGAGGTAGCTGAAGAGATAGCCAGGGAAAATACCGTTCCTTGCTTTGTTTCCATTGCTGGTAGTTATCTTTTTTGCCCTCCTGGCTCCTGTTCCTTCTCACTGCCATGTTCTTTCTTCTTTGCCCTTCTAGTCTTTGGTCTCATTTGCTTACCTTGCCATTCAACCCAATAGGCTGTTGCAACACATACTTTTGTTCACAAGCATCACAACATCACTGGCAAAATCCTGTCCTTGTGATCTCTCACCTTTCCTTTCCTTTGACTCTCAGTCTTGCACTACCTCGTTCATCTCTCAGGTGATCCATGGACTTTGATTACTTCCCCCCAGCTCAGTAAGGACAGTTTGGCTATGAATTGTACAAATGAGCAACAGTTAACACAAGGTTAAGTGTACTTTGAATAGTTAGCAGACTATCAGTGGAGGTTGCTCCTTGAAAATGACATTTTATCTCAAGATGAAGAGCTTTTCACACCAGATTGTATGGCTATTCTGTTCTAATTTGCATTGGAATTATGATGCCTAACATTGCAAATTGAAGCACTCTTGCTAGAAAATAAGTCCCTTGAATTCACCAGGAATTACTTATCAATAAATGTATTTAGAATTGTGCTGCATGTTTGAAAAGACTTGCATTAGTTTCTTACTCTCTTTACAACTGTTTAATCTCTTTACAACTTTAATAACTGTTGCCTATATTGCTTATATTGATTTTAATTATATTCTGAGTCAAATAATTATATAACAAACAGTCTGATTCGCATAAGGTCATGGTCATTTGGGTCACTAACTGATCAAGGAAAGGCTTGCTGTCTGTCCCTTCTGTCTGTTTGCACAATCAGATACATCCTTTCAATGACTGGTACTGGATAGAATGGATTGCTTGCTTTTTGCCCATGTGCAGTCAGTGGCATCTACTGGTAATGTGATTGCAAGAATTAATTCACTGGGTACATGGGCAGACCCAAAGGCACTCCCAAGCTGTAAGTCCCAACTAAATAATCTCAAACTTACTTTGCAAACAGACATATCATAATTCATTCAAACACATCCAAACAGCTCACCAAACCACTGGCTCCTGGCTTGTGACCAGCAAGCAGGATGTGAGCCAAATCATTGGGTAATTGAGTACTTGGCAGGTGATTACAAATATTGTACAAATGCACATTTGTAAAGGAAACAATTGTACAGTAATTCACAGTGGATAGCCGTATTAGTCTGTTTGCAGTAGTCTGAAGAAGTGAAGTAGTCTGAAGAAGTGAGCTATGGCTCACGAAAGCTCATACCCTACCAGAAAATATTTTTGTTAGTCTTTAAGGTGCTACTGGACAATTGTACAGTAAGAACTTGTATCCACCAACCTGATATAAATCTCTGCCTTGCTTCTATTTGATTGTAAACATCATGATCAAAAGCTGAAAAGGGGAATGGGTTGCTAAAAACAGTGAACAAGCCTCAGAACTGAGGATATATTCACAAAAGTGACCACATTCTGTGTGTGTTAAGTGCCATCAAGTCGCTTCCGACTCATGGCGACCCTATGAATGAAAGTCCTCCAAAGTGTCCTATCTTTGACAGCCTTGCTCAGGTCTTGCAAATTGAGGGCCGTGGGTTCCTTTATTGAGTCAGTCCATCTCTTGTTGGGTCTTCCTCTTTTCCTGCTGCCCTCAACTTTTCCTAGCATGACTGTCTTTTCTAGTGACTCTTGCCTTCTCATGTTGTGACCAAAATACGATAGCCTCAGTTTAGTCATTTTAGCTTCTAGGGTCAGTTCAGGCTTGATTTGATCTATAACCCACTGGTTGTTGTTTTTTTGGCAGTCCACGGTATCTGTAACACTCTCCTCCAACACCACATTTTAAAGGAGTCTACTTTCTTCCGGTCAGCTTTCTTCATTGTCCAGCTTTCACACCCATACATAGTAATAGGGAATACGATGGCATGAATTAACCTAATCTTGGTGGCCAGTGACACATCTTTACACTTCAGAATCTTTTCTAGCTCCTTCATGGCTGCCCTTCTTAGTCTCAATCTCCTTCTGATTTCTTGGCTGCAGTCTCCCTTTTGGTTGATGATGGAGCCAAGGAATAGAAAGTCTCCAACAATTTCAATTTCCTCATTGTCAACCTTAAAAGTTGTGTAATTCTCCTGTAAAAAGGTAAAGGTAAAGGTCCCCTGTGCAAGCACTGGGTCATTCCTGACCCATGGGGTGACGTCACATCCCGACGTTTACTAGGCAGACTATGTTTACTTGGTGGTTTGCCAGTGCCTTCCCCATCTTCCCTTTACCCCCAGCAAGCTGGGTACTCATTTTACCAACCTTGGAAGGATGGAAGGCTGAGTCAACCTTGAGCCGGCTACCTGAAACCAACTTCCGTTGGGATCAAACTCAGGTCGTGAGCAGAGCTTGGACTGCAGTACTACAGCTTACCACTCTGCTCCACAGGGCTCCTAATTCTCCTGTAGTCATTACTTTTGTCTTCTTGATGTTCAGCTGTAGTCCTGCTTTGGCACCTTCTGCTTTAACCTACATCAGGAGTCGTTTCAAATCTTCGCTGTTTTCTTCCATTAATGCAGTATCATCATACTATCATTAATGAAGTGTCATCGACCACATTCTACCTGAATCTTAATTGCAAAATAACTACAAAGAGATACTTTCATGTGCAAAAGGGGGGAAAGTTGTGTGGATTGGAAGAGAGGAAGAAGCAAAGGCTAACTGGTCACTTCAACCCTTGCTACCTCTACCAATCACATTTTTAACCTTCCCTTTCTCCAAACAGTGCAGGGCAGCATACTTGATTCTCCCCTCCCCCACTTTGTGCCATTTTGTGAGGTAGTTGGGTATGACAGAAAGTGACTGGCCCTGGGTCTCCCAATGAGCTTCATGGCCAAGTGGAGAGTTGAAGTTAGATCTTCCAAGTCCCAGCCCAACAGCCCAACCATTACAGCACACTGACTTCCCTAATTCTGGGTCTTTGCTGGTAAAAGGTGTTCATTTGTACACTGTGGGTTGAACCCTGAGATCCATCAGAGGCAGGTGTTGATCCATAGTAATCTGTTCCTTATCCCCCTCCACCCTGGCAGTCCCTTACCACCCTGGGAAAAGTCAGTTCCTGGGGTCACAAGACCTACATGGAGTAATAACCACATTGGTCAGGAAACTGCAGTGGGAAAGGGGAAGTGGGTGAAATCTGTCCAGTTTTGCTGACAGAAGAGGAAGAGGGAGATTTTGCCCCCTTCCCCACTGCAGCTTTCCAACCCACATAGTTGTTTGTCTGCAAAGGTCCCCAGACCCCGGGAATCTTTCTCAGAGTCAGAAAGCTGTTGAGGGGAGGGCAACAAATAAACAGTCCTCAGTCCTTGCACTCATGAATCACAGGATCCAAACCAACAAGCAGACATACAAACACCCCCCCCCCATTTTGGAGCTTGGCATTATTTAGAAGCCCTAGCAAGTTCAAAGGCTGAAATGGAATGCAGTTTTTTTTACAATAGTGGCAGCAGTTGTGCTGCTCTTTGAGTGTCGAACTAGATGTGGTGGAGACCTCTACATGTTTTATTATGATGTTCATCCACTCATGTAAAACAGGAGTCGGTGGGTCCTTTATACTCTACTGCACTTTTTGAATTGGCAAAAAAAGTAAGAAGTAGGCTCGAGTTGTTCACAAATAGCTGAATCGCTCAATTAAAAATTGGCTCCCTGCTTGTAATCAGCAAACAGACCCATTGACAGCCAGCGTGGTGTCGTGGTTTCGAGTGCTGGACTAGCATCTGGAAGACCCAGGTTCGAATCCCCACTTGTGCCATGGAAGCTTGCTGGGTGACCTTGGGCCAGTCACACTCTCTCAGCCTACCCTTCCTCACAGAGGATAAAATGGAGGAGAAGAAAATGATGTAAGCTGCTTTGGGTCCCCATTGGGGAGAGAGGTGGGGTATAAATGAATTAAATAAATAAACACTGGGTGTTCAAGCATCTCTACATTAGGACTGCACCTTTAAAGTCCCATTATTTTAATGCAAGTTAAGTGTGTGCTTAACTCCTCTTAAGCAAACATCTATATGTGGAGGAGTAACATAAGAAGAACGAAGGTTTCTAGTAGCTGTGTTGATCCCAAGCAAAATCCCAAAACAAAATCCATGCACTTCCTTTTATTAGGACCAATCCAAAAAGCACGAAGCTCCTAAAGATGTCACTTTTAGGAGCAAATGTACTGGATATTAAATATGAGTCTGATGGAAAATAAAATATACAGGCGCACATGCTGTGTCTCTTGCACCAATCTCGTCTAGCAAAGCACAATTGACTATCATTTTCCTGTCTTTTTATCCATTGTTAGACTTCTTTTTCCCACTGAATAAGTGTTCCTTAATCAAAAGAATGGGTTACACAAAGCCTTTGACATCAAAGGAGAGCTTTTTTCCCTTCAAAAGCTATTACAGTATCAAAGACTTATTCTATGTGGAATCTAAGGTGAAGCTCTGGAACAATTCTTCTGGGATACAAATGAAAAATGTGGCATACACATTTGCCAGAAGTATCTGATGCAATCAATTTGCCGGGGCGGCGGGGGGGGGGGGGGGAGGAAAAGACACGAAAATGTTGATCCACACTTCTTTAATGCATGAACTCACAGTTACTATTTTTCACTCTTCATTTTCTGTCGTGTCTGCTGGACCACTAATCTTACTAATATTGCAAAGTTCTCACCATGTGCAAAAGCGCCAGAGCTTATTAGGAAGGCATGGAAAGGAAATGACCTCCGGTGTGCTTTGAATTCCTATTGAAGAGGCAAGCCAAACCATGTAAGGGCTTGCAAGAAGTGTCAGGGTAAAATAACAGAAGTGTAATAACAATGACCAAGTTGAAATAGTCTGATAAGGGCAATTGGAAAGGGTTGCTATTAACAGAATCTCAATATGTCAAAGCCCATTATTGGAGACTTCTGCTCTGACTTACTTGCACATGTTTGCCGTAGCTAAATGCTTATAATATTGAGTTTCCCCTCCCCACAAAAAAATGATCCTTACAACACTTTGGGGCATTCCATTAATTAGCATATGTTGTGTGATTTGCAGATTCCCATTCTAGAGGAATGTTACAGTCTGTACAAGTTGCAAATGCAGATTTTTTTTGTTTTACATAGCATTGCTGGTGAAATGAAAGGGCTTGCAGGGAATGCAGGGGTAGGTAGGAAGAATGCCAGCACTCAAAGGTAGAGCTGTGCAACCTCCCAAATCAAGCTACTGAATGGAACTTCGAAATCAGCATTTGCTAACTGGTTTTATGTTCTGCAAAGGCTAGGGTTGCCAGCCTCCAGGTGGGCCTGGAGATCTTTAAGAATTACAACTGATCTCTATACTACAGAGATCAGTTTCTTTGGAGGAAATGGCTACACTGGAAGGTAGACCCTATAGCATTTTACTCCTCAAGCTATGCAGGGCTTTAACGGTGATACCAGCAGCTTGAATTGGGCCTGGATGCAAATTGGGAGCCACTGTAGATGAATCAAGACTAGAGTGATCGGTCCCTACAACACACTCCAGTCAACATACTGGCTGCAGCATTCTGTACCAACAGTAGCTTCTGAACAGTCTTCAAGGAAAGCCCTACATACAGGACATTGCAGTGATCTAATCTTGATGCTACCAGGGCATGCACCACAGTGGCAAAATCTTTCCTGCCCAGGAAGGACTGCAGCTGACTCACCCGCCAAAGTTGGTGAAAAGCACCCCTGGCCACCACTGACACCTGGTTATCCAACAGGAGGTCTGGACCAGCACTTCCAGCCCTACAAACCTGCTTCTTTAGGGGAAGTGCAACCACATCCAGAAAAGCGGACAACCCAGTTCCTGGATCAAGCCTTCCCCCCACCAGTTGTACCTCTGTTTTGTCAAGTTTCAGCTTTTAGCCCTTATCCATCCATGCCTGTGCCTAAGGCAGAAGCTGCACTTAATAGAGCTGAGTGGTTGGATACAACCCACCCCTATTTTGCTCTCCCCTAATTCATATTTCGGTGAGAAACTAAAACTCAACAGTAGAGCACTTGCAAAGACCTTCCTAAATGCAGGCAGCTTCATGCATTAAAGGAATAAGAGGCCAGTTAGAAAAACCATTGGCAGCCCTTATTTATTTTTACTCCTAAACATATTTATATTGGGAAAATAAGTGTCATTTGAATGAATGACTAATAATGGATGTGACATAGCTTTTATCTGAAGGAGAGCGGCTGTTTTTGTTCAACACGCTGGACTATATATTCTGAGTTTCTTTTAATACAAAACATTATATGTTCTAAAGCAGTGGAGTCATTAGATCAAAGCTGGATCTCGTGGATTCGTTATGGACCTACTCAAGTAATTCTCACCTCTTAAAGCTGTCTGGACTCAGGGCTACTGCAGGCAAAATTAGATCTGTAATCTATTTAGTTTTACAGGGGCTGACTTTTTTTTTTTTAAGACCTTCCTAAATAGAAACAAGACTTGAGAAATCAAAAGTTCACTTCGGTCTGGGACAGCAATTCAAAACCTGGCATTGACTGCCACAGGAAATGTGTGCTGAGGGAGACTTTACTAGTATTGGGTATGTAGGGGATTCCTTAATCCTGTACTTAAAGTTATAATTAGGAAAAGGACAATCTGAACAGATGGTGTTGTTTAATATACTCATTAATGATGTGGAAACAGAGGGTGAACAATTTGCAAGTGACATAATTATTTAGGATAGATATAATTAGAGGAAAATGGGCCTTAAAAGCCAAATGAATGGTTGGGTAGTATAATGGCCAATGGGGGGCCAGGGAGGGGAGATCAGTATTGATCAATTCAAAGCGGTGTACATAAAAGCATTAATTGGAGCCACTTGTATCCAGTGCTGAGGTCCAAATTGGATATACCCCAAATCAAAGTAGAGACACCGACCTTATTGTACCAGAGCTCAGTAAGGGAGACCTGGTTTAAATACGACACCAGGCAGGTTAAAATTCAACAAACATGCACAGGGCTCTATGCAATCTATATCATATCATTTAATCTGGGTTGCCTGCATCTGTGCATACAGCATTAGCATGCTGAGGATCTATGGCATGGGAACTGGTTGCGCTGGTTTGCTAACTCTGCTTGCACAGATACCAGCCCATGACCTTAGGTGTTTTTATACACCTGTGGCCCCACTTAATCCAGAACAGCCTTATGCTCATTGTGTACTACAAATGAAAATGTAAATGAATTTTTATTTGGGGGGAATACATACACTATGACCTTCCACCATCCATCCCTCTACACAGAGAATTTAGGGTAAAGGTCCCCTGTACAAGCACCAGGTCATTAATGATCCATGGGTTGATGTCACATGACAATTAAACTGGATAAAACTAATGTAGGTTTGCAGAGTAGCAGCCCTAATAGCCCACACTAGCCTGATCTCATCAGAGCTCGGAAACTAAGAAGGGTGAGTACTTGGATTGGAGACATCTAAGGAACACTGCTATGCAGAGAAAGGCAATGGCAAACCACCTCTACTCATCTCTTGCCTTGAAAATCCCATGAGGTGGAACTTCATGGATTCACCATGAATCAGTTGTGACTCAACAGCATTTTTTAAAAAGTTTGCAGTGAGTAAATCCACCAGAAGAAATATCTATTGAGATGCTGCCACAATAGTTTAAATGCCACTTCACAGACACAACTGAATTTGACTTTTCTTTGGTAGTTGCTTGTGAAAACAGCAGGCACAGAATTTACAATAAAAAATAAAAAATGGTGCCAGTAGAACAGTGTTTCTTTGGTGCGGGGCTATTTTATGGTGCTTTATTGAATTCTGTTAATCTACATTTTTGGTTTGATAATTCTTATACTGTTTTATTCTGCTCTTGCTAGTTAGTATCATTACAGGGTTAATGTTTAGATGTGATCTTCCCTGAGCCCACTCAGACATCTTCCAAAAACAGCAAAATATGAACACTTAAATAAGGAAAATTAAAAAATATTGTCGCAGGCTTTCACGGGCAGAGTTCATCGGTTCTTGTAGGCTATCCAGGCTGTGTGACCGTGGTCTTGGTATTTTCTTTCCTGACGTTAAGCCAGCAGCTGTGGCAGGCATCTTCAGAGGAGTAACACTGGGTTGGGTTTGAGCTGAGTCATTATCCTGCAAAGTATTAAAGGTAATGTGCTAATCATTGTCCTGTAAGTATCAAGATATTGTGCTAATGAGACCACGGTCACACAGCCTGGATAGCCTACAAGAACCGAAGGAAAATTTAGATCATCAGATAGCTGTTAACACCATGAAGCTGGATAGTCAGACCACAAGGTACATTTGCTGATGTAGAGAAGACTGGCTGGCAAGTCTTGGAAGCTAAACAGGGTTGGCCCTGGTTAGCATTTGGATGGGAGACCACAAAGGAAGTCCAGTGTCACTATGCAGGGGAAGGTAACAGCAAACCACCTCTGAACATCTCTTGCCTTGAAAATCCTACAGGGTCGCCATAAGTTGGCTGCAACTTGACGGCACTCTCTACCAGCATGTAGCCCATTGAATGCTTCTCATGCTTCCTCAGCCAAAGTGAACACACCCATTATTTCCATCTAGCACATTTTTATGTACTAGACAGAAATCCCCACTCATGCCATGGAAGCTCACCGGCTGACCTTGGGCCAGTCACACACTCTTAGCCTAACCTACCTCACAGGGTTGTTGTGATAATAAAATGGCTGAGATTGTGTTACTGGCCCAGGGTCACCCAGTGAGCTTCCATTACAGAGTAGGGATTCAAACCTGGATCCAAGATCCTAGTCTGAAACTCTAACCATTACACATCACTGGCTCTTGCGGAGTGATTGCTGTTGAACAGTAGTAAATAGCTGAGCCTGGGGGAGTCATGGAAGTCACTTGGTAGCAAGTTGCCTGGTGAGATTCAGATAGTTTATTTGTGGCCCTTGGCCCGATAAAACAAGATACATGGACTAAAATGGTCTTACCGACAAAGGTTTACAGTCCGAGTCTTAAGTCACTTAAAAAATTAAAAATAATAAAATAAATAACATCCGAGTTACATCTGCCGTTTGGACTAAGAGACTACTCTGTGGCAACGAATTGTCATTGCAGCCGTAAAATTTTTGCTACCTGAGAGGTGATTGAGGGATTATCTCCTTGTAGGAGCTTTTCTAACTTTTCTCTTTCCCTGACGGGTCCCATTCTCAGTATGAGGGGCTCAATAAACTTAGAACTGGGTATAGTGTAATAGTTACAGTTCAGGAGAACATGTTCAGTGGTTTCTAAATCCCCGGATTTGCAGGGGCATTGTCTCTCTGCCCTGGGTATCTTCTTGAATTTCCCCTCTAACATAGCAGAGGGTAAGGCTGCACACCTAGCCAAGGTAAAAGCCCTCCTATATTTGTTTATCTCTAGGTAACAGAGATAGGCTGCCGGTGCAAGGATAAATTTGGAGTGGGGGGGGAGCCATAAATAGGGGCGCTCTTGCTAGATCTACTTGTCGCTCAATATCTTTAACTCTTTGGTTTATAGTTGATTTAGCTTAATCCCACCCTAACTGAAGTAGTGCTAGGAGGGTAAAACCCAGGTTATTTAGTTTGTCTTCAATGGCTATTATCCACTTAGACCTAAAGGTATCCAAAGAATCAGTGGAAGAAGAACCTTGGGGTTGAAATTAATTTTCAGCCATAGATAAAGCGAGGACAAGACAACCCTTGCCTCCACCTTCATCATGCCAGTTTCTAAACGGATCATAGCATTTGATACACATCTTGGCAATTGCAGGGCAGCTCTAAGAAACTTGGATTGCACTTGTTCCACGGGAATAAGACATGAGGGTGGAGAGTCGAGTTGTGTTCCACATAGCATTTGTGCTAGGGTTTTCGCCTGAAGAGTTGCCTGGTGGTTACTGTCAGCCTTGGCCCCAATGAGTCTTCCCTTAAGGGTCGAAACAGCCCTGGAACTGCCCCTGCCCCTCCCTAAGTGTTTTTCTGACAGAAACAAAGGCTTGAAGGCTTTAAACACACTTGTGGTTGCTTAGCAATGGCCACTGAGGCCTTTTGTATCTCAAAGCTACAAAAACTGTTTCTAAAGTTTTAGGGTTAAAAAAAATCCCAGTGTGTTGTGTTTAGTTTAGTTTTTTTTTTTTTTTTAAAGATTTTAGATTTGACTGCAAAACTGGGAACTTTCTGAGGTTTGTAGAATGATATGTCTTATTTATCCATGGCTCCAGTCTCTGGATTTAAGTATCCACAGATGGGCCCACATTGAGAAATAAAGGTATTGATGGGTGGCTAGAACCCAAAGGGCTGTACATTATGTCCTCTTCCCAGCATTAAAAAGTTGCTCCTGAAGATCAAGGAACCCTCCTGTCATCCAATCCAACACAGCACAAGGAACTTCAAGTGGAAAGGGAAATCAATGTAGCCCCTCTGCAAGCATCAAAGTGATTACCTGTGCACAGCTGTAGATCACAGCCATTTAGTTAAATGAATATTTTCCTCCTTCTAAGGACAATTACTTTAAGGGCATTTTACAGTGAGACACAAGCCTGAATTCCTTTTTATGTCCTGAAGTAGAGCAAAAATGTTCCCAATATGCTTCTGCAAGGGACAGTCATCAGACTGTGCACATAAATTGTTTTAAAGGAATAATAGATCTCCAAGGACTCCTTCATGGATTAAGTGTCGAGAATGAAATATTGTATGTTGACTTAGGTAGGACATTAAATAATAGTGAATATAAATGACAATAATTGAGATCCTTGAAAAATGCAATTAATTTTGCTGCTGTCTTTGGAAGCCCGTTTATTTAAAACCAATAGACTTCTTCTATAGGACATTAGGAATTCCAATAAAAATATAAACCACTTATTTTAAATTAACAATGTGGTTGTTGCATGTCAAATGTATGTATGTAGTCAATTAGCCCCCTTTTGATTTTAACCAAGTTCATACACAGTATTTCTAAGACAATTGCACAAAACCTCATTGTGTTTCAGACCCAGGATTAATTGTGAGTTAGGATATACACGCTGATCTTTTTTTTTCTTTTTTTGCATTGACAGTTTAAGATTTTTGAATTACAAAACCAGGATGCATCTCACTGTCTCCTGTCGTTGTGATCATAAGACTCAAGAGGGAAAATGAACTCATGAAGCGATTTTCCTTTTCTGCATATATAGTATCCAATCATGACAGGGAAACCGCTCTCCATATTTAGGACAGATCCCACCAGTTAAGTACACTTTGTTTTCTCATTCTTGATCTTTCAGACCACAGCCTTCAAGTTCCTTTAAAAAAACACTAATGATGGGGAATAGAAACCTGTCTAAAAATAAAAGCTGAGAATAGGACTGAATGGCGTATTACAAAGGACCCCTCTTTTGAAGGGGCATTTCTATATGGAAGCGACTATTATGTGTGACTAGGTCTTTATTGTAGTAAACAATATTAGTTCTTTAATGCTAAGGCAACTTGAGGCAGAACTGGAGATCAAACAGCCCAGGCTGCATGTTTAGAATCTTAAAAAGCATGTGTAAGAAAGGCTGGCAGTAAATGAAGCAAATAAGCAAAAAAATCAAGACAATGAAGAGGACAGAGAAAAATTATAGGATTTGTTCCCTAAAAACTATTCTGCCATCAGTTACAGGCATTCACTTGCGTGCAATGGGACAGCAGTGCTGCACAGTGTGAATACCTTTATAAAAAACATTTCTGGGTATCACAATTATTCGGCTCTATTGGATAAATTTAACTGCAGGAAGGCTGAATGTTCCATAACTTGGGAAGAATCTAAAAAACAGTGCACGATAGAGACAGATGTCACTCTACAGGGAATCTCAACTGTCATTTAAAATAAAAAGTTTCTAGGCCTTGGCTTGCCATTGTGAAAATATACTAGAACAAGTGGGAGCCTGCAAAACCCCTGGAGGCATGGGGGAATCCCATCTCCCCCTCCCTCCTGCTCACCTTCCAGCCCAACTGAAGCTGGACGGGGCCAGCCAGTGGCTCTTGGGCTCTCTCACTGCAGCGGAGCCACCTCGCCCCCCCTCTTTTTTCTCAGCGGCTCACCCAGACTGCTCCAGGAGGGCACCAAGGCTCCCCGTCTCCCTCCCCCTCGGTGGCTTGTCTGGACCGCTCTGGGCAGGTGTGCCAAGGCTCCTGCCAGGAGCCACCTTTCCCTCTCCCTCTCTCTCAGCAGCTTACCCAGACTGCTCGAGGCTGGCATGCCAAGGCCCTGCCAGGAGCCGCCTTTCCCGCTCTCAAGGCAGGAGCCACTGCCACTGGACCCAGGACAGCTCCCGGGCTGTGCTGCCACTGCCAGCTTGAGGTAACCCCCCCTTTTTTTACTTTTTAGATTTTTCTGCATGCCTGGGTTTTCCCTCCAGTCTGCAGAAACATCTGTTTGGGGTTAGCTATCTGCAGGCAGGGGGCACACTTCAGAAGTAGACATATAGATGTATTTCGGCATTGCCAGGAAAAAGTTCAGAAGGCAGTGGGCAGAGCTACTGTGCTCTGCATAGCTCCTTGCCAAGCCAATGCCTAGCAAACCTAAAATAAATCAGGCAAACTTGTATGAACACCAGAAAACAATATGCAAAAAATGGGAAATTATGCATTTTTGATTAATTCGGATAATGTATAACAGGCCATAGAATTCAGGTGGTTTCTTGGCACAAAGCTTGGACTGCCTAAGTACAGAACTTTATTTCTTTTAATTCAGAGTACGTCCTGTCTATAGCTGGGATAAAAGGGTGGTTACTGCTATATGCAATACATGGAACTTTGCACCACATGATGGTGTAATAGCCACGACTAGTGTAATGCCTCTTCCATTGTTAATGGATGTCACTTCCTGGCAGCCTCTGCCCAGCGTAGCAGGCAAACACAGGCCACCCTTACAAACTGCTGCCAGGAAATAAGACCCATCTCTGTGGCTGTACCAGATCAGATGTTATTTCCTTCGCAGAGAAGATTTTCGACCACCTGAACTGGTTCTTTAAAAATAAATAAATTAATTACAAGCTTAGATAAAGTAATAAAGAACAAGTCTATAGAGCCATTGACTGGCTGTTGCTGGAAGAAGAATGATGACGACTTAATGGCTTTTCAACGGTTCCAGCAAGGCAGAGGTGAGAAAATGTTAAGCTCTTGTGTATTTAACAGTCTAATCCAAAGCACAGTTACACCCTTCTAAACCCATGAAAGTCAATGGATAGGATGCTTAGGATGGGATTGCAGATAAGGATGTATTATGCCTTTTTCATCCAAAAGTTTCAGCATTTTTAAAAGTTAAAAAAAAATGTTTAAGAAAAACAAAATAAAAAAATGCATTCAATTGATCGCTTTATACCAAGAAGAAATGGAGACACTTCCTAATCTTGCAGAAGCAGGGAACAAGAAAGGGGGGGGGTCAGAGGGCCAATTTAGCACAAATAAATCTGGTGCCATTAAAGATTTTGGTTGTAGTGTTAAGAATATGTAACAAAGAACTGGAAAGGCTGCCATCCTTCCATGGCTGGGATTTGATTTACAGGGTTAGTGGTCAGACTGACAATTGAAATCAAACTGCACGCCAGTTTCTCAACACTCCAGGCAAGTGGGTCAATTCTTCCGATTGGTTATCCCAAGAGAGAGATAAAGGGTAGGGGGGAGAACATATTGTGGTGAAGTACACCTGTGCTAGCTGTTGGATCAATAGCCTCTATCAGCAGGGCTCTATTTAATGAAGCCCGAACTGGTGTCACAGGCCTGCTAACAGCTGCAAGTTAACACCGATACCAATAGAAACGGCCTGTGAGTCCAAATAATTGCTTCATATTTTCCCCCCACAGAAGAGATTTATGAGCACATCATAGCATGTGCATAAGAAGAGCAGCTGTCAAACTCTTGGAACTTTGGGGAGAAACTCTCGGATCATAAGGAGGACATGAAATACAGCGCCAAGGCAGTAACTTGGATGTTTGTGAACTTGTTACTTTCCCCCACTCTATACAGACTACCAATTATTTTTTTATCTTAATGCTATTCAAATTTATACAACACTTCCAGAACACAGTCCAAAGTCTCACATCCAAGAGGCCTAACTTTGGCTACTATGAGAGAGAATGCTCTGTACTGGCATAGAGATTCTATGTTCTACACACAGGAGTCCCTCATAAAGAGAACAGAAAGCTGCAATGACTGCACAGGTGGATATTGTAACCACTGGATCATGACCATAATTTGCACAGTACTTAACCAGTCTGATTAATTTGTAGGTGCAACAAACCTATGGACTAACTCACTGCTATTTCCATCTTTTGGACTGGGAACTAAGGCTCAGAAAAGGGTTATCAAACTTTTTACCTGTAGGGGACTTCTTCCACCTTGGCATACCTGCCTTGCATTTCTGCTAGAAACCAGAATGTGTTATGAAGGGCTCTAGGTACGATGCGTGTTGGGGCACTGGCCAGGATCTCACTGTAGTACCACTTGCACAGTGAGTGTGATACACAATACATCCAATACACTCCTACAGCTGTAGGAGTGTATTGGATGTATGGGCAAGAGGAGCTGGGCAAGAGGAGCTTTCATTGGCTCCAGAGCTAACTGGAATACAGCTGGACTGAAAGACAGTGGTTTGAAAAGGTGTGTGTGTGTGTGTGTGTGATAGAAGAAAAAGAAAAAGAGGAGGAAGAGTTGGGTTTTATATGGCAACTTTCTCTACCACTTAAGGAAGAATCAAACTGGTTTACAATCACCTTTTCCCTTCCCTCAACAGATACCCTGTAAGGTAGGTGGGGCTGAGAGAGTGTGACTAGACCAAGGTCACCCAGCAGGCTTCATGTGTAGGAGTGGGGAAACAAATCCAATTCACCAAATTAGTGTCCGCAGCTCATGTGGACGAGTGGGCAATCAAACACGGTTCTCCAGATCAGAGTCCACTGCTCCAAACCACTGCTCTTAACCACTACATCATGCGAGAGAGAGAGAGAGAGAGAGAGAGAGAGAGAGAGAGAGAGAGAGAGAGAGAGAGAGAGAGAGAGAGAGAGAGTTTTCTATTAAAATTTGTTGCAATTGGCACTTTATTTTTCATTTGATGTTTACACCTTGTTAATTGGTGCATGTTCCTGTCCTGCTATATTTCTGTCTCATTAAAAGGGCTCTTACCTCCAAAGGCTTGACAAGAATTGGAATGTACTTTACAGATAATGTTCTCATCTTAAAATGGAAGTATCTTAGGAGACTCAGGGGACTCCCCAACAAGCATTTTTTTTTAACAAAGGGGAAAGATGAAAAAAAATTAAGTTGCCTGGTTGAGGAAAATCTTCATAAAATCGGGGGCTTTGGAAAAGGACAAGGGGAAGAACAATTATTGGGTTAGGTCCCTCCACTAGTTTCCTCTGGTGCAAGTCCCCCTGAGGCAAGAGGTGCTTCTTACATCAAGGGCAGCCTCCCTGTGCTGGAGAAAAGTACCACCACCATAGGAATGGATCCACAGGATTCAGCCCATAGGATGCAACTTCCTTGGCTAAGGGTGAAGCTGGACAGCATGGAGATTGTGTGGTTGGTTGCTGCCCAAACCAGCAGCCCACACCTTGTCCCGTCTCCGAGTAACATCTAGTAAACTGATATGTAATTTCATTGTATTGTACATTTCCCTACCTTAGCAAACAACAACTCCTGAAGTGAAAGTGGAGGCAAGGAAATCACTTGATGCTCTCAAGTCACACATTTTAGTTTACTAGATGTTGCTAGGTGTGAGGAGATGCAGGTTTGCTGCTTTCTGTAGCTGCCATGTGATCTTCATACAGTCCACTTTCCATCCGAGTTTGATGCAGATCTGGATGGGCTAGCGTATTTTAACAGCAATGGGGCAGGGGCCATTTCTCCTGATCATACATACTTCCTCTGTGTCAGGAAATTGTACCACAGGAACTACTCAATGATTGTACTACTATTTAAAAAAAACTAACAGAAAAAGGGAACAAGAGAACGTGCAGATGAAACTATGAGGAATATTATCACTGAGATACTGAATGTGGAAGAACTTTGACCATGCCGAAAAGAATTGTCTGGAGTATTACTCCAGAACAGGGAACAGTCAAAGACCATGTCAACACAGTAGCCTGTAGGAGAGGGAAATGATATCAATTTGTCATGAATGACAAAAATATGAAAGAGAAGATATTGGATCAGTATTTGCACACCAAGACATTCATCCAAAAGAAACTGGCAGTTGAGTTCAAAAGCAGTGTACTAGAGAATTCCCCCCCCCAAAAAAAGAGAGAGAGAAAAGGATGTAGATACGTGAATATATGCATAAACAAAATAGAATAAGTCATGTGTCAGAGAATACGACCCCCATCTTAAAAAAAATACAGATAATTGCAGTATTTCTTCTTCTTCTTCTTGGGATCTTTCTTGAGTTATACCATCTTCTATATTTGTGCCAGGATTACAGTGTTTAAAATAAAGAATCTGAGGAGCCTATTGTATGCTTGGATGCTCCCAACAGCACAGTTCCACAAGCCCAAATAGCTAGAATGGCTATTTCCATTTAGCTCTAATTTTGAGCTTCCAGGGGCATCTGGTTGGCCAGTGTTGGAGACAAGTCAGCCTGGACAGGATGGACATTTGACTCAATGCAGCATATGTTGCTCTTATGCTGATCTCATTGTGGGGTAAAAAATAGTGCACAGCAGGAGAACTGGAAGACAAAACCCATCTTGTGTCTTGCTGGAATAAATGAAAACAGGTGATCTCAAGAAAACAAACAATTTCAGAGAAGCCTGTGATAACTCTGGGATATAATGGGAGGTAAAGCTTAGGAAGCATATAAGCAGATGAAAGTTCTCAAGTGTAGAGAATATAAGAGAGACCCTAGTGTGTGTATAGGAAGGAGGATGTAACTGAGAGCCATTGAGAAGTCAGAATGAACATACTGCAGATCACAGGACTGAATAAAAGTAGAAAAACAGACACAGATCCTAAAAGAGAGCAGTTGACTTTCAGATATTCAGAAATAAGATGACAGTATAAGAAGGTCAGGAGAATGACTGAGAATAGTGTAGTGAAAGGCAGGAAACAGAGGATGGTGTTGAGTCAAAGAATAGATGTTGGAGTCAGATTAGCTGTCAATTGGACAATGAATACTGCCTGGGGTAAGGACCGCGGCGGGGGTGGGTGGGAAGGAAGCATGCTACTTCAACAGAGTCCTGGAAAAAAGAGTGGAAAATAACAGAGACATGGGACAAAGTGCAGAAGATGTGTGTGTGAGGAAGCACATGGGATGTGCCCTTCCATCAGTAAGGTCAGAGGAAAAAGTGAAAGCAGCCATTTGTCTTTCCATTGTGCATGGACCTGCACCTATTTTGGCTTCAATTGACATAACCTGCTTGAAAAGTGGGGTAATTTTTTTCCTTGCTGTTTGCCCAATAAAGGTAGTTTTCCCAATAAAGGTAGTTTTCCCAATAAAGGTAGTCCCCTGTGCAAGCACCGGGTCATTATTGACCCATGGGGTGAAGATAAAGCTTACTAAATCCACATTTCTGCCTTATTCACCCAATTCATATTGTAAGCCTTCTTTGCTGAAGTCGTGATTCATCTAGGTGGCACCTGAAGCACTGTGGGCATGGAATCAAGTTAAATAATAGTAGCTGCAACAAGGAAGAATGACTACTTGCCCCTAATTACAAAATCAGAAGGCCACATTATGTTGCAGGAGGGGGATAGCTGCTGTTCTCATAAGACTGCTGTCTATGCTGGTATAGAAATGTAGGAATGGAAAGGTTGTGCAGGAATGACAACATGACAAGGGGAAGACCCATTATGCCATCTGCTTTGCCTTTCAAAACTGACGTAGAATGTGAACCCTTCTACAAGGTGAGCATACAAGATTTTATACATGTATAATACACACACACATGCTTACACACATATACTCCTCTGCTCAGTGATAAATAACAATAAATTATGCTAAATAATCAACTGAATTTATTTGTATATTACGCTTAGCCACCCAAGTGCTCAGCTATAACAAAACCAAGATTACATTTAAAGGAACAATTTCTAATGGCATTTAAAAATACAAGAAGGGAAAAAAATATTAAAACCAAGAGCTTAATAAAAAACAAATACTAAGCTATTGTCGAAGGCTTTCACAGTCAGAGTTCATTGGTTCTTGTAGGTTATCCGGGCTGCGTGACTGTGGTCTTGGTATTTTCTTTCCTGACGTTTCGCCAGCAGCTGTGGCAGGCATCTTCAGAGGAGTAACACTGAAGGACAGTGTCTCTCAGTGTCAAGTGTGTAGGAGGAGTAATATATAGTCAGAAGGGGGTTGGGTTTGAGCTGAATCATTGTCCTGCAAAAAGTATCAAAGGTAATGTGCTAATCATTGTCCTGTAAGTATCAAGATAATGTGCTAATGAAGGTGTGATATGTTAATATGGAACCATTGTATCCTGAAGTGATCTGTTAATGTGTGAAATCCAAAGCTAATCTGCAAGGCTATTGTGGACTGTAGTCTTTGTTAAAACCTGAAAACATCCAGGCTAACGAAGACTACAGTCCACAATGGACATGCAGATTAGCTTTGGACTTCACACATTAAGAGATCACTTTAGGATACAATGGTTCCATATTAACATACCACACCCTCATTAGCACCTTATCTTGATACTTACAGGACAATGATTAGCACATTACCTTTGATACTTTTTGCAGGACAATGATTCATCTCAAACCCAACCCCTTTCTGACTATATATTACTCTTCCTACACACTTGACACTGAGAGACACTGTCCTTCAGTGTTACTCCTCTGAAGATGCCTGCCACAGCTGCTGGCGAAACGTCAGGAAAGAAAATACCAAGACCATGGTCACACAGCCCGGATAACCTACAAGAACCAAAAAATACTAAGCTGCAAGGCCAATTTAAAATAGTATCCACCCTTCAACACGAATTTGCTTAATGTGCATGATTTATAGAGAAGCCAGCCTTTCCTGGCATGGAATATTGGTGGTAACACAGAATGTATGCTGTCCCAGAGCACAACTAGATGACATGTTTTCCCTGGATTTGCACCTCCATTTTGTACCGCCATGGCAAGCTGTTTACAAGAGCTGTGGGGGCCTGAGAGTCTGGTCAGGACCATTGTTGTATGGGGAGGAGGAAGGGTTCCTGCCTTCTTCCCATCATGCCATTTTGGGTCAGAAAAATGGCATCTTGAAAATGCAGAGCCTCTCCTCATGCATGGTGTGATGGTCCCATCCAGAATCAGGCCCCCATGGCATTCTTAAATCGCTTTCCCAGAATTGAAGATCAAGTGTCGTGTGATGTGTGTCTTCGGGGCAAACGCAGGGACATCATCTCGTCTAGCTGTGCCTTCAGTTGGGAGTGAGAGAAGGGTGGGATAGAAGGACTTTGGTTAAGTGTTTCTAGCCACGCAGTTGTAATCTTGTTGCTGGTGACTGGTTCACTCTTAGCATTGTGCAAGTTGCCTGGAAGCAATGTTCTGGTTGGTTAGAACGATTGTGTAGTCACTATAGTCGCTATACAACGTTGACTTACAGTTTCTTCACTTAGTTCTCTTTCAATGCACTTATCGTATTGCTGCTGAGTAAGCATAGGATATTGTGATAAAATCTGTTAGTTTTCTCTTTTTCAGATATTTTATATCAAGTTATGAGTCAGCCCTTGAAGTCATCTTGGAAACTTCAGTTGATACAGAATACTACAGCTAGGTTACTATCAGAAGCTAGGCAGAATTTGCTTATTACACCTGTTCTGGGGGGCCAGCCAGGGAAATCAGTGCCAGGAACAAGGGACAAGAGGGCTGAAGGCAACTTTCCTAGCATCAAAGCCAGTTCTTGGAAGGTCCAGCCAGACAAAGGGGTCTGCCACCATCTGTGCCTTCCTTGCCCCTGGTGTGAACCTAGTTTTCGTGACTTTCATTGGAGGTTTGGGAAAATGAAACCTCTGCTTGTGGCCCGTCTAGATGACCTTTGGGTACTGCTGTTTTTTGGGTCAGAACTTTGCTTGCAGTTTGTTCTGGTCTGTGCAGCACCTGGGATTTGCTTGAAAAAGGAGGAAAACACCCTTTTGAGGCTTGAGGAGGCTTGGAAAGTTAATGAGGTTTGGCAAGAACTTTGCAGAAATTGCCACCCCACAAGCAACGAGAAAAATCTTTTGGGTTTTTTGGTCTGTTCTGATGGCCGGAAGCAAGCAAAGAAGATTTTTGAGTGTTTGGGCGAAGTGACAATAGTTGCTTATTAGGTTCTGAGATATTTACTTGGTCTGTCAACAGCTCTCTTGAGCATAACAGCGTCACTGTTTCCTGTGTGTCAGAAAACAGGTGAAGGGGGGGAGGAAAGTCCTCTATGAGGTCCCTCTATGTCAACAGTGTTTCCATGCAATAACTGAATTAATTGTCTTTTGAGTTTTCCAGGTTTTACTTCCATCCACTCCTGCCTTTAAAAACGTTTGCTATGAACATTGCCTTTGGACATTGCTTTTCTATTGGTTCTGGTAGGTTATCAGGGCTATGTGACCGTGGTCTTGGTGTTTTCTTTCCTGACGTTTTGCCAGCAACTGTGGCGGGCATCTTCAGAGGAGTAACACTGAAGGACAGTGCTTTTCTACTTTTTCAGCTAAGCTCTACAGACATTAAGTGCACTCTGTGTAGGCTCTTGATATTTTTGTCTTTTACAGTCTGGTTCCAGATATTTCAACGTACCCTATTTTTCCTGATACCAGATGAAGTTTTTTTCAGCAAATGACTGTATCTATATGTTAACATTGTTCCTGTGGCTTAGACTGGGAGTCATTCGAGAGGGGCCTCCTGCCTCCTGCCTGAGACTGTGGATTTGTCTCCCCCGCCCTGCAGTAGTAAAGGGGGGCGGCTTCAGTTGTTTCTGTTTGTGTCTCAGACTCATTTGTTTTACAGCTCCTGTGGAAAGACTCTGGTGATTTTTAGTTCTGATTCTGTGGCAGTCATGCCTATTCTAGACTGCCTGAGTTATCTGGTGTTTCTCTTTGTGATGATCTCAACTGTATGACTATTGTGAAAGGTTGTGTATGTTTCCATTCAAAGTTGACAAAGGACTTTTGATTTTTGGGATGCTTTGTTTGAAGAAAGGATAAAGGGATGTTGGTGTTGTTTTATAAAATGTACCAATGCGGGATTGATGTTGCTGCTGTGTATCATGCATTCTGCAATGTCTTAGAAGTCTATGGGTTCTTCCATTATTGTATCTTGTTCAAATGTGTTCCTGCTTCTTCCAACTGTCCTTCCTAAGTTTTGGATTTTTCAATAAAGCTGTTTTAGGGACCTCCAGGAATTTCCTGGAATTATTGCCCACAGAAAAAGATATTTCACCTGTGGCCCTATCAACTGCCTGCGTACATAAGCAGGTGCAAGAATCTCACCTTTAGCCGTGAGGACATGTCCCCTTCCTCTGTCTTTTCTCTGACTTTCCTCTTGCCTTCAACTGACAAGAGTCTGCATAAGCACCCACACACTACCATTCTTGTAATGTTGCCAGGCCTAGTTGGCTTCTTAATGTTGTTAAATTGTTTGTTGGATTTCAGTGGCAAGAACGTATTTTGAGATGGGATGTATTTGTGAGATCAATTGTTAAGACTGTATAGGATGACCAGAATTAATTGTGCCCAGGATGGGAATTAGAAAGTTGGTCAGAATGAGAATTGGGAAGTCGATTGAGTGGTGGAGTGAGTGGTTCACTGAGATAAGAGGGTTCTGGAATGTGCATTTTGTGATAGAAAGTATGATGAAATGGAATACAGGAATGATTGACAAGCCTTATATGTATGTCTTGTATCATAAGGGGGGAATGTGACAGCAGGTAGACTTCCCCTGACTATGGAAGATCCACTGATTTAGCAATTTGTAATAATCTCTTTTCCTTTCTGTAAAATGTATTAGGGCAGCCAGGGAATAGCTTGTTGCTGGGCAGAATATCCCTGTATGTCTGTGTGCTAAGGAAGTGGGTTAAGAGTCATGGAGAGTCAGAGTGAACTATAAACATTGATAGTAGAAACTGGATAGAACTGAACTGTACTGCGCCGCCTCTATGTCTGGAGTGCTATCAGCCTACCCTGAATGTTGATGGGTTGTCATATCTTGAATTTGGATAAATATCCCTTCCTCAGTATGATCGGGGCTCAGAGATTTTTACTCGATAGAGTGCTCTGGGTCGCAGCTGCCAGAATAAACTGTTTTCTTGAATAACGATCTGCAGGTCTCTCTCTCCCCCCACGAACCCTTGTTTGCCGTATCAACTCCATTGGCTACCTAGCAGCTAACGGGTTCAATTGAAAGTAGTGGTTATCACTTACAAAGCCCTTCATCACTTACAAAGCCATGAAGGGCCTTGGATCCACATATCTGCAGGACCACCTCTCCTGCTTTGCTCATTTGAGCAAAGTTTTCTGAAGGTGCCATCATGGAACAGGGTAAGATTGATAGCTGCCTGTAAATGTGCATATTCTTTTGTGACTCCCACCTTGTGGAATAGCTTGACTGAGGAGGCCATGAAGGCACCCACACTTCTATCATTCCACAGATTGCTCAGAACAAATTTGTCTAGAAGAACATTTTTATAAAGGGAATATGGTTGTAGTTTAATGGAATGGTTCAGGGGGAGAGTTATAGGCTATTCCAGTGTTTATTGTATATATTAACTTGCTCTTACTGTATTGTCTTCTGTAATTCCATTTTCTGCATTTATCATGTCCAACTCAATTTTCTTTTTGTGTTGCTTTTTCTGTTGTGATCCTAGTCCTATTCAAAAGTCCCATTAAATCATAGAATCATAGAGTTGGAAGGGACCACCAGGGTCATCTAGTCCAACCCCCTGCACAATGCAGGAAATTCACAACTACCGGTACCTCTCCCCCACACCCCCAGTGACCCCCTACTCCATGCCCAAGATGGCCAAGATGCCCTCCCTCTCATGAACTGCCTAAGGTCATAGAATCAGCATTGCTGACAGATGGCCATCTAGCCTCTGGTTAAAAACCGTAGATGTCCATGAAAAAAATGACTTACTCATACCACCCTGTGAGACCTGGGTATTCTTTTAACTTCACTTCTAGCAGAAGTAGGTGGACAATCAGAATTAAAGACTGTCTTGGCTCTGAAGTCCAACCTGCTACTATGAAGTAAAGCCATTCCCCAAACACCATACCTAATCTCCAATTAAACCATACATGGCAAACTATTATTATGAGTATATTTCCATCCTGATCTTCCCTTAAGGAGCTCAGGGCAATGAATATTTCTCCCCTCCTCTATTGTATTTTTTACAGCAATCCAGTGAAGTAGATTATGCTGGAAATTAAAACAGTCATAAAGCTCAATGTCCCAGAAAGGGGATTTTGCCTAAGAATTTAGTTACAATTAGGAAGCCTCGGTCCAAATTTTGTATCTGCTGTGGTGACACACAGGACGGCCCTACCTTGTTATTGCCTTGTTTATTGGATGTCTTATGTTGTCTGCTGACATTGCTTTATATTGTGTGATCCTCCTTGAGTCTCTGTGAGAAGGTGGGCTATAAATAAAGCAAATAATGTTATCTGAAACTGTTTTACAAGAATCAATGGGTTACAACAGAATTGGTATAGGAGTGTTAAATAAGCAGCCCTGCAATGAAGTAGGAAGCCCCATTGATAAGCTTGCGGAAGGAGGAAGTGGAAAAAATGGTTAAAGGACAATTAAAGAATGACAGTTGAGAAAGACTGCTGGGCATAGGACAGAGATATAAATGTACTAGGTAGGCATGTGGAGAAATTGTTATGAGGTCTAGGGAATCAGAGAAAGGTTTTTACTGTTAAAAGACATTACCAGACAAAAACAGTTGCAATTAACAGTTTAAGATATAAATTAATTATCAGTTAATCAAAATGGCACAGAAATAATCAAAATAGCACAGGGATGTGCTAGGCTGATCCTGCACTGAGCAGGGTGCTGGACTCGATGGCCTGTATGGCCTCTTCCAACTTTATGATTCCATGTATGAAGTAGTAGCTGTAGCCATGTACATACATTCTGATCACATGTGCAAAGTGCATAGAGGGGGAGAGGGTATGAGTGAGCTGACCACCCCACCCTCCACCATCACGTGATTATGGTTATCTATGTGTGGAAGAAGTATATGTGTGTAGGCAACATCTCCTTGATCAAGAATGCTGCTTTTCAAATGTGCCAATCACAAGGAAGGAGCCCATATGTGTACAATTCCTCTGTGTGTGGACACTGTGTTCACAAGGTGGAGATCACACAGAGGCAGGGCCTTCTATGTGTGTTGACTGAACACACAGCGGAGATCATGTATACAGGACATAAATTTACTCATGTTGCTAAAATAGTTTTCACATAGAGGCGGGGCAGTGAACTTTTTATCTGCTCCCCTTACACATGTGTTGACTAAAAACACAGCAAAGTGTCGCATGCACTTCTAAATCAATTTGCTCATGTTGCTAAATGTTTTCAACAGTAATACAGGTTTCAATAGTTTCTTTTTAAGAGTTTATTTTTAAACAAAGTGGTTAAAATCTTGTTAACCTCCCATCCCTATTAGCCAAAACTTGGGAAACTACAAAAAGTGATTTGTTGAGAGCCAGCGTGGTGTAGTGGTTAAGAGCGGCGAACTCTAATCTGGAGAACTGTGTTTGATTCCCTACTCCTTCACGAGTGGCAGACTCTAATCTGCGAACCGGGTGTGTTTCCCCACTCCTACACATGAAGCCTGCTGGGTGACCTTGGGCTAGTCACAGTTCTCTCTGAACTCTCTCAGCCCCACCTACCTCACAAAGTATCTGCTGTGGGGAGGGGAAAGGAAGGTGATTGTTAGCTGTTTTGAGTCTCCTTAAAGGTAGAGAAAAAGCAAGGTATAAAAACCAACTCTTCTTCTTAACTTAGCCTTAATAAACTCAAGTAAAGTTGATATTGTGTGCTGAGAAGTATGAGTTAAAGAAAAGCTCCGAACGGTGGCAGCAGAAAAGGTACAGGAAGTAGTCAAGTGAGGTCACCTGCCTCATTTCACCACATAAGGTGGCATAGGAGTGGGATAAGGCCATTTATCTATAGATACTAATGTTCTACAATCAGTAGCAGCCATTTAGGGTGACTACAGGAACAGATTGTTAAAATACTCCAACACATCTGCTTTGAGGACTTCCCTTCTTTACCTTACACCTTTAACTAAGCAGATCCATTTCATAGGAACTCCAAATAAATTGCTCCATTTTCAGTTACCGTATATACCCATGTATAAGCCGACCCGCGTATAAGCCGAGGTGCCTAATTTCTCCCCAAAAATGGGGAAAAATTGGGCACCCGCGTATAACCCGAGGGTCGGCTTATAACCCCTCCCCCCCCCGCAGGCTTACCTGACCGGCTCCTGGCGGCTAAAAGCGGCGCGGGCCCGGTGGGGGCGGATTTCCTGCAGCCGCAGGAGGCCGCCCCCAGGCTGCTCCCGGCGGCAGCAAGCGGTGCGGGCCCGGCAGCCTCCCAGGCAGGCCCCGCTGGACGCTCCCAGGCCGCGGGAAGGGGTGCAGGGTGGCAGTGAAGGATGGTGGCGGTGGCGGCCGCGAGGCCTGCCTGCTCCCAGGCAGGCCCCGCTAGCCGCTCCTAGGCCGTGGGAAGGGGCGCAAGCCAGCGGTGGGGGGGGGGGCGGCCGCGAGGCCTGCCTGGGAGCAGGCAGGCCCCGCTGGCCGCTCCTAGGCCGCGGGAAGGGACGCGGGCCGGCGGTGGGGGGGTGGCCGCGAGGCCTGCCTGGGAGCAGGCAGGCCCCGTTGGCCGCTCCCAGGCCGCGGGAAGGGGCGCGGGCCGGCGGTAAGTTTCCCCTCCTCCCTCCCTCCCTCCCCTACCGTATTGACCCGCGTATAAGCCAAGTTGGCTTTTTTCAGCCCTTTTTTTGGGCTGAAAAACTCGGCTTATATGCGAGTATATACGGTATTACTTATTCTTGAGTGGAACAAAGACACTGAGGTTGTCTTACTTTACATTGTACTTAAGTTTTGTTTCCTTTATTTATATTAAGCTATTGTACAACATAGTTTTCAAAACGAAGAGCAGAATCCTTGTGACAAAACACAATAAAGTATTTAATAAAGTCATAACTATTACAGTACTGCTGAAACATGAGGCCAAGGGAAAGTATACATGTTTTGCTTATTAAAGTGATACATTCATTTGAAAGAATAAGCATTCTTAATAAAACCAACAGTTTGGTTAAATAAATAGCATAAATTTTACCAGAGACATCCATAGATCTAGAATAATATTCTGGTTAGTACAAAAAAAAAAAGTAAGGCATTATTAAACTGTATTATTTCTATATACGTATACACTGTTGTAAATTTTACCGTTCGATGAGCCAACAGTTCAATATGTAGCTCTGTTAACAAGAAACATAATAGTTGCATAGCCTGGCCTTTGTTTGTCCCAAATGTGGAACAAGATGGGATTCTTGACACTATGTCTATCACCACTGTACCCGAGACTATATACTTCCTAAGATTTGTCCTATAGGTTCCTTTTTTGAGCTTCCCTCTTTTTGTTACTTGCTACGTAGTATGCAGTAAGATCATGTGGCCAACTGCCTCGCAACACTCTCACCTCATTTCATAAAAGAATTCATTAGGAAAGGTATGTACCATACACCAAACTTGCATATGCCCAGCCACACAGTTCTTAAGGGCAATTAAAAGCCTTTGCAAGAGGGATGGTCATTTCCATTAATTCCTCCTCCCTCTGCTGACCTTTCATATATCCCCTCTGCTGTACCTGAGGGTCTGCTGACCCCACCCCCAAGAACACTATCTCAGGGGGCTTGGGGGACTGCAGCAGCAGGAGGGAGCAGGCAAGCCCCGCTCCATAAACTCTGTATATCATTCGATACACATGGCTATCATCAGACTTTATAGATGCGGGGTAACATAACACCATCTCCTTCCAACTTTATGGAGTTGGAACTCTATGAAGGGATATACTTAAATGCAGATCAAATATTGCCCTGACACAAGGGAAACAGAAGTGTGATTTACGTTGGTTTCCAATTCATTAAAATGGTCTGTTTTGGTAATGTTTGACGGAATTCCTCCCCAAGGGGTAATGATACTATCAGTGGAATTCACCATTTTGACAGCCTTGAATAAGTAATTATTTCCTACAGGGGTGTGGGAGTGGCTATTCTGCAGAGACACTATTGCTTCTAACTTACTAATTAGACCCTTGCTCAGCCAGCTTTTCCCATAATTTGTAAAACAGGACCTCCCTATTTAGCCTATGTTTTTTTTTCAGAGTTCTGGGACTGGACTGTGTGGAGAACGACATGCTCAACTGACCTATTGGCAGGACTGTTGTCATTCATACATATTTTCTCTACTACCTCAAGTGATTTTCCCCCCTAACTACTGTTTTGTTTGCTAGCTTGTAAAATCACATTAATTGGTCATTCAATATAATTATATTATCAACACTGGAGAAACACTTTTTATAAAGACACTCTTCTTTTCAGGTGAGTTAGCAGAATGTACGTCACGATTATTTCTAAACTTTCGCAAATATTTTTTTTAGAAGCTATTCATGGATGTCAAAAAGCATGCAATTTTAGCAACGTGCACATCTGGACTAAAACTAATTAAAGCTGCAATCCTATACACATTTATTTGGGAGAAAGCCCCAAGGAACTCAGTGATACTAACTGATCAGCAACCATGTATAGAGTTGGTACTTGAATATTTCATGCAAACTGTGTTGATCAACTTGTCCCCCAAACCTTGAAAATGCTATAAAAATTAAACAAAATAGATTTTAAACAATTCTTGGAATACGTTTGCATTGAAATACCTGCTTACAAGGGTCAAGCAATTACTATCCTATTCTGTACTTCAGTAAATAAAATTTTGCCCCTACTTATTTTTTAAAAAGCTCATTATGAAATGCAACTAATATTTAAAGACCATATTGCTCTCAAATGCTGAATATTGAAGTTAAAGGCACAACTATGCTATGGGAGAAGGCACCATTGCAATTAATATACTAATCTCATATGATTGAATGTTTTTCTAGAACTATGAGGCAGAAAAACAGTAGTGCAAGACTGCCCACTCCTGGCTATTAAAGATAAAGGTGTATGAGCATAAACAAACCCAAACACCAACAATGAAAAGGCTCTGGTTCAAGGTTGCAACCTTTGTGATGACCAAGCCATATGCATCCCACAAACCATGTACGGCAAGTTACCAGGGAGTCAGTAAACTTAATTTTGGTTCCCATATGGGACTGAAAAAAACTGGGGGATTGTCAAGCACCTGATAACTTACCTCCGTGCTATTGGGCTACATTTTATTTGGTAGGTCAGAAGCTGAGCAGGTCGGCTCTGGTTGCCGTCATTAAACTAAGTTGCTGTACAGGAATGGAGTATCTCAGACATCACTGAAATTCAAACAGTTGAAAGCAGCTCCTGGTAATCCTTCAGTTATTGAAAACACTTCTGTTTAATCAGTTCTGTTGTCAGGTAACCCAACAAGGGCTTAATTAGTAAACCAGCACTTACTGGACAGGATCCAAGGCACTGTGAGTTTTGCTCTTCTTATGTAATGGAACGCTAACATCTTCTCATCTTGCTGCAGCCCCATCCCCAACCCTGTAGCCTGGTTCAGGGACCCCCAGGAACAGCAATATGCCTGGCTGCCAAAGCAAGCACCCTTCCAACAATGGAATACAAGGCTTGGATCCAGCTTATTGCTTCCAGCCAGCTAAACATGTCCTAGCTAGACTGGGAATGGAGACTTGTGGACATACTACAATGCTACTCTGATTTTACCATGGAGGGGAGCTACGGTTCTGAGTACAGAGGGTAGGATCAGCTGCAAGTACAGCTTTTATGGTATTTTGGTGCTACGGATGCTAATCATGCGACTCATCCTCCCTTCTAAACTTTCACCTACTGGCTCTTATATCAAACAGGAGAAGCATGCTGCATATGTAGCCTCAGCAGCACTGACTTATTTTTTTTTAAGCAGTGCCACAGAGGCTGTGCCTCCATTGCCAATCTCAATAGACTCCAAAGCAGCAGCAAGCAAATTTTAACAGGTAACGTATGAGCAGTTGTATTGGGAGGAAAATCTCTATACATTTTACATAGGCTTTTATGATGAGCGCAATCAAAGAAAGAGATAAGATATTGGTGACTTACTAAAAGATATGTGTTTACTATTTACAAAGAATACTGCTGCATTTTTACCTTTTCTCCCTGCCCTTTGCAAATGATGCAGTTATCATGCCACACTATCAAAGGCCCACGTCGTTGACTCTTCAAGGGACTCTCAAAATTTTGAGAGGATAGAGCTATGTATGAACCGAATTTTGTAATTACAAAATAATACTTTCACTAAAAAATAAAACCATTCATGCCTATTCCCACGAACTTCACATTGGAATATAAGTAAAGTATTAGTCTGGCTCTAGTTCTAATGTTTATGCTTACTGTATAAAATAGATCTCTATTTTTAAACCTGAAACTTAAGCTAACTCTTTTCAGGAAACAAAATAATGTTTTCTAAGTTAAGTCCATATAACATACATACACACGAGTGATTCAGAAAGCAGACGTCTTCATTCTAAAAGGCTATTCATATAAAAGTTTGGCAACCATATAGATTGCCTATTACTATGAGTTTCAGCCCTATGTATCTGCAATACATTCCTGTAAGAAAGCCATCTTTGGGTCACTGACCCACATGGGGTGTCCTGACATGTGAATCATTTCCCACATGGAACAGTTGTCACATGTGTGCAGTCTCAATTAGCCTCTATGTGGTGACCACTTCATTTCTAAGTGTAAACTAGCTTTTAAAACTGTCAGTGTAATATGCAAAATCTTGCAAAATATTTCTGTTTTTTTTTTTAAGATGTAGGAAGATAGACACAGAATGATAGCCTTTGGAAAGTCTCACATCTCAATAAGATGTGCTGAATCAGAGCCATAAGAGGAGGAGGAAGAGAACAGAAAAAAATTGGAAGTGCTTAACACTTTGGAGCTCAACCCTGAAAACTACAGATTCTGGGAATGATCCAAACAGATCCTTAAGCTCTATACACTTGCATCATTTTCTTCCAACAAAGCACTGCATAAGACAAAAATCTGAAATTTTTTAGGGGTGAAGATTAGGATGCTGTGCAAAAATAAAGAAACAACAGTTCAATAGGATTGTTTTTCAGTGTGGGACAATTTCTCCAAAAAGCATCCTTTCACATTCAGCAGCTGTGTTAAAGTTCAACAGCCAATAAAACGGTTTCTATCTACATTTATCTTGACAAACAAAACTGTAAACTACATAACTCATTAAAAATTCCTATTAATTAATTGCCTCCAGGGGATAGGGGGAAAGGCAACAATAAATTCACTAATGAACAATAAATTCACTAATTGTGCTGATTCATCACATCTATAAATTATTAAAAACAGAGGAACTGATTCAAGAGTTAAGATTATGGTAAACAAGCAAAACAGCAACTCAGATATGTAGACAGAACAGCAGGAAGTCATACAATTTTTGAAATTCATGTAATAATGTTTGTGAAATTGCCAGTTTCCAAAGTCATTAGGTTGCCAGTTTTCTTCTCCTGCTTGTCAATTTAGAACTTTTTCATATTGTACAAACAACCCTATTTAAAAAAAAAAAACAGAATTACTTTAAAGTAACATCTCTGTAACAAAATTGTTAAATGTGCGAATTGCAAATAACTAAACTTTAGGCAACAGTTGGAAGTCAAGGTGGAAGACAGTTTCTGCAATAATACTTGGAAATTTCAAGGTTAGTTTATCCTCTTCAGAACTCGAGTCTTTTAGCTGCTTGCAGTGAGCGCGTGCATACGTTTTGCTACATCGTAAACGTAGGTTACGTCTGGTCGCTTCTCTGGATCGGGGTTAATGCACATGTTAACTAATTGCCGCAGCTGGAAAAAAAGATAAGTAATATGTAAAGAAACAATAATAATAATAATTGTGTCACCAGGTGCTGGTGATCCTCAGCCTCCCCCTATTTTGGTTATTTAATTAGTAATATTGGGAACCACAATGATGTGGCAATAATGGATTCTACTAACAGGGTGTTTTCTATATGCATAATATTATTCCAGGCATTTACAGTATTTTTCAACCAAATTCCCAAAACAATGATGCTTTGCATCTTCAACCGCAGTGCTATTAATTTGCACATAGTTACCTTACTTAACACATAAGACAAGTTGCTCTGGACTCTATTTATAGAGGTTGGAGCAAATACTTGGTGATAACTGAATGCAGGATTCACATACTAGCTTCAATCCAAAGCAAGGTTAACTGAGGTTATGGTCATTCTTCTCACCAGGTTTAAGATGTATAAAATATGTGCTGGATTGTGGCACACTTACATAAAAGCAAGTTCTCTACTTCATAAGTATTCCTTTTGAGTCCTCTAATAAGGTTCATACATAAATGGGTCCTGTGAAATGTGCAATCAAAGTTCAGACTTCCACACTGAATAGGCCAGGTGCCCAGTCCATCCCATGTGAGCAAATTCTGAGTCACAACAAAGCCCTACACCCACCTGGGGATGGCTTGTGCCCGTGATTTTTAACACTCGATATATGCAAGGTGCTGCAAAGCACAACGTTGGCTGGATGCTTCAAACTCCCTTCTACTTCATCCTCATTCTCAGCCTACCTCATCCTTCATAAGAACATAAGAAAGGCCATGTTGGATCAGACCAAGGTTCATCAAGTCCAGCAGTCTGTTCACACATTGGCCAACCAGGTGCCTCTAGGAAGCCCACAAAAAAGACAGCTGCAGCAGCATTATCCTGCCTGCGTTCCAAAGCACCCAATAAAATAGGCATGCTCCTCTGATCCTAGCGATTTTAAAATGGTTTTATATATGAGTTGTATGAAGTAAACAAATTACTTTCTATTTTGAGTAATTAACCTGAGAAAGGGCTCATAGCTGAACTGTTAAGGCAATAGACACAGGGAACTGAGAGACTGGGAAGATGTCATGATCTTTCATGGATGTGGAGGCCAACAGCAATATATGTGTGTGTGTAATGTGCCGTCAAGTCACAGCCGACTTATGGCGACCCCTTTTGGGGTTTTCATGGCAAGAGACTAACAGAGGTGGTTAACAGCAATGTATACTGCCTTTTAAATACAGTTTCCCTGAAAATAAGACACTGTCTTATATTTATTTTTCCTCAAGAAGACACACTATGGCTTATTTTCAGGGGATGTCTTTATTCTGAGGGAATCAGAACTGTCCTCCCTCTCGGCTCCCGTTCTCCCCTTACCACCCCCTTCCGGTCCCGCCCCCAGAGGCCCAGGCGCGCTGGTTGCCGGGCCTTTGAAGTGGCCGCGGGAGACTGCATCTGCTCAGCTGGGCTCCTCCTGTCTTCCCTGCCCCCAGAGGCCCAGGCGCGCTGGTTGCAGAGCCTTTGAAGCGGCTGCGGGAGACCGCCTCTGCTGAGCTGGGCTCCTCCTGGTCTTTTCCACCCCAGCCCCGGGCGCGCTGGTTGCCGGGCCTTTGAAGCAGCCGCGGGAGACTGCATCTGCTCAGCTGGGCTCCTCCTGGTCTTCTCCACACCAGCCCCGGGGTGCCTTATTTTCGGGGTATGGCTTATATTAAGCAAATGCTTAGAAATGCTGCTACGGCTTATTTTATGGGTATGTCTTATTTTCGGGGAAACACGGTATCTTTCTAAGCAAATCTGAAGCATATGTTGAAGATAAAACATTAACTCCCATCCCAAACACATGTGATGACTTTAAAACATATATTCTAAAAGCACAACAATAGGAAACACTGTCTTTGGAAATATGTGCAGAAAGCTGACAATCTCTTACAGAATAGCCAGATACGTGACTATGATTGCTTTACCTGTTCCTTGAAGCTGGGAAGCTATCCTATTAACATGAGCTCGTCGCATCAGTAGCATTTGCCAGACCCAGGGGATTCTAATGTGAATTAGGCTGGGCTGAGCTGCTAGGATAGCAATATATTCTTGTCAGGTATGAGATGACCAGCATGCTCTACTGAAGGCAGACTGGGACAGTAACTAAGCTGGGGGTGGAGAGGCTCCTGTTGCATCCCTGAACAGCGTCTTCCTTCGGCTCTGCTTATTCTCCTTAACCTCCTCTGTGAACTTAGCACAATGACAGTATTTTGCCTGGAGCTTAGCCTGGTAGTAGGGAGCAGTGGGACACATTTCTTTTCACTTTAACAGGTCTGTGTAGTCTCCAAGTAAGGGGAGAAAATAGTGTCCCTCAAGTCATAAAAAGGGACCAAAAAACAACAACACCCTAAACCACAATCCTGACACAGGTAAGACTATTTAGAAACTCCTGTGATGGCAAATAATCTAGATTTAAAACATTAAAATGTTGCTTATCCAGAGCACAGGCATTCACCATCATGGCCTCAATGATGTCAGGAGGGGCTTTGCTATATTGGTAGGAACAGGCTTGAATTTAAGAGAGACTCACTGAGCTCTGTGGACATAATCTCAAATCTGACACATTGTTAATGTGGAACAAAAGCTATCTTCGAGCATTAGGGCCACCAGGACAAACGGGCAGATTGAGCTGTTCCAATGATTTCCCCAAATTAACCTTTTCCTGCATAAGTAAATTGGTGGCATATACTCCTACGTACAATAAAGAAACACTAGTGATGTTGTTGCAATGGAGGCAAGTCCTGGTTTTCCATGCCTGACACTCAGTGGGCCCCCTCCGTCACTGCCAAGTGGACTGGCTCAGCCAATTAGTCATAGAGTAAACTGAGAAGAAAAAAGTCTATTAGGTCCTACTTGGATGCCCGGTGTAGTAGCTTTTTGTTATAATTACATGTTTTTTCCTAGGGATAAAAAGAAAAAGAACATTGGATCCCTCCTTTGCAGATGAGAAACTGATCTGAACAATCAGCATCTTCACATAAAAATTCCTATGGAAATCATTATCATTCTGTCATTCTAATTATCACTTGTATAGTAAACTATTAGGAACCATGTACTGAAGTACATGCCAGTATAAAAATGGAATGTTGCCTATGTCTTGGAGGATAAGGATACTTCATGTATTTGGGGTCATATCTAGGTCAGTAGATGATGTTAGAGGGCTCTGAACAACTTGCTCTGGATAAGGGACAAGATCAAGTAAGTCATTCCAGCATGGAGTTCCACTCCCATATAGCATAATGAAAAAACATTTTGTTTAAAGAATGATCCCTGGATCGCACATTCACTAAGGCCAGCAGCATCCTTGTGTAGTGGTGAGGTGTGCTCATCAACAAATCCTCCACCATTCAGATATTTTCCTTTGAGAACTGGATGCTTCATGTCAGTGCCCAATCAACCGATGCATGGTACTCCTGATTTAAGAGGGGGGGGAGTGTATGTATCAGGCTTCCCCGCAACAGGACATTTGCTCAGAGAGCCAAGGTGGTCTGTATATATCTAAGCAGAGGTGAAAGAAAGATCTGTCTTGTTCTATATCATGTCTCATTAACTTTAAACACAACCATAAATGTAAAATTTGGCTCATTTCCTGGTTGGTTCATAGACGAGTGCACAATATATGCTTGCTGTGTGACCTTGGTCCAGTCACATACTCTCAGCCTAACATCCCTCACAGGGTTGTTATAAAGATAAAGCAGAAGACAGGAGAAGGAGGAAAGTGGCTTTGGGTTGCCACTGGGGGGAACAAAATGAACTAACAAAATAAATAATTTTTATCAATCATTTAATTACACTACACTTGAGGACTTTCTGCAAAACTGGGAATGGTATGTGTTGGAACACAGGAATGCATTGCGCAGGTATACAGTGATCTAAAAGCTTAATGTGTGGCAATTAAAATGTTATGGCTCATTAACATATGCAAATCATTGCTGCCACTAAATGAACCTGTATGTGTGAACCTGTCCTTATTTTTCTAAGTATTCTAACCTGCAGCATTCCAAAAACAATTTTATAGCAGCTCAGATGTGCTTATCTTCATCAAGACTGGAGTGATCTAATCAGCGCTTAAAAGAATTGCAAACTGGAGGTGAGGGTGGGGTACAAACTCATTACTAATAAATTATTCCACAACACCATTATTAAAGAAATTAGAAAAGGAGCCCAAATGCATCCTTGGCAGACCTCATCTGGTGGAATATCATCATGACAGAGTTAGCATGTATTCATATACAGTAAAAGCTTTGCTATCCAGCACTCATGGGGAAAGGTTAATCAAACATGCCAGGCATCCAAGCTCATAGCTTTGCCCCTCCCCTTACCCAGCAGAATCTGCAGTGACATAATACTACACCACTGTGAGGGCCATGGTAACCACCCCCAGTGGCAGAATCCTCCCCACCCCAATCATCCTACACAGCAGCCAGGAACCCTCCAACACAGCTGATTCCATGAAGCCCAAGGCAGGCTCAAGGGGAAGAAGGCACCAAAGCATGACATAGGGTGGCATCACTGCTTGTCAGAAGCCCAACAACAGCTGGAGCTGGCAGGGGTGGGCAGGGGTGGGCCATGCCCATGACTGAAGAAGCAAGGGTATGGTGGCTGAGGAGAAGGAGCTTGTCGTCTGGATAATGCCAGTTAATGCAGCTGGATAATCAAGCACCTGATAACAAAGCTTTTACTGTTCCACTTTTGTAGAATATCTGTTTATCTATATAATATCTATTTATCTATATACAAACTCAAACTCAGCTTTGTATAACATTAGGACACTCACTGCAGTTACATAGAGAGACCATTAAGCTACAACAGAAATACACCAAACAGGTAGCTTTGCAGGAAAAAAAAAACTGGCTTGCCAGTTTGCCCCCCAAATCAAAAACATTTAACAAGGGGGGGGGGAATAACCTGCAGTGAATGCAGGCCACAGTCTCTGAAATATCTGTAGTTATTATTGGCTTCGGCATACTCAAAATATATTTAAATGTCCTATCCTTCAGTTCAGTGGCTGTGCTGTTTGGGAAAGTACAGAAACTAACTGCTCAGTATAGGATTCTAACTGCTCATGAGTTTTCGGAAGAAAAGCTGCTAGCATACTAGGTCTCAGGAACAAATGAAACTGTTGAAGGAAAGGGGTAAAGGAAAGGGAGGATTATCACAATAGAAAGCCACTGTGTGTGATAATGACTTGCAAGGGAAAGTAATACGTGAGAAGGGTGACTGATATCACAAGGAGTATCACAAGCCAAACAAAAAGAGAAGCCTGCATCTCTGCTGCCTCCATTTAAAGTACTCAGTATACTATACTACCGTTTGTAAATACAGTGCTCTCTAGTCAATAACAGGACCAGAGTCAAGATTACAGTTTGGAAGTTTGAGCCATAACCAATCCCTATAAGTCAAGTCAAATTCTGAAAACAAGATAAATTTTTAGTGAAACAAAAAATAAATACAGAGAAATAATAAAACAGATCTTAGACTGTTACTTTGTCATTTGTATTAAAATATTCTTATGCGAAAGCAGGCAGAAACCATGCAAAGCAATTTTATTCCTTCACCACATTTATTTGCATGAAAAATTCGTTGTTCAGTGATCCCTGAACTCAAGGGCTCAACTGAGCACACTTTTCAGCTTGGATAACAGTTTGAAGTCTAAATTTTCAAGAAGTCTTTAGGACACTGCTGCATTCTGACAGATATACTTTAGCCTTTACTTCTTCTGCAGTTCCAAGTCTGTACAAGACTTTCAAAATTAAAACTATATTATGAGAGACGGAGAAAAAATATTTTTACATATTTCAATTTTTTTAAAAAAGCTTTATATCAGGTATGATTTTTAGGTGACGAACTGATTAAAGTAATGACTACTCACTCTGCTAATAGTACTTATGTCTTTCACTTATTTTGTTATGACAGAAAACATATTCTTCTTTCTCCTAGGCTGTTATGAGGCAAAATTATATTAAAAACAAGGGATGTTAAAAGTACCCTCAGTTTCTGAATGAGGGAAACACATTTGTTCTGTGACTCCCTCTCCCCCCGCGGGAAACTATGCAGACTAAGTTGTTGTTTTTTTTAAAGCCCCTAAAACCAAAGGTGGAATCTATTTCCCTTTCCCAGTACTGAGACCTTCTATTGGGGCCGGACTTTGATATTTGCCCCTTGGCTGAGAATCCATATATCCAACTTCACACTTAGCTGCAGTGAAGTAGCCCTGCAGGCAGGCCGACTTCAACGAACCACTAGTGGTATCATCATTAAAATCCTGCTGAAGGTCACCATGGCAACCGCCTGCTGAGGCTTCACTGCTGCACTCGGCATCTCCTAATCAGCTACCATGTGAAATGCAAATTCAGACAGTCTGAAAATTAGTCAAGAAGAATAGAGGATGAGGATGCAGATACGTGAAATATTCATGCGCTTCGTGGAAAAAGGAAGACAGCATGAATGACACAACAAAGAACGGCCCCTGACATTCTTGCTATCATTTTGCATTATTGTTCACACCCTACTGTATTTCTAGGCCTCCGGTTCTGAAGTTGCCTATATGAAGTACCATATTTATATTCTGCAAAAATATAATAATTAAAAAGGGCCACTGAAAAACAGCTAATTGGGAAAGCTACATTAAGAATACGCTGAACGCGCTGCTTAATGGATAGGATTATCTCACCTTGTAACCATCTTTCTTTCTTTAAAAAAAACCCTCTCTATTTAAACTATAATAGAATAAGTATTGTCACACTATATATGACCAAAAAAATTTTTTTAAGACTAACCAGTCCTGATCTGCAATATTTTATTAATTATCAAAACGGTGAGAAGTAAGAGATTCTTGGACTAGAATTACAAGTTACTTCCCATTCTGTAACCTAAGCAGTGCAAGACTTTAATACTTACAAAACATATTTCAGAGAGGACGTTTATGTGCATTTCAACATAATCTTTAATTCATGTAACTAGAATAACTTGCTAGCCTCTTTGTTGGTTTGCAGCTGCTAGGAGCTGCAATTATTTTACCTTGCCTAAACTTGAACAGAATGTTTCATTTTACACATACACAGATTTGCTTTCTCTTATATACAAGAGAAAGATGATACATATAAGTTATGTCCATTTGCATTAGTGAACAATTTAAAGTATTCAACATTCAAAATGTCCTACTTTTTAACACCTTCAACATTTAAAGCAAAGAGAAAGATCATTAGCACTAGTTTTGACACACAGGACGGTTGTACGTTCTGAGATCACCACTGTCATGGAACATTTGTTCCCCATGTGGGTACAGCACCTACAGTGCAGAGGGATCCCCACATGCCAGTCTGTCCATCACCCTCACACCCTAGGAGCGCATGGATGGGCTCATACCAAGCCATCAAACGAAATGGAAAATTTGAGTCCATATCTCTTGACCTAGCAAAGCAGGAATGTTGGCCAGGTATATGGGAATTGCTCACAAGCCTCCCATTCTCTTAATGATAGGATGAAGCCCCTGTGCCCACAACATGGAAAAGGAAAAAGTGCTCTCTTATACACCCTATAAGAACCTCTTCATATGGAAGCACTGTACATATGCAGAGAAGGGTCATGCTCTTTGTGTTCCCCCGGAAAGGGGTATGTTTATAATATGATAACCAGTTGGAAAACTCATAAGAGTGCAGATCAGAGAGCCAGCATGATGTAGTGGTTAAGAACGGTGGTTTGGAGCGGTGGACTCTGATTCCCCACTCTTCCACATGAGCAGCGGACTATAATCTGGTGAACTGGGTTGGTTTCCGCACTCCTGCACATGAAGCCAGCTGGGTGACCTTGGGCTAGTCACAGCATTCTCAGCCCCACCAACCTCACAGGGTGTCTGTTGTGGGGAGGGGAAGAGAAGGTGATTGTACGCCAGTTTGATTCTTTCTTAAGTGGTAGAGAAAGTCGGCATATAAAAACCAACTCTTCTTCTTCTTATCCTTTGCCAATACATGACCATAGTTTGACCAGATCAACTCTGGCATTTAAAACACGGCGAACAGATGGGAATTCTCATTATAAATTACTGGAAGGCTATTTAGGGATTGAAGACTGCCCCGTGGCACAGAGTGGTAAGCTGCAATACTGCAGCCAAGCTCTGCTCACGACCTGAGTTCGATCCCGACAGAAGTTGGTTTCAGGTAGCCGGCTCAAGGTTGACTCAGCCTTCCATCCTTCCGAGGTCGGTAAAATGGGGACCCAGCTTGCTGGGGGTAAAGGGAAGGTGACTGGGGAAGGCACTAGCAAACCACCCCGCAAACAAAGTCTGCCTTGGAAACGTCAGGATGTGATGTCACCCCATGGGTCAGGAATGACCCGGTGCTTGCACAGGGGACCTTTACCTTTTTACAGGATAATTACCTTAGAAAACACTCAATAACACAGGATCATGATAATGTGTGCATAAAAAACATGGGTTTGGAACAGCGACTGCTTACCACGCTGTACCAAGCCAAAGCTAAGGTGTTAAGGGTTCACAGCGTCCTTTTAAAGTGATTTCACCCTCACAATGTTCCTTAAATGTTAACCTCTTGCACAGGTTCACAACCACAAAAGAAGAGAGAGGCAAGTTAAGTATAATCTATTATGTTACAGCAGTCTTTGCTAGCACGTGGTCCACACTAGAAATGTGCCTCAAACCTGCAACCAAGTTAACAGTACTTTCTCCAGTAATCAAGTTCAGGGATCAAAACAGGTTCCTATTGCTCAGCCTAGGTATAAATGGACAAATTTTCCTGCTCAAGCCCCACTGAAATGAATGAGAACTACACACCAGGCAGTGGTTTGTACCCAAGATTCCAGCACAAATGAGAAACTTCTTGTAAAAAAAGTGTTCACCTTGGGACATCTCTTCTTGTGCTCCCCAAAATCCCACAAAAAAGAGAAATTACTCACTTCTTCCGAATAGTGATCTGATGGAAGGGGTGGATAGTCGCATTGTTCTATCTTTTTACATAAAGAGTACAAGTTCATTTTGTCACCATAGAATGGACTTTGCAATGCAGCCATCTGTTTGCAAAAGAAAAAACACACAAATACAAATCAAGCATATTTAGTTCCTTGAAAATATTTTCAAGAAACCTTAACTTTTGTTTAAGTCCGATGCACATTTAAACTGGACAAACTATTACATCATCTTCTTTTCTGATCAGCACAGTCGTAATTATTCTAGAGCAACTTTTATCATAGAGTCATTTGTTTTTTAAATTATATATGCTGAATATAACATTTAGCAATTTTATGAACTGGTTGCATATTACACATGAATTGAAATTAGTTTTTGAAACCAGATTATTACAAACAAATGTTGACTTCATAGTCATTAAGCTGCAAACAAAGAAAGCATTAAAATGCTATTTTATAGACACCTATCAAGGGAAATTTTGGCCTGGCTAAACACAACTTTGAAATGGCTTCCTTGTGTTTCTCAAAAATAATCCCCTACTCTATGCTAAAACCTAAACTACTTCTAGAGCTGCGGGGACTTTCAAAAGTGCTTTATGATGTGGTATGGTATTCTGTGGTTCTAAGAAAAGTGTTGGAAAACCCCATCGGGTGCGTGCAAGCCCTTAGGCGTGCCTCAAGTAGCCCTGTGGATCCTGGCCATATCTCGTCCTAAATACTTAGTTATGTTTCAAATAATATACCAATACACAGCACAATGAATCTGTATGATCTAAAATTACAAAACAAAACAAAATCTTGAATTTCTACTCTATCACATTTCTAGCTGTTAGGGCTAGTTTTAAAAGAATACTAATTAAAAAAACACCTTTTTATGTGCATTGTTTAAAGAGATATGCACATTTTCTTAAATCATCTATGTTGACTTGAGCCCCAGTTGATTTTCTAGAACCAACAGGACGCTGGATAACCAGTCAATCTTGATACCTTCCTGGGTGAAAGGATAGATTTTGGCACTCTCTGTGTCTTGGTTTCAGAAATTTTAACCTCTGATATTTATGCTCCTAACTGCCAAGTGTCCTCTCTTTGTTTTTTAGCTAGGCAGTTCTGTTTAATACAATTTCACTATCTATTTAGTGTAATATGAAAAAAGATAACATCTAAATTTAAGATGGGGAACGATTTTCTGTTATAAAAGAACTCTGATATGCATAAAGGTTATAGTCTGAAAATCTGCAGCCAGCTCTACATATTACGTCCCACTGAAATCAAACACATATATAGTATGTAAAGTTACACATAGAACGATATAGTCTATCTAGGAGAAAAAATGTACCTATATTTTGTAAGGGTTTTTTTGTTTTTAGTGGGGAAAAGAGCAACTTTAAAATGTCATTAATACATCTAACACTTATTTCATGACCATGTTAGAACCTGACATTTCAAAGGCAAACAAATTTTTCAACTTTGAAAGGATTTGTAGGGGGGGGGGGGGGAACCACACGTTTGCATTGGGTTCTAAACCTTTTAAATCTCTGAACCAAAGCAGCGTGAGCACTGCTTCAAGTGCAGCACTGCCCCAAAGTCAGTCACCCTTTTCTACATGTGCTAATAAGTTTGATTTTGGAAGGACAATGTGTACATTCCCCAGACAGGCAGAGTGTGTGTGAAACACGCTAGTCCATGCTGTGCTACTCAGTGAGCTTCAGCAGGGACAGGACAAGCTGAAAATGGCTCTCATCTGTCTTGTGGTCTTCCAGATAGAACATTAACTCCTTCGTGACCAAATGCTGTCTTAGCAAGGGTACACTAATAAAAGGACACTACGGTAAGAGAAAATTCCAGGAGAAAGATATGCAACACAATAGCACAACAAGAATACCCCCCCCCAAAAAAAACCACGTCATAGCTATGTATACTAATTAGGAATCATAAATACTCTGCTCAGTTTTAAAATCTCACAAGAGCAAGGGATGTGGGCTTCGAAGGAAAACCCCATTTTTCAACTGTAATATTCAATCTTGAAACAAATAACTTGTGCCATATTTTTAAGGGTAATGACAAAAATCAAAGCTAGAAATTCCAACAACGGAACCTGCTCATATGCAGAAATTCAAATTAAATGCAAAGATAGTCATTGCTGGTACACTAGGTGTTCATTAAAAAGTACTTTTGTTTGAATGCTGCAGAGTGTTAAAAGAGAGGAAGAGAGAGGGAGAAGCTGAATGTCCCCTAAGGAGTTAAAACAGGAATACTATATTTTCATGCATCTCCTGCTTTGACAGATGAAAAATGTCAACTGTCCTGTTTTTATTTTCAAGCTTTTGCACTATTCATCTGGTTCATTAGTGCATCTCGCTGCTGCCCCTGACAGCTGCTCGCCCTCTCCTCCCAGCAGCTGAATTTTTCAGGCTAATTTGATCCTCCACACTGAGACGATCGCTAGAATGATTGACTTGCTCCCTGACCTCCAGGGTCTGACTTTCCTGATTAGTATTCTGGGGGTGTCTGAGGGACGAAAGCCCACTGTCTGTCTTCAGGGCTGGTGGCAGCGCTCTCTCTCTCTCTCGTTCTCTCTCTCTCTTTTTTTTTTTGGGAACTGTAAGCCACCAACCTACGACCCTGTAAGGATGCAATTGCTGCGCTGAACAATAAAGGAAATGTGTAAAACCTACTTTTCCATGTAAAGGTCCATGTAGCAAAAGCATGGCATCTTGATTTTAATTAGTAAAGTCTACTTTGTTGCATATCAATTAAAACCACAGTGATTAGAGAATTTTTTTTATATGTCTCAGGAATATTTGAAAAGCTAATTCTCTGAGTTTAAAATGAACCTTTAAAAATCTTAGTAATAAGGTGTCGCTGTAATTATTGTTAAATTGTAAACTATATACCATACAATAGAAAGGGACAGAAAGAAACAAATTTAGTTAAAAATCTAATTACACTGCCAGAAATTAAGTGCTGAATTAAAACATTAACTGAAGGATGATTTCATGGAAAGGTCATTTGGGACTTTATGCAGTTCTCATGAACAAGCTCCAAGTTTTCCTTTGGTTAATCTGAAGAGACTGTGAACAAATAGAACTTTTAAATACAACAAAATATTAATTTAATGAAAACAATGTAAAGTGTAAATTACAATACACACATAGAACAAATGATGCGATTAAAAATCCAATCAAATCTATGTTTCAGCTTACATATTTGTACTCTTTGTTAACAGAATTAAGTAGCTAAAATCCAGCTGCTCTGGCTGAACTGATTTGTGAAGAGGCCTAGGTTTACTTTTTCCTACTACTTAATTCTTATAAGAAATACAGGGCCACTATAATTCCATTCTACAGAACTATGCTGAATGAATTTCAAGTTAGTAAAGTTTCCTGACAGTCAAATATAATGGACATGTTTGCTAATTTTAAGAAGAGGGAGAGGAAGTAGCTCTTGTACATCCGAACCTTACCATTTGCCGCCATGTTTATAAAGTCTGTAAAACATGAAACTATTCCACTTAATACAAAAAGAAGGGGTAAAATCTAAATATATGATTACATGGCATCCTGATCAATTCCAATTATATGCAAAAGTCCTCTACTGTACTACAGTGAGAATTAAAGTAAAAAGGAAGCATTCTTAATACAATGCATAAATGTTATGAGTGGATGCATCAGAGAAATCTTTACTTCACAAACTCCCACAATGGGTCTTATAAATGTGCAAAGGAAATGTTCATGGGCCGTTTTATTTGATTGCAAGGAATTTATCGCATTATTCCTTTTAAATCTATATTAAAAAGCAACATGAGGCCTGTATATGAAGCAGGACTTTTTTCCTTCTTTGATACAACCCCCACCCAACAAAGTAAACCCAAAAGTGGCCTAACACACAGCACAAAAATCTGCTGTAACACTGAGCACTCGTAAATTCTTGCAGATGTGCAGGTAGTCTCTCTAGATCAGTGTCTAAGTTCTTCTCCAAGATCTTCCTAATGGGGATGCAGCTCCAATTTTACAGATGTCTTGGTTTAAAAAAACCCTCATGAATTCTAAATCCTATTGATTTCCATTTAATAAATTTAGATCTACATAAAATTAAATATCTCAGGACCCAGACACTTCCTTTCATTGATTGTCTTTAAAAAGCAATAGATTCATATCACACACAATATCAAATATACAAGGGTTATACTTAAGGGCAACTGGAAAGTCATCTGCTGGAGCACCTGTTCGATTCATGCAATGTTCTCGACAGTTGATAGAATCAATATTAAATGGATCCTGATACATATGGGCCTAATAACTTTTTTTCAGAAAGTTCTCATATGCACAGTTCGAATAGTAAAAATTAGAAGGGACCACAATTGTCTGTAGGATTAGAATGGACCATGAAGTTAGAGAGGGACATTCTTGTATATCAGTGAATGTAAAAGCTTGGCATTTCAAAAAAAAAAAAAAAGTAAAAATGTTTGTAGCACAATGTCATGCAAAGTGATAAGTCACAAATACAAATTTTGTGCTAGCAGGTGTTTATCCTGATTAAGAACTTGAGCGAATTCTGCTGAATCATGGAGGCAGGAGGTTCGTTACCTCACCTGGATGCTTTTGAGTTTGGAAGGCCCCTCTGGAGAGCATTTGGGTTGCAGTTGTACAGCCCAGTGGGAGAAATCATAGGAGCAGCTGTGCATGTCCTAAAGGATTTAGCTGAACTTGGTTATCTTGTTGATTTCTGTATAATTAGCATTAAGCCACAGGAGTGGTTGGCACTGCAATTAGCATGTACAGAAGCAGGAGCAATACCTGCTCACTGCATTATTTTGTTGCCAATCTTCAGGAGGTATGGTTGCTATGTATCAGTTATTCAAACTATAACATTGTTTCTTTAACAGTTGTAGTTGTAAAGGTTTTGACAGCTACATTCTACGTAACTCTTAAAAAGCACATGAGCTGTTGCCCATATCAGATCTAACAATTTTAATCATGAATGCTCTGCAAATTTGAGACTGCAATATTTCTAGGGTTCCATTTGCAGTAAGGTTTTTAAAAAATCAATAAAAGGTCAAATAACCCTTGTCAGCCATACTACAAACTTGGCACGTTCATTAGAAGTGTGAGAAATGTTTCCATTTATACCTATTATCTTGACACAGCTAACCTTGGTGCTGAATGTGTGCTACTAAGGAGAATGTGCTACAAACACAATTTCTGCATTCAGACTTCATGCCAAACTTTAATTAAAGTGAGAGTTGCCATGATGGACATAACACAATTTGTTTATTTTGCCCTTTTTCTTCCCCCGCTCCCATGGGGAAATCCAAATTTGAGAAGCCTTGAAACGAACTCCAGTTCCCCATGGCATCCAAATGTAAGACCCTCAGTAAAATGAAGTTTGTTTGCAGCCCCACAGGTTCTCAAATCCCAGAGGGCTCAATGGCCCTCTGCATGCAAAGGGGAGGAGGAGCGAGGGGAGCACATGGGTGTGACAAACCGTGGTCTGCAGCAACTCTCAGTTTAATTGCAGCTCCTCATGACATCTGAATGCCATTTTCATTTCCATGTAAGATGAGGAGCCATTATGACGGCACTGTCTCATAGATCTTGATGGGACTGGATTATATTTTTAGCATAGAGGAATGTGATCAATGTTTAACTTTTGTCATTGTTGGCATTAAAAGGATCTGTTTCTCCAGTCTTATTTCATACTAATTCATCACTGGAGGAATATAGAAACAAAAATGCAGAGAAGATCGTAAAAAGACTCTGAGACATACTTTCAAAAGCAATGGACATCAACATTATTATTAAAATTGCCAAAATTACCTCGTACAACAGACATCCTAGAGACCAGATGTCAGATTTGAAGTTGTATCCATTTTCATGGATTCTCTCTGGAGACATGTAATAAGGTGTTCCCACTGTAGCAAATAGAGAAATATACTTTAATTAATAAACAAATACTTAAAGCACTGCCACAATGCTTTCAATAAATAAACATTTCAAGAATTTGGATGGGGAAAAAACTATTACTTGATGCTAGCTACCTAAAACAAATTGTAGCAACATACATGAGGCCATGCAGATGGCTGATATAAATGAACATATGTAATTGAAAATGTATTTGAAGTGATTTAACCATGTTTTTATAGAGTCAGCTTTTATTATTAAAGTTTTTTTGTTTTATATTTTTAAAGGAAATGCTTGCCATAAAGTACAAGAACAAAATTATCAGGAAATCCCATATCCAATGATTTAGCAATATATATTCTATATTACCCAGTTGCAATTTATAAACTCATGGTATAGTTTATAGTATGGGCATAAAGTAGTATATAAAGTAGTATATTCCCTCATTTGTACAGCATTTATTACAAGTAAATTCCTCAGTGGTGGTGAAACTAAAGGGAAAATATGCATCTTCTTTAGTAAACTAGACTAGGACCTTGTACTTAATAAGGACTACCAGTTAAAAAAAACTTTACAGTGTTTTACAGTGGCGAAAATCCTGTGTTCATGTATTTTCTTTTTTAAAATCTCATCTTCAGATGTTTACAAAGAGCACAAAATGCTAAAGGAACAATTATTGCTTTAATTAAAGATTCTGTAATATCGTTGGTTCTTGTAGGTTATCCGGGCTGTGTAACTGTGGTCTTGGAATTTTCTTTCCTGACGTTTCTGTAATATCCTTCCTTACTCATTTTTGTTTTAAACCGCTGGCAGTTCTATTTGGCACATGCATTCTAATGATTCCAACTTATGCAGAATTATGAAAGACTGTCCTTTGGTGCCCTTTTAGTAGCTGCTCCAATGCTATGGAACACTCTTCCAGACAACTTTAGAAGACCTACATTCCTTCTGCTGTTCAGGAGGGGATGCAGGAATGAACGTTACAAAAGGGTTTAGGCTTGTCTGGATGAGCATTGTAAACCCTCTTGCTTGAAAGTTTTTATTGCTGGCTATTTTAAGTTATTTTGTAATGTTTTACGATGTATTGGGTTTCCTTGTTGTTACCCACCATGGGTCCCAGTTTTAGGGGAGGCAGGTCTAGAAATGTTTTGAGTAAATAAAATGTTATTCATATGAATTACAACCCCTCCCTTTCCATACAGAAATATCTTTAAAATTTGTCTCCTCTTCATATTTCAAGCAAGGGGGTACATCTCTTCCCTTTCTAAAAACTATTAATGGTCATCTGTCCTGGCCAGCTCCTTTAGTTATGGCTACAAGCTGTCCCAGATAGTTAACATTTTGTCTTATCTCTTTTCTTCCCCCTCCTTCACCTTTCGTAGTGCATAAGAACTAAAGTTTTTTTAAAAAAAAATTAAAAAAACAACTAAAGTTGAACGTTTTATAGATATTGTTGTTTGCAAACTGTGTAACACTTTCTTTGTAAAATGTATGTGCTATTCAAGCATTAAAAATTAATAAAAAAGATTAAAAAGCAAGGGGGACATCTCAAAAATGTACATTAAGGTAATGGTGTTTTTTTAAGATAATTTTTCTTTTAAAAAGTTCCAGCTTACCAAGGCCAATATGGATGTTTCATTAGTGATCACTCTCCTACAGTATGTACACTATCACATCATTCATTTTGGATACCTGATTCATGTACTGATAGCAAAAGAAAAACTCCTGTCACACCTGAGATGTGATGGTGCACATTTTTTCCCAAGCAGGCACCATCACTGTTTAGGAAAAAACAACACATACAAAAGGGACCTTACAAGAAAAAAATAAATAAATTGGAATTGATGCAGCTTGCTTCCAAATAAAGGACTGCATCCTATCATTCTGTTCAGCTAAATTTGGAGCCTTCTTGTGTCCCAAGGTGCATTCTTCTAGCAGAAGGCTTCTTATGCTTGAAAAAGATGCTGAACTTAGCTCAGCTGAGCAGTGGGATAGAAGTTAATGTGCTTAAAGATGGATGTTTTTGAACAGCAAGTTAAAGTCAAGATTTGGGTCCAAGTACTATTCAACTGATTTTTGTAAAATCTTCAGTTTATTTATACATAATCTAAAATTGTATTCAACTACAGTGGCAACTGCAGTAGGTACACATGTCAAGGTGTCCAAATCACTCCTTATGGGAGTCGTTACCACATGGAAAACTATTCATATACAGCAGCTCCTCACTCAGACTGAACAACTGACTCTAACCAACTACAAACGTGCAGCATGAAAAGTTTACCCCGGTATGATGAAAATATCTTGACCCATGTAGTAAGCTAAATGCTTTACCAGGTAAGAAAAGCCATAATGTGAAACATTTTAAAGAATCTATATATTGGCCTGGAACTACCAGAGTGTTTCTGGGATATATTTCTGCCCGCTGAGCATGACTCTCTTGCCCACCTGACAGGGCAGAACTGCCCTTCTAAATGCTACTCCTAAAGGTTGAGGAACCCACATGAGCAGCCTGGAGGGGTGAATCTTTGTCTGCAATGGAAGGAAGAAGGTGAGAAAGTCACATTCCCGTGGTGGAGCCAAACCAAAGGGTGATAGACCCTGAGTCACCTTCCATAGTCCCATATTGCAAATAACTTGCACACAAAAATGCTGTTCAAAAGGAACTGGAAATTTTAAATATGCTATCATTTAGCACAATAATCTACTGTTTTCCCTTCTAAAATTATCTTTCAGTTAAAAGGTATGAATGGAAAAGGCCACCTAAATTTCTCAGTTCATAAGCCACAAGGACTTTATTGTGCACTGATACAAACCATGATGAAACAATTATCTTCAGAATTACACAAAAAAAGTATAAATCAAATCTGTGTATATAAAGCAGGGATGGGGAACGTCCGGCCCGGGAGCCATATGCAGCCCCCGAGGACATTTTCAGTGGCCCTCGGGAGCTCCAGGGCCCTGCCGCAGAGGCGCAGCACAGTGTGGCCCTCCCCGAGGATGTTCCTGGGGTCGCAGCGCCCTTTGGACCTCCTCTTGTCAAGGGGGGAGGGACACTTCCCCCAAGGCTGCCCCCTACAGTCGCGGCATGCAGGAACGCCTGGGAGGGGGGAGGGAGGGGGAGCGGGGATGCCCTCCAGGCCTTCTCTGCGTGGCCTCCCCTGTGGTTGCCAACCTCCAGGTGGTTAATAAATCAAAGACAGTCACAAAACTGCACAGACACTTAATTTTTAAATAATAAAGCATAGAAAACGCCAAAGATACATCCAGTATCTATATAACCATAAACAATTTTTCAAATGGGCATAAATGTTAAACGAAAGTTTATACAATCCTGGCGTAGTCACTAGGAACTCATCCTTCTCATAAGGAGGTTCAACTTGACGACCATACAAGAGGTAAGATGAAATGCAACAGACTTCCGGTTGTTTTTCTGTTTCGGCTTAGATATAGCCTTCCTCAGGGGCCACTATATTGATAACATAAATAAAAAAATGCAGTACAACGGCATAAACATATGATATAAAATTAAAATATATATATATATATATATATATATATACTATATACTATAAAGACAATTACTTACACGCTTGCTGTTAATAACAAAGCTTCCGCGTTGGCAAAATAGCCATGTCACCGCCCCAATTAAATACAAAATATCCACGTGATACACTGATTCAGTAATAGACATGTTCTTAAAGGTACAATGACCCAATGTTACAAGGCATGATAGAACATATACAGAATTATAATTATAAATAGCAAGACAAATCTAATGTGGTATTTAAACCTTTAGGATGTACAGTGTCAAAGAGCTGGATGTATTTAGACTCTTGTCGCTTCAACAACAATTCCAGATCAACCCTGTCATGGTTGTGTGAGCTTTCAAAGCGCCATAATACAAAAAAAGATAAGTCTTCATCACTATGATTTTTATTAAGAAAGTGCGCCGTTAAAGGTGCCTCAGCTACCTGGTTCCTTATTCTAGATCTATGCTCGCTGATGCGATATTTGATGCGATATTTGATGGGTACCACTGCCGGCAGTGGTACATTGGCAAAACGTCCAGACCCATCAAATATCGCATCAGCGAGCATAGATCTAGAATAAGGAACCAGGTAGCTGAGACACCTTTAACGGCGCACTTTCTTAATAAAAATCATAGTGATGAAGACTTATCTTTTTTTGTATTATGGCGCTTTGAAAGCTCACACAACCATGACAGGGTTGATCTGGAATTGTTGTTGAAGCGACAAGAGTCTAAATACATCCATCTCTTTGACACTGTACATCCTAAAGGTTTAAATACCACATTAGATTTGTCTTGCTATTTATAATTATAATTCTGTATATGTTCTATCATGCCTTGTAACATTGGGTCATTGTACCTTTAAGAACATGTCTATTACTGAATCAGTGTATCACGTGGATATTTTGTATTTAATTGGGGCGGTGACATGGCTATTTTGCCAACGCGGAAGCTTTGTTATTAACAGCAAGCGTGTAAGTAATTGTCTTTATAGTATATAGTATATATATATATTTTTTTTAATTTTATATCATATGTTTATGCCGTTGTACTGCATTTTTTTATTTATGTTATCAATATAGTGGCCCCTGAGGAAGGCTATATCTAAGCCGAAACAGAAAAACAACCGGAAGTCTGTTGCATTTCATCTTACCTCTTGTATGGTCGTCAAGTTGAACCTCCTTATGAGAAGGATGAGTTCCTAGTGACTACGCCAGGATTGTATAAACTTTCGTTTAACATTTATGCCCATTTGAAAAATTGTTTATGGTTATATAGATACTGGATGTATCTTTGGCGTTTTCTATGCTTTATTATTTAAAAATTAAGTGTCTGTGCAGTTTTGTGACTGTCTTTGATTTATTAACTATTCTACAGCACGCTAACTTAAGTTTACCAAACCTCCAGGTGGTAGCTGGAGACCTGGCAACCCTAGCCTCTCTCCCCCGCGCTGGGAGATCTACACCTGGTTATGGCCCCCGAAGGATGTTATAAATGAGCAAATGGCCCTTGGCAGGAAAAAGGTTCCCCTCCCCTGATATAAAGAGTTTATATATAGGTCTATAGTATTTGGAGATCTAACAAGAACGATGAACTGATGGGGAAAGACTTTGCAGAATCGGCAATGAACCTGAAAACACTTAAGATTTGAAAGTTTATAGTTTACCAAAAGCACAGCTACCTTTAACCAGTAGTTCTCAGAAACCTGCTGTTACATTAGGGGGTTGAGATGAGTGTGAAAGATTGATGATGGGGAAAAAGAAGAGCAAATGCTTGCATTTTGCAGAGTTTAGCCTAGTATAACACCTTAACCATAATACAAATGAAAGCTTTCAATAACTGCTTTTTCATTTCACATGAACAAAAAAACATGAACTGCTACATTCCACCGAGATCAGTTTAATGTTAAACAGGATATACCTTATAGCATGAATAATATCTTCTTCCAGCATAAGCTTTTGTTGACTATGCTCTATTTTTTTAGATGCAATGAGTGCATCCTCAGTAAGCTGTCATTAGGAAGCATGAAAAAAATCAACAACAAATAGCAAGACCAAAGGGCCAAGAAATGCCAGAAGTACTGGGTGAAATGCAATTATGTAAAAATAAAATCTAATCACAAAAAACAAAAACCAGAGACCAGTTATACTCAGCTAATTTATTGGGGATTAGTCTATCTGTGGCTGTTAGCCTTCATAGTTAGAAATAAAGTCTCTGTATGGCCTGTTCAGACATAACATGAAACCACAGTTTATTTTAACTACAGTTAGTTTGTCTAAACCAGAATTTGTCCAGCAGGTGATCATGAAAATTCTGATCTGCCTCAAGAAATGCTGGTTCTATCACCTTTGCTCTTTTTTCTGTCTCTCCCACATGGATCCAGCTGGTATCCTAGCCTGCAAAAGGAACAGTGTCAAGGAACGTGGGATTCAGCCAGGATATCATAGTTTATGTGTTATATGAAACCACAGTGAAGACCAATAGTAGATATTAAACCAACTTCAAATCATGGTTTCCAATCCTATTTGATATATTCTTACTAATCATAGTTAATGGAATGGCCAACATTTGGACGATCATACTAACCACAGATTAATCCACAGTTTCAGGCAATGTCTGAATCAAACCTACACTTCTGATTACTGGATGCTGGTGACAAGAAACAGAGAAGGGGCCTTGTTATCTTCTGCTGCTTTTGACCTTCCCAATAACATCTAGTGGTCCACTGCAAAACAAATGGTGGACTAGATGGCCCTTGAATTTTGGAAGTATTTCAGTCTGTGCTTCAGTCAGATTTTTGCAATGGACTAGTGCCAACTTGAGGAAAAAGCATAATAGATTCATCCTGAACTATCTGCCTTATGACCTAAAGGAACTGACAGCAAGTTTGCCATGCCAAAAATTCCCTTGCTGTAAGGACAATTGACTTTCTAAAACTGTGTGTGGCAGGAAACCACTGTCCATACATGCATTGTAAACTGTGAACAAAGAATGCATGAGACAAAAGTAGTGCAACATGCATGTTACAAACAGCCAAGCATTCTTCACTGGCGTTTCCAAAACACTGATTGCTGTTGTATCATTTAAAGGATAGCCCAGGATAGCCTAATCTCGCCATATCACAGAAGCTAAGCACGGTCAACCCTGGAAAGTATTTTTGGATGGGAGACCTCCAAGGAATACCAAGGTTGTGACACAGAGGCAGACCATGGCAAACCACATCTGAATGTCTCTTGCCTTAAAAACCCCACCAGGCGTCACCATAAGTCAGATGCCACTTGATGGCAAAAAATTTTTTATCACAAAGATGTCCTTGTCCTGTTAAGGGCTGGTTAACACTAGCCAGCAGTGTCCAGACAAATGTTTTGGGATGCTGTGGCCAGGAGGTGCTCACACATAAACACCATTTGAATGAGCTGGAAACCACTTATCTCATATGGCTACAAATGTGCCTGGCAGAACCTCGTTTGTTGAGCAGGTCTTAGAGGATCATTTAATGCAGTGGCTTCCATCACTACTACTGGAGGCTGTGGCCTACAGGCATGCTGTTTGGCAGCGATATTGCTGCTGCTGCTGCATTTTAGAACCTGGGAGCCTCAAAGGGGCTCATCAAGATCCATTTCAGCTCATACCCAACCCCACAGTAAAGCAGAGCTCTGCAATCTGATGCCTCAAGGCAATCGTTTAGTGCTGGTGAAGGGACCTCAAAAACCCAAGAGAAAAAAGAGATTGCCTCCTACAACAACACCCAAGTTTTTAATAATCTTCCCCAAAAGTCTCTGTCACCAACACCCCAAAGGCAAAAGAGCATTTTAATGATGAAGCATATCCTTTACAGTCCATACCATGAATACTTGCTAAAATTCAACTTGGATGCAGGCAATTCTATGGGTTTTTAAAAAATACATTTTGTCACTTCCACTCTTTATTTAAGAAATTAATTTCCACACATCGTTATAAAATCATGAAACTCCCTCTGACCTAAAGAATGTGCAGCTGTGGTTTTGGAGCTAAAAAATCTTCCCAGTCCAAGGTCTCCAAGTTTTACTACTCCTGTAGCTGTAATAAACACATTTGCAGGCTTGATGTCTGTAAAGAGAGAAATATTTTTTAAAAATACATGACAGAAGAAAACCCACCAACTGCAAGATTATAAATAATGCATGATCAGTAATCTAATTTTGTGACTTGTTTGTTGTTAAGCACTGAGCAAATAAAAAATTGCTAGCATCCACTCCAAGTTATACAGTAAGCGGGTGTTCAGGATCTCTGCTCACTGGGTTTGTTTGGAACAGTTTTGATTGGTGCGGGCAGAGCATTTGGAACGATGTGACATATGACATGTGTGCTCAGTCCTGCCTGTTCTTTCGACCTTTGATATCATCCTTGTTCAGGAAAGTTGGGCCACAAATGAGATCTTTCTCCCAGGCTTTACCTCTTTTACCCAAAAAGCAATCAAAGGCTCTGTGGGCTGCCCTCGTGCAGGACTAGCATGCTTTATCTCCACTTCTTTAAGCATAAGCTCAATTGACCTTCTTTTGGCTGAAGAGTTGGTGCTAGCAGTTAGAGTAAACCTGACTTTTTCTTCACATATTTTATTTTCTGTTTATATTCCTCCTGCTAGATCAAGTAATACTGCACGAAACTGGGCCCGTCTGGGAGAACTATTTGATGACATCAAAAACAATCATCCAACTACTCCAGTTCTTATGGCTGGTGATTTTAATGCACGAATAGGGCCAGATGATAATACTCTCTTCCAAAATCTTATAGGGAATTTTGATGAATCTTTCCTAAGTTCCCTATGGTATACTAGAACTTCCAGGGACTCGGTAATCAATTCTTCTGGCTTAAGTCTGGCCCAATTCGCTATTCAGAAGAACCTAATAATAGTAAATGAGCGATCACGGATCGACCCTAATGGAGATTTCACTTCTTTTAGCCAAAATGGTGCCAGTGTTATCGATTATTTTCTGGTTTCATTAGATCTCTTACCTCTAATCAGTAATATGGAAGTCTGCGATTACATGGGCAGTGACCATCTCCCTATCTCTCTTTCGATCAACCAATTGTGTTCAACACTTAATACCGTCCTACCATCAAATATTGCACCAATCCCAAAAAGCCCTAGCTTGTGTTTGCTTGAGCCCTGAGCTTGATTCCTTGGTGCGTGGCAAAATGTAGCTTTTGGAGGTGACTTCGTTGAAAGTTGCCCTCCTTGAGCAAGAGTCTGCAGCTACTGTCTTAAATGTTTTTTTTAGATTAATTGATTTATTTAAACCTTTATTTACTAAAGAAATCACCTCAAGCTTGCATGCTTTATACAAACGAAATTCTTGGTTTAACCGCGAGTGTCGACTACTCAAACGAGCAATAACCAGGAAACATAGAGAATTCAGAAGGAACAATACTATTTCAGTATTGAAGGAATTGTTAACTATTAAAAAGAACTACAAGGACTTGGTAAACTGGAGGAAAAAAGAGGCCCTATATAACAATTGGAGGAGCTTGATTACAGCTATAAACAACAATGATAATTCAACCTTCTGGCGGACTGTGAATTCTTTAAGTAAAGGCTATGCCAGAGTCCCCGCATGTATCCCGTCTTCGGTCTGAGCAGCTTACTTCAACAGCCTCTTCTCCTACTCCTATAAGTCTCCTACAGGGACTTATACCTGTAGCACCTTCTATTTTCTTGAATTCCTGGCCAGATGTGTCTCCTAAGGAAATTAAACCGCTCATTGATCGCCTACACTCAGGCAAAGCCCCAGGTCCTGATCTAATTCCCTACGAACTTTTTAAAGTCAACAGCAAATGGTGGGCCAACATTCTTGCTCCTGTATCCACACAAATTAATGCATCAGGAGCCATTCCAAAATCTTGGAGACATACTATTATCGTCCCAATCTTTAAAAAGGGTCAGCGCTCTGACCCAAGCTGTTATCGCCCAATCATCCTTTTGTCTTGCTTAGGCAAATTGTATTCCTCCTACTTATTAAAGAGGCTGTTGGACTGGGTTGAGAGTAATGACATCCTTGGCTGGGAACAGATTGGCTTTAGAAGGGGTTGGTCTGTCACGGACCACTGTTTAGTGCTCTCCCATCTAGCAGAGAAATATTCCTCCCCCCGAAATGGCACCCTTTATGCAGGTTTTATGGATCTTAAGGGAGCTTTTGATACCATCCCGAGGGAGAGGCTATGGTTGAAACTATCACATTTTACTATGGATAGGAGGTTACTATGGCTTATTCAGCAATTTCATACTGACCTCACAGCTCAGGTTTGCTGTGGCAACCAAGGAGAACTAACCGAGCCCTTTGAACTGGTCAAGGGAGTTAGACAAGGTTGCCTCCTTGCTCCTCTCTTGTTTAATCTATACCTGAATGATATGGCAACCAATTTCTCAGAGTTTTGCCACCCCCCAAAGCTTGCAAGTCATCCCACCTCAATTCTACTCTATACTGATGATGCAGTTCTCCTGTCCCGCACAAGAATTGGTTTGAAAAGATCTTTGCAAACTTTTTCTGAGTACTGCTCTAGGGAAGGTCTTAAAATAAACCATCACAAATCTAAGATTATGATCTTCACTAAGAGGAGAAAAATGCCTCTTTTTCGCTAGGTATTAGATGGCTTTGAGGTTGACCAAGTCAAGGAGTTTGTTTACCTTGGCATTCTGTTTTCCCATAACCTAAATTGGAATGCCCATCAAAAAGCAGTGTCCAACAAAATTAAACCTGGGGTTGGTGCTATTGTCAATTTTTTTCACACCAAAGGTGGCAAGTATATTCCAGGGGCTACTCAGGTGTTTAACCTGAAAATTACCCCAATTATCCTCTTTGGTGTTGCCATCTGGATTACAGTCATCAATGAATCTATAGATCGTCCACTGCTTCAGTTCTTACGAAAACTCCTAAATGCCCCTCGATGTGTTGCTGGCGTTACTCTTCGTTCTGAGTTTGGCCAAATGTCACTTGAAGCAAGGGCGTGGTTGGCCGCCTTTAAACTACACCTTAAACTGTGCTTTAGCACTGAGGGGTTCCTAGCTTCTCTGAAGCATGACCCTTTTAAATCCTCATGGCAAAAAATCGTAGATGAGAAACTGGCGTTGTTGGGCTTCTCGCTGTCATGTGTCAGCCTGCAGAGACTTCCTCTGACGAAGAGGGACATCCTCAGGCAGAAGTCCCACAGGAACAACCACAGGGCCTACAGCCTGCCGGAGGGGAGGATCAGCGAAGGTCAGGGGATGACTCACCATGTCTGCAGCCAGCCAGCTCAAGGACTCCAGTTGGACCTGACACCTTGCAACATGCAGTGTCTCCAGAGGCCTCGCCAGGGCCACTGGAGCAGAGGAGAAAACAGGTCCGTCTGGCAATGCAGCAGAGACGGCAAAGTGCTAGGCTGAAGGCTTTACAGAGGAACCTCCCCAGTAGCAGTGATGAGGAAGAGCAGGGCTAAAGCACCACCTGTGAACTCAGCCTCATCAGCATCAGCTGGCTGCTACAGCAGCAGGGGAAGGGATTTAAGCCATCAGTTAGGCTTGGCTGTTGTGCAAGCAACTTGTCACCAACCTCCTTGAGTACCTGCCTTGTTTACCTGCCTTGTTTCCCTGCTATCCATTGGATTCCTGGTATCCTGACTTCTTGGACTGGCTCTGACTAACGCTTTGGACTTCCCTTGTCTGTATTGATATCTCGGACTCTGCCTTCACTGTGAATGACCTTGGACTGTTCCCCAGACTACGCTTACAGCCCTCGCTCCTCGCCTGTACCACGACACTCGCAGGATATGTTATTAGATCTTGGGAAAACTGAAGCTTTTACCAAAATTAAAAAGCACATTAAAGAGCTCAATTATAACAGCACTACTTTTCGGGCTCGTCGCGTCTGTTCATCCCAGTTCTTCGGAATACCCCCTCCACGTGGTCTGCCTGCCTATACATATTATCTGACAACTCCTCGTCTTTGTAGAGCTTTTTGCTTGGCTAGATTGAATGCTAACCCTTCTATGGTAATGCAGGGCAGAATTCTGAATATACCATACTCAGACAGGATCTGCTCTTGCTCTTCTGGCTCTATTGACTCATTAGCCCATGCCCTTTAGGAATGCCGCTTTTACGAGGAACTTCGATCGCACTATATTTCCCCCCTTTTAATATACAAATCCAATGCCTCTGTGACTGACATGACTTTTTTACTAAGCGATAGGGACCCCAAGGCTACATTGTCAGTGGCAAGATTTGTTTCAGTCCTTATGTCCCTCCAACACTAGATATATGCTGCTCAAGATCAATTGATCAAGGAGTTTCTAAGGGATAAAAGGAAAGGAAAGGAAATCCAGGTAAACAGTGTTCATGGCGTTCTCATGATCCAGTAAGCCCATCTCTCCATCATAGAAGGAAACAATCAGCACCTGTTGGGGCAAATTTGTGCTGACTTTCCCAGATCACCAAATTGTCCTTCAGATGCTCGCAGACTGACCCCCTTAATATCTTCTCGTGTCTTACCTGGGACAGAGGTCAGACTGACTTGCCTGTAGTTTCCTGGGTCATCCCTCCTCCCTTTTTTGAAGATTGGGATAACATTCACCTTCCTCCAATCTTGTGGCACATCTCCTGTCCTCCAAGAGGTCTAGAAGATGATGGACAAAGGCTCTGCAAACTCTCTAGAAAGTTCTTTGAGCACTCTCAGGTGCACACCATCTGACCCGGGGGATTTGAACTTATCCAGTGCAGCTAGGTGCCTCTCAACAACCTCTCTCTCCATGTCAATCAGCAGCCCAGACACCATGCCTTAGCTACTACCATCTCTAGATAGACCTGTTCTCTTCTTCAGGGGGAAAAACTGAGGCAAAATAGGCATTGAGCCTTTCTGCCCTCTGTCAGAGTTTCTCCATTTTCACCCAAAAGTGGGCCTATTGCCTGTTTTACCTTGGTTTGTTCCTCACATATTTGAAGAAGCTTTTCTTGTTGTAGCGAGCCTCCCTGGCCAGCTTCAGCTCAATTTGATCTTTGGCCTCGCTCATGGCTGACCTACAATATCTAGCAACTCGCAGATACTCTTCTTCAGAGGTATGTCCTTCCCTCCACTTCTTGAACCTTTTCCTGCCTTAGCTCATCATGGAGTTCCCTGTTCATCCACATTGGCTTCTTGGATCCTCTACCATCTTTTCATCTTGCTGGAACAGTGAGTGCATGTGCTTGCAAGAGCTCTTGTTTTAGGAGAGCATATCCAGCATTATTGCCCATGGAATAACTCTCAGAATGCCTATGAGTTCATTAAAATCCACCCTACTAAAATCTAACATACGTGTCTCCATAGAGACAAAGTGTATCACATAGTATCTCTATGGAGGCACCGGGCGAAGTTTCCCACCCACTGTTTAAAACCTGGCTTCCCCATTGAGATACATTAGATCAGATTAAAGAGTCACACAGCCACTTTGCCAATGCATTTCCAAGGGAGAAGATGGGGGGGGGCGACCCCTTCCAGAACCCATAACTTCAGGATCCCTGATACAATCTTCACCAAACGTGGGGGTTCTTGCAAGGAGAGTCCCTTCAAGCTACCCTGAAAATTTGGGACCTCTACCTGCAAAAATGCCTCCCCCAGAGCAGCAGAAAGCCACAAATGTGTTTAAATGGCTGAATTATTTGGGAATCCCGAATTTAAATCCGAATTCCTACCTATACCAGTATAGGTAGGAATTCGGGATTCCCCGAAAAAAAGGCCATTTAAACCCAAATCTGATTTATACCGAATTTTTAAGAATTCAACAGCCCTATCCTCCATTATTTTAAAAATGAAGTTGTGTGACTCTGGACACTTAGCAGAGTTTGTCTCCCAGCACACATCAGGGAAGTTGAAGTCACTCATAATTACAAGCTGCTCATATACTATCAAGCTGCTCAAGGAAGGCGGCATCCACCTCCTCACCCCGGTTAGGTAGTCTGTAGCAGACTCCAACCATAACACTGTTTGTCCTTCCTTCCATTGTCCTTACCCAAATACTTTCCATTAAGTACTGGCCAGTTTTAAATTCACCACTCTTAGACATGGTGATTAAAAACCAATTCATTTTCTTGAAGAACCAAACTTTACATTGGGTGATGAGCTCAGTGGATCTTGAACAGGTAACATACTGCTAAAAATGTTTGAATCAAGACAGCCAGGTGTACTCTGCCTTCTAAAATCCTAATCTGTAAATAATTTACTTTTCAGTCCAATAGAAACTGAAATGCGTACTTGTCACATTGTAAAGGTGGAATAGTATTATCTGATCAAGAATTTGATTTCCAGAATTTTTTTTTAATGAAAATCATACATCAAGACCAAACAGGATTTATATCGAAAAGGCAAATGAGAGATAATGTCTGCTTTTTTCTGAATGTCATTGAACGTGTTAAAAATAAAGATAAGAAAGCAGCACTAATTTTTTTAAACGCAGAAAAAGCATTTGATAATATCTCTTGGACATTTCTGGTAAAGACCTTGGAAAGTTTGAACTGTGTGGAGAGATTCCTGAACTGGATCCAGAGTATATACAAAAATAAAAAGCAAGGATTTTGATCAATGGGTAATTGATGGATGGAATCTTAATTAATAAAAGTACAAGGCAAGGGTGTCCATTGTCACCCCTGTTCAATATTGTTCTGGAATTTCTTGCAATCAGAATTAGGAGAGATTTCAAAATTGAAGGACTGCAGGTCGAAGGTGAGGAATTTAAAATGAAATGCTTGCTGATGATGTGGTACTAACCATTCTCAACCCTGAGAAATCAATAGGATACTTGATAGAACAAATAGAAAAGTTCGGAAGATATTCAGGATATAAGATCAACAAATCTCAGATGAAAATAATTTTGGAAAATCTCCCGAAGTCTGAAAAAGATGAGATTGAATCTAAAGTAACAGATGAAGCAGCAAAATATCTGGGAATAAAAATTACAGGTCACAATAAGACCTTCGTCAAAGACGATTACAAAGCACCATGGGAGAAAATTGAAAAGGATTTGAAGAGATTGTTGAGATGAAATATTTCATGGCTGGGAAGAATTCCCAAAGTAAAAATGAATGTTCTACCTAAGATCAATTTCTTGTTTCAAATGTTACCAATCGGTTTGGAAGCAAAGACTGTGGACAGCTGGCAAAAACAACTAAACAAATTTGTTTGGAATGGGAAAAAAACAAGGAGCAGATTCAAAAGGACAACAAGGCCAGAGGTGATCTGGCTTAATGAACTTGAAGCTTTACCCAATAGGCAACTGGTCTGGTGTGGATTACAGATTGGATTAAAAATCTGCAAAAAAGCCTAATAAAGCCTTCCACTATATTTTGAGCCTAATAAAATTGGAGAGGGCAGACATGAAAGAAGAATTATACCATCAACTTTGGATGAGGAAAAATTATATCTAGCGCAGGGAAACGTCAAGAAATGCAACATGTAATTAAAGACAACTTGCTGAATCTACGGATGACAAATCAAAAGAGGCTTAGCCCTTCTCCTTCACCATTAATGTCCCCCATTGAAGCGTACTGTGACAGTGCAGAAAGGAAATTAAATTACTATCTGACTTATCAGGATATGATTGATACACATGGACAAATTAAAAGCTGGGAAACAATAAAAGAAGAGAATAAAAAATAGGTTGACTAACCTATTGTCAACTGGTCTCGAGACTAAGAAAAGACTGTCTTGTAGAGAGTAAAATGACAGAAATGATGGAATTTGAGAATCTGATTATGAAAAATAAGGGGTGAAGTATATTCGGAAATACAAAAAAAATTAAGATCATTTTTGCACTGGACCCTAAAGCTATGCTGTTAGGTATCCTTCCACCGATAATAGGGAAAACATGGAAGAACTGTTCTGATATATGATCTCGGCAGCAAGGGTTGCAACTGCTACTAAGTGGAAACTGGAAGAAGCTCCAAAACTAGAAGACTGGCTAGACAAACTAGCAGAGTATGCAGTGATGGCCAAGTTAACGATTCATGTGAATAAAAGATCCACGGAAGAGTTCAAGAGAAACTGGAAATTGTATAATGAGTATGTATTTTAAACTGTTTTTAAATTTGCAAGGGAAGTTGTTAACTAATTAACATAATTAATCTTATCAATATTAACGTTAGATGATGAACAGAATTTAGTGAATCTAAAATAAGTTTTTTAAGAATACATGGAGCTGAAGATGCATCAATAATAATTAATCTTGGTATAATAGTTCAAATTATCTATATTATAAAAAAGAATGTAAGAATAGAAGTATAAATAATCAATTTGAAAAAATAATCTAATAATCAATCTTTGATAAAAAGTATAAGGTAGATAGGAGGTAACAAAACTATATATGCACACCCAGAATATGATTAGCTGGCTTATATTAGAACTGGGAAGTATTTTGTATTGTAATGGTATGTTTGTATTGTTTTGTCTTGTAGTGCAAGTAAATGAAAAATAAAAATATTTTTTAAAAAGAATTTGATTTCCATAAGTAAAATGTAGCTGCCTGATCATATTAGGCCTATTTGCAACATTCCAAAAATGACATTTCGGACACTTTTACACCCAGCCAGGGCCTGTTGCTTTGCATTCAACAAGATTTTAATGAGCACTAAGCACTGTACTACATCCCCGAGCCTATCAAATACTTCCCTTGCTTCTCAAGCCCCTCTGCTGAGTGCAGACTCATGCTGGGGGAAATAAAGATCTTTTCTCCTGTCAGTTATGGTGGGAAACCAGGTTTCCTTCCTTCAGGGTTTTGTGGCAGGTGATTTTTTAAAAATTATCGGGAAGACTTAAAGTAAAAAAAAAAAAAGAACACTTCCAAGATTGGTAATACCTGTTATATCTCCTAAACAAATACCGTATTTTTCGCTCCATAAGACACACTTTTTTCCTCCTCAAAAGTGAGGGGAAATGTCTGTGCGTCTTATGGAGTGAATGTGTGTTCCGAGACGGACCCTAGCCCGGTCCATCTGGGGCAGGAGCCGAGCAGCCCGGATGGCCCGCAGAAGCCGGGGAAGGTCAACCGGCTGGGCGCACCGGAACGACGCGTGCAGGCGTTCCCCGCCCCGACTGCCAGCTGGGAGGCGGGCGGGGCCACACAGAGCCGGTAGAGCGCACCGGAAGAACAGAGCAGAGGCCGAGGAGAAGAGCGGTCAGGAGTCCTCTAGCTGACGTCAGTCAGAGTGAGAGACCCTGGCTTCCACGGAGGAGGAGAGCGACTTAGATTTTTTCTTGTTTTCCTCCTCTAAAAACTAGGTGCGTCTTATGGTCAGATGCATGTTATGGAGCGAAAAATACGGTATGTTTATGAATAAGTGGTAAACCTGTTAAGAATCAATAGCATACAAAATGGCATATAAGTGAATGTAGATTGTTTATTTTAACTATTTTCTCCTAACCTTCCCAAAGGAAAACAGAAAAATAGCTTTCTTCAGAGGAGGAAGGCAAAACGATAGGCCAGGCTCAGTGGCAGAACATCATCTTTGCATGCAGAATATGGAAGGTTTAATCCCTGGCATCTAGCGTTATTGTGCAATTACTATTCTATGCACTCAGCCATAAAGTATTAGTTACTGATTTCTACAGTAAAATAGACTTCTGCACATGATTACTGTACCATAAATGGTACATTCCTTTTTTTTCCTAGTTACCATCTTTATGCTATGTTTGTGTAACACAAGTAAGTTACCTCGATGCATGACACGCCGCGAATGCATATGCTCTAAGGCGCTGCACAGCTGAACAAAATACTTCCAAACGGTCCTTTCAGGAATCAGTCGCTTCTGTTTCTTAAAATGCTTTAAAAATAAAAAGAAGAATATTTGAAATCTGGGTTTGTGAATAAAGTAAACGTTGAAAAACAATGACCTACTTAAATATTATACAATGAAATTTGTTATCACGTTAAACAAGAGGGAAAATTAGTCTTTAACTGGGGAAAAGGAGGTTCCTCCAGGACCTTTGTACCCTTAATTGGGGGGGGGGGAACGGTGTCTGAAAAAACCAACTCAGTCCTGAAGGAAAGGAAAGGGCTGACTGGGAACTTCCTAATAATACATAGAGGGGCCAGGATTTATTTAGTATATTCTAATCCTGCCCTTTCACCCAGGAATTTAGGGAAACATTTATGGTTCCTTTCTGCTCTATTTTATCACAAGAAACCTCCGAGGTAGGTTTGGCTGAGAGACAATGCCTGGCCAATGGTTACACACTGAGTTTCATAGTTTGGGATCTGAAGCCCCGGTGTAGTTCAATACTCTCATTACATCACACCACACCGGCTCTAAGAATAGTAATTGTCAGCAAAGTCCTGTCCCTCATAAGACTCTGTTTATATTCTGGAACCTACTTTAAGTTGCAATGCCATCAAGACTTTGCTTTCACTTTGGATCTACTGAACGGTTACATGAAATGCAGATAGTTTCAGAGGGTAGCTGTGTTGGTCTGCAGTAGAGCAGCTAGATTCCAGCTGTATCTGACAAAGACAGCTTTGATTCTCAAACACTTATACCCCAAAAATCTTGTTGGTCTCTAAGGCGCTACTGGACTTGAATCTAGCTGTTCTATCACAGACCAACACGGCTACCCTCTGAAACTATCTTCATGGAAGGCACCCAATTCAGCCACACGGAACGGCTGACCTAGCTACCGTGATCCATGTGATGGTCACCTCCAGGACAGATTACTGTAATTCTCTCTACGTAAGGCTGCCCTCGAGACTGATCTGGAAACTCCAGCTGGTACAAAATGCCACAGTGAGGGTCCTCACAGGGAACCTACTGAGGGCCCATATCCAGCCTAGGCTACGTCAAATGCACTGGCTCCAGGGGGAACATTGGATCAGGTTTAAGGCGCTGGTTTTAACCTTTAAAGTCTTACACGGTCTGGGACCTTTGTATCTGCGGGACAGCCTCTCCTGGTATGCCCCCAAGAGAGCATTACACTCGGGTAATAGCTGTCCTTGACTAGGATCAGGGCCTTTTCAGTCCTGGCCTCAGCCTGATGGAATTCTCTTTCAAATGAGACCAGCGCCCTGTGGGATCTTACAGAATTTCGCAGGGCCTGCTAAACAGAGATATTCGGCCAGGCCAATAGTTGCGGGGAGCAACAGTTCCATCCAATCTGGCCTCCTTGCCCCCCTTCCCCCTTTTAGATTTCATCAAACATCAACCCTGATTGTGTTGCTGAGCGTGTGGCAGCCCTGGGCTCTAATGATGCACCATTAGTTTTATGGAATTGATTAATTTTGAAACGATGTTAATGATTTTAGATAGTAATATTTTATGCTCTTATTGTACTATTATATACAATATTGTACTATTATATACAATGTTGTGAGTCACCCTGAGCCCGGCCTTGGCAGGGGATAGAGGACAGGATAGAAATCAAAGAATAAGTAAAATAAATAAATCCATCAACCTCACAAATAAAATGCAAAGATTTTTTAACAATTTTTTGCCCTTCCTTCAAAGTGCACAGATTAGTGTATATGGTCTGGCCCCTCTTAAATTTATCTTCACATCAACCCTTTGAATTAAGTTTGGCTGGGAAAAAGCTACTGGGTCCAGGTCTCTCACACATAATGCATCATTAATTTCTTTTCTTTTTTAAAAATATGGTTTATTTTAACTATGGTTAGTTTTTGAAACCATGATTCATCTTACGGATGATTATTCAAATCCCAGTTTACCTCAACAAATGCTGGCTTCATTTCCTTCCTAGGAAGGCAATCTCCAGGGAATATGATGATTAAACAACGCAATAAACCACGATTAAGCCAGGATATATGCATTTATACATCATTCAAAACCATAGTTTAGCATTTCCAAACCAAAGTGAATTCACGGGTTTCCTTAGCTAGCCCTCAAGTGGGGTGGGGGATGGTTTGGAAGCAATCACTGTTACAAGAGGAGTTTCTCCGTCCTCATATGGCTAGTGCTAACCGTTAATGGAAAGCAAGATGGTGATACAATGAGGCACTATCATTGGTTGGGTGATGAGAGGCAGGTGTGGAAAATTTCTGGATCTTTGGCAGGGATTGTGGGGAGGGGAAGAGGTAATAGTACTTAAACCAGGATTTGCCAAGCCAAGTCAGGACTCACTGATCGACTGCAGACCCAATCCTGGTATTGCTGATTTACCACAGTTAAAATAGGTCATTGTTTTGTGATGTCTGAACTGATCCCTGGTTTCAAATACAGGTTTGACAGACCTTAACTAATCATAGTTAGTGGAGTAGCCTTCATTCATGCTGATCACAGCTAGTTTAATTAAAATACTGTCTTGCGCAATGTCTGAACTGAGCCTTAATGAGCTTATGGTTGAGCAAAGATTTGAACCTGGGCCTTCCCAGTCCAAAGCTGAAACAATATCTACTCTCATGTAATATTTAATAGCAAGCTACATCTACCTTGCCAGATATAGACATATATATCTATACAAAATTTATTTCACATATTGTAATTCAAGGATAGCAAAACAACTGCAGTTTCTCTTTTACTATAGGCTAAGAACCTGTAAGGCTGCCAATTCAAAAAATCTTGCAAACTTGGCAGGTGTGAGGCGGCTGTCAGAGATGTTCAAACCGAGAAGAAAACTGCTGCCCGTACATCTGCCACCAATCTACCCTCTTTATGTGAGGCTGTCCTCCACTTGACAGGACAAGGTTCAGCAGGATGCGGAACAGGAAATTACCAGCTGTGCATTAATTGAGGCAACCAATATTTGAAACAAGTGTCTTGTAAATAACACTGGCAACATATGTCCTTAAAGTAACACAGCCTTGCCCATCATTATCCCTATATTTCTATTCAATGCCATTAAACACACACATACTTTCCAGTGTACAGCAAACCTCTGAACATAAACATATTTATTTGGATGAAATATTAGTTTCTGTGAAACAGGGATCAGATTCAAAAAGTCAGAAAAAGCACATGGCACAGTCCTTCTAAAAGTCACAGAGAAGTGATTTCCCCTATCTGAAAACTCCTTGCAAACAGAAAGGCAGCAGACCAAAATGCAAAGACCTACCGTATATACTCGGGTATAAGCCGACACGAGTATAAGCCGACCCCCCAAATTTGAGGCCAGAAAAGGGAATTTCTTATTGACCCGCGTATAAGCCGAGGGTCAATAAGAAATTCCCTTTACCGGCAATGCTGCGCTCTAAAATGGCGGCCGCCATTTTGGAGCGCAGGGCCCTGCCCCAGGTCGCCCTCCCGCCGGCCTCTGGGCCCTCCCAACCCACCCCAACCCACCCCGACCCCAGTGCCATTCAAGGGGGGAGGGGGAAGAGCCCCTTACCTGGAGAGGCGGCGAATCGGTGGCGGCGGCGCGGCCTTCCTGGGCTGGCAGGAGGCCCCGCCGGCCGGAGGAAGGCGACCAGGCGCGCGGTCGTCGTCGGCGCGGCCGGTGGGGGCCTCCTACCGGGGCAGGAAGGCCCCTGCCGGCCGGAGGAAGGCGCCCAGGCGCGCGGTCGTCGTCGCGGCGGCCGGCGGGGGCCTCCTGCCTGGGCAGGAAGGCCCCTGCCGGCCAGAGGAAGGAGCCCAAGCGCGCGGCCGGTGGCAGCGCGGCCGGCGGGGGCCTCCTGCCTGGGCAGGAAGGCCCCTGCCGGCCGGAGGAAGGCGTCTGGGCCCGGCGGCGGCGGTGATGGAGGTAAGTTCCCCCCTCCCTCCTCCCTCCTCTACCGTATTGACCCACGTATAAGCCGAGTTCGGCTTTTTCAGCCCTTTTTTTGGGCTGAAAAACTCGGCTTATACGCGAGTATATACGGTACCTACAGTTGCCTGGACTCGAGAAAAAGGTCCTATTCCTTTCATAGAGACTTAATAGGATTTTATTTACCATGCCATGGAAAGCATCAACTGCCCATTTCCACATGGTAACCCTCTATTAAAAGGACAGAACACATTTCTTCATGCCTGCTGGCACCCCAGACCTATCCTAGTCCTAACATGCTATCTTTCTGCCGTAACAGCAGGTACACGTGTAACAGTGCTAAAGCCTTTCTCTGCAATGAAGAAATCAGGAGGCAATTATGGAACTGCATTTTCCATACACCCCAAACCCTTCCTCTCTTCCTGGCTGCAACCTTTCCTTCTCTCCCACCTTCCCAAAAAGTGGTAAATGCTAACAAAGGTATCCTCTTAATCAGGATGTGAAATCAAATTTGAAACAAGCAGCCAGTTGGTTTTCACTGTGGTTAATGTTAGGGTCAGCATAACATTTATAGTGCAATCCTGGGCGGGGGGATATGTTCAGGGAGCTGACTGACCTTCACGGCAGCGTATCTCAGAGATACGTTGGCATAAGGGCCAGTTACCTCAGTTCAGGCCCCCAGTGCCACTCCACCACTCTTGAGCGCTGGCACAGCCCCGCAGCAAGGCACTTTGGTGGTGGGAAAAGCACAGGAAGAGCATTTAATATTACTGGGCAAGCACTTTGCATAAGCACCTGAAGGGGAGAGCAAAGTCCACACCCTGTGGCTGACCTCTCTCATTTCAGAACCCTAACAGGGATCCCATCTCCAGAGGTTCGATCCAAAGCTGCAGCCACACACTGACAGGTAAGCAGGGACCTGATCCCCAAAGTTCCTTCCCTGGTCCCCTTGCTCATGGCCGGAAGCCTCCCCACAGACAGCTCTTAGGAATGCACTGCACGCTGCAATTAAGGGTACACAAGTGGGTGAGGAGATCTCCACTAGAAAAGATACGGGAAAGGAGGGGGGAGAAAGCACAGAGTTCTGTAGGCTTACGAGCTCAAGTTGAGAGGGAATAATATTACATCTGCACTGACCCAAGACAATATTATGCACAAGACAGAGTAAGAGATACTGGTGTGTGTGTGTATATTTCTCACAGTACTTTTAAAGCTCAAATGAGGCAGTGCTTGAATGCCAGTTCCTTAAATGCTGACTTCAGTCAGACTGGATTGAATCCAAACAAACTCTGTGTATCTGTTCTCCCTGTAGCTGAGATTTGCATATCAGAGGATCATTTGATGTCAACAAGAAGATAGAGACCAGGTTTCTTTTCATTTAAAAACAAATACACAACTTCAAGTATATGCATATAAAAGCACACTTCCGTGTTTTAAAAATGAATCCTGAAAAGATTTTAATGATGTACTTTTAAACAAACTTCTCCTACTAACAAAAAAAACCCTCTTGCGGTGCTTCCTGTATTTAGATTTTTCACAGTTTACCCATCACAAGATGTTCTAGAATACACTTCTGATGTCCAGGTTTTGCTGTGGGGTGGTGCAATGTAGGGGTATATACAAAAGTGACCTTTCCCTTACAAAACTGATGAGGTAAAATTACGTTGCGGTGACTTTAATACACCAACAAAGCACTGATTAAACAAACCCCATAGAATACACTGAGAATTATCGCAAACATTCATCCTACACCCCTCTAAGTCCACTGAAGTCAAAGGGTTTTAAAGGGTACAAATCTGTTTAGGGTTTCACTGATAGCCACCTAAGGCTGATTCTGGGGACTATGGGATATAAATCTTTAAAACACATATTGTTTGCAAGACTGTCCTTGCAATTTGTGCACTCACTTGGCGAGGACAGCAACAGTACCTAGAAAGCCCCTCCAGCATTTATTATAAAGCAAAAGTCCAAGATACAGTCCATGCTTTTAAAATATAATTATCATATTTCCCCCTGCTCATGTGACAAACAACACAAGCAGAGTGAAGCCTTTTCATTGTGTTATAGATCCTTTCTCTTAAAACTATAATATAAAGAGAGAAAGTGGGCAGCATTCCTCAAACTTCCCTCCCTCTTCCCCACCCCATAAACACCTAAAACAAACTCATGCCAATCTTACTACAAGAACTATGAAAACATGAATACATTGTGACACCTTATACATATTTAATCATAGCCTGATAGGCTGTCATTAACTTCAAAAAGCAATCTGAGTTCACAATATTAAACAAGATGCCTGTGTTAAGAGGACATCATAAATTACCCTCACGAAAGAAATGGGTAAGAAATACCCATGAAGCGTAACAGGGCCCAAACTTGCTAAAGATGACATTAGGTATCTCTGGGGTAAATCAGAATTAAAAATACTCCACCAATTCACCAGTAGATTAATTGATGAATTCATTATGCACTCATTAAGGAGGAGGATTTGTTTTAGAATCTAATTATAGTCAGACCTAGTCTTTGAATGGGTCTCCAAGTGGTGATGACATTGCTGTAAAGTACCCTTTGTCTTTTTATGAATTGGGGAAGAGTGTTCAAGACCATTTTCAAAATTATAAAAAATGTAAATCTATTTATATTAAAATACCAGGATGTTTATTTTAAATAGTTAAAACCCAGGCAGTTAGATTGTTTAAAAGTTTTTGACAGCCTCAGGTAAAATTAAGGCCTCAATAAGTCATAATGGAACCTGTCAGAGACACACCTCATATTAATGTTATGACAAACAGGAATTTTCAAAAGAGAAATAAATGCTTTACAGTGTAGCAAATGTAAGAATACAGACTTAATTTAAAAGCAAAATATATACAATTTGGTTATAAATTTGGTTATAAATGTTAACAGGACATTGCTACTCTGTATACCATCACATTTTTCACTGTCTAAGGTTAAAGATGTTATATTGGAAAGGAAAATTCTTCAGAGTTCAAAGTTAATTTTTTACTATTTTGCTACAAAATGCCTGAAAAAGCCACAAAAATAGTATTTTTATAAAATAAATAAATAGCATACATTTGTTATAACATACATACATTACACACAGACATAGGCACTAGAAATAATGGTTGAGGACAGCAACAGTATATTCATCTGGTATTCCTCTAGCTGGCCTCTCCTCCCCCGAACTTGCTCTGCTATGTGCCCACAAATGGGTTAAACTATTTGGCTGCTATAAATGTTATGGGCATTTTAAGAAGCTTGGTCTTATTGTAACATTCTATGAAATGTATCATTTTCAACGGTTTTTAGACTGCTGTTAGCCACTGACCCTGGCTTCGGCCAGGAAAGGGTAGCCTAAAAATCAAATACACCAAACTAAACTAAACTAAAAATAAGTAGGGGTGGAGGTCAATGGCCTTACAATAGAATACAACAATAAAAAAGACTGCATTGCCATGCAATTATCTGGTTAAGTTATAATATCTTAAATATGCATGTCAGCTCTTGGAGCAACCTACTGCATTTAAAAAAGGTAAAGGTCCCCTGTGCAAGCACCGGGTCATTCCTGACCCATGGGGTGACGTCACATCCCGACGTGTACTAGGCAGACTTTGTTTACAGGGTGGTTTGCTAGTGCCTTCCCCAGTCATCTTCCCTTTATCCCCAGCAAGCTGGGTACTCATTTTACCAACCTCGGAAGGATGGAAGGCTGAGTCAACCTTGAGCCGGCTACCTGAAACCAATTTCCGTCGGGATCGAACTCAGGTCGTGAGCAGAGCTTGGACTTCAGTACTGCATCTTACCACTCTGCGCCACGGGGCTCATTCAAAGAAAAACAAAAACAGTTTGTTCTGTAAGTTAATCAACAGCAAAAAAAAAAAAAGATTTTCACATTTTCCTTTATCATATTTTCATACAGTTCACTCAACGGCGAACTTTTTGAATAATGTTCAGTTAGCCATCATCACAACAACTTTAATGGCTACTGAAGTATTCCATCATCTTTGGAATACATCAGCAGTTTTTACTAAATATACCAGATTTTAGTGTGCGAAAATGATGAATTATTTTGTTTAAAAGTCTTCATTAAGGCTCAGTTCAGGCAATTCCAGTGGTATAACCATGTTAGTCTTTTGAAGCAAAATGAACAAAAGTCCAGTGGCACCTTAAAGTATAACAACATTTATTCCAGTATGAGCTTTTGTGAGTCAGAGCTCACTTCCTCAGATGCAATGGAAAGAAAGACTGAATATCATTTTCCTCATTATTACACAGAATATTACAAAAAGGGAGGGGAAAGAAACCATGATTTGTGGGACTGGAAATAAGCAATGGGCTTGTGCACTCCCTCCTCCCCTCTTACACATAACTTCTCTTTCAATTTGAACTTCAGTGCTAACTACAGTGTGCCGTCACACCAGAAAACTGAAAAACATGGCTTGGGAGGGGAAAGTGTTAAGTATAGTTCAAACATCCCTAGCAAAATATGGTTTGTGCCAATCTACAAACTGATGTTGAAGTCATGGGGATTGGGAGGAGGACACACAAGTCCACAGATTGTTTCTGATCCTTCAAACTGTGATTGTCTAGACTGACGGACAGAGTAATATAAAATATAAAATGTCTGTCACTCTTCCAGACTTCTTTTCCACCCCAAAATGCTCAAGTTGTTCTAAATTAGGTTTACAGACCATTTGTACCCACTGTAGAATTGATGAAACAGAAATCTAGGAGTATTTCCCTTTACTAAGTTTGAATAAAGATACAAGAAAATAAAAAGAACAGGTAATAAAGATAAAGGCATAGAATCAGTTGGTTGGACGGCATTGGTTACAACGATGGTTCAGTGAAACAAGCACTTACAAGATAAATGACAACAGTGCCTAACCCTTTGCTGATTCCTGCTAATCTGGATCCCAGTTGTTTGGGTGACAGGCAGGTATTTTAAATAGTTTTAAAAATAAAGTGCAGAAAAGGCAATGAGCTGAGTTAATATTGATAGCACACTCCAATCTGAAATCCTCTCCATGTGCTAATGATTTCTGCAGTTTTGACTCAATACCAAATCAACAAACACTGCATGTAATAATCCAAGCATTCCAGTAATGGTCTTGTGTAGACACTGGTCCAAAGCCTTCCCACATTACCATGACTGTCACTGGAACTGCTTGCAATATCTTTCCATTAATACTGGGAGCAGTCCTCAAAGGCTCTCAGGTTGACTTTGCAGTAAACATATTTTTGAGTTAAAATTGCTGTTGCCAAAATTTTAACTTGCAGCTAGTTTTTACACCTGAATTATAACAATTCGTAAAAGGGAACATTTATAATGGAAATACCGGCGAAATATACTATGGCAGCAAAATGCCAGATGTGGAGTGCAGTAGTTGATCTCTTATTCCTTTCTGCCTTTTCTTGCACTTGTGTAAATAAGGTGCAAACTTTGAAAGCCAGTTACACATGTGCAGGCCTCAGCCGTCTGGATAGAATTTACACATTTGTAACCGGGAATAGAATTACAACTCTTTTTTTAATTCATTCTATGCAATGATCCAAATGTGAATTAAACCCTGAGTAATGAAAAGCAAATAAGTTAAAAACTAAAAACGTTGTTCATATTCCAAATAAAGAACTAATAAACTCTACTAAGATTAAAAAAACACCTACCTTGATCATTCTAGAAAGATCACCAGCATCTGCTAATTCCAGCACTATATTTAATTCATTGTCTTCACTAAACGAGGCATAGTATTTAATTACATTTGGATGATTCAATTGCTAGAAAAATAAAGATATTTCAATTTATAGTTGAATAATCACATATGGAGATATTAATACATTAATCTGATGATAAATCCTTGTCAAATAATAAATATTAGAGGAGATAAAATAGGCGTGATAGCTGGAACAAGTAATAGGGATACTTTAACAGTTTTAACATAGATATTCAAGACCCCATAGAAGAAAGTAAAATATAAAAGTAAAATAAAAGTAAGTTTTATTATCACACAAAGTTTTATCATCATCACATAAAGTAGATTTTAACATAATTTCAATGGTTAGTCTTAAATGATATATAATAGTACATAAGAAGAGAAATAGATAACATTATAACACGATATTTTGCAAAGGAAGGTAGTAGTACGAATCGTTAGAATAGTTGGTCAATTTAGGAGAAAGTAAAGCACATTTGCTATGTTGTGTTATGTTGGATGTTATGTAGTTAGGTTGTATGTTAAGATGTAAGCTTTGTTTTATGTGTATGTTGAAGTTTAAAAAAAAATAATACAAAAAGAAGTTCAATTTATTTCAGCATATGCTTTCAAGAGTCAAAGCTAACTTCACCAGATGCATAGTGTCCATCTTGGATGGCACATACTCTCAGCCCTGGCCCTGGCTAGTATTTGGATGGGAGACCTCCAAGGAATACCAGGGTCGTAATGTGGAGGCAGGCAATGGCAAACCACCTATGGATGTCTCTTGCCTTGAAAACCCTACAGGGTCACCATAAGTCAGCTGTGACTTGATGACAAAACACACACACGCAGAATTAATACTTAAAGACACTATGAGTGCATTCCTAAGGAGAGTTACTCCAGTCTAAGCCAATTCATTTCAGTGGGCTTAGACTGGAGTAACTCTCCTTAGGAACGTGCTGTAAGTATTAATTCTGTGTGTGTTTTGCCATCAAGTCACAGTGTTTTGCCATCAAGGGTTTTCAAGGCAAGAGACATCCATAGGTAGGTTGCAATTGCTTGCCTCCGCGTCATGATCCTGACATTCCTTGGAGGTCTCCCATCCAAATACTGGCCAGTATGTGACGGGCCCAAGGTCACCCAGCAAGTTTCCATGGAAGAGTGGTGATTCAAACCTGGGTTTCCCAGGTCCTAGTCCAACACCTTAACCACTACACCACACTGGCTCTCATGTATTAATACTACTGTACTGTAATATTACTACAACTGTAATAAGGAATCTGTTTTGAGTCTCAGCAAGAAAGGCACACTGTAAGTGAAGTAAATTAATTAAAAAATTAAAATTAGGCTTTCCTTCTAAAACAGAGAGATAGTAATTTATGCTTATTAAATCATAAGCTATCTCAAAAAAAGCACATATATCTAGCTTTTAGTATCACATGAATTCATTTTAGTATATTTGATTAAATTCATTCAGTGGCTTAAAAGGCTGATAGGATCACAACTTCTTTTTCTAATTTATTCTATGCAATGATCCAAATGTGAATTAAATCCCGGGGTAATTAAAAGCAAATAAATACAAAATTATACGTCAAAGTTATACGTCAATCTTGCAGACTTGTATCTTGCACAAGTCAGTCTCTGTTTATGCTGCCTTGAACCATCTGTCCACACTTAAGCCTTTCTTTGCTTCCCACTACAGCATACAACTTCTGGCAAACACTCCCATCTTTCTCTTTGTGCTGAGAACATCCTGATTACTGGCCCCTGGCAGAGCTGGTGTCTACTCTAGTTTCTGGCCAATACCAGGGAAATGCTGGAATGGTAAGGCAGGGACAGATTCAGTAGGGTCAGCAAGTTGAGAGAGGACCCAGCAAGGTAAGGCAGGGCAGGCCAAGCCAAGGCCCCACAAGGCAATGCAAAGGCAGATGAAAAAGGTGAGTATCACATCTTGTTCCCGGTGCAGGATGGCTGCACTTCAAGAACATAGCCCAGTTGCTCTATTGTTAGTCTGCAGCAGGGGTTCCCCAACATGGTACCAGTGGGCATCAATGGTGCCTGTCAAGTGTTTTTAGAAAGTGGGCAGGGCCAGGTGGGACATTTGCCCAGCAGAGTTCCTATTTGGCTGTGCATGCTTTGTTTTTTTAACTGCTTTCGCAGCAGCTACCACAACACAACAATCATTACTGTGTGACTAAAGGTAAGCTATGCGAGAAAATATTTTTAAACAATATATTCATTTTAAAAGGCATCCGCTTAAGATGTGATTCTGCCCAAAATATTGACGAGTTATGCATAACCTCACTCCTTGACATTTCGTGGTTTGCTCTTGCCTTCTGTGGCAGCCAATTTGTGGTGGAGCCCACCACCCTGTGTGAGAATGCCAAAAGTGCCCACAGGCTCAAAAAGGTTGGGGATCTCTGGTCTAGATCAAGTAAGAGTTTAAATAAGGGCAGTGTGTGTCTCAGGCAGACATATAACCAAGCATTAAAAGCATTTTTTAAGTGAGAAGTGCTGTAATGTTAATATGAATCACTATCAAATTCTCCTGGAGTCTAGGTAGCTTGCGCAAGATTTAAATGGCTTGATTTCACCAATAATTTTTTTTAAGCCTGCAACTCTACTTCTTATCTCTTCAGAATTCTAACACTGATCACAAGGCAAAGCTAAAAAGGAATGTTGATTCAAGGCACACCTCTCCACCTCTGAAAGAGAGCATACTTCACAGCAGCTCAGCTAAGGGATTTTCTTAAGCATTCTTCTCTTTCTGCCAAGTTGTCCTATAGTGCTTTGGAGGTGCATGATGATACACAACTTAAGAAATCAATATAACTCCGAAGTTTAATAAATCCACACTGAGAGGTAGTCATTAATATTGTAACCTAGATGAAAGGGTTTTATTATTGGATACCGGTAATTTCTTAACTGTTTCCATCAACAGGAAAATGCTGAATTGCACTTTAATCCATATTATCTTTAATAAAAGATTTACCTTAAGAAGATCTATTTCTTTGATGCAGTCGGCACGGGCCTTGGCATCCATTAAATCAAATATCTTTTTAAAGAAAAGAAGAAAAAAATATAATTAGCTTTTACTAATTTTATGAAAAATTTGCAGAAAATATATCTTTAATGTAACCAAAGAGTATGCAATCCATGGTGTAAATTGGCAACTTCCAAACTACGCTCGCTAGAGTGCTGCAAAAGAGCTGTGCCCCAAGAAACCCAATAATTAAATTTAAAGCCCCTGTGGATCCAGCACAGGCTTCCACAAAGGAAGCCGCCTGTTATGTCTCCGCATAATCCACAGCTCCAGTTTTACCTTCTTGCAAGTCAGCCTCAACTGGAAATGGGTAATTGCCATGTGTCTGCAATGGATGCAATTGTATTATTCGATCACTCCAATGCAGGCACACAGTGGAATTGCATGACTTTCATGAGTCACTGCTGCAGGCTTGACTCTCATGTCAAGAAGCATGCCCAGATCAATGACTCATACAGAAACATGTAGGTCAGCTCCACTAAGGGACAGTAGATCTTTAAAAAAATCTTTAAGACTGAAGTATGCCTTGAATTTTAGTTCAGAAAATGAGTGCACTTCAACTCTCCAGTATAAAATAAAACATAGTGTTTTGTAATGCATTTAGAAAATGGTTCAAATTATTAGCATGGTTATAATCGAGATAATGATTTAAGTCTGGATAGAGTGTAGTAGTTCAGGGAGCATCAAACTTTACTGAGCACTCTCCCCATTTTTGCTCTTCAAAACAGACTCCTTCCACACTAACTGTGAACATCTAAATACACATGTAGTGGAGACTAGGGGAAGGAAAAGCAAACAGCTTTGCCAATGGATGTTTACAAAGCAGCCTGGATCCTCATAAAAAAAGAAAACCCTTTCAATGGAGAGAGAAGCTTGTAGGGTATAATTTTAACCAGCCAGTCAGTTAAGGAAAGAGGACCTTTTAAAAGAAACACACCCTAGAATTCTCTCTATGCTACTCCCTGCACTCCCTACTAATGCTACAATGATAGAAAGCAAACACACTAGGAAGTGAGTTATGATTCAGGAAGCTAAGTGGCAGAACAGAACAAAAACAAGATAAGTAACATGAATGGAACGTTAAGAGTAAAAAAAATAACATCTGACTAATAAGGGTAGGGGAGAGTTGTTCTAGCCCTGCATATTCAGTTTTGATGAAATATTGAAATTCAAGCCAGAGTTGATGGAAAACACAGAAACAAACATCCCACCCTGCTGTTGCTCCAAATCTGAAAGCCAGAATGAAGACACCACTCTTGCTTAAATCACCTTGGACTTAAAATCCCAAAACTTGGTACCTATGTTAGCTTCTAAGGGTCTGATTACCTTTGGGGGAAATGGGCGTGTTCTAGGGCTGTTAGAAAAAAAATTCGGGAAAATTCGAGTTCGGTTTTATTTGCCTTTTTTTCAGGAAAACCCAAATGCCGAATTTCGTATACCGATAAAGATAAGAATTCGGCTTTAAATTCAGGTTTCCTGAAAAATTTGGCCATTTAAACCCATTGCGTGGCTTGTTGTGATGCCTGGGGGGCATTTTTGCAGGCAGAGGTCCCATATTATCAGGGTAGCTGGAAGAGACTCTCCTTGCAAGAACCCCCTAGTTTGGTGAAGATTGGGTTAGGGGTTCCAAAGTTATGGGGTCTGGAAGAGGTCATTCCCTTCCTCCATTAAAACCAATGCAAACACTTTGTATTGGTCCCTATGGAGGAAGGGGCAACCTCTTCCAGACCCCATAACTTCGGAACCCCTGACCCAATGTTCACCAAACATGGGGGTTCTTGCAAGGAAAGTCCCTTCCAGCTACCCTGAAAATATGGGACCTTTACCTGCAAAAACGCCTCCCCTCAGAGCTTCGCGAACAAAAAAGCCCATTGTGCAGATACGTGTGAGAATTCTGTGACCCAGTTCACACTGCGTGTGGGAGGAAACCACTAATTGGATTTTTCTCACATATTCGCACAATGGTCTTTTTTGTTTGCAAAGCTCCTATTTTTGCAGGTAGCTGGAAGGGACTCTCCTTGCAAGAACCCCCAAGTTTGGTGACCGAAGTGTTTGCATTGGACTTCAATGGAGGAAGGTGGGCGACCTCTTCCAGACCCATAACTTCTGGAACCCCTGACCCAATCTTCACCAAAATTGGGGGTTCTTGCAAGGAGAGTCCTTTCCAGCTACTCTGAAAATTTGGGACCTCTACTCACAAAAATGCCCCCCAGGAGCTTCGCAAATAAAAAAAAAACCCATAGGCTAACATGGGTGGGAAATTTTCCCAGCCCATTTTCTCCTTTCCTAACAACTAATGCAAGCAAGCCAGCCAATCCCTACACAACCACTAGACAACCTAACGTCACAACCTAGCTACCTAGAAGCACAACAAACCACATGGAGAATTCTATGCCAGCTGAGACTCTTTACAACAAACCCAAAACATAAGACACCAGAACAAAATCCAAAGTGGGGGCCCTTTTGCCATCCCTTACCAAACCTACACTATGCACACAGCGGAGGCTGGACACAGCAGCACCCAGGCACGCTCTGGCAGACATGCCCCACAAAAAACCCGTCCAGCCGCATGATACCAGGTAGCTGGAGGTCTGGGGGCACTGCTGCCAGCCCAGATGTGGAGTCAACCAAGCCAATCCAACGCACAGTGCCAAACCCAACAACAATAACCAGGCATGCAATAAGGATATACAAACCCACCAGCAGCCAAGTAAAATGGCTCCCCCCCCCCACACACACACACACATACATACACAGAATTAAAGAAACCAAACAGGCAACACTTAAGCAGGAACCAAACTAACCTTTAACACTTTTAAAGAGGAATCAAAAAGGAATTAAACAGGAATTTAAGCAGTTATGAGCAATAACAACTACAAAGTGTTGAAACCAATGTTAATTCAGTCCCAGAAATCCCTCCCCTTGCTTGCATGCAGCCAAGTTTAGGGAAAAAAAGCCCCAAATGAAATAAAATGATAGGGTCTCAAACTTTTAGATGTCATCTCTTCTCCTAGAGATAGCAGGCAGGAAATAATCCAATGGAAGAAGCAGGCTGTAATCCACCAGGTCAGCTCACGATGAGGCCAGCAGGAGCAAAAGCCAAGGTTTTTGCGCCAGAACAAACTCTCTCTCTCTCTGTGAGCAACAGCCAGTAGAGAGAGACCAGGTAGTATAGCCTTTGGCCAAAACACAGAAAAGTTTGAATGGAGAATCCAGCTTCTGTGACTGGCCGAAGACACTCTCCTCTCAGGGCTAGCCACTGTCTGGGAGTTAAATTCCCCCCTCCCCCTTGTTAGGCTGTCCAGGCAAGGTAAGTTGCACCAAGGAGAGCTTTCTCCTTGCAAAAACGCAGGAAATAGCTTCCTCCATTAAAGATACATTGTATCTCTATGGAGGAGTCAAGCGAACTTTCCCACCATTTAAAGCCCGGCTGCTCCATTGCGATACATAGCGAAGATTGCACTAAAGAATCTGCCTACAGCCACTTTGCCAATGCTTTTCAATGGAGGAGGATGGGGGTGACCCATTCCAGACCCACTCCGGACCCCCTGACCCAATCTTTACCAAACTTGGGGGTTCTTGCAAGGAGAGGCCCTTCTAGCTACCCTGGCAATTAGGGACCTCTACCTGCAAAAATGCCCCCCAGGAGCCATGGAAAGGTGTTCCTGAAAAAGCCAGATTTTCGGGAATGACAAATTTGGCTTTGCCAACCTCCCGGATTTTGTGGATTCGTAAACCCAAACTAGAAATTTACCAAAACTTTTTTTGGCTCGGTTTTTACCTAATCAACAGCCCTAGTGTGTTCAGATATTATGTGACTCTGAACATACCAGTGTGAATGTATTCAGTCTCCAACCAGAGCCCAAATCCACACTGAAATAGCCTGAGTGTAAGGAAGCTACTTTGGCCTGTCCAGAATACCTCTATCTTGTCTTGCTCTCAGTTGTATCATCTCTAAACCTATTTTTAGCTCCCTATTGTCCTACCAACTCCATCCCTGCCTGCCTCCTCTGCTTCAGAAGCAGCAAATCTGACTTTAAAGATTGCAGGTGCTATATATCTTAGTTCTCCATCTGCTTCTCCTACAGATGTGGAAGCTAGACACATGGTTGCAAAACCCATTTTCCATCCTTACGGGTGCCAACCTCCAGGTAGCAGCTGGAGATCTCCCACTATTACAACTGATCGCCAGCCAATAGAGAGCAATTCACCTGGAGAAAATGGCTGCTTTGGCAATTGGACTCTATGGCACTGAAGTCCCTTGCCTCCCCAAACCCCGCCCTCCTCAGGCTCCACCCCAAAAACCTCCTGCCAGTGGCAAAGAGGGACCTGGCAACCTTACATCCTGTACTAGTACTGATCCTAAATATCCTAGAGTAGATACAGGAAGAAGGTACCCTGTAGTCCATCAGTGGGCCTTCAAACTGCTGGGGTTCTTGCAAAAAATACTGACCTAAGGGATATTTGGGTCTTATCCAGAAAGATACATAAGAAAGAATACATACGTATGCGATTACTGTAAAGAGATCCTGAGCGTGCACCTTTGCTTTCTTATATTTCACACAAAATGAAAGACCGCCAAAAAATAAGTAGACTACATAAAAAAGAAGTTAGCCCATCTGTAACGTAAAGAGTAATGTGTGTGACTGATCCTGTGAATGCCAACTACATACTTTTCTCATAATCACTGGCTGTGGTTAGATATTTCCAGAAGGTAGCCATGTTGGTCTGCCGCCGAACAGCTAGATTCGAGTCCAGTAGCACCTTAGAGACCAACAAAATGTTTGAGGTGTAAACTTTTAAGAGTCAAAACTCCCTTTGCTTGTATCTAACCAAGGAAGCTTTGCCTCTCAAAAGCCTTTACCCTGCAAATTTTATTGGTCTCTAAGGCGCCACTGGATTCAAATCTGGTTGCATTTAGTCACTGCTATTTGTGCAGCAAACTCCGGTTAATCTATCAAACACAGTTAACAATTCCCAGCTGGTAAATAAAAGCACTTGCTGTTTTGTTTCTTCTCTCCTATCCCCCAACAGGAAGATACCCACGACTTCTGTGGCCAGGCAGCTACAAGTACATGGCACTACTCATACTGTGCTCTGTGCTTTCAGTTATCACAAACAAACCACAATTAGTATAAACTGTGGTCAACAAACCAGGTACAAACATTAGTTTGAAACCCAACCAACCAAGTCCAATTTATTAGATGATCTGAGTTCAAATGTAAGAACTAACCAAAATTTCATCAGCTTATCAAGAGGTCTAAATGCAGCTTCTGTGTCTGATCAGGATCCAGTTTACCGGTGAAGTTTCTCTATACTAAATCTTTCTTCAATCTGTAGATTAAGATTTTACCAGTGGGGAAATGCACAGTATTAAAATTATACTGAGCAACTATGCTTCTTTTTTTGTTTAAATACTTTTTAGCTCTACTTTTGTTTAAATACTTTTTAGCTCTACTTTAGAAGAAGAGGAGGAGGAGCAGGAGCAGGAAGAGGAAGAGGAGATAGTTTTTATACCATGCTTTTCTCTACCTTTGAGGAGTCTCAAAGCAGTTTACAATCGCTTTCCTTCCCCCCCCCCATAACAGACACCTTGTGAGGTAGGTAGGGATGAGAGAGTTCTGAGAGAACTGTGACTAGCCCAAGGTCACCCAGCAGGCTTCATGTGGAGGAGTGGGAAATCAAACCCGGTTCTTCGGATTAGAGTCTGCCACTCTTAACCACTACACTACGCTGGCTTTCCTTTTCAAATGTGTCCAAGCAACACACACCTGGGACCGATTAAATTGATTGCCTCAGAAGAATTCCAAAAGGCAGGATTACTATATAAGAGAAGTTGCTCTTTGTTTGTGGTTTACTACAGAGGAGCCCATTAACACACTATTAATAAGGTTGTGTTACCATTTCCCTGAGTAGTCCCTAACTATTGCAGTCTTGCATTTTTATGACAAATATATCAGTTCTCTTTGGCTAATATCAACCAGCAAAGGAGCTTCAAATGCTAGAGGAACAGTTTAATTACAATGCTCCTAGTTGCTGATTTGGTAATCTACAATTCTCCTTTGAAATGTTTTATGCAATCTTTACTTTTCTCAAAAAGAGCCCAATAATATGTGGAAATGACATTAGCTAGCCGAAAGCTGTGTGTCATATTAATACCTGTTATTTTTCACAAGGGGTTTCATAAACTTGAGAACTATTAATATAAACTTACACATTCCACTTAGTATCTGCGCCTAAGTCTCTTGAAAACAAGTACCGTAGTCATGTACTAATGAGGACATCAAGAAGGCCTTTTAAAATTTCTTAAGTCTATTTGTTACCAGGATCCAAAGTACACTAACTTTGGATGCATTGTAAATGCTGTTTGTTTCATTATCTGCATGTTGCAGCTGAATACAAATACAAGCACTTTCAAGGAAGTCTGTAGGGACTGAACTGAAAAAGCTCAAGACACTATACTGCCCAATACATTACCAAGAATTTTGAACATAAAATCCAACAAATTAAGGCAGTCTAAATATTTTTGTGGTCACAATGAAACTTTACTGATGCACACTTGAAAAAGTGGCTAGAAATCATCTCCCTTCTCTGCACCCATAGCTCCATAAAAGTTCTAGAAGATTAAAAAAGGGTGTGTGTGTCAGAACTCTTTCATACGCACATACATTATTTCTTTGGTATTTTGGACATTTTTATTTAGGACATTTTATTTGTTTTCTGAGTGGAAGGGCTGGGTTAATGAGATGATGGTGGCAAGTGAGAGAATGGGCAAGGGTTTCCCTTTGGGAGAAGGGAAGACTTATTCTGAAGGAGGGATTACACTTAGCGAACAAATCTTTTGGGTAAGAGACAAAGAGGTGGATGGAATGCAGGGTATTTGCACCAAGGTGAATATATATAGTTTTGGTAAGAGGTGGGTATCTATGGTGAGATTCACAGGGATGTGGGTTTTGAGTTATGGGTGTGGGAATTTTGAATTGCTAATGTGATTTACTATTCTAGGTTCTTGATGCTTCTGAAATCTGATGTGGGGTAACAAATTACCTATAAGAATGTAAGCAACAGAAAGCTACCCGACCAGCCTAACAAAATACCGAGTAACAGTTCTGAATAGTATAAAACTAGAAATTCTTCTTTATGATTAATTAGTTCTAATTTAATCCTCAAGAGGCAATTCACTGACAACGAACAATGAATAATTAATTTATGTGCTAGATCAAAGGATTCCTTTTATCTAGGTATTAAGAGTTGAAATGAAAAAGACAAAACATGGAACTATGTAAGGCGCAAAATGCAATGAATTTAGTGGAGAGAATTCTGGTGACACATTTCAACCTTCCTGAGTAGATGAGGCTGGCTAAAAATTACACTGAGTTCAGTAGCAAAAACAAAAACTTACTGTTGCTGGGCAATTATATATCCTATCGCATTCTGAAGTTTTTAAAAAAGTTCAGTAAAGAACAGCAAGCTTTATTTAGTTGTGCTCCTTTTGATATTTTATATTGTGATTTAATGATACCCCACCCCACTTACAAAACAACAAAAGATCTTATAACTTAGATTTGTCTGACAGCACACTATGCAACATGCAAGCAAGCTGAAGACAGTTTAAGCAACATTTTAATGCTTCATAGACTTGCAGACAGAAAGTTTGCTGATGAGTAAATAATTTGATTTGAACAACCTTTGTAAAAACAAATGACAGGGTTTAATCCTATACTTTTGCTTAACTGAGCATAACTGATCCTACGAGGCGCTAGCCAAAAAGTGCTTTTGATGGGATGGGGTCTAAAAACCCCTCTACTGGAATACCACCATAATAAACTGCACTGAGCATCAGCACCACAAGCTACCCCTGAACGTCTTGCTAAATAACAGAATGGATCCACACCATGGCAACACAGCAAAAGGATGAGATGACTGACTGAAACAAAACTAAGTATGGGCATTCTGCTCTTCTTGAAAAATCATTTGATGCACTAAAAGCACATGGAACGGAGACAGGAAAATAATCCAAAGAGAGAGAAGTTATGCCACTATGAATTTATTAAATAGTAGGAAAAGAATGAAACCTAACAAGGAAAAAAAAGGAAATGAGCTCACAAAGTAACAAAACCTAGAGAAGGTCCCTTTGTTGCCGTTCTCCTAAGGGATGTGATACACACTGAGCAGGGAAGGACTTGCCTGCACCTTGAAGCATGCATGTGGGGGCATCCCTCCTATCCAAGTGAAGGGGGAAGAGGGTCTGGTTCCCTACTCAGAGCTTTGAAAGATTCCATACTGTGGTTTGTGCATTCAGAAGACTACAAAAATAACGATGGCCTTGGAATGACCTACAACACAGTAGGATGTGCATGTTGATTTAGCTTTGCACATGATGCCACTGAGATTATTTTGGAGCTAGTCGCTGCCATTTTGACTGTTGCTGTCTCGTATATCTGGAAGGGGTTGGGAGGCTGTTCATACAAAATATAGCTTCCTCCTGAAAGAATTTGGGCAATATGGTGAGTAGATGGTTCCCTGCACAAGTTCATGGTCTGGTTCTACTGAAAGAAAGCTAATGCGTTTCTCTAATGCTTTGAGGTTTTTTTTTTACATATATATATTTTCCCCTGGGAAAGGAGATGCTGCAATTAAAAGCCAATCATATATTTTCTGCTCTGGGCTGCTTCATGGCCTGGCTGATCTGGGGCAACAGTATTGCGGGCTGCAATTTTTGTTCTAATCCCTAGGAATCAGCACAGCCAGCGACATGCCAGCATAACTGGTTTAGACTCTAAAAAAGTAAAGGTTGTCCTATGTGCAAGTCTCCTATAAAAGAGATTTCAAAGCTTTTTCGTTCCCTGATAACCAGACAGCTGGGGCTTTTCAACTCCTGCTGACATTACAAAATTGTGGGCCTCTTTTGCTTTTAATCTACTATGTAGCATTTAGTTATAAAAAATTTACCCCGCCCTTCTACATAAAAGCTCTTAAGGCAGGGCACAACAAAAAGCTAAAGACGGTCATATTTAAAACAATGGCTTATGCCATCTAATGTGCCATCTCATCAATGCAGCAGCAGCTCCTTCAACAGAACGGTTTTTCTTTCTGTGTCCAAGGAGTGAGCCATTTCTGCTTATTTCATTGCCTGGAGGCAGACTTGTAGTTTGATCCCCATACTGTGCCTTTAGGTCCAATTACCAGCAGGAGTACAATTTCGGACAGTACAATAGGCTGCAGTGAGAAGAGGAAGGTGGGGAAGCCATCTTCCTCTAGCACGACTGGTCAGGTTGCTTAGGCTCCAAGCCAATGAAATTAACATAAAACAGAACTAATCAGAAAAAAGAGCAATCTTGAACTAAGTAATACCAAGGCCCCACCAGCTTAAATTCAACATTGTAAAAAAAGCTGCAAACATGAGAGAACCAAACAGCAGTAAAACCAAAGCAGAATATGTCATAATGTCATAGCGGGTTTCTATATAGTTCTTCTCTTCATCATCCCAGCACCCTTATTTATGTAAAGGAGTATTTCATCAAGCCAACAATATCAGAAATTGAATTCTTCATACATACCAATCGACAGATCCTTACCTGCACCTTTTTTAAGGCTACTGGCACACCGTCCAACAAGCATGTGGCTCTGTACACTTCACTGAACTGTCCACGGCCGATCTTCTTCTCTATTCGGAAGTTGGCTAAAGTATTGTAGCCCATGTCAGGTCGCAAGGCTTTCTGCAGTCAAAGAATCAAGAACTTAATTTTATGGTACACAACATATTACATTATACAGTGGAGTATGCACAGTCATCATCTCCCTCAACCAGTTGTTCATTCCATTCACTTTAATAACATGAACTTGAGAAACCTACACATACAGATAGGTCACAATGGGTAGCCGTGTTAGTCTGTCACTAGCAGGAGAAAAGAGCAAGAGTCTGGTAGCACCTTAAAGACTAACAAAATTTCTGGCAGGGTATGAGCTTTTGTAAGCCACAGCTCACTTCTTCCGATACAGATAGAAAGTGATTCCATCTATCCTTAAATAGAGATGAGTGAATTAGACATACAGAGTTCAGCATGTGTGCATCGGGGAACAGAGAGAACATTCTTTTACAGTTCAAGGCTCAGTTGGCCCAGTGCCCGGGCACAGTATTTAAAACAAATACCCTCAAAGTAGATGAGACTGTGGGAGGAGGAGGAGAGTGAAGAAACAGTAAATAGTGCTTTCATGAGACCTACTACCTCAGGTCAATATCATCAAGATAGATCCCCTGAGTGAAGTGACACAGAAGGAGACATACAGTTGGTCACCAACCACTGAGTCAGGGGACAAGGAAGCCGATGATAAGGTAAAACTCCTCTGCTGCATGGAATGAGAAGCTTGGATGCCCAGAAGGGAGGTTTCTCCTCATGGCTGGGGTAGTAGCCTCTGAGGCCAACAGAGAGACATGTTGGAAGTCCTATTTGCATTTCTTCAAAACGGTGTCTTCAAATCACACAACCAAGTAAAAAATAGCAGAGAGGAGCATCTTCTCTTAGGACCGAGTCTCACATCAGAGCCTGAATTCCATTAATAATGTGTAGTCTACTGAACCATCAAGAGGAACCAATAGCAGGCAGCTCCCTTCAGGATGTTAGGAGAGGTGAAAAAGATTATCATTCTTCTAGCCCTCCAAATAAGCAAGCTGTTATATACATGTGGAAAAAGAAAGCAGTCCTCAGAGTGTTTCTCCCCTGCCTCTTTACTCAACTGCTCCTACCAACAATTACCCAAATACCTCATTCATTGCTAGTGCCTCCCTGTACATGAATTCTCAAGTAAAAATTTGATTATGTGACCATCTATACCAGGGGTGGGGAACCTTCTTTCCGCCAAGGGCCATTTGGATATTTATAACATCATTCATGGGCCATACAAAGTTATCAACTTAAAAATTAGCCGACCAAGCCCCAAGCAAGCAGATGCCCCAGATGACCCCCCCCCCAGCGCAGGCAAGCAGGCAGGCATCCAACCGGCGGTGCATTCGCCAGTCTGGTGGCACAGGATGGTCTGTTGCACCAGCCTGGAGTATCCATCCAGCTACACGCCAGAGTTGCTCCGCGTGGATTCTACAGCCAGCTCCTGCTACCTCCGCCTGCAGGGATGAAATGAGGACACACTGGCTAAGAACTCCCCCCCCCCCACGCGCGCATTCTGTCCCTGCCCCCTTTAACCCCTCCAATGTCGCCACTTCCACCCCCAGCCCTCTTGAAGTACAGAGGGAATACGTTTCTCCATGGCCCGGGTGGGAAAGGGTTAACACAGTTTCTTGGGCGGTCCTAACAGCTCCATAGCTAACTACTCTTCTGCAAGGCAGGGGGAAGGTTCCTTTTCTCGGCAAAACAAACTCACATCCACCTTAAATAGAGGCTATTCCTGTCCGCAGGAGGGGATGGATCACCAGTCTTAGATCCTTCTGAGCTAGAGATCTGCCAGGATCCACGAAGGGCCAGACCTAATGATTTCATGGGCCTTAAACGGCCCCAGGGCTTGACGTTCCCCACCCCTGAACTATACTGTTTATTCCCTTTAGGTTTAATCATCTAAGGGTACTCCTGCTAAGTATTTAGGTTAATCACAACAGCTCCTCAAATTGCTAGTGTTAATAGAGATCTGCATCTGTTAGGATACATATTACATGCCTCTGGAAGGGCAAGAGAAATCAATGTGTATTTTCAGTAATATTAGCTATGTGGCTCCTAGATCAAAAAGGACATTAATTTTTTTTTCATTCATAGCCTTATTTATTGGGATAGTAGCTAAAACATCAAGTACAAAAATGGGACATCCAATACAAAATACAGGGCAGTTATAAAATGGCCATACTTTGGCCAGACCTATACAAATAATAACTACAAACAGCTTTAATGCTCCATATAGAGGCCAGGGAGACCATTACATAACCTGAATCCATCGTTTATTAACTATATTCACTATTACTCCAAAGTAACAGTAAGAAATTTAGCAACCACTTCAGAGAGCTGAAGGACATTAATTCTAGAGGTGGGGAAAACTTTCCTAGTATCTAGTGAACGTCCTATATTGCAAATATTTAGGGATTCCCCAAGCAATCAAAGGTGGTGAAGTACTCAGCACCAGAATACGATCCACAATGTCTCTCTGTTCTTAATTTTATCTGTTAATATTCTTAAATATGGTATACTTTAGAAAAGTCACATGGAATATATAAAAGGGTAAGTGTTGTAAGGGGTAAACTGAAAGTCACTGACACTTGGGTTGCTTTCTGTTCTGCACCCTAAACATTTTATATACCACAGTTCAAGTAACATCTCTTTTTATTAAGGATCTGCAAAACGGCAACAATTTTGTCACATCTTGCCTTTGTATTAGAATTTAAAAGCACAAACAGCAGTGATTCGAGGACCCTTGAAGTATGCAACTGGTCCTCTTTGAAATGTAATGGATACTGTAAATATGTCTAGGCTTTTGGCTCTCTGAAGCTGTCCATCACACAACTAAAAATAAATGAATATTCAATAGAACCACCGACGTCTGAATATGTAACGGCTTTGATAGAGATGGCATTGCACAGATTCAATGATGTAAATTCAAAAGGAACCTATGCAGGCTTAATGAGGTGATCTGTAGTGTTTGTAGTGAAAATACAGAAACTTGGGGAGTTCTCTCATTATTCAAATGCTCATGTTACAGAGATGAAGAATGTGGCTTCATTAAGATGGGGGGGGTTGTGATTTTTTTTTTTTTTAAGCCAGCATATATTTCAAAATTTGAATTGGGAATTGCATCCTCTGTCTGCGCAGTAACTTGACAAACATTAGCGTGAACTACTAAGGCAGTGTGACAACCGCATGCTGAGAGCAAAGTCTCACTAATGTGTTTTGGCATGCAGGTTTGTAATAACACATTTACATATGCAATGACCTACATTTGCATGTCAGATCACACACTGTCTGGCTTTATTAAGACCAGGCACCTCCCTGTGTTTGGCGGCCAGAGTGGCGAGAGAGGGCCAGAGGGCGGTGTTTTTTGGCAGTTGAGGGATGAACTGCCACTGAGGATTAGGCTGATATGGCCTGAGCATTAGACACTTCATTAGAGGTAATCTGTTTAACAGTGGGCAGTGTATGTAAACTTCACAGCCCATTTGCAGCACCTTCCCCCCCACACCCAATGGCCTTTCTTCAAAGGGCAGTGTGGCTGACTGACAGCTTGTCTCATCCGCTCCCTTGTCCTGTCATACAATTTCAACGTGGAGACCTGACATGAGAAGCACCATAGCTGCACATCTCCAACTATCACCCAGGTCTCCCTTCCAGCCACAACGCAATTTGGAAATAGAACAGGCTTGCACATAATTGGGGCATTGGTAGGTCAGAAAACATATTACAATACATTGTAGTCATCTTCAGACTGCATTTTAACTATTACATTTTTTTAAAAATCAGCAAGGACTTGTATGTGACAATGGGGTGATTTCTACGAACTCCCATGTATATATTGATGCTTATCTAGATCATCAATGCTCTCTCACATTCAGCACAAACATATCACTGCCTCCTTCCAACTATGGTTAGCAGATAAGAAGTCAGCCACATGCTGCCCTTCTCCCTTCCTGCTCTAGTGTAAATTCCTCCCTCCCTTCCCATGTCATCCTCAACCATGGCTTACCATTAAATCTGCAGCAATGATAACTCCAATTAATGCTAGCTTGACTATGAAGTGAGCTTGCAAACCTCATTTAAGAGGGAATTATACATCAATATTTTGCCATCCTTGCCTGTAAAGTATGATGTGCACCCATGAACTCTTCAGAACATGCTGTGGACGCCCACTAGGGAGTCATAACTGGCTAAATAGCCATGCCCACTGCATGCTCCTTCCCTTCACATATAAGGGCAGCACACTATGGTTATACAAGCAGCAAAACATGACTGCTGCATGACATGGAAGGCCTTCGACAATATTCTGGAAGGCCTAAAGTTCACATAATCTTTTCTGGGTGTGTGAAACAGAGATGAAAAACAGATGCATCTTTTTAAACACACTTTCTGATTTTAAAATACTTCCTTAATGCATCCCCTTACTACCTGTCCTTCATAACTCTTAGAATATCCTACCTGTGGCTGAAATTGAGGAACAGGAGGGCCCGGCATTCCTTGGGATTGCTCGTCCATTGCTTCCAATCACACTTTTGAATGACCTGCATAAAATTCCATGCAATTACATCTTATTATTCTGTGTAACCTTTCTTCTTTTTATTATTTATACAGCACTGTTATTACATACCACATACACAGACTTTACTAAGTAACACAAGCAAAAGAGTGATACAATATTCAGGGAGAGAGAACCGAGGCAAGAGAAAACAGGAAAATAACCTGTGTACATGCAGTCACATGTATTTAGGGGTTAGTTTCTATAGAAAAGGATGAACATTAAAGTTTTTTTTCTTAACTGTTTAAGGGATTTGGGCAATTACTAACACAAGATAAATATAATATATAGTTTATAGTATAGTAGTTGGTGCTGGGGTGGTCAGAGCATTGGGCTAGGATTGCAGAAACCCAGGTTCAAGTCTCCACTCTGTCATGAACCTTGCTGGGTGACCTAAGGCAAGTCATATACTCTCTGAACCCTACCTACCTCACAAGGTTATTGTGAGAATAAAATGGAAGAGAGGAGTACACTATCCTGAGCTTGCTGGAGGAAGGCAGATATTTTAAAAATAAGGTCATACTAATTGGTTCTTGTAGGTTATCCGGGCTGTGTAACCGTGGTCTTGGTATTTTCTTTCCTGACGTTTCGCCAGCAGCTGTGGCAGGCATCTTCAGAGGAGTAACACTGAAAGACAGTGTCGACACTGTCCTTCAGTGTTACTCCTCTGAAGATGCCTGCCACAGCTGCTGGCGAAACGTCAGGAAAGAAAATACCAAGACCACGGTTACACAGCCCGGATAACCTACAAGAACCAATGAATTCTGACCGTGAAAGCGGTCATACTAAATTTTAAAAAATGTGGCATGAACACAACATTAATAAGTAAGGGTAAATTTATAGATGAGTGTTCATCAATAGTTGACAACATTAACGTAGCACTTGGAATTGCATGTTAGAACAGATCATGGAATAGATCATGAGAGATTAAACATATACTTGAGACTAAACATGCACAGGATTCTGCATCAATCCTCAATCCTATGCCTACTTACTTCAGTGTTCCAGTGAATACAGTGGGACTCTTACACAAGTAAATACATAAAAATATTTTATGCATTTACTTTCTGGGGTTTCTTTCTGAGTAAATATGAACTGGATCGGGATGTAAATTCTAATATGCCTTCATGACATATTTTTTATCCCTTTCCCTCACTTCATGGGTGATAATTTTTCAATGTAGACAGCTTCTATGTTCAAATAAGTGATCATATAGCAAAAGCCATAACACCAAACCAGAGCACATGAGGATGAGCCCAAGGCTCATTTGCTTAGCACCAAACCATAGTTAGCATTCCATTTGAATCAAATGGTGCAAGTCAACTTGGAAGTGACAATAGATTAGTATAAATACCATGCTTAGTGTCTGAAATAAAACAGAATACCACGTATTCTCTTGCACAACATTTGATATTATTCAACACCTAAGAATTTCTATGTCTACTTATGGTAATTGTGGTGTAACTGCAACCCATAACCAATTCAGTCAAAAATAGTCATTCTAGATGGAGCTGGTATGGAGTATGTGAATACTAGTTTGTGGACAATGATAACTAACAGAATTCTAGTCCAAAGTTAGGTTGGAAGACCATTCCATGAATTAAAAGGACTCATTTCAGTGTAAATGTGAACAGGATTTCTGCCTAACAGTCCAATATTATATGCATTTACTTACACGTAAATCCCATGTACTCACTGGGGGTACTCCCAAATAAACATGCATAGGACTAGAATCATTAGCTAAATCCATCCATGTTCACTGCAAGAGAAGTCTGTGCATAAAATGATAAGTTAAGGTCCTGTGCAGCCTGACCTTATCTGGTGTTACATAGAAGTGATCCATTTATCATAATGGAACTTACCCCAAAGTATAACAACAACAACAACAACAACAACAATAATTTATTAATATGGTCACTTACCAGCAAAAACAAACAAGCAAACAACAGCCACAATAGATAATATGAAAATCACAACAACAGCTACCGTATATACTCGCGTATAAGCCGAGTTTTTCAGCCCCAAAAAAGGGCTGAAAAAGCCAAACTCGGCTTATACGTGGGTCAATACGGTAGGGGAGGGGAGGGGGGAGGAGGGAGGGGGGAACTTACAGCCACCGCCGCCGCGCCCACGCCGCTTCCTGCAGCTGCAAGGAGGCTGCCCCGGCCCTCGCCCGGCCGCGCCGCTGCTTCTCGCGGCCGAGGGCGGCCTGGGATGGCTGCCCTGGCCCTCGCCCGGCCGCGCCGCCGCTTCTCGCGGCCGAGGGCGGCCTGGGGCGGCTGCCCCAGCCCTCGCCCGGCCACACCGCCGCTTTTCGCGGCCGAGAACGGCCTGGGGCGGCTGCAGGGAGGCTGCCCCAGCCCTCGCCCGACCGCGCCGCCGCTTCTCACGGCCGAGGGCAGCCTGGGGCGGACCCTGCAGCTGCAGGGAGGCTGCCCCGGCCCTCGCCCGGCCACACCGCCGCTTCTCGCAGCCGAGGGCGGCCTGGGGCGGCTGCCCTGGCCCTCGCCCGGCCGCGCCGCTGCTTCTCGCGGCCGAGGGCGGCCTAGGGCGGCCTGGGGCGGCTGCCTCAGCCCTCGCCCGGCCGCGCCGCCGCTTCTCGCGGCCGAGAGCGGCCTGGGGCGGCTGCCCCGGCCCTCGCCCGGCCGCGCCGCCGCTTCTCGCGGCCGAGAGCGGTCTGGGACAGCTGCAGGGAGGCTGCCCTGGCCCTCGCCTGGCCGCACCGCCGCTTCTCGCGGCCGAGAACGGCCTGCTGCAGCTGCAGGGAGGCTGTCCCGGCCCTTGCCTGGCTGCGCCGCCGCCAGGCCCGCGCCACTTGCTTCCGGGAGCCCAGGTAAGCCTGCGGGGGGGGGAGGGGTTATAAGCCGACCCTCGGCTTATACGCGGGTGCCTAATTTTTCCCCATTTTTGGGGAGAAATTAGGCACCTTGGCTTATACGCGGGTCGGCTTATACACGGGTATATACGGTACTACTGCTACTACAAATAATCTAAGCCTAAACATTACATATTACGTGTATGAATAAAATTTATATAAACATTGTATAACTTGGTATGACCCCCTTAATATTTTGAGTAATAAAGTATTTCTGCTACTCTTATCCTGTCCGGGTACAACGTATTTTAATAGCTGCAGCACAGAATTTAGCAGTCAAGAGTGTAAACCGTGATTTTTCATCAGTTAAGAGCTTCTTAGCCAGAAACTCATCTGGTTGTTCAGGGCAAGGGTTAAGCAAAGGGGAAAGAAACCTTGTGCGGACTTCTTGGTAGAATGAGCAGTGTATCAAGACATGTTCTGAAGTTTCTATATCCCCTGACCCACAAGGGCAAAGCCTTTCTGCTATAGGGACCTTCTTATATCTTCCCTCCAATACCACCGAAGGTAAGACCTGGCACCTAGCGAGGGTGAAAGCTTTCCTATGATGGATAAGTTCTAATTGAGAAAGATATGCTGCAGGGGAGACTAGGTACCTAGATTTTTCAGGTGATAGGAAAAACGGTGCTCTCCTGAGAACTGCCTGACGTTCTATGTCATTCACCCTTTGCTTCAGAAGGCATATTGCCTGATCTTTACCCTGCGCCAACAAGGCAAGTGGAGAGAAGCCCAGCCTTTCTATTTTGTTGTAAACTTCCTTAGGGCATAAGGACTGGAAGTTGACCTGCAAGATCAAAGGCGACAGACCTTGAGGGTTAAGATTTAATTTGAGCCACAGGGTAATGGAAGCAAGACATACCTTTGCCTCCCCATTCACTGTTCCTGTCTCTAGTCGCACAGTTGCATTGGATACGCAATGAGGTAAGTGGAGGGCAGCTCTTAAAAATTTTGATTGGATCCGCTCAAGTGGGGCAAAACAGGATGATGGTGGTCCAGAATGAGCCTGTGGACAGTGTGTATTTGGATTTCCAAAAGGCTTTCCAAAAGTCCCCCACCAAAGACTGCTAAGCAAACTTCATAGTCATGGGATAAGAGGACAAGCCCTCTTATGGATTGAGAGCTGGCTGAAAAATAGGAAGCAGAGAGTAGGAATCAATAGTCAGTTCTCGCAATGGAAGGATGTGCAGTGGGGTCCCTCAGGGATCTGTGTTGGGACCCGTGCTTATCAATCTGTTCATCAGTGACCTGGAGTTGGGGTTGAACAGGAGAATAACAAGGTTTGCAGAAGTGAGCAAGTGTAACAGAGAGGTAGCATTGTATAGTGGTTAGAGTACCAGACTAGAATCAGGAAGACCCAAGTTCAAAACCCCATTCTGCCATGGAAGCTTGCTGGTTAGCCTTGGGCCACTCATACTCTCTCAGACTAATCTACTTCACAGGGTTGTTATGATATTAGGGTTGCCAACCTCCAGGTGGTGATTGGAGACTTCCTGCTATTACAACTGATCTCCAGGTGATAGATAAGTTCCCCTGGAGAAAATGGCTGCTTTGGCAATTGGATTCTATGGCATTGAAGTCCCTCCCCTCCCCAAACCCCACCCTCCTCAGGCTCCACCCCCAAAATATCCAGGTATTTCCCAACCCAGAGCTGGCAACCCTAAGAGTATGAGTACAAAGGCAGTCAATACAGCATCTCTCACTCGCCTCTTCAAAATGCCCCCAGAAGATTCAGGAGAATAACAAGGTTTGCAGAAGTGAGCAAGTGTAACAGAGAGGTGGCATTGTATAGTGGTTAGCCTTGGGCCACTCATACTCTCTCAGACTAATCTACTTCACAGGGTTGTTATGAGGATAAAATGGTACAGAGTAGAATGATGTAAGCTGTTTGGATCCCCATTCGGGAAAAGGGTAGGTTATAAGCAAGTAAATAAATAAAATGGTACAGAGCAGAATGATGTAAGCTGTTTGGATCCCCATTCGGGAAAAGGGTAGGTTATAAGCAAGTAAATAAATAAAACAAAATAATATGCATGTCTATAAATGAATACTGATATATTTTGGTGTGGGCCACTAGCAATTACCAATTTGCTCCCCTGTCCCAGATTTAAAGTCACTCCCTATTTAAAGCAATCAAATGGTTGGTTGAAATTGGTATTAACAACTGACAGAGAAAAAGATCGTTTACAGATTTCATTTATAAGGAACAGACATCCTTGCTGTACCATTTCCTGTGTGAAAGCATCCTGAGCCCTGCCAGCTATCTGAAGTGATACAGCCCAGATACAGGCCTCACTGAAAACCAGCTGAGGCTACCACAGAAGCACAATCATTTGAAGGGAACACTATCATTTGAACCCATACACTAAAATAGCTCACAAGAAAGGGACACGCAATCCTCAGGTGGGAATTTGTACCAATAAAGTTGTATATGCCATTGCGTCTCTTAGTTTCTAAAAGATGTGGACCCTGAATTTCATTGACTATATTAAATACAGCAACAAAAGTGGTGATAAGGCTGGAAAACTGCTGGAAAACTGCTGGCAGCTACTGTATTTTCCCACAACACTTGGCAAACAAATTGTGTTATTTAGGATGTGTGATGAGGTCAATGCTGGCAATTCCTTGCAAGATCCCAACATAGCTTCTCATCTAATGCTGAAAAATATGACGTCCCAGTGCAGTTAACACTTCCATGGAAAAATCATATCTCTGTCTAGGCAAGTCTGAGAAGGCACAATTTAAATACTAAGTAGGTCTGCAAAGGAACTTAAGACCATCAACTCTTACAATCTGAGACCCACTAATTAGATCTGATACCTCTAGTTTAAATAGGAAAGTAACTGAGGAGAGTATTATTGCTTCTTTGTTTTTAAAGTACAGTAGCCAGAAAGAGTACCCAGCTTGCTGGGGGTAAAGGGAAGATGACTAGGGAAGTGTCAGGTTCTAGGACTCCGTTGCCTCTCAGGAATCATCCACTTTACTCCAGACGTTAGCAGAGAGTTTAAAGTAGAATTTATTTGAAAGGAAGGGTACAGTAACCTATGAAACACAACGTTACAATGGCGCCAAATCATTTGGAGGGTATTCTTATAGTGTACACAAGCTAGCATGTTTACAAGTAACATCTTTGAAATGCAAAACATCAGAGGTTCCCCAATACCAAGAGAGAGAATTCACACCTTAAGATCAGAGCAGGATTACAATCAGGAAGTCACTTTGAAGTGGAGATCTCTCGAGCCTTTTGGCTGTTGCCTCTTCCTTCCCACGGGAAGGAGAGATGAAACGAAAGTCACCTCGCTATCCAGGGTCCGATTGCATGCCCTCGCTGACACTCCGCCTCCCCAAAGGCCCCCCCTCCAGATTTCCTGGTTTGTCCGGGTAATGGCGATGGAAATCCGCTACAAGGGTTGGAGCCTGTACGTGAACAGCGGACACCCACTCATCGTGACTGGAATTTAAATGTTTCCAACGCACAAGATATTCCAGTCGGCCCCTGCGCCTCCGAGAATCGAGCACCTTGGAGATTTCAAAGTGCCGTTCGCCCTGTACCATGATGGGAGTTGCCGCTTCGGGTTCGGGGTGCCATTCTGGTGCTTGTAGAAAGGGCTTTAGTAGACTCACGTGAAACACCGGGTGCACCCCTTGTAAGGATTTGGGTAGCTCCAGCTCTACCGTAACCTCATTGATAACTCTGGAGATAGAAAATGGGCCCACAAACCGTTGGCTCAATTTTTTACACGGGCGTAAAGACCTGAGGTTCTTAGTGGAAAGATACACCTTTTCTCCGACCCTCAATTCCCACTGAGGTGTTCTGTGTTTGTCTGCTTGTAGTTTGTACCTGTCTTTAGCCTGTTCCAGGTTTTTTACAAGCCAGGGCCAAGTGTTCCTCACTGTGTGAGCCCATTTAGACACCTCGGGGGGATCGCCTTCTGGTGGGGTAGGTACAGCCCCTAATGGTCCAAAATCCATTCCATAAACTGCTTTGAATGGGCTCACCCCGGTTGCAGAGTGCACCGAGTTATTGTAGGCATATTCTGCCAGTGGCAGCAGATCAACCCAATTGTCTTGGTGATAATTAACAAAACAACGCAAATAACATTCCATCACCGCATTAACCCTTTCGGTCTGCCCATCCGTCTGGGGGTGATAGGCAGATGACAAACCCAACTGCACACCTACAATTCCTAAGAACGCTTTCCAGAACTTGGACACAAACACGGAGCCCCTGTCACTCAGGACCTTCCGTGGAAATCCGTGCAATTTGAATATGCAGTGCACAAACAAGCGAGCCAGTTTATGTGCAGATGGCATCCCTTCACACGGCACGAGATGAACTTGCTTAGAGAAAAGATCCGTGATTACCCACAGGACAGTCTTCCCCTGACTGGATGGGAGGTCTGTTATGAAATCCATCCCAATCACTTGCCAGGGTGCCTCGGGAGTTTCTAGGGGCTTTAATAATCCCGGGGGTTTTCCCATCAAACGTTTACTAGTTGCGCACACAGGGCAGGATTTGATAAATACTTCGATGTCTTGGCGCATCCCAGGCCACCAAAACTGTCTTCTTATTAGGTGTAAGGATTTAGCAAACCCAAAATGTCCCCCTATTGTTGAACTGTGGCTCCGTTCCAATATCTCCCGCCTCAGTTCCCTGGGCACGTAATGTTTGTTCTTACAGATACCGTTTTGGTCCGTCACCTGGGATGGGAAAGATTCTTCCTCCCGCTCCCGTTGAAGAGCCTCCCCCCACCTTTTCTGGACTGCCTCCGGGAGGCTTTCTGGAACTGCCCAGAGGCGGGGAATGGCAACATCCGACCCCGGCAAGGAGATGGGTATCGGCCCTTCAGCCTGGTCCCTTCGCTCTATTTGGGAGCTTTCCCCCCCCTCCCCAGCGGTTGTGGTTGAAAGTTCTCCGGGGACTGCTGGGGATGAGGAGGTGGGAGCGACCACATCTCGAGGGAGACTCGAACTCGAGTCTTGTGCCGCCGCGTGGCTTTGTGCTCTGGTCAGAACTCCTGCACTATTCCCCTCTGGAGTCAAACCCAGGTGTTCCCGTGTGAAGAAAGAACCCACCGGCCGCTCAACCTGACACTCATATTGCGGCATGCGAGACAGTCCGTCTGCTAAGCAATTTTCTTTCCCAGGCATATGTTTGATGGTAAAGTTAAACTTAGAGAAAAAACTCGACCAACGTACTTGTTTGGCGGACAGCTTCCGCTGACCCAAAATCGATTCGAGATTCCGATGATCTGTACAAACCACAAAGGGCTCGGCCGCTCCCTCCAGGAACTGTCGCCAAACCATGAGCGCATGTTTAATTGCCATGGCTTCCTTTTCCCCAATCGGCCAGTTTAGTTCAGGACCAGAGAACTTCTTAGAAAAATATGCGCAGGGTCTAAGCCTCCCTTGATCATCCCTCTGAAGGAGTGCGCCTCCCATCGCCTTGTCCGAGGCATCTACCTGTAAAGTGAATGGCCTGGAGCAATCTGGGTGCGCCAGAATGGGTTCAGAGGTAAAGCGCTCCTTAAGAGTTTCAAAAGCCGCCTGACACCTGGCGGTCCAAGGTACCTGGTATTGTGCAAAAGTGGCCCCTTGCCCCTTCCCTTTGGTTTTAAGCAAATCAGTAATAGGCAAAGCTATTTGAGCGAAATCCTGAATAAAATTTCTATAAAAGTTCGCAAACCCCAAAAACTGCTGAACCTGTTTGCGAGTTCTGGGAGGTTCCCATTCTAACACTGCCCGCACCTTCTCCGGATCCATGCTTAACCCTTGTGGCGAGATCACATAACCCAAAAACGACAATTGGTCCTGGTTGAATGCACATTTTGATAACTTAGCATACAAATGATTGTCCCTTAGACGACGCAACACCTCCCGCACCAATTCCCTGTGCTCTGCGGGATCCTTGGAGTAAATGAGCAAATCGTCTAAAAAGACTACCACACCTTTAAATAGGAGATCGTGTAGAATCTCATTAATTAATTGCATGAAGCACGAGGGCCCCCCAGACAGACCGAACGGCATGACTAAAAATTCAAACAACCCATAACAACAAGAAAAGGCTGTCTTAACTTCAACCCCCTCCTTGATCCGGACCCGGTAGTAGGCTTCCGCCAGGTCAATTTTCGAGAAAATACAACCCTCCTGTAACACACTCAGGAGGTCTGGGATTAAGGGAAGGGGGTAGGCATTAGTTTCAGTAATCGCGTTAAGCCCCCTATAGTCTACACACAGTCTGAGATCAGATGTACCTTTCTTCTTCACAAAGAAGCAGGGAGAAGAAAATGCAGCTTTGGACGGTCGTATGAAGCCCCGCTCCAAGTTCTTGTCCAGAAATTCTCGCAGCACTGCTTTCTCTTGAGGACTCATGGCATAAACTCGGGCCTTGGACGGTTTAACGTCCTTAATCAGTTCGATGGCACAATCCGTAGTGCGATGAGGAGGCAATAAGTCACAGTCCGTCCCCTCAAATACATCTGCGAAATCACTATATTCTGGGGGCAACGTGGGTTCCTCCAAGGCAGCGGCGCTTCCCCCTTCGCCTCCGGGTAAATCATCCCGGCTGTGTTTTTCGCACTGAGGAGCTCCAAACACCACCCGCCTTTGTTCCCAGTCAATGCTCGGGTTATGTCCCGCCAACCAATTAACGCCGAGGACCACCGGGTAGGAAATCTTAGGCACTACCGTGAAGTGGATCTGTTCCCAGTGGTTTCCCACCCCCAGCCACATCTTGCGAGTGTGCAAATGAACCGGCCCCCCCCGCAGGTCACTCCCATCCATTTGATGGAAATGTAAGGGTTGATCCAGTTCTCGAGTCCCAATTTTCAGACGTTCTACCACCGCCTGATCAATTAGGGTCCGGGAGCACCCGGAGTCCACGATAGCCACAACGGCCACCGGTTCCCCCCCTTGGGGATTTCGTAATACAACAGGTATCAGCAATGTCTCTCCCTGGTCACTCACCCTACATGGAGCCGGTTTGGTTTCTTCCAAGGGTGCCCTCTGTGCCGGTTCCCTCACAGAAGGCCGTCCTCGTTTTTTGCCGGTGAGGGGCTTCGGAAGCTATCTCGGGTACCACGGTTGTGGAGATCCGATGAGGTTTCCGCTTGCAGGGCCGCCGCCCCCCCGGCGACCGTTCGTCCCCTCCGCTCTCCTGTGCTCCAGGTTCCGAGGTGGTGTCGCCTCCCGCTCTTGTGTCGCCCGGTTGCTCGTCCCTTCTGACGGCGTGTTGGTACATCTTGCTGCAAAATGACCCATCTTCCCACACTGAAGGCAAGCTCCCTCCCTGAACCGACGTGCCCTGTCGAGACTGTAGACTCCTCGATGTCTTCCCTCTCGCCGGGGACCTGCTGCGCTGTCCCCTCTCGTGGGCGGGATAGGGATCGTCTTCGAAGGACGATCCTTGGAGAACTGGAGGGTAAGCTTGCGGTTCTCCACTAGAGCTGCCAAATTTACCCACTCTTCCACTGACTCTGGATCTCCCAAAGTCAAACAGCCATCCAGCACTTCCCACCGCAACCCTTCGCGGAAATGCTGGACCTTTGTGGCCTCACTCCACTCCCTTATCTTGCACGACAAAGATAAAAAGTCCTGTGCATACTCACTTACTGAGCGGGTTCCCTGCTTCAAACGACGCATGGCAATCTTTGCTTTTTCCCCCCGGTGGGGGTCTTCGAACCGGCGTCGTAGAGCGCACAAGAACTCATCCAGGGATGCCAAAACTCGGGGCATAGTTTCTGCCGCCGTCACTGCCCACTCCACTGCCTCCTTCTCCAGCAGGCTGATCACATACCTGACCCGAGCTTCTTCCGAGGCAAAGGTCTCCCCCTGGTCCTTCATAAAGCCGGAGATTTGGAGTAAGAAGTGAGACAACTGTGAGCTGGACCCGTCGAAAGATACCTTCAGGTCTCTGGCCGTAGGGCGTCTGGGCGTGGGAGCCTCCCCAACAACGAGCGGTCCTGTAGTCGGCCGTGAACCCGTTTGGGATTGTTGCACGGGCTGTCCAAGCCCCCTCACTGCCCCTAGAACGGCTGCCAGGTCTCGCTGCAAGGTATCTAGCTGAGTCTGCAGGTCCCGATTCTGCAGAACGAGCATCTGATTCTGTCCGCGTATCAGAGTGGCCGCTTCTGCAGTGAGGGTCGGGGTGTGAGCGAGCGTGGGGTCCTTCCACCCTTCCCCTTCTCCATACCAAGCGGCCAGCGGTCCCCGGTAGAAGTCGCCTCCTGGTTCTGACGCTGCTCTCTGCCGCTGCCCGGTCTCCGAGAATCGGGGGGTCCACGTCGGCCTCCCAGGGACATCGGTAGGCCCGGGTGGGCGCTGCTCCGGGGTCGCTGCTCCTTGACCAACCTCAATATCAGCGGGAGTCTGCCGAAGCTCCTCTCCCGCGTTGAGCGGGACCGAGGGTGGTGCCGACATCCTAATACTACTTCTAACCCGAAAACAAAAAAGGTTGGGATTGTAACGTACTGTCAGGTTCTAGGACTCCGTTGCCTCTCAGGAATCATCCACTTTACTCCAGACGTTAGCAGAGAGTTTAAAGTAGAATTTATTTGAAAGGAAGGGTACAGTAACCTATGAAACACAACGTTACAATGGCGCCAAATCATTTGGAGGGTATTCTTATAGTGTACACAAGCTAGCATGTTTACAAGTAACATCTTTGAAATGCAAAACATCAGAGGTTCCCCAATACCAAGAGAGAGAATTCACACCTTAAGATCAGAGCAGGATTACAATCAGGAAGTCACTTTGAAGTGGAGATCTCTCGAGCCTTTTGGCTGTTGCCTCTTCCTTCCCACGGGAAGGAGAGATGAAACGAAAGTCACCTCGCTATCCAGGGTCCGATTGCATGCCCTCGCTGACAGGAAGGCACTGGCAAACCAACCCGTAAACAAAGTCTGCCTAGTAAACGTCGGGATGTGAAGTCACCCCACGGGTTAGGAATGACCCTGTGCTAGCACAGGGGACCTTTACCTTTTACCTTTAACCAGAAAGGAATGAAGCCAGTGTAATGGAAAGAGTGCTACACCTGCAGAAACTGAGCCTAAACCCACACGTAGCCATGAAACTCACTGTGAGTCCTTGGGCAAGTTGCTCTCTCACTCTGGCCTACCTCACAGGACTATTAAGAGAAGAAAATACAACAACACTGTATAGGCATGGGATGACTTCAAGAACATCCCATATAAACTCCAAATGTAAACACCAAAGAAAAAGAAGAAAATATGACAGAGAAACAGCTTGATATAATATTTTTGCTACCAGTATCAGAGCTGAAGAGTGTATGCTTTGGCACTACTAAAGCAAATCATGAAATCTTGTGTATAGACAAAGTTCTTTTCACCTCTGAAATAGATGGTATAGTCATAACAAAAAGATTAACAGAAAATTCATTAGTGGAGAAAGAAAAGTCCTCCAGTTAGCTGTATCTTTTGCATTTTAATAGATGGGAGTGTCTTCTGTTTAGGTGTGTTTTGAAGAGGAAGGCTAATATTTGAATTAGATCTGTACCTATTAACTCCCATATCTTCCTCCTTATCTTGCATATTAAAGTAACACCTGTACACGGCAGCTATGTCCTCATGATGTTGCAGACTGCTACATTTTAGTAAAATTAATACAGTAAGTAGGAGCTGAACACTGCTAATTCCTTCACCCTAGTAGCAGGTGTGAGGACAATGCTGCACATTTACAGCTTTCCACTGGCTAATAATAACACATGTTTCATTACAGTGACTAATCATTTGTTTATCTAACCTGTTGGTTTTCAGACTTTCCGCATTCAGGGAATCCTTTCCATACCGGCTTGTCTGCCAAAGTCTCTGAGAACAGAGAACTTTGAGCATGTTCTTGGGCAGGGGTCCCCAATGTGAAGCCCATGGGTGCCATAGCACCCACTAACACCTTTTCTAGTGCCCACCAAGTGTTTTTAGGAAGTGGGTGGGGCCACGTAGGGCTTTTGCCCAGCAAGACTTCTGACTGACTATCGGAAATTTGATGGGCCACCACAGCACAAGAACCTATATTGTGTTATTGAAGTTAAGCTGTGACTATCATTTTGTGGCTGGCTCTGCCTCTTGCAGCAGTGGTTTTGTGACAGCCATTTTGTTGTCGCACCAACCATGTCAAATGAGAATTCCAAATGTGCCTGCAGGCTCAAAAAGGTTGGGGACCCCTGTTCTAGGGAGAATGTACACAGTTCAGATGGAGCACTGGTACACAGTGTCACTGTCTTTCAGGTCAAGGGTGCAAAACAATCTACCATACATCCATTACTCATCTGCAACTGAACATTTCAGCAATTGATCAGTTGTGCCCCTCTTGTGTAGTCAAGTGGTTAGAGTGTTGGGCTAGAATCTAGAGACCAAGATTCAAATCCCCACTCTGTCATGGAAGTCCCCTGGGTGACCTTGGGCCAGTGATTCTCTCAGCCTAATCTATTTCACAAGGATGTTGTGGGTTCCCCCTCCTTGGAGGTGTTTAAACAGAGGTTGGATGATTATTTGTCAGGAATGCTTTCAGTCCTCCTGCACAGTGCGTGGGGGCTGGACTGGATGGTCTCTGGACTCCTTCCAAAGTTTTAAATTCTATTCTATTCTATGAGGATAAAATGGAAGAGGCGAGGGCAATGTTGTAAGTCTCTGGGTTCCCATTAGGGAGAAAAGTAGGCTAGAAATATCAAAATAAATAAATAATTACCTTATAATGGAAAAATCCAAGAGGGGAGTCTAGGCACCATTTTTAACACTGAGGGTTTTAAAGACTATTATGGCTTTAAAATTGGTTCCTACCCCATTAAAGGTATATCACAACTAATTCTAATCTTTTAGAGGTTTTTAAAAAATATTTTATATTACAAATTCCTGGAGCGGGGAGTGTCACTTTCTTTAAATCTGCACAGCTCTAACCACAAGGAGAACATGAATGGCCTGCAGGCATTAGCACAACAGAAAATGTTAAGCAATAGCTACACACTGTTCTGGTTCTTCCTTGTTTAAATGTAACAGCATGCAATCCAAGAATGACGCTGTTCAGCTACAAAGCATAAGGGACTCCCAGTTTCCGAAGTTTCTCCAACTAAGGCCAAGCAAAGTTGAATCAATTAGCAGAGCTCATTCTTATTTCAGAAAAATGACAAGAGAGGTGGTATTTAAACACACAACAACAACAACAACAACAATGAAAAAACCAATGAAGAAACCTGGGAGTGGTGCTTTGACTGCCAAGTTGCCCCCACCCCCTTGCTTCAACTGTTCATATACTCAGTTGTCCATTAGTATCAATTAAATATTATTTTTTCTTTCTCTGGTTCCACAAGGCCAACCAAATGCATTCCTTTGAACTACTTCCACTAGAAGAACCTTCTAGCACCTTTCTGCCCAGTTTCCACTAAAAATGTTGCTAGCGTTGGCAACTCTGGTTTGGGTAATTCCTAGAGATTTTGGAGGTAGTGCCTGGGGAGGGCAGAGTTTGGAGAGGAGAAGGGACTCAGCGGGAATGTGATCCCGAAGAGTCTGGCCTCCAATGCTGCCATTTCCTCCAGGGGAACTGATCTCCATAGTCTGAGGATCAATTGTCATTCCAGGACAACTCCAGGAGCCACCCTGAGGTTGGAAACTCCAGGTCATTCTCAATAGCAGTGTTAACCATAAACTTGGTACTGCAACAGGAAGAACCTAAGACAAAGGTATTGCAAAGATTTTGAACCAGAGGTGTTAGGAAGAAAACTTTCCAGTGCTTTTCTGTGCAGAATTCTCCATTTCTCAAGTATCATTGTTTCATAATCATAATAATAATATTTATTGGTACAGTCAATCAGACCAGTAAAAACTATACAACAATAAACCTCGCATGAACAATATAAAAAAATGTTTAAAAATGAGGCATATTTATATAAATTTTAAGAACACTTTACATAAAAGTGGATGGAGAAGAAAAAAGTGCAATAAGTACCAATAACATCATTCTAGCAGAAGTCTACGAAGCTTTATAGAGACAGAAATTTTTTTGGCAACCTGAGTTGTAACCTGAGGGTTCTCGCCGCTTAACAATTTCGCGACCCTATCCGCCTGGGAATCTTACCAGCAATGGAGAAATCATTTCAGCACGAGCATTTTCATGAAGAGGGCAGAATAGTAAAATGTGTTCCGTGGTATCAACTTGCCCACTGCCACACAGACAAAATCTTTGAGTCCTAGGGATTTTTTTTATAACGACCCTCTAGTAACGCTGAGGGCAAAGCTGAGCATCTGGCAAGTGTGAATGCTCTTATATGTCTATTTGCTTCAAGGGAAAGCAAATATGTGGCTGGCGCCAACAGGTGTCTAGTTGTGGCTGAGGCAATAAAGGATGGTGTTCTAGTCAAGTCTAATAGTTGCCCAATGTCCTTAACTCTCTGTTTAACTGATGTTATAGCCCGATCTAAGCTTAGGTCTAATATAAAGTGGGTAGAAAAACCTAAATGTGCTAATTTACTTTGGACACTTACAAGCCATGACTACTGAAATTTGTCGTGTAATATTAATGACGACAATCCCTGAGGGTTTTTATTAAGTTTGAGCCGTTTTGTAATGGATGCCATGCAGATCCTATCCTCCACTCTAAGCATCCTGTTTCCAAGTGAACCATAGAATTAGAAACGCATAGGGGAAGCTGGAGAATGGTCCTTAAAAATTTAGATTGAACCCTCTCTAAGGAGGCTATGCATGTTTCAGGAATCCCTAGAAATGAGGCATACATAAATTGGGCCAAAGTCTTTGCAGCGAATAGTTTCAAAGCAGCTGGTATAAAGTGCTCACCCTTGGATCGGTGAAATTTAAGTATGGAGTTCGCAGATCTTTGGCCCTGCACGGCCGCATGCTTGCATTGTTTCATAAAATCAAAAACAACAATGACTGTAATTGCCAATGCCATATTAGGCAACCTTGGTAGTTTCACAGTTGTTTGCTTTTCATATTATTATCCCTAGAAATTGTGCGAGAATACATGAATGTTTTGTTAATTTGCAAATGGGGAGAGGATAAAAGCACAAGTACATATAATAACCAAAATAAAAAATCAAATTAGGAATTCACCTGATTTGCTGTGCAGGTCAAGTAAAAACCAAGACTACAGTTATATACATATCTTCTCCCATATGGTGGGCTGTTGTATTCACCAATCTGACATGCAACTAACTAATGTGATGCTGTGGAGAGATGGTGAGACTTAAGTGCCCCGGTGACTTCTGTGGAAAAGAGTTCTATTGTGTTGAAATAAGCAGGTGGACAGCCATGTCAATGGCATACGATGCACTATTCTCTGGATTTGCTAAAATTAGCATGTCAGCAGTTTTTGGTGCCTTTGTTTTTCTCCTTACATTTAAACAGCATGAGGAAAGTACATAAAATTAACATGGAGTACTTGAACATTTTTGTATACCACACACTGTCTATATCAATGGTTCCCAAACTTTTCAGGCCACCGCCCCCTTGGTTCCACAATCTCAACCCCAGCGCCCCCTACACTATCCAACAACACAGTTGAAGGGGCCCACCTCTAGCACCCCCTGCTGCCCCCTTGCCTCTTAGTGCCCCCCTAGGTAATCCCACTGCCCCCCAGGGGGTGGTACTGCCCACTTTGGGAAGCACTGGTCTATACCAAAATAAATATATGAAATCAAACCACACTCTATTTAGGGTATTGGAAATTTTTCAGTTTTGTGGAAAATTATCTGATTCATATTTTCTGGAAAATCTACAACCAGAGTTACTGTATGGATTGGTGACCAGATTCCTATTCAGAACACACAAATCATTATACATCTGGAAGCATTTTGAGAGCTTCTGATGTTGAACTAGAAAAGAGATCCACCTGCCTGCACAATTTGATAGAGAGACAGGAATTCAGCCAAAACACTAGCCTATAGACTGGCAATTCAAATACACATCCATTCTTGAATTAATATTCCAGACAAGTTAAGGAACTTTCAAATACCATCCCCCAGCTTTAAATGGCCTCCATTATTCAAACAGAACACTACAAAGTTAAACACAGATGGCAAAAAATTTAATACTGCCACAACAAAGGGAAGTCATCCCTTGGTGTTTCTTACAAATGATTATTAAATGAATACTGTATGAAGAACTAAGAGATAATGGTTACCTCTTCTAATGTTATTATAAAACCAAATAAGTGCAACATTATCATGATGAATAGTAACTTGCACTGTTTACTAGAGAGATACTTCTATGTTACAACAAAAAGAGAGCAGAGTCTTGCCAAAGTTCAGTATTAGGCTTTTAACTATCTTACTGAATTCAATAGGATCCAAAATACTTAACTTCAGCTGGACCATGGTCAGTATGTTTAACATGAAAAGGAATGTTTATAGCTCTTTAGAGTGCTTATCAGATAATATTTTCTTGTAAACCTTACCACTAACAATCTATATCAGGGGTGTCAAGCATAAGGCCCATGGACTGGATCCGGCCCCTGAGAGCTCTTATCTGGCCCACAAGCCAGCTAAGGCAGCCACCCCCCTTCCACTTTCGATCTAGGCTGGCAAGGCATGGCACAGCCTGACCAAGTGACATATGTTATATCCAGCCCTCATAACAATTGAGTTCGACATCCCTGGCCTCTACGGTAGGTCAGTAATATTTCCCCTTGTTGAGGTGGAAGGCTGCCTAATGAATTCATGACAGAGGAGACATTACAACCCAGGACTTCCTGATGCAGTCTTGTAGCATAATGAGCCACATGTTACAGAGTTTACACGAGATGCACCAAGAGTTAGAACCACAACTGTATGTAATTGTGAATAATTTATCATATAGGATTTTTTCATTGCTCATTTTAATTTAGAGACTAGTGTTAATCACAGTAAAAAATGTACTATTGATTTTGTGGAAACAATTGGTCAGGCAAGCTGGCTGCCTGCTTGAGTCCAGGAATTCATGTAAGATTGTGACTCCACTTTCAAGAACTGGAAACATTCGACTAGTTACTTCCAGTTCACACATAGGAGCTATATTCTCATACAAATTCACAAAGTACATAGTTGAGAGCTGATGTATTGAACTCATACCTGGAAAACCCAGCCTCAAATTCCTATTTTGCCATGAAGCTTACTGGTTTGGTTTTGGTCAGTCACAATCTCTCAGGGCTGCTGCTTGAGAGGAGCTTATGTATTAGTTCCTTGGAAGAATGGGTTGGATTAAAAACACATACTACTACTATTACACTCTCATGGTAGTAGGTTTCTTGAATTAAGAATTATTTGTGGACCCGAATGAGAAGCTGATAATAGGAACCAACTCCAATTCAATAAAAACACCAAAGTGGGGAACTTTCTTTTAGTCCTAGAACAATTGTAGATGTTATTGAAAAACAGAAAAGAGAAATAAAAGGGCCACACCAGTCACAGGAGATAAAAAATAAGGCCCATGCTGATGGTGCAAAATAGGTTAAAAATAGGTTTAAAAAGTATACTTTTTAATCTGAGTAATAAAATATATTTTTTACCTATTTTGCACCATCAGCCTTGGCCTTATTTTTTAAAAAAATAAGTTTAAAAATAGGTTTAACAAGTATACTTTTTAATCTGAGTAATAAAATATATTTTTACCTATTTTGCACCTCAGCCTTGGCCTTATTTTTTATCTCCATCCAAAAACAGAATAAAGGACAATAGCTGTTTGATATGGCAAGGTTTCTTTTATTTTCATTGATACAGTACTTTTAATACTTCTGGTGATTTACAGTGGTTCTGTAAATCATCCCTGTAACATTCCTGAGTAGTAACAAACCATTCTTTTACAAGTAGGGAATGGAGACCACAGAGATGATAGTCTGTGGTTTTCTCATCACCATAATGGCTGCCAATTCAGCTCAGCAGTAACAGGGCTTCTATAGGGCACATTTCCCCATATTTTCCCTGCCCTATCCTTTGCAGAGCCTATTTCTCCCTCTCCCATGCCACCAGAGGGATTTTTCATTGTTGTTTTTCTTAAGCAGGCAAATGATACATTGTTTAACAAATAACAATCTGTCTGATAGATCCCATGAACTGAATTTCCAGCTTTCATTTTTGAAAGTCTCTAACCCTTTCATTACAGAGATAGAAGGGAAAACGCACATCACCACACCAAAAAAGGGCTAGAGGTTTACTTTTCTTTTAAAAAAATGAAGGCTGGGAGTTCAGAGGACTAGGTAGACTGGTTGGTGGTTCTAATGCAACAGTAATTTGTCAATTACCTTTCAAAAAAACTCTCTGGTAGCACAAGGGGAGGGGAAATGTCCTCTGCAAGGACTGTGACAGGAAGAATGGTGCTGATGTGGGTGGAACTTGGAGAGTGCCAGACTTTCCCATCCACATGGTAGCCCCCCCTCCCCAGCTCTGCTAAAATCTTTCCAAAAAGATCAAAGTGAAGCAGATTTAGGAAAGACCATCGGAACATTAGGAAAAACTGGTTATTGCACGATTGCCCCATGATGCTGTGAGAAAGTAGGGGGAAACCCACTTCCCACCAGCTGCAACGCTGGACGAAAAACCAGGCGACACTATCAATCAAGATCACAGATGAGATGGTGAATGCAGAGCTCAAGATACATTCCAATTCCAACACTAAGAGATCACTCTCCAATAGTTACACAAAGATGAGTGAAAGGTGCATTTCACTTTCACACACTAAATACCTAAAAATGGATAATATAGATGTCACAAATGTCTCAGAGAATCTTTTCAGCAATACACCAACCAGACTTCATTTCCTCTTTATTGAAAAGCTTTATCCAGTTCCAAAGGTTAAACAAATTGTTTTGTTTGGCAAACCATTCTTGTTAGTCTATCAATTCAATAGCTATAAATTGGATTGACCTTGACCAGTTGCTCAGGGCCAAGTTGGCGAACCCATTGAAAGGAAATTCAGTCAGAAAAATATGATAAACATATTTATGGAGAGGGAAGGTGGATGTACATTTTTAACATTTGTATAACACTCTTACATTGGGCCGGTCTCAACTGTTTATTGGTATACTTTCTTTGGTCTTCATAAAAAAATAAACACTTACTTCATGTATGCAATGTGTCAGGCACAATAAAAAACAAAATCTCAGATTACCGGTAAAAAAAACCCTTTTTTTCAGTTGCGGTGGCTGATCGTTATTAAATAAATATTGTCTCTTCTATGGCTGTCAGCTGATTACAACATCTACCATTTAAACAAATTAATCAGTGTAAATGAATTCATCTATTATAAATTTGACACTCATTTTCTTTTTTATCCCATTTTACAGCACCACAGAAAAAGAAAATATCCTGCCAGATAAACATGTGTGCCCTTAAATCTCAGTACCTACTGATTAAAATTTGCCATCACCAATCAATCAAGCTAAATTTTAATTGATGAATCAACCGATTAAACCAATTACATCTTGCAGCTATAATCTGCTGTCCTTAAATATTACACTTGGATGAACACGACCCTATTTTTCAGTAAACATTTTTCCTCATAATTGTACTAAACAGGTATCTTTAAAGCTCAATAAAGGATAATACTGCATTTTTTCCTAGAAAAGTATACATATTTGATATCTTCAGGTCACTATGTGAGGTAAAAAAAAACCTTTATGATGTTTTGTTAGGAAAAAAAGTTTGATATTAGGCTTAATATATCCTCAGGATTCTACTGAGCAAAGGAAAACATGAGGAGTTGCTTCCTGAAGAGAAATTCACGCAAACACAGAATCTTGCCCAAAGTGTAATGTGACTCATGGAGCACAATTAAGTTCACGGCTAGAGGTTTATATGATTTTGGCAGCTTAATAGTTCCTAATGCCCAAGGGGACACTTCGTTTTATGAATCCAACAAGAGTTTGTTTAATTGGCAGCAGAAACCACTGTAACACCAACTGAACTACCAAGCACTGTTGTTCTGTTCACACATATATTGAAAACATTTTCAAAGTATTCAACACAGCTGACAAATTTTAAAAACAGAATTAAAAATAATCAAAACAGAATAAATCCCTTTTTAAAAAAAAGCTCTATCAGCTCAAACAATCAGTCAGACAAACATGAACTGAAATAACAATTCTGAAAATCACACATAACCAGCACCTCCTGACGTCTTTGGATAGCTTCATTGGATAGCAGCCATAGACCATTACCATTGTGCTGTATTAAGCAGCACTCAACTATGACATCTTCATAGAGAAAACGTGTACCTGAGTCTATTAAGAGAGAGGGTTGCTTACATAACCCTTATAGCCTTAAAAGGGCCAGGTAAGTAATCATGCTGTTGTGGATCCCCCCCCTTTGAAGAACCTGAACTACACTTAAACAAATAGCTTTTATCTAAAGGCAAATATACCAGGAGTCAAGAAAGGAAAGCTTCAAGAAAACAGAGGAACAGTAAAACAGACTGAAGAGTCTGAAAGTTGGGGGGGGGGGGAATAAAAGCACTGGAAAGGTCTGAAAAAGTCTCCCTTCTTCCCAGCCTGGGAAAAAAGGTTCTTTTTCCCCCCTGACAGCAAAAGTCCCACAAGCATGGAGCATCTGAAGACAAGATATCCTCCTTCACCACTACTTTTCTGCTCCTTCCAAAGGCGTTTCCTTCCCAGAGATGCCTTCTTTAACCAAATTCTCCACTCCCTCTTGAGTGAGCACCACAAGCTTCAGTCCTTGCTGGAAAAGAAATTGGTCCTTGATGCCCACCTTGTTCTTCCCTCCTGTTGCCAAGCAACCCCTCACTCCCTGCCTATAGAAGTCCCCTCCCTCTAGAGGGAAATGCTCCTAGACCAGCCCTCACTATAGTGGGGAAGACAGGATACAAACATTCTAATAACAAATAAACGTTTTACAAGGCTTACACTTATGTATGCCTCGTAGTTTCACTACACAAAGGACTAAGTCTTGGTATGAAGGTGGATAGGAACAACACATACACAAACCAGAGGGCAGGCATCACCATAACTATCCTTCTCCCCATCTGATGACATAAGTTCTTCAGCTGATGTTAGTGCCTTCAAAATCAACTGAGACTCATACACCTTTTATGTAAGCCAAAAAAAAATTCCCCACAATAGTATAAACAGGCTAACGTGTTTAGATTCAAATCTTCCACAAAAATAATGAAGCATTTCCTGTTAAGCCTTGTGCAGAAGAAGACAAACTCACAGCAAGATCAGTATACACATACCGTATATACTCGCGTATAAGCCGAGTTTTTCAGCCCAAAAAAAGGGCTGAAAAAAGCCAACTCGGCTTATACGCGGGTCAATACGGTAGGGGAGGGGAGGGGGGAGGGGGGAGGAGGGAGGAGGAAAACTTACCATTGCCGCCATCCTTCGCTGCCGGCCCGCTCGCCTTCCCGCGGCCTGGGAGCGGCCAGCGGGGCCTGCCTGGGAGCAGGCAGGCCTCGCCGCCGCCCCCGCCGCCCCCCCCCCCGCCGCCGGCCTGTATCAAAATAAAACAGTTCCTATCTTAAAATAAAACATTAATTGTGACACTTTATGGTTTGGAACTATTAACTATATTAAGGCGGACTTTGATAGCTACTGAACAAAATTTAGCTACCTGCTTTAACCTCTGAGAGTTCCCTTCCCATAAAAGGTTCTTAATTCTTTCTTCTTCAGATCTGACTGCAGTTTTACTAAGTGGGGGGGGGGGGGAGAAGATGAAGAAGAAGACGACGACGAAGACGATGAGTTGGTTTTTATATGCCGACTTTCTCTACCACTTAAGGCAGAATCAAAGCGGCTTACAATCACCTTCCCTTCCCCACAACAGACACCCTATGAGGTAGGTGAGGCTGAGAGAGCATGACTTGCCCAAGGTCACCCAGCTGGCTTCGTGTGTAGGAATGGGGAAGCAAATCCAGTTCACCAGATTAGCCTCCGTCACTCATGTGGGGGAATCAAACCCGGTTCTCCAGATCAGACTCCACCGCTCCAAACCACTGCTCTTAACCACTACACCACGCTGGCTTTCAAAAACAAAACATGCCCTACAGTCACAATTTGTCCTGATTTACACGGAAACCCTCATTCGGTACTTGGTAGCTTCTTATACCTTCCTTCCAGAACCACCAAAGGTAAGGTGGCCACACCAATCTAAAATCTGTGTATACAAAGGCTCAGGTCCCAAAGGGCCCAGAGTTGGGAGTGCATGTGGGACTGACCACATACATGCGTTCCCCAGGGCAACAATGTGCTAGATCCACCCATCCCAATGCCGGATATAAGAGACAAGCTTGCCAGTATCTGAAAGGGATTTCTTAATATCTATGTTTTCTACCTGGGCAAAATTAGGTGGGTTTCTATACTTCTGGTCTAAGCCTGAAGAACTGCTTGAATTCTTAAGATTGCTGGACAATGGTTCTGAAAGAAACATTATTTTCACCCCAATTCCATACGGTAATACCTGTATATGAAACAAAGCCTACCTAGGGTTGCCACACCCCTGCCAGGGGCGGGGGATTCCCTGCTTTGCCATTCAGCTGGCTGGTGGAAAATGAAGCCTAGGCCTCGGTGCCGTCGGTGCACTGACATCACTTCCAGAAGCGACACCATCACATTGCCAACAACATGGTAGGCGCTGTGGTATTGGGGCAAAACTCTATGGTAAAAACAGCTTCTGCCATAGTAAGTTTGCCCAAATACCAGATGTCTCCCACGTCATCAGCGACATGATGGTGTCACATCCAGGAATGACATCAAAACCCCAACAGCATCAAGGCCTAGGCCTCGATTTGTGCATGGTAAGACCCCATCCATCCCCTGATGGTTGCCAGGGGGAACCAGGCTACCCTACTACCCACCAACTCTTCCTAAGATTTAGTTGGCTATTGTGTTACATGACCTAACCATACAATATTCAGTCTTCACTTATGGTAGTATGTCTATTGCCTAACAAACACTCATTTTAAATTGATAAAAATGGAATTATTAAATCTAAATTAGTGGAATTGGAGAGCCCCAGAGACATTTCCAGAGCAGGCTCCAACTATGAATTTCAGATTTTTCCTCCTTTTCCCTTTGCCTTTGTATTACAGTAAGTTGGAAAATACATCTGTTCTTCCACCACAGATGACTACGATATATGCACAAAAACTGACAGATGATTTGACTAGCATTACTGAAAGCCAACTCAATTCTCAACATCAGAAAACAGTGGAAACACTTTTCTTACTTTCATTACGTAGAAGGGCAGAGATTCTATTTCCTAAGGAAGAACTTTATTCTTGGTAAGACAATCCATCCAGAGCATCTCACTCATCTCTCCAACCCAGGCTTGTACTTCATATTGATGAAGTTCCATTCATCTCAATGGAACAATGTTAACATAAGCAGAGAAAAACTTTCCCAGTTCTCAAAATAAAATTTTGAAAGGCAATAGTCAAAAGTCCTTTGATTTAATTTCAAGATTCAATTATTTCCACTGCATGAGTTTCTTGTTCTGCCCTTTCCTTTTAGGTACATCTTTAAAAAACACAATCCTTTAGTTTACAAGGCAAACAAATAATGATTATATGTCACTCACAAGCATCAAAGCTATGAACTACACATACTGAGAAGCATGATTCTCAGAACAGAGAAGTGTGGTTATTAAAAGACTGTGCAGATACTAATGATTTTTCCCTTTGCCAATGAAACAATGCTAAACAGCCAAATATTATAGCAGTGTTATTTATATACAATAGGGCCTTCATATATAATGCCTGTGACCTATATAGTAGTTCAAGTTTCAAGTTCTTTATTATTACAGTCCACGACCCTAGAAACCTATATAGTAAATGACACATATATACATGCAGCAGATGATCTAACGTTCTTTAACTACATTTTCCCTCCACACAATACAGGTCAAATTCAAAGGCACAGACACACATGGGGAGAAGTTTTTGCTACAGTAGATTTGGCTGCTGAAGAGACAAATCACTATTTGGTTTAAAGAGTGGCATGTCTCTTCAGCATTTTTATCTTGTCCTTCCCCCCAGGAGCAAGGGGTGAGCACAGATCTCCACCAGATATGTGTACCATGTCTTTAGCTTCAGGCAAAATGACTCTGTCAGTGATGGAAACCACAGACTATACGCTGCACACACATGCAGCGCACTAGCCTTGTTTTACATGAGAATCAAGCTCCAGAACTGTCTGTATATAGAACCTCTGCACAATCCCTTGAATTTTTCTGAGATTCTCCCACAAAACAGCTATTAAAAAACAGTTTGGAGGTCCTCTTTAGCAGTTCTCACACAAACCCCAAACAGCTTGTATGGGCCCTCCTGGGTATGTGTGGATGGGGTACTTGCCGCTAGACTGTACCCATAATTTTAACAAATGCCTTTTATTCAGAGAACAATTCAATGACACAATCAAAATCCACTAGAACCAATGACAATCAAATCACAACGGAATATGGATTGTAATCTCTAAACCCAGCACAGAATGTTTGCTTAAGAATGCAATTGGATGTTGAGTTACACCTTTAGATTTCGTGAAGACAGAGATAAATTGGAAAACTATAATGGCACAAATAAATGAATACTTGAAAGCATGGTAGCAAATAGTACAAGAGGATTCGTTTCTTTGATTTTTTCTTCTCTTAAATTCTCTAGCCAGATACTAAAGTTAGTTAAGGACCTGTATGTAGTAAAATAAAGCACATCTTGTTTGTTATCTGCAGTTCACATGTACATGAAGTCTGTTATACAAACTAGATTAATTATCTGTGACTAAAATATGCAAATTAGCTACAGCCAACCTTTGGCTCATGTTCTCTTTATGATGTAGCTCCTCAACACAGAAGATTTTGTAGTCTTCCTGGTTGACGTGTACTGAAGGGAATGGCTTTTTCTACTGGTTCCAAGTTTGTTTATAGAAGGGTTGGGCAACTTTTTGTGTACTCAAAGGACAGAAACAATACAGCAAAGGCAGATCCAGACAGCTAATATGCACATATAATTAAAACCAGACTCCCATAGCTAATACACACATGTAATTACCACAAACTGGAGAGTTACAACTCTTTCCTTTAACGTAGCAAATGCCAGGCTGCCGCTAGTGGATGCAGCCTGTTAATTCTGTAATGATATTCTTTGTGAATTTAGAAAATACAATCACAAATCATCTCAGCTTTTCAAAAAGACTAAAGCGGCTCTCTTCTTTTGCTCTAGCATATATTGCCAACTCATTTTCAAAGTAAGTCCCACTAGAGAACACTGCTTTTGTTTTTGAATAGGGCTAGGCACTGAGGCATATGCTGCATGCTTTGTTCCAGAGCCCAGTTCCTCTCTCCCTGCTCTATTACAGGAAACCAAAACAGTCAAGGAGGCTCACTTGCTTTGCATAATACTTGGGGATCTCTAGTGAGGCTGTCAAGCTCTTCTCTTCCCAGCATACAAGATGCTACCCCTCTCCTCCTCTCCCTGACTCAAAGCATGTCTTCAGTGCCTCAGGCCAGCAGCCACGGCCTGGCCCACATGAACAACCCTGAGATTTCATTCAGCTGCTGACGTCAAAGAGAAGCAAGCGCTTCTCGGTTTTAATGACTCTTCCCTCAACGCACGAGACTTTTATACATTCTGGTTAGTAGCCACTGTATCTTTCACACATGCAACTGGAAGACTGAATTTTGTAAGAGGAAAGGCAGAAGGTCATTTTCATGTATAGGCTTTAAACCTTTTCACTATAAAAAGATCAGGAAGAAGGATGGACAGTAGTTGCTATAAATCATGTTTCTGACTCTCCACACATACAAACAATCACACCCACCCATACACATTAATACTACAGCTGAAGTGCTAGTTTACAGTTTTCTTTCTTCCAAATTACCTTAATAACTTCTTTTTTTGTTCAATTTGTAAGCTTATTGGGGGGTAGGAGGTCCTCAGAGTTTGACAAGATAATCTGAAGTAGGAGATGCAGGGCGTGGCAAAAAATAAGAGGCAAATGGCCCCTGGCTCTTAGCCCATGGCTTGCAGTCTGTGGCCTTCAGTGAGCTGAGCCAGTGGACCCAGCTCCACCCCAGGAGTTAATCTGTATTTGGGGGGGGGGTCTAAAGTATATTTTTGTGTTTATTTGTAAGCTGCTTTAGTACCCTGAGTGGAGAAAAGCAGGATAGAAATAAATAAATACATTCATAAACTATGCCCGGGTAGGACTGCAAGGCTCAATTCCGTACCAACATTCAGTTCCTGCTAATTCCCCTCCTCCAATCCCACACACTCAAACTTTGTGTGAGTCTACTTTAATAAACCTTATCTCTTAGTATAATTTGATTTGATCTCTGCATATATTCCTTTACCTCCCTTCAAATCTTTCAGTAATGCTTCATTGCACGCTTAAAATATCCACATTTCTGGAGTATGGATCATTGCTTCGAATTGGTATTCTTAGAATTACTGGATCTTGGAGAGCACTTAAGGATACTACTCCTGATAATATTAGCATGTGCCTTCCCCAGCATTAAAACCCAAACCAACAGTTCTACAGGTAGAAAAGATGTAGAGGAGACATCGTTTTTTCCTCATTGGTGTTCAAAAGCCATTTTTGCTGTGTGTACTCCATTCACGGAAAATTGAGCTATATTTGGATGTTTCCTTATACATCTCCTTGCAAGTAGGAAACTAACACAAAAGAGAAAGGGATGAGCTAATCCTCTCTACTACTATGCTACCTGGTCTAAAGCTACTGCAAGAGCACACTCCTATATGTATCAGGACTTCCATAACATAAATGTATTAAAACAATATGATCAGTAAGTAGGGCTGTCAAAAAAAAAAAAATTCGGTACAGTTCGGATTCGGCCGAATTTGGCCCTTGTGGGTTCGGTACGTGCCGAAGTCCGAACTCCCCCACTTCGGATCCGTTCAATTCGGCGGGAATTCAAAGTTCGGAAAAAAAATTCGGCAGAATAAAGCCATTAAAAACACAACCGCGCCTTTCCGCGGCTCTGGGGGGGGCATTTTTGGGCTTAGAGGTCCCAAACTTTCAGCAGAGCTTCAAAGGACGTATATTGAAAGACTCCCCAAGTTTTGTAAAGATTGGGTCAGGGGGGGCTGAGATATGGGCCCTGAAAGGGGTCCCCCCCACCCTTAATGTGTATCTCTCAGCAGAGCTTGCCGCCCACGCACAAAGCTCCCGGCCCCGACAAACAGCTGATGAGAGCAAGGGCGGGGCAGGTGATAAGAACTTTGCAAAGCAACACAACTGAAAAGCAACATCTTTGCAAACATGCAAAGGGTGGGGCAGGTGTGAAGAATTTTGCAAAACAACACAACTGCAAAGCAACACAAGCATGCAATGCAACACCTTTGCAACAGTGCAAAGCAACACCTGACACCTGGGAGTTTGCATACCATGGAAAGGGACAGAGGCAGCTAGCTATGCATAATGAGCAGGAGGGGGTGGAATTTCTCCTTTTGCATTGGACTTGGGACCAGGCAGATGCATTCTTTAAGTCACCATTTGAAAACCAGTTTTGAGCAAGCATCAAAATAACCTAACTGATCTTATGAATGAGGAAAAACCTGAAGAATAAAAATGAAGCCCCCCCTCAAACCAGGGAGAGAGAGACTGGAGGGGGAACACACACCCCAGGCAGAACCGGCAAAAGCCCCCTTTGGCTTCCCCCCCCACCCACAGAAAATGCTCCCTCCCCACACACACACAGACTCTGCTTCCCTGCCCCACACACACACAGAAAAGAAAAAATATAGATTAAAGCCCCCAAAGGGGTCTTACTGTGGCTGTCTTCTGTTCCAGCAGGAGGGGCTGGGAGGCTGGGTAATCCAATATGATTCCATTTGTATCCAATATAAGATCCATATGTATGCATCTCTCGAGGGTGATCCATTCATCCCAATAGGGAAAAGGGGAAAGCCCATATCTCGGGGGGCCCTGACCCAATGTTTACAAAACTTGGGTGGTCTCTTAAAAAGCCTTGACTGAAGCTCTGCTAAAAGTCTGGGGTCAGTGAATCCCTAAGGAAATGATCTCAGTACACAGCCACTAATTTTCTTTAACATATGCACTTTTACTAATATGTTACTGCAATATGCACACTGTATATGCTTAACACTATATAACTAAGTTCTAAACTACAAACAGCCTGAAATCAATGTCAATTAGGCTTGTATGCATTTACACAGTTTTTTTCTTTGTAATACAATTATTCCAAGTTATAATACCCCCAGGGGGAATATTTCTTACGACCAGCAGCAAGGTCCATAAAGTCCTTAAGATGTGTTATACTTCGCCACAAATCAGGCAATGCGAATTCAAAGTGTTCTCAATCGCGGTCAGCTGATCCCGCGTAGACCAATCCGATGATTCTATCGCCTTTACTGCTGGTTGAGCCGATTTTAAACGCTAGCTTCTATGGCTATGCGCTTTTGTTGTTATGATATATATGGCACGTAAATGATGACAAGTTCCCGGTTATATCTCCTTGTTTCGCATAAAAGTGCAATATGCTTCCTCAGACTGTGCAATAATATCTCTAAAATATTAACAACATTACAATTACATATCAATGAAATACAATTTTCTCTGAAACCCACCCCTGTGCATTTAATATAATAAATCAAAGTGATATATATCCTACCTGACTGCAGATTTGCTGTTCATGAGGATGACCCATAGTCACCTTTTTTCTTTTTTGTTAGTGCCATTCACCTGACTTTAAATAGTCTTTACCAGGTGTGAATGCTAAAATCTACTGTGGTAAGTATTCTGTATAAACTTATTTAGTTGTAATTATTTTAGATACATTTTTAAATACATTTTAAAATACATTTCTAAACACTCTTATAAATACATTTTTAAATATATTTTTAAATACTTTTTTTTGGATTTTATTAATGCTTTTAAGAATTTTAAAAGTTATAAGATTTATAATTAATTTATTGAATTTTAAGAATTTCCAAATGTTAAATGGATATTGAAAACATGATTCCTGTGGATGATTACATAAGAATTAATGCTTGATACTTGTTGCTATTTATAAATAACTGGACAGATCCAAAGCAGAGTTTAATCCTTGGGGATGGATTGATTGAAATAAATGAATGAACCGTGCCTCTTGCTGACATAAAATTCTTTCAGCATTAATATAGGGGCCTTTCTGTATTTGCCAAATGGCAAAAAATTGTAAATCTGTATCTCTATGTCCTTTTTCTATAAAATGGGGGATCATGGGGGCCTCTAATACCTTGTTCCGAATTCTGGACCTGTGCTCCCCTATTCTATATTTTAATGCCCTAAGGGTTTTGCCAATGTAAATTAAATTACAGGCACATTTAATGATGTAAATTATCCCCTTTGAATTACAGTTTGTAAAGGATTTGAGCACAAATCTGAAGCCTGTCTGTTGGCAAACAAATTCTTTCACAGGTAATGATAAATGGCATTGGACACAATGTCCACATGAAAAATGACCCTTAATAATTGGTTGAACATGCTCTTTTATGCTAAAGTCAGACTGTATAAGATGATCCTTAATTGCTGAAGTTTTTTTTAAACCTATTTTGGGTAGAAAATTACATCCAGAGATGTCACTGATTATGTGCCAATTTTTATATATTATAGCTTTTATTGCTGGAGCTAAATGTGTATATGTTAAGGAAAAAGATATTGATTTATTCTCATTGATTTTATTATCTTGTAAAAGCTGTTTCCGATTTGTCACTTTGGCCCTGTGAAATGCTCTTTCTACAATTTGTTCAGGATATCCCCTAATCATCAATGATCCCTTCAATTCTTTAGCAGCTGTTATAAAATCTTGCTCTCTTGATGAATTTCTTTTGAGGCGGATAAATTGGCTGTATGGAAGGCTATTTTTTAGGTGAGAAGGATGGAAAGAGCCATAATTCAAAAGTGCATTCTTATCAGTGTTTTTCCTGTAGGCACGTACAGCTATTTTACCTTCTGTATTAATAAACACTTCTGTGTCCAAAAATGGGATCATAGTGGGTGAAATATTGCCTGTAAATTTAATGTTATTATGACTATTGTTAATGTTTTGTATGAATTGTGTATATGTGTCTTGATTACGTATAATAATAAAAATGTCATCAATAAACCTAATGAATGTATGAACATGTTGTATGTATATGGGATTGCTGTAAATAAACTGTTTTTCAAAAAAAATCATAAATAGAATTCTGGAAAAAGTACCCCCCCTTAGGGGAGTAGACTTGCCTACAAGTGAAGGTTTTGATAAGCTTTATAATTTGGCAAAACGGGAAACTCGCAATGAGTTACATGCATCCACCCTTAAGGAGTACATTAAAGAGAACATGATTCCTCGTGGTTTGAGGATTAATAAAGCACCCACCCTTTTTAGGGAAAATAATGACTTTAAAAAGAAATGGGTCACAATTCTGAATAAGTGCTCACTGGACCTTATGATCCTTATAATAGAACAGGCAAATGAAGAAATATCTCTATTGAAGGAGGATATAAAAAAGCAGCTGGAGAAGGTTAAGGATGATTTGGATATTTCCACGTTTGATAATAAATTGAAACAATTTGAAGAGGAGCTAAAAAACTATAAGGAAAATATTAGAAGCAATAAGATCAATAAGTTAACTAGAGACTCCACCGACTATAAAAACAATCAGGTCTACCCATGGTTAAATAACACCAAAGAGAATACGTCTCAGTTCCAAAATAGGCGCAGACCTCAATACAGAACGGAGCAATCTTCCCGCTCGGAAAGCGATTCGTCGAGTCTATCCAGTAGAACTTCTTATCGCGAGTACGAGCTGAGACCACGTAATCAAGGAGGAAGAGGTAATATGCAGTATTTTCCCCAACGCCGCGCACGGCGGAACCAATTCAATTAGTAATTAACCTCTCTGACAAACATCTCACTAGAGATGAAATGCGTGTGCTTAATTTAGGGCTAGGCTTTGTGCCGAAGCCAAAATACTCATCGTTCCAAACAAGGGTGGAGATATTTAAATTAATAAGACTTATAAAATTAAAAGAATATTTTGGAACCACATCATTTGAACAAGATATATCCACTTTTCGTGTTAAATCCACATTCATTCCTCCCAATCAAAGTCATTGCATTTCCACTTTTCAAACAGTAATATTAAGGGAAATTGAAAAGGCAGAAAAAAGACATAGAGATTGGTCACAAGCAAATTTTTCTTCACGAGATTGGGAAGCTGTCCATAATTTAAGTAATGACCCCAATATAGTCATTAAAAAAGCAGATAAAGGAGGAGCTACGGTTATTTTGAATAGAAGTACTTATTTGGAGGAGGTACAACGTCTACTTAGTGATATAGAGTCTTATAAAAAGTTAGCGGGAGATCCCACTGCAGAAACCATGCGGGTTATCCGCATGGTTGTACACGGGGCATTAGCCCAGGATTACATTTCCAAACGGCTTGCGGATTATTTAATTAATTCATATCCCCGCACTCCAGTATTTTACTGTCTACCAAAAATACATAAAAATATATACCCTCCTCCAGGACGCCCCATTGTATCTGGAACAGCATCAGTATTAGATCCAATAGCTCAATATTTAGAAAGCATTTTACACCCCTTTTCTATTAGAACTCAATCTTACATACAAGACACCAAACAATTCATTCAAAAGGTAGAAGGAATTTTAGTTCCTGAGGGATACATGTTAGCATCTATAGATGTAAATGCATTATACACTAGCATTCCTTTGGAAGAGGTACGCTCAATCATTGCAGAATTGTTATGCAGCAGAGATATTGATGTACCACCCACTCACTTCTTATTGGAACTTTTGGATTTGGTTTTTGATAGAAATTACTTTAGATTTGATCAACATTATTATTTACAGACTAGGGGAGTTTCAATGGGCTCAGCATGTGCCCCTTCTATAGCTAACATATTTATGATTTTTTTTGAAAAACAGTTTATTTACAGCAATCCCATATACATACAACATGTTCATACATTCATTAGGTTTATTGATGACATTTTTATTATTATACGTAATCAAGACACATATACACAATTCATACAAAACATTAACAATAGTCATAATAACATTAAATTTACAGGCAATATTTCACCCACTATGATCCCATTTTTGGACACAGAAGTGTTTATTAATACAGAAGGTAAAATAGCTGTATGTGCCTACAGGAAAAACACTGATAAGAATGCACTTTTGAATTATGGCTCTTTCCATCCTTCTCACCTAAAAAATAGCCTTCCATACAGCCAATTTATCCGCCTCAAAAGAAATTCATCAAGAGAGCAAGATTTTATAACAGCTGCTAAAGAATTGAAGGGATCATTGATGATTAGGGGATATCCTGAACAAATTGTAGAAAGAGCATTTCACAGGGCCAAAGTGACAAATCGGAAACAGCTTTTACAAGATAATAAAATCAATGAGAATAAATCAATATCTTTTTCCTTAACATATACACATTTAGCTCCAGCAATAAAAGCTATAATATATAAAAATTGGCACATAATCAGTGACATCTCTGGATGTAATTTTCTACCCAAAATAGGTTTAAAAAAAACTTCAGCAATTAAGGATCATCTTATACAGTCTGACTTTAGCATAAAAGAGCATGTTCAACCAATTATTAAGGGTCATTTTTCATGTGGACATTGTGTCCAATGCCATTTATCATTACCTGTGAAAGAATTTGTTTGCCAACAGACAGGCTTCAGATTTGTGCTCAAATCCTTTACAAACTGTAATTCAAAGGGGATAATTTACATCATTAAATGTGCCTGTAATTTAATTTACATTGGCAAAACCCTTAGGGCATTAAAATATAGAATAGGGGAGCACAGGTCCAGAATTCGGAACAAGGTATTAGAGGCCCCCATGATCCCCCATTTTATAGAAAAAGGACATAGAGATACAGATTTACAATTTTTTGCCATTTGGCAAATACAGAAAGGCCCCTATATTAATGCTGAAAGAATTTTATGTCAGCAAGAGGCACGGTTCATTCATTTATTTCAATCAATCCATCCCCAAGGATTAAACTCTGCTTTGGATCTGTCCAGTTATTTATAAATAGCAACAAGTATCAAGCATTAATTCTTATGTAATCATCCACAGGAATCATGTTTTCAATATCCATTTAACATTTGGAAATTCTTAAAATTCAATAAATTAATTATAAATCTTATAACTTTTAAAATTCTTAAAAGCATTAATAAAATCCAAAAAAAAGTATTTAAAAATATATTTAAAAATGTATTTATAAGAGTGTTTAGAAATGTATTTTAAAATGTATTTAAAAATGTATCTAAAATAATTACAACTAAATAAGTTTATACAGAATACTTACCACAGTAGATTTTAGCATTCACACCTGGTAAAGACTATTTAAAGTCAGGTGAATGGCACTAACAAAAAAGAAAAAAGGTGACTATGGGTCATCCTCATGAACAGCAAATCTGCAGTCAGGTAGGATATATATCACTTTGATTTATTATATTAAATGCACAGGGGTGGGTTTCAGAGAAAATTGTATTTCATTGATATGTAATTGTAATGTTGTTAATATTTTAGAGATATTATTGCACAGTCTGAGGAAGCATATTGCACTTTTATGCGAAACAAGGAGATATAACCGGGAACTTGTCATCATTTACGTGCCATATATATCATAACAACAAAAGCGCATAGCCATAGAAGCTAGCGTTTAAAATCGGCTCAACCAGCAGTAAAGGCGATAGAATCATCGGATTGGTCTACGCGGGATCAGCTGACCGCGATTGAGAACACTTTGAATTCGCATTGCCTGATTTGTGGCGAAGTATAACACATCTTAAGGACTTTATGGACCTTGCTGCTGGTCGTAAGAAATATTCCCCCTGGGGGTATTATAACTTGGAATAATTGTATTACAAAGAAAAAAACTGTGTAAATGCATACAAGCCTAATTGACATTGATTTCAGGCTGTTTGTAGTTTAGAACTTAGTTATATAGTGTTAAGCATATACAGTGTGCATATTGCAGTAACATATTAGTAAAAGTGCATATGTTAAAGAAAATTAGTGGCTGTGTACTGAGATCATTTCCTTAGGGATTCACTAACCTTATATCAGTACACCTCCAGTTTATAGTATTTACAAATGGCCACTTGGGTAGATACTTTTGCTTATAATGATAATGACAAAAGTCTGGGGTCGGCACACCCAAAAATGCGCCCCCTGCAGCCACGGAAAGAGAAAAGGGGGGAGCCGATATTTCAGCCCCCACTGAACCCATCTTTACAAAACTTGGGTGGCCTCTTAAGAGGGATTCTCTGAATCTATGATAAAATTTTGGGGGCTGCACCCCCAAAAAAGCGCCCCCTGCAGCCACGAAAATGAAAAAGGGGGGAGAGGAAAAAGGGGTGGAGCCCATATCTCGGGGGGCCCTGACCCAATGTTTACAAAACTTGGGGGGTATCTTAAGAAGCCTTGTCTGATGCTCCGCTGAAAGTTTGGGGTCGGCACACCCAAAAATGCGCCCTCTGCAGCTATGGAAAGAAAAAGGGGGGAGCCCATATCTCGGGACCCCCTGACCCAATGTTTACAAAACTTGGGTGGTCTCTTAAGAAAACCTGTCTGAATATCCCCTGAAAGTTTGGGGTCTGTACCCCAAAAAATGCACCCCCTGCAGCCACGGAAAGGAGCGAATGTGCACAAGCACCCCCTCACACACACATGAGGATTTCCCTCTCTCTCTCTCTTTCCCCGGCCGGCCGCACATCAGCTGATTCCTCCAGTACTCAATCCTGACTGATTGGCCAGAAGAAGACCCAGCTTGGCCACCGATTGGCCGGGGGAGGAGAATGCTGCTTACTGAAGGTTATGCTGCTTACTGACGGCCCCGAATTGGCCGAATTTATTCGCGAACTCCCGAACTCGCTGAATTCGGCCCCCCCCCCGGTTGCCCGCCAGTTTTGAGTTCGGTTCCTCCCGAACTAAAAACCGCCGAATCAAGGGAAATTTGGCTGATTTTCAGTTCGGGCCGATCCGAATTGACAGCCCTATCAGTAAGTAATGTGGCAGTTCCTGTTTCTGAGACATGCCTGCATAGGTGCACAGAATCATAGCTAGGCCACCATACAAGCACAAGTCGAGAAGTCATAATGAATTCTTTTTTTCCCAGCAATCCAAAACAGAAGAAACTTTTGAAGAAACTTCAGTTTTAGAAATTGAAGCGAAAGCTGAACTGAGAGCAATGGGGAGAAACAAACCACCAAGAGTAGGTGGGATATTAAGAGACCTATTCCAAGCAACAGAAACTGAGTCCATCAAAATCTTACCAAGAATATGCCAACAAATTTGGAAAATAAAACATGATCCACAGACTGGAAAAACTTGATTTACATTCCAATTTCTAGAAAAGGAGATGTCAAAGACTGCAGCAACTATCGGAACATGGCATTAATTTCTCACGTGAGTAAAGTGATGCTCAAAATTTTACAACAAAGTACGTTAGCATATATGGAACAAGAAATGCCAGATATTCAAGCGGGATTCAGAAAAGCAAGAGGCACTAGAGATCGTATTGCAAATTTACATTGGTTACTGGAGTGTACAAGAGAAGTTCAGAAAAAAATCAGTTTGTGTCTCATAGATTCCACCAGAGCTTTTGACTGTGTAGATCATGAAAAGTTATGGCTGGTTTTAAAAGAAATGGGTGTGCCACAGCAACTGTTTCGGGCGGATGGACTATATCTGTTGATGGGTGGATGGACTGATGTCACCCCAGAAAATCTGGCCAGGTGTCTGCAGGCTGTGGCAAAATGGCTAAAGCAGTCACTTGAAAATGAACCCTTAAAAGATGAAGGTCCTGTGGCTGGGTTGAAGAGTCATCGACGAAATTTTCCTTCTTCCTGCTCTTGGAAGGGGTGCAGTTAAAACCATCGGCCTCTGTCAAGACTTTGGGGGGGTTACGTTGGATGCCTATTTGTCTATGGAGACCCAAATTATGCAGACTGCCAGGATGGCATTTTACCACCTTTGCCAGATCCGGCAGTTAGCCCCCCACCTGTCTTGAACCGATCTAGCCACAGTGATCCATGCAACGGTCACCTCTAGATTAGACTATTGTAATTTGCTCTACATGGGGCTGCCCTTGAGATTGCTCCAGAAACTGCAACTGGTCCAGAACACGGCTGTGTGGGTCCTAACAGGAATGCCTTGGACTGCAAATATTCAACAGGTGCTTCACCAGCTGCTTTGGCTCTAAATTGAATTTTGGATCAAGTTCAAGGTTTTGGTTTTAACCTTCAAATCCCTAAACGGTCTGGGACCTCTGTATCTCCGGGACCACCTCTCCCCATATAACCCCCGAAGAACCTTATGATTGGCAAATAATAATCTATTAGAGATCCCTGGCCCAAACAGCATCTGGCTATCCTCAACCAGGGCCAGGACCTTCTTGGCTGTAGCCCCAGCTTGGTAGAACTCTCTGTCTAGTGAGACCTGGGCCCTGCGAGATCTAGCTGACTTCCACAGGGCCAGTAAGACAGAGATGTTCCACCAGGGTTATGGTTGAGGGCAGCAATGGTATCATCTAGGTCAGCGGTTCCCTAAACTTTTTGAGTCATGCAGCACTTTTCAGGAGAGAAATTTGTCACGGAGCACTCATTTTCACCTAGCTACTAAACCTAATGACAGTAGTATTTTTCTTTTCAATCTCTTCACGGAGCACTAGGAGATGTTTCACAGAGCACCAAGTGCTCCATGGCCGCCCCTCCCCTTCCCTCGTTCCCCCCTTCTTTCCTTGTTTTTTCCTACCTTCTTGTCCCCTCATCTTTCTTTAAATGTCTTATTGTTAGCTGTGGTCCACTTTCCTCCTGAGATATGGTATTCAAGCAGACAACGGTTGCCGTAATAACATCTCTCCCTACAGGGAATACATTTGGCGCCAAAGGTAGAATTAAGGAAATTTTAGAATTCAGCGTGTTAAAATGTTTTAACTTTTGTAATACAATGATGGCCCAGGCTAGCCTGATCTCGTCAGATCTCAGAAGCTAAGCAGGGTCAGCCCTGGTTAGTATTTGGATGGGGGACCACCAAGGAATACCAAGGTTGCTGTGCAGAGGAAGGCACTGGCAAACCACCTCTGTTAGTCTCTTGCCATGAAAACCCCAAAAGGGGTCGCCATAAGTCGGCTGCGACTTGACGGCACTTCACACATACACAATACAATGTTCCACTGTATTAATTGTGTATTTAACTATGTTATTAGCCGCTCTGAGACTAGCCTGGCAAGGGTGGAGTAAAAATAAAAGTTTATTATTATTACTACTACTATTATGTGCAACCTGTACTCAGGACAAGAGGCTAGTGTTAGGACAGAATATGAAGAAACAGAATGTATTTTATCTTTCTGTCTCTTCAATCTATATGCAGAACGTATCATAAGGAAAGCTGGATTAGATTTAGATGAAGGTGGAGTGAGAATTGATGGAAGGAACATTAACAATATGAGATATGCAGATGACACCACATTACTGGCAGAAAATAGTGAAGGCCTGAAATGACTTCTGATGTAGGTTAAAGCAGAAGGTGCCAAAGCAGGAGTACAGCTGAACATCAAGACGACAAAAGTAATGACTACTGGGGAATTACTCAACTGTAAGGTTGACAATGAAGAAACTGAAATTGTTCAGGATTTTCCATTCCATGGCTCCACCATGAGCTAAAAGGGAGACTGCAACGAAGAAATCAGAAGGTGACTGAGACTGGGAAGAGCAACCATGAAGGAAGTAGAAAAGATTGTTAAGTGTAAGGATGTGCTGCTGGCGACCAAGATCAAGTTAATTCATGACATAGTATTTCCTTTTACTATGTATGGGTATGAAAGTTGGACAAAGAAAACTGACAGGAAGAAAGTAGATGCCTTTGAACTGTGGTGCTAGAGGAGAGTTTTATGGATACCATGGACAGCCAAAAAGACAAATCAGTGAGTTCTAGATTGAATCAAGCCTGAACTCTCCCTAGAAGCTAAAATAACCAAAATAAGGTTATCGTACTTTAGTCATAAGACAAGTCACTGGAAAAGACAATAATGCTAGGAAAAGAGGAAGACCAGCAAGAAATGGATTGACTCAATAAAGGAACCCTCAGTTAGCAAGACCTGAGCAAGCTGTTAAAGAGAGAACGTTTTGAAGGTCATTAATTCATAGGGTCGTCATAGAAAAAAAGGTATGTCTGAGAAGTAGAGGACTATAGGAATAGAAGTAGAAAGAAATAAAGGGTAAGTTTCGTAAGAGAAGGCCTAAGACAGTAGAGAGCTGCATAGAAGCTACTCTCCCTTTGCGAGGCAGAAAATGAACTGAGGAATGGGTGATTCCAGCCCAGGAGACAGAAAGCTGAAATTTGATCCTGCCTCCCTGAGCAACCAGTAAGAATCACCCAATGTTGCAAGATGCCCTCCTCCTCAGAGCGAGAATGAAGAAAGTTGCTGGGGGAAAATAGCATCTGTACCTAACAGAAGTTTAGAAGTTCCAGAACTGCTATAACCTGTTAACTGCTCAGTAGGGCAGTTGGGGGGGGGGGGAATCGGGTTCAGGTTTATTGGCCATTTTTTAATTCGGGAAAACCCGAATGCCAAATTTCCTATACCGGTAAAGGTAGGGATTCGGGTTTAAATTCGGGTTTCCCAAATAATTCGGCCATTTAAACTCATTTGAGGCTTTTTGCAGCTCCTGGGGGGGATTTTTGCAGTTAGAGGTCCAAACTTTTCAGGGTAGCTAGAAGGGACGCTCCTTGCAAGAACCCCCAAGTTTGGTAAAGATTGAGCCAGGGGGTCCGGAGTCTGGAAGGGGTCGCCCCATCCTCCTCCATTGCAACACATTGGCAAAGTGGCTGGGTTCAGACTCTTTAATGTGATCTTTGCAATGTATCTCATTGGGGAAGCCAGGCTTTAAATGGTGGGAAAGTTCACCCTGCACCTCCATAGAAATAAAGTGTATCACATTGTATCGCTATGGAGGCACTGGGCGAACTTTCCCACCCACCGTTTAAAGCCCGGCTTCCCCATTGAGATACATTGGAAGGATCACATTAAAGAGTCACAGCCACGTTGCCATTGCATTTCAGTGGAGGATGGGGTGACCCCTTCCAGACCCCATAACTCCAGACCCCCTGACCCAATCTTTACCAAACTTGGGGGTTCTTGCAAGGAGAGTACCTTCTAGCTACCCTGAAAATTTGGGACCTCTACCTGCAAAAATGCCCCCCCCCCAGGAGCCACGGAAAGACATTCCCGAAAAAGCGGGATTTTTATCCAACTTTTTCAGGAATGGCAAATCTGGCTTTGCCATCCTCCCGGATTTTGCTGACTCGGTAAACCTGAACCCAAATTTTACCAAATTTGCATTTATTCGGTATTTTTCTTGTTCAGTTTTTACTGAATCAACAGCCCTACTGCTCAGTATTACATCAGCAAAGTCATGAAACTAAATCACTGCAATTTTTGGAATTGTTGTATTTTTAAAATAACAGGTACTTTAGATACCTTCTAATCATCTAGCATTATAATATGGCTTTGATTCAGTTTATTTGAAGGTCTGCAGCCTGTGACAGTTTAATTCCGGCCCACATAACATATGACTACAAAGCTAAATGCAATCCACCAGCCATATGCCATGGCCCACCAGGGGCTTCATTCTGCTGCTTCTGCTGGCTGGTTGGGACTACAAAATAGGAAACTGTCAAGCATCTGGCAGGCCACATTACAAAAGAGATGGGTTGTATTTTGGTTTAGTGGGTCATAGGTTATGTGTGGTTTGCTTTATCTCTTTATCTGTTTATAAACTTATTTTATGAATACTTCGACTTGTATGTTAATAACTTTAATGTCATTCCTAACTGCCTTAAACATTCTGTATAATGCACCAACAAGATATATATATCCACATACACAAGCACACACAAATAAAATCTCTATTTCTTCACCTATAGAAAGCTGATATTGCAGGGACTAAGTGACCTTGAGGTGGGGAAAAACATACCAACAACTGTGGGCAGGAAACTCATTAGAGGAACTAAAAGAACATTGAACTGTATTCTTCCATGCATCAAAACTTTCTGAAGCATCCAACTGGAACATGCAGTTATCTCAAAAGCCTCCTGGAAAAGAATATAGATCTTCAATCCCTAAATGACCATCAATTTAGGGTACCCTTGGAGGACTGGGAAGAATCTTTTAATGTAAACATTTGTGATAAAATACTGTAAGTGAATAACTCCCATTTCTTGAAGAACTCAGCACCAACAATGCTTGCTATAAAATTATTAAGCTTGCTGGAAATTATCAAATGTATTTATTAATTAGAAATAAGTATGCAGCATAGGCACAGTCCTAAGTAAACTAAATGCAAACCACATATATATCCTATGTTTCCTCATTAGTATCTTACAAGATAACTAACACATCAAGATAATAAAACCACCACAGGAAGGTAAATACTTTCCATTTCAGAAGAGGCAATGAGTGATGGGCTGATTAAAGCTGATTAATGGGCTTGCGCTTCAAAACATTTCTTAGTTTCTTCTTTTTATAAAAAAGACACAAAGAAATATTTATCATGTCAAAACAAATTTCTGTACTATAAGAATGTTATAATTGGGAGAAAAATAACACTTGCATTGTCACACAAAGAAAACTGGCAACACATAAATCATTATAAGGAATTCAGCATTTTAAGAATATTAGAAGAACCCTAGGACTGTACTGTGATTTTTAGCATCCCATCAGTCTTTGGTTTTGACAGGTTCTTCCTGCTTTCATTTGTACATTCAAATAAAGCTAGACATGACTGAGGATATTTGTGAAAGCATGCATTTGATATTTCTTTTTTAAAAATGGTAAAATTAAAGAACACAATCCTTTGAAGAGTTAGGTGAACCTAAAATGAATTAGCATGCCTATCTCTTCATAAGATCAGGCCATACCACATAGAGACTAGGAGAAATTCAATTCAATTCCGCTGTTATTAAAAATGACCTGCAAAAATGATTATTTTGTTTAGTTAAAGCATTTATATTGAAAGCAGAGGAATGTAATATTTTTCTGAATATATTCTAAATTGTAAATTGAGCCTAATCCTCATAACCTTTCAGTGGTTAAGCATAGTCAGTTAACAGTCCAATCCTATGCATTTTTATTACTCAGAAGCAACCCAAGCAAAATTTCTCTAGGCCTGACACGAAACCATAGCATGGACGCTCACATGCCATCTCATGAGTTATAAAAGAATAGTCTATTTTTAATTTTTGAACTGTCACAAATAGATCATATGATGGTAATAAGGTTACTGGCAGGGCCCTTAGATCTTCGGGCCCCAGTAAAGCATACTATCACGATCCATGCATACACAGAGGGGGGGGGGGGGAGAGGGAGAGAGAGACTGCTTTCCAAAATGTTTGATTGGAGTTTTAATTTTTCTCCTTAGTCCCTTTACTTATTTTACTTCAGTAGAAATGAGACAGTAGAGACTTTTTCAAGTTAACAACCAAGTAACCGAGATTTATTAAACACTGTACAGGGGATGGACTTGGAGGGGAAACAGTAGGTAGGGAAGGTATAGAACCAGAGCTAGTTTATAAGTTTTACTACAGTGAAGGCATAGACCTTCCCAACTCCTTCAGCCTTTCCTCATAGGGCTTGGTCTCCAGGCCCCTGATCATCCCGGTCACTCTTCTCTGCACCCACTCCATTCTGTCCACATCCTTTTTGAAGTGGGGCCTCTAGAAATGCACACAGTACTCCAGGTGTAGCCTGACCAATGGAACAGTGGAACTATGACACAACCACTTAGGCAAATCTGAACCCTCAGGTTCCCAGAGTCAAAAACAGCTACTGTACATGCAGGTTACCAAAAACAGACACTCTCCCTTTTTCAGAAAAGAGAGTGAGCTCTTTAGCTCTGCCCACTCCCTGCCAGTTCCCCTCCCCCCCCCAAGCTTCTCTCAAAAGATTAACTTTGTTCATCACACACATCCTTATTTATTTATATCTTGCTTTTCTCCCTGACTGGGATCCAAAGTGGCTTTTCATATCATTCTCCCCTCTTCCACTCTATCCTCACAATAACACCCCTGAGAGGTAGGTTAGACTGAGAGAGTATGACAAGCCCAGGGTCACCCAGTGAGCTTCTATGGCTAATTACAGATTCTAATCCAGTCATCCCAGTTTTTAGTCCAACACTAACCACTATGCCACACCAGCTCTCATAATTCCCTTTCCTGCAATGCTTTGGCTCTGACTGAGTTTAGTGAAACTTCCTTCCTTCTAAGGATGAGTAAGTTTGCAGTCTAAGTCAATTCAATACTCAGTTACAAAATCTTACTCCTTTTTTAGCTCCAGCCTTCCCAACACTTACATCATAACTCTTTGTTGACATTTCTGGTTTTCCTCTCTGCTTTTTTCAGCTAAATGGGAACTTCTGGAAGGCTCATCTCTCACCAACAAATGAGATATGTGCTGTCACTGGAATATCCATTCACCAAGAACAGAATCCAAAGGAATAACTAAAACAAGAACCAAATGTATCTTAAAGTATTTTTCCTTTAAAAGTGGTACAAATGGAATGGTGAGAAGAGGTGCAAGAAATTTCACCTTTTACCCTTCTCATAGTGATTCTAACAGACAATCGTCATTTCTATGTTAAAATATCCAGATTCTATAGCAACACCTATCATAGATATTTTCAACAACAACCACAACCCCCCCCCAAATAAATACCTTTAGAAGCACTGATGTTTGCCTAAATTTAATTCAACAACCTATCTACACACCCACTAACCTTACAATTATTCATTCCCTTGTATTCATTTACATCAGGCTGAGTACTAAATTGAAAGTAGCCAGCCAGCTACATGATACCATACCAGCATTCAATCAATCTCCTTGGACTGCATAGGAAGTGGGAAGTTTTTGGCTTCATGGGACACAATTTACACAATGAAGAGATTAATCCAATGGTATAAACAAAGTGAACAAACCACACTATGGTTGCCAGGTCCCTCTTCGCCACCGGCGGGAGGTTTCTGGGGCAGAGTCTGAGGAGGGTGGAGTTTGGGGAGGGGAGGGACTTCAATGCCATAGAGTCCAATTGCCAAAGTGGCCATTTTCTCCAGATGAACTGATCTCTATCAGCTGGAGATCAGCTGTAATAACTGGAGATCTCCAGCCACCACCTGGAAGTTAGTAATCAAAAAACGGCTTGCAAGTGCTAAGTAGGGAGTGTGGAAATCAAGAAAGTAGCACAAGACAATTCTTTCTATAATAAGACCAAACTATAGCAATTAATGCTATTAAGAATATGTATTGGAAACATACAAAGAACAAAATTCTGGAGCAAAAAAGTATCACATAGGTAATTAAGACCCCAACTTTCAATAAGGGCTTTACAATACAAATATGAGCCCAAATTCTCAATCCTTATTCAGTCTACATAAATAATTTCATAAAGTGCATGAGTGAACCACGGGAACAATACTCAGTCCTTATAGAATAATTTCCGCATGAATAATTTCATAAAGTGCATCAGTAGGTCGCAAAAGCAAGATGGGCAATGGAAATCCGGTATAATTCCATTTCGTGCAGTCTTTTTCAAGCCTTCAATCTTTTTGTGCACTATTCTGCAAAAAATACACATGGTTCTACAATATGCCATTCATTATAAAATGTTCATAAATAGATAGAATAAATAATTAAAAGATCATACCAGTCAATGCACATAGGAGTGTACCCTTTCCTTGTATCTGGACGGCAAAGTAAGACGTCTGAATCAGTAACTCTGTCACTCTGTAAAAAGGGTTTCAGAACAAGCAAACTCATTACCGTATTAACTCTATATGAGGCACCATGAAGTTTTTTAAAGTGCCACATATCTGAATAGTAAAAAACTTACAGATAACTAGAAAGGTCCATGAAAGTATTAAGACCATTTGGAATCAGAGAATTGAACATGAATATAAAACGAGACTCCTGTTGAGACATAAGACGGTCTACATCAACAGTGGAGAAGGGCCTGTCCTTATATTGCCAGACAACAAAAAACTGCAATTCAAAATCTTGGTGCTTCTTTTCTAGATAGTGGACGGTAAGTGGCGCCTCCAAATTCCGATTCCGTATGCGGGACCTATGCTCTTGTATTCTGATTTTAATAGCTCTTTTCATTTTGCCAACATAAAGAAGGCCACATGGGCATCTGATAATATAAATAACATATTTACTGTTTTCCCCATCTGAAATGGCTCCAGGGAAACTTACATGTGGCCCAAATGGGGCATAAAGTGCCCCTCCCCCGGCTCTTTCAGTTTAAGATGAAGTTGCAGCGGGGAGGCTTAAGCACCCTCTCCTCAAGGCCTTAATAGGAATGATTTATTTATTTACCTCATTTAACCCACCTTTCCCACAATGGGGACCCAAAGCAGCTCTCACTGTCTCTATTTTATCCTCACAACAGCCCTGTGAGGTAGGTTAGGCTGAGAGCATGTGACTGGGCCAAGGCCACCCAGATAGCTTCCAAACCTGGCTCTCCCAGATCCTTGTCCAACACTCTTAACTGCTACACCACACTAGGTCTTCCGACATGCCTTGAAATCAAGATTATTTGTGGAAACCTCCAGGACCCAGAGCAGACCTGGAAACAATGAATCTTGTACTTAGGGCCTCTGTTTATGTAAGAAGAGGAGTAGATGTGGTACAGTTGTTGGAGTATTTTCCCAAGACCAGGGAGGCCTGAATTCAAATCCCTATATTGCTATGACGCTTGCTGGGTGACCTTGGGCCTGGCACTCTCTAAACCTAATCTATCTCACAAGGCATTGCAAGGATAAAATGAGGAAGAGGAGACCATGTACCCCTCCCCTGAGCTCCTCTGTGGAATGAGAAGATAAAAATATAACCAAAAAAATGTACATTTGACTTCCATGGCAGCAGCTCTCAGCTGCTTCACTACCACAAACTAAGCCACAAGCAAACTGACTTTTATGGCAGATGATGGAGGATAATGATGAAAGATGGCTTGTTGGCTTAGACTAGCTGAAAGCTACTGTCTAGGAAGACAGGAATTGCTTATTTGTTGTCCTCATTATTGTGACTATTAATACTAAATGTACATTTTATCATTTCTACAAAACATGCACATCTATGTTTAAATACCATACATCTGCATAATTCTCAGCATGTCACATAAATTTAGTTCCCAAAAGCTTCTCAGGGTTTATAAATGGCAAAGATGTTTGATGGATGCCAAAGCAAAAATCTGGTGTTCAACTATGCAAATAAGTAAAGCTGGAAGACATGAAATGAGTATCAGGTACAAGTTCAATAAGATGTACCATGAGAGTGCCCAATAACACCTTTTTTCCCCCTGGAGCATGGTAATTGTTTTTAGAATGTGGGCATGACCAGGGGGGTGTCATTTGCCAAGCAAGGCTTCTAATTGGCCAGTAGAGATTTGATAGGCTAGGCATATATTTTTTTAATGTTGCTTTGGCAGCAGCTGCCACTACAGCACAAGGACAGTCACCATTTTGTAGCTGGCTCCGCCTGTTGCAGCAGCCATTATGTGGCAGTACCTGACATGCCGTTTCAGAATTGCAAAGGTGTCTGCAGGCTCAAAAAGGCTGAGAGACCCCCACCCCGAGTTATAAAGTCTGAAGATGAAAACAACAGAAAGAGGAGACAAGCTTCTCCCCCCAGAGAACTAGTAATTCATTCCTTTGTGACTGTGTGCACACACATACACACAGAGCCGTTATAATTATGACTGCAGTTTACCACAGATACAAAACTCATCTAACACAGGAGTAGCGCATATCTTAGTGTGGCTTTCATACTTTGTTGGACAGCCATAGTCGCTGCAGAATATCTGCAGTAGTTATACGGAATTCTCACTAAAACACCAGTGTCAACAACACTGCCATGAACTATGTCCAGTTACTCCAGCTTGTGATTGGGACACATAGAATGGAAAAAGAGACTAAATACCTACCATCATGCAAAAAAGATGGGTGGATGCCATTCTTTAGCATGCTACTTCTTAATCTGGGCTTTACCCACTCTAATTCCTAGGGTACAAGGATCACAACTAGCAAAAGTTGTGGGGCTGGCCAAAAGAGGCAGGACAGGCCTATGCTTTACAAATAACCCTTTTGCATATTGCTTCCAAAGACATGGCTGGATCCCTCGTTAATAGGAGTTCAGACACAGGTTAGGAGTGTACTATTCCAGGGACCGTTCAGAATAGGGTTGCCAGGTTCCTCTTCGCCACCGGCGAGAGGTTTTTGGGGCGGAGCCTGAGTAGGGTGAGGTTAGGGGAGGGACTTCAACGCCATAGAGCCCAATTGCTAAAGCGGACATTTTCTCCAGGTGAACTGATCTCTGTCAGCTGGAGATCAGTTGTAATAGCTGGAGATCTCCAGCTAGTACCTGGAGACTGGCAACCCTAGTTCAGAACAATAGATTATTTATTCATTCGTTTAGATATTTATGCCCCACTTTTCCCCCCAACAAGGGACAAAACCAGCATACAATATCAGGCAGAACAAAAAATCACCACATGAAATAAAAACGTGCTTTTTATGTTGTTACTCTAGTGTTATTTTTTTTTATTTGCTATGATAGTCAGCTTAAGCTAACTGGTGAATCCTTTAGGACGAACACACAGGGTATTTAAATAAATATTATACGGTGAGTTTTCAGTGACGTGGTACAAACACAGGAAAAGGGAAACAGCATTCCAACCACTTCAATTACAGGGCATAACAGCGTTGACAAAAAAAATCATTTTAAAAAATGGTGGTGAGGTAACTGCTTGTATAATTCTTGGTCAAGCTCTCAATTAACGTTTTATGATTTTCTTTTCTGGATGTACTAAAACAAATGACAGGATTAACTGTTGGGAACAATGGGATATGTTGACATCCCCATTGGATATAATGGGAGACAGGAATGCCAATTGACTTACATCAGCCCATTTAAATATATTAAAGCACACAAAAGTTGCAAAGAAAATGCAGAATGGGTTTTAAATGAAGATTTGTGTCTGAGATATATTGCTCTGGGCCTGGAATGACAGCCCCCAAAGTGGAATGATGGCCCCTGGGAGTATCATGAGTGTTCTGGGATTGGAACGACAGGTGCCAGAGTGGAATGACGCCCCTTGAGAGAAGCATGAGCGTTCTGGGACTGGAATGAATACTTCTGCTACTCCCAGGGATCATCATTCCACTCCCACAGCACTGATTCTATTCCTAGGGACTGTCATTCCACTGGGGGGGGGAATCTTGTCTCAGGGCACTGATTCTATTGATAGGGGCCACCATCCCACTCTAGGACCTGTCATTCCAGTTCCAGAACACTTCTGCTACTCCCAGGGGTCATCATTCCACTCTGGGGGCTCCTCCTACCCCAGAAAACTTGTTACTCCCCGGAGGCGGTCATTCCACTTTGTTGGCCCTTTTTCTAGTCTCTGAACGCTTACACTATTGCCAAGGGCCATCATTCCACTCTTGGGGCTGTTATTCTAGCAGTCTATCTGGGCCCAGAGGCATTCATTCAAAACCCATTCGGCATTTGTATTGCAACTTTTTTGTGGTGTGTGTGTGTTAAGTGCCGTCAAGTCGCTTCCGACTCATGGCGACCCTATGAATGAAAGTCCTCCAAAATGTCCTATCTTTGACAGCCTTGCTCAGATCTTGCAAACTGAAGGCAAATTGAAGGCGAAACGTCAGGAAAGAAAATACCAAGACCATGGTTACACAGCCCGGATAACCCACAAGAACCAATGAAGGCTGTGGCTTTCTTTATTGAGTCAATCCATCTCTTGTTGGGTCTTCCTCTTTTCCTGCTGCCCTCAACTTTTCCTAGCATGACTGTCTTTTCCAGCGACTCTTGTCGTCTCATGACGTGACCAAAATACGATAGCCTCAGTTTAGTCATTTTAGCTTCTAGGGTGATGTAATGTATGTCAATGAAGCCCATGCAAGTCAACTGGCATCCCTGTCTCCCATTCTACCAAAAGGGCCTTCAAACCTCTCCCATTGTCCTCTATGGGCAATCCTGTCTTCCATTTTAGCACATCCCTCTAACCCACTGGTTCCCAACCAAGGGTCCGTGGACCCCCAGGGGTCCACGAGAACCAAACCAGGGGTCCACGAAACAAAGTTATAAACCCATAATAAATTAATATTTTCAATTAAAAGTTCTCTATTATAAAAATATATATTCAAATATTATTCTAAGTTTAATATTTACCTAACAAGATAATTCACAGTGGGTAGCCGTGTTAGTCTGTCTGCAGTAGTAGAAAAGAGCAAGAGTCCAGTAGCACCTTCAGGACTAACAACAATATTTTTGGTAGGGTATGAGCTTTTGGGAGCCACAGCTCACTTCTTCAGATACCTGACGATATCTGAAGTAGTGAGCTGTGGCTCACGAAAGCTCATACCCTACCAGAAAATATTTTTGTTTACCTAACAGTTATGATTAAAGTTTATTTTCAAATTCTCTGAATTTTTCTTTTGAACCTTGGGGTCCCTGCACCGAACAAAAAGGTCCTAGTGGTCCCTGGTCAAAAAAAGGTTGGGAACCACTGCTCTAACCCCAGGCTGACTTTTTATCTGAAGGCACACGCTGTCAGTTTAAAACTCTCAAAAAAAAGAAAGTCCGCCCTTGCACGAGAAGGAACGGCAGTCAACCCCCACAGGGTGCTGCGGAAGAAACTGCTCTCGACCAACTCAGCAACAGCAGCGACCAAGCCCGCCCAACACAGTAAAACTTTCCTCCTCTTAAGAAACGAGGCAGCCCGCATCCCGCGCAGGCGCCCTGCTCTCCTCCCGCGTCCGTCTCTTTAGAGCGGCATACATGGTCACCAATCAGACCCAGGGACGCGACCGGACTAGCCAATGAACAAGGGCAGGAGGCGGGGCCGCGCTCCCCCACCCACCCACCCCGCTGTCCCGGGCGGAGTAGCTGCGGCCAGGCGGGTGGGGAGGAAGAAGTTCCCTGGTTTCTCGAGGCGGGCCGCCTTTCTCCTCAGCCGCAACGGTTTCCTTATTCCGCGTCATTACTTCTCAGCCAGCCTTCCCCCCCACACACACACACACTGACACACACACTTCTCCCGCGAGGGTCGCGCGCAGACCTCCCGTCCCTCTCTCGCCCCGCCCCCCACCGCCAACAGCACCAACGAACACTTCAGTTTACCTCAGTTTTTCCTCTCGCGCCCTTCAAAATTCGTTTCCCCCCCCCCCCCTCCTATCAGGCGCGGCGGCTCTCCCCCGCGGTGGAGCGGCCCGGCAGGGAGGGAGCTCCGTACGTGGCGACAAAACTAAGCCGCCTCCTCTTCCCCCGCTGGTGCCGCCGCTGTCAAGGCTGTAAACATCCCGGCATCCCCGAGGACAAGGGGGCGGGGCCGAGCGGATGCCCTCTCGCCCCGCCCACCGGCCTGCCCCCCCCGCCCCGCCCACCGGCCTGCCCCGCCCCTCCCTCCGCTTTTTCCGGGGCCCTCGCTCCGATTTACGCCTTTGGCGTTAGTTAGTTAGTTAGTTATTTGAATTTTTTTTTTATTATTTTTCAAACTAGTTCACATTCTATTATATCATTCCATTCCTACAGTATATACTATAAACAATTTCTATATACCTTACTCAGACAGGATCTGCCCTTGCTCTTCTGGCTCTATGGACTCATTCGCCCATGCCCTTTTGGAAGGCCGCTTTTACGAGGAACTTCGACCGCACTATATTCCCCCCCTTTTAATATACAAATCCAATGCCTCTGTGACTGACATAATGCCTTTTTTACTAAGCGACAGGGACCTCAAGGCTACATTGTCAGTGGCAAGATTTGTTTCAGTCCTTAGATCCCTCCAACACTAGATACATGCTGCTCAAGATCAATGGATCAAGGAGCTTCTAAGGGATAAAAAGAAAGGAAAGGATAAACAATTTCTATCTTATCATTAAACAAATATATATAGTTGACTTCCCCTCTCCCTGTTGGCGTATGTTAGAAAGCGTTGCAGCTCTACAGGCGAGTAAGCACAGAAGACTCAGCACGTAGTACAAAAGTGCTCTTTTATTCACAGTGACAGAATGCTCCGCTTGGTCATCAACTCTCCACAACCCACAACCCAATACATATATAACACACCTATATACATATCTGGCATAGTCTCTCAGCCAATCACCTGTTGGCTGCCTTGTCTCCAGGACTATCTAGCTCAGTCCAGTACAAGCCAGTTTTTCTGCTCAGTCATTGAGCTGTCATGTGACACCACCAATCACCTGGCTGTCACATAGATCTTTTACATCTGCTTGCCATCTGCTTGCCATGTGCAGTCTCATATTCCAACACTCCTCCTAGATTGACATTGCAAGCCCCAATTTGCTTCTAAATAGTTCAAACTTTTCAGTAGACAAACATTTGGTGAAAACGTCAGCAATATTTACATTTGAAGCACAATGTTTCAGAACCATTAAACCATTGTTTACCGCTTCCCTGACATTCTGGTATCTTATTGTGATGTGTTTACTTCTTGTTCTTATACCTTGATATCCAGCCAATTGCTGTGCTGCAGTATTATCACAGTAAACACTTACAGGCATTTCACATTCAAGATTTAGGTCTTTAGCCAGTTGACACAGCCATTCCAGCTGAATCTCACTGTCGCTTAATGCAGAATATTCTGCCTCACATGTGCTGGTAGCTACATGAGTCTGTTTTAAAGACTTCCACATAACCAGTGCCCCATGTAGAAATAACACGTACCCAGTGGTAGACTTTCCTTCTTCTCTTTCCCCCCAACTGGAGTCACTATACACTGTGATTGTTTCCTCTGCATCAGCCTTTAAACACAACCTGGCTGAAGCTGAGCCTTTTAAGTATCGCAGCACCCTTTTTGCTGCATTCCAGTCTTTCATGTATGGACATGCACATTTCTGGCAAAGCAAATGTACTGCCATACAAATGTCTGGTCTTGTCCAACATGACAGATATAACAATGAACCCACCAACGATTGGTATTGATTTTTATCATGGAATACCTTATCATCCACCTCTTTCACATACCCTGTTGTCATGGGAGTCTCAGTGCTTTTGGCCTCTGTCATTTTAAATTTTTCTAGGAGCTGTTCAATCTTTTTCTCCTGGCACAATTCAAAATATCCTTCTGGGTTCCTGGTAATTTCTACCCCCAGATAATTTTGAATGTCACCAAGATGCTTCATTTTAAACAGTTTTCCAGTTGCCTCCTTAAACCAGTTTAGTTGTTCTTTTGTATGACACAACAAACAAAGATCATCAACATATAAAAATACAACACAGTCAGAGCCCTTTACACATTTGGTAAACATACAAGGATCAGCAACACCTTGCTTAAACCCAAGATTTGCCAATGCTTCACTAATGCATTGGGACCATGCACGTGCACTCTGCTTTAATCCATACAGAGCCTTATGCAATTTTAATACTTCTTGTTTACCCTTGCATTCAAACCCAGGGATCTGCTCCATATATATTTCTTCACTTATTGTTGCATTCAGATATGCAGTGGTGAAATCAAAATGGTGCACTAACATGTTATCTCTGACAGCTTTACACAATGCAGCTCTTATAGTATCAGCCTTCACAGTGGGAGCAAATAATTCATCAAAGTCTTGCCCTTCAACTTGGGAATAACCCTTAGCCACAAGCCTGGCCTTACGGAGTATCTTCCCTTCTGGACACTGTTTGACTTTGTAAAGCCATCTGCACCCTATGGCTTTTCTTTGAGCTGGCAGTTTTGTTACAGAGAATACCTTATTCTCTTTCAGGGAATCAAACTCAGTTTGCATGGCTTCTAGCCAGGCCTCCTTTTCCCTGCTTTCCAAAGCCATTACCTCCTGAAAGCTCTTTGGTTCTTTGACTTGTACATGATTTACATCAGTGGTCTCAAAACCATACCTCTCCGGGGGAATTCCTTTAGTGCTCCTGCTTGACACCCTAGGAATCTGCCTCCCCTCTTCAGCCCTTGGTGATGAAGCCCTCTGAGGAGATCCCTCCTGCTTCACCCCATCTGCATCCTGTGAGAGATCTGTCAATGGTAGCCCAATTTCTTTTGGCTCCTCCTGTCCATGAATTCTGGCCCAGTTATTTCCCTCACAAAAATTCGCAGCTCTGCTGTAGCTGAGAGAATTATGCTCATCAGCAAACCTGTATGATTTCATGCCAGACTGATACCCAAGGAAGGTTAGTTTTTTAGCTCTCGCTCCTCCTTTCCTTCTCTTGGATATTGGCACATCAACCCAGGCTTTTGTACCAAACACTCTGAGGTAACCTAAGCTAGGATCCCTCTGGTACAAAACCCTATAAGGTATGTCTTGTATGGACCTGGTCCAGATCCTGTTGGAAACATAGGAGGCGGCCTTTATTGCTTCTGCCCAGTATGTCATTGGCAACCCTGCATCCTGCAACATGGAATACATTTTTGTTTGTAGCATTCCCCCATGTCGTTCAGCAACACCATTTTCTGCTGGCACCGCCACGTTGGCAACTCTGTGCCTCACACCTTGCACCTGTAACCATTTCTTAAACTCATTTGACATGAATTCTCCCCCAAAATCTGTTTGGAGAGAATCCAAGGTACATTTAAGTTGTTTCTGCACTCTTTTGGCCCAATACTTAAATGTTTCAAACACCTGTGACTTCTTTTTCAAAGGATACACCCAGGAGAATCTGGTGCAATCATCCACCAGAATCAACGCGTAATGGTTACCTGAGTGACTCTCCCTGTAGGGGCCTATTACATCTGCATGTACTACCTTTAATGCAGTGTCTGAGAGTCTCTCACTATGCTTAGCCACTGGGTAAGCCTTAGATTTGGAACTTTTGCATACCTCACAATCCAGGTAGTTCCCACACTCTTTAACTTTTTCCTTCCCCAGTAAGGCTAGCGTTTTCTTTATGGTCTCATAATTTGCATGAGCCAACCTTCTATGTAGCAGATGTATGCAATTGTCATGGGGGCTCTTATTAGTTATCATCTTTGCCTCCACATGCCTATTTTCTACCACATACACATTATTACACATTTTCCCTGTAAGAAGCACTTTCCCACCTTTGGATATCTTACAAGCCTTGTCTGTAAATGTTACAGTATATCCAGCCCTGTCAAGGGCACTTACACTTAGCAAATTATTCTCTAGTTCAGGGACACATAGCACCTTTTTAAATGTATAGTTCAAAGCTGGGAACCACACACTCCCCTCACGTGTCACCTCAGAATTCCTTCCATCAGCGAGGCTTACGTGCGGCAAACTTGAGTCCCGTGTGTCTTTTAAAAGTTCCTGATGCCGGCAAATGGTCTGTGATGCACCAGAGTCTAAAATCCAGACACCGGCTGTGTCACTGTGCTCAGTCAGCACCAATGATGCCTTCTGACCGCTCACAAACTCACGTGACGACTGGTCCCTTCGGCTTTTCTTCCTTGCTTCTGGGCAGTCACGCTTTAAGTGATTTGTAGCCTTGCAGATGTAGCAACGTCTGACCCTCAGAGCCACGTGCTGCTGTAAATCACCCGGCTTTCTCTGCTCCGCATTCCTTTCTCCGCCGGCAAACCTCCGCGTCTCCTGGCTTGGCAGGTTTCCCTCCGGCTTGGCAGGCTTCTCAGGATTTCTTGCAAGCAATCTCTTTTCATGTTCCAAAATTCTTCCAATAACATACTGTAAAGTTAGTTTATCAATTTCAACCGACTCCAGAGCTGTAATTAGCATGTTATACTGCTCAGACAGAGAGCTCAGGAGTATATAAACTTTATCATCCTCCGGTAGAGTCTTCCCCCTCTGCTCCAGCATTTGGAAACATTCAGTCAGTTCATTTATATGGTTTCTCATAGGAACTGACGGCAAAAGAAAAGTTCTGTACAAACGTCTCGTTATGGCTATCAAAGAGCCAGCTGTTTTTTGGACGTAGACCTGTGATAATGAGTTCCAGGCTGCTTTCGCTTTCAAAGCTCCCGTCACATGGACAAGCTGGTCGTCAGCCACGCTCAGCACTATGCTTGCCAGTGCCTTCTCATCTTTCACCACGTCCTGCGGCGTCTCAGGATCCGGTGGGTTGGAGACATAAATCCACAGTGCCTCTCTTTTAAGGTAGTGTTGCATTCGTAACGCCCACACATTGTAGTTGGTAGAAGTGAGCTTCTCCACAAGCAAGGACATTGCAGCTTGAGCCATAATTTCTCCCGCTCCCTGCTGCTCCTGCTCCGTGTCGCTCTCCTCCTCCGCCTCAGACGCACTGCTGCTGACAGACCTGCTGGGCACCTCCTCTGCTCCGTCTGACTCAACCTCAGACATCCACTCGCCTTCTGCTCACTACAGCCCTTGTTCCACAGATAGTACCTCTGCTCAGAACCTCCAGGATGTAGCGCAGTTGAGCTGAACTGGGCCCATAACCCTGTTGGCGTATGTTAGAAAGCGTTGCAGCTCTACAGGCGAGTAAGCACAGAAGACTCAGCACGTAGTACAAAAGTGCTCTTTTATTCACAGTGACAGAATGCTCCGCTTGGTCATCAACTCTCCACAACCCACAACCCAATACATATATAACACACCTATATACATATCTGGCATAGTCTCTCAGCCAATCACCTGTTGGCTGCCTTGTCTCCAGGACTATCTAGCTCAGTCCAGTACAAGCCAGTTTTTCTGCTCAGTCATTGAGCTGTCATGTGACACCACCAATCACCTGGCTGTCACATAGATCTTTTACATCTGCTTGCCATCTGCTTGCCATGTGCAGTCTCATATTCCAACACTCCCCCCCCCCCTCTGTCCATTTGATATTCTTATTTCTCTCTTTGTATTTAGCTATCTAATTCATGGTAATAAACCACCTTTGTCGTTCTCTTAAACTCTACTTTTTAACGTTAGTATCTTAATTACTTCAAAAATTTTTGAATTAGATCAAAACAGATCCCTTAATGTTTCCCACATTACGTTCATTTACACAGTATATTGTCCATGCCTCCCATTCTTCCACACATTCAGCATTTTCTTTTTGGTTTATTAATGCGGTAAGTTTTGCCATTTCAGCCAGTTCCATCACTTTATCTATCCAAGCGGTCTTATCTGGTATTTCAGATGTTTTCCATTTCATTGCATAGACCAGTCTTGCAGCAATAGTGGCATGTACCAAAAATGATCTCTGAGTCACTACAGAATCTGGTATTATACTTAACAACATCATTTCAGGTGTTTTAGGGATATTAGGTTGTACTATCAGCCTTAGTTCATTGTAAATCATATCCCAGAAATTTACGCCTTTGGCTTTATTTAGGCGTCCTGTCAGCGGCAGAGAAGGTCGAAAGGACCGGAGGGCAGCGTGGAGAGTGACCTGCGGGCGTACACACGTGCGCTGCACACGCGTCTTGGCCTTAGGCGAAGACCTGGACTTGAGGTGATGGAGCTGGCTCAGTCGTTCGTTATGTAATGGCCGTCTTTCTGGCTTCGTGTGACTTCCCATATGGGTGATTTCCTCTTTCGTGACAACCCTGGCCCATTCACACAAGTGGCTGCAGTGTAAGCTGTGCAATGTGCCGGATTTACGTATAAGCTAAGCAAGCTGTAGCTTAGGGCCCCACTCTCTTGGCCCCCCCAAAAAATTTTTTAAAGGAAATAATAATTATTTCACTATTAATATACTTCTTCTTAATTCACAGTGGGTAGCCGTGTTAGTCTGTCTGCAGTAGTAGAAAAGGGCAAGAGTCCAGTAGCACCTTAAAGACTAACAAAAATATTTTCTGGTAGGGTATGAGCTTTCTGAAGAAGTGAGCTGTGCCTCACGAAAGCTCATACCCTACCAGAAAATATTTTTGTTAGTCTTTAAGGTGCTACTGGACTCTTGCTCTTTTCTACTTCTTCTTAATTGTATTTCAGTTCAACAATTACTTTGATAAAATACATATTTTGTTATGTGCAAAAGGCTTTAGATACCTATTAGGTCCATAACTTCCCATTTAGCATATATTCAACACAAAAAACAGCAACAATTTGTTGTTGACAAAGGACAGCTAGGCATATAAAGGGCCCCATTACCTTCAAAAGCTTAGGGCCTCATCAAACCTAAATCCGGCCCTGGCTAACGTCAGTAGTAGTGATGCTGGGACGATCGCGGTTAAATCCATTGTAAAACCCATCTTGTGGTTTTCTAGTTGACAAGCAAACCACTGTTATCTTTCATATGCCCCATGTATATAAACACAGAATTCCAGCACCAGCTTTTGTTTTGACATGGGACGCTGTCCTAGTAGTAACCAGGGTGGTTTCAAGCTTAATGAAAAAATCCCTTCTGGTCCTCACGACAACCTCTTTTGTTTTGAGAGTGGCTATTTACACCATGTAAGCAATGATATCTCTAACAAAGGCCCTAAGGAAATTTGTCAGTTTCCTTTCTCCAGAGTTACAAGAATCAAAATTTGTCAGTTTCCTTTCTCCAGAGTTACAAGAATCAATATTCAGCAAATATTCTGTTTAATATAGCACTTAAGTAATTGGGTACGGTCAGCTAAAGAAACAGCCTTGAATGTGTTGGAAAGGATTGCAGCTCTGGCTATAGCAGTGGAGGTTCCACTGTAATTTTTTTTAAATGCTCTGCTTCAGCTAAATCATATATTTCTAGAATTATTTTGAATTATATGTCAGTAGTACAAAGGAAAACAATCCTATGCCAGAATCTTACTGTGTTTTTCCACCAGCTTGTAGAAGCCTCAGAATATTGGGTACTATGGTAAAGCGAAGCACATTAGTTAAAAAGAACTACAAAATAGTTAATAAAGAATGGTCATCATTAGTTTATGAACTGTAGTTTCATTTGGAAGTGACATGTCCTAGAAGGCAGATAGCAAATTTTAAAAGAATTCTCTGACCATTTCCCTTGTATATGTGAATAATTCGTACTAGTTATGCATATATTTAAATGATCATGGATTATTTTTAGCAAGTCCAGGTTTTAAATTGTGCTCATATTACTTCTAGAAAAAATTGTTACTGCTGCAATATTTTTTCTATGGAAATTCTAAATACCTTCGGATGTGTTAGGTTGTACTCTCAAGTTATGCATGAAGGCCACAGAGATAAGCACCCTTAAGCCTACTGAAATCAGTAGCCTTAATACCTAAGCTCTTTTTTGAACATAGTGAACAGCATAACATAAAATACATTGATGACAATGTTAGCTTGAAGAAGGGGATGTGATGTATGTATGAGTGTATGTACAACAATGTATGTACATACACACAAAATATTTTGTTTTCCCCTCTAGGCCTGTATGGGAGGGGTCTCGCTTAGTTCTAATTCTTTCTGTGTGTAGGATGTAGTTCCAAGTGTGTATAAGTGTTTTCCCTGTTAGAAGCAATAAAGAAGCCTATTGTTGAAGTTGCCAGAATCTCCTGTGTGCTATCTGGATAGGTAACTATATACCTGACCCCAGAAGATACTGTGCCCTCTATCGCTGTCTTCCCAAGTGGGCTAGGGCTTTTTTGTTTTGCCTGGCATTCCCTCAATGATTCTCACTGTTTGTTCATGTATACATGCACACATTTGTTCATGTTTTTATGTATTTATATGTATTTTAAATCTTGTTTTAATGTTTTTATTGTTTGCTGCCTTGGGGACCCTAACACAGTGGCACCTGGTTGGCCACTGTGTGAACAGGCTGCTGGACTTGACGGGCCTTGGTCTGATCCAGCATGGCCTTTCTTATGTTCTTATGAAAGGTGGCCTTAAAATATTATAAATAAATAAAATCAAAGAACCACATGTGGCTCCAAAAGCAGTGAGTGACTCTCACTGATTAGTAAAAATCTTATCTACATACAATCAGAAGATTTGGAAGAAGGCTTATGGCAACTGTTTAAAGCCTTGCTTTGTTGAGTGCTCATATCCTTTCTCATCCAAATTTATGCATTTTCTCTTGCTGCCTTCATTCCTCTTTTCACTATTCCTACAGGTTTTAGGGTTATTGAACAGGCATCTAATATACTGTACTAACAGGATTGACAAAGAAAGGCAAGCTATTCTTAATGCTAGACAAAGCCTGGATTTGCTGAAAGTGTCAGATTTTTCTCAGTAACTTGTATGGTTAAATACTTAGGTAATCTGAAAGCCATGCCACAGATTACACAATGGCGAATCCAGGCTGGCCACTAAGGAAGCAATCCTATCTATACTTACCTTAAAGTAAGCACCCCTGAACACAGTAGGACTTGCTTCTGAGTATATAATAATAGGATTGGGCTCCATGTGTCTACAGAAGTTATAGACAACCGCATCTTCCCAGAAAGTATAATACAAGATTCCAAACATACATTTGTTGCTTTTATACTTAAAATATATTAAGTATCCACCTAAAAATATAATGTGTGCAACAGGCAGATTTGGAGCAGTGCTCTTTCAGCACATATGGGTTTACAGCTCTGCTGCCCTTTCTCAAAGGACCTGTGCCTCAGGAGCTGCCTGCTTATCCCATTTGCTGTTCCTGGCTCTTGTAAACGACCTCTTGTCTGTCCTGGGGCCCATCTGCCACCTTCCTTGGCAACACTGAACATGGCAACACTTTTTCTACCCGTTACCTTGCACTGCATCACTTTTTCCTCAGACTGATCCAATGTCGTTCACTCAGAACTCAAATGTTAATTTCAAGGTGCAAGCCCTAGCTAATGCAAACATCATGAAAAAACAAGAGCCAAAATAAAAACTGACAAGTTGATTTAAGCCTTACTCAGAGAAAACGTTTAATAGTGTATTTTATTTGTGTGCTAATTTTAAGTTGTTTGTGAATGCTCATAATGTTTGTGTCCTTCAGCTTTTACTGTTCTGTTAGCCTCCTTGAGTTAGCGAGACATGACAGGGCATAAATATTTTAAATAAACTAAACTTTGCAAACACTGTACAGAGAATAAGCTATTTCCAAATATATTACCATCATTTTTACAATATTTGATCTTGCAAAATAGACGATGTTTGTCAACTCTGGGAATAAACACTGAAAATTGGAAAGATAACATATGTTGCTGTGCGTATATCCATTTTAACCCAGGTTTAGGGGTTCAGTCAAATGGTGGATTACAGAGGCATTATATAGAAGACAAGGTGGAGAGAATCATGACTTTGGCACAGTTTTGAATATCTGGCTTTTGGTGACGGTCAGATAGTTTAGAAAGTGTATGTGTTGATTCTAGAGCTGAGCTTGGGAACAGGAATGGGCTCAGAAAATGGCCTACTGGGGTTTATCTGCATGATCATCAAAAGTCTTCTCCAAGTTCACATATGCATATCTTAAATCTCAGGAAATTCAAATGTTTGTATGAAGAGGTAAAAATAAATCAAAGAGACAGGTAGAATAGATAAATGAATTATGAATGGGTGATTTCTGCAACCCTCAGGTGGCTTAGGTAAGTGTATTAACAGTATTTGATATTTATACACTGCTTTAGAGGTTTGGGATGTTTTGCATATATTATGGGTTGGGTCCAGGTTACATCTCCCATTAGCAGAACAGCACTTTGCTGCTCCCCCTCTCCCATAGCCCACTGATCACCACAAAATGCTGCTCTTCAGGTATAGGGGATCCTGAGGAATGACATGGGGGATCTGCAGTGGGAGAGGGGAATGGGTGGAAACTGCCCATTTAATCTTGATCCAATCTTATATCATTAACAAGTATGGACCAGAGGTACTTACAAGGTTGATGAAATCTCTCCTTTAGTCCCCATGTCCTCCTGTTGCCTTTTGTCCCCTCCCACCACTTCTTCCTCCTCCTTCCCTGCAGCTTCTACCATTACTGCAGCTTTGCTCCATGGGCTGGACCTGTAGAATCACAAAATCCCTCCCCCCCCCAAGTTTGGGCTTGGGATATTTTTCAAAGTCCCCTCAGGTGTTTCTTCTTTCATTTTTGGATTTCTCTGCAAACCTGAGGGTTTCCCCAGACATCCCATGCTGGTTTGTCATGAGGGGCAACTGCTGTATATAGTTGTGAGAGGGAAGTTGGGTATTGTGTGTTCCTGTTTTACACATCACATTATACTGCAAGACGTTTTTTACAGTTGTTTAATTTAAATTGAATCTTTGTATTTTGTAAGCATCTTTAGATCTCCCAGGAGGAACGTGGGGTAAAAAAACTAAAGATGTGCTCTAGCGGCGCTAATCGGTCTGCCATCTGTCTCAAAGCTCTCATCTGACTCCCTTGTTGATACATATAGGGATCAAGAGAAGCAACAGCTCCAGACTTACCTGGGGCCGCCTTTGCAGCTGCGGGGCTGAGGAGCAAGAGGAGGGGAATGATTTCCCATTCAGATCTTGGGCGGGGGGGATCACACAGCATCAGCTTTGTCACAGCCATGGTGGCCCATCTAGCACCTGGGCTTGCAAGGGAGGGGCAGGGACTCTAGGAGGGCTTGGAAGCCAGTGGTTTACTATGACCCTCCCCTCCTTTGTGTGATGGGCAGTGGTGGGAGCAGTTATCAACGCTTTCCCCACCTCTCTTGGTTTAGTAGTCACACAGCTTGAGGACTCATATCATCTGTGCCTCTGTCAAACTGTTCACCAAACTGAACCCATGGACAATGATCAGTAAAAGGACCATCAAAAAGGGGAAGAAAGACACTTAGAAGACTGTGGTAGCTTCCATTGAAACTGGAGGGCTCTAGCAGTCTCTACTGCTTTTGTGCAGCTATTAGTTCCAGCCTTTTGTTTATCTGGGCTACATCTGTGAACATAAGAATTGACATACTACTACTGGAAGACTGGTATTTAGAAGGCATTAAAAAAAAGGTTCCTCAACTTTTTGTTTACGTGAAAAGGGTGGTTATATTAGCCTTTGCGCATTCAGAGAGTAGAAAATCCACTTGCAAAGTGGTACATTTTTACACAGATACTTGGGGTGAGGGGTCACTGTGCCACACATTTCTTTACCATTATCTTTCTTTCTGGCCTCCTCTCTTGGGGACTGACAAGGTGAGTCAGTCCAAAAGAATTCCAAAGAACTGTCCAAAAGAATTCCAAAATCTCTCTTTGTCCCACCATGCATTCTGATCTCTGACAAGATTATCAGTATAGTCTATGAGACCCCTCCTCTTGCAACCAAATGAAAAATAATCAGCCAGATTCCAAAAGGTTCTTGCTACCTTCACTGAATATGTGCTGTTCCCCCAGGCCCCAGAAACAGGTCTACTGTTTTTCTGGCTAACCCAGTCATATGAACGGAAAGCCTGTCAGCTTTTGCAGACTGGAAGCTAGAAGGGGAAACTTGTTCTGCAACTCTTTAACTACCTATAGAGGTGTGTTTAGGCTGTCCTCTGAGCATTCACAGAGTGCAAATTCAACATTCTACCTTTTCCTGGTATCTAGGGAAGCTGTTGAGTTTGATATTATTTGTAGCATAATGGAGCCTGAATTTTGGAATTGGACTTGGGGTGTATGATTTTTTAAAGCATACTTCCATTTGCCTAATCCAGTTCCAGATTAAGCAGAGGGCAGTCAATCTATCACTAGTACCATTGGCTTTGTCTATTGATATCAACAGAATTTAGGTGCCGCTAATGCTATCTGGATTTGACCTCTAAATTACTGGAACTGTTTGGAAAATCAAGTAAATTGCAGTGAGCAGAGTGATTTGAACTGAACTACATTGATGCTAATGTGCTTTTGTTAACACTTGGGCTGTCAAGAACTCATGAACAAGTCATTATTCATATCTGAAATTATGAGGCATTAATGACAATTACTCTGTGCTCATTGACATAATGAACACCTGTGGCAGAATGCTGGAAATAGTTGCATATAGTTTCTGAAACTGTCACTTCAGAGAAGGGGAGCTTTCCTCAAAAACTGCACCATATTTGTTTAGGTTTCCAAATGCTTGCACTTATTAGCATTACTTATTACAACATTACATTCCAAGACATAGATACAAACAGTTTAATCCCCAAGGAATTTGTACCAGTTTTGCTCTAATGATGAGATGGCAGCTACAATGCAGGAGCAGTGCAAACGGTACATATTCCCTCCACTTGGCTCACCGTCTTCTTCCATGATATCACTGGCAATGTGAAACCTAGAGACTATTCCACTGTGAATAAATCTTCCTGTTTGGAGAAACAAAGCAAAGGAATAATTCTAGATAGCAAATTCAATCTCCATAGTTATTTATTTTGCAGTTGTACTTATCAATAGCTGTATACTGAATCAAGTTTCAATATACTATTGCTCATTTAAGGCAAAAAAGGAAGGGATGGGGAGGGAGGGATGAGATTTTCTAAGATGGTGCATATTCTAATACAGTTTATGCTATAGTAACATTTAATTTTCCTTGAAATAATAAAATACTAAAAATATTACTACAAAATCTGTTTCTTCTGAGATTAATATTTAAATAAATAGGCTTCAATATGGCAAAAGATGGGTAAAATAACATTTCTATATGTTGAAAGAAAAGAATAATCATACCGTTGTTGAAATATGGCAAGGGAAATACATTTATATGGACCATAAACATTAAAAAGCTAGAATCTTATTCCAAATGCTAATTTCTTTCCTTCTTTCCTTCTGACATTAGAAAATGCTGTCTTGATATTATTCCTGTGTGCCCTTGTTTGAAGCTTCCCCACATCTTACCAAGTCCTGCCTGTGTAGCAACAACCTACTCAACAGCACTCCAAGAAGCAGAAGTGAAAGTTGGACACAAATCACAATGTGTTGAATCTGGATCAGAACAGCATAAAAGACAACAAACAGGAGCCTCACTGTGAAGCAAGACAGTTCTTTACAGTCTCTGTGCATACCAGTGGACTTGAGCCTTTGCAGAGTACTATTCAGAAAATCCTAGAGCTGTACTGAGAATGACTTGGCACTAATTCCACCTGTCCGGAGACAGACATGGATGCCTCTAGAGTACAGAATTGCACCTTTCAGCTCAGTTCTTCTTCAGCCACTGCAGCAGAGACAGACTAAAGGACTTCTCTCCGGAAGATATGTGAGCTAGGCTTTCCTTTCTGAATAAATAAATCAGTGTTGTCCTATCACCCTTCCCCTTCCTGTTAGTGCTCTAAGAATAGTGCAGAAAATCTCCTACAGGGGAAATTTACTAGCTATTGACTGGCACACTGAGTGTTTACTCTGCCTTGCCAAACAATATCAGGTTGAATCTTGTCAACATTACCATTGATTCACCAGACAAGCTTGCTGTAACCAGCTATCCTGTCTCCATGTCTCTGGAACCTATTCATCACTTTAATTTGTATGGAGCAACATCTAAGACGACATTCTCAAAACCTCAGACAGCTGCTCAGCATTTGAAGTTTGCCACTTGTTCAAAGTGCATCCTTTGACCTATTCCTGTTTCATTCTCCAAATCAGCAAATGCTATAATACTTTAATGGCACCTTGTCATGTGGGAATACCTCTCTCAGGAGTTCTGGGTTCTAACAATCGTCTACATTGGCTGTTCCACAGAGTTCATTACTATTCCACCCAATGTCAATACTATTCCCCTGCCAAAAAAAAACCCTTCCTCCCCTCTGCTTGAGGAAATCTCTCTCCAGTTGAATGATGTGATCAACCCAGGCCTAGAGTGGGGACTGGCCCATGGGGAGGTGAGAGCAGCATGACACAGATACCATGCCGGGAAGAAACAGGTGACAGCTTTACTGATTACAGATCCTAGGCTGGGGACAACAGGTGCAGGTTCAACCAGCCTGTTGAGTAACCAAGGGCAGAGGGCTGGTATTAGGGTCGGAAGTGGTGGGAACTGCTATTCCTTGCCATTACCATCCTCCTGGGGGATGGCCAGTGCATCAGCCCCAAGGTTGGCAGTCATGCCACCCTGCCCTCCAGGGCTCCTTAAAGGGACCCCTTTTTGTTCATCAGGGAGCTCACCCTGCACAACCAGTGCCTACATGCCAGCAACCAGTTGTGACAGATATTGTCTTTTCAACAGTACCATTAAGGATGCTCTGTGTGTGTGTGCGCGCACACACCCTTTTTTTCTGTGAGGAAGGCAAAAACCCCAGGGCCAATCAGAGCCCAGGGTAAAATTTCTTCCCAGCCCTGTTAACCAGCGACCCACTGCAGTTGTAAAAAAAGGATGAGTAGCCCCTGTAAACACTGAAGCATGGGGTAGGATGGTGGGTCTTTACCTAGAGTTTCTAACACACCTTTTGCTTGCTCCTCTTCACTCTCAGACACAGACTAGAGAGAAGGCTACAGTCCACAGCTCTGCCACCCTATATTTTCCATGATGGCCTGACCCCAGGGGGCTGGCTTCAGGAAGCTGTTTGAGCACTACTTGGTCAACAATTGATGCCAGGCACAATTACCTGGCATCATCTTTGTCTCCCTCCCCCAGACACGCATGGTTCTGCAGTTTATTCGGCTGGGGGCCTTACTTGTTCCTGGAGTGGGGACCAACCCCTGGCAGAGGAGAGAAGAATGACACAGACTCCGTGCTGGGAAGAAACACGCCACAACTTTATTGATTACCGGTTCTTCAGGTCTTGAGGCAGCATAGGCTGGGGACAACAGGTGCAGCTGACGGTCCAACTGCTGTTAACACTTTTGCTAACCTGCCTGTCGGGTTAACCAAGGGCAGAGGACTGGCATTAGGACTGGAAGTGGTGGAAACCACTATTCCTGGCCATCACCTTCTCTGGTGGCATGGTCAATGAGTCAGCCCTGAGGTGGGCTGTCATGCCCACCCAGAGCCTCTTCAGGGAGCTCACCCTGCGCAACCTGCACTATTTCCCCCAGTTAACGCCTACACACCACAGGAGACAGACAGCTTAGCTTGCCTGGCTCCACCGCCAAACTGAAGGAACCTGCAATATGAGCATAAGTCCAGCTCTGAGATCTCCAAGCCATATTTCATTGCCCTCTGTTGAGAGGGTCACCCCATCTGTCCTGCAGAGACCACCTTGCCTGTGGGAAATTCCCAGGTGCTCAATCACTCCACCACCATGAAATAATACAAAGTCCAAAGTGTCTTGTTGAATTTCTGCCATGCACAGTCAACTCTCCTGGGGTCCCAGGCACCCTGCCACTCCCTCCTCTGCAGGAGCTCTGATCAAATGATCTTGATGTCTGGGAACCACCGCAGGCATTGCTCCAGGTCAGCTCAGGCTGTACACTGCAGGGAGATGCCTATCTACCCAAATAACTTTCACAAAGCTGAATGACAAGAGCCTCTGGATGGCCATGGCAAGTGGCATCCTCAGATGTTCCCAGCGCTTGCCTCATCGACCCAGCCACATTATGTCTAATGCTGCCCCCAGCCCCAGTTGGGAACCCTGCCTGGACTGGACTGCAAGAAGCTTCCTTCAGTGCACGATGTTGTGCCTGCAAATCCAGTTTGCCCTCCTTCTAGCCAATGTATCGAGGGAAACAAGAGAGTTAGAGATAGGCCACCATGTGTGGCCCCATGTAGGATTTGTATGCAGGAGACTGTTACCTGCCCAGTGTTGTTACTGTAGAGCAGAGCAACCACTGGGATGCTGCTGAAGTGGCAGCCCCGATCCTGAGGAATGCATCCCAAAGGCAGACATCTGAAGACCCACTGAGAACAGAGCAGCCCAGAATACTGGGCAAAACTGAAATTTAGCATGGGGGTGCTGGTCTTGATGTATTAGTAAGGGACCATGGCCATCTGGGCAGTGCCCAATGGAAACAGAGGCCTTCGTCTGATTCTAGATCTCGAAAGCAGATCTCTTCCACACCGTAGTTTTTGGATAGTCTCCCTTGCTACCATTCTCTCATTGCTACCTCCTTAAATGTGGTTCACATCCATAGATTTAAAAGGTGCGTATTTCCACATCCTAGTTCATCCCTAGAACCACAAGTTCTATGGGTCGTAATAGAAAAATGTCATTTCCAATACAAGGTACTGCCATTTGGCCTTTTTGAAGTACCATACATCTTCCCAAAGAGCATGGCTCCCCACCTTCATCTCCAAAACATTACCATATACCCATATAAAAGACCTCTAGAGAACTCAGCCTGTAAATAAAGGAGGCTATTCCAATGATAGTATAACTCTTTGTTATTCTGCCTATCTTTATTTGGAAACTCTTCTGCTTTGAAAATCCCTCCCAAACAAACCTCCTCTCTGTATCAAGCCTTCCCCTTTCCTTCCCTCTGAACTAATCCAGAGGCTTGCTCCAGGCATCTCCAACTCCCTCCAGCCTCACAAAAATCAATTTTTTGTCAGCTTCAACTGTGGGTGTTTATGCATGGGAGTTTTACCTGAGGTTCATTGCTCGCTGGACCCACACTTTCATGTTGAAGAAGAAGAGTTGGTTTTTTATGCTGACTTTCTCTACCACTTAAGGGAGTCTATGCACCAGCAGTCTCCAAGCCCAAATTGGGAAGTATTTGAATCCCTGCCCCTTGAAATGCTGCTTTGTAATTGGCTGAAGTGAAAGAAAAGTCCCCCCCCAAAAAAAACCAACTGTCGCATAAAAAAGCATTTTAAGAGCATTTTAAGAACAAAACCAAAAAAAAACTGAGCTACTTGAAAGGAGCCCGGGGGGTAGGGGTTAAGCCTTCTGCTCAGAAAGAACTCCAAGGAAGCAGGAAGCATTTTAATCCCCGCCCCTTTACATGCTGCTTTGTGATTGGCTGTCTGCTTGCTGAAAGAGAAACCAAGCTTCCCACACTTTGCCTTATGCATGGGGATTTCAAGCGGTCTAAGCTCAGGGGAGAGAGAAGAATTGGGTTAATAGAGGGATGGAAAGTCCTGGGATTTGTGAGGGCTGGCAGCGAGGTCATCTCTAATGAAGGGAAAACTCATGCATAACTCCAAGGAACAACCAAGACAGACCTGGGGGGTGGGGGTGAATGTGAGTGATAGTACCCATGCATAAATGACCTGTGTATCCTGAGTCCTGACTCACTTGTCATTCCTAGTCCCACAAAAACAAAGTACAAAAGTACAAGAAGGTGTATCAAAAAATAAGAGTATATTGTAAACTAGAAGTTGAAAACACCACCTGAACCCACAAATATAATTAAAATATAACAAGTGTACAAATTAGGGTTGCCAGGTCTCTCTTAGCCACCGGTGGGAGGTTTTGGGGGCAGGGCCTGAGGAGGGCAGGGTTTTGGGAGGGGAGGGACTTGAATGCCATAGAGTCCAATTGCCAAAGCGGCCATTTTCTCCAGGTGAACTGATCTCTATCGGCTGGAGATCAGTTGTAATAGCTGGAGATCTCCAGCTACCACCTGGAGTCTGGCAGCCTTAGTACAAATATAAACAACATTCAATATGCCAATAACAAATGTATAAATACAAAGGAATAAAGTTGTAAAAATGGACAATATAAATATATAATGCGTCAAAAAAGTTTGTAAAAGGAGTTAAAACAAATGACAGATTGCCAGTCAAACTTAATTATTCTTAATTCATAAGAATATTTCTATATTATCTGGGGGGGGTTAGTTTAAAGACAGCCACCAGTTCAAAAAAATCTTGTCAAAAAATGTCTCTTGCCTGTGCAATGTAAGATGCAAAATAACGTCAGCTCCTGCAACTCCTACCCTTCAGGTTAGTGTATATCTGAGATCTGCTTAGAACGTCAGACCCCTGCATGTTTGTAAGCTACCTCAGACAACATCCTTGTGCAGAAAATGATAGGTAATGTCTTCCGCTGTTCTCCTTCAATCTCCCTCTTCAGTTCTCTACTCTTTAAGTTCACATTTCACAACATGGATAAAAATTATGTGAGTGCTGGGAATGTGAACAGGCATTCATGGACTCCTTAGTATTTTTTGTGTTGCAAAATTCTTGAATTTTACTCTGACTGATTATTTTGATAAATCCCTGTCTCCATCTTCATCCCAGCCTTACACTGCAGCCCAATTACTTTGTCCAAAAGATCCTTTAAAAATTGTGCAGCTGTCCAAGTCTAGATTTCACCAGGTATTAAAATACAAGTCAATAGCTCCTGCTAGGACAGGAAATGAGAGGCAGTGGAGCAGGTTTCCCTTTTATGCTTAACTATCTTGTGTGAATCCTCTTGGGAAGTGGTCACATTGACAGAATGTATGTGTCTAATCAAAGGTGGACAAAGTCAGTCTGATTTTAGTCACAAAGAACTGAACTTTTAAAATAATAATACATGTGTCTAATCAACACATACAGTTCTTTGTGACTAAAATCAGACTCATTTGGTTCACCGTTGTTTTTTAAAAAAATAACTTTTTTGCATCTGTTTGAAAATGAATTAATTGTGTCATGTTCTGAAGTACTCCACGATCAAGTCAAAATCAGTCTCAGTTCTTAGGATGCAAGCAATTATCTGTTTGAAAGGAATTCCCAGAACGGGACCCCAGGCACCAAGTAGCTGCAGTAACTGGACATGGGCCTTGCCACCTCCCTCCTGGGCCCCAGAGCTTTGTGCACCATCTGCTGACATCATCTCTTAGCACCACGACAACAAAGATCCCACGGGGGAAGAGCGAGCCTCAGAGGCCTTTGGGTCAGCTGGCAAGCATGAAGGCAGCCATCAGAAGCCCAACTATGATGGCTTGGGTGGGGCACAGGAGGGGCGCAGCCATTCAAGAACCTGGGAGAAGCCAGGCAGGGAGACAAGATAGCCAACCAAAACATCTTTTACTCATTATTAAATGAGTAAAAGAAGTTTTGGTTTGATAGGAAAGTATTGTATATATTTCAATTTTCCCCCAAAATTTCATTTTTTCCCAGAAAAAAAATTAAAAACCTTCCCCCCACCACCAATTTTTCAAAATGTCATGAAAATTTACACCTCTAGGTGGGCTGCCCATAGTAGCTGCGCCACATTTAAATCGGGGAAGAGACAGAACAGCTGTAGCTTGGAAGATACGTTGCAGCAGTCCTTTAAATACAGGTCTGTCAGAGTAAAACTGGCTCTCCTGGGCATTGCACTAGCAATTTACAGTAATCGGAGAATGGGGGGTGGGGGAATGACAGAGCCGATTAGTTGTGCTGCAGTGGCCTAGGATAGAATATTACTTATACATCATTGGTTCAATCCAGGTGATTCATGCCACAGCAGCTTGAACAACCTTAGAGAATCAGGCTGCCTAGGTTCTCCTTTATGATTTGGCATTTATGGCACCCCCAAGTTATCTCAGCAAGTTGATCACATTTTCCAGTGATTGGGTAACATTTTTTCATCCAGTATTGTTATCCAAACATTATTTCAGTCAGCAGATTTTTCACAAATGTTTCCCTGTTCATATGGCTTTGAGCCTTTGAAATCTGTCAGTTGTTTTGTTTATAATTCATTTTAAAAAATCTTGTCGCGGAGAAACTAATGAGTTGCAATCTTGACATTGCTGTTCTTTGAACATACAAATTGCTATGGAAATAGCATTACAGATTATACAAAGTAAAAAGGAGGGAAGAGACCAAAAGCCAGATATCATTTATTAATTAGGTCAGCATTAAAGATAAAATTGATAACACTGCAGGAACTCAGTAAGACCAAAAGAAAGGAACACAAGTGTCTGACTTGGTCAAGGTTATTCCTTGCTGCTTGCACACAGTGATTTTTCTCTGCATGGACAGCTAGAAACCCCTGCAATAAAAGGAAGCATTCAGATGATATCATGTCCTGTGTGCACATGCCTCCTCTGGCTCCCATTCTTTTATTATGGAGAAATTGTGAAGTTCTTTTCTTTACCAAGCTGTACTGTACCACTACAGTACCACTGCTGGGAAAAAGACAAGAAAGGCCCTGTAGGTTGCTGACTGTGGGGTACTGTGCAATGTGTGGCATGACAGGTAGGAGCAGGGGGAGGAGCAGGAGCAGGAGTGGCAGCAAAACAAGTGGCACAGGAACAGGACATGTAGACCCCATTCCCACCTGCTCCTGCTCTGTTTCTTTGGGCCTGTTTTCATGCCCGTGTCTGGAAGCAACCCCTCACTCTACAAAATCTTAGTCTTAAAAGAATGTCCCCATTGTGTTTGAAAGAAGTTGTTTCTTAGTGTTTGAAACACCTCTGTGCGGTATTAAACATTAGTTTGGGTACCTTGTCACATTCTATATCATTCTGTGGTCATATTTAGCTGGAAGATCCCAGCTGGGTACCTGTCCTCAGTTCTTCTAAAATTAAAGTGTTCCTTGCCCCAGGATATGGTAGCAGTTACTTTTCAAGAGAAAGATGAACAGATAACAAAATAAATGCTGTGTTACCTCCTCCAGTTGGGAGAGATCCTTTTGGAGCTCTTCACAGTCCATTTTTGTTTTAACCACCCTAAATAATTTGGTATCATTTGCAAACTTTGCCATCTCACTTTTCACCCCCAGCTCCAGGTCATTGATGAACAGGTTGAAAAGCACCGGTCCCAACACAGATCCCTGAGGGACCCCACTGTTCACATCCCTCTATTGTGAGAACTGACCATTTATTCCTACTCTCTGCTTCCTATTTTTCAGCCAGCTAAATAGATTTTCTAAATTTATTGAATTTATTCTTCAGACTCATCAGGAAGAGTCAGTGACAATACTAACCATCCGAACTGATCTAAATTGATGGGTAATAGATTCAGGGTAGGTAAACGGAAATAATTCTTTACCCAACTTGTCTTCTTATCCCATGATTACGAAGTTTGCTTAGCATATCATCATTAGAAGTTCAGCAATTTCCTATTTGAATTCTTGAAGAACTCTAGGATAAATACCATCTGGTCCCAGTGACTTGTTAATTTGCAGTTTTTCTAGACATTCTAGAACTTCCTGCCTTGTTACCACTATTTGACTCAGCTGCTCATTCTCCCCTACCCAAAACATCAGGAAAAGGTATCCATCCTATATCTTCAAAAGTGAAGACAGATGAGAAGAATTCATTTCGTTTTTCAGCAATAGCTTTATCCTCCCTTATTGTACCTTTACTCCCACTGTCATCCAATCGTCCCACTGCTTCCCTAGCTGGTTTCCTACTCCTAATGTACTTAAAGAATTTCTTATTGTTGGTCTTGATGTATTTAGCGATATGTCCCTCAAAATCTTTTTTTGCATCTATAATTGTTTGCTTGCATTTCCTTTGGGCAAGTTTGTGTTTGCTTTCGTTTGCCTCTTTTGGGCAAGCCTTCCAGTTTCCAAAGGAAGCCTTTTTTTCTCTAATAACTTACTTCACCTTACCCATTAGCCATGGCAGTGACCTCTTGGACGTTATACTATCTTTCCTGACCTGCGATATTGAATCTAGCTGAGCCTCTAGTATTGAGGACTTGAGTAACCCCCAAGTCTTTCCCAGAGATTTAACCCTCCTAAGTGTTCCTTTCAACTTCCTTTTTAACAGGTTCCTCATTTTAGAGAAGTTCTCTCTTTTAAAGTCAAATGTAATTGTGTGAGAATTCCCAGGCGCTTTCCCACATACGTATAAATTAAATTTTATGCCATTGTGGTCACTATTGCCATCTGGCTCAACTACATCCACATCCCTAACTAAGATGCTGGCAGCACCACTGAGTATTAAATCCAGGATCACTTCCCCTCTAGTTGGGTCTATGACCAACTGTTCGGGGGCATTGAGGATGTCTAGAAATGTTATTTCTTTGGCTTCACCAGAGCATGCATTTATCCAGTCAATATGAGGGTAGTTAAAGTCTTCCATCATTACTACTTCATCACCTGTCTCTTCCTCCACACTGTCTCTCTCTTTTGATTTGTCTGGCATGTGCCCTTGGGCATCCTTAAGTGGCTATCCTGCTTCTTTACTCTATCCTACTTTTTCATATCTACCCTATTCCCATGTGGGCAATCAGAAGCATTTTTCCCTTTGTCCATTTCAAATGAGTCTGCCCAAACCGAATGCTTCTCAGCTCCTGTCGGCTCCCGCCCCCCAGATTCAGTTTAAAAGCTGCTTTGCCACCTTTTTGATGTTATGCGCCAGACGTCTGGTTCATCCTGGTTCAAGTGGAGCTCACTGCTTTTGTACAGGCTCAGCTTGTCCCAAAATGTTGCCCAGTTCCTAACAAATCTAAACCAGTGGCTCCTCCCCAGTCCCCATTATCTACCAAACTATCTAGACAAGTTATGTCTGCAACCTTCGCAACAGGCAAGTAAGCCACCATGTGGTTCATGCTCCCACCAGAAACCCAGCTGTCTAAATTTTTAAGGATTGAGTATCCCACTACAAGAAGCCCCCCTCCCCTCAGAAGTATATCTTCAGTACGAGAGAATATCTGTTCATCTACCAAGGAATGGGTCCCTTCTAAGGTGCCACATCCCCTTACCTCAGAGAGATGACCTCTATGATGGATACAGGGTTAAACACAGACTTAGGAACAGTCAGCCAATGCCAGCAAGCAGTGGGCGGAGTGTGGAGAACCTGTGTATTCATATACTACCTAGCAAGTTTAAACCAAACCTGAGTGGTGACAAGGGGAAGAATGTGGTAGAGAGATAACCCTTTCTTCAGTCACTAGGTGGGAGGTGGCTCCTGAAATAGGGAGACTCCTGACTCAGTGTTTTGGGGGAGAAAGATTTGTTTCCACAGGAGGTGGGCAAATCTAAGGAGTGAGAAAGGTTGTGGATGAACCTCCACTTTTTGGTATTCTGTGTGCTAGTGTAGTCTGAGTCCACACTGTGTATATTGAGTACATGAATTTTGAACAACATCTGAGTTTATTAGTCACCTGAAGAAACTGAACTGCTTGTAACCATCTAAGATTTTGAACTGTTTGTAACCATCTAAGCTTTGTGCCTCTCTTGAAGAAGAACCATCAATCAAACAACTTTTCTGTAAATAATAAACTTCATTTTTATTCATACTTTTAAAATCAGCTTCAGACTCTTAGCCTCTCTATTTCACCTGGGGGGAAGGAAAGGGAAACTTTGTCCTCACACAATCAAGGGTAACAGACTGTGGGGTTTAAAGAATATTAAAAATTCTCTCAGCTATTACTGGTAACAGGAAAATTTGTGAGGGTTTTAAAAAAGGGGGGGACAAGAACCACCCTACCTCACAACCTCCTTCACCAAGGGCTCCATCATCATTCTCTCCAGGATTAGTGGAGCATGCCTATTATATTAGGTGCTTTGGAACAAAGGCAGGATAATGTTACTGCAATTGTCTTGTTTGTGGGCTTCCTAGAGACACCTGGTTGGCCACTGTGCGACCAGACTGCGGGGCTTGATGGACCTTGGTCTGATCCAGCATGGCCTTTCTTATGTTCTTATTACTGGCAGGGAGCCATCACCCTGGGACTGGCATATGAATATTACATCCCCCGAGTCCTTACCCACCTCTCTCTCTGGGGGTCTCAGCTCCTCTAGTTGAGCTACCTTGGTCTCAAGGAAATGAATTTGCTTCTTGAGAGCCAGGAGCTCCTTGCACCAAGCACACACCCATGACTGCTGTCCAGAAGGCAGATACATGTGACACTCTATGCAGCACACTGAATAGCCCCCCAACCTCTGCTGGCTTTCTATCTTCATACCTGGTATTTTATTTTATTTTTATTTGGTATTTTTACCCTGGATATGAAAAAAGATAAGCACCCTGCTCTCTATGCCATGTGGCCCTCTTGTACTAAATAAGGGCCTAGTGCCCTGGCTTCCTCACCCTGCTGCTAAACTCGCAGAGATGCTAAATTCACTCCTGCAGGGCACAGAGATCTACTCTGCCCCACTAACAGGGTTCTTTCCCCACCCTATAGGGTCCCCAGGCCCAACCTCCAGGCTAAGAGCCACAGGGCAAGAACCCTTGAGCCCTCTGACAAGGAGGAGCCTAACACAATGAAAGGCTCACCCAGCAGAAGGCAGGGCCAACACTCGGCCCCAGGCACAGCAGACCCTCCCCAATCAACAACAACCAGCTTCCTCAATTGGGCACACTCAACTACAACCCTTGCAAAAGAGATTAAAAAAAAGCAACACTTACGCAAACAAGTACCACTCTACAGCAGGCTATGCACACCCACACACCCTCAAACAATGTCCTCCCTCACAGTAACTTCAGCTAATGCTCCCCAGCAGTTCAGGGGGGAAAAGAAAGAAACAAAACACTTACTACTCCAGCAGCTCTTTCCCACTCCTGCTTAGAGCCCGACTGACTGTAATCTGTGATCCTTTTGATATGTGCGATCGCCACTTTGTGTGGGTAATAGGCTATTTTCTATTTTTGGTATGCACAATTGGAAACCTAGATTTGTTTCTAGTACACATTCACACATACTGAAGCTCAGTCAGACCAGTAGGTTGACTGATAGTGTAACTGCAGGATGCAGCAATCATTTCAGTTAACAGCAGGAAATAATACTTTCTGGTCCAGCTTAAGTTTTTAATAAACAGTGTTGCCATTCCCCCCCCCAATTATCAAACAAACTCCATTCTAAGAAGGCAATGCCCTTTTGCTATGAAATAACTTACTAAATACATTACGAGCTCAACCTGGGTTGGGAAAAGGTGGGGTACAAACTGAATGAAATACAAATGAATTAACAGACACAAACTACAGGTGGTGACTGGTCTATCACTGAATACACTTCATGTTTGGCAGTGGAATCAGATGCACTTTCGCAGCTAAAGTAGAAACTACTTTACAAATTACAAATTTGTCCTTTGCTGTTGTCAAGAAAAATGTAACCATCATAATTCCATAATTTCTGATTATCAAACAGAAATTTACCCTCCTGACTATATTTTAAAACTTAAATTAAAAATTTACCTCACTTAGTTAATTAGTAGTGTTGCTGCCAGCTCAACACTGAGCTTGTGGCGAAACTATTGATTTGGCAACACCAGTACATGAGCCAGAGCAGCTGAGGGCAAGTGAGAACTCAGTCAGCATTATTTGGATTTAAGACACTGAGGTGGGAAATGAGATAGGGTTAACCTGTCTGAATAAACTTGAGCTACCTGCTTTGATCCCGACGGAAGTTGGTTTCAGGTTGCCGGCTCAAGGTTGACTCAGCCTTCCATCCTTCCGAGGTCGGTCAAATGAGTACCCAGCTTGCTGGGGGTAAAGGGAAAATGACTGGGGAAACTTCCTGCTGGGGCAGCTGGGCTGAGCGCCATGTTTCCTGGACTCTCCAGGAAAAATCCAAGGAATGTTCAAATTGGGGTGCTAAACAGCACCTCAACCCGGTCCTAAACAGTGGACTTGGGAAGCAGGAATTCCCTGCAGCCACTTATGCGGTTTGACCTCCAGAACTCTCCGAGGGAGGCTTTTAAGCCCCTCAGAAGTTTTGATGCCGGTCCCGAGGGCAAGAGGGAAAGTCATCGCCGGAACATTTCATGGGTAATCAAGGTTCAGTCCTCCCCCTTCAATCACCATCTAAGAAAATTATCATCACCGTAACCTTATCATCCAACATCTGAGTAAGTTGCAATAATTCTTTTGTCTTTACCTTGAAATTGAAGCTCTGGAAGATCGTAATAATCATCAATGCAATCTGCATCTCTCTGTCCAGAATATAAGTGACTTTGTTTGTTTAAAAAGAGTATAGTTGAATGGCAGGAGCCTTATCTACTCGATCTCCACTTTGGCATAACAAACGGGACGGTTGACAGACACTCTAGCTACCAATTAGAAGCCGAGGTGTTAAAAGGGGTGGGAGCGAATGGGCTAAATTCCTCTGGAGATGACGTCTTTCCGATTCATCATAGAAAACCATCGAGATTGAAAGGGAAAGATCATACAGGAAATCAAATCGCAGGGCTTGAAGTGTGTCTTTATTGTGTAACAGGCAACATATTCCTACTACTGGAAAACAAGACAGCCGAAGGTCCGCGATTTAAATAATGCCCAGCCCACCCCTTTCTTTTACAATCGAGCAGAGTGTCAATAAAACTTGATGGCCCTTTACAACAACACTAATTGTTTTACAGCGGAGAGAAGAATTTGCAGCCATTTAATCCCGGGATCTGTATAATTGATTAATAGAACCACTACAAGGTTTTGGACCCTGCCAACATATTTAAAACAGCATTTCTTGGTATTGGTGAATTGTCAAAACTATTTTCAGAAATAAACATGGGAAAGGCCGACGAGAAAATACAGGAAATGTTAACAAAACACATGGATGCCTTTACTAAACAATATGAGCAACAATCTCAACGTCTGGCTCAGTTAACCAACATATTGACTAGTCTAACTCAAACTACCAACCAGACTAGTCAGAAATTGGACATTTTGGCAAGTGAAATTACAAATATGAAATCTCAAATATCTACAATGAAAACTGATATGGGAAAAATGGATACTTCAATTAAAAAGGCAATTGAAGAACAGAAAGATACTAAAAATAAACAGATACTTCAAGGTAATCAAATTCAAGCTATACATTTCCAACAAGAAAATGTTATGGACCTACTGGCTATTATGCAGTTAAAATTAAGACAATCGAACGTACGTCTTCGCAATTTTCCAGAAGCAATGGGATGTACCAGAATAACTATCATAAAATCATTGGCTGACCTGATTCATATAAATGAACAAGATCTGGATTATGCAATAAACAAAGTATATAGAATTCCTTTACCCACCAGTTTGGAGAAGACAAAGGCAAGAGATATTATGATTTCCTTTTATGATATAAGGATGAAAGATTATATTATGCAAACCCTCTATGATAATCCTTTGTCAGTGAATGGAAATCCTCTTATCATCCTTAAGGATATCCCACGACATTTGATGATGAAGAGAAATATGTACAAAGAATTTACTGGGACACTGAAGAAGAATGGAATAAGATTCTCCTGGATCTTCCCACAGGGACTCACTTTTACCTACAAAGAGGTCAGATTTACTATTTCTTCACAGGAGGAGGTAAAAAACTTTTTGAAGAATTATGAAAAAGATCTAGCTGGCCTTAACCAGGAGTCACAACATCAACAAGAAGAGGAGAAAAAGGAGTTGGCCTCGACATCTGGACAAAAAAGACAGGACATCAAAAATAACAGAAGTGTTGGAAAAACAAAAATTCACAGCAAGAACAAAACTAAAAGGAAACATGCAGAGAGAGAAACAGAGGGCTAAACAGGGATTTAAATTATGATTAGGGAATTTTGTATTTACTGATCTAATCCTTTTATCTTAAGAACGGTTTTGAAATAAAATCTGTTACTATATATGAAATCAATAATAAACATGTACTAATTGTAAATGAATTGAATAATTTAGAATTAACTTAGCAATCAAGTTTGATGTATCTTTCTGGATTAGAACTTCTTTGCAAAAGAATAGATAAATTTATAGCAAGATGGAGGAAGGTGAGGGGGAAGTCTCTTATTTGAATATCTTTTCATTAATAGATGAATACGCTTTTCGATGACGCTGTTAAAGTTTTTTATTGTATGATTTATGAAATGAATGTGTTGTTGAAAAGTACCAGACAGTAAAATATTTTAAAAATAATAAAAAATTTATGGGAAAAAAAAGGGGAAATGACTGGGGAAGGCACTGGCAAGCCACCCCGTAAACAAAGTTTGCCTAGTAAATGTGACGTCACCCCATGGGTCAAGAATGACCCGGTGCTTGCACAGGGGACCTTTACTTTTTTTTACCTGCTTTGGACTGCCCTATTTGGTGGACGATACTTTACTTTTCCCCATACTGGTAGGTAGCATAGCTGCCAAAAGAAAGGCAAAAAGAAGCAATGAAGAAACACTCAGCGGCCAAAAGAAATGGAGGCTCAAATGAAATTTCAGCTCCAGGACTCTCAGAATCTTAGAAATGTGTCTACCCACAGAGGAAAGGATGAGTGGGAAATTACTTCACTGATGACTGCCACTTGTATTTAGGGCCTCTGAGGAAATACTAATGCATTCATTTCTTAATTAAACAGAAAAGTAGTGTGAAATGCAACCAAATATGTTCACAGCAGATCTTGGGGATTTTGGTCTCATGAGGCTAATCAAGGAAAAGAGTTATACAAATTAATTTTTTAATACTTAATTTTGTTATTTTTGCTTTATGTGCACAGGAACCCTCTTGAGTTTCCATTGACCCCTTTTAAAATCTTCAAGGGAAATATTTGACTCTCCAGCTTTTTCCCCCTACCAAATACATTCTAAGATTGGTGATGGTTTGTAATGATGAAGCAAGATTGTAAGGAAACACAGTCATTACTCTTGCAGCCCTTTTTTCTTCAATTAGTATTTCTAATCACATTAGACATGTTTTCAGTATCCAGAGAGGATGCCTGATCCCTACAGCTATCGTGAACCATTAACTTTAATTAAAATTTACAAGTCTAATGTTGTTACATCTGCTAAAAGCATTAACTGCCATGTTAATTACCAAAATGTTAATGTTGCGTTAAAATATGAATGTTCCCTTTTGACAGTTCATCTCTGGTCTCCCCCCGCCTCTGGAATGTGTCCTAAAAACTGCAAAGTCTGAAGAAAAAGCATGAATAGGAACTGAAATAATGAACTATATTAGAAAAACTTTGTCTGAACATTAACCTTCCTTGTTATATTGTGAAAATTCAGTGAAAAACTTTGGAATTCTTTGCTGAGTGCATAAAAAAAGCATGTATCATGTCTGATATATTAACTTAGAATTGCAATACTTTCTTTAAAATTTATTCATAAAGTTCTAATAAAACCATTCCAAGTAATTCATTAGATCTGAACTGTTTTAATCATTTAGAGAGATGAGGCTTGGAGAGGAGAAACAAGGGCTTTAAAAAAGGCTTTGTATTAAAGGCACTGATCCTATCAATTTGGGATACAGATGCCAGGCATGGCCTGGCATGGCCTGGCAACCTGAAGGAGACTGGGTGGATGGGGACATGGAGTGTGGCTATCATTGACAGCATGGTATCACTTTTGGGAAAACCTGGAAGTGATGCTGTGCCTCTCTAGGAATATTTGGAAATTCTATAGTAAAACCATAGCGTTTCTGGGAATTCCTACAGAGGGCTGACAATGCTTCTGGATTTTCCTGGAAGTGAGATCACGCTGTTGGTCCGATGGCTATTTTTTTAGTTATTCTCCAAGTGGAGGTGGGAAACAAGAGCCAGGGGTGAGGGATTCCCCACCCCTACTGGGGCCAGCAACCCTAGTTTGGGCAGAGCCAGTTCACTGTACAAGAGACAACTGAGCTCCCATTCCCCACACACACACACAGCCTATCTGGGCAGTAGTGAAGACTCCTATGGTTATGACTAAATATGAAGCCAAGATCCTCACAAATATCTACAGGTCCCATGCAGAACATATATTCATCTATTGTGGAGTCTTCCCAATTCACTATCACAATTTCTGTCTACCCTTCCCCTTCTAATTGCTGGTCACATAACTTATGGAGGCATGCAAAGAAACTTGCATAAAATAAATACTTTTATATGAATTTGCACAAATTTCCTCCCAGAAGCATCAATATTAAGTGTAAATTAGATGTATTAATAAGTATTATATATTTAATGGTAAAACTAAAAATAAAATAAAAATATATCTTAGGAAACTGTAGGTTATTTTCTTTTAACCCACTTAGGCAGAAATGCTGGAAGAGGGTGTGGTGGCAAAATTGTACCTTATTTAAAATGACAAAATACCTTGACTCAGTCCTGAGTTTGAGGGAAGATCTCAGAATTCATAACTGAATGAATGCCATATGTTCTAGATTGAAACATAGTTAAGTCGTGCAGCCTTAGATATTCTTCCTGACTAGAGATGTGCACACACACACAAAATCAATATTTTTTGGATTCAGGTATATTTGACCCACAATTTTTCAGGATTTCTGAAAAATACCAAATCCTCATACTGGTAAAATGTTTTTTCCAGCTTTTTCAGGAATCTTGAATATTTTTGGCTACATTATACTCTATGGCAGATGTCAAACATAAGGCCTGCGGGCTGGATCCGGCCCCTTTAGAGCCTTATCCAGCACACGAGCCAGCTAAGGCAGCTACCCCCTCACTCTTGATGTAGGCTGGCAAGGCATGGCCCAGCCAGAACAAGTGACATTTATGTCATATCCGGTCCTCATAACAATTGAGTTCAACACCCCAGCTCTATGGGGAATCTTTCTGGAGCTCTGGGGAGGGGGAGGGAGGATTTTTTTAAGGTAAAGGCACCAAATTTGCAGCATAGCTGTTGGTGACTCTCCTTATAAGAACTGCCAAGTTTGGTAAATATTGGGTCAAGGGGTCCAATTTTATTGGCCCCCAAATGGAGATAAAAATGGGAGCCAATAAAATTGGACCCCCTGACCCAATCTTTACCAAACTTAGGGGCATTTGTAAGGAGAGTCGCCAGCAGCTATGCTGTCAGTTTGGTGACTCTACCTTAAAAAATGTCCCCTCCAGAGCCCTGGAAAGATTCCTCATAGGCTTCAATGGGAACTTTTTTTAACAGTAGCCAACAATCCTGGAAAAGCCCGGAAAAGCCCAAAAAAGCTGATTGGGGGGCAGGGGGGCTTTTCAGATTCAGATTTTTTTGGCTACTGTTAAAGGGCTAAACAAAACTGGCAGCATACAAATTAAGCAGTGCAAAAATCTATTCAAAAAGCCAAATACAAATACCACTAGAACACTGACACACTATAAATATACTGAACACAAATGCCACTATAACATTAACATGCATTAAATATACTATTACAGCCATTGTGAACAAGTTATATTCCTTCATTTATCCAATAAGGCAAAAAAAGTTCTTAGCAATGAGGAAAAGAGGGCTTCACAAGAAACAGTTTTGTTAATGAGCCCAGGATGAGTTTAATATGTGAAGTTAGTGGTTAAAGAGTTCCTGTAATCCTCTTATCTGTATTGTAGGAAAGTTATCCACAAAGCTTAGAGTATTCTTGAGTTTGACTTTTACTGTTAAAAGGCACCATTGGGGGGGGGGGGGGTAAAAAAGCCACAAAATGCTGAAAAGGTATTTTTTGACTTTTTTTCCAGTTTGGCAAATCCAAATGCATGCCCCTATGCCTGATCTCTTAAATGTTCATACAATGTTGCAATTAACAAATGCACTGTGTGAGTTGTGCTCATAAGTCCTAGTTTCTGGAATCATGCACAAAAAGGAATCTATAGAATGAAATTAAAATCCATGTTGAATGCATATGCAATGTGTAATAGAAAAAAAAACTCTTCTTACATTAGTGGATTTACTTTTGGAACTTTTGAACATACATTGTTATTTGAATTTCTAAATTTAGTACTTTTGTTGTTGTGGTTTTTATCTATAGCAAGAGCAAAGATATAGAGGAAAATTCCCAAAGCTCAATGACTGATGTTTTCATACCTCAACCTCAGATGTAACAGGAGCAGTTAATTGTATCACTTGATTTCTTATCACCTAATTACTCAATACTTGAATATTTGCAGCTAAATTTTGTGAGCTGCATTTGGGCTTGATATGCGGCTTACAAAGGTGTCTTGAACTTTTGAGGCTTTCCAGGGACAGATTGACCATTATGACCACTGCAAAAAGACCCAGTAAGCTGATGGCCTGGGAGATGCCTTCTACTGAGGCCACCCTGCAAGAGACAAGACTCTCTTCACCTCATCTGGGATTTATGATGACTGATTCACACATTCAGTTTGTCACATAATTCTGCAGACACTATGTGGGAAAGATGTACGTGTGAACCAACCATTAATGATGATTCCAAATAAAAAGAATCACTCCTTTTAAAAACTAAGCATGTAAATGCTATTATAATTTCAAGCAGAATATGTTTTGGTAGGGATTTTTAATATATTTCCTTTATGGTGCACAATAAACTAACTCAAATTATCAGCCAATGTGTGATTTTATATTCCCCCCTCAAGAACATTGGGCCTGTCATAATGTAGCAGTTAAAATTAAACAATCAAGAGAACAGGACATTGAAGTGTACACATCTGACAAGCAACGTAGAAGATCTACAGGCAAAATTAAGATTTGTGCCCATAAATTAATAATATAGGATATGGCATGGAGTTTAACAGTACTTATTTTCAAACTAAGAAATTAGCTGGCATACTGTTAACTTCAGCCATTAAAATAATTATTCATCTTGAAAAAGATGGAATGCAATTATATTTGAAGATGGAATTTGCTATTACATGCTAAAGATGGACTTGCTATGACCTCTAGAAACTTAAGGTCTAACTAATGATACGCTGGGAGTTTTAAGTTAGAAACTCCCAGTCCTTTACCATGTATATGTGGGCCCAATTTGGGTCATGACTAGAGCATAAAGGTAGGAGGGACCACTATTTGCCTGGGAAAACCTATGTGTAACGGTGGCCATATGTAGGTTTCCCCAATGAAGCAAATAGTTATCTGGGACCATTTCAGGTCAGGAAAACAGTGAGGGGAAGACTTGGTCCCCTTCTCCACATGTAAAGTTGCCCACCTCCAGGGGGTAGGTGTAGATCTCCTGGGATTACAACTGATCTCCAGAGATCAGTTCACCTGGAGAAAATAGCCACTTTGGAAGTCGAACTCTGTGACATTGAAGTCCCTCCCCTCCCCAAACCCTGCCCTCCTCAGGGTTCATTCCCAAAATTTCCAGGTATTTTCCAACCCGGAGCTGGCAACCCTATCCACATGTGTGATGGTTCTGATCCAAATCAGGCCCCTGTACTCCTAGCAATTCCAAGCATAGAACTTGCAAGGCATGTCTGACTGAAAGTCCTCATGATGGATTTGAGCAGGATGCAAGGATAGTGTAACTCATGGTTAAGCTCCTAAGTCATTGCCCTACTGGGATCACCCACCAGTATACACTCCCTCTCACATAAAACTCCATCAGAAGCCATTCCATTGTCATTTTTAAAGTGGCTGCTGCATATCAAAACTCTGGATATGCATATTTTCCTCTTCTCTCCACCATCCCTTCTTTTTGTAAGGCAATGGAATGGCAAATTATAAGGAAAACATTGGCGTGCTTAACCTTTCTCCCACCTGCCCACCTGTTCTGTCATTTCCCCCCAGCTGGGCTCCAAATGTGGAAGTAGGCCCAGGTGAAGAAAATTGGGAGAGAAATTGCAAGGGTGGATGAGAGAAGTGGAAGCAGGGGAGAAGATGAGCACTTCTCTTTCTCAGTTCTTCCCTGCAGGTGCCATTACATTGCCTTGACAAATTCAAGGAACCCAGGTGTACGAAGATAAGTTGTAGTTTCAATAACCCTTAAGCATCAGCTTGCCAAATGTTACGTATTTTAAGAAATAATTCCTAAATCCAGCTGCCTCTATACTTGGAAGGTTGAAAGCAAGCTTAGTTAGGAAAGTAGGAAATTAGGATCTCCATGCAATTTTTTTTTGCTCCTAATATGTTTTGCCTCCATTCTGTCTTTAATCTACTTGGCCCTATAATGCTTCTCCCTCACCCCCATAAATGCATTTGTCATGACAAATCCTAATAGTTTGGCTGACAGCAGAATCCAATTCACAAATTACTACACAAAATGGCCCTCAAAGAGGGCAATTTTCCAAGTGTTGTTTCTTTGTCCCTCCGGGAGATATTTACATTGCTTTGCAAGCTCTAATTTTCAGCTATGAAAATGACCAATGCCAATGTTAAAATACTGCCAGTTAAATGCCAGTTAAAATACTGGCAGAGATTCCATTGCCTCCTCAACAAGAACTACTCTTCCCCTTTATTCTGGAATCCACAAATTATACAAGACAATCCAACTACTAGAAAAGCCTGAAGATGGGGCATTTTACTCCCTCAGGCTTGAAATTTAGGATACTCACTTTTGCAATAGAGGCTAGCACCTCAACCCAAAACAAGACAAACCATACATGGGATGGAATGTTATGATGAGAGAATCCTGTTCCCCCTTCTGATATGTCGCTCAGCACTGGATTCATTGATGAAGAGAGAAGCACCTACCTTAACACTTCATCCACCCCAGTCCTCAGACTGGGAAAGGGAAGACTTGCAGTGGTGGGGGACATTTTTTGGGAACGCAAGCTGTATTTGCCAGTAAATCAATCAATAAAAAGTAAGGGCCTCTTACAGAGGTGGTTTGCAGAACTCAGGTCTGCTGCTATAAATCAATGCCATTCTCTTACAATATCAGCCTCTGCTACTTCCAGGCAGAATCTAGTTCCTTTATCCATTCTATTTTGGTTGAAATTCTGTGGACTGCTTACTTGAATCGTTACTTTGCACATAACTACTCCAAAGGCAGTGTTCATATTGGCTTTGCACAAAGTTCTTCCAAATGGAAATGAATTACTATTTAAAAAATTAAAATTGGTGTCTGGAAAAATATTTTCTAATTCTATACCAGAAGCCAGTTCACCTCCTGGGCTTTTGTTAGCTCTATACAGTTCATTGCCTGCAGCAATTTGTGTAAAATTATTTTTTTTTCGGGGGGAGGGAATGGTCATGGTCAAGATCAGCGCACTGGATGACTCTTTGCTGATTCTCATTGTTCATTTGGGGCTAAACCAATATGTAGCAGAGGTACAAAGCAGGGCCGGATCTACATTTTTTAAGGGGGGCAAGAGGACAAAATATCCCCCAACGTACATATTTTGTCTTTATATATACAGATGTAATCAAAAAATATATATATATATATATATATATATATATATATATATATATATATATATATATATATATATATATATGAATAATTACACTTTTATATTATATTATCCATCCATTATCTATGAATTCCTCCTAGAATTCCTTTCTGTTGTTAGGAACCAAGGGAGTTCATAGCCAAACATATATGTTAGATGTTAGGAAGACAGACTTTAATGAACCCAGAGGCATGATGAGAGTCATTCCATGATAAGAATGCTGGAAGGGAGAGGAGCAAGCGAAGGGTGGGGCTCTCCTAAAACAAGAGCTCTTGCAAGCTCAAGCCGGCAGTATTCCAGTAAGACGAAAATATGGTAGAGAATTGGTAGAGCAGGGAAAGAGGAAGACCCAATATGAGATGGATTGACTCCATCAAGGAACACACAACCTTCAGTTTGCAAGACCTGAACAAGACTGTTAACCACAGGACGATTTGGAGGTCATTAATTCATAGGGTTGCCATAAGTTGGAAAGTGATGACTGCACATAATGCACAGACCAGATCAAATTAAGCTTGAATGCTCCCAAGAAGCTAAAATGACCAGGTGCTGTTCCCAGGGAAGGCAAGTGAAGCGACTGCCAAGGGCGGGGAGCCTTTTCAGAGAAATACACACCAATCCCAAGATAAAATGCAGAGAGAGGCTTACTTTTAACCTGAATCAGCGGGTGAGTGGTGCTGTTGAGGAGAACCCACAACAAAATGTGTTTGGGAAGCTAGCTCCTGGTAAATCCATTTTGCCATTCATTGGCGATGCTAACACACAGAGGGGGAGGCCGGGCTTTTCTGAGGGTGATGAGGGGAGAGGAGTGTGGGTGCAAAGCTGTTGGGTGGGGCTATGAGAAGTGCGGGAAAGAGAGAAAGGTTGCAGCTGCAGCTCAGCTGCTTCTGCAAGTGTGTGTGAAACCTTTGCTTCAGCCCTGCCTGAGGGGAAAACAGGAAATCTTAAAAGTCTGCAGACAGCTGGGCATGACTTTCTTAACTCTTCCCAGAGTTCCTTCTCTGGCCTGCCCTCCTCCCTTGCCAGACTTCACCTTCAACATGAAACCGCCTAACTCAGCTTCGTGTCAGTCATGGGCCTTAGGCCAACCTCCCTCACTTCAGGTCCCTCACGCACTGCAAAAATGAAATAAAATACTGCAGTCACTGGACGACGTCTGCTCATGGGCATTCTTCGCGAGCAGACAGGCAGCATTTATAGGGTTGCCAACTTCCAGGTACTAGCTGGAGATCTCCTGCTATTACAACTAATCTCCAGCTGATAGAGATCAGTTCACCTGGAGAAAATGGCTGCTTTGTCAATTGGACTATGGCATTGAAGGGCAATTGGACTCTATGGCACTGAAGACCCTCCCCAAACCCCGCCCTCCTCAGGCTCCACCCCAAAAACCTCCCACAGGTGGCAAAGAGGGACCTTGCAAGTCTAAGCATTCATTGCCTTGCCCGAGATTGTTTTAATGAGAATCACTGTACTGGGGCCAGGCCGGGTCAGGCCTGGCTGTGAGATGTGTGTGTGCATGTGTTTGTGCAGTCGGCCTCTTGGGCGCCATATGCTTCTTTGCTACCTTGCTCTTTCCCGGCATCAGTCACGCGAGCTGAGGAGGCAGGGCTTTGGAAGCATGTGTTCTCTGTGCAGTGTGCACAGAAGCCAAGTAGGTGGACAGCTTCCCCCGCAGCTTCTGGTTGCTGCGACAGCGCCCCTCACGCCCCCCTCTGCCCGCCCCCTGGGGCAGCCACCCCTTCTCGCCCCTCCCAAGATCGAGCCATGGTACAACGTTTTGTGCCATGTCCAGGCAGAATGGTGGTAGGAAAGCATTGTTTCCTTGCCCCCATTGCCCCCATGGAATGTGCTTTAAAACCAACTTTCACCCATGTCTTATAAGATTCATCTGGAGTCTTCCTCCATTGTTGCTCAAGTCATTTCATAAGAATACAAGAAGAGCCATGCTGGATCAGACCAAAGGCCCATCTAGTCCAGCATTCTGTTCACACAGTGGCCAACCAGGTGCCTCAAGGATGCACACGAACAGGAAGATGGCAACAACATAATCCTGCCTATGCTTCCCAGAAACTGATTTAAAGAGGGAGTACTGGAGGGAGTAGATAACCATCACAATTAGTAGCCACTGATAGCCTAGTCCTCCATGAATTTGTCCACTCCCCTTTTAAAGCCTTCCAAGTTAGTGGCCATGACCACTTCCTGTGGCAGTGAGTTCTACAAATTAACTATGTGTTGTGTCAAGAAATACTTCCTTTTGTCTATCCTGAATTTCCCACCATTCAGCTTAAATGGATGACCCCAGGTTCTAGTACAGTAGCAGAGTCCCAGTCCAACCTCTCCAATCCATGCATAATTTTATAAACTTCTGTTGCATCTCCCCCTAATCACCTTTTTTCTAGGCTAAGCAGCCATAAGCGTTTTAACCAGTCCTCATAGAGCAGCTGCTCTAGCCCCCAGATTATTTTGGTTGCTCTTTTTCAGCTCTACAATATCCTTTTTCAGGTGTGATGACCAGAACTGTATACAGTATTCCTAGTGCAGACTCACCATAGATTTGTATAAGGGCAGTATGAAAGCAGCAGTTTTACCTTCTATTCCAGTTCTAATTATGACCAGCATGGAATTTGCCTTTTTCACAGCAGCTGCAAGCTGGGAAGACATTTCATTTTCATTCCACTACCACCCCAAGGTAACTTTCTTGGACTTTTGTTGCCAGCTCAAATCCCATCAGTGTATAAGTGAAGTTGGGATTATTTGCCCCAATATGCATCACTTTACAATTGCTCACATTGACAATCTCATTTGCCATTTTAATGCCCATTCCCCTAGTTTGAAGAAATCCTTTCAGAGCTCTTTGCAATCCATTTTATGTCTTATTTAAATAATTTGGTTTCATCTTCAAACTTGGCCACCTCACTACTCACTCCTAACTCCAGATCATTTATGAGCAATGTCGTAGGCCAACCTGAGCTGCCCTCCTCCTCTGAGGAAGAGGAGGAGTGGGAACCTGGGCCCGTTCCTCCTAGGACCGTACTGGAACAGCACAAACAGGCATCAGAGCCACCAAGACCCATGACAGGGGAGGAGGGCTGCTCATTCTGGCAGCAAACAGAAGAGCAGGACTCCTCGCCTGCAAGTTCTCCCAAGCTGGCTGAAAAGCAGAGAATCAGGGCCCGGCTTCAATTAAGGGAAAGAAGGCAAAATGCCAGGTGGGCCTTGAGAGAGAGAAAGAAGACAATTAAGCCTAATCAGGGAGGAGTGGAAGTATCTGGAACTGCTAGGCTGATAAAAGGCCAGGCAGATTGCCTGAGTTCTTGTGGGTTCAACACATGTTGAAGGCCACTGACTGAGAGAAGTGAACAGAAGCTCCAAGTAACTGAAGCTATCTCAGTTCACCCCAGCGTGCAAGCTGACATCTGATCTGATAAACAAGGAGGTTGTGCTGGTAAGTGCCTCTACTCCTTTACCTGCTAATTACCTTAGTCTAGCCCGGTCCATGGGAAGAGAAAAGCCTGTGTCAGGCTCTGGGCAACACAGTACTCCCATTGCTGTTGTTGAAACCAGAGACCAAGCCTCCGGCCTGGTTACTGCCTGCATGCTACACTCCTGCCTGAGCACAACAACCAAGTTGAAAAACACCAGTCCCAACACAGATCCCTGAGGGACCCAACTCCTCACATCCCTCCATTGCGAGAACTGACCAGTTATTCCTACTTTCTGCTTCCCATTTTTTAGCCAATTTTAATCCATAGGAGGACTTGTCCTCTTATCCCATGATTGTGAAGTTTGCTCAGGAGTCTTTAGTGTAGAACTTGTTAAAAGCCTTCTGGAAATCCAAATAAACAATATCTACCAGCTCATTACTATCCACATGTTTATCGACACTTTCAAAGATCTCCAAAATGTTATTGAGACATGAATTACCTTTGCAGAAGCCATATTGGTTTTTATTAAGCAGGGCTTGTCTATAGGGCTGTTGAAAAAAAAATTCAATAAAATTCGGACTTGGCAAAATTCGTCCCGTTTTTATTCGGGAAATGCCGAAGTCCGAACTCCCCTGCTTTGGGTCCGTGCAATTTGGCATGAGGTCCGGAGTTCGGGGAAAAATCCGGCCGAATAAAGCCATTAAAATCACAACAGCACCTTTCGGCGGCTCCGGGGGGGGCATTTTTTGGGGTAGAGGTCCCAAACTTTCAGCGTAGCTTCAAAGGACCCTTCTTGCAATAACCCCCAAGTTTTGTAAAGACTGGATCAGCGGGGGCTGAGATATGGGCCCCGAAAGGGGTCCCCCCTCCTTAATGTGCATTTGCAATTAGCAGAGCTTGCCGCCCACTCAAAGCTCCCAGCCCTGAAAACAGCTGAGCTGCGGGGAGCAAGGGCAGGGCAGGTGCGAAGAAGTTTGCAAACCATGAAAAGCAACACAACCATGCAAACCATCACATTTGCAACCATGCAAAGCAATACCTGACGCCTAGGAGTTTGCAAACCATGGAAAGGGACAGAAGTTTGCAAACATTGCAAAGCAACACGTTTGCAACCATGCAAAGCAACACCTGACGCCTGGGAGTTTGCAAACCATGGAAAGGGACAGAGGCATGCTAGCTAAGCATCAGGAGCAGGAGGGGGTGGAATTTCCCCTTTTGCATCGGACTCGGGACCAGGCAAATGCATTCTTTAAGTCACAATTTGAAAACAATTTTTGAGCAAGCATCAAAATAGACCTAACCGATCTTATGAATGAGGGAAAACCTGAGGACACACAACTGAAGCCCCCCCCCTCAAACCAGGGAGAGAGAGACTCGAGGGGGCACACACACCCCAGACAGAATGGGCGAAAGCCCCCTTTGGCTTCCCACCCACCCACAGAAACTGCTCCCTCCCCACACACACACACAGACTCTGCTTCCCCCACACACACACACACACAGGAGAAAAATTATAGATTAAAGCCCCAAAAGGGGTCTTACTGTGGATGTCTTCTGTTCCATCAGGAGGGACTGGGAGGACTGGATAATCCAATACGATTCCATTTAAGCACAGGAGGTTTTGCCTTGGATTTGCCGCTCTCAAGATGCACACAGGATTGGCTGATCCCATTCATCCCAATAGGGAAAAGGGGGACCCCATATCTCGGGACCCCCTGACCCAATGTTTACAAAACTTGGGAGGTCTCGCAAGAAGGGTGCTTTGAAGCTCCGCTGAAAGTTTGGGGTCTCTACCCCCAAAAATGCGCCCCCTGCAGCCACGGAAAGGAGCGAATGTGTGCTTTAAATGGAATAAAAATGCACATTAAGGGGAGGACCCCTTTCGGGACCCATATCTCGGGACCCCTGACCCAATGTTTACAAAACCTGGGAGGTCTTGCAAGAAGGGTCCTTTGAAGCTCCGCTGAAAGTTTGGGGGGTCTACCCCAAAAAATGCGCTCCTTGCAGCCACGGAATCCTTTAAAAAAAAAAATAGGAGTTACATTGGCCACTCTCCAGTCCTCTAGTACAGAGTCTGATCTTAGGGATATGTTGCATATCTTAGTTAGAAGATCAGCAGTTTCACATTTGAGTTCTTTAAGAACTCTAGGATGGGTACCATCTAGTCCTGGTGATTTGTTAGTTTGCAATTTGTCTATACATTCTAGTACTTCCTTCCTTGTTATCTCTATTTACCCAAGCTCCACATCCACCCCTTCTGAAAACATTTATTCAGGAACAGCTATTTGCTTTATATCTTCAGGAGTGAAGACAGATGAGAAGAATTCATTTAGCTTCTCAGCAATTGCCTTATCCTCCTTCAACACTCCTTTAATTCTATTGCCATCCAATGGTCCAACTGCTTCCTGAGCTGATTTACTGCTCTTTCATTCTAGTAGCTTCCCTCACCCTACTTGTTAGCCATGCTAGTGAGCCTCTAGTATTGACGTTTTGAGTAACCTGAAGTCTTCTCAAGTGATTTGACCCTCTTGACTGTTGCTTTCAAGATCTTTTTTACCAGATTTCTCATCTTAGATACATTTCCTTTTTTGAAATCAAATACGAACATTTTGGAGTTCCATGGCACTTTTCTACATACGTGTAAATTAAATCTGATGCCACTGTGATAACTGGTTTCAGTTGCTTCGACCACCTACACATCTCACACTAGGTCCTGGGCAGGACCACTGAGGATGAAGTCCATGGTCACTTCCCCTCTGGGGCACAGACTTTTCAAGTATCAAGAAATTTTACCTCTTTGGCATGACTGGAACATGCATTTATCCAGTCAATATGAGGGTAGGTAAAGTCAGTGAGTCACTTGTTATTACAACTCCCTCTCCTTTGGATGCTTCTCCGATTCCATTTTCCATCTCAAGATAACCCTGAGAGTTTTGGTCAGGGGGCCGATAGCACATCATTGGTACTAAATTATTTTGGGTCCTGGTATTGTCACCCACAGCAATTCTGTGGAGGAGTCAGCCCTTTTTAAGGTTTCTGCTTTGTTAGACATGATGCCCTCCTTGATGTACATAGCAGCACCTTCTCCAATATGCCCTTCCCTGTCATTCCTATAGTGTTTGTACCCAGGGATGATTGTATCCCACTGGTTCTCTCCCTTCCACCAGGTTTCTGTAATGCTCACTTTACTGTGACTGACCCGGCATTTAGTGGCAGAATTTTATAGCCTAGTGGGTTGTTGATACAGTTACCAAAAGCACTTTGGTTGGAAGAAAAGCCAAAAGGGACAACAGCCCTCAGATGTCCTCTTACCTTGCCTGCTCTTCTCTCACCACCTTATCTTCCCCTACCCCACAACCATGAATCTTGGCACCATATCTCACCCCATGCCATCCCCCCAAGCAAATCTCTCCCACCAATAAGCAAATGAACCAATGAATCAATAGGCAGCAAAGTAAAGATACACCCACAGCAAATACGCAGTAAACAAAAATCTCGTGCTTCTCAAACTGCCTCTCCCGATGAACTCCCGTGTGCCAATTACACTCCTCAGACAGCCTTCTCTTAATGGTCCTCTTAGGACTGCCCACATAGCAACAATTAGGCTTTCCATGTGGTAGGTCCACTTATCTGGAATAGCTTATCAGAATGGATGAAGAGGGTGCCTTCACGCTCTGTATTTAAGAAGGCTGTAAGACAGTTTTATTTCAGATAGCATTTATTAGTGGGTAAACTATTGTTACAGTCTGGCTATGTTTTGAATCTGTGTGCTTTGAACCTGCTGTCTGTTTTATCTTGTTGATGAATAATTATATTTTTGATGTCCTTACAACTTGTTGTTGTTGTATTAGCCCCCAAACAAATTGGCCAGCATTTGTGTCAATCAACACTGTGCAAATATGGCTTTTGCTGAAACTCAAAAACGACAACAAAAATAGATTTCCCTGAGCTTGATCTGCTTCTATTGCAGGCTCACTTCTAAAACTATGTAGGTTTGTACACATTGCTAGTGTGCCCACATGGACGTTCAGGTGAGGAAATGGATCTGCAGCCATGGAGAGTAATATTCAGCCACCACTTCATCTATTTGTCTGTGAGGGAGGGTGAAGTCAGCAAGGAGGAGTTGCAGAATTTTATTTATTTTTAAAAAATGATGTCTCACATTGTTTGACCAATATAGGTTCTCAAGGTGGCGTTCAAACCACAAGACCCTTTTGTGATTTCAGTCTGTTTTGTCTGATCAGACTCAGAGTTTCCACCAGAGGAGGAGAATCAACTGGCTGGATTTGTCCTGTGTGCCACAGGATTCCATTCTCTAACCCATGCTCTTCAATATCTGAATGAGGCCAAAGAATGAGAACATCCAGAGCTTCAGGGTTGGGTGTCATCTTAAAAGATCAAAAATACATTTTAAGCAATACACACACACACATATATATATATATGTGTATATATATATATATACACACACACACACATATGCCCTGACCTGGATGGCCCAGGCTAGCCTGATCTCATCAGATCTTAGAAGCTAAGTGTCATGAGTCAGCCTGCAGAGACCTCCTCTGACGAAGAGGGACATCCTCAGGCAGAAGTCCCACAGGAACAACCACAGGGCCTACAGCCTGCCGGAGTGGAGGATCAGCGAAGGTCAGGGGATGACTCACCATGTCTGCAGCCAGCCAGCTCAAGGACTCCAGTTGGACCTGACACCTTGCAACATGCAGTGTCTCCAGAGGCCTCGCCAGGGCCACTGGAGCAGAGGAGAAAACAGGTCCGTCTGGCAATGCAGCAGAGACGGCAAAGTGCTAGGCTGAAGGCTTTACAGAGGAACCTCCCCAGTAGCAGTGATGAGGAAGAGCAGGGCTGAAGCACCACCTGTGAACTCAGCCTCATCAGCATCAGCTGGCTGCTACAGCAGCAGGGGAAGGGATTTAAGCCATCAGTTAGGCTTGGCTGTTGTGCAAGCAACTTGTCACCAACCTCCTTGAGTACCTGCCTTGTTTACCTGCCTTGTTTCCCTGCTATCCATTGGATTCCTGGTATCCTGACTTCTTGGACTGGCTCTGACTAACGCTTTGGACTTCCCTTGCCTGTATTGATATCTCGGACTCTGCCTTCACTGTGAATGACCTTGGACTGTTCCCCAGACTATGCTTACAGCCCTCGCTCCTCGCCTGTACCACGACACTAAGCAGGGTCAGCCCTGGTTAGTATTTGGATGGGAGACCACCAAGGAATACCAAGGTTGCTATACAGAGGAGGACACTGGCAAACCACCTCTGCTAGTCTCTTGCCATGAAAACCCCAAAAAGGGTTTTCCATAAGTCGGCTGCGACTTGACTGCACTTTACACACACATATATACATATACACACATACACACACATTTAAAATCAATCAATAATATATTCAAATGATCAGCAAAACAATTCGGGCCGTGCCGAAGTCCGAACTGCCCCGCTTCGGATCCCCGAAATTCAGGTGAGATCCGGAGTTCGGGGGAAAATTCGCCCCCCTGCAGGCCTTCAGGGGGCTTTCTTGAAGGTGCAGGGGGGCCTTTAAACAGCTGTTAGGCACAGATCTGTTTCCCCCCCCCCCGCGCAGGCAGGGCAGAGGGGTTTAAGACCCCCCACCCCTCTTCCTGGGACTCCCGGGAAGAGGGGCAGTGGGTTGGCAAGCCACTCTGGTCTGCCCGGGCAGGCAGGGCAGAGAGGTTTAAAGACCCCCCCTCTTTCCGGGACTCCCGGGAAGAGGGACAGTGGGTTGGCAAGCCACTCTGGTCTGCCCGGGCAGGCAGGGCAGAGAGGTTTAAAGACCCCCCTCTTCCCGGGAGTCCTGGGAAGAGGGGCGGTGGGTTGGAAAGCCCCTCTGCTCTGCCCGCGCAGGCAGGGAAGAGGGGTTTAAAGACCCTGGGGGCCCTTTAAACAGATCTGCGTCTCCCAGCCGGGAGGCACAGATCTGTTTAAAGCCCCCCCCGCGCGCGCGCCTTTAAAGGGGGGCCCTGTTTAAAGGGGGGGTGGAACAGATCTGCGCCTCCCGGCCAGGAGGCTCAGACCTGTTTAAAGGGGGGGGTGGAATAGATGTGCTCCTCCTGGCCGGGAGGCACAAACCTGTTTAAAGGGGGGTGGAACAGAATTGTGCCTCCCGACCGGGAGACTCAGACCTGTTTAAGAGGGGGTGGAAAAGATCTGTGCCTCCCTGCCGGGAGGCGCAGACCTGTTTAAAGCCCCCCCCCGCGCCTTCATGGAAGCCCTGTGAAGGCGCGGGGGGCCGAATCTGCTGAATTTATTTGCCGAACCCCGAATTCAGTGAATTCGGCTCCCCCGTTTCCTGCCTTTTTTGAGTTCGGTTGTCCCGAACCAAAAAACAGCCGAATCGGGGGAAATTCGGCTGTTTTTCAATTCAGGACGAACCGAATCAACAGCCCTATCAGTAAAGCAGGAGGTGGAATCCGTAAAACAAGAACTGACTCAAAATACAGTGGCTATTGGACAAAATACGGCCACCATTTCTGCTCTGAAAGATTCAATTTCATCTTTGACATTGCGACAGGACAAGTTGGAGGCTAAACTTCAGAAACACTAAAAGGATAACAAAGAAACCAAGCAAGCCAGAGAGAGAAGAAAAGTGTGATGACCACTCAGCGATGTTGGAACTTAAAATAAAGGAAAGATGCATTCGCATACGCGGCCTCAAAGAAAAATCTGAAGGGAAAGATTTTAAAAAATTCTTAAAGGTGTTGTTGGCTGATTTTCTCCAAGAAGATGAAGCAATCGTGGAAGGAATGATCATAACAGCTTACAGAATCAACTCTGCTTGCGCAACAAAATATAAAGTTCCAAGGGATTGTTTAGTTCAACTTTTTTCCAGAAGTCATCAGGATCTGATCTTGAATAAGCACTATTCAAATCCACTCACAATAGAAGGTACACCGGTGAGGTTAATGAAGAAGATTCCTGGAAGACTACTCAGGAAAAGGATTTTGCAGAGATTGTGGAATGGCTGAGATTCAACAGGATTCAACACAGATGGGAATTTCCACAAGGTATATCTTTTCTCTTCAAAGCTAAAAGATTCAAGATCACAGACACTGTCAAGGCTGAACAATTTCTAAGAAGATACGAAGGAGATCTCCGTAAACCAACATGTCAGCCATCCAAAGATCTTTCTGAAAAGGATCTCCCTAAAGAAGATAAAATGGCAGAAGCAAGTGGTGGGCCAAAGTTATCAGAAACAATTGAGGAGGACTCTCAGTCAGACGATGGCTAAACTATTAAAAATAAAAATGATACTAAAAGAAGTAGTGGGGGTGGGAGGGGGGTAGATTAAAAAAGGGTTAAGAAATGAGGTTGATTGAACGTTAATATGCTACAAGTATTGTCATGGAATGTTAATGGTTTGAATTCTCCCAATAAGAGGAAGAAGATATATTACCATTTACAAAAATCTAAGGCTAATGTTTTTTGTTTACAGGAAACTCATATTTTACCAAAGGATATCATAAGATTGGAACAATCAAAACCGGGTAAACTTTTTACTTCATGCAATGAAAAGAAAAAAATTAATGGAATAGCTATGTATGTTCCTTTGATATTGGAACCTAAGATTTTATATAAAGATAAAGATGGGAGTATCCTGTTAGAAATTGTAAGTGGTTTTCAAAAGATATTGTTGGTGGGTATCTATGCACCTAATACAAACCAAAAAATGTTTTATAATAATTTGGCATTGATATTAGCTGAATATGCTAAAGAAAAAATGATTTGGATGGAAGATTTTAATGGAGTGATGGAACCAAGGTTGGACAGATCTGCAAAGAAAAAAAAGGATAACTGTGAGGGTAAATTACCCAGTATTTTTAACTATCTTATAGACCAGTGGGAAATGTTTGAAATATGGAGATTGGTAAATGGTAATAAAAAGGGATATACATATTATTCATCTAGACATCTTACTCATTCAAGAATAGACATGTTCTGGCTTTCTAAAGGAATTATAAGCTTGTCAGAACATCCGGAAATTTTACCTAAGGTATTATCTGACCATAACGCTGTTTCAATTTGAATTAAGATTGGGGACAAGAGAAATAAACCATGGTCTATAAATGAATTTTTATTAAAAAATAAAAAAATAGTAGATAAGATAAAAATAGATATACAAAATTATTTTTCTGAGAATGAAGATAAAGGAATTTCAGATGAAGTAGTATGGGATGCCGGTAAAGCAGTAGTTAGAAGTCTTTTGATACAACAAAATTCAAGATGGTTTAAAGAGAGGGAGGCACAAAAGAAGAAGATATTAGAAGAAATTAAACTGGGAGAAAGACAGCTAAGAAAATCACAAGATAAATCATTCAAGCAAGAACAGATAGGTTAAAAAAGGTACAATATCAATATGAATTTTTAATAATTTCAGAAATAGAGAAAAAATGTTTAACAGACATTTTTTGAACATGCCAATAAACCGGGTAAATTATTAGCTTGGCAGCTTAAACATAAAGAGAAGAAATTACCAATATTAAAAATTAAGAAGGAGGGTAAAATAATAACAGACAAACAATTTTTTTTGGAAACTTTCATAGATTATTATTCAAATTTATATAGACAAAATGTTGTTTCAGAGAGGGAAATGGATGTCTATTTAAATCAATTTGACTGGGATCGAATATCACAAGAGGATAAGGAATTATTGGACTCTAGAATAACTATGGAGGAATTAAAAACTGTTATAGGTAAAAGTAAATTAAATAAATCTCCAGGCGAAGATGGATTTACAGCATTTTATTATAAAACCTTCATAGAACAACTATCTCCACATTTATTAAAGGTGATGAATCATTGCTTGCAGAACGGATCCATCCCACAAACCTGGAAACAAGCAAATATAGTTTTAATACCAAAACCAAACTCGGATTTATTGGATGTCAAAAATTATAGACCAATTTCATTATTGAATAATGATTATAAACTTTTTGGGCTATTTTAGCAAATAGATTAAAAATAGTATTAAATCAGGTTATACATGAGGATCAAGCTGGATTTCTCCCAGGTGGACTGATTAGTCAAAATGTTAGAATAGTAATAGATCTTTTAGAATATGCAGAATCTGTCACTACCCCTATAGCCATGATATTTCTAGATGCAGAAAAAGCATTTGATAATGTAAATTAGAAATTTATGAAAAAAATATTAGAGTATATGGGCTTGGGGAAAAAAATTTAAATCAGCTATTGGAAATTTCAATCAGCTTGATTGCTGGTCAATGGTAATTTGACATCACAATTTGAAATCCAAAAAGGCACTAGACAAGGTTGCCCTCTTTCACCTTTATTGTTTATTTTAGTGTTAGATGTTTTATTGAGAAAGATTAGAAATATCCCAGATATAATAGGATGTCAATTTGGGAGAAATCATTTTAAGGTTAAAGCTTATGCTGATGATTTAGTTTGTTTTTTGACTAATCCTATTAGTCAAATTGATAATTGGAACAAAACGGTTGAGGTTTATGGAAAACTTGCAGGTTTTAAAATAAATAAAACTAAAACTAAAATATTGGTTAAAATGACACTTTTGCAGCAGCAAGAATTATCAAAAAGGACAGGCTTCTCTATTGAACATAAAATAAAATATTTGGGTATTTGGTTAACTTCAAACAACCTTAATTTATTTAAAAACAATTATATTAAGTTATGGCAACAAATTGTTATAGATTTTAAAAAATTGGGAAAAAATACCCCTATCATTATGGGGTAGAATTTCAGTAATTAAAATGATGGTATTACCTAAAATCCTTTTTTTGTTTCAAAACTTACCAATTATAAAAGGGGCTCAAATATTTAAAATTTGGAAAAAAGATATTTTAAATTTTTATGGGGCGCAAAGAAAGACATAGAATAGCATATAATAATTTAATTGAACTAAGAGAAACAGGAGGTTTGGGGTTACCAGATTTGAGAATGTATTATGAGGCATCTTGTTTTGTTTGGTTAAAGACCTGGATTTTGTTAGAGAATCCCAAAATATTGGAAATAGGTTTTAATTTACGTTTTGGATGGCATGCATATTTGTGGTATGATAAGGAAAAGGTAAACAAAGATTTTAATATTCACATTATTAGATTTGGTTTATTTCAAATTTGGAAAAAATATAAAAGGTTTTTGGAAAATAAAACTCCGGGATGGATTAATCCAGTAGAAGCATTTATGAAGAGAGGGATACAATTAAATTTAGATATGGATATATATAGAGAAATTATAGATTGTAAGGAAGGAGATTGGGTTTTAAGAAGTAGAGATGAACTTAAAATAAAGACTGGTTTATGTATTATAAATTAAAAGATATATTTAACAAAGATAAGCAAGTTGGGTTTAATAAAAATAAATCCAAACTAGAAAATATAATAATAAAGGGAAATAAAGGATTGATAGGAAGGATATATAGATTATTAATTGAAGTAAATTTAGAACAAGAAAGAATTAAACCAGTAATGATTAAATGGATGAAGGAGTTAGGATATAATATTGATTTGGAAACATGGGAAAACTTATGGAAGAAAGAATTCAAATTTACAATAACTAATGAAATTAGAGAGAACTTATATAAAATGTTTTATAGATGGTATATAACTCCCGTGATGATAAGCAAAATGAAAAAAAGGAGACATGGATTTATGCTGGAAATGTGGAAAGGAAAGAGGAACTTTTATGCATGCATAGTGGATATGTAAAAAAATTAAAAAAAATTGGAAAAAAGTAATAAGAGAAACTAATAGTTTGATTAATACGAGAGTAAAAAGAAATCCTGCATTTTGTTTATTGGGGATTCCTCAAGAAAAAATGGATAGAAATGATAGGGTCATTTGTCAATATAGTTTTGCTGCTGCAAGAATTATAACAGCCAAGGTTTGGAAGCAAGTAAATAAACCTTCAATTAGTGACTGGAGAGAGAAATTATAGATGTATATGAGGATGGCCAAATTAACAGAATTCCTACATGGAAAAGATATGGAAGAATTTAAAAAAACATGGGCGAAGGCTGTCACATATTGGGATAAACTGGCAAAACTGGATTTTACTATTTCAGTTAATGAGTTATAGAAATAAGTTTAATTTTTTTATCTTACTGTCAATAGTGTAATCTTTAAACTGTTTAGACACTTCTCCGGAAGTCTGGTGACGGGTCACTTTTTATGGTGGGTGGTGGGTGAAAAGGATATTTTGAATTTTGTAATTTTGCAATTTTGACTGTATTAAGCAGATTATATAATTGGTACTCTTTTGTATTTTCTTTTTATTATTGTATTTGTTTTGTTCTATGTTTTATGGTATAAAAATAAAAAAAAATTCAGATTCTGTTCCCTCTGTTGTTCCCAGTCCTGAATTTAGCGCTTCTGATAGGATGTCCAGATATTTTAAGCCTTCCTGTCCCAGCTGGGAGGGTTTCCCTTTTCCCTATAGTGAGTTTGAGACTGATGCCCACATGAATGTCTCTTTACCCTTTCCTCACATCCCAAGCCTTTATAGCCCAATTTAGTTCATGCAAATAGTCAATCCATTTTGCCCTTTCTTGACAGTTGGGCAAATGGTTATCTGCATGCAGAAAATTCATCTATACTCTGCCAGCAATGAAAATGGTTTATAGCCCCACTCCCTGAGCAAGTTCATTTCCCTCTGAGACTGGGGTTTCCTGGGAGTAACTCATACACCTGTCAAAACCGATACTACCCCCCATCACTACAAATCCTTCCAGGAAGCATTTTTATGATCACTGGGATAACACAGTCCCTGCTGGTGATTTCTCTTCCCATCATTGCTGCAGTTGGACATTGCTGCAGGAACTAGGGGTGTTGAAAAAAAATTCGGCACAGTTTGGCTTCGGCAAAATTCGGCCCTTTTAAATTCAGGCCGTGCCGAAGTCCGAACTCCCCTGCTTCGGATCCCCAAAATTCGGGCGAGATCCAGAGTTCGGGGGAAAATTCAGCCCCCCGCGGGCCTTCACGGGGCTTCCATGAAGGCGCGCAGGGGGCTCTTTAAACAGATCTGCGCCTTCCAGCTGGAAGCCTCCTGAAGCTTGCTTGCCTTCCAGAGAGCTCCTTATAGGTAGGAAAAGGCAGGTTTGGCGGATCCCGAACCTGCCGAATTTTTTCCAGGGGCCCCCAAACTTGCCGAGTTCGGGACCGCGGTTTCCCACCATATTGCGGTTCGGTTCCATCCGAACCGCAAAACCGCCGAACCAGGGGAAGTTCGTCGGTTTTGCGGTTCGGGTGGAACCGAATCGACAGCCCTAGCAGGAACCTCTCTGGAATCCTTATGTTCCCTTTGCTTCTCCACAGAGGAGGAGGAGGAGTTGGAGTTGGTTTTTATATGCCAACTTTCTGTACCACTTAAGGGAGACTCAAAATGGCTTACAATCACCTTCCCTTCCACTCCACACAACAGACACCCTGTGAGGTAGGTGGGGCTGAGAGAGAATGACTTGCCCAAGGTCACCCAGCTGGCTTCGTGTGTAGGAGTGGGGAAACAAATCCAGTTCACCAGATTAGCCTCCGCCACTCATGTGGAGAGTGGGGAATCAAACCCGGTTCATACTCTTGGTTCTGACCCAAAGCATGTGAACCTGGATCAATCTCTTTTACACCATCTGTAGTCTGACCAGCACTGAATGCTTTCCAGGTCTAGTTCTGATCAGGAGTATTCTTTGTGATCTCAGCTCCACACACCCAAACCTTCCCCTGATGACATGGTCATCAGTGTAACTACTATCTCACCTAATGAAGATCTTTGTCTCTGTTCTATGTAAACGTTATATATGACTCATTCTCTCGACATTACTATTTTCTGTTTCAAGCCAAAATGTCAGATCTAGTCTTCAATGTTCTCCACTCTGACACACCAGGACAGTCATTTTTCCTGTGCTCTTGGATGAATCTGCAGGACTCTGGTCTAAGCCAACCTCCATTCCAGCTTCTGCATGAAAGCTGGAAACTATATAGAAAGGACTATTATACTTTTCTTTTTGCATATCCTGTCACTGAGTTCATACTTATTGAGGCTATACAGAAGAAACAGCATCACCTGCGTCCCATTCTGTACCTGCTGATCCTGAGTCTGCAAACTGAATGGATTAGATGGGAATCTGTATTCTTCATCCACCCTCAATGTGAGGATATCCAACTATCAAGCCATTATGGGCTGATATCAGTTGTTTATTTGGGAGAGAATAGCCCACTTCGTTGATTTACAAGAAAATTTTGGTCATAATGTTGCAAGCTGAAGACTACATCAGCAGCTTTGTCAGCATGTGGCGGATTGCTCCCGTTAAGAATATAAAAACAGTCCTGCTGGATCAGGCCAGTGGTCCATCTAGTCTAGCATCCTGTCTTACACAACGGCCAACCAATTATATTGAAGTGTCAATGACAGGGCTTAGAGGCCAAGGCCCTACTTTGTTCCTCAATGTGCTTAATCATTCTCTCTTTAATAACAGGTTCTGTTAATTTACCTGAAATAGATATACCCCACTCTAAGCATTCTTCCTAAAGTTGTTTCCCAGTTCTGTTTATTTTAGGACATAGGTTTGCTGGTGTGTTTTTTTCTGATCCTGTCTAATTATTTAGAACATGCTCTGTACTTGTTAGATATCCAATATTGGCAGTGCATTCATGACCTTCGAGGGTGAAAGCCCTTAGGAGGCCAGGAAGGGGCAGCGCTGGTGTTGGGCCCCCCACGCTGGCATCCAGGCTACTTTTGCTGGCATTAGTGGCCCCAACACCAGCAAGGAGGCCCGAACACCGGTCTCCAGCCGCTGCCACGGCAGCACCACCCCAGGACGCCGGCAGGGCCTTCCACCTGTGTCCCACCAGTGTAAAAGCCCGTGCCGGCATTCCGGGGGGCATTCCAGCATCCCAGGAGGCATTCCCAGGGCTTGCCGGGGGGAGGAGCTGCCATTTTTCTTGCTTTCAGCAGGTGGGGGACTGCTTAGGAGGCGCCGCAACGGTGCCTCCTCCCTGCCAACCCCACACACCGAAAGCTTAGGAATGCACTGTTATTTTTTATCTACACAGGAACAAGTCTTTCCATCAGAGCCCCTACTTCCCTGCCCACCACCTTCACTTTGGCACGTGGTCTTAAACCAAACTAGAAATGCATTTTGGTTTTGACAGCTTGTAGGAGGGTACTGGAGGGAGGCCAATTGTCAGAATAAAACTACTAGAGCTAGCAAAATGGATCAGCCTAGTATATTATCTAGTAGAGACCACATTATTGCCTTGTAAAACCTTGTAGCCTTCTTATTACTGGTTAATTAAAAGGCCAACGTAGGGACACCATTTACAGCCTCTTTTAAGATATGTTCACAATGCATGTTGTCAGGAAAAACATCAAAAGGCGAGCTACACAGTGAAGCCATTCATAAAAATATACTCAGAGTCAATGGTGAGTATTTGGCACCATACACATACTTTCCTGACCTTGGGAATTAACTAAACTATTTTAATAAAAAGATGAAAAGTCATGATTCCTATAAATGCAAGTGCCTTTAAAATCCAAAGTTAGGCTGTGGAAAGTGCTAGACGTTTTTTAGAGAGTGGCCAAAGCTCAGAAACCAAGCACATACTTAGGACGCATATTGTCCTAGCCATCTCCTGTTTTTAAAAATTTCTCTTCTCCTTGAGCCATTTTTCTATTGAAAATCACTACACCCAAGTTGCATTTACTTTCACTAGTGTATATGTACCTCTAAATGTTTCCATGCGGGGCCAAAAGCAGTTAGAGGGAGGGAATATTCAGCAGGAAGACAGCCCAGGGAGAAAGGATTAGATAGCTTCTGAATATGGCAATTAAGTAAACTGCTTCCCCTTGAAACCATAGTCCCAGCAAGTGTACTGTATGAAATAAAAAATGCTTTAAAACATCCTGATGCTACATGTAGCATGCGGTTCAGCACTCATGCAGCAGGAGTATGGAATATTGATCTGGGACTTTAGGGAGCCATTGTCTACCAAAAAAATGTTGTGGCATCTTCAAAGAATAACAAATTTATTGCAGCTTAAGCCTCCATGGGCTACAGTCTAATTTGCCAGATACATGAAATAGGTACTCAGAAATATATACACTGTGGAGAGGGTAGTGAAAAACCCATGAGAGATGCAAGAGACATTGTTGGTGACATTGCTATACAAAACTCAAAAATATACAAGTGACCATTCCATTACACCTGAAATCGGTGATACACTAAACTAATTATGTTAAGCAATTTAACATTTATAGTGACTAAGAAAGATGCCCATACCATTTATGGGTGTGAAAGCTGGACAATGAAGAAACCTAACAAGATAAAAGTTGATTCCTTTGACATGTTGTGCTTGGATAATGTTTTACGGATACCATGGACTACCAAAAAGACAAATCAGTGGGTTCTAGATCAAATCAAGCCTGAACTGTCCCTTGAAGCTAAAATGACAAAACTGAGGCTAGCGTACTTTGGTCATATTATGAGACAACAAATCTCACTGGAAAAGACAATTAATGCTAGGAAAAGTTGAAGACAGCAGGAAAGAGAAAGACATAACGTGAGATGGATTAACGCAATCACGGAAGCCACAGACCTCAGTTTGCATGATCTGAGCAAGGCTGTTAATGATAGGACATTTTGGAGGCCATTAATTCACATGGTCTCCATAAGTCAGAAGCAACTTGACAGCTCTTGTACAAACATGAAGGATGCCAATTCTGTTTAACTCCTGGTTCATATGGTCAAGCATATTGAAATATTCTAATTCAGCAATTTCTTGCTGGAGTCTCCATTTGAATTTCTTTTGTTAAAGAATGGGGAGTTCATGACAGTATAGACATTACTGCACTGAATATACCAAACCCGTGTATCACAATCCCTTTCCCCCTCCTGTGCTGAGGGAAAGAGAGACTGCTTGTTTGTTTGCCAGAATGTTTATTTCATTTTAATTTTCTCCTTCTTAGTCCCCTTTACTTATTTTACCTCAGAAGAAATGAGACACCAGAGGCTTATTTCAAGTTATCAAACAAGAAAAAAGATTTATTAAACATTGTACAAGGGATGGCTTTAGAGGGGGAACTATAGTTAGGAAGACCATAAAGAAGAAGAAGAGTAGGTTTTTATATGCCAACTTTCTCTACCACTTAAGGAAGAATCAAACCGGCTTACAATCACCTTCCCTTCCCCTCCCCACAACAGACACCCTGTGAGGTAGGTGGGGCTGAGAGAGTTCTAAGCTGTGACTAGCCCAAGGTCACCCAGCTGGCTTCACATGTCAGAGGGGGGAATCAAACCCAATTCATCAGATTAGCCTCTGCCACTCATGTGGAGGAGTGGGGAATCAAACCCGGTTCTCCAGCTCAGACTCCACTGCTCCAAATAAAACTAGAGCTAATTTTATAAGTTTCACTTCAGAGAAGGCATAGATCTTACATGGCTTAGAAAGTACAAAATTACACTTCTTAGTTTCAGTTCACAACTTCAGTTCAGTTCTCTGAACTTCTTATGGATGTTTCTGTTCAGACTCTGCTGCCTATCTATCAGGGAAGGTGGAGACCATACACTCTCTCTTCCCCAGAGAAACACAGAAGTATGGAGATTTCTCTTCAAATCTCTCTTCCAGTTCTCACTAAAGATATACCCCACCTCTGTGGCAGTAATCCCTAAACAACACCCTGTATTTGAAATATCTCTTTCCCAGAGCCTATTCCCTCTTAGTGACCTGAGAAAGGGTCCTTTTCTTCCCAATCTCCTCCTGTCACTCCACAGGATTTGTTTTACACCAGCTTAGGCAAAACTGAACCCTCAGGTTCTCAGAGTCATACACAGCTGCTGATCACACAGGTTACCAATATTGGAATCCAATTCCTTTCTTCAGAACAAAGAGAGAGAGTTCCTTAGCTCCACCCACTCCCTTTCTATGAGCTTCTCTCAAAGATTAACTCTTTGTTCGCCACACCTTGCTTCATATCACACAGCCTCATATGCTTTCATTACATATCTGGGGAGAGGCTGCTTGTTCCAGATATGGGGAACAAGCAGTGGGGCAGAGCTGATTACATAATGATTAAATTCAGAGCTGTTTGTATGCTTCCCAAGAACATAGCACTCTTTGGTCTAATCTACAGACTCATACCTAAGATTCTTTGGAAGTGCAGTGCATCATTCTCATCTGATGTTTATGATATGAATTTATTTGGTTTGGATTTCTTGGAATTGAATCTTCTGACTTTTCCTGCAAAACAAGTAGTCACTATAATGCAGTTTATTTAGTTGTTTTGTGATTCATTGCATTATTTCCATATAGCTTTTTGTGGTATGTAAATGGTTTTTTTGGGAGGCTGCCTTATAATTAGACCATTTACACAACTGGTACCTACTTAAAATGAAAATTAAATATCAAAACTTAATGCAACAAAATCTGTCCAATAAAAAGTTTGGATTGTACCTAATAAGAAGTTTAATGCTAACAGTCATAGTAGTGGACTAGAGAAATATTACCATATGGAGAGATTCTCCCCCTGCCTCCCCCATTGTTTCAGGAATTTGACTGTCCCTGATAAATGTCTTTTCTAAAACTTCCACCCTTCAATATGGAAAGCCTTGTTGAGACAGTGCTTGGCCCTGTCCGCACTTCGTGTTTGCAGCTCCGATTTCTACGGGGTTTCCTTGCATATTCGCACTTCATCTCTTCCGAAGGATTCCGGAGACGTCTCCAGAGCACAATTTCTCCGTGTTAAGAGCATTCGCTTATACAGCAAATTAATAGAAATTAAACATTTTCCTCACCCGAAGCCTGAAGTGCGAACATGAAATCTGTCTTCAATCCACCTCCTGCTGCCAGCCCATCATCCACTTCCCCCGCCTAACTGCCCATGCTGGACCAATCGCCATCCTTGTTCCCCCCACTCCCCCTGCCTCACTTCCCACGCTGGACCAATCGCCGTCCTTGTTTCAAGCACCGAGTGGGCATGAGCAGCAGGCTACCACCTCAGCCAATCACAATGCTCCTTCGAGCAGGCACGTAAATGCTGTCGCGAGGGGAAAACATACGGATTTTATCTAATACAGCGGAGGAAGGTGTCACGGTGGGAACAGAAATTTTAAGTTGTGTTGGATGCTTGAGTACTGGACACGTTTAAATTGCAAGGTAAGTTGCTAGTGCGTTCGCGGGCCTGGTTCTTCTAGAGGCTTTATACAACTAACTTGTTGCCCCTGCATATGGCTTCAGCTACTTCTATTCACTGACCGAAGTCTAATCCTTTCTATTACAAGATTTAACTGCACATAACTCAAATGCTCTAACCCATCCTACATCTGTTCCAGTAGACTATTGCAATCAAATTGAGAGTATGAGAAAGGTCAGTGCCAATAAAGCATTTGTATGCATCTGCACAAATATGAACAAAAATTAGCATTCTCTTAAAGATTTTTTTCTTCCTTATGACTGTTAATAATGAATGTTAATGAGGCTGACATTTGCATTTTACAAAAAATGCCTTTCTGAAAAACTTGCTGGATAATTACTATAATATATCTGCTTCAAGTTAGGGGTTTCCTCTATCAAAAATACTTCTGTGGGTCGGGGAACATGAAAACTGTCGATGATACATATGCAAGTATTGTTTTTTTAAAGCAGACATTGAGGCAGGACAGGCAGGTAAAAAGTCCTGCAACCTTCTGAAATTTGATGGTGCTGAAGCATGGTAACACACTTTCTTTTATCATGGTGATGCAATAAGGCAATCTTGTTCAGATTCATCATTAGCACTGTTACTTGCATCCATCAGTTAAACTGAAGCAATTGTCTTTGGACCAGCTTACATCTTGGACATCAGCAAGCAGCCAAACTGTAGCTAGTAGGACTGGACAAAGAGTAAGGCCAATTTCTGTCAATCTAATATTTTTCTTTAAAAATATACCACAAAACTCACAGCCTGATTGCTCCTGAGACAGCTTCCAATCGATGAAAACCATGTAAAATCCATTAAAAAATAGCATCATTAAAATTGCATATTACATATGAAAAAACGGACAAGCATTTTAAAAGGTGATGCATGTGGAAGAGAACTCAGCAAAAAGCCTCGAGTGAACAGAAAGGTTTTCACCTGGCACCTAAAACTAAATAGGCTAGGAGCCAGGCAAACAGCTCTAGGGAGGAAGTTCCAGAGATTGAGGTACTACCACAGAAAAGGTCTTGACCCTAGTAATAGCTTGCTACTTTATCAAAGCAGGATCTTCTATAGACTTACCTTAATTGTTGGACAGGTTTGTTTATGAGCAAGGAGTCTTTTAAGTTGCAATTGTGTGCTCTGGGAAACATGTATCCTAGATGCATGTCTGTGTGAATATGGCCCTCTTTTGACTTGGAGACCCCACATCAGCATTCATAGAGCTCACATGAGGAAAAATACCCACCTCTCCATTTCTTGCCTAGGAAGCAGCTGTCATAGACTTTAATCCTGGCTGAGTGAGCCAAATAAACATCAGTTCTAAGAAGTGGCCAATACAGAAGTACTAAGGATCTGTAATTAGGTGACAAAACACCACCACAAAGTTGGAAGGGCTATAGGAATGTATAGAGAGTCCAAATTGGAGTGGGATCAGAAATTGAATTTATCTACAGGGGAACTATTGACTCAATAAAGGAAGCCACAGCCTTCAATTTGCAAGATCTGAGCAAGGCTGTCAAAGATAGGACATTTTGGAGGACTTTCATTCATAGGGTCGCCATGAGTCGGAAGCGACTTGACGGCACTTAACACACACACACACACACACACGGGAACTATACACAGCAACAAGGCAGGGTGGATGAAAAAGTAATTCTAAGTTTTTAGTGTCTGAACTAGTTCTATCGGGAGACCAGGGAGGAGAGAGTACACTGATATAGAAGAAAAAGAGAGATGTATACCTACCACTATGAGGATCCAGTGAGGGTACAATGCTAATGGTGAACACCAGATGACAAGCCACAGGCAGTTCATGGAGGCAGGTAACACAGTAACCCAGTCCCAGGCCATTTAGACCTTTCATAAAATTGAACTAGTAGCCAGAGGAACTCTTTCAGCACAGGCTGGATATGTTCACAGTAGTTTACAAATCGGCATTTAACACCAGTTAAAGCTCAAACAGTATTCAAAGACAGAACCATGTCTAGAAGGAGTTGCTTTTGGCAGATATGTACAAGGTTCAGTCACTATACTGTCTTCACTTTTTATTGCCATCACCAAGTATATACCTTTGTAACTTGCAGTTGGAAAAAGAGTTCTCCTTTCCCCAAAATGTCCACTAAACTTATTCCAAAATATTCAGCATACCTCCCAGATTTGGAGGCACAGCCCGTGTGGAAACAGGTAAATATATTGCATTGTGCATGTGGCAGGTAAATCTTATGCTGCAAACTTTAAAAATGTGCTGTAGAAGAATGTAGTTGAGTGTATGCTCATACAGAGGAAGCAGCTGTTGGGGTATGGAATAAATATAATAACTGTTGCAATGCTAGCTCCAGACAATGCTAAAGTTAAGTACTTCCTAAGGCGCCAAATCAGCAAATAGCCTCCACCCCAATATTACTGCCATTCTCACTTTGTATATAGTACCTAAGAAGGTGAGAGGCATCATAAGAAAATATTCATCTGCACTTCCTGCCTTTTCCAGGTTGAGGGTGGTCATTGACGATGCCTTGCTTGGAATACCTTAGAGCCTTGCATCCAACACCATATTGTTCCCTGGGCTTCAGAAAAAATGGTTAAGGTCAGCCCTACATTTTAGATTTGATTGGCCAACTTCACATTGATGGCGAATTGGATGTGAAAGAGAAAAAATAAAGGCAACCAAGAATGTGCTGTCAGAACCTCTATAGCACCAAGGGTTGTTTTTTTTTTAATGATTTTTAATGCTCCATTGACAGGCATATGAAAATGTCTGCAAAATGCAGCAACGATAACATATCACTGCAGAATTTAATAAGGCAAAAAAGGGATTTTTTGCTGACTGTAGTCTTTGTTAGTCTGGAGGCTTGGCTTCCTGTCCTGAAAACCTCCAGACTAACAAAGACTACAGTCAACAATAGCCATGCGGATTAGCTTTGGATTTCACACATTAACAGATCACTTCAGGATACAATGGTTCCATATTAACATACCACACCCTCATTAGCACATTATCTTGATACTTACAGGACAATGATTAGCACATTACCTTTGATACTTTTTGCAGGACAATGATTCAGCTCAACCCAACCCCTTTCTGACTATATATTACTCTTCCTACACACTTGACACTGAGAGACACTGTCCTTCAGTGTTACTCCTCTGAAGATGCCTGCCACAGCTGCTGGCGAAACGTCAGGAAAGAAAATACCAAGACCACGGTTACACAGCCCGGATAACCCATAAGAACCAAAGCTTTCAGAATATTTAATTGTGACTTTATGGCCTGTTACAGGTACAGTTCCTCGTTCAAAATGTTCCATAGATTCATTCAATGATAGCCAATGATCATTATTAATATGTGCAAGGAACCTTGGTTTTTTAAAGCATGCAGTGTATTTTTACTGCTATTTTGTGGGAGCCTTCCTCCCTCATTAGTGGCAGCACCTCTGCTGGGCTCTTATAGGTAAAGGTAGTTCCCTGTGCAAACACTGGGTCATTACTGACCCATGGGGTGACATCACATGCCAGTGTTTACAACTTCCGGTGGACATGGCCGAAGAGCAGCAAAGCCTCAGCTGAGCTGCTCTCAGCACACATTGGCTGGAGGAGAATTTAGCTTCTTAGACTCCCCAGGAGAGAAGAACCGACGTTCGGATTCCCCCCTCTCTTAGGTCCACAAATTCTGGGGCCCTGCATGCTTTTGTGGGTTCAAACAAAGCCGATACTGTGTTGGGCTTCTCCTGAGCCGACCCATGCCTGCCATCTTCCCCACCTCCACCGCTCTTTCTTTCTCCTGTACCTTTTCCCTGGAACATTGGCAAGCACAGCTGATGACTGACTGTTGGGACATGTCTGGACCGAGCTGCACAATCAATAAAAGCCCCACATAGCCGATTGGAACTCGAAAGCAAGCAACAGAGACATCGGAAACCAAGAGGGTGATGGCGACGACAGCGGATTGACAACTGGGATGAAACCGAAAGCTAAGTGAAACCGTTCTGCAACAAGGCCTCTGATTTAAGGGCTCTTTCTGGATTGGGTGTCGATACAACTGACCCAAATGGGAGGGAGGGAGCTGTGGCTGTAAGCTTGGATTTGAGGTTGGTTTCGGTTTTACCACAATGGGGTGAACAGCGGCGAAACGGAGGAGGGGGACTCAAGTTGACTAGTGTTTCTACACTTAACTAAGAAAGCCATTTGGGGCGTTGGGGACTAGAGACTAGGGCTGTTGATTCGGTTCGGCCCGAACTGAAAAACAGCTGAATTTCCCCTGATTTGGTTGTTTTTAGTTCGGGAAGAACCGAACTCAAAAATGGCGGGCAACCGGGGGGGCCGAATTCAGCGAGTTTGGGAGTTCACAAATAAATCCGGCAAATTCAGGCCGTCAGTAAGCAGCATAACCGTCAGTAAGCAGCATTCTCCTCCCCCGGCCAATCGGTGGCCAAGCTGGGTCTTCTTCTGGCCAATCATTTAGGATTGAGTACTGGAGGAATCAGCTGATGTGCGGCCCAGCCAGGGGGAGAGAGAGAGAGAGGGAAATCCTCATGTGTGTGTGGGGGGGTGCTTGTGCACATTCACTCCTTTCTGTGGCTGCAGGGGGCGTATTTTTTGGAGTACAGACCCCAAACTTTCAGCAGAGATTCAGACAAGCCTTCTTAAGAGACCACCCAAGTTTTGTAAACATTGGGTCAGGGAGTCCCGAGATATGGGCTCCCCCCTTTTTTCTTTCCATGGATGCAGGGGGCACATTTTTGGGGGTACAGACCCCAAACTTTCAGTGGAGCTTCAGATGAGCCTTCTTAAGATACCCCCCAAGCTTTGTAATCATTGGGTCAGGGGGTCTCGAGTTATGGGCTCCACCCCTTTTACCTCCCCCCCTTTTCCATTTCCGTGGCTGCAGGGGGCGCTTTTTTGGGGATACAGCCCCCAAACTTTCAGCATAGCTTCAGACAATCCTTCTTAAGATACCACCCAAGCTTTGTAAAGATGGGTTCAGTGGGGGCAGAAATATCGGCTCCCCCCTTTTCTCTTTCCGTGGCTGCAGGGGGCGCACTTTTGGGGGTGCAGATCCCAAACTTTGAGCAGAGCTTCAGACAAGCTTTCTTAAGAGACCACCCAAGTTTTGTAAACATTGGGTCAGGGGGTCCCGAGATATGGGCTTTCCCCTTTCCCCTTTTCCCTATTGGGATGAATGGGATCCTGTATGCATCTCCTCCAAAACAAAACGTCCCGTGCCTAAATGGAAATGTCTTGGATTACCCAGTCCTCCCCAACCCCTCCTGCTGGAACAGAAGACAGCCACAGTAAGACCCCTTTGGGGGCTTTAATCTATAATTTTTCTCCTGTGTGTGGGGGGGGGGCGGGGAAGCAGAGTCTGTGTGTGTGTGGGGAGGGAGCAGTTTCTGTGGGTGGGGGGGAAGCCAAAGGGGGCTTTTGCCAGTTCTGCCTGGGGTGTGTGTTCCCCCTCGAGTCTCTCTCTCCCTGGTTTGAGGGGGGGGTTTCAGTTGTGTGTCTTCAGGTTTTCCCTTATTCATAAAAAACTTCTCAGCTGTTTGTTGGGGCTGGGAGCTTTGTGCATGGGCGGCAAGCTCTGCTCAGAGATGCACATTAAGGGTGGGGAACCCCTTTCGGGGCCCATATCTCAGCCCCCCCGACCCAATCTTTACAAAACTTGGGGGGTCTTTCAAGAAACGTCCTTTGAAGCTCTTCTGAAAGTTTGGGACCTCTACCCCCAAAAATGCCCCCAGAGCTACGGAAAGGTGCGGTTGTGTTTTTAATGGATTTATTCGGCCGAATTTTTTCCCCGAACTTTGAATTCCTGCCGAATTGCACGTACCCGAAGTGGGGGAGTTTGGACTTCGGCATATGCCGAATCTAAATGGGCCGAATTCAGCCGAATCCGAACTATACCGAATTTTTTTAAATTCAACAGCCCTACTAGAGACAACTTGTAAGAAAGGGGCCAAAAAGAGAAACACAGACCTCCTGTCCATGGAGTTTGGCATTGTGCTCATTGAGGTTACCTCCAAATCTGGCTTCTTCAAGGAAGTGGACCATATAATCAGGAGGACAGAAGAGACTTTAACAAAGCTGACTACAGCGACATCTAGTGACTGAAAAAAACAATAGCTCCCTGCAATTAATTGTCGTCCACAGCTATTAATACATTGAGCCCTGCTAAAAGTATTTGCTTTCCCTACTAACTATAGGCTGAGGAACTAATTGGAATCTAATAAATTTTAACAAATTAATTTCAGGAACAACCATGCTAACAATTATTAATAAATAAAATTAACTCACTAATCATATTAAATTATACACAAGTTGGGAAGCTGAACTAAGATTAATTTCAGAAATTAATTAATTGATAACTGAAGGGTTTTTGAATTGATGTAAGGGGTGATTTAATGAATTATGGACTAGTAAAAATTGATTATCTTGCTTTCAATAAGTGAACTAATATGAAAAAGCATACGAAGCAGACAAAGAAGCAGCATCTGTCTAAAACACAAGTGACACTAGAAACAACAGAAGAAGAGGAGGCGACTGTTACAAGGAGTACCATAGAATCCTTTGGTGCAAATCTACAGCAGTTTCTGCACCAAGCAGGTATGCCTAAAAATAAAAAAGGGAAAGGGAAAAACTCTGATGAAGAAGATACCCAAGTGGAAGATCTCAGGAACTTAATAAGATTAAGTGAGGAGAATGCAAAGAAACAGGAAGAAAACAAAATAAGTCTACCAGAAACCCTACAACAGAGCCTGCAAGAGAGCAATAAAAAATTACAGGACTCTCTACAAGAGACATTATCTAGGACTGAGAAAAAAATAGATGATAACTCCAAGGACATAAAAGCACTTCAATCCAGACAGCAGAAGATTGAAGAGGGATTAGTACAACAAACCATCACTTTGAGCCTGCATGAGGATAAGCATAGTCAAGCAGAAGACCGTTTTGACCCTCAAGACATAGTCAACAGCGAGAACAATTTGAAATTTAGGGGATTTGGAGAAAAAATCGGCCTAATGAACCTTGAAACTGAATTGCAACAACTATTACAAGAACCTACAAACTGCAAGAAGAATTTCTACAAATAGAGAAAATATTTACGATAAATTCGGCATATTCCGGAAGATTTCAAACACCTAGAGATATCCTAGTCAGATTTACACATCAAAAGGCAAGAGATTCTCCATCTTCAAAGGGAGAAGCTTCTAAAGCACGAAGGGAAAGAAATTCTGGTCTTTTCAGATCTACCACCAGCAGTAATCCAGAAAAGAAAACAATTTGATGAATTAAGAGCAGTCCTACACAAAAGAAATATTAGATTCCGCTGGGTTGCACCATACCCTTTGGATATTTAATTACCAGACGGGAGAAGGATAGTTCGGTACAGAGAAGAAGCTGATCAACTTGCGGCAGAATTAGCTTACAATACTGTAAAGGAGGAATGAGCAGAGATCAAGAAACTCCTGAAGAAGAAGCCAAATCAGAAGAACTCTTGAGGAAAAGGCGACAACAAAAGAAAGAACTCAGAGAACCAGTCTTGGGATTAGTGCAGGTTGATCCACGAACACCTAGACACGAGAGAGAGCACCCAAAAGAGAGAGACTACACCTTTTTCTCTAACATACATAACTCGTATTCTAGAGTTGACCTAGGATTGATTTCTAATACCCTACTTAACAACTTGGAAGAGGCGTCCATTCTACCAGCAACCTTCGCAGATCATAACCCACTGCTACTGAAGTTTCGAGGGGAAAGAAAAGGTCTTAGAAGATGGTATATGAACGATAATTTATTACTCAGACAAGATATATCAAAACAATGTCAAGAAAAGGTCAAAGATTTTTTTTGACAGAAATCTAACTGCAGATGTAGATGTAAAGATTGTTTGGGATGCAAGCAAAGCATATATGAGAGGGAGACTGATTGCAATTGCATCAAAGTTGAAGAAAGAAAGAAAAATGGAAAACCTACCCTTACAGTTACAACAATTAGAGGAAGAACCTAAGAAATCTGGAAATAAACAAGACTTGGTAAAAATACGTGACTTGAAACATAAAATTGATGGACATGAAGTAGAACAAATGCAGAAAAAACTAAGATTTGTTAGACACAAAGATTTTGAACAAGCCAACAAACCAGGAAAATTATTGGCCAACATGTTAAAGAAGGAATCAGAGAAAAGAAGGATTTTGGCAGTTTGGAAAGATGGTCAACCAACAAATAAAGAAGTTTTCTCAACTTCTTTCACATAGTTATACCAGAATACTGACACAGACCAATCAAACCTAGACCTGTATCTTCAATCAGCCAACTTGAGGGGCTTCTCATCTGAGGACCATAAATTATTAAATCAGAAGATCACGATTCAAGAGATTATTGACGCTATTGGGAAGTTAAAATTGGATAAAGCTCCAGGACCAGGCTGACTTACAGCTAGTTATTATAAAGTGATGGAACAGGTTTTAACACCCCAATTGCAAAAAGTATTTAATGACTTACTTCAAGAAGGCAAAATACCCGAATCATGGAAAGAGGCCCATATTTCATTAATCCCAAAAGATGAGCGAGATGAATATTCCCCGCGGGCATATAGACTGATTTCCTTACTGGATGTGGACTACAAAATACTAACACAAATCTTAACGGAAAGGCTAAAGAAATTTCAAAGATAGTACACCCAGATTAAACTGGGTTTATACCAAAGAGTCAGTTGAAGGACAATGTTAGGGTGGTGTTGGCTGCTATCAATTGCATCAAGTTCAATAAGTGGAAAGCAGCTATGTTATTTCTCGATGCAGAGAAAGCCTTTGATAATGTTTCCTGGAACTTTCTTATCAATATATTGAGACAATCAGATTGTGAAGAACAGTTCTTTTTTTTCTTTCTTTTTTAAATAAAGTTTTTATTTTTCCAGTTATAAAATACAGAAGGGAAAAAAAGGGAAAGGGTAAGGGAATCTGTCTAGTATAGTTTATACAAGCAAAGTTTTAGTATCATAAAATCAAAAACATTATGCATTTACAATTATCAGACAATTTCAATGAATCAATATAGTTGCATTTGTCTATTCGTATGTTCTAATGATTTATATAGTCTAAAGGTTAATAGTATAGTTGTCAGTTAGCCTGTAAGCATATAAGTATAAAATGGTCGCCATTTCTCGTTAAACTGCTCCGTAGATTCGTTATCAGTAGGATTCATCATAAAAGTCATTCTGGCCATATTTGCGTATTCAAGCAGCTTATCCTTCCATTCCTCTATGTCTGGTATGAACACTTGCTTCCAGGTCCTTGCCAGTACCACTCTTGCTGCTGTTGTAGCATATTTAAAAACATCTGAGAACAGTTCTTGACTGCTGTAAAAGCCATATATTTACGCAGAAAGCGAGATTGCTCATCAATGGGATGTTGACAACTCAGCTGAAGCTAGAAAAAGGAACAAGGCAAGGCTGCCCATTATCTCCATTACTGTTTAATTTAGCAATTGAAGTGTTGGCTAATAAAATCAGAGCTGATCCAAAAATTCAAGGAATAAAGTATGAGGAACATGAATACAAAAGTTGAAGCTACGCAGATGATGTGGTGTTAATTTGTCAAAACCAGAAGACCTCAATAAAGGAGATTATGCACCAAATTGAAACCTTCAGTTACTACTCAGGGTATAAACTGAATAAACAAAAGACATATCTGATTACTTTTACTATCTCCACGGAAGACAAAGTCAAGATTCAAGATATGCTGCAATTCACAATTCCAAAGAAATTCATAAAATATTTAGGAATAAAAATTTCTACAGGCACAGATACTCCATTTGACCTGAATGATAAAGAACTATGGGCTAAAATAGAAGAGGACCTTCAAAGATAGAATAGACTTTGGATATCTTGGTTGGGACATATGGCAACGATTAAAATGAATGTGCTACCGAGACTCAATTTTCTTTTTTTGACGCTACCAACTGGAATAACCCTCAAGACAATCGCAAAGTGGCAACATGTTATCAAAAATTTGTGTGGAATGGCAAGTAACCAAGAATAAGATTTTCTGTATTACAAGATGATAAAAGTAGAGGAGGGTTGGCGGTGCCAAAATTGAAGCTATACCACCAGGCAGCTACTCTAGTGGCAATGACAGAGTGGATTTTAAGACCTGAAGACCGTAAGATCAGACTTGAGAAAGCTTGTTTGGATCAGGGGTTCCATTACAGGCTTTGGTCTGACAAACCGTTGTGAATCCCAAGGAATAAGAATCAGGAGAATTTGACATTCCAAATGTTAAAAGTGTGGAACACATTAAAGAGGAATCTCAGTCCATCCCTGCCTGGGTTGATGTCACCGACAGAGGCATATATGGACTTTGCAGGTAGATCTAACAATGAGTTCTTAACTTACAAAGACCTCCTTAAGAAAGATGGGGAAATTAAATCACTCCAAGAGTTGACAGATTAAAAAATAAAGATTTCATGGTTTGCCTATCAACAAGTCATACATGCATTAAGAATGGATTATATACAAAAAGGAAAAGAGAGAAAGTAAACAGAGTTTGAACAAATGATTACCAAATCATCAGACCATCTTCTTTCAAAGATTTATAAGTTGTTACTAACTATAGAAACAGACCCTGAACAGGTGAAAATCTGCATGGTCAAGTGGATGCAAAATTTTGGTGAGATGATTCCTATGCGATCGTGGGGGGAAATGTGGAAGGAAGAGATTAAGTTTTCTAGTTCACAAGTTATCAGAGAAAACTGGTATAAAATGTTTTACAGATGGCATCTTGCTCCAAAGGACTTACAAAAAATGTATAAGTTGAACCAAGCAAACTGTTGGAAGTGTTCTGAAGCCAAAGGAACCTATTTCCACCAATGGTGGACATGCAAGAAAGCACAGAAGTATTGGAAGATGATACACACTGAACTACAGGGGATGTTTTAAGTGAATTTTGATGCAGAAGCTAAATTTTTCCTGCTTGGAATGACTCCACCGCAGATTAAATCTGCAAATAAGGAACTGTACCAATACACGATGACTGCAGCCAGAATCTTGTTTGCAAAGTACTGGAAAGACAGAAAGACACCAGAGTTATCAGAGTGGATTACAAAAATGTATGAATGAGTCTATGGCAAAGTTAACCAACTTGCTTCAAAGAAAGATGATAGACAACTACAGACAGAGATGGCAACTCTTCTATGACAGATATGCTTCATTTTAGAAACAATAGTAGATTCAGATTATATCATTCTAGGTAACTGTGAGTTTTACTGTATAACTATTATGATAATGCAGTGATGGCGAACCTTTTAGAGACCGAGTGCCCAAACTGCAACCCAAAACCCACTTATTTATCGCCAAGTGCCAATACAGCAATTTAACCTGAATACTGAGGTTTTAGTTTAGAAAAAACAACTCATACATTCACATATTTTGCATTAAAAGAAAAATACAATAACAGAGCTTTCAATGATACAAACAACTTTTTATTGAAAGGTAAAAGTTTCCATTTGGCATGCATCTCTCCAGGACTCGTCCTCTGCTCAGCCACCGGACATTATTGTACATAAGTAAAAAATTATACTGTGCCTGAACCTCCTCAAGAAGTGCTTGAAACTGTTGACAATTCAGAGCATGAGCCATGATGTAATTCACCATTTTTGTGACATCTTTGAGGACATCGTCAAATTTTTTGAACAATTAATGTGATTTTTGCTGTTGTGTGCATGCTGATAATTTGTCTACCCTTGGCTCATACTTTGTAAGTTTGAGAGCAACACGTGCAGCACTCAGGTCATCTGTTAGCCTGTTTCTGGTGTCAGATTTGATATAATTCAAAGCTGAAAACAGCTGCTCACAAGCATAAGATGATCCAAACAAAGTAATCCCAAGTGCTTTCATTGACTTAAAATTATTTGGCAGAGAATTCCATACTTTAAGGATTTCATTTTCAGAACTAACTGTGTTGTCCTTTGTCATCCCTTCTATCTTCTCAAGTGTTTCACACAGGTCATAGAATTTATTTTTCCAGATAGAGCTTTCTTGAAATTCAATTAGCTCCATTTCCAGATTTTCTAAATCTAACCAGTGTAGGCAGGAAAGATCAAGTTCTTCAAATTTGGCTTCATCTGGAGAAGTAAGAAAACACAGGGTTGTCTCCATCTTATGGAACTGTAAAAATCTGTTACTAAAATTCACCTTTGCAGCTGCTACAATGCTAGAAAATTCCTTGTAGATTTCCTGATGGCTTGTAGGATTGTCTGCAAATGTTGTAGAATTTTTTAAATACTTTTTTAGATAGGTGGGGCCCCAGACAAACTAAAGACGGGCGGGGGCCCTGAACAGCTGAGCTGCGAGTTGGGGCGTGGCAAGGTGCTCGGCCACAGCCTCCCCCGTATAAACTGAAGATTGGCAGGGCACCGACAAACAGCAGAGCTGCCCCTCAGCTCAGCTGAGAGGGGGGCGTGGCAAGGTGCTCGGCCACAGCCTCCCGGTCCAAACTGAAGATAGGCGGGGCACCCCGACAAACAGCTGAGCTGCTCCTGCAGCTCAGCTGAGACAGAGGGAGGGGCTTGCCTGGGTGCAAGGAGAGGAAGGGCGCCAGCACAGGCTTGGGGAGCATGGGCTTGGGGAGAAGGAGCACCGCCCTCAGCGCCCGCACCACGGCAACACGGCACAGCCCTAGGCAGACACCACGGGTCTTTGTGTGCCCACAGAGAGGGCTCGAAGTGCCAGCTGCGGCACGCGTGCCATAGGTTCAACAACACGGTGATAGTGAGAGAAAGGTCATGTACTTTGGATAGTGATGATTAACTTTATAAGAAAGTTATTGACATAGTAAGATTAACTGAATTAATTATTGTTAAAGAATTAAAATACTTTTTCTTTTTTGAGGATGTTAATGGAGGCTTGGTCCAGACACGGACCCAATTATGTTTCAATATTTTGTCTTTCCCTTTCTTCTTTTTCTGTATTCTAAAAAATCTAATAAAATATTTTTTTAAAGAACCCAGTGTTTACTAGGCACGCTGTGTTTACGGGGTGGTTTGCCATTGCCTTCCCCAGTCGTGTACACTTTACCCCCAGCAAGCTGGGTACTCATTTTACCAACCTTAAGTCAATCTTGAGCTGGAGACCTAAACCCAACTTCTGTTGGGATCAAACGCAGGTCGTGAACAGAACTTTGACTACAGTACTGCAGCTTACTACTCTGCGCCACAGGGCCTCCTTCTGGGCTCTTATAGCCCCTGAAAGGAAGCAATTTTTTTCTCATTTGGCTGGGGCTTGTTCAACTCTTCTTGCATACGCTCCTTCAGAAAAGGTGGTGGTTCTGCCTGAGACCTGCCAACATCACCAAAATAAGGAGAAGTTTGTGCATAGTTCCATCACTGCTGGCAGTGGTACTATTGTCCTTAGCCCTAAACATCATTTAATTGTGCCAATTTGGTACTATACTCATATCTATGGCATGCTGTTTTATAAAATAAGTAAGAAGCAATTTTATTTAAGGAAGGTACTTCCAAGCTCTTACTTCCACACTTGGGAAGGGAGGAACTTGATATTGTATGCCTTTCCCCTCCTCAAAAAATAGCATCTTTGATACAAAGGAAAGAGAAGCAAAAATGTAGCAAGACAGGGGATGCGTAACCCTTTCCCACCTAGTTCCTGGGGCCAACAAGTTCCAGAACCCTGCAGGAAGGAAAGCAGCTGGAGGGGGATTGGAGCACAGAAGCAGCATAAATGCTAAAGATTCCCTTCCATCTACCATATTTCCACTTTCCATCTCTGCTTCCCAAAACTGTTTCTGTTTGAAACGGAAAGAAGGTCATATGGTGTTCGTTACACCCATTTTCATGTAATGTGTGATGTGGCCCTGAATAGCTTCACATTTAAAATTAGGAGCAGGGCTCCTTTTCTGAGAGGATGGAAGATGGTTAGACAGACCTATGACTTGTTTAATTTTCAACAAATTAATCACTCAGCCCTCCTTTGAGATCACAGTCCAAAATCTTTTTTTCCCCAGACTTTCAGAGTTCATATATGTATGAATGTCCCATCGATTTGCAACCAACTTTTGGCAACCCCAGCTTTCTAGGCAAGTGAGAAGCAGAGGTGGTTTGCCATAGCCTTCCTCTGTAGAGCCTTCCTTGGTGGTCTCCCATCCAAGTACCAACTGTGCTTAACTTCTGATATCTGATGAGATCTGGCTATACCATACCATTCCACATCCCTTGGAATTCATAACTCCATCATAAATCCCTTATTACCGGTGTATGGGTCATTGCCTAAACTATAGGGCTTTTTAAGGGTTTCTTTTAGCCAGATGTAAAGTCTTGGACCACAAAAAGCCAGGGACAACTAGACAAAAAGCCAGGGATGGTGGCAGGTATATAGCTTCCTTACCCCGGGCTACTTTAGTGTGGGCTCCCTTGGGAAAGCTGGCCATAATCATATAGACATACATCAAGAGTGTATATGTATTATGACTACCCTGTAACTAAAATATATCCTACAATAATGATTGCTTTTTGTCCGCTATAATTTAAATACCCCTTTTCGTTCCTCCATTCAATAGTGTAATCGACTCTACTGGCAATTTCTTCATCTGCTTATAGTGAGTTTTAAAATACCCCATGCTGACATAAAATCATATTGAGCTATTCACTACTCTCAATTTCACAGTTACTAATGATATATGAGAATGTTCCTAGTCTTGTATATGACAGGTGTCTTCTTCCTCCTGCTTCATTCTTCCTGATCTGTTTACCTCATTGTTTCTCCACATCTTCATTCAACCTGCTGTCCTTGATCCCTAAAGGGGTGTTGCTAATTATGCAGTAACATTCAATTAGAAGTAATATTGCCATGTCCAATTAGGCATGATAGTTCACCAGCTATCATTTGCATTTAAACACACACACACACACAGGAACATGATTAGTTTTCTATTGTCAGTGGACATACTTTCTAATCAATAGCCACATAAAATGTCACCCTTGTTGTAATTCAGACCACTGCTCAATTTTTCATTTGGTCATTTCAGTCTTTCATTTTCTTTTGACTATTAAACAATACTTTCGTAAAACAAGATGGTAAAATTGGCTTCTAGCTGGAAAAAAAACTTTCTGAGGATGGCAGCAGCACAAAAAAATGGTATTTTTTGCACTTCAGCTCTATTTGCTTAAAATTTACACTACTCTGTTGCTAACTCAGTGAAGGCCATGTTTATGATTCCAGAGTCTATCACTGCTCCAGTTGGCCTCATGAATGCTGGAAGAACAAACAAACCAAACAAGAAAGGGAGTGAAAGCTTCCAACGGTCAAGCAGATCTTCTCTCACTGCTGGTGATCTTCTCCCCAGCTCTAGACCTGATCCTCAGGCTAAAAGCTGAAAAACAAGAGCCCTTTGGCTCATGCCTAAGGGCTAGTGCCCGTGAACATGCCCAGGCTCCATATGCACATGTGCAGAGAGGAAGACAAACTCAGTGAGATGTTATCCAGCTGCAACTAACTAGCAAGATCTTTTCCAGTTTCTCTCCTGCCAGGAAGAACATGCAGTTTAACACAAATATAGCTTAAACTAAATTTCGGCTTTCACAAGCATGCATAAGGCAAACATACTTCAAAACTATTGATTCCATAAACCAATTAATATATCATTACTGTTATTAATGACAGCTGTGTTCTGATTCTCCATTTCCAGGAGCCATGCTACACCGCTTCCTTTGGGAAAGAGAGAGGGCACTTCAGGGTTGCTGCCTTTGTGATCTCTGCATCAGATTCCTAAAATACCAGCTATGCCCACTATACTTTTAAACAAATCAAGCTAAAAACTCAGGGATTTGCCTCTTTCTATATTTTATGCATTTTGAAAAATCTAGGCCACTTTCTCTGCAACAGACTCAAGGCTGTCTTCATATATTAAAAACCGGCATCTAAAATCATCAGTTAAATCAACCTCAATAAAATCAACACAGTAGGCCCAATAGCTGCTTACAGTCTCACATCTCCAACTAAACCAGCCATCCAAACCAACATAGCAGGTTAACCAATAGCTCTTCTAACAATGCATTCCTAAAGAGAGTCACACCTTTCCAATCCCATTGACTCTGTTTTGGATTGCACTGCAAATATGGTACCTGTTTTGCATGAAGAAGGTAACAAGTTCAGACCTTTCCTAGGTGCAGAACTAGGAAAGGAACCTCAGTGAACAATTACAGATCCGGACTGTATTGGGTAGATGGAGTGGTGGTATGATCCAGCATAAGGAAACCTCATATGTTCATATGACTAAGAAGTTAAGCTAAAGATTGTGGAAAGTGGATCTGGGATTCCAGCATCCACATCTGAAAGAATATATGTGAAAACCGTTCTGTTGGTTTCAAACTCCTATGTATATGTGCCAAGATGGACATACTCCTCCAAATAGCTGTCACATCAGAGCTTCTTTACTTCTTGTTCTTTTTACACTATAATGCCGTTATAGAAATTGCCTTGAAAGCTGGATTGTTAAAACAAAATCCAACAAACTGCACTGTATATTAAAATATAGCAAGTAGCTTTTAAATTTTTTTGAATGGCAGAAACAAATGTTGGATTTTACAGTGATGCATCCTTCAAATGTTAAATCTTCCTGTTGAAAGAGGGTCACATTTAAAGTTTGCTAAATTTATTTGCTGTATTCTGTTTGCTTCTGAAAAGTGAACTTTAAGGTTTCAAAGAATTCAGCTTGTAAGGGATTCCTAAAAATAGCTGGAACAATGTGTAGGGATAACATAGAGAGATTTACTTTATTGTGTCCCCCTCAACCATATTTATAAGGCTAGAAAAAGACAACTTCCAGTGAATTGCTTTTTAATGAACTATTAGGTTAACTGTTAGTCATCTATCAGTACACTAGTCCACCTGGAAAATGGTGTTCCAAATTGCTGTAATGGCAGCTTGGCATGGTGATCATATGAATGAATGAGTCTAAGTTGGTATGACTTCAAGCTCTTGGTTTAGATAGAGACTAAATTTTCCATTGACATAATGGACCTTTCCTTCTTCCTCCTCCCCCCACCCCACTGCAGCCCACGGATTTCCACAAAATGCTGCTCCTGAGGGATAGGGGATCCTAAGGAATGACATGAAGGGGTCTGCAGCGGGAAGTGTGGATCGATGGAAATTGCCAATTTAGTTTGGATCTAACTCCTTGTTTGCATTGTTGGTGCACAGCAGTTTACATGTGTGCCTTTTAGGAAGAGGCCCTGGGCAATGGCACCAGAGTTCATGGTGAGGAGGCTGATGAATCCAGAACAGGACTGGGAGCGGGTCCAGGGGGGCTCAAGGGATGGTGAAGGCAGTGGCAAGGAGAAAGCCTGCTGAGGGAGCAGCAAAGAAGGGTTCTGGAGGTGGGTGGAGGCAGCGAAAGGGCAGGAGGAAGTAGAGTTGACCCATTGTGCTGAAACATACTCGCAATTGCAGTGATTCTTTGTTTAAAATCGGGACAAAACTGGGATTGGAAAACCAGGGGAAGTTTTGCAAGGGCAGTGGGACCTGCAGGTGGGAGACAACCATGTGTTCTGACAATGGAGATTCACTACATTCACGGGAGAATCACAAGACAAAACAGCCATGCATTTTTGACCATTATCTCCACTCATTTCGTCTTGGCAAAACTATGTACACAGCTATATCTCATAGCTCCTATTACAACCCAGTATGCATCACAGGATTAAATTATTCCCCCCAAGAAGAACAAAAATATATTTATCGACAGTTTCCCTCCTCCGTTTTTCTCCTCATTGTCATAGTCAAATAATTTATTCCTTCGCTACACATATAGAAACTTGTTGAATTCACACCTATGTTTCTCCCTCCACCATACATTCCACAGTTTATTGTATTACCCATGGTTTGTAATGACATATAGAACTGGTACAAACATCCAAAGTATCTAAAAATAACACAAACAAATCATAATTAAATTTAAGAAATTCATTTGCCCCAGAGTAATCTTGCATATTATTTTAAAACCATTTGAAGAAATACATTTTTAAATAAAATTTCAAACAAACCGGGTGAGTTCAGGGAGGTATGCCAACCAGCATCCCCAGGCATTGGTTTCTGTATATGGATGGCATGGAGGCATAGTTGACATGCTGTTTCATGACTGGTGGGTATCGGCAATGTCACCATGGACTTCACTGCACTTGCTACACTCTCAGATTCTTGGATTTTAATCTTTTTTGGCATTTTGTTTCTCTTCTGGAAGAGCATAGGGTACTGACTAGCTACACCAGTCCCACACTGTCATCAATGATGCATCAGCATCTGGGGCTTAGGACTCATCTGCCTGGCTCTCTTTTCATACATTGATTGAACAGAATTCTGAACAGAGAGTGATTGCTTATTTTCATTTTCTTAGGCAATGAGAGTTCAGCGTCCTCAAACACACATTTTGTTGTCTTGTTAAAAGAATTACAATTTAAAACGCAGATATGTTCATACAAAAATCTAACTTAAACTGCTTATAGATCTATCTCTTCAACAGCTTAGGTCCAGTCTGAAAGGGCAAAACAGGGAACTCCAACAGCAAATAGTAGCACAATTCTTCTTCCACTCAAGACAGGTATAAAAGTTTGGTTAAAAGGGTTAGCGGATCAACTGCTATTTCATATGCCAGGTCCTTGTAGTTCACAAATTTTACATAATGTCGTCTCCCTTCCAGTTCTTTTTCCTTCTTTCACACACAGGCTTGCAGCAAGGCAAAGGTGACTGGCAAGGGTTTCCACTAACATTAACCCACGTTGCCACAATGAACCTGGGGCTACAGGCACTGCATCGATTGAGACCATTTTAGCATATGACACAAAAGCCCTGCTGGAGCTAAGCACCTGCCTGGGTCTGGTCAGTACCTGGACAGGACACTTCCTGGAAATCCTGTCAGCTGCCCTGAGTTCCATGACTGAAGGAAAACAGGATATAAATTATATAAATAAAATAACAATTTGTGTGTGTGCGCGCGTGCGCGCGCTGTCTAGTCACAGCTGACTGATGGCAACACCATATTAATGGCTCCTAAAGTGTATGTGCAGGTAAAGGTTAATAGCTGTAAAGTGTAATGGACTGCACAACTAAGTGCCAAATTACAAGCCATTTAAGTGCCAAATTACAAGCCTGTTTGGTGCCAACTGTGGCCAGACTTTCAAAAACAGTATGCCATTATGCATAAACAGCAACTCTACAGGTGGATCATCTTCTAGACTCAGAATAAGCAAAATACGCCATGCAGGTGGATTTTTTTGTTTCTTTTTTCTGCCCATAATTGTAAAGTGCTCTCTCTCTCTCTCTCTCTCTCTCTCTCTCTCTCTGTGTGTGTGTGTGTGTGTGTGTGTGTGTGTGTAAAAGAATACTATATAAAATGCTGTCAAAAACAATTTAGAAATCTCAAATCCCACTCATCCCCAAATTCTCTCTCCTCAAGTGTTCTATAATTCTCCGTGGCTGGTCCAGCAGCCCATTTTCCTTCCCTCTGCTTCCCCTTTCACTGAGGACCATTTCATATGTTACTTTGTACAGATGTGTTCTAAGAGTCCCCAATTCCCAAGCATGCCAGTGTCCAGTTTGGACCACAACCATGGTGTGCAAGGACAAGGGGCATCAGATTTCTCTGTGATGTTTTTCCTGGCCTGAAATGGCATAGATGAGCCAGTATTTGCCCTGTGGGGAAACTTGCATGTAAATAATGGTTCCCCTGGGCCATTTCAGTTTGGGGAAAATGGTGTGGGAGGAAGGCTGAACCCCCTCCCGTTTTTTGTTTGTTTGTTTGTTTGCATACCATGGTCACAATACAAATCAGGTCCTTGCACACATAGGAACTGAGTTCCCACCATGAAACATCGTGTGCCAGTTTGACCCAAATTCTTTGTGACAGCCACATAATGATGCTAAGCCATCACCTAGCACCCCTGAGTGGATTTGGGGAGCAGGGACAGGTGTGCCAGTGGCAGTCTGGTGGTAAACATTACTTCCACTGGGAAACCAAAAGTGATGTCATGCCATTGGGGGTAAGCTGCAGTACTGCAGTTAAAAGCTCTGCTCACGACCTGAGTTCGATCCCAACGGAAGTTGGTTTCAGGTAGCCGGCTCAAGGTTGACTCAGCCTTCCATCCTTCCGAGGTCAGTAAAATGAGAACCCAGCTTGCTGGGGGTAAAGGGAAGATGACTGGGGAAGGCACTGGCAAACCACCCCGCAAAACAAAGTCTGCCTAGAAAATGTCGGGATGTGATGTCGCCCCTTGGGTCAGGAATGACCCAGTGCTTGCACAGGGGACCTTTACCTTTTTAGAGAGTCACCCCCCCCAGTCATGACATCACTTCTGGTTTTCTCCAGAAGTGATGTCACACGCTATTGCAATGTTGGCACACTCGCCATTTCCCCCTTATTTTTCTCCTGCCAGCCTTTGAATCTTCAGTGTCCAAGGGAGAGGATGCCCAGGGGAGGAGACCTGGCATCCCTACAGCCACATGTCTCTCATGTAGGCTTTGTAATGTGTGAATCAGGTCAGCTGTTCTCCACGCTCCATCTCTTCTAGATCACTTTCATTCCTCATCAGGCCATTTTTCCAGGTTCCCCCCCCCCTTTTGGAAAATTCGCAAAGTCATTTGGAAAATTCGCAAAGTCCCTCCCTTATCTGTGGATGGTGCTGTTGGGCCACTTTCATTGTCCACATCGGCACCAGCCAGTTTACTATTAGATACAGTGATCATAAAATGACAGATATGCCAGTACAACACTTCTTGCTACCTTGAAGATAGGTTGCTTTTTCATTACACCTTCTGCCAAAATCTGACAGGGAGAAGGACAGTAGTAATGCTGCCAATTTTTATGAACAGCTTCTTAAGAATTGTCTCTTATGCACTAGTCTTAGTTTTTGTTTCTTGGAACATGTCAAGAAACATTAAATGTGGTAGTCCTTTAAAAAAATCCCCCCAAAAGTATAATCTCTTGCAAACTCCATAGTGGCCATTATCAAAAGAAAAAAAATCATTAAACCACTATCCTTTCATCCCCGTTGCCTCAATTAACTGATAGCTGGCGGTAGGCAAAGCACTTTTCCTGTGGCTAAAGGAGGATTCAAATTTCATATTTAAAAATCTCTTCTAATGAAGCAAGCAGAGCAGTAAGAGGATTATCTCCTTCAGATCTAATACATAAAGGCTGGAGGGCGCTTGATTTATTTTTCCCAAAGCTTTCAACCTTCAATGCCTGGATACATTATTTTGAATTATTATTTGTGGTAGCACTTTCAGCCCAAGAACAGATTTTGTTCACATTTAATGAATTTTTTTTTAAAAAAAAAAACCTTGTCCATCACTCTCCATTTTATTTCTCTCTTTCTTTCTTTCTCCCTCTCTCAGATCCTTATTCTAATTTCAAGAACTGCTCTGGCATTCCAAAAAGCCAAGAATTATGACTGCCTTTGCACTTTGTATCCCAACAGTTCCAAAGATGGAACATGTGCATTTTGCCCCTGCATTGGGGGAATGTTAATCTCTCTCCGTTTCAAATAAGATCACAAAATGGTTTAGGAGGAAGCCCAAGTCGTTTACGCTTCCTTCCTTGCATCTTGCTGTTCATTAGAGATTGCAGTGAATGCAGTTAACATTGCCATGGACAGAGGAAGAGAAAAATAGTTTCCTCTGTGAAAGATTCACCCCGTTGAACCATATCCATCCCCTTTCCAGAGTTTGAGTTCAACAGGAAGGGGGGGGTAGGTCAAGGCTCGTGTTAGTGAGGAGAGAGAGTGAAATAGTTTTTCACATCGATTGGCAGGACTGGTGGTCAGGAGGAAAGCAAATGAGCAGAGATGGGCATTTCACAGTTAGCACAGGTTGTGGTATAATGACAAATTGCTGAGACTTGCTCAAACTGAGAAGTTGCTTGGAGAAGCCTGGCCAGAGTCAGTATCTTTATAGGATAGCTGGAACCCAATTGGCCCTTTGTGCTCCCTGATCTCTGGTCAATTGCCACTATCAAGCTGTCTACAGTGCTGTTGCTGCAGTGCAGGGGAAAGCAAGTTAGCAACTTATTTGTCTGGAAACCAAAAACAGTGGCCCAGGGAGAAAGGCTGGCCTTCTTAGCCCTGCTATTCGAGTTCCCATCCTACGGCAAACCCAAACCAATCTACTGTCATATTGCCTTCTTCCCAACTGATTGGGGGGGGGGGGGGGAAGGGCTGTCTATCCCTATTCTACTTCATTCCATACCTGGGCCATCAAATGTGACTCGCAGTCTGACATTGACAGCCAACACTAATAACGCGATGATATTACATGCACAGCATCATTTTATTGTTAACATCCAGCATCTAGGGCAGGGCATACTTGTGAGTGAAAGTTCTGCTCTTCTTGTTTGGTTGCTGAACTAGATGAAAGATGACAATCCATAAAACCCAAAACTAAGATTTCACAAGAAATCTGCTGCTTTGTTAATGGTCTGGGTGATTATTATTCATCTTTCTTTCTTAAGGTATCTAGAGAGATCAGAGATGCTGAAGCCTGAGGCAGTAAAGGATAGCACAACTCGATGCTGGCCGTTCTGCAACGATATTTCTATGGAAATAATCCACCTTAGCTTCAGTGGGATTGTTTGTCATTAAATATACATGCAAGACTAAGCCTTCTCCTTGATTAGACAAGGCAATTTAACATTGAATTTTACATTGTGGAGACATGAGCATCAGCATCTTATCAGGCCCCGCAGTGCGATCAAACAACAGATGTAACAAAATTAAGGGCCTTGACCAGGTATTTGAGCCTTACTCTTCTTCTACAGAGCTTTAATTTGCTCTTTGGAAAAAAAAACTGCCCCCAAACTCTTGTTTTGAAAATCTGCATGAAATATTCCTCCTTTCCCCTTATTATACTTATGTCGGATCAGCAAGGTTTGCAAACATATACTGCCACCGTAGCATTTGCAATGGTTTGCTTTAGGCTTTTGATCAAATTACCAAGTCTTAAGCAGTTTTCACTAAATGTTTAGCAAGGCCATGATTCTTAATGAAGAATTCTGGGAAATAAGCATAACATCAGAACAGTGTTTATCATTATAATCATCAGCAAATGAACCTGTATGTTACTGCTAGAGGTTTGAATGAAACCCAGATGAGCAATGAAGTTTAGGTATACCTCAAAGGTGAAGTACATATCAAATTATTTAAATTCTTCCACATTCACTGCCTTTGGTACTTCCTCCACCACCACATTAGTTACCGGTATTTGTTTAGAAAATATATGCACCACCTCTCCAGAAATTTGCTTGAGGCAGCCAACAAGGTTAAAATAGAAGAGAGAAGAACAATGTAAGCCGTTTTGGGCCTCCAATGAGGAGAAAGGCGGAATATAAATAAAGTCAGTCAGTTAGTAAATAAGTAAATATAACAATAAAATCCGAAGAATCAGAGAGCAGCACAATCATCAGTATTGAAACCAACAATACAATAATCAAAAAAACTGCTAGAGAAATAAAACCAGCAAAAAAAAAAAAAACAAGTAGCATTTTTTTTAATGCGGGGAACGTAAAATAGCAGGCCTCAGGCTAGAAGCATATTTTAAAAACCACAACTGAATGGATAACTTTTCAATTGAAAGTATTAATTAAAAATAAAAGTATGTATCCAAATATCAGGATTGGGCCGTCCCAGCATTTTTTTAAAATGGCCATATTTAGCTCTAAAAGGGTTTTGGCTCCCATGGGTCAGAGCTGTGGCTGCCATGACATTTTGTTAAAAAAGAAAATCAGATGCATTTCAATGGGTGCCGAAAAACGCTCTCTTGGCCCGGAGGACTTAAACTCTACCCCAGCATGCAAGCCAAGCAAGACAGGGGATTATTTTACCTGTGCTGACTCCTCCGAGTGTACTGTTCCATGACATTTTGTTTGGCCCTTAAAGAAACTGGTGAAGAAAGGAGCTGATTCCCTTCTCCAAGCCTGAGCATTGGATCTGAGAGGCGTCCTTCTTTCAGTTCTAAAGATTTCCTAGGGAACTTGGCTGCGAGCTGCTTGCTTCTGTCAGTTCAACAGCAAGTAGAATGAGGGTTGCATCTGCCCTCTGCTCTCATGCTGCCAGGATTCCATGACCACACACATATACAATAATCTTCCTCACTGTTTTAAGGCGATATTCCCTCTTTGGGTAGCTGTTGAGGGAATAACTGGATTTTCACCCCGATAAATAGAAACCTTTCTCTTGTTTGTGGGTGGGCCCATGTTGCTTCTTTAATAACTGACACTGGGCAACGTATTCTCCTTCAAAAGGAAATGATAATGACAATTGCCTTCCTATTACAGTCTCCAAATGTTACATTCTACTAAGATATAGTGAATTGCCCAAGGCAGCACAGTGGCAAAGATGGTACTTGCATATAGATGTTCAAGGTCTGAAACCATTTTCTCAAGTGATACCAGTGCTATTTCAAGCTTCCTTCATGTGGAAGCTGGGAAAGGTCATCCAGGAATTTGGAGTGAGGTGCAGATGACACACAACTCTATCTTTATTTATAGCCAAGTTGGGTGAGTCTGTAAAAGTCCATAATAGGTGCCTGGAGAAGGTGATGGGATGATGAGGGGTAATAAACTGAAGCTCGGTCCAGATGAGACAGGGCGCTGTTGATAAATTGCAAAACTGCTTGGGGACTGAGGAAACAGTCTGTCTTGGAGGGGCTTTGACTTCCCCTGGGGGAGCAGGTTCATAGCTTGGTGGAGCTGCTGGTCTCTGGCCTTAGGTCTCCTCTATGGTATACAGTGCCTTTTATTCGCTTCAGCTAATTTGCCAGTGACAGCCATTCCTTGAAAAGCTTGATCTGGCCATGGTGATTCATGCTGCAATCACATCCCTGGGACAGATTAATATGTTCTGCGTGGGATTGCTTTTAAAAACTGTCCAGAAACTTCAATTGGCCCAAAATGCCACAGGGGCATTTTTCACGGTAGATTTTTTTCTTCTGTTTTGCCACAGACTAAAAAAACACACAATTTAAATTTTTTTTTCATGGCCGCGATTTATCCCCGTCAATTATCTGTAGTTTTGGTTTTTCATGGGAACAAAGCACGCTGTATTTGACTACAGTTTGGTCTGTCCCTTTTGCAGGAGGCCTCCCCTTCCAACAGGCTCATTGGTTATGCCTGCCCCCAGCTCCGTCCCAACTCTGCCCAGCAGATTACCTCGTGCGGTTCACCCACCCCAGCGCAAAAAACAAGCACCAGTCCCTCTGGTCTCCTCCATTTTTCTTCCACCCTCGCTCTGTTCTGCTTTTGGAACAGTCAGATTCCAAATTGGTGGGAGAGGGGGCAAGGCAGCGCTTTCCTCAAAGCTTCCCCCTATTTTCTATAGGTGTGGAACCCATTGCCCTTTAATGATAGACAGGATTGGGGGGGGGGCAGGGAATCCATGTGCCCAGAGAAGTGTTTAGCTGAAAGTGGGAATGGCGGGGGGGGGAGAGGAAAGAAGGCCCCTGGCTTGCGCGCCGGCCATGATCCGGCCACATTGCATCGTGAGAGACAGGAGGGCTCCTAGCTTGCGCACCAGCCCCGATCCAGCCAGTGTGCATGGCGGGGCGGGGAGAGAGGAAAGAAGGCCCCTGGATTGCGCGCCGGCCATGATCCGGCCACATTGCATTGTGAGAGACAGGAGGGATCCTAGCTTGCGCGCCAGCCCAGATCCAGCCAGTGTGCATGGCGGGGGGGGGAGGAAAGAAGGCCCCTGGATTGCGTGCCGGCCATGATCCGGCCACATTGCATCGTGAGAGAGGAGGGAGATAAGAGCAGGCTGGCCGCCCCTCTTCAGAAGAGTGATGCCTTGGGTTTTCAGCTCTCAGGATGCACATTTTTCCCATCTGAATTCTCAAAAATCTCCCCTCCCCTCTGGAGCAGAGGGGCCAACAGCCCCTTCCCTTGAACATCCCCCCATGGGTCCAGCTGCCCTAGACTGAGCTGCCACCACCACCAGCGCGTGAGGAGCACATGGCGTGGCCCCGCCGGTCTCCCCCTGGAGCCGTCCGTCCGACGTCCCCCTGGGCTTGGAGGTGTGGGCCCAGCTCCAAGGCCCATCCCAGGCGGGGAAGGCGTGCGGGGACGGAGGGAGAGAAGTGCCAGGATTCTAGGAAGGCAGGCAGGCAGCAAAGGGGCGGTATTCTTGTCCGAGCGCGAAACTCCCCCAGCCAATCACCGTTCTTGGGGGAGGAGAAAGGAGATGTCCCGGGGAGTGAAGCAAACATTTTTTCATGGGCATCCGAGCAACAAAACACGTGTCCACAGGAAAGATCGTCTCAAAAGTGGTTTGGATTGCCTCTCTTTTAACGCGGCTTATTTTGCTCAGTGGGGGAAAACACGATCTGCAGTGAATAACCAAAATTTGACTCTGACGCAAATCAGCGTCGAAACAGCAGCAAATCTCCATGAAGAATACCCCACAGTCAGGCTATTTATGGGAGCTGCAAACAAGGATCATATTGCTCCTGTGTTGAAAGATCTGCACTAGCTGTTTCCTGTGCCAGTTCAGAGTGTTGATTCTTAATTTTCAGGCTCTAAACATCTTGGGACTGGGGTACTTCAAACCTTCTGTTGTACTATCGAGCCCTCTAGTCCCAAGATCTGCTCTCTGCTGCAGTGAGGTGGGTGGTGATTTCAGACAGAACTGTTTCAGCAATGGCATTTCACCTTTGGCATGCCCTCAAGACTCACCTAGTGTCTGCCTTACTGTCTGTCTTTTAGATTCCATTTTTTTACCCAGGCTTTTTAATGAGGACTTTTATCTTGGTAAAGCTCTATTTATGGTCTGCTTCTCAACTGAGGACTATCTTAGGAATGTTATTTTAAACTGCTCAATGTTGCTTTATGGTGCTTTTATGCCCTGGCTTATTTGAAATGTTGGTTTTAATTTTGATAATTTGTGTGGTTGTTTTTATTTACTTCATTTATACCCCACCTTTCTCCCTAATGGGGACCCAAAGCACCTTACATTATTCACCTCTCACTCAGCAAGCTTCCATGGCTGAGTGGGGATTCAAACCCCAAGTCTTCCAAGTCCTACTCCAACACACTAACAACTGCACTGTTATCCAAATGGCTTAAACATGAATATACCCTGACTATAGGAGCATTCCCCATAATGTGTTGTGAGACTTGGACTGCTCCATAGGAGATGGCCTGCACGCTGCCATCTTGAGACCACTCTGGAAGGAGGCCTCCCAGGCCTTAGAATGGGAGGGAAGGGGATTGCTTCACCTGGTTCTTCTGCCTCCCTGTCAGACACAATACCTGCACAACTCCTGTGGTGGCCAACTGCTTCCTCCCTCAGCAATTTCTGGAGCATCCTTTTAACTTCCTCCGTCCTTCCCTCCTTTCTGGCTCCCACCTATCCCCCATTGACCCCATGAGAAGCCCCTGGCTGCCTTCCAGCCATTCCCTTTCCCATTGGTTCTGCCAGCCCTGAACACTACCAACACCCGCCTCCTGCCAAGCCCATGCATCCTTCTCGCCCTGCCTCCTGCCATGGGAGGCCTCCATTGAGTGCTTGTGGGGTGGGATCTCCACTGTCACGGCATCAGGCATTGCTGCAGCCAGCCCTGGCTCCTGGGTCCTTCTCCCAACTGCTGCTTCCCAGTTAGTTGATGGCATCTCCCTGTCCTCCTGGCTGCACTGAGGCTGTGGCTGCTTCTACACCAGCTCCTGTGGCCTGGCTGCACCTGCCTTTCCTTTGCCCCCTGCCCCAGAGACCACAGCCCTTGCCAGTGAGTTCGTGCACTCCCCCCATCATTGACTGCAGGGGGTCCTGGGTGGGGCTGGGGGTGGCTCCCTGTATGTAAAGCAAGTCTGGGCTTGGTGCTGAGAAGTGAGAGCTCCACCCCAGCCCCACACTCATGTTAAGAGCCCACACACCCGTGTGCCCAGGGCAATTATTATTAGGATTCTCTGCCAGGTGTACCAGGGTCTAGTACTTGGGCAAAGCCTCATATAAAGTTTGCAGATTCTCAGGAATGAACAGACTTAAAGTTAAAATTGAATGTGTATTAAGAAAATGAATAGCATAGGGAATTAGCAAACAGAATACAAGGGGAAACAATCACACACTCTCATACACCCACAGTCTCAATAACAGTTCTATAAATCCTAACCTGGCTAAGTTTTAACCTAAGTAATTTTTCTACTCTAAATAAAAATGGGGGAGGGGGTAAGGGGGAAGTAGACATACAAGTCTCTCCAGTGAGTGGAGTCCAGGAAGATTCACTGGAAAAAAGGAAAAAGCAGTGGTGGAGGCAGCGAAATGGGGACCAGTCTTCTGGGCACCTTGATGGGCAATGCAGCTTCCCACTTCATAGTTCCATACGGTACTGGGGTTCCCAGGGCTATCTTTATACCAAACAAGTCTTAAGATAGCAGAGGAAATAGGATGTTCCTCAAAATTGATTGGATTGGAGCCAAAACATTTAAACCTTATCGGTGGATCAGGTGAAGAACAGGTTGGAAAGTATTTCCCAAGGAGGGGGGTATTGGGGGTGCCAGTGTCTTCTTTGATGAGGTTTATAGCCCAGACAGAGTAACAAACTGAACTTTGGCAATATCATATTCTAGAGAAACTATGGCAAAGGAAATAAAAATATCAGCTTGAGAGAAGGGTGTGCTTACATGTCACCTCTAAATCTTTGACAGATCCTGTTGTGGGTTTATGTAATGCAATAATCAATTAAATGAGACACTGTATTACCTTAGAAGGATGGGGGTGGATTGATATGTCCATTCTCAAGAAAATTGCCCTTCTTTCCTTCCTTATGAAGTAAAGGAAACACTTCAGAGCACTGAGATTCCCTTTTTGTTTCCCACATTAGAGCATGGCATACCTTTCTAATACTTGAAAGCTCAGGTGAGGTTGAAATAAATATAAATAATACATTGCCCTTCTGGGGGGATCTATGGAGGGATCCCAAGTAGGGATATGCACTTGGATATGGCTGAGCCAAAGAAATACCCAAAAAATACCTTACCAGTATTTTTCGGGCATTTTCTGAGATGAATACACATTCTCAAATGTGGGATAGCTGCTGTTGATTCAGGCTTGTTTTTTCCCTCCTTTGAAGTGCCCCCCACCCGCCTGAGACTGTTCTGCTGAGCTTCTGTGGATTGCCATAGGTTCTGTGGTGCTTGCAAAAGTGGACCTCCCTTGCCTAACTTTTGTTCTGCTGCACTTTTCTGGTTTGACATTGTTACTGCTAGGCTTGCAAAAGTGGCCCCTTCTGCTTAAGATTGTTCTGCTGGGCTTCTGTGTATGGCCCTTCGTTCTGGGGGGGGGGGGATTCTGCTGGGATTCTCTTGTTTAAACAAAACAACCAGCACGATGACAAATGGTCTATATAAGTTATAATGTAACAATTTTCCTGTAAATTAATAAACCAAAGATTCAATCTACCATTCATAATAGAGTACAAAATCATTCAATCAGTTAAGTGCACAGATAAAGCCAATGCTTCTTTATACAAGAGTAAAGGCAAACAGTACAGAAGCCTCCACGAAGGAGTGACTCATCTGTTTCCAAAGGAGCAAACGTCCCAAACAATGTAATGTATCAATCTCCACAGTTGCAGAAACGGGATCACCGAATGTTTCCTCGTTTCGCTTTGATTGATAAGAAAGACTAAGATTGATAAGAAAGCCTGAGGAAGCTTTTATTATAAAGCGAAACGAGGACACATTCGGCGATCCTGTTTCTCCGCCCACTCCTTTTCTCTGCTTTTACTTTTTCAGGGGAAAGGGGTGTGCGGTTCACAGCAGGGATGGCTGTGTGTGGTCAGCACGTTGGCTGACGGTCAGTTCCTTGCTGGGGAAGGGGTAGGCATCCTCTGGCCTGGGGCATGCACTTGGGCCACGTGCCTCAGTTGAGGTTGTGCTGTTGTTGGGTCTTCCCTCCCTGTCCACTAGCTCTCCATTGAGTGGGAGAGTCTCAGCATGGGGCAGTGACCAGATTGGTAGCCTGTGATTGGCTGACCGTGTGTATGCCGCTGATAAGGGTGTCGTTAGCTGCCATTGTCTGATTGGTGGATGTTGCTGGGATCACTGTGGGATCCAGCTTTCTTGCAAGGCCATCTGTTCCTTGTGGAGGGGTGTTGTTATTTCCCCCTGTGGGGTGTCCATAGGGAACAGACCAGCAGCACTCCTTTTGTGTCTGCAGCTGGCCTCCATCACTGCAGCAGCCCTCAGGATTGTGCTGTCCATTTTGTTACAAAGAAGGAAATTATAAGTAAAGGTAATGAGGGGAGACTATTGGAACGAAAAGGTGATAATCCTATTTAATAGTTTGAAGTTTATATAAAAACATGAAAACTGCAATTAATAGGTAAAGCAGAATTATACAGGGAGGGACTGGTAATATAAAAAATCATGTAAAATGAGCTTGTCATTTCCTCCAGGGAATGATGGGGAACCAGACAAAAATAAGTTAAGTTTGATCTGTTTTGCTGTACTGTTTCATCTGAAAAACACAGAGTGAAATCTTGCTGACAGATTCAGGGCACACCTTCCAGCAGTTAAAAGTGGTGACTACTCCACTATGATTCTTCCCATTTTCTTCCATGCAGTTAACGACTTTCACGACCTCTCTGTCTACACCTTCCAAAAAGGATTCCAGGACACATAGCGATCACCAAAAAAGGTGTGGTTTTCCAGTACACCCTCTGTTTAACAACACATCGACTCAAACTTTCCTAGATTTCTTTTTATTGCCTCTTAATTTGTTTCCCAGCCTTTAATCCTACTTTGCCTGTTTCTCCTCTTTCAAACATATTAACCACCACAACATAGTATTGACTGTTGGCTTTTCCATTGCCTCTTTTTCATTTTCATGCCTGATAGTACAAGAGCAAATCAGCATTTAATGATTTTTAAAAATACATTTGTATGTATTGATACCAATCTGCGGCCACTTTAACTCTGTAATAATACAATTTGGATTGCTCCAAAGAAAATGAGCTATGACTGTGACTAATACCTCTCAGTATTCTGTCTTCTGTGAGACTGTGAGAAATAAATGAAATTAAATAAATGTTCCTGTGAGCATAACGTTACCATCTTCCATCCACAGAGAGGACTTCTTGCTGTGTCTCTACATGATTCACGGTTCTGGTCTGCCTTCTTCCAGTCATTGTTAATTGTGTTGCATCTCTGTATTGGATCATTCTAGTCACTCAGCAGAATTATCTGCCCTCAGCGAAAGTATGCCCAGAACAGTGACTCACAGAGGGGTTAGGCTCCCCTGCAGGTGGTTATTTCTTACTCATGCACATTCAAAAAAAAATTGAGGCACAATAATGAAGTGTGCCCCCAATCAAATATTTGGGAAATACTGACCTATGGGTTTTTACTCACTCCTTTGTTCCATACTTTACTGCATGTTTCTAAGCCTAATAATTTAATATTCTGATATAATCACAGGCTTAAAAGCAACATATCCCTAAATGCTGTATTCAAAGGAAAGTTTACCATCATAGCTTCTTACTAAAATTCCAAGTGGCTCCAGTCCCCCCCCCCCCCCGCAAATAAAAAAACCATGGGAATACCCAACATTGCTGAGATTACACTGAACTGTGTAAAATCTGAGTCATAAAAACATACATGCAAGGAAGAGCAACTATACATATTATTAGTACATATTGAATGGTAATCAGTTCTAAATACAGCAGTGGAGGGATGAGAAAGGCTGTGGCTCAGTGCTTTCCACGCAGAGGGTCCAGGGTTCAGTCCCCAGCATCTCCTGTTAAAAGGATTAAGTAGTAAGTGGCATAAAAGACCTTTGTGTGAGACCCTGGAGAGCCAATGCCAGTCAGAGAAGACAATACCAACCTTGATAGACTAATGGTGTGATTTAGTACAATCCATCAGCATTCCATTTTTTGTGCAGTTCTAGTGGCAGAAATAATGTATGATTTGGCTGCCAGTCATGATATTTTTCACTAAAAAACAGGGGATTTTTTGGGGGGGAGCTTAAAACGAATTTACTGCTGCTCGTGTGCAAGCTAAGGTGCAAAGGCTTGTACCTATGTAGTTTGTTCCCAAGTGGTGGCTTTTGCAAAGGGCTTGGCATCATTTGTCTAATATGTATGCCACCATGGAGTATCTACTAGAAGAACAGCCCATTCCTGAGCTGCACTGGCGGCACTTACCAAAGGCCTTAGGAGGCTGACAAAGGCCTCCGCCGGCGCAGGGGCCCACAACGCCGGCGCCCGGAAGGCGCACGCTGGCGTGAGTGGCCCCAGCACCAGCGTGCAGGCCTGGCCTCCAGTCCCTGGCCACCGTCGCAGCAGCGCTGGGCCCGGCTGCTGCTGCAGCCTCCCACTGGCCACTGGCACAGGCCATGGTGACGAGCCGGGAAGCGTTCCGGTGCCCCGGGAGGCGTTCCCGGGGTGTAACGGCACCAGCCGGGGGGGCGATGTTAGTCGGCCTCCCGAGCTGTTTTGGCTCGGGAACGCCCCTTTGGGGGGGGGTGAGATATGCCAGCTTTTTGCTTTTTGCTGGCGTATCTCCCGTGCAAAACCTATGAGGGTTGCACGGGTTTTTTGCAATGCCAAAAGGAGGCGCCACTGGGTTGCCTCCTAAGCCCGGCGCAGGCATTCCTCTCAGGAATGCGCTGTAAAGGTTTTTGCAAAGAGGTGTGAGGGTTTTTTTGGATTGTGGAGCCAAGTGTCTTATAAAAGAAGAATGAAGATGCATCTTGTATGTGATGAAGTGAATTTTGACTCACAGAAGCTTATACACAGAAGCTTATACATATTGTTCTGCTACTGTAGACTAACAGAGCTACCCATCTGATACTATCTTAAAAGAAAAAAAATGCAGTAAAATAAACTTTTACATTATTTTTACAGTATTTCCATAAGAGGAATTGGAAGTATTTTAGGACACCCACCTGATACTATTGGGTTCCTCAACATTTGGGCTTTTGTGCCTGAAGTGTAAAATAATTGTGATCCAATTATTTGATGAATATCTGGCAAATATTTGAATATTAATAAAATAACCAGTGAATACTATACATCAACATGGAAAGTGAAGAATTTTAAGGAACCAATTGGTTTCAGCTCTAAAAAGAGCCAAATATCTTCTGAGATCTGTAAACACTCGTCCATATTGGGGTGGGGGGGAATCATCTGCTTTTCGATTTTCTCTACAAGTTGCCAAGCTGATAGTGGCAAGATTTGCTGGGGTCTTTTCTATTTGCCAGCTAAGGTGATGGGGTACCCAACCACGTTCCTTTTCATTTCCATTACAAATGCATTCAAGGTTGAAGTTGCAGAGAAACTAGGAGGTCAAAAATTAAATCAAGGAGATGAGAAGACTAGTCATAAAGAGGAAAAGCCAAAGGCACTGGATAAGTTTGACCGAGGGTTGCCAACTCTAGATTGGGAAATTCCTGGAGATTTGGGGGCGGAGCCTAGGAAGGGCAGACTTTGGGGAGGGGAGGGACCTCAGCAGGATATAATTCCATACAGTCCATCCTCCAAAGCAGCCATTTTCTCCAGGGGAACTGAACTCTGTCATCTGGACATCAGTTGTAATTCCATGAGATCTCCAAGTCCCACCTGGAAGTTGGGATCTCTAGTGGACCTGCCAAACAGATGAATAAAGGAAGGCGTATTGACAATTTTCAGATGTTTAAATGGATAGGAGGAGAAGGAAAAATATTTTTTTCTCTATACATCATAGATAAATCTAAAAACAGTGGGTTTAAATAACTAATAAATTAGTACAATGTTGTATCTGTGCACTGGATGTGTTAGAAATAATAGACTGAGAATTTATGCTTTAAGAGGCTCACACACTGTATCACCACTGTATCAGACACATAATATACACATAAAGTTCAGTACTTCATAGGATGGTTCCTTCATAGGGACAATTCATGTGTTTACCTACCCCAATTACCCCTTATTTATTTGTATGTGTGAGTGTACAAGGCCATACATATAGCAATGTAGAATGCTTTTGATTTGTATTATTAGTCCTACTCAGAAAATGACAAGAAGATCTGGGCAGAGACCCAATTTGTGTATTGTCCATATGGAATGCTCTTATCAACTATTATGCGCATGTTGGAAGTGAGGCATATGAAGGAAAATTGAGGCACAGAATGAGAATTGCCAGGCATAACCAGACCATAAGTAGGTATTACTTAGGTTTTAAATCTTAGAACCATAGAATTGGAAGGGGCCATACAAGCTATCGAGTCCAACCCTCAGCTCAATGCAGGATCAGCCTAGAGCATCCCTGACAAGTGTTTGTCCAGTTGCTGCTTGAAGACTGCCAGTGAGGGGAGCTCACCACCTCCCCAGGCAGTCGATTCCACTGCTGAACTACTGTCACTGTAAAAAAAAAAATCCGAATGTCCAGCCAGTACCTTTCTGCCCATAATTTGTACCCATTATTGTGACTCAAGTCAATACCTTTATTGGCATAATTATTGTGACTCCTATCCTCTGCTGACAACAGAAACAGCTCCCTGCCCTCCTCTAAGTGACAGCCCTTCAAATACTTAAGAGAGCAATCATGTCCCTGCCTCAACCTCCTCTTCTCCAGACTGAACATTCCCAAGTCCCTCAGCCTTTCCTCATAGGGCTTGGTCTCCAGGCCCCTGATCATCCTCATCACTCCCCTCTGCCCCCACTCATTCTGTCCACAACCTTTTTGAAGTGAGGCCCCCAGAACTGCACACAGTACTCCTGGTGCAGCCTGACCAATGCAATGTACAGCGGGATGATGACATCTTGCAATTTGGATGTTATGTCCCGTTGATAAACCCCAAGACTGCACTAGCCTTTTTTGCTGCTGCATCACACTGACTGCTCATATTCAGCATGCAGTCCACGCATACCCCTAGATCTTGTTCACACACAGTGTTACCCAGAAGTGTATCCCCCCTCCAGTATGTGTGCTTCTCATTTTTGTTACCCAGATGTAGAATTCTGCACTGTGTTCTTTACTCCCAGTTAATATTATTTCATAAATAATAACAACAACAGGCCACAGGAATTAGTATCCCAATCCTCTTGACTGAAGAAATAATGTTACAGTTTGATCTGCAAAAGAGATAAGAGCAGAAGAGTTATCAAGAATCCTGATTTGGGCAACAAAATATGGAAGAATTTGCAGTGATGGCCAGATTAACCAACATCCTGAAAGAAAGAATGATTGAAGATTCACAGAAGAAATGGGAATGCTATTTTGAATATGTTAACTGGAAAGTGTAGAATAAAAATTAAACAGAGATAGAAAATAATATATATGCTGAATAAGTTATAGATAAAGATAAATTTAGAGTATAAACATAGATAAGTTCAGCAATGTATAAGTAAATATTATAACAATAGAATAATGTTCATGTAAACTGACCCCTGAAGTAAGCACAAAATGTATGAATGGAAGTGTATGTATATGTTTGTTTGTTATCTTTTCTTTTGAAAATGTTAATAAAATATCTTTTTAAAAAAAGAATCCTGATTTGGGAGTTTGCAAGTAAGGTTAAGATGCTATCTTTAAGAGCTACAAGGGTATGATGCTGGTTTGGTAATAATACTCCCTTTGTAGGGGTATACTTGTCTGCTCATCCTGTCTATAAGTAAATAAATATTGCACAGGCACCATGGGTCTCCAATGCAGTCTTCACAATGGAACTTCTCTGAGGGTGGGGAATTGCCCTGGAAAGTTCTGGCAAGATTCCTAAAGGCAACAGCAATGTCCTTTGCTTAAGCCTTTATAACAATTGTTAATTAATTAATTCAGAGCATAAATCCTAGGGCCATGTTTTCCATGCTTAGCACAAATAGATTGTTTATCCTATTTGTTAATTAAGCTCCAACGGTGCCTAATAATTACAAATGACAACCAGGTTTACAAATCTGACTTACATGAGTTTCTCTTTTACCACCAATTACTCACATGATTAAAGAGGGAATGTAGATTGCAGAGGCTATCATTTATTACACTGCAGGGCTCTTCTGCTATCATGATAGTTTGTACAGGTTTAATCTTTGTACCAATCCTATACAATATATGACACACCAAGCTAAACCCAGCTACTGATTGACAACCTTCTTTCTTTTGTACTGCAAAAGAGTCCTTGAATACTGGCTGGTAGCATACTATTTACGGAGGTACAAATTTTATAGTCCTGGCCCGTGAACGCACCAGCAACTTACCTCGCAATTTACACGCGTCCAGTATGAAAGCATCCAAGACGAGTTTAAATTTCTGTTCCCACCGCGCCGCCTTTCCCCGCTGCACTTGAAAATCCCCAGACCGGCACACTTCCACGCATGCCCAGTCGGCGCTCCAAGCAAGGACAGCGATTGGTCCAGCGTGAGTAAGGGAGGCGGGGGGAGTGCGGGGGTTGGCTGGCAGCAGGAAGTGGATGGAACACACATTGCATGTTCCCACTTAAAGGCACCGGGTGTGGAGGATGCTTTATTTTTTTAATTCGCCGTATAAGCGGATGCGCTTAACGCGGCGAAATTGCGCTCTGGAGACGTCCTCGGAATCCTTCAGGTGAGTTGAAGTGGGAACATGCAGGGAAAGCCAGCAGAATTCGGAGCTGCAAACGTGCAGTGCGGACATGGCCCTGGTTTATACAGAATAATCACCCACAATCTGCATATGGCTGCTTAATCCTACAGACAATAATTCCAGATGGGTAGCTGTTAATCTATAGTAGCAAAATAAAACAGGAGTAACATGCTACTGGACTCCTGTTTTATTTTTATTTTAGTCATACAGAAAGAACTTGTAACCATTTGCCATGGATGATTATGCTGACCTCTGTGGTTAGCTATAATACTTCCCTATTACAACAAGCAAAATGAATTTGCACCAATTGTATACTATCCAGCAAAAGAACTGCCCTGAATAGTTGGTTGTAAACTTCATGAACAAAGACTGCGTCACTTATGCATTCTGTGAAGCATTTAAACTGCACAAAAGCTTAAAGATAGTTACCTTGAACGAGCAGTTCCATAAATGTTGGGTAATGTCACACATTAAATCTTTGACAATAAGAAGGTACCTCTGAAGCTGCCCTTACCTGAGTCACGGTTGGGAGCAAAAAATGACCTCTTATCCTATGTTGGTATTCCTATGCTCACTATCAGCTCATAGTTCTACCAGTTTGTCCAAACAAATATACATATTCAGACTGAACTAACAATGAAAGAGAATGAAAGAGAAGATTGTAAGAACAGATCTCTGGCCTATATTTGGGCCGAAGACCATGAACTAACATTAGGCATGTGTCTATATAGGTAGGCCATATATTATGGGACATTTCTTGTTATTGGCCCCTGTACAAAGTAGGTTTGTGGTGAGAAAAGATTGGTCAGTGGACTGATAGAAATGCTCATCAGCGGACTGATAGAAATGTTTCCTTTTTTCAGGTATGCAACAGGAGTCTCTTCATTATCAATGCTATCTGAGGATCCGTTTGGATATACATTTAATTTATTTAAAATATATTTTACCACCTCTCTGTTTCAAGTGCTCACGAGGGCAGATTAGCCATTCAGGCGACTGGGGAAAGTCCTGGTGGGATGATGATGGCCTGGAGAGTTGCCCCGGCTGTGGCCACCCCAACCCTGGAAAGTGGGCATGGTGTCACTGCTGCTGTGAGCTGGTGGCCTTTGACGGGGGAGGGGAGCTGCTACCACCCTGAGGAAGCCGGCACAGCCATGGGCCCCTGCCCAGCTTGGGTAGGCACAAGCCAGATGGAAGCCACAGCAAGTCTGCTCCTTTCCTCCCCACCCCCCATGGAGTCAGCCAGGGGCTGGCCCTCTTCCCTTCCCCCTCCATCAGGGGATGGGGCCAGAAGGAGGTCCTTTCCAGGGCAGTTTTTTGCCTCACAGTACACCACCAAGAGCTCCAGGCAGCTTTCTGTATTACAAATAAAATAAAAATCAGGAAGCGAGACAAATAGAAAAATTTTCATCCGGTGCCTAGAACGTAACAGGCTGCGTGTCACACAAGCTACTGTGAGGACGTTCTGCCATCAAGGCACCACCACAGAGAAAGCACTGTCTTTGTTCATCACCCATCTCAGCTCATGGAGCAAGGTCTTGCACTTAAACTTGGGCCCCTTTTATAATTACCTTATCTTCAAAGCACCCACAACTTTCCAGAAGGCACACAGATGAGCACTCTGAATTCTCATTCAGAACTGTGTATGTGTTCTTATCCAACACTGGAATGTGAGGGATTGCCTCCGCCCATATTATCTGCCCCACCAGTTAAACTCTGCCTCTCAAGCCCTGCTCTCTGTGCCTTCACAGGTGAGGTCGGTGGTAACCACCTAGGTTTTTTTCAGTAGTGGTACTTTGCCTATGGAATGCCCTTCCCCTGGAGGCTCTCCAGGCACCTAGGTTGTTCTCTTTTTGGTGCCAGGCCAAAACATTAAGGTTTTAATTAAAGGGATGCACCTTTAATACCATTTCACAGTGTACTTTTAGTTTGAAAACTGTTATTTTAAGCGGCTCAGTGATCTTTGCTTTTATGCTGTGCCTGGGTTTCTTAATTCTGGATTTTGAATGTTGGGTTTTAATTAGTAACTTTTAACGTACTATGTTTGTATTATGTTTTGTTCTGCAAGCCACCTTAGCACCTGGAGAGGTGGCATAAAAAATTCTAAATAAAGACAATAGAGAAATAATTAGGAGAGGACTAAAATAAGGGATAGACAAGCAAGCAAGCTAAAAGGGCAAGAAGAATTCAGTTGCCCATATGCTTCCCGCACCATTTGTGGTTACCATTACAATTTCGATGTTAACTGATGGAGGAAAGTCTGCAGCTCTGCTGGCTGCAGTATTCTCTCCCCCTTCAAATTTTTATCATCCCTTCTAGGTGTACCTAGCAAAAACACACCCAAGAGAGGACTACCCACATTTTGATAGCCTTCTGCCCAAAGCAAAACAAAATTATCACTGACCTATTTGGCTAGGAAACATGAAGAAAGAACAGAGTTACTCACATAGGAAATGATCAGGTATAGCTAATGGGGCTAGGAATCCTTCAGGTCCCCGTAGCATTGAAGAAAATTCAGTCAGGCTCCTGTGTCCACCAAAGAACATGAACGCAAGATTGCCAGCTTTCTGTTCTTCCTGCTGAAAGTGGTTGCTTTATATCAAACCATCCTCCCATAACAGCATGTCCATTTCAGAATCAAACACCCACAATGTGTTATCTCACTCTCCTTTGGAAAAAAAGAAGGAACTTGTTCCCCTACTGTGACCTACGGTGTGTGTGTGTCTTTCTCGTCCTTTTTATGGACCTCTGCCTCTCCCTGCACTGCTAGATAGCCAGCTTTAACCAGCCTGACATCTCTTTCCACAAATACGTGAGTGGGAATGGCAGTTAGCAGGAAACCAGTTAGATCTCTTGCTTACTTCTGATGTGGCTGTCAGGAAAAAGATGAAAGTGCCGTTCACGGCCCCAAACACCACCACCACCACCACCGATAATGAGTGAGCAAACAACTAACAAAAAGGCTTTTTGTCTAGGGAAAAAAGTGGATACTTTCTCAGAAGTTAAGAACAATTCTTTTACCATTCTAAAGGCATTGAAAAGTAACAGCGAGATTTCTAGGGACACTGTACACGTCACTGAACTGAATATTTCAAATGCAGTGTTTCCACAACATGCTATATAGTGGCCAGCCTTCGGAATAAATTATTTGTTTATAAGGTTGAACATGTCACACAGCACTAACATCTTACCAGCAGCTACAAAATGTCTAAGAAATCAGAGCGGACATCATATATAACAGACGTTAACATCTAGGCAAGCAAAGCTCAAAGACAAACAAGAGAGACAGGCATGACATGTCAACCGCAGAGTTTGATTCTATCGTGTTTACTCTATTATGGGGTAGAAGCAGCCCACATGAGATTAGCCGTAAAAGATCATGTTTTTGCTCTTTATTACTTTTGATAATGTTTTAAAGTACTTGTATTTTTTAAAGATCAGTCTTTAAATATATCCTTACAAGAGCTGAGGGAAGTTAAGTCACTGATACCCAAATTTTGCTGCTAAAACATTGGTGCAAAAAAAAGTATGGATATGATCAAAATATTTTGAAAGGTGATTTCAGAGGACTTCCTGAAAACCAACTGTTTAAACAGTACCATAACTTTGAAAAAATTGACTTTTGGTTTATAAAAAAAGCAAGACAGCTTCTATGTTCAGACAATGATTAGTGATAATTATTTCAATCTTTTTGATATTCTAGAACACAGTCATGAACAGATTTTTGCATAGAATACCTTATAATTCCAATAAGACAAGATGCAGAAATTCAGGTATGGTCCATGTATTGCCTTACAGAAAGAATTCAAAATTATTTGCTGTTGCTGTAAGAAACAACTATTTGTTTTTAAAGAAACTATGCGTTATTTATACACATTGCATTAATAATATAATATAATATTTATAGATATATTTTTTGCCATCAAGTTACAGCTGACTTGAGTCAGCATAGTGTAGGGGTTAAGAGCGGTGGACTCTAATCTGGATAACCTGGTTTGCTTCCCCACTCTTCCACATGAGCGGCGGGCTCTAATCTGGTGAACAGGTTGTTCATCTTCATGGTCTCTGTGCAGTCCCTCATGGGGGAATTGTGCATAAGCAGGCTAGCCCCTGAGAACTCTAGTGGAAAGCTTCTAGAAAGGGGACACTCCCCTGTCACCTCCATCTTGCACTGGAGCCAACAGCTCTTACCGCTCAAATGGTCATGTAATGGAGGGCCGGGGGAGCGGCCATCCCTCAGTTCTCCTTTGTCACCATGGAGAGGACATGTGGAGAGCTTCATTGTGAGGACTACCTCATAGAATTAATATTTGTTGAATTTTTTCTTCTTCTGAGGATCATTCCTCAGAGAGTGATGGTGCTTGTAGCATGAAAATGGCCCAGAACAACAAACACAAAGAGTATTTGTTCAGTTTGGGTGAGGGCCACATTCCCTCAACTTGTAGAGCCTGTGGGCTCTTTACACCAAATGCCCGCCAAGAGCAGGCTTTCAGATTGAAGGCATCATTTTAGGAAAAGTTGATGAGAATTCCAGACGATTTGGGGGACCGGGTGAGAAGCAGGCATTGGCCTTCAACCGCCTCTGTACCCCCGGCACCATCTCAAGTGGGTCAGTGCTTGGCCCCTTCTTTGAAGAGGGCTTCCTCAGGGCCACTGGGCAAAAAAGCTAAAAAGAAGACAAGCACTCTTCTGACGAAGGGGGCTCTGCCCTGTCGAAGAGTGGCCTGGAACCATCAACTTCGGTAGCTGCCAATGCCAACCACTGGAGCCAATCACCTCCGAGTCGATCCTTGCCGGCAAAGGAACCAATGGAGAAGGATAAGGACTTGGCTAGTGGACAGTCTCCACTTGCCTGATGCCGCACACCATCCCTGGGTACATTGACCCAACAGGTCAGGTCTCCATGGCGGGATCATGCTCTCTAAAAAGGCTGTGGATCCCCTCGATACCCGGGGTCTGTCTCATCTTGATGCTGTAGCGAACTGTGGGTGACACAGAAAACCCCTTACTCCATCGCCTTCAGTGGAAGATGTATATTTTCTGTCTTTGGAGGGAAATGTTGTTGAGGTTCCCCTGGCGTCTTCAGATGTGGAGTCATATACATTGAGAGATTCTCACTGGAGTCGACATGAGACCTCCTCTCGATGCTTGGACTCTTATCTGCAGTGGCATTGTTGCCAATCACCAGCATCCCATCATTGCGGCCAGTGTGGCTGTCAACCTCCGGATCAGGCTCCGGTTGACCACGCTGGGAAACGATCAGCACTGAGTGCTTCTGTGCCATCAAAGTCAAGGACCTTGGCCATTTCTTCTCACAAAGTTGACTCAGATCCAGATGAGCATGTTAGAGAATCTGACAGGGATTCCAAGACTACATCACTGCCCTCACCCAATGATACAGTCAGGGACATGACTCCTGTTTCCCCTACAGAGGACATCACACTCAATACGAACAATTAGTCAGGATTGCTAAGGCTAGGTTTGGAGGTTGTTACTTCGGAACCGAAGGAAGCTGATCCCATCATGGATATCCTTTATGGGACCGAGACAGGCCCAGTGCAACTTCCAATGGTTATGGGGATCAGAGACATAGCTACTGCCAACTGGTCTAAGCCAGCTTTGACTGTACCTTCAGTGTGTAAAGTTGAGAACTTATATAAGATCAGGGAACAAAGTTCTCAATACCTGTACCAGCATCCGGCACCCAATTCCCTGGTCATGGAGACCTTGCCCACTAAGGGTAGACAAAGGTCCCATTCAGCCATTCTAGAAAAGGAGGGCAGAAAGCTAGCTATGTTGGGGAGAAAGTTATACTCCTCTGGAGCCCTGGCATTGCGCATCTCCAGCTTCTCGGCTCTCATGGACCATTATCAAATATATTTATGGGACAGATTTGCGCAACTGATAGATTGTCTCCTTGAAGATAAAAAGAAGGTGGGGAGAGTCCTGCAAGCCAAAGGGTATTGCCTGAGTAGGCACCAAATTAGTGCAACCCGTCATTCTGCTGATGCCTCGAGTAAAACCATTGTACTTAGACGTCATTCATGGTTGAGGTCTTCTACCCTCCCTTTGGATGCGAAGGCAAAAATAGAAGACATGGCCTTTGATGAGGGTACTCTCTTTCACCAAATGACAGATGAAGAACTGCACAAGTTTCATAAGGATAGGATCACTGCAAGTATAACTCAGCAGACACCTTCAACAACCAGGAGACAGAGGTATTCCCATAGACAAGGGTAGCAGTACTACCCTTCAACCCAAACCTAAGGGAAGAAAGGCAGACTGTTCCTCACGAGTGTCTACCAAAAAATCTCTGGAATGACTAGTGTCTGCACAGCAGGAACTCTGTATAATGTTTTTTTAATGGTTAAGATGCTTTCAAGCAGGGAGGCATAGGATCCTTAGCTCTGTGCTGGGTGACTGCTCTAATTTGGGAATGGGCAATCCAACATCAAGGCTCCATTTCCGTAATCCATGTGGCAGGCTCCAGCAACACTGCTGCAGATGCCCTCAGCAGCGACCTTTCTACCCAACATGAATAGTCTCTAGACATAAAGTATCTTCAACCCATATTTGACCGACGTGGGGTTCCTGTGATAGATCGGTTTGCTACAATGCAGAACACAAAGCATCGCCCATTCTGTTTCCAAGCTGCAAGGGGTCCACAATCCATAGGCAACGCTTTCTAGTTTGACTGGAAGGGTCCCCTCATGTACATTTTTCCTCCCTTCCCACTGTTCCACAAGGCAGTACAGAAGATAGTGACAGACCAGGCATTGGTAATACTGATTGCCCCACATTTTGGCACAACAGGGCGGGGGTTCCCGATGCTATGGAAACTAGCCAAAGGGAATTACATCCCCTTTCCTTCCTGCACAGACTTACTGTCGGTAGGTCCAGTTTACCACCACAGCATCCAGGCCCTGCATCTGACAGCTTGGTTTCTCACCCCCTGAATGTTTGGTCAGACAGGGTTGCTGATGTGCTCTTGGCATCACATAAACCGTCACCCAGAAAGTCATACAATTCCAAATGGTATAGGTTCTCAATATGGGCAGTTGCTAGGGGGCTTCGCCCTGAGTATTGTCCTCTACATACTTTAGATGTGAGAAAGATGCTACTATTTTATTTAAATCACATTCAAGTTTTCAGGAAGGATAATCATCTTTTTATTTGTTTTCATGGACCACAAAAAGGGAGTGGAGTGTCTATTCAGACATTGTCAAGATGGGAGTCACGGCCATCAGAGTGGCCTATGAGACTGCCAGGTGTGGTAGTCTACTAAAGGTAAATACACATTCCACAAGGGCACAGGAGTCCTCTGCAACATTCTGTGTTCAAGGTGACATCCAAGATATCTGCAGGGCGGCAACATGGTCATCTCCACTGACTTTCATCCGTCACTATTCCATCAACATAGATGCCGAATCTGAGACAGCTTTTGGGAAAGCCATGTTGCAATCAATACTTCAATTATGCTTGGTTCACAACCAGGCAGCCGCACTCCCACCTCCTGACTAAGTGAGCTTGCCATTCTCCCCTTGTGGGACTGCACAGAGACCACGAAGATGAAAAACAGAGTTACATTTACCTGTAACTGTTGTTCATCAAGTGGTCTTCAGTGCAGGCACACATCCCTCCCTCCTTTTCCTGCTGTGGGCTGCTTCATGTCTCATGAGAGGCTTTTTCACGGCACTGAAGAGAGAACTGAGGGATGGCCACTCCCTCGCCCCTCCATCACGTGACCATTTGAGCAGGAAGAGCTGTTGGCTCCTGTATGGAGTGGAGGGGAGTGGGGGAGCATCCCCTTTCTAGAAGCTTTCCACCAGAGTTCTCTGCTGCTGGCCTGCACATGTGTCATTTCCCCATGTGTGCCTGCACAGAAGACCACTCGATGAACAACAGTTAAAGGTAAGTGCCACTCTGTTTTTACCCCACTCCTACATATGAAGCCTGCTGGGTGACCTTGGGCTAGTCACAGTTTTGTCTGAACTATCTCAGCCCCACCTACCTTTCAAGGTGTTTGTTGTGGGGAGGGAAAGGCGATTGTAAGCTGCTTTGAGACTCCTTAAGGTAGAGGAAAAGCAGGGTATAAAAGCCAACTCTTCTTCTTCTTCTTTTGGTGACCCCGTAGTGTTTTCAAGGCAAGAGACGTTTTAAGGTGGTTTGCCATTGCCTGCCTCCACGTCACAACCCTGGCATTCCTTGGAGGTCTCTCATCTGTATACTAGCCAGGGTCAGGGCCAAGAGTGTGTGACAGGTTCAAGGTCACCCAGCAAGCTTCCATGGTGTGAGTGGGGATTTGAACCTGGGTTTCCCAGGTCCTAGTCCGATGCCTTAATCACTACACCATGCTGGCTCTCCATAATATTACATAACATTATTATGATAGTGCTGAGAATAAGATGGTTCAGTAGGGCTGTGCAAAAAGTTTTTTGGTGGATTGTGTATCAAGAATGCAACTTTTCTCCATTCTCCAACTTGTCATGGGGCAGTCAGGACTGGATGGAAGTGAGGACTCATCAGAGGAAGAGGGGCCCTGTGTAGCCAGCCCAGAGCCAACAGAAGGCGGCCAGCAAGGGACAGAGGCTCAGACAGAGCTGGGCAAGGAAGCACACCCTTCCCCCAGTCTTCAGTCAGCAGCCAAGTCATGCTTGCCCCCCCCCCCAGCCCTGAGCCAGCAGATGAAGGGCAAGCAGTGGTGCCCGGCCCTTCCAGCTCACCTACACCTTTGGAGAGACGTAGGAGGAGCCTACAAATGGAGTTGCAGGAGAGAAGGTGCATTGCTCGGCTCCAGAGCTGAAGGCAGCTATTTGCCAATAGTGGAGATGAGCTGTGGCAGGATGCTGACTAAATCAGTGGGAGCAAAGCATAGAAGGCTCTCAGGGGAATCTGTTGGGCGTGGCTGCAATGAGTACAGCCCAATGCCACTCCCTTGCCTGAAACGCTGACCTTAGCCAGATTAGTAGTGCTTGCTGAACCTCTGCCAACTGACCTTGGGCTAAAAGACTCAGACTCCTGGAAACCTTCTTGCTCTCTGGTTCCAAGACGCTACAACCTGACACCAGTAGCCTGCTAATCAGTACACAACTGACAGATTTTATCAGTGTTATCACACACATACACACCACTTCATATTAAAAGTATTCTATCAGTGTACTCTGATATTAAGCAATATTTCTGATAGAATATGAAGTGTTAATAAAAACCCACTTGTGGGTTATATTTGGTGGTAACAGTGCCCTAGATCTACATTAACCAGGAATCTTGTCCCAAGCATGTACTACCACTTTTCGGAAACACTTTCCCTTATGATACAGAATGAAGTTTTATTTGTTAATTTATAACTCGAAAAGGGTCCTTTGCATTGTCCAGGGAAGTACTTGGATTTCAGAAGAAAGCATCCTGAGGTTTCCACCCAAATTCCACTTCTGACTTGGAAAATTCCACTTGAGCCTGCCCCAATCCATAAGATCATACCCCCGGCTTTCTCTGTCTCTGCCTAGGGTTCCAGCAGTTTTGAAATAAAACACTTGACGGCACTTAACACACACACAACTCTCTTGCGGAACTAGATACTGCAATCTAATCTTGAGCCCGTGCTTTCTAGACCTCCAAGCCTGTCGCTATGTACGATGCTTTCGTGCATTATAAAGCAAGCTAGCCCAATGCACACCACCATTTCTCTTATGGCATTTTGGACTTTGTTTGCTGATGTTCTATTGTTTCTGGATTGTAGCTGGCAAATTACTTTGGGAAGGAATTTAGAATATAGTGTAATATTTCCTTTCCCCAAGCACTCCAATACAATAGTCAGATCCCACTCATGAGTAAGGGAAAGTGTGATGAAACAACATTTGCTATCATAGTTGACCTAAGCTTATTTCTGTGCTTTCTATGTTCATATGTACGGCAGCATCCATAAAAGCTCCCTGGGAGCATGTGAGGGTCATTTCTAAGCTCACGGCCATGCATTACTCACATGGAGATACCATTTGGGGAAACCAGCACAATTATTTGTCTGTTTATTCAAAATATTGATATCCTACCAACAAGGCAGCCTATAACCATAGCTACACAATAACCGTTATTTATGAAAAAGAATAAGGACAAAATTACAAACAAATTAGAATCCAAAACAACAGCTCAGCTGATCAGAACTCCCCGAAGCCCTTTAAAATAATGCTTAGCAATTCCATCTAAAAAACATTGGGTACATTTTAGTGAACCTCTTCCTACAGTCCCAGGAACTTTAAAAAAAACACCAGTGTTTGGTGGAGGTTGACAACCTCTCACAGTGACAGAACAGAGCAGAGTACCTGATGCAGATGCCCCCCTGTTTTTGCTATCCCAGGCAGACAGCAAAAACCGAGATCTATCAAGATCCTTATAAATAAATGAATGGTGCATTTGCCTCAGAAACTCACAAGACATGCAAGTCTACATTAAGGAAAGAAGTTTCAGCTTGAAATTGCATCCCATATTGTGTTCTTTTTTCCCCCCTTCTTTTTTTATGGAGACAGGACCAACATTAGAATTGGCATGGGCAGCCACCAAGCCTCAAGGGCCCACTGTCAACCTCTGACTACCAGGCCATGAAGCTTAGCATCAGTTGCTGGCCAGCAGTGGCACTGGAGGCCTTGAAGCAGTCGGTTCCTTTCCTGGTCACCCTTCTCAGCCACAAATGCTTCAAGTCCCTGAGCACCACTTAGATGTTTTCACCCATGGCTAGTCATGGGGAACCTACCTATGACTTTGAATAGTGCTTCCAAGGAAGAACAGAGGAGAGTGAAAAAGGAAGGGAGGGGGTTAGAATCATAGAATCATAGAGTTGGAAAGGACCACCAGGGTCATCTAGTCCAACCCCCTGCACAATGCAGGAAATTAACAACTACCTCCCCCCACATCCCCAGTGACCCCAACCCTCCCCCCGCCATGCAGGATCCCACAATCAAAGCACTCCCGACAGATGGCCATCCAGCCTCTGCTTAAAGAGCTCCAAAGACGGGGACTCCACCACCCTCCGAGGCAGCGCATTCCACCATCGAACAGCTCTCACAGTCAGGAAGTTCTTCCTAATGTTTAGGTGGAATTGCTTTTCTATGAGTTTAAATCCGTTACTCCGTGTCCTAGTCTCTGGAGCAACAGAGAACAAGCTAGTTCCCTCATCAACATGACATCCCTTCAAATATTTAAACATGGCTATCGTGTCTCCCCTCAACCTTCTCTTCTCCAAACTAAACAAACCCAACTCCCTGTCTCTTCACATAGGGCATGGACTCCAGACCTTTGACCATTCTGGTCGCCCTCCTCTGGACACGCTCCAGAGGTTATTTTAAGGGTTATTTTAAGGAATTAGTTGACAGAGGGGGGGTGTTGCTGACTGTGGCAGGGACAGTTCTGGAGTTGGCTTTTAAGATATTCATACTACCTGGCCTCAATGAAGCGCCATACTTTCTCTGTGATTGTTAGCACTTTACAGCATGGGCTCCCCAAGAAAATGAGGGAGGCACCACCCTTGGTAACTTGTAGGAGGTTTTGTAAAACCATTTTATTCACCAGCCAATCCTGAAGGCTTCTACTGCAGTGGCCGCCACCCACCCAAATAATAGCAGCGGCACTGGTAGGGTTGCCAGGTCCCTCTTCGCCACCGGCGAGGGATTTTGAGGACAGAGCCTGAGGAGGGCGGGTATGACGCACCCCACTTTCAACCACTTCAATATCCCACTCTCTCAGCCCGGCCGTATATGCTGAGGGAAAAAACGCTGGCCTGAGTATATTTGTGAGGAGATTATTTTCCTTCTCCTCCAGTCCCACACCCGTATTTACCTCAATGAGAAATAGGAGACAAGAGGCTTTTTAACTTGAACAGACGAAGCAGGGAAGTTTATTGAAGAGAACTCACAGAGATTGGTTTATAAGAAAAAGGCAGGAATTGGAGGGAAAACTCAAAGTCAGATTTATATACACAAGATGACTTTAGAGAAATAGCTTACCGTATATACTCGCGTATAAGCCGAGTTTTTCAGCCCAAAAAAAGGGCTGAAAAAGCCGGCTTCGGCTTATATGCGGGTCAATACGGTAGGGGAAGGGAGGGGGGAGGAGGGAGGGAGGGGGCAACTTACCGCCGCCGCCATCGCTGCCGGCCCATGCGGCTTCCCCCGGCCAGGAGCGCCCTGTGAGGGCCTCCTGCGGCCGCTGCAAGGCCGCGCGGCCGCTGGGCCTCCTGTGGCCTCTGGAAGGTCACACGGCCACCGCCACCGGGCGCTCCCGGCTCCCCCCGCCCTGGAAGGGCCGGGGGAAGCCTCCTGCGGGGGGCCCGCCGCCGCCACCACCGCCTTCGCTGGGCCTGAAGGTAAGCCTGCGGGGGGGAGGGGTTATAAGCCGACCCTCAGCTTATACGTGGGTGCCTAATTTTTCCCCATTTTTGGGGAGAAATTAGGCACCTCGGCTTATACGCGGGTCGGCTTATACATGGGTATATACGATAGATGCTTTCTTCACTCAAGTTCTTTCAGTTCTCAGTTTCAAGCTTACTCAGATTCCATTTCAAGCTTAGCTTAGTTCTATCCCTCAGAACTATTATTCAGACACAGACTCTCAGGGCGAAAACGCACGGTCGCTTTATCCTCCTTTAATCCCTGTTTCAGCCAGGATTCAGCCTGGATGGAACGCATGCGTTCAATCCTGGCTAAAACGGGGATTAAAGGAGGATAAAGCGACCGTGCGTTTTCGCCCTCAGTCTCTGTCCCCAGCCTAGCTCTCTCTGACTACCCCACCTTAGTGGCTGTAATCCTCCACACCTCCCTGCTACCGGAATAGCTCTACCTCAGAGACTCATTCCCCTTTGTGACTTGAGAATGGGCCCTCTCTAACCCAGTTCTCACTCCTGTCACTACCACAGGTTGTGTGTGTCAATAGCTTTGGCTTTAACAGGACCCCTCAGAGTTCAGTCTGGCTGCCGCTCAGTCTTTCTACCAAGCTTCCAATCTATCACAGCCCTCTCCGGCTGGTCCCAAGCTTCGAATCCCTTCACGGCCTCCTATCCAGGCTGGGTCCAAAGCTTCGAATGCTTTCTGTCCCTCAGAGCTCAGAGTGTCAGCTCTCTGGCTTACAATCACCTTCCCTTCCCCTCCCCACAACAGACACCCTGTGAGGTAGGTGAGGCTGAGAGAGCTCTAACAGAACTGTAACTTGCCCAGGGTCACCCAGCTGGCTTTTGTGTGTAGGAGTGGGGAAACAAATCCAGTTCACCAGATTAGCCTTCGCCGCTCGTGTGGAGGGGTGGGGAATCAAACCCGGTTCTCCAGATCAGAGTCCACCACTCCAAACCACTGCTCTTAACCACTATACCACGCTGGCTCTCAGCTGTAATAGCAGGAGATCTCCAGCTATTACCTGGAGGTTGAGCAAAAAGGGGTTTTGATATAACAAGCACACAAGCCACAAATAATAAGAATTAGCAATGTCTATGTCAATTTAAATTATATTATATAAGCAACATACATCACAAGCCATGCATTAAAACGCATATTACAGCATATGCTTAAATATCAAGGTACAAATGTCTCCACAACACAATTCAGAATCAATATACAATATAAGGTACAAATCCCAAGATGTACAATAGATTTGAGCCAGAAAGTAGCAGCAAACAGTAGCGTCTCCCAAAAGAAAAAAGCGATGTGCAGAGCATGCGCAATGAAAACTTTGAAGCTGAATCAACGCCGTATTGGGTCTCAAAGTAGCGTGTCCCTAAAGAAAAAGCGCTGTGCGGGGCATGCGCACTAGGAACTTTGAAGCCACTGCACCTTGATGCCACTCCCACACATGGAGTGCCAGAGGACAGGGAGGGAAGACCCAGAGGCAGCACAATCCTGGCAAGCACAACCTTGCCCAAATGTTCCCCCACACACACCGTTCACAGGGGAAGGGGCACCCAGGCAGTGGACAGGACACCTGGCAAGGATCTGACCAGCAGCAAAAGTGCCGGCCACACACAACTGTCCCTGCTGCAAGCCACACACACACTCTTCCCTCAAAAAAGAAAGAAAAAGACACAGAAAAAAACTCAAAAGGTTGTCCTGCAACTCTCAGCCCCCTCACCCAAGACCAGCAACCTCACCACTGGGCCAAAAAACCAGACACTGGAAGGCATGGCATCGGGCATTGTGCCCCCTATGTGCCAATGTGTCTGCGATCATGCCTGGATTATTAGGTGCAATCGTTGCAGTGGAGGAGTGTGAGATGCAGAGACCACCTGCCCTCTCTTTAGACCACCCTCAGCTCACTCCCTGTGTGAGTAGCACACAGGTGTCAGCAGATGTTAGTTAGAAGAAGAAGAGTTGATTTTTATATGCCGACTTTCTCTACCATTTAAGGAAGAATCAAACTGGCTTACCATCACCTTCCCTTCCCCACAACAGACACCCTGTGAGTAGGGTTGCCAACCTCCAGGTACTAGCAGGAGATCTCCTGCTATTACAACTGATCTCCAGCCAATAGAGATAAGTTCACCTGGAGAAAATGGTTGCTTTTGCAATTAGACTCTATGGCATTGAAGTCCCTCCCCTCTCCAGACCACGCCCTCCTCAGGTTCCACCCCAAAAACCTCCTGCCAGTGGCGAAGAGGGACCTGGCAACCCTACCTGTGAGGTAGGTGAGGCTGAGAGAGCTCTAAGAGAGCTGTGACTAGCCCGAGGTCACCCAGCTGGCTTTGCGTGTAGGAGTGGGGAAACCAACCCGGTACACCAGATTAGCCTCCGCTGCTCAGGTGGAGGAGTGGGGAATCAAACCTGGTTCTCCAGATTAGAGTCCACTGCTCCAAACCACCGCTCTTAACCACTGTACCATGCTGGCTAGCCTTCCGATGGTCATCATAGTCTTCCTACTTACTTTCTAGGTTTGGTCTATGGAAAATTACTAAAGCTAGGTCACAAGAGTAGAGCAAAACCATCATGAAATCATGGCATGCTGATGTAATTGCTTCCCGATTCATGTAACTTTATAACTGACTCGTGTGAGTAGCATCCGATAGCCCTCCAGGCTGCTCATAATATGAATTCCCTTAATTTGTGTACAGTATAATGGTACTTGCTGAAAACTTGTATAGGGGAAAGTTGGCTCTCCACTTGATTCCTTCTGTTCACTTAGATGAGAGCTTTAATGGTATTTTTTTTTCTTTTAAAATGTTTCTAATGTATTGCAAGGCTCAGCTCTCTTATGGCTGGCTTGACATTTAGAAAACAACATGTCATTTGTCTTTGAGAGAAAACATGCTTTGAGCAGCCAACAAAGAAAACATTAGCATAGCAAAGAATACTATAAGCAACAAAACACATCAAAGTCTTGTCTGAATTTGGGAGAGGGTGTTTGAATGGAGGAGAAAATTATTCTGGATGGAGGGGGAAACGTAGGACACTTTAAGAGAGAATTAAAGCTGGCAAAATAGGAAAGAAAAAACCAATGCAAGATGTTGTTTGTTGTTATAGCTACCATGCTCAAGGAGGTTATCTTGAAATGGGATGTTGGGCAATGCTCTAGGAATCCCTCAAATCTCTATGATAAAGACAATGCCACTTGTTGCAATGCCACTTCCAGTGCTCAGCCTTTCCGCAGAACATAGCCCGGCTGCACGGTTCAATCTCTTTCAAGTGGGCAGCATGACAGATCGCAAGCCAGGCTCACAACAATCCTTCCACCTTTTTGTGCAGGCTCCTTGGCCTTCCCTCTCCAACCCTACTGTGTTCTTCTCTGCGTTGCGACTAAGATTGCCAACTGCCTGGAGAAAAAGAATGCCCTGTCCCTTTAATAGAACCTGTCTGGGATGTTCTTTACTGAGTGATATTATTTACTTCCATGTCGTGAGAAGCTTCAGCTGCCCATTTCCACACACGAAACCTCTGTTAAAGGGTCAGGACATTTCTCTGCAGGTCTGCTGTTCGTAACCCAAATTAGAACAGCAGATGTCACATAGGTAGGGTTGCCCGGTCCCTCTTCGCAACCGGCGGGAGATTTTGGGGGCGGAGCCTGGAGAGGGTGGGGTTTGGGGAGGGGAGGGACTTCAATGCCATAGAGTTCAATTGCCAAAGCGGCCATTTTTCTCCAGGTGATCTCGTCTCTATCGGCTGGAGATCAGTTGAATTAGCAGAAGATCTCCTGCTACTACCTGGCAGTTGGCAACCCTAGGTGGAAGGCAAACTATGTGCCAGGTGCTTGTGCAGTACAGGGGAAAAGCTTAGAATAAACCTTGTCCCTGGGATATGTTCTTCCCTGGTTTCCTTTTGTAGACGGCTGAAAACAGGTTTTTAAAAAAAAAAAAAAAAATTCCATGGGTCATTTGGGAATGAATGGAGATTGGAAAGCCTCACTGTTTTTATGCTGCTTTAAATTTCACATTTAGTAGTTTGGTGCTTTTAGTTTCAAGTTTGTATGGTTTTGAATTTTAAAACAGTAAAATGCCTTGTGAGCTCACTGTTCTTGATTTATAAGGCTGTGGGGGGGAATCTTGACGTATAGTGCTGCTAATTTGTTTTTAGACTTCTGTTGGTGGATGATTTATAAAATACTGAGTACATATTGTTATCTAGGATTTTGCCACTCTTTTTCCTTTTGCTTTAACTGTTGATTGATCTATTAGATGAATACATTTTGTTATCTGTCTTAGGGTTTCCAATTGCCTTTAAGGAGGATCATACCCAAAGTGGATTTGGGGAAAGTGTAGATGGGACCATTTCCCCTCATGCCCAACATTTTCTCTCTCACACACACAGCTGATGGGTCTTTTGCCCTTTAAAAAAATGTTGGTAGTAGGTATATCACTATAATGTCCTAACCTTATAGCAATATTCCTACTACTGATTTTTTTAAATGGGGAGAGATGGTGGGAATGAAGGGAAACAAAAGACATGTCTGAATAATATAACATGTGGTACTATTTTGGTGTAAGAATACTGTGGAAACTGATCCCCCTTATACATTGGAGTTCATACAGAGCAGCTGAAATCAAGCTAGTAAAGCCCTTTCAAAAATAATCCATAGCATTTGTGCTAGGGTTGCCAACTTCCAGTTAGTAGCTGGAGATCTCCTGCTATTACAACTGATCTCCACTGATAGAGATCAGTTCACCTGGAGAAAATGGCTGCTTTGGCAACTGGACTCCGTGGCATTGAAGTCCCTCCCCTCCCCAAACCCCACCCTCCTCAGGCTCTGCCCCACAAACCTCCCACCAGTGGGAGGTTAATTTGTGTAATGTATTCAGTGTTCTGTTACATTATTGTAGGGTTGCCAGCCACGTCTTATTGGCAGATGGGGGAGGCCTAGCCTGGTGTTGCAGTGACACCAGAAGTGATGTCATTGCATTGCTGGCATCGTGGGATTCTCTGGTTTTGGGGCAAAAACTCTTTTGTAGAAGCCATTTTTATCATAGAGTTTTTGCACAAATACCAGAGCATTCTGTGTCGCTGATGGGCTAGAACTCCCCCCCCCCAGTGCCAGTAAGTCCCCCCGCCTCCCAGCTGATCAGCAGTGGGAGTGACAGCTGAGGGCAGGGGATGCCTCACCCCTGGCAGGGTCTTGGCAGCTTTAATTATCTGCCTTATAATATAGGCCAGTATAATATAGGCCAGTATAATTAACCCCATATTGCAGATGGGGAATTAAGGCTTGGAGAGTGCGGCTAGTTTAAAGCCACCTTGTGAGTTGTGAAGTGAAATCTGAACCAGCAGCTTCCTGGAACCACCTTCTTCTCTTCGCCACAATTCTGCACTTTCACCCACTCAAAAAGGTTAAAATTCCCTTCCCAAACAGTTAATAGGCCACATTTTTGAAATGTCTCTATGTATGCATATATCTTTCACTCTAAGACTCTTCTTCCAGTTGCTTGCCAATGAGTAGAATGGCACTAATAGGACTGACAAGGAAGGGAAATAGCAGTGCCAAAAAATGGAACAATAACTGATGAATATGATTCATAAAATTAATGGTAATATTAAGTTATTGTGCTGAATCCTTTGTTCATAATTAGCTGCAATAGGCACGGTGTGTGCGATACACAAAAAAGAGCAGCTGGCAGATATTCTCAGTAAGAATGCTATTTTGTTGTCAAAAATATGAGAAGAAATCCTATACAAATGCGAGTGTTTTGTTTAAAACATCTAAGCTTTTTAGCAATGCTGCACTGTAAAGCAAAAAGAAAATGTCTCAACATTAAAATTACAACTTAGATTACACTGCATAGGGAGGTTTTGTTTTGGTTTGAATGACTTAAATTAGTATGAATGTGCTCTGAGTATGTGAAAGCAAGCTGGGGAAATATGTATATAAGGTTATGTGTTTGGAGAAGTCTGTGTCAAGTAAAAAGCCTATAATTGCTCATCAATGCACTGTAACAGAGGAAATTCTTTGGCACTATAGCTGTACTGGCAAATAGGTATTGTATAATTTCTGCTCTGTGTTTGGAAAAGAGAATTTTTGAACTCATGTTTCATGCTCATGAAAGAAGCTAGATCACTTGTTCTGAGGGAGGAAATCTTTCTCACACGTTGTCGTTTTTTGGTGCCAGTATGAAGTTTTTAGGTGTCTGAATGAAGCCAGGGCTATGTGGTGAGTATACTTAAATCAAGATCTAGAGCAGGTGTCTGAGCTGAGTTGCTAAGGAGTATCAGTCTCAAGGGCTCGATGCTGAAATATAGCATGTGGAAAGTAATGTTCTATTGACTAAGCAAGGGCAGAAGACTCATTCCTAAGCATTTGTACCAGGTCTGGTGAGTCCAGTCCAGTCCACTTCCTACTGCCAGCCAATCTCAAGGGCTGGTGTTCTACATCCCTATTCTTTTCTATGCCTGAAGAGGGCTCAGAGGCTACCTGTTGGTTTGGGAATTCATTGGACTGCCTCAGACTAAGGTTGCCATGTGTGTGCTGGTATTCCAGATGCTGGCAGAAATTTTTTTAAAATCGTTGTCAGCAACTGTGTGACAGCACGTATCTCTACGAATCACCAGATACACTCGAGACTTAAAGTGGTCATTCCTTCTCCTTGCTGAACCCAGAGACTTTTATTTTGGTTACTAGTGCTGTGGATGTCTAACAGAGAATTCTCAGCACTCTCACTAATCTCCAAGTCCCCAAATTGTTCATTGAAGGGAGGAAGCCAAGACAGTTAAACTGTTAATTTTTTGTCTATCAAGCTGCAATTAAATTCACAAAAGCAGGGCTAGTACATAACCTTTCATCTAGTCTAATGCCTGGTTTCATTTAGATTTCCAAATCTAGACCTAGTTTGCATATGATCCTTGATCACTGGAGGACTGCAGCATGAAGTAAAGACTTGCATGTCTGAATACACTGTCAAAGGCCAAACTCAACAGACAGAATATTCATATTACTACATGCAATTTGTTCAATAAGATCTATTCAAACAATCAGCTGTGAGTCATCAATGGTTGAGAAATCAAGTGGTATAGTTTCAGGAAACCAGTGGGTAAGACAGGAAGTGAGGTTTACATTTATGTATTTCCTGACTTTTTTGCTTCTGTATAATATATAGTTATGTACCCTATGCTACTTCTCCCTATGCTATTTTGGACCTTTCATGGAAGCATGGATATAGGAAACACAGGCTTATTTGTGATTTGTGATTATCCAGTTTAGTGAATATCCAATGCTGCTGCTAGGAAACGCCAAGACAGAAACCTTAACAACTTGGTGGTAGTGGAAAGTGCTTTCAAGCCACAGCCAACTTAAGGTGACCCCTTGAGATTTTCAAGGCCAGAGACGTTCAGGGGTGGTTGGCCATTGCTGGCTTTGTGTTAGGGTTGCCAGCTGCCAGGTAGTAGCAGGAGATCTCCTACTAATTCAACTGATCTCCAGCCGATAGAGATCAGATCACCTGGAGAAAAATGGCCGCTTTGGCAATTGAACTCTATGGCATTGAAGCCCCTCCCCTCCCCAAACCCCGCCCTCCTCAAGCTCCACCCAAAAAATCTCCCACCAGTGTAGCAATCCTTGACTACCTTGGTGGTCCCCCATTAGGGTTGCCAGGTCCCTCTTCACCACAGGCGGGAGGTTTTTGGGGCAGAGCCTGGTTAGGGCGGGGCTTGGGGAGGGGAGAGGTTTCAATTCTACAGAGTCCAATGGCCAAAGCGGCCATTTTCTCCAGGGGAACTGATCTCTATCACCTGGAGATCAGTTGTAATGGCAGGAGATCTCCAGCTAGTACCTGGAGGTTGGCAATCCTATTCTCCATCCAAATACCAACCATATAGGGTTGCCAACTTCCAGGTACTAGCTGGAGATCTCCTGCTATTACACCTGATCTCCAGCCGATAGAGATCTGTTCACCTGGAGAAAATGGCCACTTTGCCAATTGGACTCTATGGCATTAAAGTTCCTCTCCTCCCCAAACCCCACCCTCCTCAGGCTCTGCCCCAAAAACCTCCCGCCAGTGGTGAAGAGGGACCTGGCAACCCTACAACCAGAGCCAATCCTGTTTAGGCCAGCCTGCACTATCCAGGGAGGTCACAACTTTATAACTTCATAATATATTCTACACCTCAACAGTTCTTCTTGCATTTTAGGATGCATTTCCTGATAAGCAAAAGCTAATGCTGGCGTTGTAGTGCTATGCTTCAAACTTGAGGACCTTTCTTCATTTATTTTAAAAACTGTTCTTGTGGTTCTTCTCCCTTTCACCTGGTGTCACGTTTTGTAAACCCTTGAGCATCTTTACTAGTTGTACCTTTTCCATAAATGTGTGTATAATAGGAACGCTTATGTATTTGCTTGTTCTCATAGCAAAGACCATACCCCTCACACTCTTGTTTCTAAATGCTGTAGCTCTTCTCCACCTACTGTATACTGTGAAATGGCCTGTCCGGTGGCTTCCAAAGTAGGTCAGTGAGTAAAAATATTCCTTTTCTGAAAACTAGAAATTGTTAACAGTAGGGCTGCTGAGAATCTGACAGAAATTCCCTTTGGGGCCTACCTCATATTAAGAACAACACACACAGGAATCTTGATTAGAAACAGTATATTGCTTCTATCCCCTAGTTGCATCTTGCCTAGCTCCCTGGGGCCCCGGGGTTACCCAGAAAGCATTACTAAACTGGTCTATTCAGAATCTTACTCAGGACTATTCAGTGGGGCTTACTCCCAGAAACATGTTCCCAGGATTGCCTTGCCTTGCACCCCCTCCTTTGGAGGCCCTATTTAATGGAAGGTTTAATCTCACAATTAATCTGAACATAAGAATACCCCTGTTGAACAAGACCAATGGGCCATCTAGATTTCCACAGTGACCTACCAGAGAAGAAGGCCTTGCAATTTACTTTACAGTCTACTAAAATAGGCAAAGGTGATAGTTTTCTTTTCCATTTATAGATGGAAGATGGAGATAGAGATGCCTCTTGAAGGTAATCTGTTGAGTCCAAGCCTCTGGAGACTCAAAATTGAACACAATCTGGAGACTCAAAATTGAACACAATTCTCTAGCCACTATACCACATGTAATCTCCTTACCTGACTTCAATGTTGTGCATCTTCTGAGATGGTATTGTTAGGGCAGCAGTGGAGTTCCTAATGCCTGATGCTGTGCATCTTTTACATCTGTCTTCTTGGCCCAATAGTTAGTTTGATGGTCTTGAGTGTGGAAGCTGAGGGTTTCAGCCTGGTCTCTGTTTCTTTTTTAAATTGTTTTCTTTCTTTTTGCCAGGGAGATGTGTGTGGCTTGGAGCTGGATGGTTGCATGTGGCCAGCACTTTTGCTGCTGGTCATACCTTTGCCAGGGAACAGGTGGGTATCCTGTCTGCTGTGTGGGCAACCTTTTCTTTGTGGGCTATGGGCAGACACTTCAGCCATGTGCCTCTGTTGGGGTTGCACTATCACTGGGCCTTTCCTCCCTGTCCCCTAGTGCTCCGTAGGCAGGAAGAGGCATCAAGGGGTGGTGGCTGCATTGGAAGGTGTGTATGCTACTCAAAGGAATATCATTGGGCACCACTGCCTGGTTGATGGGTGTTGTTGTGGTTGAAGAAGAAGAAGAAAAAGGTTTTTATATGCTGACTTTCTCTACCACTTAAGGAAGAATCAAACCAGCTTACAATCACCTTCCCTTACCCTCCCCACAACAGACACCCTGTGAGGTAGTTGAGACTGAAAGAGTGTGACTAGCCCAAGGTCACCCAGCTGGCTTCGCTGTGGAGGAGAGAGGAAACCAACCCGGTTCACTAGATTAGCCTCCGCCGCTCATGTGAAAGAGTGGGGGAATCAAACCTGGTTCTCCAGATCAGAGTCCTCTGCTCCAAACCACCGCTCTTAACCACTGCACCACACTGGCTCTCTGGTTGCTATGGACTCTAGTATGCTTGCTATGCAGACTGCACCTTGTGGAGGGGCACGTGTTGTTTTTCTCCCCTGCATAATGGCCATAAGGATCCAACCTGCACGGCCACGGTTACATTGGCGGCATCAAAGCAGCCCTCAGGACTGGGCTGCAGAAAAAGAGAGATCACTGCCAACTGCTGCATTCTCTGCTACTATAGCATGTACCTTCCTTTTTGTTATGTGTGAGGTAGGAACCTTTTAAAGTTAAAGTAAAATAAAGTAAATTTATTACAGAATCAGCCTCATACACTCACAATAGAGCTAGTAATATATCAAGTTAAAACATTATAACGCTGAACTTTTCAATAGAATATTATCATCATATACATAATTGCACATTAATTGTAGACAAAATTAATCAAATTCAAACAATAAATATGTGCTAAAAATACTTTATATATGACTACACCGAAATTACCATTGTTTTATCCTGTGGATTGTCCTACATACAAAGCTTCATACTATACATTCTGCAGGACTTAAAACCTCATCTTAAAAAGCATTTAATTCATTCCAAGAGAGAAAACATTTTTAAAAAAAAATTAAACAGTTGTTTTCATGATGTGAATCCCACTGGAAAGTCTTGACAGTAAGATGAGAACTATAACATGTTAAACACTTTGTTGCACTTTGTTGGTATGCTACAGTGTTTCACAGAACGCAGAGAGTCCCTTCTCTCAGGGTCTGTAATCTCCCAAATGGCACATGTATCATCCAAGGTAGTGAGGACAAGCACCACGGGCCTGCGTTGCTTTCTCCACCACCTCCCAGTGTCTTCCACTGGCAGCATTCACATGACCTCTCAGCTTCTCTTGGTCACCCATTCAGCATCACTGTACAAGTATTGCCCTCTACACCATGCATCTCTCACATTTTTGCTATACAGTTATTATTCATAGTGCTGAGGAATCTCCGATGTCTGTTCTCAGAACAGCCTCTGTTCCCCCGAGATGACCCATTTCTGAGCATCCACGTTGTAATATTTGGGAAAATATATTTCCATCTTCTTTTCACCCTTCTCATGCTCTGCAAACCCACTGTGAGTGTTCTATAGCATCTTGTTGCTGAGGACCCAAATTGAATAGCACATCAATAACAACAATGAACAAAACATCCTCACCACATTACTATTTTGTGATTTTTTTAAAAAAAAAAAGTTTTGTCTTAGTGTTATTCTTTAGAGCAGTCTTTTTCAAAAGTCCTATTCCATTTCACATTGGGGGTTACCGCATTATGTATTCCCAGCAATGTATTAAGAGTTTGAAAATGTTATAAAAAAATACTGTTCGCACTTTCTATGTATTCCCGCCGATGTATTAAGAGTTTGAAACTGTTATAAAAAATACTGTTCGCACTTTGTTTGGCCCCTTTAGCTGTGAAGACGTCTTCCAACCATTTTTTAGCCATGGCATCCAAAAACCCTTTTAAAGCGACGTTTTTTATAACATTTTCAAACTCTTAATACATTGCTGGGAATACATAATGCGGTAACCCCATTGACTTGTCTACCAAGGTTCTTCCTCTCAGCTTATCTGCAGCAGAACATCTGCTTCCAAAGATTCGGCAGTGTGTTCTAGGCTGCTGCTACATTGTGACAATTTTTGTGTTCCTTTTGTTACAGAGGCATTCGGGCAATCACAGCGCCATTGGAGCATCCACATGGTGGTTTCCCTGCACATTCCTTGCCACAGCGCTGCATGGCCGCCATCCCCCCCCCTTGCCCAGGTTCTTTATGTGAATTACTGATTTTTTTAAGCCTCAAAAAATCCTCTAGTTATGCTGTGAGCAAGGGTGGTGGAGCAAGAAAAATGGTGCCTGTGTGCCCAGGAGCAGCAAAATGTGCACCTTCCAGTCCACAGTGTGCAAAGGTGGTTTTACTGTGCTCTTCCTCTGAAAATCATACCAAACCATGTTTGGGAAAAATCACAGCAAACTGGAGGAAAACACAGAAGCATGACAAAAAGAAGAGGACATCATGTTGGTGCTGTCAAAACAGAACTGTAGTAAGTAAGGGATAGCAAAACATCCATGCAGAAGCAGCTGCATACTCAGTTTGTACAGCACACTGGCTGAGCTGTTGGTCCTCACTGTTTTGGGGTGTTTTTTTTTTTTTTTTAACTTGCAAGGAGGTTTGTGTGGTGTTTTTGCTGGGAGAACATTTAAAGTAGCAACCCCACGTTGTAGTCTGAAATTGACATATTCTACCTCCTCGGGAGTCTACTACCTCATTCTGGTGTAGACCAGGCCTGAAAATTTAGCTTTTAAAGTACGAAGCACTCACCTGCAGCTGTGCATGAAGACTGGCAGATGTGAATACAGTGTTTCTCAGGGAAGTTTGTTCACTATGGATCTTTTCATTGCTAATCCCTAATACGTTTCTGAGAGATTCCAAGATTCCTCGGAATGTTGTTTGAAAATAAAACCAAGGAAGTATTTATGTACCGTATATACCCGTGTATAAGCCGACCCGCGTATAAGCCGAGATGCCTAATTTCTCCCCCCAAATGGGGAAAAATTAGGCACCCGCGTATAAGCCGAGGGTCGGTTTATAACCCCTCCCCCCCCGCAGGCTTACCTCAATCCAGGTGCGCAGGCCGGCGCCGGCCGGCAGGGTCCTTGCTGTGCCCGGCAGGGGCGGCCCTTCCAGGCCGGCGCCGGCCGGCAGCAGCCTCGCTGCGCCCGGCAGGGGCGGCGCCGGGGCCTCCAGAGGCCTCTGGAGGCCCTTCCAGGCCGGCGCCGGCCGGCAGCAGCCTCGCTGCGCCCGGCAGGGGCGGCGCCGGGGCCTCCAGAGGCCTCTGGAGGCCCTTCCAGGCCGGCGCCGGCCGGCAGCAGCCTCGCTGCGCCCGGCAGGGGCGGCGCCGGGGCCTCCAGAGGCCTCTGGAGGCCCTTCCAGGCCGGCGCCGGCCGGCAGCAGCCTCGCTCCGCCCGGCAGGGGCGGCGCCGGGGCCTCCAGAGGCCTCTGGAGGCCCTTCCAGGCCGGCGCCGGCCGGCAGCATTCTCGCTCCGCCCGGCAGGGGCGGCGCCGGGGCCTCCAGAGGCCTCTGGAGGCCCTTCCAGGCCGGCGCCGGCCGGCAGCAGCCTCGCTGCGCCCGGCAGGGGCGGCGACGGGGCCTCCAGAGGCCTCTGGAGGCCCTTCCAGGGCGCTCCTGGCCGGGGGAAGCCACGCGGGCACGGCAGCAATGGCGGCGGAGGCGGCGATGGCGGCGGCGGTAAGTTCCCCCCTCCCTCCTCCCTCCTCTCTCCCTCCCTCCCCCCTCCCCTACCGTATTGACCCGCGTATAAGCCGAGGCCGGCTTTTTCAGCCCTTTTTTTGGGCTGAAAAACTCGGCTTATACGCGAGTATATACGGTACTAGGGTTGCCAACTTCCAGGTGGTGCCTGGAGATCTCCTGCTATTATAGCTTATCTCCAGCCAATAGAAATCAGTTCACTTGAATAAAATGGCTGCATTGGCAATTGAGGGGGACTGAGGTGAAACAAAAACAAGGCTATCACAAATAATCTTTTTTTAAAGAAGTTGGACCCCCATTATTAGGCATGTGCCTTCAGGAATTTATTAAGATCTGATATAACCAGTGCCCATTCATTAAAAAAAAAAAAAGAGGTAATGGTCCCTTGTGCAAGCACCAGGCCATTCATAACCCATGGGGTGACGTCACATCCCGACATTTCCTAGGCAGACTTTGTTTACGGGGTGGTTTGCCAGAGCCTTCCCCAGTCATCTTCCCTTTACCCCCAGCAAGCTGTGTACTCATTTGACCGCCCTCGGAAGGATGGAAGGCTGAGTCAACCTTGAGCCGGCTACCTGAAACCAACTTCCATCGGGATCGGACTCAGGTCGTGAGCAGAGCTTTCGACTGCAGTACTGCAGCTTACCACTCTGTGCCACGGGGCTCTTGCCCATTCATAACCCAAGCTAAATTTCTGACATTTGGGAATAGAAACCTTGTATTTTGGTGGTTCTTCTGGTTCTGCAATATCCAGTTTCTGGGCAGAAGAAAATTTTATAGCAGCAAGAGGACAGAGTGACTAATAATCAGCAAGTAATAATAATAATGCCTGTGACAGGAATGACAACTGGAAGAGTTCTTGCTGAATAGGATCATCCCAGCTTGTATTTTTGTAGTTACTCCGTTCCTACTTCCTCATTCTATATATGCAGGTCTTGGTTATATTCCATTGTCTAGGGGCTATGCATATTCCAGGAAAGACTTTGCTTATATCCACAAGGGGACATGTGGGGCAGATGGAAGGGATAGAGGCACAAAAACCATAGCTTTTGTCAAAGGCTTTCACGGTCAGAGTTCATTGGTTCTTGTAGGTTATCCGAGCTGTGTGACCGTGGTCTTGGTATTTTCTTTCCTGACGTTTCACCAGCACCTGTGGCAGGCATCTTCAGAGGAGTAACACTGAAGGACAGTGTCTGTCCTTCAAGACCAAGACCACGGTCACACAGCCCGGATAACCTACAAGAACCATAGCTTTTCCTTCCCGATGATAGGTAGGTAGCACCAGCTAGCTCATATTCCTAACAGGAAGGAGAGAGAAATGCTTTGTACTGGCTGGCAGTCTTCAATGACAAGGAACAGAGACAGACTGTCAAACTTTGTCCCCTGAGAAATAGGTAGCACACCTGCCCTGCAGACTGATGGGGGAGAGGATAGTTTATTTATTTAATATATACAATATTCTCAACAGAGGTCTCAAGCCAATCATAGGTAGAAACTAAAGCTCCTCCCACCCCCAATCAACACATATCGTAGGTCAAATGAGTAGGGTTGCCAGGTCCCTCTTCACCACTGGTGGTAGGTTTTGGGGGGGAGCCTGAGGAGGGCAGAGTTTGGGGAGGGGAGGGAGGGAGGGAGGGACTTCAATGCCATAGAATCCAATGGCCAAGGAGGCCATTTTCTCCAGGTGAACTGATTTCTATCAGCTGGAGATCAGTTGTAACAGCAGGAGATCTCCAGCTACTACCTGGAGGTTGTCAACTCTACAAATGAGATATGAGAGAGTAGTGATCAGGAGACCTCTCAATGTGAGAGAAAACTGTTGATTTCGGATCTAAGTTTGCTCAGTGTCTGGAATTTCATATAAGCAATTACAAATCCTTTTCTTCAATTTCTGTTAGTCATGGTAGGTATAAAAGAGTGGCATTTATTCTGGTTTCAAGAAAAGAGTTGCATGATATTGAACAAAGCCAGAATGCAGGGGTCAGGAGAGCTCAATCCTCCTGTTCCATTCCTTGTATTCTTCTAGTTCTTGAAGCAATTTTCTCCTAACTGGGAGAAAAGTGATGAAAGAAATGGAATACAGTAAGATAATGAGGCTTAACTGTGCCTCAGTTGTGTTTTTCCAAAAAGGGTCACCTCCACTTGACCCTGTGGGTCCCAAAGAAGGAGGGAACAAATTATTCATGTGCCAGCTCATGCCTTTTTGTTCCTGTACTACATATGATAATTTTAGTTGCTCATAGAATAGAATGCTTTCTCCCATTTGCACAAAATATGGAAGGGGGGAAGCACTTGTCAATACCAAGAAATATATTCTTCCTTAAAACTAACGTACAAAATTATGTGATTGATTTCTTAATACAACTAGCTGGATTTCCAATAGGAATCTGACTCAAGTTTCGACAATAACATATTACTGAACCACAAACCATACTTTAAGCACCCACCCATTATGTTGGGGGTTATGTATCCATTACGTGAGTATCCATAATATGAGACTGCACTGCTAGTGGGATTTATTATTATTATTTGTTTAGGTTGGGATCCAAACTGAAGTGACTGGCTGCCCTGCTTGTAGTTTGAAGGTCCCCCTTTCGGGTTGCAGTCCATCCCCATGCCTCTCGAAAAGCTTCCTCTCAAGGCTGGGAGGGCTTCAGAGTGGCACGTGCACAAGAAGTTGAAGGAAATGTTTCCACCACCACCACCCCGACCATGAGCGACAGCACTTTCTGCTGGTGCTTCTAAGATACAGAGAACAACATAAGGAAAACATGCCAAAATAAAGACCCCTGTCTCAAGAGCTTGCAATTTAATGGACCCAGGCTAGAGCAAGTATTCTGTAAAGATAACATCCATTAAAAAAAAATCAGCTCCAAAGGAGGCTGAAGAACTGAACAATATACTTACATTTATCATTCTACCTATTTGCATTAGGCTCTCTATAGTAACTTTTCAACAGAACATTTATAACACATTGTAAAATCATTCTTTAAACAATTTGGCCCATAATGAGTACCAGTGAGAACTTTTATTGCAAACAAATACAACCTTGTTCCCAGAGTCCAAAACACTACACAAGTAATCTGTGTGTTAATTTGGTGCTATGTTGTTAAGAATGGAATGGTTTTCTTTTCTTTTTCACTTTTCAGAGAACCACGAGTTTAAGAAAACATTCAAAATGCTCAGTATATACACATAAATGAAATATTTTAATGTTAGTCCGTATTCATAGAAGTTACATTGTTTACATAGGGTTCATTTGTATATAATAAAATTTCATTTTAAATGAAAAGGGTTTTTTTTTTTCTTTTTTGGCAAGCCTAAAACAAATTAACATATGCTTTGGATATACAGTTTAAGAGGAACAGAGTTCTTCAACATCTTCCACAAGTAAGATTTTTAATAGATACAAGGCTTCATCTCTGAAGTAGTAATGACATTTATCCTTGGTAGCTGGAATTCAGCTGTGGATTGGATGCTGCACAGATCAGGTCTTCTAAGACTATTTTTTTAAAAACCGTTAAATGATTTTGCTCATTGCATAGTGAGTATGTAAACGTATTAGGGATCATTAAGCTAAAGCCATTAATGGTATTATACTGTACTGCTTAAGCCTTCCTAAAATCATGAATAAGGGATTTTTTGCAGCAATGGAAAAACAAAGTGTCCAACTGCCATGGGCACCAAAAACATTGTGCTTGGCCAATAGCACCAGAGCTACTGCCATAGTCAAAAAGCGGGTTGCACGTGTTTGGTTTCTAGACATTTTTTCTGACTCCTATGTTTGTTTTTTTGCTGCCCAAATTTTAGCTTTAAGAAATTGGGCACAATTCAGTTGACAATTTTGGTGCCGTGTTGATTTCAGTGGAGGAGATTTAAGCTGAAGTTTGGCTGAATCATGCCTTTCTTTCTTGATGGGCATTCATTATCCATGTCAATTGTGCACAAGAAAGGAAAAAGACGAGGGGGGTGCAGGAAAAAAGAAATACCAAGGAAGTCATTTTACATTGTGCAACAACCTCTTTTCATTTGCTATATAAAACATTGATGGGGGATGCATCATTTTGTTGAAATAATTAAATTAAGTTCAACAGTTATGTGTGTGTTAACTAGGTTTGCATCAAGTAAAATGTTTATTAATGAAACTACTGTACAAGAAACATCAAAACGAAATGCATCATACAGAAAAAGTACACTCTAGGTGACAGATGAAAAAGTGCATGCAGATTGCTTTAATTTTATTTTTAAGTCAGAAACAAATAATACTAATCTTGATCCCTATTATCTTGAATGAGTGAGAATGTTCTCCTCTGAATTTACAAAAATGTCATTGAACATATATGATTAATACACATTGGCAAGCAAATGGAATGAATGCAGTTTTTGGATCTTATTTTACAGGTATTTTTGCTTGACAAATGTGAGTTGTTCTTTTTTTTAAAAAAATGGAAGAATCTTCTCAAATAGGACTGGGTAGTACTGCCAGGTTGCTCTGATGTCATACACAGCCTTCGGATTTTTAGTCAGACATCATCAAATAACATGTGTTAACATTCAGGAAATGACATTGAGTCTATTTTTAAAAATTATTTTTGGCTCAATAAATTTTAAATGTATGGTTTATCATAACCTAATATTGTCTTTGTCTTCACTGCAGTGGATTTCCGATCAAACTTTCCCCTTCTTTTAATACTTTAGGGAATTTTCAAACGTCGGGATGTTTGGCTGTAATGCCCCAAGATTTGTTCTCCCTGAAAGAAATCATAGTGACAATTTATTAAACTACAGAGCAACCTGGCTTTTAGGGGTCTGTACTTTTAGTTTGTGTTCAGTATACCTAGCAACTAAATCTTGATGCATTTCATCATAATTATTTGTTATAATTTTCATGCAATTACTTCAGCTCCTAAACTATCTGGGGTTTTGTTTTTAGAAGAAATGTGGCATCCTGATCCAAAACATACAAGGGCACAATCCAACAACAGCTAGTTTGAACTAAGTCCAAAGGGAAATGATAGAATGGGACAGATTCGAGAATAACTCAAAATCCATTGATTTCAATGGCATTCGGTTTGGGCCAGCATACTGGATTGTGCCCCATATGACTTGGAAGTGGGTCCCAACAATTTTCAGGGAAACTAACTTCCAAGTAATTGGCCCCAGTCCACCTAAAAATAGGTGCACTTAGTCCCATTGAAATCAGTGAAGTTCAAATTAGTCACAATTAACTTAGCCCATTAATTTCAATGGAATTTAAGTGCAACTGTTGTTCATTGGATTGGAGCCATTGTAGTTAGGATTGTAGCCTAAAACAGGTTATAATATCAAATCAGTGGGGCATTACTTTTCATTTAAAAAACCCACAGAAATCTTAAAACTGCATCATGTATATGTACTTTGAAGGGAAATCTAGAATTTATATTTTAAAATATTGATAAAATGCCCTTGACTGTGTTCATCATCACTCATCCACGCATACAGTAAAAGCAACACAACACACAGCCACAGATAAGACTACTTTTTTTAAAAAGGAAATGGATGGTAAATAAAACTCCTTCGATTCAAAATGGTTTATTCACACAAATTTAATAGGATATATCACAATTGTTTGGTCCATAAATATTTAGGGGAAATAGTTTCTATACAATGCATTTCTCAATAAAACAAAGAAACATGGACAAGTTTGCTAGACCACTTAACTGTACTATAAACACGAAGTTCAATATATAAGATTATTGAATTTATCAACTATATCCGAAAGAGTGCACAACTGCTTTCTATGACATGTTTGTCCCCTCTACCAGGATACACCATAAAAAGAGTTTCAGAAATAAGAGGTAAAACAGTACAAAACTAGTGAGGTGTCAAAAGGGCTTGAAACAGTTAATTTAACAAACAACACATATATATCCTGATTTATTTTCCACAAGCTTACTCCCAAGTTATAGCATAAGGCACATTGCAGAACTGAGTTATAATTAGTCTACTTAATAAAGTAGATCTATAGTACCATATAGTTGTTCTGTCAAAGAACAAAATTTATAAGTATCAATTTTTTGTACCTGTAAAAGTGTATTAATAAAGATCTGAGCCTTTCCAAGATTGTTTGGTCTGGTTAGTGGTAAATGCCCATAAGGTAATAGAAACAGGAAAAGTTCAAGGTTGGCACCTCAATCCTAAATATATCAGCTTAGAAGTAAATTCCATTCATGTCAATTGAACTTACTTCCATCTAAATGTGCTTTAGGTCAGCAGCCTTAAGCGTCCCAGAAGATGATGACCACACTTGCTAAATATATAATGACAAAGACACATTTTCCTTTGTTACAGTGTTAACATCTCTTCCTTTTTTTTTAAATAAGCTACTTTTCTGTGCTAATTTTTTTTAAAACCCTGAGCAAAAGTTACAATAATGCACTTTAATATGGGCAGTGAACTGTCAGTATGCAGCCACACATTAATAAAGAGGGGAGAGAATTCCTTTGTTAATCACTTTGTGTACTAAAAATAAAATGTTTAAAAGAGAGATATTTGATTGAGGGGGTGTGGAGGGAGAGGCTAAAATGAAAACTATTTGTGCAAAAGTTATTCTTAACGATCCATCCAAACCGATCTTAACAGATTTCTGTTTGGCTTTGGAGGGTCCCACATCTAATTACTGTTTTTCAGCATAAAGGATACAAATGAACATTCACCACTGCCCAGACCATTCAGACTTTTAGCTTAAATAATTTTTTAAAAAAATAAACCAAACACTTGCAAGTGTAAACTAGGAAAGGTATTTCAATCAGCAATGCATCCACGAGGCTTCTGAGTTTAGCGGCTTCAACGTTTTTCAGTTTTAAATGCACAATTTGTAAGATTTCTGACGTATTTTCTTTGTACTAAAATATTTTAAACAAAAAAATCTAGGGGACTCTACTGAAATATGCTTGTGACCTGTTATTTCAATGGGCTTTAGCATTCTTACCTTTGTGATAGATTTTGGCCAGCACATGTGTATGTATTTATTTTTGTTATTACAGATGTATAAATACATACACCCACACATTATGAGCTGAAGGTTTTTTAATGGATATAATCCAGCAAATGTTTGTCATGACAGTTGTCCCATTGAAAGCAGTGCATGTGCAGTCCCAACAGAAGCAAATAATGCCCCTGGAGCCATTTTGAGTTGGGAAAATGGTACAGGGGGAGGCAGAAGCCCCTCATTCCCACACCACAGTCCCAGTCCAAACTAGAAAATGAGTTTCCCCACAGCTGTCATCTGGCGGTGGAGAATGTGAGTCAAGTCAGTAGAACCCTGACTCATGGCCAGACATCTTGTGCAGTTTGGCCCTTAGTTGTGACTCCAGTTTCAGTGGGACTTTCAATCGAAACCTATGCATGTTTACATTGAAGTAAGTCTCAATAAGTTTAATTGGATTTATTCACAGGTTGGTTCACATAGGATTGCTGTCATAATCGGAACTCATTTTGCTGGATTATCCATTTTGAAGTTTATGCATTAAAATGGCAGGTACCATCTCATAGAATCTAAAGTATGCTTTTAAAAAAACAATGAATACGAAATACTAGAATTAGCTTTTAAACATCTTAAGAAATCATATTTTGCTTATTTCCATCTACCCTGAAAATGATTTATAATGTCAAGAGTTACCTTAATAGTAGACATCAATATTAATATTTTAAAGACAGAATTGTGTTTATAATTTTTTTTAATGAATCTAATTTGGTGTTAGGGTGTGCCCCCACCATCCCACTGGGACTTGAAAATGCTTCACTTTTGCCAGATTGTGCTCATAATAGGAAACAAAACTGGAAAGGTTTCAACAGTTTAACCTCCAATTATTTAGCTACATCCCTGAAAATCATTTGAATTAGCTCGTTCATTTCAGAGGAATTAATCCAGCAGACGTATGTACAGGACTGTAGACATTTCAACTCTAACAAGTGACAGTCCTCTAGGAAGATCTTCAGTCTGGCACAGACGATGCATGCCCCTCCAGTTCCAAATTTAAGTACTTCAGATATATTTGTATTTCAGCGACAGAGTACATTGAACTTGGCCACTGAAATCAGTGGGTTTTGGTGCTTACCTTCATCTGGATTGTGCCTATTACTTGAAAGTGAATTCCACTTAAATCAGTATAGTATATAGGCAGTGGACGCTATGCTGGTTTACTTAGAAGTAAGCCTCACTTTGGCCAGTGGTACTTCCTCCCAAATAAGGGTCCATAAAATTTTGGCCTTGGGATCAGTGTCTACACTGTGCTGCAGCAGAAATGGTCACCTTCTCTATTTTCAGGGGCTGCTCTGTTTTCTGGATTGCAGTCTGCCCACTATGAGGGACACAGACTGACATCTTGACAAGTAGACAAAGTATTTGATAACACTGGTGCCATCCAGCAATGGGAGCTTCATGATGATTGAGTGCATGCACTGGGGCTCAACTGGGGTAATGCACACAAAGCCCAAAGAGAGAAGAAACTGAAGTGTGTACTCTCTCACACACACACACACACTGACTCACACACACACAGAGAGACAGAGAGAGAGAGAGATGTGAAACAAATTGCCTTTCCTTCTAGGGAAAACTTATTTGGTAGTGTAAATAGGGCTTTGGGGCCCAGTCTTCAGACCACCAGATAATTATTTCTGTGTTAATAAAGTGTGAGAATTAGGAAGTAATTCTTGTACTTTTCAGTACATACTGGAGTGGACTGAACATGGCTGAAGACTGTTATCCTCAAAGAACTGACTGTGGAGGATGGTGCACACATTACATGTGAGTACAGTCACTGGACATTGGGAGGGGAGTAGATCACCCACTAGCCACGCCCCATCCACACGCACAGTCATCTGAAATTTCTGCAAGAACCTATGTGTATAAACTGTACATGCATAGCCAGTGTATCTGTTTAGGCTGTACCAAAAGCAGATTCTCTAACTGCACATATAGAACCTATATACATACAGTATGTTCCCACATAGGCTCTGGCTTCATTACACTGAGTGTGCATAAAGGCAGGTCTGACATATAGTAACATCCTTACTAATGGGCAGGATAATACAGAAAACTTATTAAAGGTTGGATCCAAAGGTGCCATTCTGTTGATGTAACAGCATTTTTGCTACTTCCATTGATGGAGGAGGGAGGCATGATTTTCGCTGATTGTCCCACTGTAAACCCCCACTTTGTCCCCCATGCCATTCCTGAAGGTCCCTGGGCCCCCAAGGGCAGAATTTGAGGGGTGGGCAGCAGGAAAGAGGAGTTGGGAAAGTACTGTTCCTCAAGCTTCACTTGACACATGCTGATTTGGATCTAACCCTAACCCTAAGCGATTATAAACATCCAGTGGTAAGTTACTATTTAGAGTCTGCACATACAATCATTTTATCATGCATCTCCATCTCATGTGTGGTAAAATTCATATTACTACTTAACAGGGTGAAGCAGGTGACTGGCTGTGCAATCCTCTCCAGAGTTTCTGCAGTCTACGTCCATTGGAATCAATGGTGAATTGGAGAAACTCTGAAGAGGATTGTATTGCAAGTTACCTCTAAGTGAGAGTGTGCACCCTGGAGTTGTATGGTAGTATCATGGCTCCTAGTAAGTGGTTGTCTGTATCCACCCTGTTATAGACCTATGTTGATTCATTTATATTGACCCTGATTCATATGGAGTCTAGTTTTGTGGTGGTTGCTTCTCTCCTTGGCCTGGTGTGGCTCCCTGTGAGTGGCACATAGGTGTCATGCCTCATTTACCATAGCAAGCAGGTGCCAATTTGGCATGTCAACCAAACCACAGCATGGTGTGGTGGTGATGTGCAAATCTCGTTAATTCTGCTTGTTGCAAATGAGTCATAAATTCACATCCCAAAAGGAGGATGCCACTGTGGTTTGTTGAACAAAGGAATTGCCATGAACCCAGTAGCCACATATATCGCACTGACTTGCCAGCACATAGGGAAAGGTCTTTCTGGCATCACGGTTTTCATCGCAGGAGTTACTTGCATGCACTTCTGCAAATGAAAACAGTAGGATTTAAAAGCAGCCTTTAAGGCTGCAAATTTACAAAAAGTACATTCCATTGGACTCAATGACAGGGCCAGCTCTATTATGGGATAGAAAGAGGCAGCAACCCCATGTGGCAGATGTTGGAGTGCCAAATTGTCAGGGTTTTTTCCCCAACTGCTGGGGATTGGCACTGTTTGCACTTTCCATTTCAGGCACCAAAATAACCTTCTCCAGCCCTGCTCAATGGGACTTGCTTACAAGGATATCATCTTTAAGATTAAGGTGCCAACGGTTGGAAGAAACCTGTGGCTTTGTTTGGAAACACAATTCTCCGACTTCCATAGTAACCAATTTTTTTTCAAGATTCTGGAAATAAGGAACATACAATTTTAAGAGGCACTTAATAGAATGACTGAAAACTCCCTTTAATTAGGCAATGAATTTTTCTTTTAAGAAAAGTCTGAATACAATTTATAGACAGAGCACGTCATTTCATAATAGAGTTAGGTTACTGCAAACTCATTCGCCAAGTGGCTGCAAATGCTACACACCAAGCTGGTTTTCCCCAACTATTTTGTGGGTTTGTTTGTTTGTTTGTTTGTTTTAAAAAGTCTTGCAAATAATATTAATAATAATAATAATAATATAATAATAATAATAATGAAGATAGAAGAACAAAAGAGTAAGAATTTCCTTTCTAAAAGTCAAATGTTAGAAAAGGTTTGTTAAGGTAGTTTGTGAGGGGCTTCCGGAATCGTGGCTGTCCAAGTTAGAGGTCACTGATGACACTACAGTGATAGTGGGATTGGTCAGGTCTGTTAAAGTGGTCGCAGTGCCGGGTGGAGTGAGAGCGCCGCTGTCTGCTGAGGGCGGTGCCGGAAGTGACGTGCCATCAGCTTTATCAACACCCCCATTCTCCTGCCGCAAAAGGTTCCTTCTGAATTTGGCTCTTGCGTTTTGGAACCAAACCTGCAAACCAATCCCAGTTGATTTCTTTACCAATGTTTGTCTTTGTTTTGATGGATTTTTTTTCTTGTTTTGCTTTAATGCATTTTTAAAAAATTGTGGGATTTAGTGGAGGGGACGGGAACGAATCTTTTACACCCGTGGTTTTCAGACTTTGTACCATCAGAGAACTCTTTCCTCACTAGCCTGTTTGCCATAGAATGCTTGCTGCCATGTAGTAGAAACCTAATGCATTGTAGAAGATGCTGGGGCATGATAAAGATGCATATTCCACTCACATAGAACACTGCCGGGCTTACTGGGTCTCATTGCTGTCCTACGAGAACTAAGAGTGCATTCCAGAGTACACTCTGTCATACCTTTCTGCAGCTGTGCATTACGGGGGTAAATCTATAGTGCTGGGCAAATGACCTCTTGGGGAAGCTTTGCGATTACTAAACTTCTGATTGAAAAACCCTGATAAGTTCCCAAGGAACTCCAGGATTCTTGTGAACATCGTATGAAAACCACCATCATATGAAAGATTTTCTTTTGATTTTTACTTTCTTCTGTTCACATGCTTCACCTCAATCTGTAGGTGCTGGTAAATGCATTTCTGGAGCCTATAGTGAAATAATGCTAGCGACAGATTTGAAAAATTCTGTTTACCCGCTTATTCTAGAAAAGAACTGCTTTGATGGGTTAACTTATGTTTTTTAATTGCCACAGCATTTTAGTAAAAGGTGGGTGGACGGAGTTTTGTGCTTGGAGTTTGTAAACTTACATCAGCATTTTAAACCCTTAAGAGCTAATGCAGGAGGAAAAATACCATCTCCAATTTTCTTACAGGGAAAGCACAGAGGGCATTTCAGCACTGTGCTGGTCATCTCTTTGGCTTTGCTCACATCCCTTTGCACATAGTCTAGGAAATTAATGTCTCTTAAACCTCTGCTATTCATTTTTGCTAGCTTCTATGGATCTGGCATACAGTATATAGGAAACTATGGGTAATGTTAAGATGTGGTATCCAAGGCCAGAAGCTGGCATTCAGTTTTAAAGGGGGAAAGTCAACCTGAAGTGACTTTCTGTATAGCATCTTTACATGGTGATCAGTACTTTGGAATGTGTCACTCGGTGAACTATGAGATTTCTCACAGCCTGGAGAATGATGCAAAGCTGTTCAACGGTGTGCATTCCAAAGATGTGCTCAATATATAAATATAACAAGTTAAAGTGTTTTTAAAACACATATAAACCTAGCACAGGAATCCAGTCTTAGATGCAGAACACATGACCAGGAATTCCATGTGATGTATCTATTGCTGGATGGCAAGCAGCAGGTTGGGGGATCATATGTTCAAATGCTCCCCTTGTAGACAAACAAGCAAACAAGCACTGCCCCTCCATAGCCAAAACTAGTATGTCAGGGAGAAGCTAGAACTTTCTCCCTCTCCACTCTATAAAACCCCTGCCTGCCTCCTGAAGCAGTCCAGTCCAGCAACAGATATATCACATGGGGTTACCAATCAGGAAAAGCATCCCTTACTTTAGTTCAAAGGGAGGATCCTCAATATTATTTGTATCCAACAAATATGGAGAATTTCAGCAATTAAAATTATAACTAAAACGTGCTTCACATAACGGGTAAAGAAAATATTGTGTTTACAGCATGCCTGGGTGCTCAGTGCTAACAGCTCATTTGCCTTAAATGAGCAATAAATTGTTAGTATTTTAAATCAGGAGAGACATCACATGAAGGTTACAGATTTTCCACCCTGCTCAGAGCAGAAGGTTGCTCCTTTCAAGGTGGGATACTCCTTCAATCCCAGGAACTGTAGCCTCATACCCCACTTCAGATTTTCTTTGTTGCGTTTGGATCATACAATCCAAATGCCTTAACTCTTTATGTATCTTTTCAGGGACAAAATGTATTAGGGAGATTCACTAGGGAAATTCAAAACCTTTAAATAAGGGTAATGCTACTTTTAGGTGGGGAAGAAGGTATGGGAGAAAATTTGTAATGGAGACCTCTTACCTGCAGAACTCTCTTGGTTAGGCCTGTTTTCTGGGCAAGCTGTTTGAGGTCCTTGGCATCTGGGTTGTGATTAATGGCAAAGTAGGACTTCATGGTACGGAGCTGGTGGTGTTTAAAAGAAGTGCGCATACGCTTGGTCTTCTGAGATGGGGGGTAAGGCTGCTGGTCTCTGTCCAGATGATCTGCCTCATTTTCATTACAACCTGTTCCGAAAAACCACACAAGCAACAAGGAGTTGGCTGAAGATGTTATTTGTCAGATATTTCCATGTGTCATCTTTAAAATGGTAGAAGAGGGTAGAAGACTAGCATATTTCCCCACATTGTGGGAAGTTTGCCAGGCCTGGGTAATACCATGGCTGGTAACATGGGATGTGTATTACCATATTACTCACTGTGAATAGTTATGTACTAGAAAAGTTAGCAGTATTGAAGATCTAAACTACACATCAGGTGACAGAATTCTAGATTCTTGATTCTGCAGGTGATAGACTGCCTTTCTGAATGCTCATCCTTTTTTAAACTCTCTGCATATTATAAACTAGTTACATCAGAGGGAAAGACATAATCCCTAATCCATTTGCTTTTTATATACAGGAACGTGTTTTTCTTTAACACGGGGGAACATTCTGAAATATCACAAACATATACATCACACCTGTGACCTGACGTCATGCAGTACAGAATTCTACCACCTCTTTCAGCATTAGATTGTTGTGGTAAATAAATAAAAGGAGAAGTGCTTTTTAAGATGAAATGCAAACGCGATCATAATGATCTTTTCCGGCTTTAAACATGCATTATGTCCCTTGGATCCACATCTGCTAAGGGAGCCGCCAGTGTTTTGAGAGCAAGCCTGCCAAGTTTCACTCCTTTAGCACTATTTTTAAGACAGGCCTCTTCCCTGAAGGAAAAGAAGAACTTTGCTGTGCATCCCCAAGGAATCATTTAAAACCTTGCTCATCATAGTTTGAAACTTCACTAGCTAAAAATCAACCAACTGTGGCTAGAACTACATGTTATGCAGCCACCTTCTGAAACCTGGAAGTCACTTCTTCTCTGCAAAGTACAATTTGGAAGGGGTAGTTTTCAGCGGATCAGAGAAAGGATGCTTAACCTTTTCTCCATCCATTACATTTCCCCTTCATCACCCCACAGCTTGTTTTTGTCACATTGTGGGGGGGCAGGAATCCATGTTTGTACCTGGCCACAGAAACAATACTCCTAAGCATTAATAGTTATACTATCCTTAAATATCTCCAGTTTACCCCTGAATTCTCAGGTTGCTCTCCAAGATCTTCACATATTACCAGCACCATACTGTCTTAGTTCACATTAAATTCACAAGTGGATAGTCATATATGCAGCTTTTTATTTCTTGCTCAGACAACATTTCAGAATGAATGTTTGCTTTGCATAGATGATTCTAGAATGGAATCAAATTGGCAAGCGATTTAGGATCAGTTCACACAGGGGCTCAGCACGGATGTTCTAGGCACTGTGTTGTGAGGTTGTAAGCCTTTAGATGTTGAGCCAGTAGTCCATTTTGCCCCCTCCCAACTACCACCCATAAAAACATCATGTGTGATCACTGATATGGACAGCATACACATGTCTCACCCATGTGATCAGTCACTGGTGGGTAGGGTTGCCAGGTGCCCGGTGGTGGTGGGCAAACCCCTGGCAATTCACCCCTCTGCCCACCGACCAGCTGTGGATCGGGGGGCAAACGTGCACATACACACCGTGGCACTTCACTTCCGGTTTACAACCAGAAGTGCCGCCTCGTGAGGGGCCTTATCCCACTCAAACTTCCAGATTGAGTGGTAAAAGGCCCCTTGCAATGTGTTTACACCCAGAAGTGCCAAACGGGGAGTTTGAGTGGGATAAGGCCCCTTGCGAGGTGGCACTTCCGGTTGTCAACTTCCAGTTGTCAACCGGAAGTGATGTGCGTCGGCACACAATCCCCTCAGCTCTGCCCCAAAAGCCTGCTGCAGGAGGAGAGGGGGAACCTGGCAGCCCTCCTGGTGGGTGAGACTAAGAGTAAATGTATGTGGGTCTTATGTCACACATTATGCTCTATATGTGGTGAGGGGAGGTGCAAATCATGAAGTTGCTTCCATGCCTTAGTGAGTGAAGATCCTGGAGACCACCTGCTGGGTCACAACAAGCTAGGGTTGCCAACGTCCAGGTACTACCTGGAGATCTCCTGCTATTACAACTGATCTCCAACTGATAGAGACCACTTCACCTGGAGAAAATGGCCGCTTTGGCCATTGGACTCTATGGCATCGAATTCCCTCCCCTCCCCAAACCCCACCCTCCTCAGGCTCCACCCCAAAAACCTCCCGCTGGTGGTGAAGAGGGACCTGACAACCCTACGACAAGTTCCTGTAGAGCCACTTTTTTTTGCTGCTAATAGTCATGGACAGGGAGCAAGAGAGCCACACCTCCTTCCTTCTTTAGCAAGCAAGCTGAAAGGCACAACAGGAGAGCAAGTTGGGCAGTGGACAGGATTTCTTTTTAGCAAAAGCTGGGTTCTTCTTCCTGTAACGTGACTGATGTCGTGTTACTTCCTGTCACATACTTGCAGTTCATCGGTTGAAGGTGGGTCCGGGATCTTGAGAAGTTGGAGACCACTCTGCTGCATGCTGTAGAAGAGCTAAACCAGCCTTTAGAGGCACTGAATTCAAATCCATAGCTGCTTTCTATTCTTGCAAAACTAACTGCATTGCCGACATTTGAAAGAATCCTTAGTAGGATTATGTCTTTGGGGAAAAAAGGAGTATATTGCAAACCATTCCCTCACAGGTTTTTCAGAGCCACTGACACTGCAGCTGTACTCAAACAGCTGAACTGAGCCAGGTACCAAGAGAAATAACAAGTCTTCTAACACCCTGATCCTATTATGGGGAAATAAGTGGATACTGTTATGGGGGTGCTGTGCAATGTGTTTAGGACTGTGGGCGTGAGTAGATTTGTTTTAACTATTAAGTCTGGGGGGGGGGGGAATGGGATCATTTTTCAGGATCTGCTTAATGAAGCCAGCTCAGCCCTGCGGGGAAAGGGAAGAGACTTCAGCAGCACAGCTCAGGTCACAAAGCAACCGATACAAAATTAAAAGGAATTTAAATGATCAGTTGTAAAGGAATTTAATTAGACTGTATTTAAAGCATGTGTGTGAGTGTGTGAGCATCATGTGATTTCCACACACAGAGACACCTTGGACTGCGTCCCAACAGTTGGCTAGATTTATTTAGGAAGCTTAGCCAATCCCCACCCCTGAGAAAATGATGGAAAAGCATACAGTATACACTGAACATTACATCAGTCCATGGAGACTGAGATTTTACAGTTTATATATTTTTAAAAAGTTAAAGTATCTCACATCTGCATTTACCCTCCCTCTCCCATAGAAAAGAAAACAAAAATCTTTAAACAATGCTCTCTCCACTGCTCTGTGAAAGGCAAATCAAGAAATGCAAGTTATCTGGTTCTTAAAGTGTGGTCCCTCAAAGCACTGCCAAGTGGTTCCTGATGCTTTCATTTAAAAAAGCTGAGGACTCTGAGTTTTCTGAGAAGTTTCTGTTACATGCTGAAGAGGCAAGCTACTTTTTGATATAAATTTTTAACATCTCAACTATAAAACCACTGCAACAGAGCACTGGCTGGGAAAACTCCAAAATGGAATGATGATCAATTAAAGGAGCAAAATGTACAGAACTGGTGTGTGTTTTTTTTAACCATGGGAAGTATTTGTGCAAGGGACTGTTCCTGCGTCATCCCACATGATAGCCAGAAGGTAGTCCACCAGAAGCAAGCAAATCTGAATTGTACGCCTTCATATTACAGATGTTAAAGGCCACTGTGCCTCTTTTAGCATGTCAGAGGATAAGATGAATATTCAGTAATATTCATTAAGTTTCTGAGGCCATCTATGTCAGGATCCAGTCCCGTCATGTGAAATGGCTTTCTTCTCCATTATTGACACCATTCACTCATGCATATATTATTGAGAATCCAAAGTATTTTTCCCCCTCAAACTATTGCATTTCTCCTTGGATGGCATCTTTATTTTATTTTTAAGTGCTGGGTTTTTGCTAATTTGGACCTTCTATCGTAAGTGTAACAGTTGTGTGATGTCTGAACTAGAGATAATTCTGTTTGTTTTGTTTAATTATAAATCAATGTTTGTTTCAAAAGTTTGGTATGTTACAATTGGTATGTTACATTCACTCATTTTTATTGCTATAACCACTTTTGTTCCCACTGAGTTCAGTGGGAAGCATTTCTAGCTGTGACATCTTTCGTCCAATTTGGATTAAATTATCAGGCACTGCACCCCATCCAAAACACCATTGCCAACTTCACATCTTTTATAAAAGATAATACTGTGTGCATCTCACGTGCGCTCCCTGCTATTCAGAGCAACGTCAGCAGTAGCATGGAAATTATTTTGGGGGAAGGAGAGGACAGATGAAGCACCCTCAAGAGCCAGGGGTTCTAGTTAAGGAGAGAGTGACTTTTCCCCTCCCCAAGACAGCAGCTGTGCCAGACTGGAGTCCTCTTTACAAGGAAAAGGGTGGCCAGATGAAAGAGTGGAGGTGAAGTTTCTCCAGGTTAGATATGCCTTCTTAAGGCAATCCATAGCATATACACAATTAAGACTGAATCAGGCTAGTGTTTTATAACATTAGCAAAGAAAAAAAATCATCATCTGGAAGCACCCACAGTGACTTCCACAAAGGCCACATAAGAGTGCTGTTCACAGGAACAAGCTTTGCATTCCAGTTTCCAGTGCTAAGTTCTTCGATACAGCCATGGGACCACACCACCCTCCAAAATTAATTTCAGTAGCAAAAATGGTACTTCAGGAATGCCCATGTATATAGTCTTCTCATCATTTTGATCTAGTGGGCAAATGTATTGGGACTTAGAAGCAGAAAATGGATTCAAGTCCAATCTCTTGAATGTTCAGTTCAGACTTGCCCCCTGCATGTCCACTAAGTGGAACACAGCCCACAAATCATATGTGGCAGTCTGCTAGGAGCTCAGTAAACCACCTGTTTTTCATGCTGCCTGGAACTTTGAAAGGGGGAGGGGTCAAGCTCCTAGTAGGCCACAATACGTGGCTGGTAACCCATTGTCTCAATGGGCCACACGTTGGGCAGGGCTCCTTTTAGATTATGGGTAGGCATAACCACTTCTCAGCCTCATTTCCCCCTCTGTAAAATGTTAACAGTAAACATTTACTTCTCGGAACTTAAAAACACTTCTCTTACTTGAAGGCCTGTATAATTAATAAGTGACAGCCCATTGATCATGAATAAAAATATCATGGGACTCCTCAAGGCTTAAGGAATAGGAAATGATTTCAGCATTCTCCGAAGATGATGAAAAGAAATACCATTTTGTGGCATCAAAATGAAAAGGGGTTTGCAGCGATGTTTGGCTACCATGATTTTGTTAGGGTTCAGCTACAAAGTTACTGCATTCATGACTAAGTGTAGACATCTAAAGAAATAGTACACAGTGTATTGTCTGGGAAAGGAAATTGCCTTGGCTTCGGATCTGTTCTTGCAAGCATTTACCTCTGTGGTGTTTTTCTAGCCCTGAGCAATATCTTGCCACAAAGATTTTCAAGGTAAATACACATGTAAAATGCATAATAAACTAATATGCCAGAGGCCATATTTATGTTTAGGATTTATTTTCCCCCTGATGATTCTCACTATATCACAAATACTACTAACTTTAACTTCCCAAGTGTCCAGTAAATCCAACCAGGATGAAGCATGCATCAAGACTGGTATAAACAGAGCATGCCCCTGGACACTGGCCTTCCTGTCCTTGCAAATGCTCCCTTTCCATTGGGATTGCCAACTGACCAGAAGAAGTGCTTCGGGCTACTTTTGTCCCTTTAACAGTGCTTTGATTCAGATGAAGGTTTTAATAGCATGGAGATAAATAATATCACCTGCGCATTTATGGGGGCTGACTGAGAAGTTGGCAACTCCATCACCAATTAACTGCACTGAAACAGTCCACACAAGGGAGGCAAGCACCACAGGGAGCAATTTAAAATAGCCTCCATTCAGCATGTCTTTAATTCACCCCAGACCTTACTCTAAATCACAATGTGAATAAAAGGTGAAGGTACATTCCTAAATAGGAATCCTACATGGGGCTTTATATAGGCCTGCCCCTTTCCCACTTGGTTGTCATGTTCTGTTTACTGGAGTCAACATATTATATTCCATTTGTGGGGGGGGGGAGAAAAAAATATGGATAATTTCCATAGTTGTCAAAATAACAGTAGGCTGAGCTCGTAAAATGTACACTTCATGATGAGTAGCCTCCTATTTTAGCAGAGTTTTATTGATTTGGTTTCCATTACCTGTATTCCATCATCAAGCACCTGATTAAATTTGATGCCCTTTTTAGTATAAACCAATTCAGTTGGCCTGCTGTCCTAAAAGGTTTTACTTAAGAATCCAGGTGCCACTTAGAGAAACTTATAGTTGGGCAGGCTATGCTTTTGAGAACAGATAAAGCTGCACATGCTTAGATCATAAGAAAAATCATCAGACCCAAAGACTTGCTATTCTAGATTGTATCAAGGAGCCAAACAGTCTGATGCTCTAACAATGGCGAGCTGGATGCTAGTCAGATTTTCTGCCAGTCAGAGTTTGTTTCTTGCAAGTTTATATTCAGAACAAATACTGTTCTTTTTAAAAGAAAAGGAAATACAGTTCTTTTTAAACATACAACTAAAATTCAAATTGAGCAATGTTTAATTTAAAAGTTACTCCAGAATCTGCAGCCTGATCCTATACACGTTTTCTCAGGCCCGCTGAATTCTATGGGATCTTCATTCCAAGCCCCCTCAAATCAGAAACAGAGACATGTGTGTGTGTGTGGGGGGTCTTACTCAGTGTTCTTTGTTTCTCAGATGCAAGTATAGTGGAGACATAATGTATGGCCTTTGCCATGGTCACATCAACACAAGAACTCCTATCCCAGAACACTAATCAACTCATTTCCTTGCTTTCTTTTTGCCACTAGATAAAAAATATTCCTATATACAACAGCTTTTTCTGGCTATTATGTAGGGTTGCCAGGTCCCTCTTCTCCACTGGTGGGAGTTTTTTGGGGTGGAGCCTGAGAAGGGCAGGGTTTGGGGAGGGTAGGGACTTCAATGCCATAGAGTCCAATGGCCAAAGTGGCCATTTTCTCCAGGGAAACTGATCTCTATTGGCTGGAGATCAGTTGTAATAGCAGGAGATTTCCTGCTAGTACCTGGAGGTTGGCAACCCTACTATTATGAGTGACTACAATGTGTTTTAATTGCTGCAATTTAACACTGAAACCCTATGCTATGCATCCCTATTTGAAAATAAATTTCATTGGCTCCACTTCTCAAGTAAGTTGGTTCTCGTAGGTTATCCGGGCTGTGTAACCGTGGTCTTGGTATTTTCTTTCCTGACGTTTCGCCAGCAGCTGTGGCCAGCATCTTCAGAGGCCACAGCTGCTGGCAAAACGTCAGGAAAGAAAATACCAAGACCACGGTTACACAGCCCGGATAACCTACGAGAACCAATGAACTCTGACCGTGAAAGCCTTCGACAATATTCTCAAGTAAGTGTTTGTAGGACTGCAGCCTTAGTTGTGTTTGGTTGCTTGAAACAGAATCTTGCAGTGTTTTATAAGATTTAGATTTTATGGTGCAAATTGCTTTAAGAACCTGTTTTAGTGAGAAAACTAATATGTTAATTAATCAGATACATTCACTAGCACTGGACTTCACCCATGAAGCCTGATGCTGCTACTCATATTTACTAGAAGTAAGCCCCTGTGGTTCCAATAGAAATTATTCACACATAAATACTATTTAGTCTGGTTTTTTCATGCCCAACTTTTCACACATGAAAGGACTTTTGAGCCTCTTACATACTAGTCACATATAGTACACATACAAAAGTTGTGAACTATGAATCAAAATGAGAGGGAAATCTTTTTTAAAATCCAAAGCTATATTTTTCTAATACATCATGATAAGGGAAAGGCAGAAATTGCTTTGAGTGGGAAAATACAGGGCCAGATAGAATTTACAGTCAAAGCAATCAAGAAAACATAGAACCCTAGAGGGATCCAGGAAGGATATATGCCCTCCTCAAAGCCATACGGAAGAGCCCCATCACAAATGGGCCAGTGTCTTTTTAATGGCTCTTATCAGTGCCTCTGACCCAACGGTCTTACTCTCCTCTTTAAAAAAAATTTTTTTTTTTAATCTCACATTTCAGCTGTTGCTTAGTCCTCATCCTAAGAAATGGACCTGCTGATACAGAAGAACTACATTTTTCTTATATGGTCTGTGGAGACTATTCATTTGCACTTAAAAACTAGCTCCAAAGCAAACCGAACTCCCTGCGAGGGAAGAGTGGATTGGACTTTATGTAAGGGAAAAGGGGCTGTCTTGGAATTTTTGTGGTGGACCTGAAGGGAGCTTACAGTTGGGGGCAGAGAGACTTTAATCGGCAGATCTGCCCCCACACACACACACCATACTGAGTCTAATACTGTATTCCTACTAGGGGTGCTCTGTTTACAGCCTTTGAGAAGGCTGCCCAGAAAGGAAAATGCCACTGTGTACAACTTCCCCTACCATGTCAGCACTATGGTGACAGGAGAAAAACACATCAAGCAAAATTCTTTTCTAAAATATTCTTTCTTCCAAGCAAGTGTTTGAATGTACAAGAGGCCACAGAATTTTGACATCCCAAATTTTCTAAGAGAAGTCAAACCTCATTCGTTTCTGTTATTGTTCTGAATTACTAATGCTTCAGAAGGAGGCTTGGTGAACGGGTGAAAACGGGCTTTGTATAATCTGCCATCTTTTGTTGTCCCTCATGTTTAAGGCCGACACATCAGTAACAGTCAGCTCAAAATTTAAAAACTCTGTCCCCCAGCCTTCTCTGCCCTGTCTTCCTCTCTTTCTGAGAAGGATTTCTCCCTTCAGAAGCCACCAGAGGTCACTGCTACATTCATTTGACTGTTCCAGCAAGTTGGGAGTTAGAATTTAGAGACATTTTTTTTACTGGTGGAAAACGTTACAGCTCCTGCTTGAGCCCAGAATGAAATGCAACTCCCATCCCAAAGAAGGATGGGTATAGAGGTCAGTTGCCACATATATTCTATGTAGTGAGGCCTTTTAAAAACCCCATGCTCTGCCTTCCAATATTTCAGTTCTGTTAGGTGCCTTGAACTGCCATCTCCTAGTTAAAGTCACCTCAGTCACCATACAAAAAAGTCAACACATCTTCTCTCAAGATAGATATCTGGAATAAGAGGATTAATGCCCCCTTGCCAAACAAAAGATTAAATGCCACTGAATACACTCCTGAATACACGGAATACATACTCCACCGCAACTCTATGGGGAGGAAAACCCATCAGTCAAAATTCTTTTTTCTGTGCAAGTCTTTAAAAGCACCAGGGCCCACAGACTTTTGACACAATCCCAAATCTTGTGAAAGAAGTCACACCTAGTGCCTCAGATCTGAATAAATGAGTTTACATCTCTGATCCTGTGCGAGTTTACTCGGAAGTAATTGGAGTTCAGTGTACCCCCAAGTAAGTGTCATAGGATTGTAGCCTTGAGGGCACTGCTGTAGTTTCTTAACAATTATTCAATGCCATTTAACATCTGCATATGTTAGACTTTATATGTGAAAGTAACATTAACATTATTGTCAAGATACTATATAATTGACTCAATGCCCGTAAGGCATCAAACTGAATGCAAAGGGGGAAAAAATTTGGAGAATGGCGTGATTTGTTCCTAAATAGGCTGTGTGAAGGAACTGAGTCCTAAAAATGAAAGGCACGTTCACATGTAATAGTAAGGCTGCATGCACCCTGATTTGGAAGTAAATAAATCAGGTAGAGATCATTTTATTTTTGTTCTGAATGGACACCTCAGAGCAGTCTACATGTGTAATCCCATGCAAATCTACTTGAACTCAGTCAGACTTGCTTCCAAGTAAACATTGAAAGGATTATTAGTTAGATTGACTCTGTGTTTATATGTCACTTCTCTGTGTTATTTCTGCAGGAGGGGAACAGACCCACAAAATCAAATGTACATTCCAGCCAATGCCAGGGTTTTACTTGAAAATTAGAACAGGAAATGTAAATGCCAATTTATTTACTTATTTAAAACACTTATATGCCAAGCCTCTCAGGACTTAAGGCGGGTAACAATGGTATGAAAACAATGTGCTAAAACAAATATTAACACAACAAACACAAAATATTTAAAAACTAATCTAAAAATACTTTATGTTCCCACCAGCAGGCTATTCCCCCTTGGTTCAAACTGCCCCCAATTTAAGCTTCACTTGGTGAAACTGATCTGTGGTAACTCTGCTACTTTCTTAAATGCTCCCTTCTGCCTGGCATATTCTCATGCAAGAAGACTTTGGTCGAAAACGCATGGTCGCTTTATCCTCCTTTAATCCCTGTTTTAGCCAGGATTAAACGCACATTAAGCAAAACACATGCATTGGATCCTGGCTGAATCCTGGCTGAAACAGGGATTAAAGGAGGATAAAGCGACCATGCGTTTTTGACCTTTGACTTGGGGAGGCCCAGCTCCCAGAGCATTCTGACAAGTTGCCATCACACAGAGAAGTGTACTGCATGTCCCCTGAACAAGGCAATCAGCTCCTGGTTCCAAATGCCAGGTCAGCCTAATGCATATTTACTTGGAAATGTCCTACTTTGCTCTAGATTATAACACTTATTTCCAAATAAGCTTCATGGGATGGCTAGCTACAGCTGCAATCTTACTAGGAAGGTTGCATTATTAGGACATAAATCCTGTTGAATCAGTGGGGACTTACTTCTGAGTGCATATGTGTAGGCTTCTCATGAGTTTGGGATAGATCACAAACTATGACAATGCATTTAGGACAGTCAATGTTTTATTTTCACACATGCCATTAATATAACTTGGGAATCTGTTTCACGCTTTGTGTGCATTTGATAATTTTGTTAAGGAGGAAACAGAAGCAGAAGGTAGACACTTCTCAATGCAATGTGCATTTTAGCATTATCACATCTGTGGAAAAGTCAAGAGCTGTGTACAGTGGCATTGTGTGAAGATGATCAAATGGTTTGTTTGGGCTGAGGTTTTTCTAAGCAACACTTTAGCATCTGATGAAGTAGGTTGTTGCCTGGAAACTTCTGTTGCCTAGGCTGCAATTCTGCTCTTACAGAAAATAATAGCAGTACTGGAAGCAAGATTACACACTTGACTTTCTCTTGTTTTGGGATTCTTGCTTCCCAGTAAACAATTATCAAAAACAGATCATCATCATCCAGAGAGTTTTTTAATTACGTGGCTTGTCAGATACTAATATTTAAGTACCTTTACGTTAGTGTTATTGGAACATTCACCCATTTTTATCCCCTAAAAATAGCAGATATCTCCTTATTTATTCTTGGTACAGTTCAGCCTATGTTAAGCTTATGTTTAAATTCCCATGGGGAAAGATGTACAGTTTGGCAGTGCAAAGTCAGTGCGCTTGGAAGGGTATACATCTGTTAAGGATTGCACTGCAGTTCTCCCATTTAAAGCAAATTTTAAAGTTGTAGTTCTAGGTACATTTAACTTGGGCAGTAAAACCAGTTTAAGATTTTTAGAAGATGTTACCAATGAAGCTGCAGTGCAATGGAAATCATGGGTCTGCTCCAAAATAAATTGTTCAGTAACTGCATTAATTTGGGAGATTTTGGCTATTCTTGCAACATTAGATTTTGAAGGATTAAAAAAAATTAGTAAAATGAGCATAGGAAGTGCCTAATTTCACCAGACAATGCTGATAGTTTTGTTGTTGATTGTTTCATTTTGTATCTTTAGGGAATTGTAGGTACCAGAAAGCCCCACTCCTGTGCAAGCCCCACTTAAATATAAGGGAGGTGATTTTGCAAACAGATTGGAGAAATGCTCTAACCTAGGACAAGCCATCTTGATTTAACTTTTCTGCCTCTGCCTTTCCAGTTCTGTTTTCCAGAGTAGCTTGGCTTTACAAAAACTCACCCAAAGGTTTTTCTTCTCAAAGTCTAAGTCCCCTGCTGGAATTTTATAACTATCTCCATACTGAGAATGTTTTGTTCCTAAAAATGGAGCACTGGGAAGCAAAAATAAATGGTTGTAATTAAGGTATGGGGCTAGCTGGATGGGTGCGCTCCCCCCCCCCTTCTAGAAATGCTGGGAAGGGTTGGCGAAAGGAATTGAAGACCGCATGCCTGTCACCTCACATGACAGTAGGACCTGGAACGAAGAATACACGGCTACCTTCAACACTCTTATTTAGAAGTATGGGTGTGAAAACTGGACATTGAAGAAAGCTGATAGGAAGAAAATAGATTCCTTTGAAATGTGGTGTTGGAGGAGAGGGTTACGGATACCGTGGACTGCCAAAAAAACAAATCAGTGGGTTCTAGATCAAATCAAGCCTGAACTGACCCCAGAAGCTAAAATGACTAAACTGAGGCTATCTTGTTTTGTTCACATCATGAGACAAGAGTCACTGGAAAAGACAGTCATGCTAGGGAAAGTGGAGGGCAGCAGGAAAAGAGGAAGACCCAACAAGAGATGGACGGACTCAATAAAGGAAGCCACAGCCTTCAGTTTGCAAGACCTGAGCAAGGCTGTCAAAGACAGGACATTTTGGAGGACTGTCATTCATAGGGTCGCCATGAGTCCGAAGCGACTTGATGGGGCTTCACACACACACACACACACACACACACACACACACACACACACACACACACACACGCCTTTCGGCTCCGCGGAACTTATCCGCGAGTAAACGTGCCAGACAGACGTCCTGTCGATTTCAGCCAGTGTTGGAAGGGTCTGCCTTTGAACCCGTTGGGCCCCAATGAAAAGGGGTTTCTTCCGTGGCTAGACGGGGCGCAGGTTGCTTTCCGCGGGAGAGGCCCGGCTGCCTCCCGGGCCTGCTCGGGGGTGGAGGCGGCTCAGCAGCCGCCTCTGCGCCCACCGCGGCGCTCGCTCGGGGCCAGCCGGCTTCTCGGAAGCCGGCCCCGTCCAGCCTTCCCCTTCCCGCCCCACATCGTGCGCAGCCGGCAGAGGCTGGCCGGGCGGCGGCTGGGCTGCCGCAGATTCCGATGTCGTCTCCAATTAGCGGCGAACAATGCGGGCCGGCCGCGCTCCCTCCCTCCCTCCCTCCCTCCCGCTGCGCCGCCCCGTCGGGGGACAGAGGCTGGCCTGGGGGGGGGGGAGGACAAGCGGGTTGCTGCTCTGGCTGGCCCTCGGGTGAACCGGAGGGAGACCGCACCCCGGAGCAGGGCTGCCTCGCCTTTGGGGGGGGCGGAAGGGCCCCTTTCAACTCCTGGGGGGCTAGACCCCGTTGGAAACCCACATTCCCACTCTGGGGGGAGGAAGCCTCAAACGCTCCTGGACCTCCATCTCGGATGCAAGCGTGCGCTGGCGAGCGGTCCTGTATGAACATATGAAGCTGCCTTCTACTGAATCAGACCCTCGGTCTATCAAAGTCAGGATTGTCTACTCAGACCGGCAGCGGCTCTGCAGGGTCTCAGGCAGGGGTCTTTCCCATCACCTACTCGCCTAGTCCCTTTAACTGGAGATGCCGGGGATCAAACCTGGGACCTTCTGCATGCCAAGCCGATGCTCTACCACTGAGCCACAGCCACGGGCTCAGGCCCGTTCGTGCCGGAACAAATGCACCCGGGACGGCCCCCAACTCCGATCAGACTTTGGTAGGCCTTTGTTGCACGGGCTCACACGTTCTGTTTAAGCAGGGGCGGGGGGTCGCCTTGCATCTCGAGATGCCTTTCCCCCATCCAAATTCTCGAAACTCGACAGTAAGCCCCCAGGCAGAGTTTTGAGAATTCGGGTGGGGGAAACGCGCATCTCGGGAGCGGTGAATCCAAGGCCGAGCGAGAAAGAGGGCCATCCACCATCCCTACCAGAGGGGTTGGATCCCGCGGAGCCAACCGGCCACCCCTTCACGCCCACCTGAAGACTCGCGCCCACCCCTCTCCAAATGAGTCGCGCCCCTAGTTGGTCCAGCCAAGGAGAGGAACAAACCAGAAGGGCTCCGCTTTAGCCAACGGCAAATGTCATGCTCGGGGACCTCCCGTCCGAGGGCAATTTCACGGGTAAATGCAAGCCCGCCCGCCCTCGGCTGAGCCCTTGGCATCGTCGGCCGCCAGCTTTTGGGCTTCAGCCACACTCGCTCCCAATTCAAGCGGGGGTTCCCTAGGGGGGCGGGGGAGGAAGGCCGGCCAGATAGAGCCTTAGGTCTCCGAAGGTGGCCGGACGGTCAAGTTCATGATGCCTATTAATACTATGGACATCATTTCTGGCGATGAAGAGCCTTCATGTGCTCGGTTGTCCCTTTCTTCTCGCCTCCCCCCCCCCCGCAAGTGAACCCCCGCTTGAATTAATATAATATATTATATTAACATATTGAATTAATATAATATATTAATGATTCATTTGAGGATAATCATTAGAATTAATCGGGCCTCAGTCCAATTAACATCCTCCGCACTCTTTTAATGGAGAAAAGGGGTGATTTCTCCGAGTTGGTGCAGCCGGTAGGTCAGGCTGCGATCCTGACAGAGCACCGAAAGCAGCAGTCCCAGCGACCTCTGTGGCGGACACTGCCGAGTAAACGCGGGTCGGACCGCCGGGATCAGAAAGTCCCAGGCTGGGAGGCGGCCTCGGCCATAAACTCACCAGGCGCCCTTGGGCCTCACTCAACCCAGTCCGCAATATGGGGAGAATCCTGAGATGGGGAGGGGGGCTGGCTTCTGAAAACCAGCCCTGTTCCTCCCGTCTGAAGCGCCAGCGCTGTCACCCTGCCCAACGTGGATCACAAAACTGGCTTACTTGGAAATCATATACATGGGCACACGAAGCTGCCTTCTACTGAATCAGACCCTGGGTCCATCAAAGTCAGTATTGTCTACTCAGGCCGGCAGCGGCTCTGCAGGGGTCTTTCCCATCACCTTCCTGCCTAGTTCCTTTAACTGGAGATGCCAGAGATTGAACCTGGGACCTTCAGCACGCCAAGCGGATGCTCTACCACTAGAGCCACAGCCCCTCCCCTAAATGAGCACACATGAAAACTGCCTTATACTGAATTAGACCCTGGGTCCATCAAAGTCAGTATTGTCTGCTCAGACCGGCAGGGCTCTGCAGGGTTTCAGGCAGGGGTCTTTCCCATCACCTTCCTGCCTAGTCCCTTTGACTGGAGATGCCGGGGACACAACCTGGGACCTTCTGCATGCCAAGCAGATGCTCTACCACTGAGCCATGGCCCCTGTCCATGGCTCTGCAGGGTCTCAGTCTTTCCCATCACCTTCCTGCCTAGTCCCTTTAACTGGAGATGCCGGAGATTGAACCTGGGACGTTCTGCATGCCAAGCGGATGCTCTACGACTGAGCCACAGCCTCTCCCCTAAATGAGTACACATGAAAACTGCCTTATACTGAATCGGACCCTGGGTCCATCAAAGTCAGTATCGTCTGCTCAGACAGGCAGGGCTTTGCAGGGTCTCAGGCAGGGGTCTTTCCCATCACCTTCCTGCCTAGTCCCTTTAACCGGAGACGCCGGGGATCGAACCGGGGGCCTTCTGCATGCCAAGCAGAGGCTCTACCACTGAGCCAGGGACCCTTCCCAGCAAAGGGATGGCTTCCAAAATCCATTTACAGGGAAGCCCCCGCCCCCCAATGAAGTTCCTTTCCAATGCCAACGGGGTATTATGAAGGGAGGTGTTTAATGCCCCCACCCCACCGCAGGGCACCGCAGACAGGACCCCCCCCCCACTCACCTGAGTTGTAAGCGACCAGGTCGACGCCCAGGGCGGGGCTCTTCCTCTTCCTGGGCCGGCCTTTCTGGACGGTGCCGGCGCCGTTGAAGTAAGGCAGGGCCAGGCCGCCGCCCTTGGCCGCCAGCTCGGTGTAGCTCAGCTGGGGCGGCGGGTAGGCGGCGGGGTCGGCGCCCTGCAGGAGGCTCTCGAAGTGGGCCCGGCAGTAGACCACGCTGTCCTTCATGCCGAAGTGGTCGCCCGTCGTCAGCGTCTTGTTGCACGTGGTGCAGGTGAAGCAGCTGAGGTGGTACACCGAGTCCCGCGCCCGCATCACCATCTCCGAGGCCGAGATGCCCAGGTGGCAGCGGGCACACCTCTGCACCGAGAACCTTCTGGAGGGAAAAGCACGCCCGGTTAGCGCCGGGGAAGGCCGGGAGACCCCCCCCCAAGGGCGCTGAGCCCCCACCCTGAGCGCTTCGGGGACAGACCTTCGCCCCGCCTTAGGTACACGTGTGTGGGACAGTGGTGGTCTGGATAGACCCTGACTGGCATCAGGCATCAAGAAAGAAGGCTGCAAAGTTAGGGCAAGAGGGCAACTGAGGACGGTGGCACGAAGGGGCGGCCTGCACTGCAGGGATGCTCTCCAACGCATCTCATGCGCAGTCCGGAGCTGGTCCTTTCAAGGCCGCGCAATCGGACCAGTAAAATGGGGGGGAGCCTCCAAAACCCTAGAGAAACAGGACTTCAGGAGCCCTACGTTCAACTGGAGGAGGGAAAAGACAGAGATGGGGTCGGCTTTCTCCTCCCCACCCCTTGCTTAGATGGCCCGCGTTTAAACATCCTGAAATCTGAATAGAGAAAAAGCAGTGGGGAAGCACCTGTTCCAGTCGCCCTGGCTTAACTTTGGGTCGAGGGTGGCCCCAAATAATCGCAACACGCTTCTCCTCACCTCTCCTGCCCCCACTTTTTTCATACGCTTCTCCTGCCTCATACGGATGCCCTAGATCCAGGTGCCCTTTCTGACCCTTCTTAAAACAGAACAAGGAACAAAAGGGTTTGCTTCGGTAATTTAGCTGTCTCCCGATTGAAGAAGTCGTATGCCCTTAAATGGCTGAAATCTTCATAAAATTGGAAGTGAATAAACAAGAACGATAAAGGTGGGGAGCCTACGTATTTTTATTTTTTGCACGATGCCGCTGGTCTTGCAACAGGCTCCCCTTCAGAAGACGCGTCGAGTTGCGAGATTATTAACACGGATCAATTTAATGCCTATTTTGATCGAGGGGAAATTTTAAAAATATTTCACCCTGGAGTGACCAGTGAATAACGGCTGCAGCCCGGTCGGCCCGCTTGAACGCAACCAAACCTACTTGCGAGTAAACTTGCACAGGCTCGGACTGCGTAGGCTACAGACCGTGCGCGGAGCCAAGCAGTTCCCTGGCTGGAGAGAAAGAGGCTCCCGAGCGGCTCAGGGGACAGGGAGAGGTTCCCGGGTGTAAGCTGCAAAGAAACCCCTCCCTGTCTCCAGCGCCTAGAGCGGCTCCGCTGCCCTTTGTACATGCTCAGGTGCCCTCTTCTTCGACTGACCGTCTAGGGACTCTGCCCTCTGGAAGTGAAAACATCTGACAGGCAAAGCCCGGAAAACTCTTGACGAAGCCGCAAGGCCAGGCAATCGAGTCTGGGATGGACTTTCAGGCCCGGCCGAAGGCTTGGGTGGGCTCCGTTTCTTCCCGCTGGGCTTTGGCACCACTTGGAGCCCGGCCTTGCCACGTTTCGTTTGCAAACGTCGGGACTTCCCAGTCAGGGCCCGTCGTGCGAGGGGAAGCCCCAAGGAGTAAAACACCTGGCCCTGGGCGTTTCACCTGGGAGCTGCCTCTCCTGGCCTCCTCGACCTTCGTCAGGCTGCCCGAGCAAGGGAGGGGGGCTGAGAGATCATGCCCAGCCTCATCAAACTCGTCCCCGCCATCGATGCGGTTCTTGGGGAAAAGCTGAGAGTCAGCTTTGTGCCGTTTTTGTTAATTGCCCGCTGGGCAAAAGTCGCTGTCCCAAAGTATTTTTGTAAAGAAGAAGAGTTGGTTCTTATATGCCGATTTTCTCTACCGCTTAAGGCAGAATCAAACCGGCTTTCAACCACCTTCCCTTCCCCGCAACGGACACCTTGTGAGGTAGGTGGGGCTGAGAGAGCCGTGACTAGCCCAAGGTCAACCAGCTGGCTTCATGTGTAGGAGTGGAGAAACTAAATCCAGTAGGCCAGATTCGCCTCCGCCATTCATGTGGAGGAGTGGGGTCAGACCCGGTCCTCCAGATCAGAGTCCACCGCTCCAACCCACCGCTCTTAACCACTACTACACCACCCTGGAGGAATGAAGGAAAGAAAGGAGGGGGGGAAAACGATTTTTGCACAGAACAGCCCTCCCCCAAATGCACAGAAACAAGCAAGCGTTTGGGGGACACCTTAAAGACGGTCCTGGGCTAGAGGGAACTCCGATGCACGACGTCTTGGGAGCGCGCCCCACTGGACTTGGCGGGGCTTCCTTGTGAGCAAAAATGCCCTGGTTCTGGATCGAAGGCTGCGCACTCTGCGCTCGCCAGGCCTTTGCCCTGGCAATCAATGGGAAATTGTTCCGAGGAGACGTGGGACGGTCCGGACGGTTACCAAATGGCCCTGAGCTGCGTCTGAAAGGCTGGCAAACCCCGAATGCCTCCCTTTAATGAGGACACAAAAACGAGGCTTGTCTGCCGGCGGTTGAGCGCTAACGAGGGAGCGCGGCGAGGCTGCCCAGCGGGAGGGCCCGAGCTGGTTCAAGAGAGAGGCTCTGGCTGCAGGGGGGGGGAAGGGGGGGGAAGGGGGGGAAGGGGGGGGAAGGGGGGGCTTTCGTACCGCACCAGGCCGTGGCTGGCCTCAGAGAGTTTCTCCAGCCCAGAAGGGGCTCCCGCAGCGATCCTCTGCACGCTTCCCCGGCAGGGAGATCTCCCCTGAACCCAGAAAACGTGCAGAGGATCGAGATCATGGACAGGCAGCAAGCGCAGGTGAGCCCGGTGCAGCGTTTTGCAGATGCGATTGTATGGTCAGATCTTATGCATGGGAGGTTTTGCCTTGGCTTTGCCGCTCTCTAGATGCACGTTTCCCCCATCCGAGTTCTCAAAGCCCTGCGCGGGGGCTTATTGTTGAGTTTTGCGAATGTGGATGGGGAAAATGTGCAGCTAGAGAGCGGCAAAGCCAAGGCAAAACGGCCGGTGCATAAATGGCCAATCTTTTCCAAGCGGGTCTCTGGGCTGCACTTTTCAGCCAGCGGCCCCCGGGTGGGCAACCGAAGCTCCGCCGGCCTCCAAGGAGGCGGCCGCTTGGCCCCGCGCGGTTGTCCCCAAAGGCCGCCTTCTGCTTCCCAGCCTCTCTCCAGCCGGCTGCTCTGGTTCGCGTGCCCGTCTGCATGGCCAAAGAGGGCGATTTTGCACGTGCGAGTCAAGCCCTGCCGGTCCAAACCGGACAGCCAGGGCTGCCCTGTCTCCTGCCCAGCTTTTCCATGCAGCCCGTCTACCCCTTCGCGCGGGCCCGTTTGGCTACAGGGCCCAGTGAGGAGCCAGGCTCCAGCTACAACCACAGACGGGTTTTTTTTCCTGCGGCGCCTCAAGTACAGGCAGTTCACACGTGCGCAGCTGACTTGATTTCTCGACACCTGCTTCATGTCCAGTGGACCGGCAGCTGAAGGCAGGAAGTGTTTCCATTGCCTTTGAGGCGGTTTGACAGGGAGAGTCCATCTGCCATGATGCACATCTGGCCGACTCAGACATGCAAACCCTACTGGCTTTCCACCCGTGGAAGGATTAGCCGGCAAACAGACCCAAGCGGATTGATTTCTCACATTTATAATTCATCTACTACGGAGCTCACGGCGGCGCGCAAAGGGTTTGCCAGACCAGGCATTGGCGAGAGCCAGGCCGGTTGCTGCATTTCCTGCCTCTCGACCCGTCCCTGGCCCATCATCATCTGCAGAGTGCAGAGTGATTACCTTGACGTCGGTGCCCCGGGGGTCAAGACATCCAGGGATGCCAAGCACGTGTGGATCAGTCTCCACTTGGATTCTGGAATCTCAGAGGAGCATTTCCGTTTGGCAAAGATGCTGTTTTTTGTAACTACCCACGTCCCAGGTGTGTTGTTCCCTTCCCTCCCCCCACCGCGGGGTGCTGTACCTGTAATAGTCCTCCTTGCAGTAAATGCTGCCGTCCTTGGCGAAGCACGTGAGCTCTGACTCCAAAGCCAGTTTACATTCACAGCACTTAAGACACCGGAGGTGCCACTGCTTGTCCACAGCCAGCAGGTAATATCTGTCGGAGATCTTGCCTCCGCACCCAGCACACAGGGCAGGTTTCTCCGGGCTCAGAGGGGGCATGTTCTGAAAGGGAAAGGGGAGGGGGGGTCAGAAAAAAAACAATGGCATGTGCAAAGCAGGCGATGCAGAGCGCGGGCGACTCGAGGGCCTCCAGGGACGGGAGTCCATCAAAGACAGCCTCCATGCTAGGGGGTCGCAGGGGACTTTCTCTGTGTGGGTCTTTCCTGACATCGACTCCTGGGTTTCTTCCCCCACACACACACACACCACATCAAGCCTTGAAACTTTATGGCAAGGCCGCCTCGAGACCACAGTTGGACGGGACGAACTTGGCTCCAGAGTTTTGTTTCGAAAGACCCGAGGAAAGTGAGCCACACTTTGGACTTTCTGAGGGCTTTGAAAAAATGTTCCATTATTATTATTATTATTATTATTATTGTTATTGTTATTGTTATTGTTATTGTTATTGTTATTATTATTATTTCCCCGAGAGATTTCCAGCTCTCATCAGTTTGCTGCTCCGGGCCCAAGCATTCTCCAACTCGCAGCGTGCAAAGAGGCTGCTTTCCCAAAAGAGAAACGCAGGCGGAGAAGCGCAAGGGAGCGCGGGGCCTCCGCGGCGCGCAAGAGGCCCCTCCGAAGCAGGGTGAGCGGTGAACCTCGTGCATTTCAGTCGCGTTGACGGCCAGGAAAGCGGGTTTGCTTTCAAGCCGGGAGCGGCCATTCCCGCCAGCCTGAAAGCCCCCTCCTTCCGCCGAGCGGTGAACTTCGCTGACCCAGGAGGAGGAACTTTGCAAAACAACAGCCTCACGCCAACCCTGACGGGGCGGTCGGGGCTGCAGGACACTGAACTCGGCAGGAAGCGCCACTGAACTGGCTGGGATTGACAGCCCGGGAAACTCGCACACAGGATCCAACTGCGACCCGCAGTGCTTAAGCAGAGCACAGTCCGATCCCAGGGCGTTTACTGTTTGTGGTCACGCTGGGCCTGGAGGCCGCGATTTGGACCGAACTGCAAATGTGCAGGATCAGATTCTTAACAGGGTGAAAGTGTTCGTTTCTTGGAGCGGGGTTAACTGAAAACGCCCTGGTGCTACCCTTAAAAAAAAAAAAAAAAAAAATCACGGCCTGTCTCCCTGTCGCCCGGAAAAAAAAAAATTTCATCAGAAATCCCATTAACAAGGAAGGAGAAAAAAGCGTTTGTCTTTTCCCAAATCCACAACGGCCTATTAAAATTCAAAGTGTTTTTTTTTGGGGGGGTGGGGGTAAAGTTTGTCTTTTGAAAATCAGAGAAGAGGGAGCGGAGAGAAACCCACACGTGTTAGAAAGCGCCTGTAAACGCCTTGCTGATTAAAAAGATAGGAAAGAATCAAAAGAATCAACTTCCAGTAGCCAGACGCAAATCGGAGGACTGTTTTTCCCCCTCTTCTTTCTCTGGGGCTTCCGCTCCTCCTCCCCACGGCGAGGAAGGGAGGGAGGCAAGTTTGCGGGTCCAATGAACCCCTTCCTAACGAACTGGGTCTCTGCTGGGCGGTGGAGGAGAGAGACGCCAGTTCAAAGAGGTGAAGCTGAACTTTCTCCAGGCCTTTCCTGGGGACTTGCATTGATGGGGGTGCCCAGCGGAAGCTCTGGGATTTAGGGGGAGGGAGGGCAAACGATCTTTCTTTCTTTCTTTCTTTCTTTCTTTCTTTCTTTCTTTCTTTCTTTCTTTCTTTCTTTCTTTCTCGGGAATTAAACCATCTGAAAAGGGACGGGCCTGTGTCTCTTTATCTAGAGATTACTAGATATGATTCCACTTAAAATCACTAGGTATTAAAACCATTTCCGGAGGTGCAAAAAAGGATAAAATTCTTGGATTACATTTTTATTTCCCCTGCTCTTGAACTCTGTCCTTTACTGTTTTTCTCAAAAGCGATTTTCCCCACCGCATGTTGTGACTAACGTTTGCAGATCTGGAGTATAAAGTACTGGAGAGAGAGATTTTAAAGGGACGGAGCTGGAATTAATTATCTGCATCCTAGTAATTTCCCCCAATTAATTCTTTGTTTTAAAAAAAACAGGGGCCTTTCCCCGCAGTATTTTTTTTTTATTGATAGCAATTTGGACTTTAAAACTCTATAGGAAAGGTGCTTATTTAGAAGTAAGTCACTTGAAGCTGTTGCTCTCAGTATCGCAGTATTCCATCCTTCCCTGGCAAGAATGGGTTAGAGATGCAGTCGCGGCAATGAGAAAAGGGCAAACAGTAAAATCAGGCCAAAGGCCGAATTACTCCCCTCCGGTGAGGGACCCTTTTCCTAACGCAAGTCTTGCTAGATTCCGGTTCTAAACACGTTTTCGAGTCCCGAATCATTCTAGTTCTATTTCAGCAGATCTACTCAGAAGTAAGTCACGGTGGCTTCCTCGAATTTAAGTCTTGGTAATTATTTGGGGATTTTCGCCCTCTTGGAGAGTTAAGAACTAGACTCCCCACCCCCAGTATGCCACCAGTCGGAAATGTTACTTAAGTGCCAATAAACTTACATCCAAGTAGCCATGTTTTATTAGAATCGGGCCTGGAGTGTGTTTTGGAGGGAGAATTTTAAAACATCCGAAGCATAATCCGGCCGACCTTAACCACTTTATAGCCCCATTGATTTCAAATTTATGCTAGAAATCAGGGGAAACTAACTCGATATTAAGCATGTTTATTTAGAAGTAGATGCCGCTGAATTCAATGTGACCCCCCCCCCCTCGGAAAAAAAACAATTTAGAAGTGCTTAACAGGTGCTGGATTCAGCTGTTTGGTTTTGGTCATATCTGGGGGCGGCGAAAATGTAGGACAAACGAGGACACACGCTTAGCTGGGAGTTAGTCCCACTGAATTGAGCGGGTCGTGCTTCGAGTAAATATCCTTCGGATCATGCTGCAAGAGTTTTTATTGCAGCCTCTTGTTTTGTAAAAGAGGGAAAGAACCCTGAATGTGGAGTGGGGTGGGACAAGGGGGGCTTTCCTCCCCGCTCGGAAACTGCGAAAGAAAACTCCAAGAGAGCCGCGGGCAGTCCCCGATCCCCCGGTCTGGATGCCGCCCCCTCCCGCCGCCCCCCCCCTCCCGGGCTTACCGCTTCCCGGCCGTTCATCTGGCCCGCCTTGGCCAGCCGCGACTCGGTCTTGGAGCGCCTCTCCATCTCCTCCATGATGCCTTGGATGTGCCCTCCGGAGATGCCGTGGAAAAGCATGGCTGGGGGACGGAAGGGACACGCGTTTCCTTCGGCTCGGCACCCCACTATTTCCATATACAGACCCCAGAGTCTCGAGTCAGAGCATCCGAAGCGCCGGGCCGGGGGGGCGGGGAGGGCGAGCGGCCGCCGGAGGGAGGCTCGGCCGGGCGGGGGGCGCTGGGGGCTCCCCCCGGCGGGAGCTCAAGGGCCGGGCTCCTTCCTGGAGAAGAGGGGCAGGGGGACGGAGGGCGGCCGCCCAGAACAGCCCCCAGCCGGGAGGGAAGGGCAGGGCGGAGGGAAGCGCCGATTCAGCTCAAGGGTCTGTCCGGGCTGGGCTCTGCAGCTGGCGGAACTAGAGAAAGAAAGAGAGAGAAAGAAAGAGAGAGAGAGCCGCCAAACGAAGCGGCGGACTCGGGTCGGTCCAAAGGCAAGTCCTCCGTCGACTTCTTCTTCTTCTTTTGAAAGGATACAAAGAAAAGCCAAGCAGGATTTGGGGCGGGCGGGGGATGTTTTTTAAAAAGAACAGTGATAACAGCAGTAGCAGCGATCCCCGGTTGCTTGAAAAGTTCCCAGTTGCCTCTAGGTTGGATTTGGGAGTGAAGCTTGTCGGAGCTCTGTCCAATTTGTTGGAGAGGAAAGCCAACCCATTTGGGGTAATTCAGTGGGAGGAGTCCGCGCCCAGGAGCTGCCACCGGTGTCCCCCCCTCCTTTCTTACACAGACAACAAAGAGCTGTCAAACTCCTCTCAGCCCCCACGGTGATGGGCAAGCAGTGACAAATATCCCAGGGAGGGGAGAGAGAGTGAGACTCCCCCCACCCCCCACCCTCCAGGAAAGGAGAGAAGCTCGCCGCTTGCCTCGAGGGGACCGGTCTGTGGGCCCAGGCTGGATTCCCCCTCCCCTCCCCACACCCACCCTCCTCCCCTTCCTAAATCCCTGCCCGGCGTTCACTCCTCAAGTTCACCGCTTTTAACAATGGGGAGGGGAGGGGGAAGGAAGACAACCAGAGGGATTTCTTTGAATGAATTTTGGCGGCGAGGGAAGCTGATGATCAGACCGGGAAGGCATTTGCCAAAGTTCAGGGCATGATCCAGGCGGTTAAGGAGGACTCCGTCCCTGGAGTTCAGCGGAAAAATGTTGTTTCCTATTGCTAACAGGGGAAAGAAAGAAAGAAAGCAAGCAAGCAAGCAAGCAAGCAAGCAAGCAAGAAAGCAAGCAAGAAAGCAAGCAAGAAAGAAAGCAAGAAAGCAAGCAAGCAAGCAAGCAAGCAAGCAAGCAAGAAAGAAAGAAAGAAAGAAAGAAATCACAGCTGTCCAACTTGCTTGGAAGCCTGTGGTTTGGCTCGAGGTGGGATACACTGTGGACCTTATTATTTCTTTCTTTACAAAGCAGGTCTCATGTGATTCAGAGGGTCTCCTTCATTGGGTAAAAGCGCCAAGTAGCGAGTTTTCGAGTTGCACAGCGCTTTTGTTTCCAGGCAAGAACGAAAATTTCCGTGCAATCGGAAGGCCTGCTACTCCAGCCGCCCGCTCCCCTCGTTCAAGGGCAAAGACTGATTCTTTAAGTTTCAGCCCCTTTGAATTCAATTAGGTTATATGTCCCCACATTTGAATACCCTTCTTTTAATTTATTCTGCGTCTCCCTCCCTTCCCCACTCTCGTTTCCTGATACTAAAAGCCCGGTGCTGACAATTCTTTCGCTCCCTTTAGAAATCCCTACCCCAGAACTCAGTGTGATTCTTGAAAACTCTCCCTTAAACCTCACTCCACCCCCACCCCCCACTTTCCAGCAAAAGAACGGGCTGCAAGAGGCAAATCACATTTTGTACAATTAAAAAGCCACTGGGGGCGGGGGAGGGAGGGATACAGATAAGTCGCCGCATCAATCGGCCTAGAACAAGAAAGTCAACCCCCTTCAACACATAGTTTCACACGGAAGTCAATTAAGTGCAATAAACCTTTTATGATTTAACCCCCCCCCCCCAATTCTCTCTTTCTGTTGGCACACTAGAGCACTGCTAAGAACAGCAGGGCTGCCTATTTACTGTAAGTCACATAATGACGAGAGGAGTCCCGAGTAAAACAAGGAACCAAAGCCAGACAGCGGAACCGTGGTGGTGGTGGTGGTGGTGGTGGTGGTGGGTTTTCCAATGCCTTTCCTTAACCAAGTGGCTTTGGCAGAGCAGGCTAGCCTCTTCTGCCCTGGCTGTCAGCAGCCAAGGCCCAGCCCAGGAGGTGAGAACACACTGGGCTTGCAAAGAAGAACGGGGAGTCTCCTGTCCTGTGGGGAGGGGAGAAAGGGGCGATCCGGCGTCTACTGAATGCCATCGGTTTGCCTGGAACCTGAAGCGCGGGGTCTTTCGTGGGGTTTCCTCCCACCAAGTACCTGAGACTGCAGTCCTCCTGATCTCTCACCCGGCAGCAGAGGAGCCCGGGAGTTTGGTGGGTGCAGAAAGTTTTGTGTTTGTGGGAAGATGAGAGGTGGGTTGTTCGGATTTCGCTTGGAGATAAAGGGGATGGGTGGGGGGGTGATATTGAGATGGAGGAGGTGCTGTAGTAGGGGAGCAGGAGCAAGGGCTCTTTGCCCTTGTGCCGCTGGGCCTTGCAAGCCGCCTCGCGGGCTTCCTTAGAGCGGAAAGGCATCCCTTACTGGGAAACTCGTTTGAATGGCTTGTGGTGGGGGCCAGGGCTGTTGGGCAGGTTCTGGGGGCATCTGGCCAGGCCTGTGGAAAGGAGATGGGCCTGGACCAGCAGGGCTAAGCCCCGCCCCGAGGCCGCGCCCATTTCTCTCTCTTTCTCAATGTCCCCCCCGGCCGCGCCCATTTCTCTCTCTTTCTCAATGTCCCCCCCTCCTTTGCGCTTGACCGCCTGTCCGTACGTTTCCTCGCCTTCCTCTCTCTTGGCAAATTTGGCATCAGCGGAACCGAATCGAGAAATCTCGCCGGTCTCTTGGGTTGGGGGGAGAAGAAAGGCCAGGATGCTGTGAGTGATCCCACTGAAACCAGCTCGCATGAGCAGAAGAGGTTTTTGCTGTCTGGGACATGTAATAAAACGCCAAGCCAAGAGAGCGGTAGTTTCCACCACCCCTGCGCAGTTTACTTGAACTGGTCTCATTTCCCCCTTCCAAGCCGACCTAGCGATACAAGCCTTTCTTTCTTTCCATCCTCGCCACTGGTCCTCAGGTGAGGCTTCTAGAAAGGGTTTGGGCTCCTCCTTCCCCAAAGCCAGGCTGGAGAGAGCCTCCTCTTCTCACCTGGAAATCGGCCAGGGCCCCAAAGAGGAGATTTCCCCTCCCGCTGGGCTGATGGCGACTCACTCTTTTTCCTCCCTGGACGCCGGTCAGGCGGAAAGGAAGGGCAGCCTGCTCCGGGGAAGTTGGACCACTTTCCTTCGCCCTCCCTTTCTCCACCGCGAGAGGCTTTTCATGGGGAGGGGGCGGAGGCTGAAGAGGCAGGACAAAAAGCTCCAGGGCCCAGCCAGCGCTCTGCGGGGGTGGGGGGGGATGGGCGGGGGGGGATGCTGGGTCTCTGGGTCTGGTTTCAAGCCGGTCTGCTGAAATCCAGGGGGTTTCGGAGCGCTCCAGATCCGGCCCTTTACTCCCAACAGTGGGAGCGCGAAACGGGGGAGGAGGGAGGGGAAGAGAAAGAATAAGCCCAGCCTTCTGCGCAGCCCCCTCTTGGGGGTGTTTTTAAATGAATGAAGCTCTCCCCGAGGCCGGCTGGCACCCTCAAGTCTCACGAAGAGATTGTTCTGGGTCGAGGCTTCGAAGGCATCACGGGACAGTGAGAAAACTCGCCGAGTCCACCACTCTGGGCTCTTGGGATTGATAGGATAGATGATGATGATAATAATAATAATACACCATAAATTTTAATAATAAACCGCTCCATCAGTTTCTGCTCATCTAACCAACCAGCCTTAATTAGCCCCTCTTACATAGATGGCCCCACTAGCATTGGAGATTACCTTTCCTAGGAAGCACCCCTCTTAGATTTCCTTCCAAAAGTTTGTAAGCCAGTCCAGGCAGATTCTGTGCCAGGGTACTGAGAAGTAAATGAAACAAAAGGTTGAAAGGGCCTGATTTGCAACTCAAATGCGCCCATCCTCATTTGCGCTGTCTTCTCTTTCCCTGGAAAGGAAAGGACATTCTGATATTTTCTGTAGACCTTATTGAGAACATGAAGGTAGATCTTCAACTTTTCTATCAAACCTCCCCTTTCATCCTTTGGGCAGCTAAAAGGACTGCGACTTTCGGAAGGCCTAGAGGGGCAGAGGAGCCGGCTCAGAGGAAGACCTGGTAAAGTACCCCCGGGGTACGTGAGCGGTGGGTCGGGGAGGAGAAACCGATGCGCTGCAAAAATGCTGGAAGGAAATACCAAACGGCTTGATTTTCGTTGACCTTAACCGTCGGGCTCGGAATGTGTGGATTCGGGATAGCAAGACCCCCCCCCTCCCCCGTCCATAATTTTGACCTGACTCGGAAAAAGTTTTATGGCACGAAACGATGGTGTGACGCTCGTAGGACACAAATGCTAAAGCTGAACCTAAGAGAAGCCCTGCTGGGTCAGACCAAGGCTGCCCATCAAGTCCAGCGGTCTGTTCACACCGTGGCCAAGTTGAGTTGGGATAATGATGGGTGAAGGATGCTAGGAGGGAATCTGATCTTCAGCACCCAGCCCAACGTTGCAAGCCTACGAGCTGCTAAACGGTGGCGGCCGTAGTTTTCACACGTGCCTGCTGGGCCAGGTGGTACTTTGGGGAGGTTGAGGGTGAAAGGCAAGGACGGGCTGGGGCGGACGGCTAATCCCAGCCCGGCTTCCCAGCGGGCGGAGGAAAGAAGCGGGCTGCCAGCCTGCGAAGGAGCCGAGCGCCGGCAGAAGCCCCAGAGCCGGCTCCCGAGACAGATTTCATCGGGGCGGTTGTCTGGGAGGGGGGCGGAGAGACCCTCTGGTCCCCGTTCCGCCACAGGCGAGGGTCTTAAGCCTATCGCGGCGTGAAGGAGGCTTGTCTGGGCTCCAGGACGGAGGATCCACGTGCGGATTAATAACTGGCAAAAAAATAATTAGGAAGAGGAAGGATGAGGGGAGGGGGGTCCGCGGAAGGAAACCAGGAAGCCAAGAGGGCTAATCGCTTGGCTTTTCTCTCTGGCTCTTAATTGAAAGTGGCCCTGCTCCAGTTTAATAGCTCAGTGGGGACAGGAAAAGGGGTGTGGGTGAGCTCCGGAGGGCTGAGGGAGCCAGTCCTACATAGGCAGTCTATAGGGACCGTGTGGGTTTTTTTTTTTTTTTTAACCAAAGCCATTTATGCATGGGAGGTTTTGCCTTGGTTTTACCACTCTCTAGATGCACCTTTTCTCCATCCAAATTCTCAAAATTCAAAAATGAATCCCCATGCAGGGTTTTGAGAATTCGGATGGGGGGAATGTGCATCTAGAGAGTGGCAAATCCAAGGCAAAATCTCCCATGCATAAGTGACCCAAGTAATTGGCAGCTCTGTTGTCTCTGGAAATTTCAACAACAACAATAATAATACTCGTGGCCTTCCATCCCTTGCTTTAAAGACACCGGCTCTCCCAGCTTATTATATACCGAAATATTAAGATTATCCGACGAGGAAACTTGCAGGGCGGCACGATCTTATTATGCCTGTCTGCACGGAAGTAAGCCCCGGTGTCTTCAATGGACTTTGTTCCCGAGTAAGATGCCCAGGACTGCAGCTTCTCTCCCCGCCCCTCTGCGCGCACACGCACTCACACAAGCAGAAACGCGCATCGAGTCTGAAGCGCGGGTTGGTTTGGGAGCCTCCTCGCTTCTCTCTCTTTGCAGAATTGGGATACATGCATACTGAGCATCATTCGGCTTTAAAGCCCCGTTAGCATAAATAGAAAAATTAAGCACGAGGAGTGTGCAAACCAGTGGGACTTAAAACAAAAAAGACCTACTTTCGCTGGATGAATAGGGGCACATATGCTTTAAGCAGCCAATTCAGTTTCAAGAAATACTGGGTGAATGTCCTCCTTTGGAGTCATTCTCGCCCTCCCTTTCCAGTACGGAAAAGGGGAATCAAAAACTACAGAGCTGGCCACTCTCAGCTCGTCCCAGGCTCTTCGCCGGCTCGCCTGTCTATCTGCAGCCTTTCAGGTGGCTCTTTTAAAAACCCGGGGGGCTGGGAGAAACCTCCAAACCTATAGGGCGTTTATTCGGGACCCACTGGCAGAAGGGGAACAAAACAAACAACGCAGCGGTGTCGATTGAAAAAGAAAAAGGCGAGCCAGAAGCTCAAAGTGTTGAGTCGCCCGCTCAGCCATCTAAGCAATGATTTCGCTCAAGAAGCGCCCGTTTCAACCGAGCATAAAAGCTGCCGTTTGTTTGCCCCGCGATCCCAGGCGCACCTCCGCTGGCCTCTGTCACATGGGGGGGGGGGGAGAGAAAGAGAGAGAGAAAGATAAAGAATTTTTTTTTAAAAGAGAAGACAAAAGTCAAAATCTCCGGTTCTAAAAAGGTATTCAAGCAAAGAAGCGGCTCCGCCCTTGCTATCTGTTAATGAGCTAATAGAATCATTCGTTGTGTTGAGAATTCAGGCAAGGAGCCCTGCGCTTGCCGGCGAGGTGACCCTATTTCGGCAGGGGAAGAGGGGAAAAGGGGGGACACACACAAACACGCACCAGCCATCCAAACCAAGAACGAAAGGAGCGTTTTGCCAGCCCACATGCTCCCCTGCAGGTGAAAAGAGCACCCCCCCCTTGAGAAGGCACCCAGCGCTCCCACCCCCCGGCCCTCCTCCTCTCCGAGGCGACGCCAGCCTTGTCCAGATAAAAGCGCACCGAAGGAGGAGACACCTGGGGGGAAAAGGAGGCTCGCTCGGGATGGCTGCAGTCCCTGCTTCTTTCGGCGACGGCCCTGAGATCGACGCAACCGTAGCAGAGGACGAAGGCAGCATCTTACCTTAAGAACTTAGCAAGGGGTGTGTGTTTTGGACCCCCCCCCAATGGTTCCTCCTTAATGAGTAATGAAGGGGATGGGTTGGGGGGAGGGAAGAGACGTGGTGATGTAACCGAGAGATGGAGGTTGGTCCTTGTTGTTTCTAGCGAAGGCTGCCTTGCGTTAATTAAAATAAACAAGCTGCTGCGGCGGGTGTGTGTGTGTGTGTGTGTGTGTGTGTGTGTGTGTGTGTTCTCTTTCCCCTCCTTTCTCTCCCCATCTGCACTAACACCTTCCTACAGAACTGACGAGATCCGCGAGCCTCTGGCCTCTGGGCAAAGACAGTACCACGCTCCTTTTATTTATTCCCTGTTTACCTTTCGCATTAGGATACGCCAAAAAAAAAAAACACCACCCAACATTTGCGCACCCGCACAGAGCACCCATCGCCTACCTGCGCACCGTCGCAGCCCCGCTGTTCTCTTCTTGAAGTCGGGGGAAGGACCGCCTTGCGGGAAAGGAAAGGGGCGAAGGCAAGGGCAGGGCTGGAAGCCAGGGATGCCCCAACCCCGCGAGCCCCCCTCCTGTCGCCGGATCCGGCCCCGATTTATAGGCCGGCCGGCCTCAGTCCCGTTCCCGCCTGCTCCTTTTCTCGTCTAAAAGCGTGTGCCTGGTTGTTGTTGTTATTTTTTAATTCGAATTTTAATTAATTAAATTTATTTTTTTTTAGAAGAGGGGGTCCGTTATTGCTATGGGGTCTCTGAAGCCTTCCCACTGCGAAGTCATTCTCTGTCGTCGCCGTCGTCGTCCCGTCCCCCCCACCCCCGCCAAGTCTTACACACAGACACAGTGTCAACTTGATCTGATCTGATGCAGGGATGCGTGGAGGAGCCACCGCGCCTGGCCAACTGCGAGGCAACTTGGAAGGGCCAGAGGAGTATTCCTCTCTCAATTGGAAACCAAACGATTTTTATAAAAGGAAAACTCCCAGTCCAAACCTGATATGATTCCAAAAGCGAATCTCGTAATTCCGGATGTGTCTCCACTATAATTCCACTGAAATGTGTACCTTTTAAAACCGAACCAGGAGCCCATACTAATAGTAACGCTTCCCCCAGGTCGAGTCACTGAAGCAAAACCGGAAAGGAAAACCACGCCTGAAAGCCACCTTTCAAGCATAAACTTGAGGACTCAGAGGCAGCAAACCTAACCAGGGTTACAAGACGCCTTGGTCAGTGATTAAGGGGGAAGATCTCCTGCGGAAGCCTTCATTTAAATGAATGGGGGGGTGTTCTTGCCTCATTTACAAGGGGCTGCTTCCGCGGGCAAACTACCCGCTGGACTGGTCCCCTTGTCGGATTCTCCCCCCCACCATTGGTTATTTGCATCCCGACTGTACGAATTTCGATTCCATTGAGTGACATCGGCCTGATACTGAAGGCGAACATTACGCATTACATTGCGGATCCGTTTCAGAATCCTTTATTAAAAAAAAAAAAAAATCCAAAATGAGGTGTTTAGAATCAGGTCCTTTTCCTAAGGTTATTGGAAGTGGGGGGGGAGAAGAGCCTTGATCAGTATTTCTCAGGCCCGCGCCGCCACCTCTGTGTGATCATCAGCTCCTATGTAGACTGAGGATATAACGATCAGCTTGTTTATATTTCTACAGAAGGCTGTTTTCAAAAGGAAACCAGAGAAATACATAAGGGAGGTGTGGGAAGTTGTCTCGAATGGGAGGGAAATGGACGAGACATATGGGGGGGAATCATTATGTATATTGTATATACTTATGATATAGGGACAAGGACTTTTTGTCTTTTTGTCAGGCGGCTAGTATACTGCAGGCAATATACACATCACTACTGCTAATATTTTTTTAATGATTCAAATGCTGCACTTTGAAGGCCCTTGATTTCGGGGCGGGGTGTGTGTGATCTGATGAACTCGTCTGGATTGGGTCGCCTTCTTGTGATCTATGGAATCAATGTCCTACGAAGACTGGTCTGTTCTCACGGGCGGGGCTCCCGTGGTTCCGCCCGAAGAGAAAGAGTTATGCGTTTATGGGAGGGGAGAGAAATGCATTTATTTTTGGCAGTGTGCTCTATATGTCTCTGTCTTCTGCCCGCCCCCTCCCCCCCAGCAACAGCGGCTGAAAATTATAAAAGATTGGTTCTTGTCGGTTATCCGGGCTGTGTGACCGTGGTCTTGGTATTTTCTTTCCTGAAGTTTCGCCAGCAGCTGTGGCAGGCATCTTCAGAGGAGTAACACTGAAGTACAGTGTCTCTCAGTGTCAAGTGTGTAGGAAGAGTAATATATAGTCAGAAAGGGGGGGTTGAGGTGAAGTGAGAGACACAGTCCTTCAGTGTTACTCCTCTGAAGATGTCTGCCACAGCTGCTGGCGAAACGTCAGGAAAGAAAATACTAAGACCACGGTCACACAGCCCGGATAACCGACAAGAACCAATGAACTCTGACCCTGAAAGCCTTCGACAATATTATAAAAGATGCTTCAAAATCGATGTTTTAAGGTGCAGTGTTGATTTTTTTAAGCCCCAGAGAGAAATAACAGCCCTCAAAACGCATTAAATTACCCCTGAAGTCTTTCTGGCACCCTGAATGCCCTTCCTTAGACTGGCTAAAATGGGATGTCTGTCTGTCTGTCTGTCTGTCTGTCTCTCCCTCCCTCCCTCCCTCCCTCCCTCTCTCCCTCTCCCCCCCAAGATCATTTCACGCATGATAAATTCGGAGGTGGTGGACTGAAGTGGTAGATGTTTAGCCTGTACCACTTTCTTCTGGTGGTGGTTGCATTTTTGCCTGCTCCCCCCCCCCCCCGCCTTCAACGAAAAACCTGCCCTGGTTTAGAAATGTCGCCGGCTCCTCTCCCTGACTGCGCTCCTCCCTTGCGTGCTTTCTGCAGGGCACGGCATTCAAACGTGCCACCGCCACCCCCACCCACTCCTACCGGCCGGGGCGCCGGCAGCCCGGGCGGAGCCTGCCGCAGACCTGCGGGAGGTGAAGCCGGCAGCACCTGTCCGCCTCCGCGGCCGCCCCGGGCTTCGGGCCAGGACCCCCGGGCCAGCTCTGGCGCTGCTGGCATCAAACACACCAACCAAGCGGCGGGGGAGAAACCAGAGCTGCGGCGCCGCGTTGGCATCTGCATCGGTTTAGTGGGGGGGGGAAGGGGGGCAGAAGGCTTCGGAGCAAGCAGGGCAAATTCCCAACGGCCAGCCCTGCCCGGCTCTGTTTCCCTCCAGACCAGGGCCGCTGCTACCAGAAGGCGAACTAAGCGGTCGCCTAGGGCGCAGACCTCAGAGGGGCGCGGAACTGGCCAGAGGGGCACCCTTTTTAAACAAATTAGTTTCTTGAAACAAATGCAACTGGCAATTGATATACATATCTGAATTTCAAGATAAGTTCCACAACAGTGCCATGGGACAGGAATTAATTATAACGTCTTATAAAACGTTTTGGGCTTTTATTTTTTCTGCAAGACAACTGTTTTTTTCCTCCAAAATTGGTTAGCGACGGGGGGGGGGGCACAAGTAGTTAGCCTTGCCCAGGGCACAAAAATGACGGGCAGCGGCCCTGCTCTAGACCCTCCTTCATGTGCTTGTTACACATGAAGCTGCCTTACCCTTGGTCCATCGAAGTCAGTATCGTCTACTCAGACCGGCAGCGGCTCTCCAGGGTCTCAGGCAGAGGTCTTCCACATCACCTTCTTGCCTAGTCCCTTTAACTGGAGATGCCGGGGATTGAACCTGGGACCCTCGACGGCGGCGGGACTTGCTGCCCGATGAACGCGCGCAGGACTTCAGGCTCCAGGAAGGCCCGTTGGACTCAGTGGGCTTCTTCCAAGTAAGCATGCTGAGGAGCGAGCTGTCAAGCTCCACGTTCCGGGCACGTTTACCCGCGAGTCAGCTCCACTGAGTCATGAAAAGGCTCGGTTTTCTTTCCTCCTGTTGCCTTCCGAGGCGTTTATTGGCCTGTGGGCACGGCCCAGTCAAAGAAAGCGCTTGTAACATACCGCCGACTTTCAACAGGAGGGTTTGAAAGGGGTGTCAAGGTGCTTTTGGTTTTGTCTGGATTCTGAAGCGTGTCCCTCTCTTGAGTCATGAACACAGGACCACATGAATCAGACCCCGGGCCCGTCAAAGTCAGTGTGCGGCAGCTGCTCTCCAGGGTCTCATTCATCCTCATCGACAAAATAGGGCCGGGCATCTCCACCCACACCCCACTAACAAGCCACGGGAAATGTCTTTTGGGGGCACTAAAGACAGTTACAGACCGCCCGTGTAACTTGGATGGACCTGTAACCATCTGGGCCATTTATGCAGGGGAGGTTTAGCCTTGGATTTGACACTCTTAGAGATGCACACTTTCCCCATCTCAGTTCTCAAAACTCAACAGTAAGCCCCCAGGCAGAGTTCTGAGAATTTGGATGGGGAAAATGTGCATCTAGAGAGCGGCAAATCCGAGGCAAAACCTCCCATGCACAAACGGCCTTGGTGAGCTGGGGAAAGGTGCATTCACTGCAGGCACTCCAGTCGTTGGATGTCTGCACCGCCAAGGAATGAATGCCAAGAGCGAAATAGCCCCGACGCCTCAAACATCGCTTCCCGACTCCTCCGCAGCTTTGCTCTTGACTGTCATCCCTTGATGGTGCAGACGTGTCATCCCTTGATGGTGCAGTGGTTGGCGTGTCATCAGGTGCTGAATCAGGTTCTGTCTGTCTGAATCAGGTTCGTGCATCCACGCACCTGGAAGTAAGGAACAGTTGACTATTTATCAGACGCAGTAAAACGTACATTGCCAAGCGGCCGTTTGTTAAGCGCCGTCAAGTCGCTTTCGACTCATGGCGACCCTATGAATGACAGTCCTCCAAAATGTCCTGTCTTTGACAGCCTTGCTCAGATCTTGCAAACTGAGGGCTGTGGCTTCCTTTATTGAGTCAGTCCATCTCTTGTTGGGTCTTCCTCTTTTCCTGCTGCCCTCACCTTTTCCTAGCACGACTGTCTTTTCCAGTGACTCTTGTCGTCTCATGGCGTGACCAAAATACGACAGCCTCAGCTTAGTCATTTTAGCTCGTAGGGTCAGTTCAGGCTTGATTTGATCTATAACCCACTGACTTGTTTTTTTGGCAGCCCACGGAATCCGTAACGCTCTCCTCCAACACCACATTTTAAAGGAATCTATTTCCCACCGATTTCAGCGGAGCTGCTTTATGTAACTTCTTGAAACAGCCGACGAAGCCCTAAAGTGAGAAGGGCCAAGGGCCGCTGAAGGCGCTGTCTTCCACGCGTTCCTGACCCCAACCCTGTGTGTGTGTGTGTGTGGGGGGGAGATTCTCCCCCTACCTCCCGCATTCCATCCTAAATTGGGAGGTGGCGTTCCCAGGCAGCCTCTAGCAACTCATTTGTCACCGTGCCTCAGTTTCCCTGTTTGAAAAATGGCCCAGGATTGTGGAGAGGAGCCGCAGTTGTGCAGGGCAAGGGATTTCTCGGCACCATCCTGCTCAAGCGAAACACCCACTGGCGGCCGGAAAGGTTTGAGAGGGCAGTCGCTTTCCCTTTGAAATCAATGAGGTTTTAAAAGCGCTTCTCTTTGGCTCACTACCACGAATAACAGAACAGAGACACCTCTTCCCTCCCCTCTCTCTTATATATTATATTATAATATATTATATATAAATTATATAAATAAAAGCCCTCTCCCTCTGCTTAATTGCCAGGCGGAAGCCTCAAGAATGGGCCGGACCGAGGTCCTGACAGAAGTCAAGGTCTCCTAGGAGAGCCACCAGCTGTCAAGGGAGCCAAAGGGGCCAGATCCTCCCGCGGTGGAAAGAGGGGAAGGGGCTTGGGAGGGACTGCGGGGACCTGCGAAGCTCCCTGTGCTGCTAATTCGATGGCGTCCAAAATACTCGACTCGCTTATGTTCCCACAAAGCAGCATCACTACTCAGAACTGCAGGGCCGGTTTTAGCTTTGATGAGGCCCTAAGCTATTGAAGGTAATGGGGCCCTTTATATGTCCGGCTGTCCTTTGTCAACAACAAATTGTCGCTGTTTTTTGAGTTGAATATATGCTATATGGGAATTTATGGACCTAATAGGTACCTAAAGCCGTTTGCACATAACAAAATATGCATTTTATCAAAGTAATTGTTGAACTGAAATACAATTAAGAAGAAGTATATTAAGAGTGAAATAATTATTATTTCCTTTAAAAAATTTTGGGGGGCCCAAGAGAGTGGGTCCCTAAGCTATAGCTTGCTTTGCTTATACGTAAATCCGGCATGTTTAGCTTATACTAAATCCGAACTTGGCCATGTTCACGGTCTGCGCCTACCCACACCCTGCGTCAATTTCGACGGGGAGCGCCTTTTCAAGCTAGACAACCTCTGCAGTCACTTTTCATTGGGGCCGATCCAAAGGACCCCGCCTACGGTGCAGGCTCCGGAGACCCCCGTTCCCCTAGGGGCCCCTCCGCGCGCCCAAGGCTGAGCCCCGTGGCTGGGGCTTCCCCCAGGGGACCCGCGCGCCTGTTGCGCGGAGCCCTCGGCTCCTTTCTCCTCCTCCATCGCCTCCAAGAACTGTCCTCTCGGGACACCCCGCGGTGGCTGCGGGGCTTGGCGTCTGTTCTAGGCCCACGCGCACCCGGGCTCGGTTGGCATCACTTTTCAAAAGCAACCTCTAACATGGTGGGTTTTTTTTTTACCGCATTATGTATTCCCAGGGATGTATTAAGAGTTTGAAAACATGATAAAAAATAGTGTTCGCACTTTCTATGTATTCCCACCCATGTATTAAGAGTTGGAAACTGTTATAAAAAATACTGTTCGCGCTTTGTTTGGCCCCTTTAGCTGTGAAGATGTCTTCCACCCATTTTTTAGCCGTGGCATCCAAAAACCCTTTTAAAGCGATGTTTTTTATAACATTTTCAAACTCTTAATACATCGCTGGGAATACATAATGCAGTAACCCCCCATGGATCAGAGCCAGAGCGAAATCCCTTCGGATGGTGGGGAAGGTAACCAGGGGGCAGCGCTGTGTGGCCTCTGACCGACCAGGGAGCGTGAAAGAAAGCCTGGGGCTACCATAAAGTGCCACCCCCTCGCCTTTTCCTGAAGACCGAAAGTGAGAGGACCCCGACCAAGGAGTCACCTACCGTACAAGGGGTCTGTTGTGGGGAAAGGAAGGTGATTGTGTGCCGGTTTGATTCTTCCTTAAGTGGTAGAGAAAGTCCAGTATATACAAACCTACTCTTCTTCTTCACTTTGACTTGCCTGTTTTCGTGGAAGAGATTCTCACTTTATTCAGTAGAGTTTACTCTCAGGCACTTTTAAGCTGCAATCCTAAAAACACTTTCCTTTGAGCAAACCCCTTTATGTAAAATAGAAGTTACTTCTGAACATACCTGTTTGGGATTGCATCCTTAGTTCCTGTGCCTTCTGACTTCTGTGGTATCCAATGCTAAATTGATTTGGAAGTGTGATCCCAATCCCGAACGTGTGTGTGTGTGTGGGGGGGGTCAGTTCAAGGAGCTCAGAGGAGGAAAACCCCCACGTTTTGCTATGAAAGATTGTAACTTACACACACGTCAACTGGAGTCGCTGTCTTCATGTAAACAGCATTGTTGCACAATAATGCCCGATTTTAGGGTCTCAAAGGATTTGATCTGCTCCCATTTAAATTAGAGGGGTTGATTTCTGAGTAAATGAAAATGGGATGGGGCATCAGTGAAGTGTGAGCTGCCGTGGGGCAAGGCTCTCACAACTGGAAGTGTGCGGGGGGACAACAAAGAACAAACAACAACATATCCACTGTTGCAACAGGTTTTAGTCACTTTTAAAAATTCAATTAAGAACTGACTCTGCTGTCTTTTTAGTGTGATCCAAAGCATATTCATGCAGAGTGAAGCCCCAATAAGTTCAAGGGCACTTCTGCATAAGGCTGCCTCCTGACCAGATAATTCTATACGCCATTAAGACAGCGGGATTTCTGCTACCTTTTGCATAAGATCTGGCTGAGTGTATTTGAAGACTGAAACAGCGCTATCCCTACCGGAGTTAAACTTTATGTCCTCAAGGGGACTAACAATCCCCATTTTGAATTTGTCCAATTGAAATTAATTCCTAATCACCCCAATGGCATTTTAGCAGGCCAGGCCTTGGCAGAGTGAGCAGCCTGACTGGGGCCCTGCTGAATCAGACTAGTGGTCTATCTAGTCCAGCATTCTGTCTCATGCAGCAGCTAGCCAGTTACCCTGGAGGGCAAACGACAGAGCATGAAGGCCAAGGCCTTCCCCTGAGGTTGCCGCCTGAGTCCAGTAGGGTTTGCTGTCTGTGACAACGAAAATTTACGAAATAGCAAAATAAAACAAAAGTGCAGTGGCAACTTAAAAGACTTAATATTTGTTTCAGCTTCAGCCTTTAAGGTACCACTGGATTTTTGTTTTATTTTGCTAGGACAGACAAACATAGTTATCCCTTTGCCATGAAATAATGATCGGTTTACATTCCAGAGCTTCATTTTATTTGGTTGGTAGCAGCAAACAGACACCACCCTGGCGCTGATCAAGCATAGCAATTGTGTTAATCAATGAAACCACATCCAGTTCTGTTGGATGTAGCTAGAGCAAGGGCATTTGGAAGAGCAGGAAAAAAATGGACTTGTTGCTCCCAAGCTCTTGAAATACTTTCTTGATGCTCATTAATATTCCCAGCATGTGTTTTGTATGTGCATATAACATTTTCTAGTTAGTTCCCACCCAGCACCTTATAAATTTATAGTGGAACACAGAGAACACTTTCCTGGGAGTAAGCCCAACTGAACAGACTTCAGTAGGATTCTGAGCAGACTTGCTTAGGGGAGACTCAATCCCAGCTGAAACCTTGTCTACCCCAGGTATGGAATAGAAGCTTGAGATGGTACAACCAACTGTGGATGGAGAATTTCTCTGTCAAATGTTCTTTGGCACAAAATAGTCTCTGTGAGACATACAGAGTGTATTAGGGAGCAGGCTGAAGGAGAACTTTTCTTCTTATCTAGGGCTTTTTGTTGTTGTTTTAGCAGTGCAATCGTAAGCAGAGCTGCACCCCACGCCCCAAGTCCACTGAACTCAGTTTTAACAGAGAGAAGCACTAAAAACTGGCACTCCCAATAGTCACTTGGTGAGACACACCTTTCTGATAGCAGAGGTGGGCAGCCTGATCCTAGGAAGGGTTATAGGGCAGTAAACCCCACTGTGTTCAATGGGGTTTGGTCCTCAGTAGGTGTGGAAAGAACTGAAGCCTGTTTGGAAGAAGACATGCAGAACTGCAGGTTCTGATCAGCGCTGATGTAATGGGATCTTTTTTGAGTACCCATAAACACCCATGGCCTCTATTGCATTTTATTATTCAAGGCCTCTAAACTCATGACTGGGCTGTTCCACAATTTAGCTAAGCCAAGGTACAGTTTACACCCTGATCACAAGAACAGTTAGTTGGAAGTACACCCCACTGATTTAAAAGGAATGCCCATCCCATACAAGTGTGCTGAATGTTTATCTCCAGCCAGGCAAACAGTTTATTTAAGATAGCTCAAAACAAGCTATGTGCTTTGGGTTCAGTTCAAGAATGCAAGCTTCATAGAGGGCTGGTTCACACATGTATGTTTATCACTTGATCACTGCAGCCTCATGGGGTGCCTTGCATGTGTGAATGGAGTATCACAGATCCAGCATGACAGACAGAACCGTAATATAGCCTCACGTCACTTTAAGCAAAAGGGAAGAGTCAGCTGTCAATTGTCAATAGCTGGTTCACACATGTATGCTCCTCCCTTGATTGCTGCCACATCCAGAAAGGATATGCATGTGTGAATGGACCACCGCAGCTATATACTATCACAGATAAAACTTTCACATCACCTCACTACCTGTGTCTCTCAATACAGTCACATCTAGCTGCTACTTATCAAACATAGCAATATCAAGTGAGTTATACAGGTGTGAACCAGTCCTAAGGCCGCCACCCTATTCATGGTTGCTTGAGAGTAAGTCCCAGTGAGTTTAGTGGTACTTACTTTCAAGTAAACACGCACAACATCAAGCTGCAAATATATTTAAGATCTGTGATCCAGAGAGTTCAGGACTGAAGTGTTATACCCAACTGTGGATCAGATTGGAATGCTTCTTGCTAACTTGTGGTAAAAGAGAATCTGTCTCTCCGAATCTCCCTTCGCTAACACCACTCGCTGAAATAAGCCCTTGACATGGTTCTCAAAGTATACCATTGCACAGTTAAGCAAAACAAAGCTATCCCTAGAATTTCTGGTCCCCCCCTCCTTTTCGCTCTAATGAATTTGGAAAGCAAAGCACCCATCTCTTTACAGCTTGCAATGGCAGAGAAAGGCAAAGCCTTGTCAATGGCTCAGCATCACTGGCACACACATGGATTTTTTTCCATTACTATCGGAAAATATTCAGGATACGGAACAGCAGAGGTCAAAGGAACGCCAATATGCAAAATGGGGAAGCAATAGGGGGCAGAAAAAGGGGAGGGAAGAGTGAGGGTGACGGCTGATCGTTTCTTTCTTCATGGTATGATGCAAAAGCCTTTGATTGTCAAGCATAAAAAAAGGAATTGAACCGCTTCTTTTTGGACGGATCTTTAACATTTGTTTGACCATATGGACACTGGAGAGAGAGAGAGAGAGAGAGAGAGATTAAATAAGTCATTCTTGATTAGACTCTACCTTGCCCAAAGTTAAAGGAGGACTAGTTAATGATGGCCTATAAATCATTGGTGCCCTCAGGACTTTAAAGAGAAAGGAGGGGAATTAAACCCAGCACCCCCCTTGTCCCTTCTCTAAGCAAATGGTCCTAATTACTGTCCAGGAGGCCACTTGCAAAGTATGACTTGGTTGCCAGTTTCTCCCCCTCCACATTGTATGCAATCCAAAACATACCAATGGAGAAGGAAATTCAAGTCAACACACTTGAGGTGGGGAGGGAGATCCAGTCTATCATGAGGAAGAGAAGTAAAATCCTTCTGTAGCCAGCCACTGTGCACACTTACTCAGGAATAAGCCCCACTGTGTTCAGTGCAGCTCACTCCTGGGTAAGTGTGCGAAGGATCACAATGTCAAAATTGCAGCTCAAAGTCATTTGGAAAAATCTTTGTGAAGGGTAATCCGAGTCCCTATCCTAGGTATAGGCAAAGGATTTAAACTCTCTTCAGAGGATTAAACAGACCATGCAATAGGCTGCTTGGGAAGAGTCAGTGACGCCCAAGAAGTTACACACCTGCCCACTGCTGAAAAATGCATTGACATGCTGATATTTTGTTAAAATCTGATGTGGATGATTATGATTGAAACAAACCCAGCATATTTTTGTAATGCAAAGTTGCATTGAATGAACATAATCTGCAATATTAGGTTTTTACTATGAGAGCTTTTGTGAAATCTGCATTGATAAAACTTTGGGCTACAATGATATCTAATCATGGCCTTTTTGCACTGTTGGTTTGCAGTTAGACAGGAAGTTCTGCTTTTTTTTGGTTCTTCTTTGAAGCCCTGTATGTACATTGGCACTATATTAAGGTTGTAACAGTTAATCAGTTAATACTGACCTTTTGATTCATTAAAGAGATGCCTCCTCAATTAATCAGGCAGTGGATTTTATTAAATAAATGAAAACTGTTTGAGGTGTAAACACTTACAGAAGCCTCAAGTGGCAAGCATCATCTAAGAAGGGGCATCCTTCTTCGGTTCCCCCACACAACAGAATGCCTCTTTCAAGATGGCTGCTGCAACTCATGTGTGCATAATCTAAAAACAAAGTATGCTTTTCCTCCAGATATATTGTTTCATTAATAAACAATCAATCAGCTACAATTAAAATGATTAATTAGCCAAGATTTCTTTAATCAGCTGACATTATTGATTGATTGATTGATTGATTGATTTAATTCATTCATTAGCACCCTGCCTTTGTCCCCAATGGGGGCCCTAAGCAGTTTACATCCCCATTCTATATACATTTTAAAATGGGACACTATGAAAGTGGGGTGCAGGCTAAGGAAGACCATTAACCCACGGTATTTTCAGTCTGCCACTTTCATTTGTTGCACAGTATTTCTGGATTGGGCCTGGAATCCCATGATGCATTAAATTCACATTGAAAAGTTAAATCAATTGCCTCAAATTGTAAACAAATGTCTGAGATGGAAAATTCTTGTTCCAGTGGTTTTAAACACCCCAATCCTGAACCTGTTATTTGGAAATTAGTTCCACTGACTGGCATAAGACCACATCCAAGTCATATTGTTACAGCCAACCTCAAGGTGCCCCCAAACATTCTCGTCTCTTGCAATCTTTGTCAGACGTTCTGGTCTCCCATTCTGCTATGTCTTAGGAAAGACAGGTTGCTTCCAGAAGCAGGGCCATCTCAGTTGGGGTGTAAGGCCCTCTCCTCAGCTATTCCCCTGGGTCCGAATACTCTGAGCTTTCAGCACCTGGTGAAAACATACTGAATTTCCTAGTCTTGTTATTTTTTTTTCTTCCCCTCTCCTTGAAATACCTACCAGATTGGTTTAATTGTTTGTATGCAATCTGCTTACTGAGAAGTTCCTGTTTATCTGCTTCTTTAAAACATGTTAGTGTGCGTTTACCCTTTCTCCTGGTCTTTATGCTAGCTACTGTTTTAAATTGTTCAGCTGTAGTTTTAGAGCTTCTTTTAATGTTTCAGATTTGAATTGTTTATTTATGTTACCGTTGTTGCAAGCTGCCATGCAAAGCAAACCAGTTTGGTTGAGGAATGATGCAAAAATGCTCTAAATAAACAAAACTTAGAGCCAGTGGGGTGTAGTGGTGAAGAGCGGCAGACTCTAAGTTAGAGAACCAGATTCGATTCCCCACTCCTCCACATGATGCCTGCTGGGTGACCACGGGCCAGTCACATTTCTTTCAGAACTCTCTCAGCCCACGTGGAGGCAGGCAAGGGCAAGTCATCTCCGAACTTCTCTTTCCTTGAAAACCCTATAGGGTCGCTATAAATGACTTAGCGGCAGTTTCCATTACCATATTCAAAATCCTGAAGGGCCAATCCAAAACTAACATTCCCCAAAGCCTACATGAATGAAAAAGCTTTGGCTTGGAGCTGAAGAATAAATAAATTTGGTACTAGGCAGAGAGTTAAAGGAAGGGAATTTCACAGGCACCACAAGGGGGAAGGCCCTTTCCTTTCCCTCTGCCTTCACTTCTGAAGGTAGGAGGCCATGAACCTGGGCCTGAGATGTTGAAAGTCACCCTTGAGCAGGCTTATCAGGAAAGTAAATCCTTCAAATGTCCGGATTCCAGACTTTACCTAAGAAGCAGCCCCCAGAACTGAGCTTAGAAACAAGCAGCAACAAGATTAAGCACCAATGAGGAGTAATGCCTATAATGGATGCCTTGCCTTGTCACTGCTTTCTTAGTGGAAGAATCCAAACTGTTTGAAAAGATAGCCCAACATAGAGTGCATTAAGGTAATCTAGTCTGGAAGTGATCACAGCAGGGTCAACCGTGGCCAGAACCTGCTTCTCAAAGAAGTGTCATAGCTGGCGAAGGAGACAAAGCTTGAAAAGGTGTGACGTGCTACAAATGTGATCAAGAAATCCACAGGCAATGCAACCAAGCTGCAAGGCTGTGCCTTGATGGTGTGTGTGTGTGTGTGTGTGTGAGTGAGTGAAACACCATCTACAGTAGGCTGAATGCTAACCTTTCAATTAGCTCTGTCACTGTCGAATAGCACCATAACTTCGTTAGGATTGAAGTTTCCTTTATTGACCCCCACCCAGCCCATTATTGCCTCCAAGTTCTACTTTATCAGAGTTGGCATAGGCCTTATGGACTTCTTAGTCCAACTGTCTATTCAGTTCAGAAAACACAGCATCACTGACAAATGGCTGCCTAGTCTCTGCTTGAAACCTCCAGCAGAGGAGAGTTTGCCCCCTCATCCCTTGGTAATTGGTTCCATTTTCAAAATGCTCTTAACGTTTGGCAGCAGTATTCAATTTATATGTACCTTCCAGTAAGTTAAGCCCATTTCATCTGGTCTTGTGCTCTGCAGCAGCAATGGATGATTCTTTGCCCTCTTCCATGTGAGAACCCTTTAGGTATTTGAAGATGATAAACACAGCCAGTTCATCGAACCTTTTCATATAGCACTTGTTTTTCAGGCCCTTGACCCTGTTTGTTGCCCTCCTCTAAACCCAAATGTAGATTGAAGAACTTATACAGTGAAATGTCCCTGAGAGATTTTAATTCTATGTAAGTGATCTTAGGATAAGAGCATTTGCTAAGTACAGTACTTGCCTGGTTCACCAACAAGCAAACATCACTAACTTCAAGGCAATCCTGAACATTCTTAGTGGGAAGCAAATTCCATTGCAAGCCATAAGGTTTCATCTCAAACAAATCTAGCTGGTGTGACTATGAACTAAAAGAGAAATACTCCAGTTTAATTGGGCTGTTGATGGACTAGAGCGAGTTAAAATCTGAACACATTGGTGCCTCTGGGTTGTAGATTACAACATCAATCACATTAGTCAAACATCTCTTGTAGTCTCCATCTATGCAACTTTGCTCAGAAGTACATACCAAGAAACTGAGTGGGCCCTATGCCAAAATATGGAGACATAGGACTATAACCACAATAACCCAGAAGTCAGTTTAGGGGGGAAAAGATTTCAGCTTTCCAACAAATATTCTAATTTTATACCAACTTTAAATCCAAGCTCTTTGGCTTAACTAGGTTGCCGATTCAGCTGCTTTTGAAGATGGTAAATGGTTTAGCACTCACATGTCTGCAGGAAGAACCACAGCAGTTTCCCCTTTCCAAATGGGCAACTTTGGTCAATACTAGGTAGCCAGTAACTGGATCCACGTAATTTTTCTGTCCAGCCTTTAAAAACAAAATAAATCATTCACTTTTGTGATCTCAGAGGGGTAGTGATGTTAATCTGTTGCAGTAAAATCAAAGAAGGAGACTTGTGGCACCTTAAAGATGAACAGATTTATTGTGGCACGTTTTCAAGACCCACTTCATCAGATGGCTCTAAGCCAGGGGTGGGGAACCTTTTTTCCGCCAAGGGCCATTTGGATATCTATAACATCATTCGCGGGCCATACAAAATTATCAACCTAAACATCAGCCGACCAAGCCCCAAGCAGGCAGCTGCCCCAGATGACCCCGCAGCCATGTGGGCAAGTAGGCAGGTATCCAACCAGTGGCACACTCACCCACCTGGTGACACAGAATGGTCTGTTGCACCAGCTGGGCGTAGCCATCCAGCCTCATGCCAGAGTTGCTCCTGCTCAGCATGGTTGGGGCCGGATTCTACAGTCGGCTCCTGCTACCTCCGCCTGCAGGGATGAAATGAGAACACACTGGCTAAGAACTCCCCACCCCCCATGCACATTCTACCCCTGTCCCCTTTAACCCCTCCATTGTTGCCACTTCTACCCCCAGCCCTCTTGTAGTACAGAGGGAACACATTTTTCCAGGGCCCGGGTGGGAGAGGGTTAACACAGTTTCTTGGGCGGTCCTAAGAGCTCCATACTAATGACTCTTCTGCAAGGGGGGGTTTCCTTTTCTCAGCAAAACAAACTCATATTTGCCTTGAATAGAGGTTATTCCTGTCCGCAGGAGGGGGCGGATCACCAGTCTTAGATCCTTCTGAGCTAGAGATCAGGATCCACAAAGGGCCAGAGCAAATTATTTCGCGGGCCTGATGTTCCCCACCCCTGCTCTAAGCCATAAAACCTACACCTTTTCTTTCTGCCCGCTTAGCTATAATTTCTGTTGAAAAGGGTATGCAAGAATACCTATTGTTATTAGAAGTACCTTTGAGGAAGCCAGCATTAATAGAGGCATGTGTCCAACCACTCCACTGAGCAAACTGAGGAGTCTACCATAACTTAAGTGGTGCTTCTTCCAGCTTAAGGTAGGATACATGCCCGTGTTTTCAACAAAGGAGTTAAGCCTAAGCACTTGTAACTGGAATGAACATATATTCTTTCCCTATACTTCCTTCCCTTCTTTTTTGTTATCTCAGTTTTGTAAGAGTTTAGATCTAAAAGTACTGTGGGGCAGTGAGTTTTATTCTTTAAAGTGCTGTGTGCATTGATGGCACTGTATAATAACAACAACTACTACCAAGTAAGCAAGGATAATAACAAGACACTATCCACAATGCACCCAGATCTCATCCAAACATCCCTCTGCCATAACAAGTCAGCTTCCAATCATTCTTGTGCAGGATTTGTAGGACCATCCCAGAACCACAAGCACGCCATATGATGCTTGCGGTACCAGAAATTGAGGATGACATAACACAGGCAGCACAGTAAATGGCATTAGTGGGAGTCTGCACAAAGAGAAGAAATAGAGTGATCTGGAAGGATGTGCAGAGGAGACGAGGAAATGCAACAGAACCTATGTGTGTGCATGAGTGAAACTTCCTTCTTCTGCTTTGGAAAAAGTGTACTCTTGTGTAAAATGGCTAGCATTTACTTTTTTGTACTTAGTAACAGGGAAAGGAAGGTGGCATGGTGTAGCCTGATCTTGTCAGATCTTGGAAGCTAAGCAGGGTCAGTACTTAGATAGGAGACCACCAAGAAAGACTCTTCAGAGGAAGGCAATGGCAAACCACCTCTGCTTCTCACTTGCCTTGAAAACCCCTTGCTGGGGTTGCCATAAGTTGGCTGCGTCTTAATGGCATATACTTAGTAACGGGTGTAGACTTCTCAATTGTCTGGAGGGGGCACAGGGCTAAACCTGGTCCAGGCCCATACTTAGTAATCAAAATCAAAATCAAAAACCTTTAATGGCATAAAAAAGAGCATGCTAAGATAGTACAATACTTATCAAGTTCAATATAATTCAATAGTAGAGTTCCACTATAAGCACCAAAGAACACAAGCAATTGGCATAACTATTACTTGTCAATACTAAAATAAATAGCTAAATTTTTTTGCCAAATATTCGGCAACTGCTTCTGTAGAGTTGGGGGACTTATCCGCTAGTAAAAGTTGAGTAGTCCTATTCACTGGGCCAGGGGGATTCATGATGATTGGATCTATAAAACGATTTCTTAAACTGGAGAAAAAAGGGCAAAGCAGTAAGATGTAAGTTATGGAATCAGGTTCGAAGTGGCAGAATTTACATAGTCTGTCTCTGAACGGGATATTATGGAATCTCCTGGAGAGAACTGCTGAGGGAAAGATGTTAAATCTGGCGAGCATAAAAGCCCGCCGATGGAGGGGGTTAGTGATGTTTTGTATGTAGGGGGCACCTCCGGGCATATAGGTCGTCAGTCCGTGAAAACAGGGGGAACATGTCACAGTGGGACCTGCATTTATGGTCTGTTTTTCAATGTCCCTAATTCTTTGCCGGATGGTGAAGAAAATTTGAGACTCACCACAATTATTTAGTGAGTCTAAACTAATTCCTAAGGCATTAATTTTCTGCCGAATGAATTGGTACCATGAGGAGACGTAGGAATCCCTTAGCATGTCATGCAGTAATGTGGAAGGATCAAAACGGAAGTGAATACAAAGCTCAGCTTAATGGTGGCGATCCAGGCTCTTGTAGACAGAAGATGGAGGCCAAGCTCTTTACAAAGAGTGTAGAGATTAATCATATTGGGCAAACCCAATATTCGTCGTAGGAAAGAGTATAGTTTAATCTATATTAAAAATTTTCAATATGAAATTATTTATATTTCCAAAAACCATATGCCATCAACAATTAATCATGTGGTTATAAAATATAATATTTTTTACTCGTAATACTCAGAATCTCAGTCAAAGAAAGAGAATTCTGTAAGAGGAGAGGAAAGATGTCATGAACTCCTTCACTGAGACACTTTTAGTAAATATTTCATTGGTGTATGAAAGGAAATACTTCCTCCCCCTCTATCTTTCCTCACAACTTAGCTGAGTGTGTGACTGGCCCACAACACATCGTGTGCTTCATGGCTAAGTGGGGATTTGAACTCTGGTCTTTCCAATCTTAGGCCAAAACTCTAACAACTACACCACTCACATACTGGATTCTCCATATGAATCTCCAAGTGCATCTCAGAATCCACAGAAAATACTGGTTTCTCAGGTACCCTGACCTGAAAATATGGGAGAATTTGTTTGGTAGAAGTAGGGTCCAGGATAGCAGAACCACTTCACTTTCCACATTTGGAGAAACCAGCTTTATCTCCCCCTCCCAATGTACAGATGCACAGAGACAAAAAAAGGGATAAAGCATTTGAGCCACAGGTCTCTGCCTCCCCAACACACATGGCGAAAGCAGAAATATTCCCATCTCCTCCATTTCTTTTTCTCCAAAAGGGTAAGTCCCAGAATACCAAAATTAGTTTTAAAAATAACTGCACAGCCAATCAGATCTCCAATGCCCAATCAGAAGCTGTGCTGGAGAAAAGCCCCACCTGGCGCCATCGAATTCTAAAAACATGTGGTCGGTGCCAGGAAAGGTATTGGTGGGTGCTATGGCGCCTGTAGGCACCATGTTGAGGACGCTTGCATTAACCTCTCTCACAATACCACAAGTAGGGATGTCTGGGTGATGGTATTTTGCTGCCATTGGATGCAGTGATATAAACAGTTGCTGCAATCAGGAAAACTGGTGAAATAGTATAGCCCTCTACTTCTCAGACGGTTATCTCAAAGACCCTGGGTGGGGTCAGGATTTTGTTTCCCTGTAAAAGGTTTCCCAGTTAGCCTGGAACCCCTGGAATTCTGGTGCCCCAAGTAGATGTACTATTTACTGAGCACAGGAGCGAGCCAGTTAGGGAGACAGCAAATGCCCTGCCGTTAGTTTCTGGTAATGTGATTATTTTCAGGAACACCTACATCTCTGGCTATGGTGAAATACAATAAATAGCCACAGCACTTCTAGGTGTGTTTGTGTATGTATTCTGTTGTTGTTTCGTTTCCATTTGATCTTGAATATATCTAAGGATGGATCTTTAAGCCTTGCCCAAGAATCTTGTCCTTTCCACTGAAATCTCTTTACCACTCTTCAACCATACCCTGGAACGATGCCCCTGGCCACAGGCCATCAGTACAAGCGACAGCTCCAATTAAAATAACTGCATTCAAAACTGCCATTATGAATTAACATGACTGAGTTACAAGCAATCCATCAGTCTTTCTGTCCTAAAAGAGAAGTTACCTGTTGTCTACTCGCCCAACCATCTTTGGATCATAGGCAAGTAAACTGCCACTACCCTGATTTTTCTTTTTCTTTTCCAAATTTTCAGCTGCCATTGGGTCCCAAAATGGCCCAGTAAACATTTTTGTAGGCTTCTTTATGCTATCAGTTCAATCTCTTTTTTCCAGTGCAAGCTACACATCAGTATAATACATATATGTTATAAATACGTTGCAATGACAAAAGGAAAGCAATAGTGAGCCAGGCATGGGGAAAAGATGAGCCTCATCATACCATACCAAGCTCTTGCCTGGCCCACATGAGATCGCCATGTATGTATGGAAGGAGGGCTCAAATGGGGCCAAGGTCAAAATCTGATCTTGCTAAAAAAAAAACACCTTGGTAATTTGGATTTGCATTACTGTTATCACTTACCAGTCTATGCATCTAACTAAAAAGATTCTGCTTTATCCCACCACTCCCCATAAATTGAGAAGATGCCCCCATTCTTCCTCTTGTACCCTCTTGTGAGATGCTCACTAAATTGTTGACTAAAGTTCTGTTTTGTTTTGGACTGTTATTTTGACAAATTGAGATAGGACAATGCCTAATAAGCCAGAGTTCGACCAGCACTATCAGCACTGGCCAGCAGCCGTTTCTGTGAATGTGATAACTGGATTTGGGCTAGAAATCGATTCCTAAATGTGGGAATTAACAACTTGGAATCTTAAGGGTGCGCCATCTTTAAGAACCACTGTTCAAAAATCCCCCATAAAAATCTCCAGTATTTCTTTGCAACGTAGAGACTGAATTTGTGGGGGTGAGAATTGGGAAACTGTAACACTGAACTAAGAAACAATTGTGAAAATCTGGCAATTCTGCAGGGGCAACAGACTTGCTTGACTGAAAACCTCAGCCCAGAGAATACATTTTTTTTAAAAAAAGTCTTCGTTTTCATTGGGCTATATCCTCTTTTAATATTATCTTTTAAAATAATTTTTCAAAATCAGGAATTAGCAGGGCTTCCCTCCCTGTCTTTTCATCTTCTCTGCAGTTCCTACGTTTTTCTAAGTTGTTGGTAGATTGCTACTACCTGCACCTGCAGACAGATGAGATCCATTCTTACGTCTTTTTCTGAGCAAAACCCCTTTCACATGTCAACATGCAAGTACTCAGAAGCCAACCATACCAAACCCAGAATACAACCTACCATCCTCATTACAGTGGGAATCAGCAAGAAGAAAACAGACAAAAATCACAGCAGTACAGTTTAGCTTTCAGATAGACATTAACCAAACAGAACGGGGCCTATGTGGCAAAACACAGCAGCCACCTCTCAGTGGCAGCCAAGGAAGGGGGAGGGTGATCAGTACCCACTGGCCGCGACCTGACTACTGATCACTGCCACCAAGACTCAAGGGAGAAAAGGAAGCAGTTGGCTCTGGTACCCTGTACTGACTGAAGATGAGTGCAAACTTCAACTGATGAAAAATGCAGCAGCCCATTTGCAATCTGGAGCTTCCCGCTGGGAGCAAATTATTCCAATTTTGAGAGCTCTGTACTGGCTAGCTGTAGGTTTCTGGGTTCAATTCAAGGTGCTGTTACTTACCTTGAAAGCCCTTCGTGACCTGGGACCCTCACTTTTGAAGGACCACCTCTCCCTCTTTGTACCTGTGCGGGAGCTCTGCTTTAACTCTCAGCGCCTGCTATCTGTCCCCTCCCTTACTAGGGTGTCATTGGCTGCTCTCTGGACAAGGGTTTTCAGCTGTCACCCCACACACACTCTAGAACAGCTCCTTAGCAAAGGTGAGGCAGGTTCCCACCTTGCTGACCTTCTAGAAGGGCTGCACAATGGAAGAAATTAGGAGGGCACAGGGCAGCTTGGTTAGTGGACTTGAGCCACTGGCATGTTCAGGTGAAGCTCTGATGTGCTGGATTTACTTGCTTGTTTTTGACTGAAACTGTTTTTAGTGTTGGATTGATTTTATTGTAACTGCACTGGGTCCCAACTCTGCTGGAAGAAAGGCAAACTTAAAAATATTCTAAATAAATAAATCCCTATTCTTTACTGGTCTGCTATTTCTCTTGGCACTGTTTACTTTATAGCTGTGTTTAACTAGAAGTTTTAAAATTAATTCCAGAATTGGATTATGTGCAGATTGTTGCAGTTTTTTTGCTTCTTCCATTTATTTGCATTGATACTACCAATCTGCCACATACATTGGTAATCCAATACCAAAACCATGTTTGAGCTGGCTCAAGCTGACAGAAGCCTATGAACAGGAGCGGTGTGGCTGTACCCAGGCTACATGATCAGAGCTTACTGCCTTACTGACCCATCCTTCATCACAATTTCTGCAGAGGAAACCAGTAGATACATTCATTTTCTGGCAACAGTAGTCAGGCTGTAAAGACCAGCAACACATGCTACTGCTAGACATACAAATTATTTTTCTGTAAACAGGCATAGATAGTGAGGAACATAAGGACTGCACTGCCAGATTAGACCCTGGCCTGTCCGCTGTGCACCTTAATGTACCCGACACAGTAAATCTGCTGAAGCTAAACAGCTTTGGGCTAGGCAGGGTCGCTGGTGTGGAGAGAAGATTCCTGAGAATCTCATGTATGCTGCCATGAGCTCCATGCTGAAAGAAAGGCAGGATATAAAAGCAACAATAGGCCAGTCTTCTGTTTTCAACAGCAGCCTGACAAACATTTCTGTCCCCTTGCAAGCAGGCTTACTATGTCCCCAGCATCTGGTGTTCAGAGGTCTATTGTCTCTGTACGCGTGGTAATTCCATTTCGCTCTCATGGCTAATAACAATAATGTCCTTGGTCCAGATGCCAACATGACATCACCTTTTCTGGTTTGTGCCTAAAACAGATGATACCTTGAACCAAATTCTTCTGGTACTACTGAATTTTGCCACATGCCAGACATTTCGTGTAACTTGAAAGCATAAATGCTGCCTTGTATTTTCTGTGTAACTATACCCAATAGTGTCCCAATGCAAGGCAGACTATTTAAATGATCTGTGTAGGGTGGCCAACTCTGGCTTAGAAAATTCTTGGGAGGTTTGGGAGTGGTGCCTTGGACAGGCAAAGTCTGGGGAAGAGGGAGGTCAGGAGGGATGGGATGCTGTACAGTTGAAGCTGCCACTTCCACCACAGGAACTACGGTTCCCAGGTCCCCCTTCACCACCGGCGGGAGGTTTTTGGGACGGAGCCTGAGGAGGGCGGGGTTTGGGGAGGGGAGGGACTTCAATGACATAGAGTTCAATTGCCAAAACGGCCATTTTCTCCAGGTGAACTGATCTCTTATCAGCCGGAGATCAGTTATAATAGTGGGAGATCTCCAGTAAGTACCTGGAGGTTGGCAACCCTAACAGGAACTGATTGCTGTTGACTGGAGATCAGTTATAATTTCAAAACTCCAGGTCTCAGCTTGAGGTTGGTAACATTTTACAACTATATACAATATTTCAGTTTCATCTTGAGTTGTGACTCCATCCTATAGGTCACAATTCTGCTGTTGGTTTAAAATAAAATTTCCCTTTGGAAGGAATGTTTTAAGAGACTTTGATACCTTCACATGTAATGAGACATTCACAGGGCTGCCAACTTCCAGGAGGGGCCAGGAGGGTTCCTAGCATTTCAACTGATCTCCAGACTACAACAATCAGTTAGCTTGGAGCAGGGGTCTGCAAACTGTGGCTCCCGAGCCGCATGTGGCTCTTTGGCACGTTGAGTGCGGCTCTCCGAGCTTGGTTTGGAGCCCCTGCTCTCGCGCCTGCTCGCGCTGGCAGCCGGGCTGCGGAGCCGGCGCGCCTGAGAGAGAGAGAGAGAGAGAGAGCAGGCGAGTGGGCGCGCTGTCTCTCCCCCCGCCGTGGAGAATGGCCAGGTCCCCCTTTCCCTTGCCCTCAATGGTTGGGAGGCTAAAGCCTCCCCTCCCCTCTAGCCACGCGATTGCTGGGCGGGCGGCTCAGCGGTTCCTGCCCCCCCGCCTATCAGCTGTTGGGTGGGGCGGGCTTCCTTTGGTAGACCTGGCCTCCAGCTGAGTCCCATTGGGAGGGCATGTCTACCCACTGGCTTTCTTGGCGGTAGACCTGGACTCTGAGGAGGGGAAAAAGTCCCCCTTCAGAGGCCAGGTCTACCAATTGGCTTCTATGGGTCTCTGGAGGCCAGGTCTACTGCCAAGAAAGCTAATGGGTAGACCTGGCCTCCAAATGGGACTCAGCCGGAGGCCAGGTCCACCAATAGGCTTTTATGGCGGTAGACCAGGCCTCCAGACGAGGACTCCAGACGGGGAGGGGGAAATGGCAGGGACTTACAATTTAATTTTTATCAACAAATAAGATCACTATTAAGTATGATATCAAGTTTTATTCAGTGTACCTATAGTTTAATTAAGACTTAAAACTTTAATTAAAGTTTATTAAGTTAAACAGTGTGTACCTACCTATATAGTTTAAGTTTAAGAAATGTGGCTCTCAAAAGAAATCTCAATCGTTGTACTGTTGATATTTGGCACTTTTGACTAATGAGTTTGCCGACTCCTGGCTTGGAGGAAACAGCAGCTTCAGAGCGAGGACTCTATTGCACCACACACACACCCCTGGGAGGACTGCTCCCTCCCCAAATCACGCGCTTTCCAAACACCACCCCCAAACCTCCAAGAATTTCCCATGAAGGTGGGGTGAAAATTGGAGGGAGGAACATTAATAATTTGAGATATGCTGATGACACTACATTATTGGCAGAAAATAGTGAAGATTTGAAATGACTACTGCTAAAAGTTAAAAGAGAAAGTGCCAAAGCAGGACTACAGCTGAACATCAAGAAAACAAAAGTAATGACTACAGGAGAATTACACGACTTTAAGGTTGACAATGAGGAAATTGAAATTGTTCAAGACTTTCTATTCCTCGGCTCCACCATCAACCAAAAGGGAGACTGCAGCCAAGAAATCAGAAGGAGACTGAGACTGGGAAGGGCAGCCATGAAGGAGCTCAAAAATATTTTGAAGTGTAAGGATGTGTCACTGGCCACCAAGACTAGATTAATTCATGCCATCGTATTCCCTATTACTATGTATGGGTGTGAAAGCTGGACAGTGAAGAAAGCTGATAGGAAGAAAATAGATACCTTTGAAATGTGGTGTGGGAGGAGAGGGTTACGGATACCGTGGACTGCCAAAAAAACAAATCAGTGGGTTCTAGATCAAATCAAGCCTGAACTGACCCTAGAAGCGAAAATGACTAAGCTGAGGCTGTCGTATTTTGGTCACGTCATGAGACGACAAGAGTCACTGGAAAAGACAGTCATGCTAGGAAAAGTGGAGGGCAGCAGGAAAAGAGGAAGACCCAACAAGAGATGGACTGACTCAATAAAGGAAGCCACAGCCCTCAGTTTGCAAGATCTGAGCAAGGCTGTCAAAGATAGGACATTTTGGAGGACTTTCATTCATAGGGTCGCCATGAGTCGGAAGCGACTTGACGGCACTTCACACACACACACAGAGCTGGCAACCCAGTGGTCCGGTCCTTTCCTTTATCAAGCAGCTGCCACTGGAAAAGTTCCGTTCCTGGCAAAACAGAAACCCAGAGGCAGCTGCTTTTGCAATCCGCAACGTCTGAAGAACCCAAAGCTAGCAAGCCAGGAACTCGCAAGCGTGGCGAACTTCTTATTTTTGCAGCAGACCGGAGCCGCAAGGCTGTTGCACCCCCCGCCGCCCCGGGCCTGGCGAGAGAAGCCACGCCACTCACTGCGCATGCCTCCTCGTGGAGCGCCGCGCTCTTCTCTTCCTCGGCGGCGGTTCACCCTTCGGCGTCCGCGCGCGCGCGCTCCCCCGCGGAGAGCCGAAGCGCCGCGCGCCCGTTTGGCCCGGAGGCGTTTGGAAGGCCGCCCGCGCGGTGGGCTTGGCTCGCGCGCACCTTTGCCAGCGGGACCCCCTTGCAGCAGCTGCGGCGCGCCAGCGACGCGGTGGCCATGAGCAACGGCAGGGGGCCGCCAGCAGAGAAGAGCGACTTCCCAGAGAGCCAGCGGCTCCTTCCGATGGCACCTGCCTGAGGGCGGCCCGGGTCGAGCAAGCACCGTGGCGCAAGCCTGGGCTCCACCCCTTCCCTCTGGGCCCGTTTAGGAAGCGCTGCCTGAAAACATCTCCGGACTGTTGTTGCCTCGCGCCTCGCCTTTTTGCGGGTCCCAGAGTGTTTCAGTGGTGCCAGGCCTCAATCCGGGCGGAAGACTCAAAGGGGACGTCCTAAAACGATTGACGGGATTGCCCGTTAGAAACCACGGGAGAGAGTGCCCGGCCCGTGGAAGGTCATGGGAGCCGGGATTGCCGGTTGGCTTGCACAGGTTCCGTTGAAGTACAGCGCAGCACAAAAAGACTGGCAAAGAAAACGTGGGGTTTCCCATTAAGGTCTCGAGGCCAAACTGCTTTGGGACTGGACTGACAGCCCCCACAGTGGAATAATGGCCCCTGGGACTAGCAGAAATTTTCTGGGAGTGGAAGGACAGCCCCCAGAGTGGAATGACGGCCCCTGAGAGTAGCAGAAGAGTAATGGGACTGGAATGACAGCCCCCAGAGTGGAATGATGGTCACTAGGGTTGCCAGGTCCCTCTTTGCCACCGGCGGGAGGGTTTTGGGGCAGAGCCATAGGAGGGCGGGGTTTGGGGAGGGGAGGGACTTCAGTGCCATACTGTCCAATTGCCAAAGTGGCCATTTTCTCCAGGTGAACTGATCTCTATCTGCTGGAGATCCGTTGTAATAGTGGGAGATCTCCAGCTAGTTCCTGCTCACACAGTGGAATGACGGCCCGTGGGACTAGCAGAAGTGTTCTGTGACAGCCCCTAAAAGAAGCAGAAGTGATCTAAGACTGAAATGACAGCCCCCAGAGTGGAATGATGGCTCCTGAGAGTAGCAGAAGTGTAGTCCCAGGGGCTGTCATTCCAGTCCCATTACACTTATAGAAATAAAATACACTTCTAGAAATAAAATACAAACATTATTTCCTCAGCTAGTGGAGGGTTGATAACCAAGTTTCCCCAGCAATAATCTAAAATATTTTTATTGGGGGGAAATGAAAGCCTCCCTCACCTTAATGTCTATTGTAAGGAACTTGTTTCTGCCAACACTCACGTTTAGCAGTTGCCCTTTTTCCAGCTGGTAATTTTCCATGGTTTTTATTTAGACAATGTTTTTCTAATGATAGAAGGGCTTCTTAAATATGGGATAGATAGCGATATCTATTGCATAAATCATTATATCTTGTTCCAAAAAAGTTACCCTGTATCTGACTTTGTAAAGATGAAACAAACAGCCTTCAGGTTTGCAAATATTGTTTCATCACGGGATATTGCATAGCTCTAATTGTGCCATGACATTTGAATCTTAACAACAGAAGAAGAGATTCCTTTGGCATAGGGAGAGGGAGAATGCATGCTCATGTCTTGCTAGCTAATTCTCATACCTGCAACTGGATCTGGTAGAAATAGGGGTACCGTACTGATGCTTGCAAATACAGACAATTCACTTAGCTTGTAGAAGAAAAATATAATGGAGGAAAGGTTTTTTAGGCTCTAGAATACACACTAAAATGGAGGAAAGAGCAATTGGTTTAGCCTCAAGAGTCACACCAGAAATTATTGATTTATTTAGAAAAAAATTTATGCTGCACCTCCAGGGAACCTTCCCAAGGCTGCTTACAAAATAAAATATAACCTGTATACCTGTAATCAAAAGGAAAAGAAAAAAGTTTATGTATGTATGTATGTATGTATGTATGTATGTATGTATATGTATACATCCCTCACTCCTGTCATAAGGAAAATCATCTATAAAAATTGGCGCTTTGTTCAAACATTGCCAGGTTGCAGCAATCCCCCTAGGATAGCATACAGAAAAACCAAGTATATTCGTGACTTTCTGGTACATGCAGACATACCCAGGTTACCAATCTCCCGCCTGGTAATTTCCAATGTGGAAGCTGTTCATTCTGTAGGTTCAAACTACCTGTATGTGAATTTACCAATCCGGTAAATGGCTTCAAATTTCAAATCCGAAGCTTTAACAACTGTGATTCGAGAAATCTTGTTTATGTTGTCAATTGCAGATGTGAATTATGGTATGTGGGCAAAACAAACCGGCCCATAAAATACAGAATAGGAGAGCATCGCTCAAGAATTAGAAATCGGGTATTAGGAGCTCCAATGGTCTCACATTTTCTAGAAAAAAATCATAGTGAGGACGACTTAGTGTTTTTTGTTTTGTGGCATTTTGAAAGACACAATTCTAATCATGTGGATACTGATCGAGTATTATGCCAATAGGAGTCTAAATATATACACCTGTTTAGAACGTTACAGCCATTAGGGCATAATACAGCTATAGACTTCTCCTGTTATATTTAATGAAAACTTATCTAAATATATGTAAGTGCACTTTAAGAATTAGAATCAGCTGCTGACTCATAAATGTGGCTGATTACATTGCAACCTCTTACATGGTGTAATGTGACACCTGTAACTAGAGAATGCTGTTCAAATAACACAAGAGCATGTTACTGAACTGCCAGTGTGTAAGTATATGAAAAAGATGTTTAATTACTTTAATATATATAATTTTTCATGTTATAATTTATTGTCTCCAATAAGAGTCTAGCCATAATATTAAATATATTATAGTGACTCCTGAAGAAGACGTGGTGTCGAAACAGGGGCCATCCGGATCCCTGTAGATCCATCGGTCGGTTCTGCCAGCTTGGGTAATTCGACGCTGTCCAATTCTACCACTCAATGGAAAGCTGATTCCATTTCACCGCCACTGCTGGCTCATAGCGACTGGACTTTGTTTTTGCTCATGCAAGCCCTTTGAGGAACTTAGACGCAAGCGGCGTATGGCCACAGCGCCACAACTTCACTTCACAGAAAGGAAGTGATATGAGCTAAAATTTATCAACTGATATTGCCGTGACTTATAGGTTTACTCCCATTGAACAATTGTTCCTACAAGCGACTTTGTCATGCAAGATAATATCTCTATAATAGTATAATAGTTAATATAGTGTATATATAGGTTTTAAAAGATTATGTATATATGTAACTAATTGTATGGTGATTCACATTATTGGTATTCACACAAGTAGGATAGTTTATGTTTAATATAAGTTGAATGTTTGACATTATTGCTGTTTATTTTTTCTAACACACAGTGCAGCAAGCTAACTCATTTATTTTGCAGCCGTACAGGAGTAGGCTGCAGATTTTGCCAGCTGCCCTCTCTGTCTCACTGGACAGAACAACAGCAGGATTGGGCCCTGTTTTCTCCAGCTGGGTCTTCCTCTGCTCAGTGGATTCACAACAACCTTGTGAAGTAGTTCAAGCTGAGAGAGAGTGACCAGCCCAACGTCACTCTATGCGTTTCATGGCAGAGTAGAGACTTGAACCCAAGTCTGCCCAGTGATAGTCTGCCACTCTAACCACTATACCACTGGAAATCAAACTGCTCACATCCCACTTTTTCAAGGAATATTTCTTACAGATGATCTTGAAAGTTCTAAGAACAGGCAGGAAGAAGACAACGCCCAGCAAATGCAAAGAGGTGAACTGCTAGATGAATAAAGGAACAAATGAGAACGCCTCCCTTATGAGGCTGGTGTTTGTTACAGGATGCAAAACAAGGCTCAATACTTTAGCAAGCCGCAATGATTCATTCACTGGATATGTATTTCTGTGGACAGAGCAGAGTGCAAGTAAAGGTGATGTGTATCCAGGGCTGGTGGAGCAGAACGATCACAATTAGAACATATGGGTTCCTGCTGGTGTTATAATGTGATCAACTGTAGTCAGAAAGCGGGAGAAGAGGATAACGTTCGAGTGGAGCTGTCCTACTGCACCAGCATCTCTATGCGATCACATCTGCTTAGTTGTAAATGCTTGGTGAGAGAGGCCGCCGGGTGGGAATATCTGACAATTCCTGACTTTTGCTTCTTTTCCTGAACACGTAATTCAATACTTGATTTGTCTGGGAAAGGCTTCGTTGAGCCTTCAGCTCTTCCTGTGGTATGGGAGCCATGGTAAAGCTTTGCAGCTATTTAATTGTGAATCTGGCTACCAAGAAGGGCCTTTAATATGGTGATTCACTATGGATTTTCCTTGTACAACGTGGCACATGAGCACATGGTGGCTGTTCTGAAAGTCATGGTGGCTCCCACCTTGTGGTGAACTGTTAGTGTGAAGTGGTTGTATATCGCGTCGCTGTATGAATGCACCCCACCCCAGATTTTCTAGTGCTATGCACATGGCAACTACTTCCCATAAGTGGTTTGCTGTGAGCCCGGAACTGCTGCATGATGAAGTGCCTGTGTACCTGGGGTCAGTGTGCACTGGACATTAGCTAGTTCAGACACCAAGAAATGCTTTAACTAACAGTAAATATGGTGACCAAGAAAAATAGCTGACCAGAAAAATGGCTTGGTTGGTTTTCTTGCTCTCTAGCTAATAAATAACAAGGTGGGGGGGGGGCAAACTGTTAAGCTGTATGCCAGAAGCACCATTTGCACTGAGCTCAGACCTTGGACTCGACCTAAGCCACTCGGCTCTGCCTCCAAGATCCAGAATTTTCAATTTCTAAAGCTGACCTAAAGGAGCCCCGTGGCGCAGAGTGTTAAGCTGCAGTACTGCAGTCAAAAGCTCTGCTCACAACCTGAGTTCGATCCCAACGGAAGTTGGTTTCAGGTAGTCGGCTCAAGGTTGACTCAGCCTTTCATCCTTCCGAGGTCGGTCAAATGAGTACCCAGCTTGCTGGGAGTAAAGGGAAGATGACTGGGGAAGGCACTGGCAAACCACCCCGCAAACAAAGTCTGCCTAGTAAACGTCAAGATGTGACGTCACCCCATGGGTCAGTAATGACCCGATGCTTGCACAGGGGACCTTTACCTTACCTTTAAAGCTGACCTATCTTCTGTGGGGTACTGCCATGGTTAGAGTGTCAGACTAGGATCTAGGAGATCCAGGTTCATGTCCCCACTCTGCCATGAATCTTGTTGGGTGACCTTGGGCCAGTAGCTGTCACACACACACAGGGCTCTTGTGCAGAGAAAAAGAGCAAGGGGGAATGATAGATGCAACCCTGAACTTCTCGGAGGAAGGGTGGATAAAAATGTACAAGAAGGACAGATAAATCAATATGGGGGCTTACTTTTATGGTATGGTGCAGTGGTGTGGTTAGCTGACTTGTAGAAATATCACCTTGGTCAGTTTAAGGCTGACCTAGGGAAGCCTCATATGACCCCGTCAGCTGACCTTTTGGAGTATTATGTGGGTAGGTTTTTGGATATGCTCAAAGGGCCAAGACTGGATAAGGGATATGGGTGGAGATGACGCCTGGGTGCCAACAAATTTGAGTTAGGGAGAAGTTCTGAACTTGGCTGCTGATTTTGAAGACCAATTTATTTTCAAGGGAGATTCCAGTTTAGCTCCTGTTCTGCTGTGCAGCTGCCCAAGAAGGCAGGAAGTCTTTTAGGCAAAGAGGTAAGCATCACAACTGAAAATTTGTTTCAGGATGGTGAATATGTGTTTGTGTTAGTATTTGTCAAAGAGGTTTTGAGTGAATGAACTTTGAAAACAGTAGCTGAAAATGTCTTTAAGCAGTAGTGTTTTATCTAAACGGAGGCAGTACTGAAAGGCCACTCCTGGGGCACAAATGTGTTGGGCAGTCTCTTTCACAAACCTTGTGAAAACGAATGCTCTACCATGCTCTTTGGTAGCTTCCGATCATTCCAGGGACCATGGTTACATATAGGGCTGTCGATTCGGTTCGGCCCGAACTGAAAAACAGCCGAATTTCCCCTGATTCGGCGGTTTTTAGTTCGGGAAGAACTGAACTCAAAAATGGCGGGAAACTGGGGGAGCCGAATTCAGCGAGTTCGGGAGTTCACGAATAAATTTGGCAAATTCGGGGCGTCAGTAAGCAGCATAACCGTCAGTAAGCAGCATTCTCCTCCCCCGGCCAATCGGTGGCCAAGCTGGGTCTTCTTCTGGCCAATCAGTCAGGATTGAGTACTGGAGGAATCAGCTGCTGCGCGGCCGGGCCGGGGAGAGAGAGAGAGTGAGAGAAATCCTCATGGGGGGGTGCTTGTGCACATTCGCTCCTTTCTGTGGCTGCAGGGGGCGCATTTTTGGGGTAGAGACCCCAAACTTTCAGTGGAGCTTCAGACGAGCCTTCTTAAGAGACCCCCCAAGTTTTGTAAACATTGGGTCGGGGTCCTGAGATATGGGCTCCACCCCTTTTCCCTCCCCCTTTTCCATTTCCATGGCTGCAGGGGACGCTTTTTTGGGGGTGCAGCCCCCAAACTTTCAGCATAGCTTCAGACGAGCCTTCTTAAGAAACCCCCCAAGTTTTGTAAAGATGGGTTCAGTGGGGGCAGAAATATGGGCTCCCCCCTTTTCTCTTTCCATGGCTGCAGGGGGTGCATTTTTGGGGGTGCAGCCCCCAAACATTCAGCATAGCTTCAAACGAGCATTCGTAAGAGACCCCCCAAGTTTTGTAAACATTGGGTGAGGGGGTCCCTAGATATGGGCTTTCCCCTTTTCCCTATTGGGATGAATGGATCACCCGATACTGTTTCCATCTCCAGAGCGGCAAAACCTTCCATGCTTAAATGGAATCATATTGGATTACCCAGTCCTCCCAGCCCCTCCTGATGGAACAGAAGACAGCCACAGTAAGACCCCTTTGGGGGCTTTAATCTATAATTTTTCTCCTGTGTGTGTGTGTGTGGGGGAAGCAGAGTCTGTGTGTGTGTGGGGAGGGAGCAGTTTCTGTGGGTGGGTGGGGAAGCCAAAGGAGGCTTTCGCCCGTTCTGCCTGGGGTGTGTGTGCCCCCTCGAGTCTCTCCCTGGTTTGAGGGGGGGCTTCAGTTGTGTGTCCTCAGGTTTTCCCTCATTCATAAGATCGGTTAGGTCTATTTTGATGCTTGCTCAAAACTGGTTTTCAAATGGTTACTTAAAGAATGCATTTCCTGGTCCCGGGTCCGATGCAAAAGGGGAAATTCCACCCCCTCCTGCTCATTATGCATAGCTAGCTGCATAATGGGGGTCTTGCAAGAAGGGTCCTTTGAAGCTCCGCTGAAAGTTTGGGACCTCTACCCCCAAAAATGCCCCCCCCCCTGGAGCTGCGGAAAGGCTCGGTTGTGTTTTTAATGGCTTTATTCGGCCAAATTTTTTTCCTGAACTTTGAATTCGCGCCGAATTGCACGGACCCGAAGCAGGGGAGTTCGGACTTCGGCATATCCTGAATCCAGACGGGCAGAATTCGGCCGAATCCGAACTATACCGATTTTTTTTTTCAACAGCCCTAGTTACATATACAGGATAAAGGCAAAGAGATTTTATGGTCCCGATGACAGTAGTATTAGAGCTGTATTGATCACACAAAATGAAAAACATAGAACAAGTAAAACAATACTTTACTCTTCTTTAGGTACCAGACCAAATAATTTTAGTTTAGCCAGGCTTTTTAATGAGGTTCCCCCCCCCTTTTAAACTGGTTTTTATGGTCTTCTCCATGCCTGAAGCTGTTTTACGCTTTGGGTGTTTTAATGAATTTTATTACATTATTTTACACCATGAACTGCTTGGAGCAGGTCACTGGAGAGGTTTCTTATCTTCCTCAGCCATGAACACATGAAGCTGCCTTCTACTGAGTCAGACCCTTGGTCCATCAGTGTCAGTATTGTCTACTCAGACCGGCAGCTGCTCTCCAGGGTCTCAGGCAGAGGTCTTTCACATCACCTACTTGCCTAGTCCCTTTAACTGGAGATGCTGGGGATTGAACCTGGTACCTTCTGCATGCCAAGTGGAGGCTCTACCACTGAGCCACAGCCCCTCCCCAGCCATAACACAACTTAACTAGACATGTGCCTTTTCCTTCATCTCCAGTTCCACATGGGTCTCAAAGCACACTTGAAATCCAAGGACAGACTGAAAGAAAAACCCCAACAATTGTATCTAACATGGACATATACTCTTGGACCAGGGCATGTAATAATGATAGGGACATACAATTCACATCTCATTGCAGTTGATAATTTTCTGCACTTTCCATTTCTGTGCATATCTCAGTACTCTAATCAAGGTGATTACCTTCTGCATTGCACCTCTGCATCCTAACTCTAACTGGCTCTTCTTTGCAACACGCCTCCCGTCTTCTGACCTCAGTGTAAGGGTCAATGGATTTTTGTTCCCATTTGTATTTGACAAAGTGAGCTTTGAATTGCAAAAAGCTCATATTCTGGAAATTTTTGTTGGTCTCTAAGGTGCTCTAAGGTGTCACAACTGGTTACTAGGTGGCAGAAGGACAAACGAGGGTGGTTATTATTTTCTAATGTGTGCATAAATGGTGAAAAGACAAGGTTATTTTAATCTTTTCTCATTTACCCATTTCTGTAAGGCATCCTAACACTTCTTTGAAAATCCTCCGTTCTGAACTTCTTCAACAAGTGGTGAATACAATTGGTGCAGAACTCAGCATGTAGACTTACCAGCACCCTCTACAAAAGTGGCAACCATTGCTTCTTCCTGCCCTTCTGCATATACAGTGGCATCCCAGAATAGCAATGGCTGTTTGAATAGCATCGTGTTTGCAGCACAAAGTCATGGCTGTATTGACTCTGCACCAAATAAATTTATCGATCCTGCACAAAGGCAAATTCAAATTGCTGGTCTGTATAAATTATGGACATTAAGCTATGCAAAATCAGAGATTCTGCACCATAACTGTAATTTATTCTAGATCTGCTAATCATGGAGGAGGGCAAGGAGCTACCCAGGGTCCTGAATCTCCATTCTCTGGTCACTGAGAATCCTCTTCAATGGCTCTTCTGGCTTCTGAGATTTCACCAGGTATTGCCCACATACTTTGAAATATACCTTCATAAGTGCCAGAAAGTTACTTTTAAAGCTGCATTCTCCTCTAACACCACAATGGCTTTTTCCTTTCTTGTGGAATCATGGCAGATGTAGTTTGGAATTTCCTGCATTGTGCAGGGGGTTGGACTAGATGACCCTGGTGGTCCCTTCCAACCCTATGATTCTATGATTCATACTGGCAAGTCATCTGAAAATCATCCAGTGTCTTGAAATCTCTTTTCTCCTCTATCATTTCCAGACTATGGTAACAATGTTTACCTCTGTCTTAACGTTGACTATTGAATTTCATTCTGTTGTTTTAGTCCTTGGTGCCATTTTTGTCTTGTGTTTACTGTGCCTCTGACCTTAATGTCATGAACAAATCTCATCAATACATTTTTATTTCCTTCCCCCTGGTAAAGAATTAAATGTTAAATGAAATGGGCCCATGGCTGATCCTTGGGGGACTTGGTGGTTACTTCTCTCCCATTTGAAAGCATGCCTTTCAGCAAAATGCTCCTGCTATAATCCCACACAGTTAGGCCATTTAATTCCTTCTAAAGTCAATGAGGTTTAAGCAGCCTTAACTGTGCATAGGATTGCAGCTGTGGAGTTCTGCCCTTCAAACAGCTCCTTATCTCTCGTACAGTGTATAATGCTGAAATAATAAGTGCATACTTGGTGTGTGTGTGTGATATATTTACTATCATACAAATTTGCTGCATTTCTATTGTCATGTCACAATTATTTTCAAAATATAAAATCCAGTTAGGGATCGTACCCTTTTTGTGAGTTCATACTGCCTTCCAACCTGTTTGCGATGTTTCTCTGTCTTTAATTATTCTACCTTTTGACCTTCTGTGCCACAGAGTGTAAGCTAACAGATCTTTAATCATCTGGCACAACATTAGCTATTCTCCAGTAGTCAGATAACCTCACCCTCCCAATTAACTGATTTATTTAAAATCTTTACTAGCGGGGCTACATGTGCCAACTCTATCAATCTACTTGATTTGGTCCCCTAGATGTGAATGTAGAAGACCTTTGACTCAGAGTCAAAGCAGGCAGTACAAGAAGCACAAGCAGGTTGTGCTTTCTCTTCTCTAATCTCAGGGGCCTAGCTGGGGGATGGGGGGGGGTGAGGAGGGCAAGCCTCCGCCCCTGGGGCAAGCAGAGAGGGTGGCAGAACTGCCTCTCCTACAGGAGGAGTGGGCTGGGAAGGAGAAGCAGTTCTGGTGCCCTCTCTGCATGCTCCAGGGGGGCAGCGGTGGCCCTCCTCACCCTCCCGCTAGTTACGGCCCTGTCTAATCTTCATGGTAATGTATGAAATGGAAGTTGTGCGTCTCCTTCCATGTGAGCTGAATTCTCCCAATAAAGGAGACAACTTGCAAATCTCATCACAGCAGGAGATATATGAATTCTTATTTGGGCATTAGAAAGAATCATGGAGAACAAGACTCGTGACATTTGTTGCCCCATCCTCTGCAGGCCCCACCTAGTTGCACTATAGTTGAGGGAGGTGGTGCCCGGCCAGCCTCCTGACCAAGCGAGGAGACACCTGTGACATCCAGAGGAGTTTCCTGGCTGCCCACTGACACTGTTGAAGTGAAAAGGGGAGCTTGAATCACTACTGCTTAACCCCATCTCCCAGCTTAGTGGCTGTGCTCCACTTCTGGGTAACTCAAGCAGTGTTTACCTTTTTCTGCATTGCTTAACCCCTTCTTTGCTGCACACCCAGTTACTACTGGTTTCTGGCATCTGGCAGCCCAAGGGTGAAGGCAGCTGCAGAAGCTCCACCTGGGTGGCAGGTGCAGTGGCATCAGCTGCTCATGGCATCTAAGTGGTGCAAAGGTGAGGTTGGCTGCTGGGCCTGGAGGAAAGGAGGAACTCAGCATGAAGCTTTTGGACATTAGGTTGGCCTAATGGTTGGGCCGACCCTGGCTAACATCTTATTTCTCACCTCATACTTTCTTACTCCCAGCCCTCATGTGCTTCCCATTTCTGTGCTTCCTGCTTCAACTTTCTCAGCTCTTCATTTGGCACTTAACTTGGCTGATACCAGTCACCCTGGTATCAGATTTAAAGCTCTAGTTGATCTGGCATTTAGGCAGGACATTGCTACATTAGCAAAAAAAGACTTAAGAAATTTGCTTTGGAAAGACGCATTATACAACAACAAAGGGATTAAACCTTTATATGGGGTTGTGCTAAACTGTAGTGGATGGAGGTCTTTGGTCTGAGTCGCAATGGGGGCATTGTCTTTCTAGCTGCCTGCCTGCCTGCCTGCCTGTCAATCAATCGTTATGTAAATCAAAATAAGGATCACTTCTGTGAAGCCAAACCACATGACCGCCACAGCTATCCATGTACGTGTTTGGGTCTGACTTATGTAGCCATGAGACTCAGGATGCTAGATTCCATAACATGCTTTCTCACTTTTCAGAGAGGCAAGGGGACATTCCTTTACCAGAGAAGAGGAGCTCTGTACATGCTAGGAGCAACTCTAATCAAGGTGCCCCATTTTTTGTAAGCAGATGTAAATGTGGTCATGATTCAAATATGGCCTGAGATGTCTAATAAATCACTGAGCAGGATGATAGATCCCTTAGCTGAACTAGGGGCTGAAATGTAATCAGCGATAGGAGAGTATGAGAATTGCCTAATCCAAACTGCTAATAATCTGCACATAGGCAGGGTTTTGATGTTACATCTGCCTTTTTAATGTAATAGGAGAGGATGATTAATATATAAGAGTCTTAGCTAAGTGATTAATAGAAGGGGCTTTAGGATAGAAAAGCAACGCAAAAGGCCATTATTCATTTGCTTATGTTAATACTTTTAGCTCTCTACAGATATAAACCTTCTCCACTCAGTAGGGCTGAGGATGAGATAAACTATGAAATCACCAGGGCTGTGATAATGGCAACTGGTCACTAATGCTTTTTATGATTCTATGCTGCACATATTTGCAAGTGAGTTAGAATCTTCTGTCATAATGTTCCAGACATCTGTGCATGAGAGAGTCTCTGTCTGTCTGCCTACTGTACGTTTTCTGGATTGCTTTGCCATATTGGGTTGGGACTGTGGGAAAATTCAATGAGATGGGAAGGCAATGATTGTATTTTGGGAAGAAAGATTCCCTCCCCTCTTACAACCCCCCCCCCGCCAAGTGCAGTAGGAACAAACAGGATGCATTATATTATGAACCTGTCCACGGCACTGGGTTGAGACCTTTGCATCATAAGCAAAAACAATGCCCTACTTTGGATTGGAGCTCACTGTTTTCCCCAAGATGTCATACAGAAAGTAAAATTGTAAAGTAAAATTCTGCACAGGCAAATGGTACTCCTTTGGTTCTAATCCCACAGTTACAGTTTCCTGTTACTTCATGTTAAATCTGGTCATGTCCATTCATTCAGAAGTTTGCCTATGAATAACATTTGTTTTATTAACCTCATCACACAAGAACAACCATGGTTTTTCTAGGTGGTGCCCAAGTGTCTTTGAATTAAAATCAAACTGAATGTATAACTTCTTTGCAGAACATAAAGTTAATTTTCCAAAGTTCTAACAAAGTACTTTGTGTAAGATATAATATGTGATCAAAATAAATCTATTGATTAATATGTTGCAGACTTGTCCATAGGACTGGTTTGAAATGTTGAAATTACATCATTTTGAAACTTTATATGAAAATCACTACATTTTTTGTAACTGGGTCATCTGTCCATTAATTCTTCTTCTTCGTTGTTTAGTGAGTTTAATCTAGATAGTTTTGTATAGGTTTAATCCTTTGTAATGCTTTGTAATTTAACTCACGGGAAATAAAACACATTAAATGCTCATATGGCATTACCATAAGAGCTGGTAATGTGATTAAATTGTATTTCATCTCATAATGGTGCACACTGGATGCTTTTGCTTTGTACGCCCATTTGGCTATGTTGGGAAAGTATCCTCTGGATTCTTTTTCACACAGCTCCTGGTTTCTTGGCAGCAGTTTTGGCAACAGATTAACTAAATCTGTGAGGTAGTCTGCATATGCAAATTATACTTGCAATTATTTTTCTGTAGCAGTCACAGCAGACGTAGGTGACAATACAACTGCCTTCAAGTTTTTGCCAAAATGTAAATCCATCCCTTTGCATTTGGTGAGGGAGTGCATATGTCTTTTACAACTCATGCCCAGAAGGAGCTAGGAAAATTTGCATGGCAAAGTGATAAGGGATATAGTGATGACTGTCTCTGAGGCTGTGTTTTACACAGGATGCAAAAAGCCCCTCCATCTTTAAGACTCCAGATTGGTATTCACCCACACAACTCCAGCAACTTACCCACCTGTGCAATATTTTTACTAGAAAAATGCTGGATTAGAGATATGGAAGAGAATCATAGTATAACAGCTGATTGTCTACTGACTTTTTTGAGGATCCAGGGCCAGTGGAAAAAAAGAAAAAGAAAAAAGAAGATGAAGTGGAAAGCAGAATGTGTAAATACAATTCCCACAATTGTAGCATATTGCAGGTCCTCCAGGTTAGCTGGTAGATGGCTTCATTGCTGTAGAACTGCTCTGGTTACACCAGGAAACAATGGCAGCATGTAGCTTTGCATAAACATGGAATAGGAACATGTATGGCCATAGCAATGACCTGCTGCCCTGTGACTGCAAGGATATCTTGGCCTTGGACTCATCCAGGGCCATTTTGCAACCTTGGTGAGGGCCAAGCTGGGGAAGAGGTTGCCTTGCCTTTGGCTGTGGCAACAGGCAGGAGCCTCACCATGGTGGCAGAAGTCCTTCTGGGTGGGGCCCCGGCAGCTTCCAGGCATGCTGTCCAATCACCGGCAGCTGGGAGCATTCCTGGAGGGTGGGGGCTGGACCTGAGTCCATTGCTGCCCGGCCCTGGCTGCACAGTTGGCTTCGGACACCCCTCCCTCCCTCCCTCGGTTGCATGCTGAGGAGTTCCAGGCAAGAGATGAGCAGAGGTAGTTTGCCACTGTCTTCATCTGCATAGGAACCCCATTCTTCCTTGGTGGTCTTCCATCCAAGTACTGCCATGGCCAACCCTACTAAACTCCTGATCTCTGATGAGCCCAGGCTAAGCTGCACTATTTGCAATCTGCATTTACAGCAAAGGAAATATTTCTTCTCATTTGCAGTGCCAAACTGATCTTGGGGGATAGGTCTATCAGTGGGTACTAGGTGACTAAAGGGAATCTCCACATTCAGAAGCAGTAAGCCTCTGAGTACCTGTGCTAGGAGGCAATATCAGGGGAAGGCCTCAGCCTCTATGCCCTGTTGTTGGCCCTCCAGAGTAACTGGTTGGCCACCATTTAAGGTGGGTAGCTGTGTTTTTCTGCAGTAGAAGAACAAGTAGAAGAGTAGTCCATCTAGTCCAGTAGTCCAGTCCAAGGCCAACTAGGGTGTAAACTTTCAAGAGTCAAAGCTTGCTTTGTCTGATTGGCCACTGTGGACTAGATGGACTACTGGTCTGATCCAGCAGGGATCTTCTTAGGTTCTTATCTTCTCCTTTCGCTCCTCTTCCCTGTCGCTCTTGGGTTGTGAACTTGAAGTCCATGTAAATTTATCAGAGAACTTTACATGTACTGATGATTGCATGGAAATATCCTCAATGGGGCAAATAGAAGCTTTTCCTTATCATTTTAAGTCTCGGAGATGGCATGGGGAGGGGTTAGGACCTCTCTCCCCATGTACTGTGGAACTGATCTGAATTGGGCCCCCATGCACATGGAAACTGAGTTCAGAGCAGAGCAGTCACAACTCACATATGTTCAAAAGACTTCAAGGCAGACCCTGGGAGGATGCAAGGGAAAAATAAAAAAAATCCAGAGTCCTGGCAATTAAAGTAGACAAGATGGCACGATATCTGTCATTTTTTTCAAGACAAAGGCTTATGTTGATGGGGAGAGAACATTAGATCAGGGCTATAGTGTTGGGGAGGAGGGTTAATCCTTTCCTCACTCTCCTGATTTAAATTGGCCCCACAAGCATGATTTACTCTTAGTAGAAAACATGAGTACACTTGTAAGTACCTGTAGGATTTCCACTATGGAGAAAACAGCTGCTTGGGTAGGAGAATTTAGAGTGGGGAAATCATGTGGCGGTGGGAGAGTCCCTGTCCTCCGTTTCTAGTCTTGAGACAATTCATTCTTTTCCATCCTTGTGTCCATTTTTAACTTTATAAATTTTCAGGAGATGTCTCCCATCATTTTACCTAGTTTGACCGTAAGGCCATCTAGCAAGGTTCTATCTGAGGTGTGATGATCTGAACCAGAGACTTCCTAGTTTACAGCTGTTTGCTTTGCAAAGGGTGCCTACTTATAAGCAGCTACTTTGACAAAAAGTCCTTAAGAACAGTTCTTCTTAAACGCCTTTGAAATATTCTTGTTGTTTTCTTGTGGCATTTATGGAGCAGCCCTCTTACAGTGCAATCATGGTGGGTAGCTGCACAACTGCCGAGGATAACGTAGCAACAGCGCAACTAAGCCACCTCCTAAGTGGCTTGCTGCACTATGGCCAGCCCAAAATGGCAGTGAAGCCCCAGAACCCTAGGGCCCAGGATGCCGGTGCAGCAGTGCTGGGGCACAGGGGGCAGAGCTGAGGGCTTGTTGGTCAGGGTGGCAGGTGGCCATCAGGGGGATGGAGGAAGGGTCAGAAGGGGACCGGAGGGGCAGGAAATTCCTGGGGGTGGCTGCGACCCCCCCCCAAGCACCAGGGGACCATGAAGGTCCATAAGCAGCCACCCCACATGCAGTGACAGGCACGGGGGGATGGCCTTGCAGCAGCACACTACCTAATCCTTCATCCCGTGCTGCTGGTGTAACCCCCAAAACCCCAAAATGTGAGGTGGCAAACTAAACTGGGCAGAGTCTGTGGGGGGCCAGCCCCCCCCAAGCTGCAATGGCACATTCCCCCTGTGACAGGATGTGGGCAGCCTTGAACCAGGCCCCCTTGACCGCCAGAGCCGTTGCTACCTTTTAGCACTGGTTGTGGACTTCCCTAGAGAGGGGAAGGGGCTTCAGCGCCTTCTGAGCTTGGAACTCCCACATTGGTGGAGAGGTGCACAACCACTACGTGCAGCTGGATGGCATTGCACATAGGCAGAATCGGAACATTTTCAGAAAGACCAGCCACGGGGGCTGGCCACAGGAATGGCTCATCTGATCAGATGGCTGTTCCTGTGACCGTGCAGGCCTCGGGGTCCCATCTCCTGACAGCACATCCTTCAAGCTCTGATCACTCCAAGCCCCTGTAGGGGAGTGGCTGGAAGAGGCCGGCCCTGCTCATAGAACCTGACACCCTCCTTGAATTGGGTGGCCCTCTAGCTTCTGTCCCACCTTGCTCGGCAGAGAGCCCACACTCCATTGAGTGCCCACCTGCTGCCCCAGGTCTCTTTGGTCTGTCATCACCTGTTGTTGCCATTCTGAAGGCAGCAGCCATATGCAGATTTTCCAGGGTGACTGTGGGAGTCTGGGTGACCAGGGGATAACATGCCCCTGCCACTGAGCCATGAGAGAACTGGGCTGCAGGGCCATCTGCCATCAGCCAATCCCAGGAGACCTCCCAAACAAAGGTTCCTGAGTCGCTTGCTCGCCCAGCCTGACATGGTCACTGACAGATAGGGCTGTCGATTCGGTTCATCCAGAACCAAAAAACAGCCGAATTTTCCCCAATTCGGTGGTTTCTAGTTTGGATGGAACCGAATTCAAAAAAGGCGGCAAAACAATGAGTCGAATTCGGCGAGTTCGGGGCAATCGCTGAATAAATTCGGCAAATTCGGGGGCTCAAAATCAGCAGCATAACCATAAAGGCATTAAAAACACACTCGCTCCTTTCCGTGGCTCTGGGAGGGGCATGTTTGGAGGTAGAGGTCCCACAATTTCAGTGTAGCTTCAGGGAACCCTTCTTGCAAGAACCCCCAAGTTTTGTAAAGATTGGGTCAGGGGGTCCCGAGATATGGGGCCCGGAAGGGGTCCCCCCAAATCGCCAATTGGAATAAAGGCATTAAAAACACATTTGCACATTTCCGCGGCTCTGGGGGGGGCATGTTTGGAGTTAGAGGTCCCAAAATTTCAGCGTAGCTTGAGGGGACTTTCCCTTCAAGAACCCCCAAGTTTTGTGAAGATTGGGTCAAGGCCTCCCAAGATATGGGGACCAGAAGGGGTCCCCCCCAAAAAATCGCCCACAGGAATAAAGACATTAAAAACACATTCTCACCTTTCCGCGGCTCCGGGTGGGCATTTTTGGAGGTATAGGCCCCAAACTTTCAGCTGCTCCTTTCAGAGATAGGTCTTCTTCTTCTCGGTTTTGTTCCTGTTTCTGTTCCAGAGTGGGGTCCCCTAATTCTTTTTCATAGCTTCTCATAGTTTTCAACATCTTCCAGTGAAGTGATAGTAAATCGGGTCTCTTTATAAGTGAAAGTAAGTCCTTGTGGCAACATCCAGCGGTATTTTATTCCTTTCTTCCACAGCATCATGGTGAAATTCTTATATATATTTCTCTTTATCAGTAAGTGCCGAGGAATATCCTTGAGGATCATTAATGGGATCCCTTCTACTAACCGGGGATTGTCATAACGAGTTTGCATAAGGGTATGTTTCACCCTGATGTCGTAGAAGGAGATCATGATATCTCTTGCTTTCAATTTCTCCAGTCTAGTCGGTAAAGGAATTCTATATATTCTGTTTGTTGCATAGTTTAATTCTTGCTCATTTATTTGGAATAAATTTGCCAATGTTTTTATAATGGCCTCTTCAGTGTCACCGAGTTCTTCAGGGAGATTGCGTATACGAAGGTTAACTTCTCTCGCTTTCAAACTATCATAGCAAGCTGGTCTTTTATAGTCTCTTCTTGAAGGTGAATAGCATCCAGTTGTTTATCGTGGCTTTCCAGTTTCTCCTTGGTCTCTTTCTGTTCTTCAACCACCTTCTTCACTGAGGCATCCATTATTTTAACATCTGTTTTAATTTTTGTAATTTGGGTTTTCATATTTTTGATTTCATCTGTTATAGTGTCCAGTTTTTGATTAATTTGATTAGTAGATTGAGTTAAAGAGTTCAGCATAGTCATTAGATTATTCATTTGTTTTGATAGCTGTGTTTGTTGCTTAGACATTAGGTCATATTGTTTTGCAAACAGATCAGATTGTTTATTTATCATTTCTTGTATATTCTTGCCAGCTTTATCCATGGTGAATTCTTCAGAAGATTCTAATGAAATCCAGACGTTTACACTAAGAAAATGTTTTTAGTTAATTTGGCAGGTCTCAAAGTCATTAGTCTTGTAGCATAAGTAATTTAATTCAATCTGTTTTGCATGTCCGACAATATAAATAGTGTAGAATTCTTCCAATCAATATAGAAATGAATGCACTTCCGATCCTGCGATCTTTGTCTTGTACCTCACGCTGGTACTGCCTTTGTTATTGGGCGCCTTAAAAACCAACAAGTTCACTTTCTTGCTGTCTTCCGGTTCTCCAAGACAAGTCGCTTCCAGTGAAAACGTGGCTGGAGGACCTGCTTAAGCCGTAACTGCACCAAAGCTGCAGCGGGGGGGGGGGTTCTCCTTTCCTCCCACCTCTTTCAAAGTATCCAATTGGTAGTTATAATGTCATTCAAAAGTCTCATTTGTTGTGTCTGCCTGCTGATCGAATTGATAAGGTTCCTGCAGTTTCATCTGATGGCTTTTATTTTCAAAAAGTCACTCATGCACTGGGTGGAGAGACGTGGATTTCAAAGATATTTTTGTCCATCCTTCAAATCTTCTAGATCAAGGTAAAAACAAAAGAGTCTTTGCAACTTACTCAGATTTTGGAAGATGAGGTTTTCTTCCCTTTATTGTAGTTCTTTAGTTGGTAATAGATAGAGGAGATCAAAGCTTGATGCCAAAGAGACGCTCATGGCGGTGTTATTCCCCTCGATGCCAGCGGGACAACATCCAAACCTCCAAGGGGCTTAAGAAAGCTCTCTCAGAGGATATGGGAGTCAAAACCGCTCTTCTCGGCTGCAGGGGTAGTCCTGCACCCCAGTCCACTTGTTAGGAACCGGGGTTCCAAATTAGAACGTTTTTTGGGTTCCTCGGGAGTGCCCCGAGGAACGTAGTGCTGAGTTCAGCTCTCTACCGGCGATTTTTGGGGGGGACCCCTTCCTGGCCCAATATCTCGGGACCCCTGACCCAATCTTTACAAAACTTGGGGGTTCTTGCAAGAAGGGTCCCCTCAAGCTACGCTGAAATTTTGGGACCTCTACATCCAAAAATGTCCCCCCGGAGCCGCAGAAAGGCGCAAATGTGTTTTTAATGGCTTTATTCCGCTGAATTTCCCCCCAAACTTGGAACTTGGCGCCGAACTCCACGGATCCGAATTGGGGGAGTTTGGACTTTGGCACTTCCCAAATCAAAACGGGCTGAATTTTGCCGAATCCGAATTTTACTGAATTTTTTTTTCAACAGCCCTACTGACAGAGCCTGGCTGTTGGATGGCGGTCATGTCCCCGATCCACCACCACTGTGGTCTGGCCCCCACTGGACTACTATGGTCACGGCCCCCCTCATGGCCTCCCCCTTGATTGCAACCCCCCGTGGTTGCCATGGCCATCCTCGGAAGGGTTCAGGGACTGTCTTTCACTGGCACCAGGGGTCCTCAATGAAGGGATCGGATGCCAACTTGCCCAGAGCTTGGAACCCCCACAACCAGCAAGATATCTTGGTTTCTGGTGTATATGGGTCAGCCACTGGAAGGCTGGCTGTTGCTCCAGTTGTAACCCCTCATGGGTGTCATTCCAGGGATGACTGATGAAAGAGGGCATCACAGTGGTTGCCCCTCCCTGTCGGCTGTGCAGAACCTCAGGTCCCATCTCCTGGGAGTGGCCACTCCACGCTCAGATCACCCTGAGCCATAGCGTGGCCATGGCTGGAAAGGACTGAGCGTTGTCCCTGGGGTCGATGTCATCCAAGGGCACAGCAGCCACTTCCCACCCCCACTCCGTTTCCTGCCTTCATGCCTTGTAGCTGAACGCATGGGATGGGGCATTGGGGTGGTGTCTCCATGGGTGGCAGCCCACCTTCCTGGTGGAGACTTGCCATTGATGTGGTCCAGGGGCTGTTCCCACCCACCTCCACATGATGCCCCAACCACCCTTCCTGTCTGGCCAGTCCAGGGTTCCTTCAGCTATTCTGGCCTCCCTGCTGCCAGCCTTGCAAGGCTCCCAGGTATTGGCTGGAGTCCACCTTTGGCCAGGATAGCCTGCCGGCCACCCCCTTGGCTGGTCGGCAACTGGGCCACTATCCTGGGGACTGTACATTATCCTGTGGTGCTCCCACTCTCCCTCCCACTTTCAAAGGTGTCAAGGATTTTTGGGGGTGGGCTGCCAGTCGCAGCCATGGTTGGCAGGGGGCCTCTGGCCGTGCTTTCAGTGGATTGCCTGGACCCCCTCCATGGCCACAGACCTATCCCATCCTGTCCCATCCCCACCCCTCCCCACCCCGGCCACAAACCTTCAGCTCTCCTCCCCCAGCCCTCTCATTGACAGGACAATGCCCAATGGAGGCTGATCAATTCTTGATTTGACAGGGCTTGTTCCATGGAAGGTCCAAGGGCCCTGTCTCTGACTTTGCCAACCCAACATCGCCTTCCCACCTCCCCAAACCTCTTTCTGCTGTGTAGTGGCTTTCCGCTCCCTTCCACGGTCTTGGCGCATTGGGAGGCTCACGCCACTGGCCTCTGTGAAGGGCTGGTAGTGTGGCATCTGTTCAGGAAAATGGCTAGCACCCATGTGGTGTGTGTTTGGGATCATGGCCTGACCGCTGGGTGCTGGTGTCAGCTGTTGGTCCATTCTTTGGGCCATCATTGGTGCCTCAGTTGCTGGGTCAGTGGCACCGGTGCCGGAGGCCTGGCCCCTTGGGCTGGGTGCTTGTTCGTGTCAGTGGTCTATGGTTCCGGTTCTGGCCTGTTAGCATGACTGATGCCTCATTCCCCTTTCTAGCAGCTAAACTGGGAGGGTCGCCGTCCTCTGCAACAGAATGGGTCAGATGCTGCATGGCCCCTCAGTGGCCCACAGCCTCAATGGGCTGCACCACAGTTTTTGCTGGCATAAGTTTGCGCTCGGAAAAGTGGACATTCCCAGTCAAAAAGGGCTCAGGGCCCCTGGGCTTACCTCCTTTGGTGCTGGCGCAAGCCGTTGTACCAGAGGTGCGCCAGCATGAGTGGCTGCCATGGCTGAGCCAGCGCCCATTCTTGGTGCTGCTGTGCTGCTCCCCAGGGCTGGCATGAGTGTCTCAGCTCCATCGTAAGTGCTGGTGCTAGTGGTATTTACGCCGATGCTGAGGTCTCACCACCTCTGCACCACTTTTGCCCCTCCCTCCTGTGCATTATACTGTTAATGTTTGCGGTCATGATGACCAGGGAGTAACCTTTATTCTGCGCATTTCTGTGTTGCCATCTGTACTCCGAATAAACTTTGACTTCTACAGTTCTATAATGAGGACTTGTGTGTACTACATTTGGTCCCCATATGCAGGGTTGTTCCAGATTTTTTAAACAGAGATGCATGACAACTGGGTGTCTATTGGCAGTGTGTATACAATAGTTATCTTTGCTGACCAGGTGCAGCTGATTTCTAATGACATGCTTTTAAAAAAAATGCTGGGTTCTTAATGTCAGCTGGGGTAGAAGCACAAGGTGAGTTGGGTTTTGCTTGCGGTTGTAAAATCTTGCTTTTCAAAGTTGATGGAAATTCAAGGAAAATGTTTGTGAGTCTCTCCAGCCCATGGCTTGTGATTGCATTATCATTCTCATGCCCCTGGCATGCTTTAGGGGACAGTTGTTTGAATCCCATAAGAACACGAACATTTTAAATGGCCAAAAGACATGTCAAGAAATATATATGCTCTGTTTTATAATGGAATAATTTGTCCAGGTTTTAGACAGAATTTTTTTTAAAAGGTTTTTTTTGCCATTTGACATAGATTGCATCTATCATTTTATAATGATTGATTATATCTCTATAGCAAACATATGTCAACATTTAATGACTGTCTTTTTCTTAAAAAAAATAGATAGAAAATTTGTGAAAGTTTGGACAATCATAATAACCTGCATAGTAGTTTTAGCTTCTGGCTGGAGAGTTTGATCTTGGGGCCTAACAGTGAGTGGCAGAGTTTCATTTCCTTGGCTTGTGGAGGTATTTGCATATGAGCAGTACGTAAGATCACTCTATCCAGGATCATAGATGGCCGGGTCAGGTAAGGCTGTGCACATGAGCAGAATAATATCAATGACATGGACTTATACAAACACCAAGTGGTAAGACATTTTTAAAAAATCCAACGTTTATTTATAATCACTGGTGGACTGATTGATTTGCTCATCGTTTATATACTTGGCTGCTAAATGACATGCAGTGACAGCAGGTCTCTTGGGATCGGGGGGAGAGACTCCTATCAGGCTATGTGAGAACATGCATGTGTGATTGCTGGTTGCATTGCACTGTATGGTACTATTTGAATACATCAGAAGTTACCCAATGAACGCTTTTGAACTGTCCATAAATGGCTGAGCTGATTGACCATGAGCCAAACCAGTGGATGTTTGAGCATTTCCAGTGCTTAGCAGGTAGCAATGCCAGCTGCAGCTACTGGTATTTAGCTTGCTGTAAGATGAGCGGCTGAGCAAGCTGATTCATACTGGTTCCTTTCTCAGTTGAGTTCATAAGAAAAGTTTTAGGGGGAATTTACAAACGGCATAGAGCAGCTACTGCTCTCTCTGTGTGTTTTTCTTCTTTGTTTTATAGAGTTTGTGAGATGATTTCATTGCTTCATTTTCTTGCACAGATCGTTGGGCGTGCGAAGCAAGGAAATCAAAGAGTGATGATGTGACATCATGTGCTGTCTAAACTAGGCAGTATGAGGAAGAGAGGGAAAAAGAAAAATGAACCAACAATTATGTGGAGATTGACTATTGGGAGTCTGTTTTAAGGGTACAGTGCCTCTCTTGATTCCACAAGCTCTGCATATCCATTTCCTGCCCCCAGTGTTTCTCTGCTGGCCCAGAGTTAAGGGCAGGTGGGAGAGCTGGGCTGCCCAAAGTGGGCATGCGTGCCCGGACCGCAGACTGCAAATAAGTGAAATGACGAATCTGCGAATGGTAAGGGTCTCCTGTAGCACTGATCTTAAATCCAGAGATCTCAAGCGAAAGAGTCTCATTAACAAGCCTTGTAAATTGCAACCTAGAGACCCTGCCCATCTCCTTAACAATTCTGCAGCTGCAAAAGAAGAAACAGCTTCTTCACCTTCTTTCACCCTGCTCCTCCCTTGGTCCCCACTTGATTTATCAGGATTTAGCTGTATGAGGAGACGCCTCTGTTTCATAGTGTTGCTTTCGATATTAATCTCAGCCACAATAGCAGAAGTCAAAATGTTGTTCACTTCATGATTCAACTTTTGGTTTATGTGGAACTGAAAATACAACTATACTGCATTGGAGATCTCAACATCTTTTGGCAAATTGGATGTATAGTAATATATTATTTAAGATTGTTTAGGGAATTGATTTTGGAGCATTCCTTACCCAAAGCAAAATTGACTGCAACAAATGATGCAATTTTTCAGAGCAATTAAGGCAAATCCTCTTCTGTCCTGGATTTGCATAGGTGAAGTGGTGCCAACACCACAGAAAGAATCACCGAGAGATGGAAGGAGGGATGGGAATAGCCAAACTCTAACAGAAGAACCTAACAGGGAAAGTTAGAGTTCCAGGAAGGCAGCTAACCAAGAATTGGTCCAATAACAAGCACTGACATGGAAGCCAGAAACTGGTCCAGCAGAAATAGTTGCACTGATTTCCTTTTTATAAGCTGTGACTGTGGCCTTTGGTGAGCAAAGACCCTCATCCTTCATTTTTCAGGTCATATACAGTTATCTAGTCTTGGAAATGCAAGTACTCTAACTTCTTGGAATTACTACATGCTGATACCATGAGATAAGGGTCAGTTTTGGGGAGGGGTTCTTAGACCAGGACCTAGAATCTGACAAAGCAACATGATGTTTTCTGTGATGGGATGCAGAGGCTCAGATGTGGGGTGTGTTTCTTCTGGAGATGATGTTGGAAATTTCAGCATGACTTGTTAAATATCCTTAGCTGGGCTCCTGCAGTTGTCTGTGGGAGATCACCTTCAGTGCTAATGTCAGGGGCAAATAGCTACTAGATCTAAGAACAAACAAACCCCCAATCCACCAGGGATACTCAGTCTAGGCTCAGATGAGCTTTTTGTCTAGGCCCACATGGCTGTAGTTCTTCTCCTATTTTCCTGGGCAGGCTGCCCATATTTTATCTAGCCTGGCAGTGCAGCAATACTGATTCCATTGTTTCCCAAGGATAGTCCTGGAGTTCAAATCTCTGCCTGTTTAGAATCTGTTTTCAAATCCACCCATACCTTCACTTGCGTTGCTGTGGGAGGTTAACAACCTTGTCAAAAAAGGTGTGGTGGAACCTCCCTCCTTCTGATTTTTTCTGAATTATATTACAGGTATTTTCTGGTTGATAAGAAAGGTGGAGGTCATAGGCCTATATTTGACCTTCATGGTATTAACAAGTTTATGAATATTTCCAAATCCTGTGTGGTCAACAGTTACTCAGTTACTGGAAGTAAATGCTTTGTTTGCTGTTATTGGCTTACAGGACACTTACTTTCATATTTTCTTTCACCCTTCTTGCAAAAAAACAAAGCAACTCCCCCCCATGGGTTTTTAGTGTGGGGAAGTTTCTTTATACTGTTTTCTTGTTTGGGTAAGCAACAGCCTATCAGGTTTTCACTGAGTGTATGTACATTGTAGTAGCACACCTTTGTACTCAGAGCTTTACCATCTTTCCTGGACCTGATGATTTGTTGGTGATGGCTCCATCTGCCTCTGTTTCACAAACCATTTGTCCATGATCCATAGCACTGCTAAAGACTTGAGATTCGTAATCAATTGAGATAAATCTGTGCTAATTCATGTTTTGGTGATGTCTTGGTTTCCCCAATCGTGTGTCCTTTTTTGCCCCTAGACCAGGCTTGTTCTCTTTTTTAAAAAGTTAATATTTTACCTGCTGCTATTTTTAGTCAGCTCTTAGGATCCCAAAACTGCTGGGCCTCATGGCTTACAGTACTCTTGTGGTCCCTTTTGCACATCTCTACATATTCCCCTTTCAGAAAAGGTTTATTACTAGTCCCTCTTATAACTTGCAGAACCAATGTTTTTCTAACCCTAGGCAAATTCTGTGTTCTCTGATTCTCTCACTTGGTGGACCCATGATGCCATCCTTTTCAGAGGCACCCAATTCATCACTCTTAGGCATGGTCTTACCATCATAACTGATGGTTATGGCTGGGGAGCTCGTTATGAGGATCATGTTATAAATGGTTTGTGTTAAAGGTATGTATGCTGTGCCTTGATTTCATGAAGCCATCATTCTGAAGCATAAAGTCATTCAGGTAGCCACAGACAACACCACAGAGATGTACTACCTGAACAAGAAAGGGGGTACATTGTGGTGCTTTTGACAAGTTTGTTCTTTTAATCCAGGCCAGTGTTTTAGGCTATGCTAGTCCTCTCCAAGGGAACTGATCTCTCCAAGGGAACTGAACAGTTGTAATTCTTGGAGATCTCCAAGCCCCGCCTGGAGGATGGCAACCCTAGTTCTAGCCCACACTGCAGAGAAAACTCGATGAACAACAGTTACAGGTAAGTACAGCCCTGTTTTATTGCAAGTTTTGGAGTCACATAGTGCAACTGATAGGGGGTTGGCTTGTCCTGTTGTTTTGAAGGAACTGTTTGATGATATCTTTTTCTACCTTTAACTTCTTCAAGTGTCAGACTTTAAACCTTGCTGAATGTCTTTCCCACCCCATTGCTTACTTCTCTGTTCTTCCCCAACCAACATCTGAAACGGCACCTCTGTGCAGGAACATGCCTCTGTCAGTCATATTTTCTCTTAGATTGTAGCAAACATTGGAGCAACATCTGAATAACCCAGCTGCTGAATAAAGCATGAGTCTCTCTAATACAGACCTCAGCAATAGCACAGGCATACTGCAGAGTGTGGCTCTTGTATACAAGATAAAATTCAAACCTACCAGGTCAGACAGACATAAATTAAGAGACTGGGTGCCATCAAAACAGTCAACCACTGCAATTCTACTGAAGAAAAATGGGCTTGAGTCAAGGCCTCCTTAATTTAGATAGCATGCCTATTGGCCCTGGCTCTGACTGGCACGGACAGAAGGAGAAGTTCATACTTTTTTTTTGAGGAACTGTATAGTCTGATAGCATGCTCTCCATTCTTTGTATTGAAGTGGTGTTGTAGATTTGCCGCTTGTTTACAGCAAGTGGTTTGGCCTAATGAAACTGGTGTCATGACCTATGGCAAAAGGATAAGATTCCTTTATGGCTACAGATGTTTACTCCACAGGCCCTATATCATGACCCCAATATTTTGAGAGTCATGACAACCTATTGTTTGTTTGACCTACACCCCACTCCTAAATAACATTCATTTAGTACTGCACGTATCATTGTGTTAGGATATAGTTTTTTGATAGCTCTGTTTTGGAATAAGAAATTTCAGTTTCACTGAAGTGCCTGCTTTAATTGAACGAAAATGGGTTATGGCCCTGTCAGCTGTTTCCATTCTGTGCCTGTATACATGGTGGTGGGGCTATGACAGTGGTAGAACATCCCAGGTTTAATCTCTGGTTAAAAAGATCGGGTAAGTAGGTGAGGTGAATGACCTCTGCCTGAGACCCTGGAAAGTCACTGCCAGTCAAAGTAGACAATACTGGGCTTGACAGACAGGGCTTGACTCTGTATAAGGCAACTTCATGTGTTCATGTGTCTTCATATGATGACAACACTGGTTTCAAACTGTGTTCCAGGGAACTCTAGAATTGTTCAGAAGGGTTCCTCAATAATGTGACTAGTGATACCAGATAAATTAATACTTCCAATCTTCCCTTATGTACAGCTGCAAGGGATTTGGGGTGGTATTTTAAGGCACATTATAATACATGCAGGCCAGTGTTGTGGCCAGCATGCTTGTGGAAACTGAGAATTCCCCAGGAATATGTCCCATCCTCTGCTATACATACAGATTTCTTTGTTAGGCATTCATGAGTTCCTTAGTAGATGAATAGGTGTGAACTCTGAAGGCAGGCTGTTTGAAAACTAGTAGATTAGAACACTGTTTGGACAATTGAATGAGATTGCTAGAGCTGGTTTTGCCCTGTGGGAAAATGAGATTCCCCCCCCCAAACCCTCATGAATTGCTGCCAATTTATTGCTATGTGCAACCCTGGAATTGCAGTGTACATCCTGTCTAATGCTGTAAAGTATCCTTGGGTACACCTTTTGGGCACTTCATTGGCTGCCGCATATGAAGCCACAACATTCTCTGTTGACACTTTGTAAGAAGTACTGTGCTTGCTGCTTGATTGGCAGATGCTTAGTGAGATTTCAGAGTTGTGTTCCACATCTTTTCAAAGGATCCTGGGTTGAGCTTATTAAACTGTGCACTGTGTACACTTCCCTAGGCTACTTCTTATAGATGATTAAGTGCCAGGCCTAAAAATATACTGCCTCAAGCAAATGCTTTAGACAATTGTGCAGTTTTAACAGACATGGCTTAAAATGACTCGTTGACAGAATCAGCATCATTATATAGTGGAAGATGGGGCCTGCCAAGAAGGATAATTTGGAAACCCCACCATTCCTTCCCTTTCCCACTCTATGACTTGAGCACACTGATTTTCCCTTGGGGATATGTGGATGCTTGCTTATTTATTTATTTATTTAGCAAATTTGTAGTCTGCCCTCCCCAGCAAGCCGGCTCAGGGCGGAAACATCATTTAAAAAACTTCACAAACATATAATAATAACAATAAACCTGTCAATAAAATCAAGCCTTAAAACAATAATCAGAGATGGCATATAAATCCCTCTCTACTGTAAGAGCCCACACAGGTGACTGCCCCTCGAACAAACCATTTCAAATACATGAAGGGAGAGGGGTGTGGGGACCAGTACGGATGGTATTCGTGGCTGTTCTCAATTGTAGGCCTGGTGGAATAGCTCTGTCTTACAGGCCCTGTGGAACTCCCTTAAGTCCTGCAAGGCCCTGATGTTCCTTGGGAGAGCATTCCACCAGGCTGGAGCCATACAAGGCTTTAAAGGTCAAAACCAGCACCTTGAACCTGTTCCGATACTCCAGCTGGAGCCAGTGCAGTTGATAAAGCACTGGATGTATATGCTCCCGGTGCGAGGCCCCACTAAGGAGCCTCACCACCACATTCTGCACCAGCTGGAGCCATTGGACCAGCCTCAAGGGCAGCCCTATGTTGAGCGAGTTACAGTAGTGTAGCCTAGAGGTGACTGCCACATGGATCACCAGGGCTAGATCAGGGTGGGAGAGATAAGGCACCAGCTGCTCGGTGGAGATGGAAAACAAGCCGCCTTGACCACAGCTGTGACCTGGGCCTCCATAGATAAGGAGACATCCAGGAGCACAGCCAGACTATTGATGGTGCAGATGATAATTGCACTCTGTCAAGAGCTGGGACCCCAACCCCAAACTGCCCCGACCGAGCCACAGACCTCTGTCTTTGTTGGATTCAGCTTCAGCCAGCTTTGCCTTAATCATCTAGTCCAGGGGTGGGGAACCTCAGGCCCGGGGGCCGTATGCGGCCCCCAAGGACATTTTTTGTGGCCCTCGGGAGCTCCGGGAACCCTGCCGCGGAGGCGGGGCGCAGGGCGGCCCTCCCTGAAGGTGTTCCTGGGGCCACAGCTTACAGCACCCTTGTAGCGCCCTTTGGACCTCCTCTCACCAACTGTCGGTTGTTGGTCGGCGAGAGGGGAGGGGGAGGGACACTTCCCCCAAGGCTGCCCCCTACAGCTGCGGCGTGCAGGAATGCTGCAGCACATTGTAAGCCCCTCTCGCTGCCTGTCGACTGTTGAGCAGCGGGGTGGGGGGGTGGGGAAGAGGCCGGCGGCTCCCGGTGGCAGAGCATGCATGCGGGAGCCAATTGGGCTTGGTTTTTTTTTTATGGACTCTGGGGGGGGAGGGCATGGAGACTGGGGCCCGGTTGCTTGGGGCTCCGTGTGCCGCCGTGTGTGTGTGTGTGTGTGGGCGGGGGAGGTGGGGAGGCTGGGGCCCGGTCGCGCAGGCCAGCATGCGCAGGTGTGTGTGTGTGTGTGGGGGGAGGCTTTTCTCTCTTCCTCTTTTTCTGTCTCTTTCTTTGTCTCCCTCCGTCCTTTTTTTTCTTTCCCTCTGTCCTTTTCTTTCTTTCTCCCCCTCTCTCCATTTCTTTCTCCCTTTCTCTCTCTTCCTCCCTCCCTTTTCCTCTTTCTCTGTTTTCCTTCCTCCCTTCCTCCCTTGCCAATCGACTGTGGGCTGCGCCCCCCTGGTGCCTCGTTTTCTGGGGCTCACCGCTGGCTGCCCTCCCACCTGGGAGGGGGGAGCGGGGGCGCCCTGCAGGCCTTCCCTGTGTGGCCTCTCCTGGGGTTGCCAACCTCCAGGTGGTGGCTGGAGACTTGGCAACCCTAGCCTCTCCCCCCCCACCGGGAGATCTACACCTGGTATGGCCCCCAAAAGATGTTATAAATGTGCGAATGGCCCTTGGCAGGAAAAAGGTTCCCCACCCCTGATCTAGTCACAGCATCTAAGCACCTGCTCAGTGTGGAATCAGGATGGCCATCCATTAGTAGGTAAAACTGGCTGTCATAAGCATACTGGTTACACCCCAGCCCGAAACTCTGAACTAGGTGGGCAAGGGGGTGCTTATAGATGTTAAACAACATAGGAGAGAGGATTGCACCCTGTGCCACCCCACACACCAAAGGATGCTGCTGCGAAACCTCTTCCCCAAGGACCACCCTCTGTGCCTGACCTTGAGGAAGGAGCACAACCATTGACAGACTATGGCCCGAATCCCAATGTCGACAAGGCGGTGGTCCAAGAGGTTGTGATGGACCATGTTGAAGGCTGCTGACAGATCCAAAAGAATCAGCAGCCCCAACCTGCCTTGATCCAGCTGTCGTCGGAGATCATCTACCAGGGCAACCAGAGCCATCTCCATTCCATGGCCAGGGCGGAAGCCAGACTGGAATGGGTCCAGAACCGATGCATCATCCAGAAATTGCTGGATGTTTCCCCTCAGATTCTCAACTGTTCTCAACATTCTGTGTCCCTAGAAGTATATCTAGTCCTCATTAGGCTATTTCTCCCCTTGGTTTAATGTACAAAGCAATGTTTTTCTGCATACCTGGGAAGTACCTCGAGGAGGTAGAGATCCTTACATTTGCTGTGGGTGGCATCATGTTGGTGCTTTCAGGATTGTCATGGGGACCCCAGCCACATTACCAGTAGTAGTAGTAGAAGAAGAAGAAGAGTTGGTTTTTATATGCCGACTTTCTCTGCCACTTAAGGGAGAATCAAACCGGCTTACAATCACCTTCCCTTCCCCTCCCCACAACAGACACCCTGTGAGGTAGGTGAGGCTGAGAGAAAATGACTTGCCCAAGGTCATCCAGCTGGCTTCGTGCGTAGGAGTGGGGAAACAAATCCAGTTCACCAGATTAGTCTCCGCAGCTCATGTGGAGGAGTGGGGAATCAAACCCGGTTCTCCAGATCAGACTCCACCGCTCCAAACCAATGTTCTTAACCTGGCTCTCCAGTGTGATAGTAATTCCAGTGTCATTCCTGCACCTTGAATCATATGGGAAATATCAGGTGTAACAATCTGGAAGCATTATGTCTTAGTCAAGCATTAAGAGGCTGGTCTTCATTAGACAGGTTGGCTAGGTGAGGCAGAGCTCAGCAAGCAGAGAAAGGCTGTCCCAGAGTAGTTTGGTCTTTACCCAAGAGGTTAAAGTTGCCAGCTCTGGGCTGGGAAATTCCAGGAGATTTGAGAGTGAAGCCTGGGAGGGCGGTATCTCAGCCAGGTATAATGCCATAGACCAGGGCTTTTTCCACTCGCAACCCCTTTTCGTCTGAGAATTTTTTACGTGACCCCAGGTAGATAGGTATATAAAATAGATATACAAATCAAACATTTACTGATAATAAATCACAAAGATATTCTAAAAATTTAAAAAAAACGCAACTCCCACATTCAGTTACGCATCCCAATATGGGGTCGTGGCCCACAGTTTAAGAAGCTTTGCCATAGACTATACTCTGGAAAGCAGCCATTTTTTTTCTAGGGGAATTGATCTCTCTAGTCTGGAGATCAGTTGTAATTCCTGGAGATCTCCAGGCCCCACCTGGAGGTTTAGACAAAAAACAAACATGCTTTCAGTTCGAACTGTAATTCAGGAAGGTCTAGCATTAGGTTATATTACTAAAAAGGAAGCGGACTTCCTGATAAATCAGCATCCTCGTGTGGCTATTTTTTACTCATTACCCAAGATACATAAAAGCCTTGTGAATCCACCAGGCCGTCTGATAGTCTCAGGAAACCAAAGTGTGACTGAACCTTTGGCACAATTTTTGCAATATTATTTACATAATTTTTCAAAGAACACACCTTCTCATATTTTGGACAGTAAGGATTTCATTAGAAATGCTGAAGGCTTCTCCGTTCCAGGGGGTGCACTTTTGGTGACATTGGATGTGACGTCTTTATATACAAACATCCCATTGGATGAAATATGTGCAATAATAGCGGAATTGCTTGAAGCACGTCAGGTAAAGACCCCCCCCCCTTCTTATTTTTTGTTAGACCTTGTTGATTTGGTCCTGGAAAATAACTTTTTTCGGTTCCAAAAAGAGATTTTTTTTGCAAATTAAGGGCGCACCTTCTATTGCAAATATATACATGGTTGCATATGAAAAATCGTGTATATACAACAATTGCCCTTTTTCATCAAATATACTTTTCTACAACCGGTTTTTGGATGATGCCGTCATGATCCCAGATAGTTTGGAACATTACAATGGACTGGTAAATTGGCTTAATGCCAGAAATCCACATATTCAATGGACAGGACAAGTCCATAAGAAGCAAGTTAATTTTTTGGATTTAACAGTAGCTGTGGATTATGATCATCCTTTAACTATAAAACCCTAGAAGAAAACAACCGATAAAGGTGCACTCCTTCATTTTAATTCCTTTCACCCAAGACACCTTAAAGAAAACTTACCTTTTGGCCAATTTCTCAGGATCCGTAGAAATTTTTCTTTCAAGCTTAGACATCTTTTTAATTGCTACAGCCGAAATGTTATTTATTTATTAAGGTGCCCATGTGGTTTACTCAATGTGGGCAAAACGACAAGACAAATAAAATTAAGGGTGGGGGAGCATAGACCATTTATCCGCAACAACGTGGCTGAGGCTCCATTAGTTTCCCACTATAAAGCAATGTGACATACGGATACTGATATTCAATTTTTTGTTATTTGGCAGTACACCCCTAAACCATATACCAAACAAAACATAGATAGAATTCTTTCTCAACAAGAATCTCGCTTTATTTTTATTTTTAATACAATTTCTCCAAACGGTTTGAACACAGCTTCTGATTATTCTTGCTTCCTGTAAAAACTGTAAAAATCCAAATAACAATTTAGTTTAAATTACAATTTTTTATGTGATCTTGGGTAATTATGTAATTGTTATTATTGCTAAATAAGGAATGTATCTTTAATTGTAAATGAGAAATGTCACACCTGTTCTTAATAAGCATGTTAAAGGTCCTGTACACATGCTCTTTGATGAGAACGCTATTAGCTTTCCAATTGAATGTGATTTTACTCACAGGCAACTTGGTATGTATTGCTCTCCGTTGTATTCATGATGTTTATGTAAGGATTATAATTTTTGTTACTACGTGAAGAAACATTAGGTATCGTTAAAATTAATTATTATTATTAATACAGAGATAGACATTCATCTCTTGCCTTCTGAAAAATGCCCGATGGATAAAGCTTTGGCGAAACAGGAAATTTACCGGAATCCTATCTCGGGTTGGAAAAATATCCTTGAGGGAATTTCTTCCCTGCTGAGAAAAGGGCATTAAGAAAATAGCCCGTGCTGCGGATTTACTCGTTGCCAATACGACTTTCAGCTTGGATATTGGCACAAACAGCTGGAATACCGGCCTGCAGCTTCTTTGCCTTAACAATCCAAGAGTGCTGGTTCGGCTTACGGCTTTTTTAGTCTGTGTAACATCAGGAGACTTTCTTCCCCGATGGAAATTTCCTTGGAAAAATATACTTCGGGACTTAATTACTTTCTGTTGATAATGTTGAATAATCCAGTGTATGTAAACTGGTCTGTTTAAAATTTGCTATTGTAAATAATTTTGCTAATAATATGATTTGTTTATAGCCATCAGTGCTTGTTTGTTTTTTGTCTAAACGCTGTTAATTAAACACTATATTTTTTTTTAATCCCACCTGGAGGTTGGCAACCCTACAAGAGACCTATTGCATTTGGGGATCTAATCTGAGATGTTTGGGTTTGAGTGAAACCCTATTGCTTCTTTGTGTGACCAGACAATCACTGAATCAGTGGACTACAGTCCTTCTAGACTGGCCATTTATATTCACAGAGCCCCCAAAGCAATGGATAGACCAGGAGCCCAGAGACAGTATTTCAAAGGCAGTTGCATCCTCCCATGTGATTATTCTTCAAGATCATCTATATCTCTGGTTATTATTTTGAGGTGTAAAGGGCGACCACAACCAACGTTCTTCAAATCTACAAGGTCCCCCTCCCATTGTCTTGATTGTATTAGAGAACAGGCCTTGGAACTGTGCTTTGAATCCGGCCCCTAAAATAGAATTATATTTCCCCACAAAACTGAAACAGAAAAAGACCCGTGCAAAGCAGTTCCTTCTCCTGGTGTGCTGTTATGGTGGCAACAGGTCAGGCTGCCAGAGGTCCCGGTTTTAGACCTGGGGTGCCGTACAAAACAGAGCTCAAAAGGCAACGTCACTCCACTTCCATGCCTCCACTGTAAAGCAGTGTTGCTTCTTTCCGTAAAACAGCTGTTACATAAGTAGCCACCTGCCTATCACATTGAACATAAATTTGGATCTTCTTAATATGTGGGAGGAGTGTTGATATAGCCACAAAACAGCCATAATGGTCCGATTTTAATTTACAACATGCCATTGAATTGGAAGGCAATTTGAAGATGGATTAATTTAAAACTCATGGAGTTGGAGATTTAGAGCCTGTATTGTGGCCATTGATGTAGGCCAAAGCAGAAACTTTTTATTAAGGAAAGCAGCTTGCTTCTTCCTCTGTTCCATGCAAAGAAGGGGGGGAACTTCAGTAACAGGGACATTAGGAGGCTAATTTATCAGCTTAAAAAAACCCAAACAAACTCTGAAGATTCTACATACGGCTGTTTAAAAGTAAAGATGTCTTTCAATAATGCCTCTTGAAAGCAGCACTGGATGGAATATTCAATGAGCTGGAACTCTAACTTGGAATACAGAACCATGAAATCAATGGGCTAACCAGGATGCCAAGTCCAAGAAGTATATAAATGGCTTGGAAAATGACTAAGCCTTTTGGCAGAGACTCCTATACAGTAGAATAGTGGTTGAAATCTACACATGGATCAGTGCATTTTGAAGGCTTTCCATTTTTGCACAGAATACTCCAGCAATGGATGATGACTCCTTGGCATATTACTTCACCATTATTTCTGTCACTTTCTGATGTGGGGGCTTTTATAACAATACCCAGTTCCAGGACTGTCATTCTGATTAGCCATGATAATTAATTAATGTTGGGAAAAAGAGTATGTTTCGATTTGACGCTTGAAAAACAGCTTTTTAAATCTTCACACATTTTCCCGTTGCCTCTCCAAGGAACTGAGAGCTATGTAGCTGAGTTATTTACTTATTTATTTAGGAAATGTGTATGCTGCCTCTTCAGCCCGTCCCGGAGGCACCCCATAATAAAAATAATAAAACCAATCAAGACAATAAAAACAAGTCAATAAAACAAAGTCATGCAAGAAAACTAGTCAATAAACAAGTCAAGACAGCAGTATAAAGAAGAACAAATAAAATAAATGACAGTAAAAATGAACTAAGCCAATGGAAAAAAACAGTGCATAAAAACACATACAACAAAGGAACCCAAAATATTAATAAAAGCAGATCATAAAGCAACTAATAAGAAACCCCTTAGTAAAAATTAGGTAAAGAGAAATGTTTTGGTCTGCTGCCTAAAGGAAAATAAGATAGCTTGAAGAGGGGGGCAAGGTGTCACCATTGAAAAACACTCATCTCTGGTCACCACCGGCCTCTGCCAGAGGCAGCATAGGGAACAGGGCTTGAGAAGAGGATCTTAACTGGTGGGCTGGACAATATGGGAAGATTTGGTCCTTGTGAGATATCCTTACAGATTAGACTGAGAGAAAGTGACATGTTCTGGCCTGTTGCCAGGTCACACATTCAGCATGTTTGGTCCCAATGTGCAGCTCCCCAGTAATATGTAGTTGAAAACAACCTTTATGGTATCCTCACCTTCAAATCCCTCATGAATAGCCACTGATGCAGTGCTGTTGGGAGTGGCGAATAACGGCTTCATTGTTTTTGAGCCAAGTGTAACTAGGAAGGCACAGATCACCAGCCTCTGTGTGTCCTGGAAGCGAGTAATCTTCCTGAAGTTCCTGGCTGTCCAGGGACTCAAACCCGTTTCCTCTTGCCAGCATGCCAGCATTACAAGAATAACACCATATTCAAATGCTACCTACAGACTATCACACTCATGTTCTGTGTGTTAATTAATCCAGAATAACTGCCAATTGCGGTAGGGTGACATTTGTGTCAGATGGAGCTAGTCTACTACTAGAGCCATGTGGGAAGAAGTCACAGGGATCTTCCACACTGCTGTGGTGGTGTGACGTGGTTCTTGGTGGTGCTGAACCTGGGCCTGTTGGAAAAGATCTGCTAAGCATTTGCCTCTGCTCTTTCAGGTATGTGGAAAAGCCAGAGTTTGTCAAAAGGGCCGGTCTTTGGTGTGAGCAGCAGGGTGGGGCTCTCAGCCTTTGGCTCTTAGTCTGTGGCCTGGTTTGAGCTGCATCAACAGGATGCCAGCAGGAACTGAGGCATCTTTTTTCATTGTTGAACTTATATTGTCCCCCCCTTGAGTCCTACGTTTCATTGAAGAAAGACTTGGATATAAATATTTTAAATAAATAACTGAAGGTACTTTTCCTACTGTAAGAGGAGTATTCAGTATCCCCTACTATTCCAGGCTATTGCTGCTACAGAAAACAAAGCAATACTGTAAAATGTTCATATTCCCATTGATTTTTCTAAAGACTCCCCAACTTCCCCTCATGGTGTGGTCCACATTTTATAGGAGGAAAGCACACCAGCACTTTAAATTTCTGAAAGAAGTCATAAACGGAATAACATTGTGAAAAATTAGAAAAGAATGTATGTGTTTAGCCCAGTCACACTAATAGTAGCAATACATATTTAAAAGATATTTGTTTGGCCTGGCTCAGGTTTATACAAATTCATGGTATAACAAAATGATGAATGTCCACACATGGAGCACTCCACTAATTATGATTAGTTTCACATAACATACTAATATGGACAGTGTGGCTTAATTCTGGCTTGTTCCCTGGTCCAATGCAGGCTGGGATTCTAGCTGGGTGGGAAGCAAATGTAGTGTAACCAGCATTTGTTGAGGTAAGCCAGGATCTGAATGATTGTCTGAGGACCAAATTCATGAACTAACATTAATTAAAATAAACCATGGTTCAACTGAGCCTGTTCAGACAAAATGCAACACCATGATTTACTTTAATGATGGTTAGGTTGTTAAACCAGAGTTTGACTTGTAGACAACACTCAGTTATAGCTTACTTTGACAAATCATGTTTTCAGTGGTTTCTCCTTCTCCTAGTTGTTATTTCAGCCTGCACTGCTGCACCCCTCTTACTTCCTATTGGCTGCCATTGCTACAGGGTCATAAATCCATGCTCCCTTTCCTTGACATTAACCCTTTCCTCACACCAAAGCAGAAGATTTCCCAGTTAAATTTAACTATAGGAACTCACATGCACACACCCAGTTTTAAAGGGTCCAACAGACTGCCCTGTCCTGATTTTCAAAACTTCCTAAAAATGGGGGGTAAAGATGCCCTTTGGACTTTACCTGGTAAGCTATTTCATAACATTGGCTTAACAACCAAAGATGCCCTACAGTGGGCAGCGCAAAAAGTGAACCAGTCTGTAGAAATGCATGATAAAAAGAGGGGACTAGAGGAGTGCAAATTACAGCCAGAGTTGAAGCTTTGGGCTTAAATAATCTTACGCTAGAATGGACAGAAAAGGAGGAAGATTCATATCAAGTCAACAGAAATTCCCAAGGGGTGATCATTTCATCCAACAGCTTTGTACATACATGTTCTCCAGAACGGTATTTGATGCTATGATTGACATTGTGCAATATATCTTTTGAGACACTGATCCACTTTAAGCCAGAAAACAAAATTCTATGACCGAGGGCATATCTGTAATAAAAGCTCATATTAGCATTATATTTGTTTCACTGTCACAACTTTCCCCAAAGAATCTTGGGAACCGTAGTTGGGCCAGGTGCTAAAAATTCCATTTCATAACTATAGTTATCAGTCTCTTGAGGAGAGGCAATAACTTTATTTTATTGTTTGAATTTATAGCCCGCCCTCATCCCCAGCAAGCCAGGCTCAGGGCGGGTAATGACGATTAAAAACATAAAATATATAAAATACATAAAATCATCAGCATCATTAAACCAAAGTCTGTGGTAGAGATATGCTCAAGTTCTGCATCTTTCTTGCAAACTGAATAAATTTTGTAACACAGCTCACTCAGTTATGCTGTGAACCTTATGCTATCTTTTTCTATGTATCTAAATTTGAACCTGCTCCCCAAGTGTGTACTACAAAATCTTCACAATGGAGCCAGGGACAGACCCAGGGACATGTTTCTACAAATCTGGGGGGAAACCCAGGCTTGCAGAAAAACAACAACCTTAAATTAAAAGAAGGGATAAAATAAAGCAAAAAGAAGTTTTAATATGCTGAGATCTTTTGATATTACCTCATGAGATCTCAGTAGCCATGTTGGATTGCCTAGGCAACTGCAGACAACAGTCTGAGGTTGCCTAGATAATCCAAAATGGCTGCTGCAGCAGTGGAAGGTGAGAAGGAATGGGCAAGAAAGGCAAAAAAGAAGATGGGGAAGGAAGAAGGAAAGGAAAAAAATGAAGAAATGATCTGGCTTCTCTCTTCCTCCAGGTATCACTTTCTCGTGACTTACTGATGTCAGCCATTCTCCTGATGGCCTCTCCTTGGTCTTACTGTACCTCCTTTCCAAGCAGCTTGCCCAGAAAATTGTAGCCATTCCAGCAGGTACCCATCCCAGAATTTTCCTGGGGTGCCACCTTATTGAAAGTTGCAACTGCTTACTCCGAACAGTGGCACCCATGGAAAGCTAGGTAATCTCTCTTTTTTTTAGAAGGCAATATAATAGCGAACTAGAAGAAATGATGGAACTCATTAGAGGTTGGCATACACAAGATATTAAAACAGGTATTTTATTTAATAAGGCTGTGCATGAGCACAGACTTTTGCTGTTTCTACTTTTCTACCATAGCCATAAGACCTAGTAATATGTTCTTAGTATGAATGCTGAAGTGGAAGCCAAATTCTGTGATTTGGGACATGATCACAGCGACAGAGGACACAGCCTAACCACGTCAGAATCTACTACCAATAAAACCAGAACATAATAAAACCCTATTATGTCAGTCACCAAACCCAATTAGTCATGACCCTGGATAAAAATATCAGGAACCAGAAAGATAGCTTGGGGAAGGTATTCCATATGTGAGGGGCCACTACAGAAGCAGCCCTCTCTGCAATAGTCACATCACTTGTGAAGGTGGGAACTCATAGAGAAAGGCCTCAACAGATGGCCTGACAGGTATATATGGGAGTAGACAGCACTTCAAGTACCTTAGTCTCAGACTACCTGGGATTTAAAGATAATTGCCACCATTTTAATTTGTGCCTGGAAGTAAATAGGTAACTAGTGTAGCTGAAAGAGCTGTTTCTGGGAATTATACCTGTCAGCAGTAGTAACTATTGCATTCTGACCTGTAAAGTTTTTGAACAGTCTTTCAAGGCAGCCCCATGTAGAATATACAATCATAGAGTTGGGACCACCAGGGTCATCTAGTCCAACCCTTAGCACAATACATGAAGTTCACAGCTACCACCCTCCACACCCCCAGTGATCCCTACTCCATGCCCAGAAGATGGCCAAAAAATCTTCCAGGGTCCTTGGACAATCTGGCCTGGAGGAAAATTGTTTCCTGATCCCAAGTGGCGATCAGCATTTCCCTGAGCATGTAAGAAAGGGCCATGAGAGTCAAACACTGATGCAACCTTTCCTGCCCGCCCTCTCATGATCTGCCTAAGTTCACAGAATCAGCATTGTTGTCAGATGTCCATCTAGCCTCTGCTTAAAACTTCCAAAGGAGAGCCCACCACCTCCCGAGGAAGCCTGGTCCACTGAGGAACTGCTCTATTACTGTCAGAAAGTTTCTCCTAATGTTTAGCCGGAAACTATTTTGATTTAATTTCAACCTTAGTTCTGGGCCAACCTTCTGGGGCAACAGAAAACAACTCGGCACCATCCTCTATCATATCACTGCTCAGTCATCTCCTCTCTAGGCTAAACATACCAAGCTCCTTCAACCTTTCCTCGTAGGACTTCCAGACCCCTCACCATCTTTGTTGCCCTCCTCTGGACGCATTCCAGCTAGTCTATATTGCAATAGTCCCGTCCAGATAAGCTCAGAGTGAGCAGATGCAGCCAGATACGTAAAACAACAGGGAACAATAAAACTGACAGACAAGAATGTGGCCAGAAAGATTTGGTTAGAAAGTCTGCTGCAAAACAGAGCTGTTGTCAAAAGCTGCATAAAGTTTGCTTCTAAAAGCACATTATTGGGTAATCATCATTTTTACCAAGAAGCTGTAAAAAGAATGTATATAATAGAGTTTGAATATTAATTCTCCCCCACTGTTCCAATAACTCAAAAATAAACCTTTTCTGTCATTGTCTAGAGATTTGGGCTGTAATCCTAAGAATCCTTTCCTGGAAGTAAGCCCCACCGACTAAAATGGGTTTCACTTCAAAGTAGACCTGCTTAAGGTAGTTTCCTTGATTTCTAATTTTTTTACTATGCTTTTGACCTTTTGCACAGTCATAGAGAAAACAAACAAACAAACAAACACTTTCACAATTTTAAATGCAGGAGTTCAAAACCAAGAGATAAAGATTAGCAACTGAGTTGTGTGTTAGGGAAGCAGCCTTGCAAGGGGGTGGGAAGTGGGAATCCTCACTTCCTGTTGTACTTTGCTTGTGATATGTACAGAGAAGGGACTTGAGATGTTTGGAAGTAAAAAAATAAGAGTAAACATTCAGGCCAGATTACAAATGGCTAGGGTTGGACTGTTTAGGCCCCTTAACATAGGCATAGTACAAAAATAGCTCCAGACTGGATAGGTTATGATCAGAATGTTCCACAGAGTTATAGTTAACAGGCAGCCAAGCAGCCTGATCTTGTGGATTGTGTGCTGACAGGGCCACGGGATCTCTACAAGTCTTCTTTGCTGTTCTCCTGATCAATGACTCCCATAATATCAATGACCCCCCCCCAAAAAAAAAAAACCCACTGCTGTTCTTTACAAGGGAATTTGTATAGGCAGTCTGGCATAGAAATCCCGATAACCACGGCTGCACCAGCATTTGGGCTAGGATCAGACCTCAACATTGGCAGGAAGGCACGCATAGTACTGACACTACTATCTTAAGGCAAAACTACAAGGTGCATGGGGATCTGTGACTGGATGGATTTTCTGACGTGTACTGTAACCTTAAAAAGCAGACATGGGCAGGGTTGGATCAGGGCCACGGTGTTGGGGCAAAGTTTCCCTCTGTAATTTTCCTGATACTAGTTGGGACTTTCAAGCTGTAATTAATCCTGGTAGGGAAAAGAGGGCAGGGATAATATAGGAGCCTGTCTTTTCCCCAATAGGGCTAATTTGTGCGTGAGTGTGAGATCTCTATCAGGCAAATGGTGCAAGGAAAGAGCTATGATACAGCTCCCTATATACCTTGATTTTAAAATTAAAGGATATGTCATGAGATCTAATCACAGATACCAAATATAACTTGTAGTTTGACTCTTCAAGCAGCTTGGATATGTAGGGTGAGAAAGAGCAGGCAGCACAATTGGTTCCTGTCCCAAGGAACCGGAAGGGAATCACCCTTCGCTTGCAAGATGCTCTCCCCCTCAGAGAGAGAAAGAGCAGGCAGCACAATTGGTTTGTGCTTCCTGTTCAATGCACTGTTAGCAATGTAAAATGTAGAACTTTTGTATCTTTCTCACCCCCACAGGAAGGGGGTTCTTAGGACAGTTTTTTAATTTCTGATACATGGAACAGAAACTTCAGTATGTAATCTTTCAAGAAAGTCTCTGACTCTGCACTTTTAGGGCACTATTCAGTAAACCCTGTAACACATAGAACTGCATGCCTAACAGGGCTTTTGTAAATTTGTTTTAGGTGGAAGTCACTTCAGTGCTGCCTCAGAAGCAAGGGGCCTTTATGGTCCCTGCTATTGAATGCATGTGATTTTTTTGGGGGGGGGGAACCCAGAGAAAGTCAGCGTTACTCTGAGGAATTTTGCAATGCAGCTTGCTGACTAAAGGCCCCTCCCAAATTAGGTCAGAAAGAATGGTGGCTGACAGTATTATCTGATAATCACGTGTTTTGATACAAAAATCACCCCAAACCAATGCTCCATTTTCTTTCCCCGCCTCTCTTGCAAACTTATTGAAGATTTTTTTTAAAAAAATTGGGAAGCACTATTTATAACGAAAGGAGAAGCACATAAAGGTAATGGGCATAACTGGTTCTTTAAAAAAATCCACGCAAAGCAAATATTTAGGACTCGAACGCTAATGTCCAAGGACCATTCAACTGCATGGAGAAAACTTTAAACACATCAAATTGAGACTTCTCAAATTGACCCCCCTAACACAAGATGAAGACAGTTGTCTTGTGTCTATTGGGAAAGACAGGACAGAAATATTTAAATAATTATACAGTCAATGCGCAAAGACTACATTGCTATTGCAGGGGGTAGTACATCAGCTTTTGAATGAAAAATAAGACATTGGGGAAAACACAGAAACGCAACCATTTGGGATAAATATCTGAATTCTTAGAAATACATGGTGAATGAATAGTGCAAATAGAGAAAATTACTTGCACAGAATCACCCTATTATATACTGTTTGGGAGTAAGACCATGTGAACTTTGCTCTGACTAAAGATGGATAGACTAGATAACTAATCTATATTAGAGATATATCAGAGATATATCAGAGATAACTAATCTATATTAAGTAGTTTTCAGTATATCTTTCAAGCTGGTGTTGTCAGAAAACATCATGAGAGATGCATTTCCTCCTCCAAGTAGAAGTGAGATGTGAGATCCTACCTTTCTTTCCTGGTTAAGCTCCTGTGCTTTAAACACTATCAAGAGATACAAAAATTCAACAGGTGCAGCTCCCCCTTCACTGCTGCCTGTCTCATAGCTCCTTTTAAAAATACAAGAGCCATCCTAGAAAAAAATACAGCAGCTCTAGCAAGAAACAGGCTTCCTACTTTCTGTGGGCCATCCCTTCCCAGGACAGCTTGGCAAAACAAAACCAATTTGGGAATTCCTGCCTTGGGCAATGTGGCTTCCATATAATTTGACAACACTTCTCTCATCGAGATCCCAGGCGGCTTTATTTATTTAGTTCATGTATCCCCGCCTTTCTCGCTGAAACTTGAGGCTTCTTCCAAGGTGCCTCACATGGGAATGTTGTGAGAAATCCAGCACACCTATGCAGTGTCATGTAGTGGTCAAAATGTAAAGACTGGGGAAACTAGGCTTCAGATAAATACCCAGTTGCTACGAAGTTTACTGGTTGACCTTGGGCCAATCATTTAACCTTCCTCATGGGGTTTGTGTGAGGATAAAAAGAAGCATCTTTGGAGGAAGAATGGAATAAAAATGCATCAAAATAATTGATATTTCCCCAATCATCATGTGAGGTAAAATGGCTGTGAATGCCTGGATCAAGACATTTAACGTAGAATCATAGAATTGGAAGGGACCACCAAGGTCATCTGGTCCCAACCTTCTTAAACTGTGGGTTGCGACCCCATATGGGGTTGTGTAACTGAATGTGGGGGTCATGGAAAATTTGGCAACAGTATGCAAATTCCTATGCCAATTCGCTTTCGTCTTCAATAAACGGTAAAATTACATGAGCAGCAAAGAATTATTTTAAAATAAATTCCTCTACGATGTATTATCAGTAAATGTTTGATTTGTATACCTATTTTATATACCTATATACCCGGGGTTGCGTAAAAATTTCTCAGGTGAAAAGGGGCAGCCAGTGGGAAAAGTTTGAGAAGCCCTGATCTAGTGCAACCCCCTGCACAATGCAGGAAATTCACAACTACCTCCCCCCTCACACCTTCAGTGACCCCCTACTCCATGCCCAGAAGATGGCCAAGGTGCCCTTCCTCTTATGCTCTGCCTTAGGTCATAGGGTCAGAAAAAACAAGGCTCTGTGCTGTATAAGGTAGCAGAAAGCAAACAACAGCACAAAATTCCAATGCAAATCTATATATATCTTAAGTACACAAGGTGTAAAGTGAATCCATAAAAGACAAACAATAGACAAATGCAAATAGCAAACTGACAAGAAGGAGCAACCTATTATAGGTAAATATGAAATAACTATTACTAATGGCATTCTTTTCCTTTTTTACAGTTTTTTTTACAGAGTTCCATAGGTCATAGGGTCAGAAAAAAGAAGGCTCTGTGCTGTATAAGGTAGCAGAAAGCAAATAACAGCACAAAATTCCAGTATATATATATATATATATATATATATATATATATATATATATATATATATATATATAGTACACAAGGTGTAAAGTGAATCCATAAAAGACAAACAATAGAAAAATGCAAATAGCAAACTGACAAGAAAGAACAACCTATTATAGGTAAATATGAAATGTGCGTGTGTGTGTCAAGTCGCTTCCGACTCATGGCGACCCTATGAATGAAAGTCCTCCAAAATGTCCTATCTTTGACATAACTATTACTTATGGTATTCTTTAGTTATCTTTGAAATAGTTATCTTTGAAATCACTATTACTGATGGTATTCTTTTCCTTTTTTACAGAGTCCCATAGGTCATAGGGTCAGCAGTAGCGGGTGGCCAGGTTTGGACTCGGCCCTTTGTCGCCTTTTCTCGGGCAGCGAGGCCGTGGCCGGCGACAGCGATTCCTCTCCCGAGGTGGAAAGTTCCCCCTGCTGCTGGAGGCGCCCGAGCCGGGCCTATCTTTGGGGGGGGGGGGTGTTTCTTCCTTCGCCCGCTCAGCCGGCCACCCGACAGGGCAGCTGCGGGCCAAACCAAGCGGCGCCCCCCCCTCCCCCCGTCCCTCCCCACGCCCAACGGTCCCAACGGTCCCTGGACCCCCTCAGCCCTTCCCGCTTCCATCCCGCCCAGTCAGGTGTGGCAGAGGCGGCAGGCCAGGCCCAGGCCTCCTCCAGCCCCTGCCCAGCTTCCTGCTTCCCACAAGGCGCCGACGAAGCGGCTTCCCTGCGGCAGGAACTGAGGGAGCAGCACCGGCAGCGGGCGGGCAGGCAGAAAGCGGGGGGGGGGGGAGGCGCCGCCGCCGCTCTTGCGGTCGCCGCCGTCACGCCGGCCCGAGGAAGCCGCCAGCCAGCCGTGGCCGGCCTCGTCCCAAGCGCCCGTGACGCCCCGCCCGGTCGCTGAGGGAAGAAAAGCGAGGAGCCCCCGCCGCCTCAGCTGCCGCCGCCGCCCTCTCCGCGCCCTTCGGGGGTGCCGCCGCCGCCTCTTCCTGAGGCCCCCCGCCCCGAGATGCGACCATGGACTGCCGGATCAAGTGAGTGGCGGGGGGATAGGGGGGGAGAGCGAAGCCCCCTCCAGGGCAGGGCGGAAGGGGCGCTTCTGGCGGCCGCCGTGGCGGTGGGGCGGCTCCGCCAGGGGGGCTCGGGAGGGACCGAGAGGGAGGGATTGGGCTAGGCCTCGAAGCCTCCCCCCCCCCGCCCCGGCCCCGCTTTGAATATTCCTCAGCGCGAGGAGAGGGAAGGCGAGGCAGAGCATGGGCGGGCGTTGGAGCGACCTCCTGCCTCGGTGTGTGGCTGCAGCCTGCGCGCGCTTTTCGTGGAAGTCCCATTGAAAATCGGGGTGGTTGGGGGTGCGGGGGCTTCTGGGTACACGTGCAAAGGTTAGAGCCGTAGTATTGCCCTGGGCAGTGAAGGAAGCTGATAGGAAGAAAATAGATTCCTGGCCACCAAGATTAAGTTAATTCATTCCATCATATTCCCTATTACTATGTATGGGTATGAAAGCTGGACATTGAAGAAAGCTGATAGGAAGAAAGTAGATTCCTTTGAAATGTGGTGTTGGAGGAGAGGGTTACGGATTCCGTGGACTGCCAAAACAAACAAACAAAACAAAAACAAATCAGTGGGTTATAGATCAAATCGAGCCTGAACTGACCCTAGAAGCTAAAATGACTAAGCAGAGGCTGTCGTATTTTGGTCACGTCATGAGACGACAAGAGTCACTGGAAAAGACAGTCATGCTAGGAAAAGTGGAGGGCAGCAGGAAAAGAGGAAGACCCAACAAGAGATGGACGACTCAATAAAGGAAGCCACAGCCTTCAGTTTGCAAGACCTGAACAAGGCTGTCAAAGATAGGGCATTTTGGAGGACTTTGATTCATAGGGTCGCCATGAGTCGGAAGCGACTTGACGGCACTTCACACACACACACATTGCCCTCAGTATTCACGATTCACATCTGGATGACCCAAGCTGACCCGAGTAGGTCAAGCAGCCCCTCGTCCTGTGACCCAAACTCCTTTTGATTGACTCGGAATAAAAACCCGTATTCCTTTCTTTTCTGCCGCAACCCCCTCTTCTCATAGAATCATAGAGCTGGAAGGGACCACCAGGGCCATCCAGTCCGACCCCCTGCACAATGCAGGAAATTCACAACTACCTCCCCCACACACACCCCAGTGCCCAGAACATGGCCAAAGTGCCCTCCCTCTCATGAACTGCCTAAGTTCATAGAATCAGCATTGCTGACAGATGGCCATCTAGCCTCTGCTTAAAAACCTCCAGAGAAGGAGCACTTACCACCTCCCGAGGAAGCCTGTTCCACTGAGGAACCGTTCTAACTGTTAGAAAATTCTTCCTAATGTCTAGATGGAAACTCTTCTTATTTAATTTTAACCCGTTGGTTCTGGTCTGACCTTCTGGGGCAACAGAAAACAACTCGGCACCATCTCCTTCGCTCCTCCTCACAGTGACCCTCTTCATGAGCCCCTGACACGTAGTACCTGAGCAGCAGCAGCCTGTCTTTCTAGTTCAACTGACATCCCTAGTTACACCCCCCCCCCATATTGGCTGCTGTTTTCGTGCCTAACAGCAGTCTGTTCTGAAGATGTTAATAGGGAGATAATACTTATCTTTGTTTGATGAGGGGGAAAAAGCCTTCACCTGCAGATCAACATGTTGCTGAAGGCACAAAAACAAGCCAGACTGGTTGTTTTCTGTGTTTGTGTTAAGTGCCCTTAAGTAACTGCCGACTTAAGGCGACCCTATGAATCAGTGTCCTCCAAAACACCCTATTGTTAACAGCTTTGCTCAGGTATTGAAAACAGGGCTGTGGCTTCCTTTATAGAGTCAATCCATCTCATGTTAGATAGTTCTCTTTTCCTGCTGCCTTCAACTTTTCCTAGTATTATTGTCTTTTCCAGTGACGCTTGTCTTCTCATAATGTGACCAAAGTATGATAGCCTCAGTTTAGTTGTTTTAGCTTCTAGGAGCAGTTTAGGCTTGATTTGATTCACTTGTTTGTCTTTTTGGCCATCCACGGTATCTGTAAAACTCTCCTCCACCATCACATTTCACGGCCTGTTTACCTGGTAGCCCCTCTCTTTCCTCCAGTGCATATTCTCAGTGAGTCTGGCTGTGAACAACTGGTACCCAAAGAAGACCTGAGTTCCTAAAGAAGTACCATCCCAGTACACACGTGAATAAATCTAAGGATTTTAAATTTGTTTGTCAAGTGTTCACTCACATCGGCTGTTGAAATCGTTCTACCTTTCTACATATGCTCAGTATGTATGGCACATTGTGACAACTATGCAGGTATTGAAAACAGGACTTTAGAACTTTTGGCATTATGGGCCTGGGCTATTGAAGGATAATTCCTACTCTTCCTCACCTTGGCAGAGGTGAGCATTTCAGGCTGCAAGCTGAAATAGTGTCTTTTAGAAGTTGGGTTTGGCAAATGTCTATGGGATCCAAGAACTCTGGGATCTGAATTTATTTACTACAATAATGCCCAGGCCAATCTGTATACTCACAGCAGGAATCCATTTGCTAGCCTAAGAGGAAATAACTTTTGCAAAATGAATGATGAATGAACATTATTTTTCATGGTATTTGCAGTTAGGGCTTTGATTCCCCCCCACATGCTGAATTTTATATTCAGAGTGAGACGAGGTTTAACCTCTAGTGTGGCAAGCTGACAGTTGTCTATTTATGAAGAGCCAGTTGGAATAGACATGAAAGGCAATTTGACATTTATTGCTGTGGTTTGACACTTTAAATGTGGTGGGAGGGGATGAGTAAAACTAAAAGGACTGCAGAGTTATAGATATGCACAGCAGGAAGCACAAATGTTTAATACTATTAATGCAGGGATATTGACCTATGAAATGCCTATCCAGTTTCTGAAACAAGAGCTTGTGGTCAAAAGAAGACTGAAGATTTAACTGGCCAATTTTTATTGCTGCCATTATAGGAGGGGTCCTAATTTGCCAACCTGGTTAGATTTTATTTTGTGTGTGTGGGAGCATGATTGTAGCTATGGAATGATTTGCCCCTCTCTGTATCTCTCATACCATTATTGGGAAATGGGAAATAAGCAGCTGTAATAGTTTCCTCTCCAACTTTAGGATGGCTCACCCACAAGCCTGATGAAAACAGAAGCTTGACTCATTGTAGAAGAGTGTATTTACACATGCACCCTTCTGCAGTGAGTCAAGCTTTGCACGATGGAAGAAGACTTGTCAATTTCACCACTGTTTAAAAAAATAGTGTGTCTTTCAATTCTGATGTGCATAGGTGATCTTTTGAAGCACAAAACCTTCTTCAGCGGAAATGATGGTGGTGACAAGAAACATGATGGGGAAAGCTGGTGGTGGAAAGGAGTGCACAAGGATTCGTTAATTCACAATTGTGTGGGGTCTAGGTAATGCAGTTACCTGGACTAGCACTAGAATAACATACCTTGAAAAGGTGTTTTAATATTATCTAAGGTCTTGTACTGGGTTGTTATATGAACTATATCCGGCCTTGGAGGACTTAAACATTTGTCAGTTGCCTTGGTGTGTTAAACACATACAATAAAATATGTAAGGCTGTGATCCTATGCCTATTTGTCTAGAATTAAATCATGCTGAGCAGAGTGGGGTATACTGTCCGACATAAGCATGGACGGTAAGATAATGAGCTTAAACTGACACTTCAGGGCCTGTTTATCAGTTAGATCCAAGATTACAGTTCATGTAGTGATAAACATGTTAAGAGTCCAATGGCAGCATACAGACTAAGTCAAAGCTAAGGTGTACAGAAGAAGCAACGAGTACTTATCTAAGCTTAGTTAAGCATTTTCTTAGGCAAAGTGATTCCAGCCTGACTTTGATCTGGATTTTTCTCGTTGTTCAAGCTAATACATCACTGGGTAGCTTGAACATGTTTGTGTTATTAAAGTGTGTGCTCTCATAGCATGGTTTTTTGAGATGTATGTTATTTTATTCCCCCCATCCATATTTTGCTCTTATAGTGACTTAGAGGCAATTGCTATTTTCTCTTCATCTAGGATATAATTATTGCTTGTTTGTACTGGCTTCTCTCTTACACAGCTTGCTGAGCATGTCATATCTCTTTGAGAGGATTAAAAGCAAAGTACAAAACTTTTAATAAGGACTTTCTAGCCAATCTCATTGAGAGAAATGGAAGTAATTTCTCATAACCATGTAAAACTATCCAGTAGCATGTAAATGGTTGCTTACCTGGTCACTTTTGGGAGGGTAAGGATGATTTCCAGGAAAAATGTTTATAATTCAGAGGATAGTTGGCCATTTTTTCTTTTCAAGCAATTAGTGTGTTGCTGATGGTAGACTCACAGCGCATTCCTGACTTCTGAGGACGAAAGTCCTCAGGAGGCCAGGAAGGAACTGTGCCGGCGTTCGGTCCCCCCATGCCGGCGTTTAGGCTACTTACGCCGCTGTAAGTGGCCCCAACACTGGTGGGGAGGCCTGCATGCCGGTTTCCCAGCGCTGCCATGGCAGCTCCACCCCGGGATGCCAACAGGGCCTTACGCTGGTGTCCCACCGGCATAAAGGCCCGTGCTGGCATTCCGGGGTGTGTGCTGGCATCCCTGGGGGCGTTCCCGGGGTGTGCCGGGGGGGGGGGGCGGAGGTGCCTGTAGGCAGCTCCCTGTGTCCTTTCAGTCCGGTACACCGGTGATGAGAATGTGTTGCTGTGTCTGCTTTTTAGCAGGCGCAGCATCGCTCTTCTGAATAGGGTGAAAAGCCCCATTTAGAAAGAAAAAAGCAGCAAAAAGGCTTTTTTCAAGGTTTTGGTGGGCGGGGAACTGCTTAGGAGGCATCGTGGATGTACCTCTGCCCCGCCATTCCTACACGACGAAAGCTCAGGAATGAGCTGTTAGATACTTGAGGGCAGACTTAACATCCACACTGTCCCTTTAACTCTGAAACAAGAACTATGCAATATCTTTATGAAGACCATTCAAATAGCACAAAAGCAAGCTTTTGAGTTCTTCAGAACATTGCATCCACCTGGATGTCTCTCCAGTCCAAGTCTGACAGTTTATTTGCTTCATAACTATAGTGATTCTCAAGACATTCGTCTTATGCTTGGAGAACTAGGGAAAAAAATTACAGAACCTGGGTCTCACATAGCATTGCTTTAAAGCAGTGGTTCCCAAAGTGGGCAGTACCACCCCCAGGGGGCGGTGGGATTACCTAGGGGGGCACTAAGTGGCAAGCGGGCAGCAGGGGGACACTAAAGGTGGGCCCGATCAACTGTGTTGTTGGATAGAGTAGGGGGTGCTGGGGTTGAGTTTGTGGAAACAAGGGGGCGGTGGCACGAAAAGTTTGGGAACCACTGCTTTAAAGCCATATTTACAAAATGGAACCAATTTGGAAGTAGTTTAATCTTGAATTCTAGAGATACAGTGGCTTTAAATGAATAAAGGGTTGATCTGCCCGAAAAAGGGGGAATTTTCACTGATTTCCACCCCTCCCAATGGAGAACCCCACATTGCATCCAGTGCTGTTCATAGCGATACCCTGAACCTCACTCATGGTTCATTGGATGCATCCCAATGAATTTATTTTTCACTGTTACTGAACTGTATCAAATTTTGGTCCCAAATATAAGAGTTTGATTTTTATAGCAGCACTTTAATGTTGTGAAATGAATCAAGAGTTATTTTCCTCAGAATTTAAGGGCAAGTACTACAGATTTGTGGTAAGGTATTTGACTACGGTAACTGAATTCGTCTGCCTCACTGTGGATTCCAAGGATCATTTTTCTTTCACTAACAGAACAATTTATTTTCCTTTTTAATTGTTCCAGGGTGCGCTTAATGTAGAATTGGGTTGTGCTCACAATGGTCATTTATGCATGGTTGCTTTACCCTCCTTTATTCCCTGTTTCAGCCAAGATCAATTTTTTCAGTATGCACGTTACCTCATTCCTTAGAAGCTCAACGCTGTTTCAACGCAAAACGAACCCAGCTTTTCCCATTCCTCTTCTGGCCCGAATTAAACTGTTCATCCTGGCTCATTCCAAAGTCGCAGAGTGTGCATACTCTTTTCTCGGGTTGAACTTTGCCCCACCCTTTTCCAAACTCCTCTTCAAGGCAGCATGCAGATAGCCAAACGAGGGAAGCACAGAAGATTGGCTTCTCTCACAGCCAATCACGAAGCAGTGTGTAAAGAGGCAGGGATTCATGTGCTTCCTGCTACCTCGGAGCTCTTTCTGAGCAAAAGAAAGGCTTTTTTAAAATGAGGCTTGGATTTCTCCCCCTCCCTTCTTTCAGATTGCTCCTTTTTTTGTTTTTTGTTCTTAAAATGCTTTTTTATGTGGCAGTTGGGTCTGGGGGGAAGGAGATCTTCTCTCAGGGTGAGTACTGCGAAGTCAGCCAATTACAGAGCAGCATTTAAAGGGGTGGGACTTGATTTGAGCTTGGGAGACTGCTTTTCTGTATTCATGCCTTCATTAGCACACAGTTTCGTCCCTGATCATTCCAGCCAATGCATACAGTTTCTCCCAACCTGGGTTACTTTGATCCTGGCTGAAACGGGGAATAAAGGAGGTTAAAGTGACCATGCATAAATAACCTATTTGTACATCCAGTTGACTCCCATGTATCTGGCAGGCTTCATGTAAAAAAATAATGAATGAAATGTTTATTGGATCGGAATCTCTGCACAGGTGAGCTGCACCAGAAAAGGTGAAAACAAGACAAAACAAAAGGTTCCCAGAGAATCTTCCAATATGTAACAGTGTTTATTCAATGATCCTGATGCGTTTTGCATCAAAACGCTTCTTCAGGAGATCAAACCTTGCTTTCAACAACAGCTCAAAACATTTCTCAAACTGCAGCCAGTTTTTCAGAATCTCCACATCGCAATCTCAACTCAAGTACTTGTGTGTGTCACAATGAATGATAGAGACTCTCGTTGTGGTACGAGAAGACAAACAATAACAAACCAAAATCCTTGTGCAGTTGAATGTTAAAAACTGTAACTTTTCTTGGTACAGAAGACATAATATTCTTGGAGTCAGATTGTTTACATTTTTGGGAGGTATATAAGACCAACCAACTGTCTTTTTTATTTCCAGGGAAAATCCAACAAGTACCTTTGATTTGGTGCTACAGGTAAAATGCCAGGCTCCTGAAAATGAAGGTAATATATTTCTGTCATATATATTACATGTGAAAAAGATGTGGTGGGTTATTTATTTCACTCCATTTTTTGTTCTGTTTTATGTAGGTGATTAAAAGAAATATGCTTAATTATAACTTAGGTTGCCTTTAGTTACTGTTAGTTATAGGAAAATTCATAACACCTTAGTATTTGATATGTATTTTATTTTCTGCTATGGTCCTTAGCCATTGCGAAAGCAGCATTAATCTGACACATGCATTTTGCATTGAGTTTCTGCTTTGAAGCCTTCATAATGTTTTTCAATTTGCAAGTTGTAATAGATTTAATAGATTGTGTTTTTGCAGTATACGTAGTTCAAACAGGCGTTGGAGAAATCCTTCTCTTTGGTCATGTCCACTAAGCAGCTATGTTACTGGATTAAGGCATTAGTTACTTTTGTTTTGCTTCCTATCCTTGCAATGAGTGGAGCTTGTTATGCTTTAGGAGGGGACAAGTTTGATCCTAGCAGAGTATCTGCATTCCTCCTGCTTAACTTGGGCCTGGAAGTAAACAAACCTGAAAAGAATGAGGAAGTAATTTCTCAAGGATGTCTCCAAACCAGACTTTTACTTCTGCTGCCTTGAATTTTTCATAATTAGGCTGATGTGGGAGTGTGGACTGGGATCAGATTTAGGGAATAAGAATCTTGGGATGCAAGCCTGTGCATCTTCTTCATGTTACGTACCGGGGGTTATTTTTTTGAAGCTTAATCCTGACAAGATGGAAGTGCTACTGGTTGGCAGAAGGTCTGACCCGGGATTTAAGGTGACACCTGTTATTGATGGTGTTGCACTCCCCTTGAAGGAACTGGTCCATAGTCTGGAGCACTCTTGGACCCAGGCCTACTGCTGGATAAGCAGGTGGCAGCTGTGTCCAATAGTGCCTTTACAACTTCGACTAGTTAGCCACCTATGGCCTTTCCTGGACAGAAAAGATCTGGCCACTATGGTGCATTTCCTCAATGATCCCTCCTTCCTAACCAATGTTTTATGTTATATATGTATTTTAACTGTTTTGTATGGATTTTTAAATTCTGTTTTTAAACCGTTTTAAAAGTTGTTTTAATGTTTGGAAGTGGGTTATTTTAATGGTTTTATAATGTATTTTATCATGTATGTTTTAAATTGTTAGTTGTAAGAGCAGAAAGGTGGGATATAAATTTTGTAAATAAATTAATTATCATGTTTCCTCCTTGCCCCCAATGACAAAAGGTGAAACTAGGCACATTGAAATAAATTGTGCACCTTGGTTGAGGCACAGCATAGATCTTAAAGGTTGTGGACTTGAGTAATTCTTTAAAAGAAACCAAATGCATGTACCAAGCTGTATCAATAATTCTAGGCAAGTTCCCATGACATCAAAGGTATAATTAACTGCATATATTTTAATTGTGTAGACTACATGCTTAATATTCTTGGTATCAGTGGATATCAGAGAGAAGTAGGGAAAGACAAGAAATATGGTACAGTTGTGCTGACCTGCTTATTTTGAAAGGTCACATGGTACAGCTTGCCTTGGACTATACCATTTCTGGATGCTGGTATGAATTCACATTTTGGAATGTTCCTTCACACTGGAAACTCCTTGTATGTGGAAAATTAGCATGTCAGAGAGAAGGCTTTAGGCTAGCCTATTTTTGGATGTATTCGTTTCCTGTGTAGTAGGGATATTTTGCTGAAGAGAAACAATACCCTACCCATGTTATGAAATGGTACAGCCCTGGGAGTCCTGTACTGCATGAGTGTTCTGAACATATAAATGAACTCTTCAAGTTTTTCCTACTAGGATGTTGTCTTTCATATCCTGAAATTATTTGACTCAATTAAGTTTGGGGCATAGGCTGGCTGTTTGCTTTCTGATTAATGATGTCTCTATAAATGGAACTCAGTGGTGAGCAAACTTAGGAGAAATGGCTTTGGGAACCACAAATGTGGAGGCCGTCTGTGCAGTAGGTATGGGAGAGCAGAAAATAGTATGTCCAGTTTCTAATAAAATGTCAGTGCTACAGGGATGAAATGAGGGACAAGTGAAGACACATACTTCTTTATGACAATGGGAATGAACTCCAGTTACTTTTTGATTGGGTCTACTTAAGTTCCCTTATGTGTGAAAAGTACAGGATTGAGAAATACATGACGTATCTTTGTCATGTGACTACAATCACTGAATCTTTCTCTGGTAACTTTGCCAAAACAGCAAGAATGGGTTTGCTTCTTTACTGAGAATTTTTGAAATGATATAAAGAGCTCTGGAGGAACATCTGTTTTACACATTAGCTGGTGAAAATACTGTCTTGCCGATCATTACTAGGCTTTGTTAGTTTTGTAGATTGCTGGCATATAACCTACTTGTCCTGAATGTTAACTAGCTTGTCTAAACTGGTCATCTATTTTACCTAAGACAGTCTCTTCAAGGTCACTAGTCCTCAATGGATAGTTGAATCTTTGGGCTTTGTACTTGTTCACATTGTCATAGTCCCATTTTGTTTGGCTATAATCTGCTGTCACGGTGTGAACGTTGCATGGTGTTTCTCAAACTGGCTTTTTGTCTGTCTGTATGACTCTCTCTTTCCCTTTGCATTTTACATATGATTCTGCTCCCCCTTGTCCTCTTCATGAGTCTGACTCCTTGGTTCCCTTGTATATTTTCCCCCTTGATGACTCCATCTACACTCATAGTTAAAGGAACAATTTTCTGGTCATGAGGCTCCTTATGTCCAGTTTAGTACTTTGTACCTGTCATTTCCACATCTCTTTCTTAGTATCTGGATTCTTCCCAATAATTGTTTATGTTATTAGCAACATCTGTCAACAATTGCTTGTTGAACAGCTCCTTTTTCTGATTTGTTTTCCTAGAAAGAGTATTTTCCTTTGTTGGCCTTATTATTGAAGTTCTCTTCAGATTTTTGAAGGGAACAGAATAAACTTTTGTACAGGACAAGGGAGGGAGAACAGGATTATGACAGCAAGTTCTGCTTTCAACCCACATACATTTATTTAAATAACTGTACTAAGCCTATCTGCATACATGAATGCACACACAAGCTCTCTGATTGAGAAGCTATATGTTCAAATGAATGCTTGTAGCTTGGAGTGGAACTTGCCATTGCGATCCTGCTGCTCTCCTTATGTATGCTTATTCAATTCCTTGGAACATCTGGAGTTGGTTTGTATGCCTTTCATTTCTGGATTTCATGTTTTTTGCATACACAAGTCTGTAGGGCTGCTCTTGAAGTGAGCTCGAAAACTTCATTTAGTCCAGACTGTAGCAGTCTAATTACTAATTGTTGCTAGTTGTTTGGATTACATTACAGTAGAGCAGCCAATTGATCAGAGAAAGAGTGTGTTTTCGTTTACTTGTCAATAACCAAGGCATGAGCCGGCTTTGTGTTTTAGCTGTACACCTCAGCTATGTAGCTTGTATGCTGCTTCCACCTGGGTTCATCAGACTAGGAACTAGGAGGCTCAGGTTCAAACCTCCACCCTGCCATGAATCTCTCTGGGTGACGTTGGGCCAGCCACTCTCAGCCCAGCCTTACAGGGTTGTTTGAGAATAAAATGGAAGAAGAAGGGAAAACCATGTACACTTCTGCTTTGGAGGAAGGGGAGGATAAACATGTACTAAGTCAAAAAATTAAATCAAAAGCTGCTGGGATCTGTCCCATAGTTATAATTTTTGCAGTTGATAGCCCTATATTAAACCATTGGTTCAAAGTGATGATGCTGAGCTTTGAAGCCCTGAATAGTCTGGGTCTGGTGTAGCTAAAATAATTATTTCCTCCATATGAACCTCCTGATAGGTTAAAGTCCTAATTTGGTTTCCCCTTGGTACCTTTTAAAAATGGAGACCAAACTGGCATCCTCTAGGAACAGGCTTTTCAGTGGTGTCAACTATTTTGAGGATGGCTCCCCCACAAAGAGCCTTTTGATAGTTTTGAGGAAGCAAATTGGGATCTGTTTTGCTGGCTTTTGGAAGATGAGATGGAATTTTTGTTGTTTTATTAAATGTACTAGATGTAGTTTAGTTATTTTAGTTGCTTGTGTAAGTTCTAAGGTTGATTTAAAAATATTATTGGATCCTGTTTTTTAGGCCTATATATGGCAGTGAGATGCGATATAAATGTAGACTAATGTTTTAAGGGCAAGCTGTCAAATTATCATGACCTCTTTTACTTTGATTTACAAGGGACATTCTGATCTTCTTACTGCTCCTTTATCTTAAGATCTAGGCTTTTAATGCTTTGTATGTCTCCACGTGTCACCCTATTAGGTCACAATGACCCATGTTTTTACATGACCTTTGGTACGAATTCCACGAGGCTTTCCATTTTCATTCTTCCCTTTGTGCCTAGATTGCTCTTTTGCATGGTGATAGTTGCATAGCTTTGCTCTACAAGGTGAATCATCACCTTGTTTGTTAGCTTTTCAGATCATCCTTCTCAGCGACATCCTAGTAATAGCTGAATGCATTTTTTTCCAAGGGAGTATCCGGTGCCACTAACAAGCTAACAATTTCTGAAAGCTCATAATTAGTCTATTTCCAGTGTAAGGTCCCACCCTGTATTCTGGATTATCACGTTGGTGTTATGTCTAATTTGGATCACAGATTCCTTGGGGCAGAGTCTTGTCATAATGTGTCAGTTGTTGGTGGCACTGTACCATAATGTGTCCTATGAATATGTCTGATTATTAAGGCTTAATTTGTGTAGAGAATATTTTCAGCATCAAAAGAGATCAGTTTGTCATTTCTTCAATGCAAATTTAGAAACCAAGCTCAGGCTTTCCTTACCAAATAGGACATTTGCAATGTAGGAGATACAAAGGACCTAATCATTAGCTAAAACCATGATATAGGCATGAAGAAATATGATATAGGCATGAAGAAAAATCACTTCCAGATAAAGTTCATTTTGAACTTGTATGCCAACCCTCCCTGCTAACTTTTATTTCATATCACCTCTCCTCATAGCTGTCCCTTTTTAAAAGAAATGAGCTATTTAACTCCATATCAAAGACACAGTTGTAATAGCGGGAGACCTCCAGCCACCACCTCTATGTTGTTCAAGCAACAGAGCAAATGATGCCCTGGTCTTAATTTGTGCCTCAGCCTCAGATGGTCTTTCCAAGAGCATCACTGAGTCCTGGAAAATATAAAGTTATACAATGCATCTGAGCATGTTCAACCCTGGTTTACCTTCCTGCTTCGAGGTCCTTGGATAGTGTTAACAGTGCAACAGCCTCTGGCCTGTAATGTGGATTCATGCTCTTCAGGGGATATGGCAACAAAGGAACAATACTAACATTTTTAGAACTTGCATGTTCTGGTACTTCTTATATTGGTACTTTGTGTCTGAGCATTGCTCACTTTCACTAAATGTCTAGTGCAGCTAGGGTTACCAACTCCAGGTTGGGAAGTACCTGAAGATTTTGGGGGTGGATCTTGAGTAGGGCAGGGTTTGGAGAGGGGAGGGTCTTCAGTGGAGTATATTACCATACAGACCACCTTCCAATGTTCTCTCCAGGTGAACTGATCTCTGTCGCCTGGAGATCAGTTGTAATAGCGGGAGACCTCCAGCCACCACCTAGAGGTTGGCAGCACTAAGTGCAACCCATTTTCTGAGGCTGTGCAATACATGCACAAAACCACATCACACTGTATATAACTACTGCATCTCCTTTACTTATTTATTCAGTTAATCCACTTCCTTTAGCAGAGAACAGCAGCCAATGTGATCCCTGGCCAGGTATACCTGAAGGTTTCAAGGATCATCACACACATCTTGGGTTTTCTCATCTCACCAGGTGGGGAAGTAGGGGCCCTCTTAGCACAATACAGGAAGTGTGAATCACTCACAACTCCTCTGTTGCTGCTCATTTGAAGCATCCAAGGCCACTCTTAGGTAAGCCAAATGTGGCAGAATAAGGCCTCTTCCATCTGAGTCATCAGCTAATCAAAAATGGGTAGAAAATTGATGCCATATTTGGGTCTGGAAATTGGTTAAATTGTACATATGATAAAAATCTGAACCAAGTAGAAAATTTTCTTAACCTTCTCTGGTAAGTTCTTTTATATTCCATCTCCAGTTATGGCACTTTCTGATGAGAGCCTTCCAGTGTTACCCAAACCAGGTGGAAGCAACTTTTCTGTCAGTGCCCCAGTGTGGCTTGGGTAAAATTTAAATAATTTGATCATGTAAACAAATGCCGGTCATGTAGGTGTTTATTACTGAATTAATATCCCCTTCGTGATGGGGTTCCACACAGTCCGCCCCGTACTTGGTCATTTAAACCTTAGCCTGCCCATGTGGGAACAGTTTGAGGAAATGTAGCTCCCATGTAACTAGGTATACTAATAGCAAATATTACATGTATATTAGATACTGAATGAATACATAATTGAACCTCTGTATTAAAAAATGCAACATTCTATATAAATTTATCCTATTCTGGCTTAAAACTGATGCTGATCTACTGTTTTAGACAATCTTAGCATTTTACTCCTCTAACTGATACCTTTTTCCTGTTCTTAAATATATTCCTTTAACAGAAGACCTAACAAATTTGCATTACCCAGTATAGTAACTGTAGCCTTCTAACCAATTTTCATGCTAGGTTAATCTTTTGAATATGACATACTTAAAAATGAGGCCCATTCACTATCTGTGCTTGCACACTTATCTTATTTATGAAAGATATTTGTATTCTAAATCGGCTTTCTTCCTTGCATTCCATCTACTCACTGTGTTTAATCTTGCTATGAAGTTGGGTTTGAGTTTATGACCTCACAGTCATAAATGTTGCTGTGGAAATACCAGAAGCAAAGAATTATGGTCTCCCTGAAAAGAAGGAGCAGCAGGAAAGACTGGATGTCAAAAGACTGAACGTGAGCTACCAAGCATTAGGATTTTAGTTGAGAAGTTGGTTCATGGGAGTTGTATGAAGCTTTCTGTGGGTCTTCTTCATCGTTGTTTTTCCTCTTCGATTGATCCATTTTTGTCGCTGTGACTCTTCTTTGTCATTATTTCCATCTATTCATGAATGTTGAGACAGCTTGGCTGGTCTTACCTCTGTTCCTTGACCATTTCGTCCAACTCCCCCTTCAGTGTCCTCCGGGCTATAGTGGGTCCCTTCTCTTTGGTCAACATGGCTTCCAAGTCCCTATTCGAGAAATGCTCCCAATGCAGGACAAAGATGACCCAAACAGATGAACATGATACTTGCCTTTTGTGTCTGGGTGAAGTTCACAATATGCCAGCCTGTAAGATGTGCCAAAAATTCACACCAAAGGCCAGGTTCGACAGGGCTGCTAGGCTTAAAGATGCACTGTGGCAGAAAACCCTATCTGCGACTTTGCCTAAACTGGGCTCTGAAATGCCCAATAGGCCTTTCTCATTGGAGTCGGTTCTGACTATGTTGATGACCCAGGTTTCGACAGACTCGGCATCGATATGGTCGGTTCTGTGGCTTTATGTCTTGGAATGGCCATCTATGTCGTCTTCTACTGCCTTTGGTCCCTGCACTGAAATGCCAGTCCTCTGACCATGACAAGTGCTTGAGCTATGAGCCTCCTCAGAAGAAGCACAAGTCCAAGCACAGAAAGTTGCCCCCCAAACCCACTCAGCCTTTGAAGTTGCCAGTTCTAACAACCAGAGTCAGTTCCTGGTCCTCCTAAGAGGCCTTTGATGGGTCCGCCCTCACCGGTTTTGTTGCTCTTGGATGCCGAGTTTGAACCTCAATTACTGGAGGACTTTGGTCCTAGTGACACCTTTGTGGACCAGGGTTTCCCCGCTTGTCCCCAAACTCTGACGGCACCCTCTCTGCTACTGTCAGCAGACCAGATCCAGGACTGGATCGAGTTCTGTCACCTGAAGCAGCTCGGTCTTACGGGCAGACACATGGACCCTACTTTGGTTTCAACCTTCCCTGGTTCTGTGCTGATGTTCCCCCAATCACTGGAGTTCATTGGCTCCAAGCAAGCTGAAGACAAACCAGAGGCCTCCGCTTATAGCAATTCCAAGACCTCCCCAGATGAGCAAATGGGTGACACGAGCACCATGTCTTCCACTGAGGACTCCAGGTTACATGCTGAGCAAATGCTCCACATAGCCCAGGCCTTGGAGCTGGATGTGTCGACCTCAGTCAATAAACCTCAGTATAAAATCCTAAGTAGACTTTACCTGGACTCTCCCGGTTTTGTAGCTTTTCCTCTGTTGGAGGGTCTCTCTGATCTGGCTTTACCCATTTGGAAAAAGCCTGATCTGGCTTTACCCATTTGGAATGGGCACCTGCCTCTACTAAGAAACTAGAATACCTATACAGAATCAAACAGGACTCTGCAGAATTTCTTTCTGTACACCCACCTCCATTTTCAATAATAGATGGAGAGATGCAGGCACGCCAGCACACAGGACAACACTTGACTCCGGCTGATAGAGAGAGTTGACACCTGGACTCCTGGGCAGAAAGTTGTACACCTTGGCCTCCCTGAATTACAGAATAGCCAACTATCAAGTAATCATGGGAGACTATCAACTCTTCCTTTGGGAGAAGCTGACTGCTCATCTTGAATTGCTCCCTGAGGAGGCCATGTCCATGGTCCAGCTCCTTCAGTCTGAAGGTGTGCATTTCTCCAAGCATGCAATTGTTTCAGGTAAACATTCAGCAGAGGTGTCTGCAAGACTTGCCACAGCAGTCACCGTTTCGTGACAATCCTGGCTTCAGAATACTGGCTTGTCTGTTGATGTCCGAGCTCAAGTAGAGGACTGACCATTTGAAAGTCCTACCCTTTTTTCCTCCAACACTACGAAATTCTTAACAAACATTAAAAAAGACAAGCAGACGGCCAAGTCATTGGGTGTCTTACCCTACAACCATTAGCCCAGAGTCAGGTTTACTCAGCACCAGCAGGGTTTTGCTACCGTCAACACCAGCCGTATCCTCCTCGACAATACCAGTTCCAACATTAGACCTATAAGCCAGTGGTTCCCAACCTTTTTCACCTGCGTAACCCTTGGCATCCCATTTCCATAATCGTGCCCTTCATATTACCAAAATATTTGTGATTAATATAGTTGCTATTATTTTTAATTTATATGTTGTAACTGTAAATGAATAGCTCAATAGTGGGATTAAAAAGCAATGGAATGATAAGGTGAACAGACAGTGCATAAATATTTACATCCCAAACTCACAAGATACTTCTGAATTTAAGTAAATACATCACAGATTACATAAAAACTACATTACATTAATTAATGTCTGCTCAAAAGTTAATAAGAAATTTTTCTTTGAATTCAGCTTTTAAAGTAGTATCAGTTGAAAGTCTTTTAGCTAGAAGTTGCTTTCCAGTGGCAGGCCTGCGCACAGGTGCAGTCCCAAATGTGTGTCTGCACAAAGACCTCCGTGAACAACACTTACAGACAAGTGCAACTCTGTTTTCTTCCCCTCTCCTGTTTGTGGAAGGGATTTCTCAGGTTATGTTTTGTGTACAGAATAAGTGCTTCTGCTCACTTCAGGTACTTTATGAGAAGTTCTGTAACCTCTTACCCTTTCCCTTTTGGAGAGGTAAGAAGTTACTCTTGTCGTGCTGCTGAGCTTAGAGCAGGGAAAAACTACCCAGGTGGTGTCATTGCTCCTGCCTTCTCCAAATATGCAAGAGTGTCAGCCAGGGCATCCATTCGGCCCCGGATAAGCATATGTATAGTATCAAAGCCACTTCCTTTTCCGTGGGAAGTTGAGGAATCGGTGTGAAGACCGGAGGTAGTGATCTCCACTTCAAAGTAAGCCTTCCAATGGTAAAACTGCTATCTGCTCTCGAGGTGACAAATACTCTTCCTTTGATGTAACTTACCCTTTCATGTCCTACCAATGATGTAACCAAATGCATTGTATGTTCCCTATAAAGATGCCCTGTATTCCCCATACCTGCATTCTGACCTTAAGTTTGTTAGACGATCTGACCCGTTAGCTTTTCTTAATAAATCTTTAAACTCTCTGCAACGTCTGGAGTAAAGTTTATTGCTGAGACGCAATGGGGTACTGAAGCCTGACAGTAGGTCAGAATCTCCAAGCCTTCTTTTTTATTTTTGTGTTTAGGAAATAGTATTAGTATGTCTACGCAATCCACGCACTCGCTCCTCATGGGGGAGGAAATCCTGATTGATTTTGGTCAGGAGGCGGCAACCCCCGAGCAGCGCCCGTCTGGGCTTACCGGGATGCCAATGTGGACCTCCTTGCCCATGCAAGCAGAGCAGTGACGGAGAGTCGGGGCCAACGAACGGGCAGCGTCGGATCCTGGCGCCGGATTCTACCGGGGGCCACTAACAGCCCAGTACGGCGAAGAGGGGGAACGAAACCGAGGGGCCGTGCCTACATAATGGTTGGAGGAGCCCTCGCTCACCCGCCCCCCGGTCACCCCTGTTGTCGTCGCCTCGGAGGAAGTTGCTCTGCTTCGCGGCCAGAACCAGATGTTGGTCCTACAGAATCGGGACCTGCAGACACGAATGGACGCACTGCAGAGGGACTTGGGTACTGTTCTGGGGGAAGTGAGAGAGGTCAGACAGACCCTGCAGCAACCCCCAGCGGGCTCTCTGGCTGCCGCAGAAACACCCATCAGTAGAGAGGCACCCTTGCCCAGGCGACCTACCGCCAGAGATCTGAAGGTGTCTTTCGACGGATCCAGCACTCAGCTGCCCCACTTTCTACACCAAGTGACCGGGTTCATGAAGGATCAAGGAGAAACCTTTCCTTCGGAGGAGGCCTGGGTCAGATACGTAATCAGCCTACTAGAGAGGGAAGCGGTAGAATGGGTGGTAACGGCAGCCGAAACTATGCCTAGGGCTTTGAAATCCCTGACGGAATTTATGTCTGCATTGCGCCGTCATTTTGAGGATCCCCACAGTGGGGAAAAGGCTAAGATTGCCATGCGTCGTTTGAAGCAAGGGACCCGCTTCGTAAGTGAGTACGCTCAGGACTTTCAGTCCCTATCCTGTAAGATAAGGGAATGGAGAGAGGCCAATAAGGTCCAACACTTCCGAGAAGGACTGCGTTGGGAAGTACTAGACGGCTGTTTGACCCTGGGCGATCCGGAGTCGGTAGAGGACTGGATTAAATTGGCGGCCTTGGTGGAGAATCGCAAACTTACCCTCCAGTTCTCTAAGGACCGCCCGTCAAAGGTAACCCCCGCGGCTCCCACCAAAGGGGGCAACACAGCGGAACTGCGGTGAGATGTAAGAAACCGAGGGACTTTTAGCCTGGATAGGGCACGCCGCTTCAGGGAAGGAGCATGGGTCATTTCACGGTGAAGTGTCCTTGTCGTAGGCCAACCTGAGCTGCCCTCCTCCTCTGAGGAAGAGGAGGAGTGGGAACCTGGGCCCGTTTCTCCAATGACTGCACTGGAACAGCAGGAACGGGCATCAGAGCCACCAAGGCCCATGGCAGGGGATGAGGGCTGCTCATTCTGGCAGCAAACAGAACAGCAAGAAGAGCAGGACTCCTCGCCTGCAAGTTCTCCCAAGCCGGCTGAGAAGCAGAGAATCAAGGCCCAGCTTCAATTAAGGGAATGAAGGCAAAAGGCCAGGTGGGCCTTGAGAGATAGAGCAAAGACAATCAAGCCTAATCAGGGAGGAGTGGAAAATGCTGGAACCGCAAGGCTGATAAAAGGCCAGGCAGATTGCCAGAGCTCTTGTGGGTTCAACACATGTTGAAGGCCACTGACTGAAAGAAGCTCCAGCAACCGAAGTCATCCCAGTCAACCCCGGCGTGCAAGCTGATGCCTGATCTGAGAGACAAGGAGATTGGACTGGTAAGTGCCTCTACTTCTTTACCTGCTAATTACCTTGGTCTAGCCCGGTCCACGGGAAGAGAAAAGCCTGCGTCAGGCTCTGGTCAACGCAGTACTCCCATTGCTGTTGTTGAAACCAGAGGCCAAGCCTTGGGCCTGGTTACTGCCTGCACGCTACACTCCTGCCTGAGTACGACAGGCCTGGCACATCGGCGGAAGAGTCTGGCAACCGAGCGACCCGAGAACGAGAGTTTACGCCACCTCGGGCCCAGGATCGTAAGACAGCTGAGGGGACTACCGGCCGGCGCGGGACAGCGGCTCTGCAAACGAAACCGGCAGACAACCATAATCTTCTGGACCTTTACAGTGAGCCCTCGCCGGCAAAAAACGAGGACAGCCTTCTGTGAGTGAGCCGGTACGGAGGGCACCCTTGGGAGAAACCAAACCGGCTCCGATTAGGGTGAGTGACCAGGGAGAAAAGCTGCTGCTACCCGTTGTGTTACGGAACCCCCGGGGAGGGAAACCTGTGGCTGTCGTTGCTATCCTAGACTCCGGGTGTTCCCGGATTGATTGATCAGGCTGTGATAGAGCGCCTGAAAGTCGGAACTCGAGAACTGGATCAGCCCTTGCATTTCCATCAGATGGATGGGAGCGATCTTCGGGGGGCCCCGGTCCATTTGCGCTCTTGTAAGGTGTTGTTGGGGGTGGGAAACCACTGGGAACAGATCCACTTCACGGTAGTACCTAAGATCTCCTACCCAGTAGTTCTTGGCAGCAACTGGCTGGCGGGGCACAACCCGAGCATCGATTGGGAACAGAGGCGGGTTGTGTTTGAGGCTCCCCAGTGCGAGAGACATGGCCGGGACAACATTCCTGGAGGCGAAAGGGGGGATGCCGCTGCGATTGAGACCCACGCGCTGCCCCCGGAGTATAGTGACTTTGCAGATGTGTTTGAGGGGACGGACTGTGACCTATTACCCCCTCACCGCACGACGGACTGTACTATAGAGCTACTTAAGGACATTAAGCCTTCCAAAGCCCAAGTTTATCCCATGAGCCTCCAAGAGAAGGCGGGAATTCCTGGGCAAAAACTTGAAGTCGGGTTTCATATGGCCGTCCAAGGCTGCGTTTTCTTCTCCCTGCTTCTTTGTAAAGAAGAAGGGGACCTCTGATCTCAGACTGTGTGTAGACTATAGAGGGCTTAATGCAATTACAGAGACTAACGCCTACCCCATTCCTTTAATTCCGGACCTCCTGAGTGCTCTCCAGGAGGGCTGTGTGTTTTCGAAGCTTGACCTGGCAGAAGCCTACTACCGGGTCCGAATCAAAGAGGCGGAAGAAGCAAAAACGGCCTTTTCTTGTTGTTACGGATTGTTTGAATTTATGGTAATGCCGTTCAGTCTTTCTGGGGCACCGTCGTGCTTCATGCAATTAATTAATGAGATCCTCCATGATCTACTGTTTAAAGGGGTAATCGTTTATTTGGACAATATTCTGATATACTCCAGGGACCTCGAGGAACACCGGGGTTTGGTGTGGGAGGTTTTGCGTCGCTTAAAGGATAATCATTTATATGCTAAGCTGTCCAAGTGTGCGTTCAACCAAAACCAGTTGTCTTTTCTTGGATATGTTATATCCCCCCAAGGTTTGATTATGGATCCTGAAAAAGTTCAGGCGGTATGGGAGTGGGAACCCCCCAGGACTCACAAGCAAGTACAACAGTTCTTGGGGTTCACAACTTTTTATAGAGGTTTTATTCAGGACTTTGCCAAAATAGCCTTACCGATCACCGATCTACTCAAAACCAAGGGGAAGGGGCAGGAGGCCACCTTGGCGCATTACCAAGTGCCTTGGAAAGACCGGTGTCAGGCAGCATTCAAAACTCTGAAGGAGCGCTTTACCTCCGAGCCCGTTCTGGCTCACCCAGATTGTTTTAAGCCATTTACCCTTCAAGTAGATGCCTTGGAAAAGGCAATGGGAGGTGCGCTCCTTCAAAGGGATGAACAAGAGGTGCTTAAACCCTGTGCCTATTATTCGAAAAAATTCTCCGGCCCGGAGCTAAACTAGCCGATTGGGGAGAAGGAAGCCATGGCTATCAAGCATGCCCTCACGGTCTGGCAGCAGTTCCTGGAGGGGGCGGCAGAACCCTTTGAGGTCTGGACGGACCACCGAAATCTTGAGGCTATATTGGGTCAGCAGAAGCTGTCGGCCAAACAGCTGCGCTGGGCAGACTTTTTCTCCAAATTCCGCTTCACCATTAAACACATGCCCGGAAAGGACAACTGCCTGGCCAACGGGCTGTCCCGGATGCCGCAATACAAATGTCGAGTCGAGCGGCCGGTGGGTTCCCTTTTTACCCGGGAACACCTGGGCTTGGCTATGGAGGGGAGTAGCGCGGGAGTCCTGACCAGAACCCAATCCCGCGCAGCAGTGAGAGGGTCTGTCCCTGACTCCTCTCGGGTGAGGGCTGCCTCTGCTCTCCCATCCCCGGCGATCCCAGGGGTTCCTCCGGGCACGATCGCAGGGGGGGAGAGGGAGTCCTCTCAACGAGAGCAGGGAGACAGGGAAGTGGAGTCGATCCTGGTCCCCCCTCAGGGGTTGCCTGCATCTACCCCCTGCTCCTTAGCCATCCCGGAGGAGCTCCCAGAGGCATTCAGGCATAGGTGGGGGGAAGCTCTTCAGCCGAGAGCAGAGAGAGAAGTCACTCCCATCCCAGGTACTATTAGGGGAAGGTGCCCACGAGGATAAACATTACGTCCCCACGGAGTTGCGGAGGGAGGTATTGGGATGGAGCCACAGTTCCAAAACGGGGGGACATTTTGGGTTTGTGAAAACCTTGCGCCTGGTTAGAAGGCAGTTCTGGTGGCCAGGGATGATCCAGGACATCGATGTGTTCATAAAATCTTGCCCCGTGTGTTCAGTGAGCAAACGCTTAATGGGGAAATCCCCTGGATTACTCAAGCCACTAGAGTCTCCGGAGGCTTCCTGGCGGGTAATCGGGATGGATTTCGTAACTGACCTCCCATCTAGCCAGGGCAAAACGGTTCTGTGGGTGGTTACAGATCTCTTCTCGAAGCAAGTTCATCTCGTCCCCTGCGAGGGGATGCCCTCTGCGCACAAATTGGCTCGCTTATTTGTGCACCAGATTTTCAGACTGCACGGCTTTCCGCGGAAGGTCGTGAGTGACAGGGGGTTTGTGTTCGGGTCAAAATTTTGGAAAGCGTTTTTAGGACTTGTGGGTGTGCAATAGGGTTTGTCTTCAGCCTATCATCCACAGACGGATGGGCAAACTGAAAGAGTTAAAGCGGTGGTAGAATGTTACATGCGTTGTTTTGTGAATTACCACCAGGACAATTGGGTCAACCTGCTGCCATTGGCAGAATATGCCTATAATAACTAGGTACACTCTGCTACCGGTATAAGACCATTCAAAGCGATCTACGAAATGAACTTTGGACCCTTAGGGTCCGTACCCCTCCCACCAGGCAGCGATCCCCCTGAAGTATCAGCATGGGCCAACACAGTGCGAAACACTTGGCCCTGGCTGGTAAAAAAATTTGGAGCTGGCGAAGGAAAGGTACAAGGCGCAGGCAGACAAACACAGGGCACCCCAATGGGAATTAAAGGTCGGAGGGAAGGTGTACCTCTCCACCAAGAATCTCAGATCTTTACGTCCATGCAAGAAACTGAGTCAGAAGTTTGTGGGGCCGTTCACAATTTCCCGAGTTACCAATGAGGTTACAGTGGAGTTGGAACTGCCAAAAACTTTACAGGGGGTACACCCTGTAAGTCTGTTAAAACCTTTTATACCCGCACCTGAATGGCACCCTGAACCCGTGGCTACGACCCCGATCATGGTGCAGGTGTGAGAGTCTCAACCTAGCTGTGCCGACTTCGCAAAATCACTTGCTCAGACTTAGATGCAGAAACAAAGGATTTATTGAAAGCTTCAGATAGTACAAGACAGACACGGGTTTGAAGTTGCAAGTGAGCTAGCTTATCGGGGTTACAGAATATATCTACTACAAGGCCCTTCTGTCGTGGGAAGTTACAAGATAGATTGGTGCAATACAAAACATCAAACGGGTCCCAGAGAGACTGTTAGGACTATCAGATCCCCAAGGCCATATTCGGCCCGAGGGAGTGTATGCAGGAAGCGCAGCAGGGGAGGGCAAGAGCGGCACCTGGGAAAGGCAGATGAGGCGCCAGTGCCCAGGAAGGCATGGGAGGTGTGAACTGCTTTTACGAGTTCAAAGGAACAGAGATAGAGGAAGCCAGAAAGGGGAAGGGGAGTCAGAGACACATGGCCCTCACATTCTGCCCCCCTTAAGGCCCCCCTCCCGCAAGGTCGGGAGGTCGAGGTTTATCAGGGTAGGCGCAGTGGAATTCGTGAACGAGGCGGGGGGCTGCCATGTGGGGGGCTGCTACCCATTCATCGTGTGCAGGTCCCAGATGTTTCCATCGGACAAAGTAGAACAATTTCCCTTTTTTCCACTTGGAATCCAAAACCTTGGACACTTCCAGGTGCGTGTCCCCGCCCACTACTGTCGGAACGTCTGGTCGGGGGGGGGAGTGGAATTGGGGAGCGGGTACGTAAGGCTTGAGAAGACTGATATGAAAGACGGGGTGCACGCCCCTAAGGGTCTTTGGCAGCTCCAATTCCACTGTGACTTCATTGATTACCCGGGAAATGGGGAAAGGACCCACATACCGATCGTTTAGCTTTTTGCAGGGCCGGAGCGAGTGCAGGTTCTTGGTGGAGAGATAAACTTGCTCCCCCACCTTGAGTTCCCAACCCGGGGACCGATGTTTGTCGGCCTGTTCCTTGTATTTGCGCTTGGCCCGTTCTAGGTTCTTTTGTAACCAGGGCCAAGTAGACCGAACCACCTGCACCCACTCCTGGACCTCTGGGACCGCCTCAAGGTCAGGAGTGACGGGGGTGGAGCCGAAAGGGCCGAATTCCGTCCCGTACACCACCTGGAAAGGGCTAAATCCAGTGGAGGAGTGGGGGGTGTTGTTGTAAGCATACTCAGCAAAAGGCAGTAAGTCTACCCAATCGTCCTGGTGGTAATTGACATAACATCGGAGGTAACACTCGACCACGGCATTTACTCGCTCAGTTTGACCATCGGTTTGGGGGTGGTAAGCCGAGGAAAGTCCCTGCTCCTCCACCCCCATCAGTTTCAAGAAGGCCCGCCAGAATTTGGCAACGAACTGGACCCCCCTGTCGGAGAGGACCTTCCTGGGAATCGAGTGAAGTCTCAGGACATGAGTAACAAACAGTTTGGCCAGTCCCTGGGCCGAGAGGAGTCCGGCACAGGGAACAAAGTGGACCTGTTTGGAGAAAAGGTCCGTGATCACCCATAGGACCGTCTTACCCCTGCTAGGAGGCAGATCGGTGATAAAGTCCATGGCGATCACTTCCCATGGTCGGGTGGGTGTTTCTAAGGGTTTCAGAAGTCCCGGGGTTTTTCCCATCCTCTTCTTTGCAGTGGCGCAGATGGGGCAGCTGCGCACGTATAGTTCCACATCAGCTCTCATGCCTGGCCACCAAAACTGTCGCCTTACCAGGTGCAGAGTTTTTACAAAACCAAAATGACCTGCAAGTTTGGCCCCGTGGACTAGTCCCAAGACCTCCTTTCGGAGAGGCGTAGGGACATAAAGCTTTCCACCCTGCACCCAGTAGGATTCCCGCTGTTCCATGCCGGCGGGGAGAATCTGTTGCTCCGCTTCCTGCAGAGACGCGTCTCGGAGCCTCTGTTGAAAGGCTTCCGGGACCCCTTTGAGCATGGGACTACCCGGTTGGCGGGCTTGGGACCGGGTGGTGACGGCTAAACCTGGGACTTCCCCCCGTTGCTCGGGGGTGAATAGGGAGTCCACGGGACGGTCAAAGTCATTGCGGTATTGGGGGAGTCGGGACAGGGCATCGGCCAGGGCATTTTCCTTCCCGGGAAGGTGCTTGAGGGTGAAACGGAACTTGGCGAAGAATTGAGCCCACCGAATCTGTTTGGCGTTGAGCTTTCTAGCCCCCTTGAGAGCTTCTAAATTCTTGTGGTCAGTACACACTTCAAACGGAAATTCCGCCCCTTCCAAAAAATGTCTCCAGATGGTGAGGGCATGCTTCACCGCCGCCGCCTCCTTCTCCCAAATAGCCCAGTTAATTTCTGACTGAGAAAACTTTTTGGAGAAGTAGGCGCACGGCCTCAAATTCCCACCCTCGTCCCTCTGCAGGAGAGCCCCTCCCATGGCCACGTCCGAGACGTCCACCTGGACCACGAACGGTTTAGTGCAGTCCGGGTGGGCTAATACTGGCTCGGACGAAAAGAGCAATTTTAGCTCATCAAACGCCTGCTGGCAGGGGGGAGACCACTGCAACCGGGCTGAGGGTAGCGCGGCGTTCGCTCCCTTCCCCTTGGTGCGCAAAAGGGAAGTGAGGGGGAGAGCCACCTGTGCGAAATTGGGAATGAAGTTGCGGTAGAAATTGGCAAACCCCAAAAACTGTTGCAATTGCCGGCGTGTGGTGGGGGGTTCCCAATCCCGTACCGCCTGAACCTTATCGGGGTCCATCTCCAACCCCTGGTGGGAAATCACATAGCCCAGGAAAGTGATGGAGGGTTGGTGGAATTCACATTTTGAGACCTTAGCATACAATTTATGGTCCCGCAGTCGCTGGAGGACTTCCCGCACTAGGCGGACATGCTCGTCCATGGTTTCAGAATAAATGAGAATATCATCCAGAAATACCACCACCCCCCGAAACAACAAATCATGTAAAACTTCATTCATTAATTGCATGAACACACTCGGAGCCCCAGAAAGTCCGAACGGCATCACTAAATATTCGAACATGCCAAAACAACTCGAAAAGGCCGTCTTGGATTCGTCCCCCTCCTTAATGCGGATACGGTGATAGGCTTCCACCAAATCCAGTTTGGTGAATATTCGGCCTTCCTTCAATTGCGCTAGAAGGTCTGGAATGAGAGGGAGGGGGTAAGCGTTAGACTGAGTGACAGCGTTCAGTCTACGAAAGTCAATACACAGTCTCAAGTCACCCGTTTTCTTTTTGACAAAAAAGGCGGGGGCGGAGTACGGAGCTTTGGAGGGGCGTATGAAGCCCCTTGCTAGGTTAGTGTCCAAATAGTCCCGCAACACCGCCTTTTCATTAGGGCTCATGGGGTAAACCTTCCCCTTGGACAACTTGCCATCTCCCACGATCTCAATCACGCAATCGGTTTCTCGGTGTGGGGGCAGTTCATCACATTCCCTCACATCAAACACATCCGCGAACTGGGAGTACTCCGAGGGCAGATGGGGTATAGCGGGGATGGGCTCGGGGGAACCCACCAACGCGGCGGCCGGTGCGCAAAGTACTCGGTCCTTGTCGTGCATAGCGCAGGGGTCCTCGGGGAAAGTGAGAGTCCGTTTGACCCAGTCAATGGAGGGGTTGTGTCCCTGTAACCAATTCATCCCCAAAACCACGGGGGCAACTATGGGGGCGATGGTAAAGTACAGTCGTTCCCAATGTTCTCCCACAGCCATGACCACCGCAGTGGTACGGTGAGTGACGGGCCCCTTTTTAAAGTCACTACCGTCCATTTGAGAGAAACGGAGAGGACCCGGGAGTCGTTTGCGTCGGGCACGTAATTTCTTGGCTGCTTCCACACTAATCAAGGTACGGGCACACCCTGAGTCAACTAGTGCGGGGAATTCTAACACTGGCCCCCCTTTGGGTAAAGACAGGTGGACCCGGATGTACACATTATCCTCTTGGGCTCTTACCATCGGTGGAGCTCCTTGCACAACGATTGGGACGGTCTGCTGAGGAGCCCCTCTTACAGCAGACCGACGGCGTTTTTTGCCGGCATCTCCCACTCTTCCTCCTCACTGGATGAAGGAGACGTGGTAGTTGTAATCCGTGACTCGGCCGAGTCAAAAGCTGCATTTGTAATCCGGGGTCTCGATGGACCAGTGGAGGTGGAGACTCCATCTTGGGCGCTCGCGTGTAGTGCGGTGGGCGCGCTCCGGCGTCCGGGAGCGCCGCTTCGGCGTCGAGGCTGGCCCTCCGCCGGAGTCTTCTCCGGTTCGGTCGGGGTTGGGCGAGGGGGAGCCGGACGTCCGGAGCGGGACGGGCATTGCGAGGCGAAATGGCCTTTACCTCCGCACACCAAGCACACCCCGGTTTCGAAGCGCTTGCGGCGTTCGGCCGTTGAGGGGCCGCCGCCACTCGGGGTTCGGGAGTCTTTGGTGCCGCCTGGTCTGTCCCCCCTCGGCTTAAAGTCGCGGCCGGTGCGCTGTTTGGATAGGGTCAGGAGCTGCTTCCGATTTTCGATGTCGGCGGCGTGGCGCACCCAGCCCTCGACGTCCGGGGGGTTACCTTGCATGAAGGCCCAATGTTGCAGGTCCGGGTTTAGTCCTTCCCTGAAGCACTGCACCCAGGTAGCCTCGCTCCAATCCAGAATTCTGCTCGATAGAGACTGGAACTCGCTCGCATACTGCGCCACCGACTTAGTCCCTTGGCGCAGTTGCATCAGAGTGGCCTTGGCCCTCTCCCCCAGGTTCGGGTCCTCGAACCTGTTACGGAGCGCAATCATAAACTCATCCAGGTTCCGCAGCACAGGGGAGCGGAGCTCGTATTGTAACACCATCCACGCGGCCGCTTCGCCTTGTAGGAGGGAGGCCACATACTGGACCTGGGACTCTTCAGAGGTAAAGGTCCGGGCCTGTTCCCGCATAAAAATATCCACTTGGACCATAAAGAAGGTCAACTGATCCCCCGACCCATCATACGTGATCTTCAGGTCACGGCGGGCCGGAGCGCTGGGAGGAACGGGGGGAGCTGCCGGCGTTCCATCCGGGGGGTTACCGGGGGGAGGCTGTACCTTCAGTGCGTCCATGGCGGCAGCCATCTCACCCATCACGGCTTGCATGGCATCCATCCGCTCCAGCATGGCTTGGCGTTCCTCCTGCCATTGCCTCCGTTCCTCGTCCATCAGGGCTTCCCTACGCGCGGGGTCGTCCTCGAGTCCCGTACCGGACAAACCCAAGCGGCGATGCTTCGCCTCGGTCCGGGAAAGCGACCAGCCCTTAGGAGAGTCCAGCCAGGAATTAAAGGTGTTCTTGGGCTTCGTACTCAAGCCCGGTCCCGGGTGGGGGGCACCGGGTACCTTCCGCCTGGCATCCTCCTCCTTAGGGTCCGGTTTCTCCGGAATCTCGGATTTATCCGGTGAACCCGGGGGAGAAGAGGTATCCTCCTCGCCTGGCATTACTGTCCCTTAAGGTACAGATGCAGAACGAAAAGGCAAGGACTTGCAACTTAATGTGAGAGTCTCAACCTAGCTGTGCCGACTTCGCAAAATCACTTGCTCAGACTTAGATGCAGAAACAAAGGATTTATTGAAAGCTTCAGATAGTACAAGACAGACACGGGTTTGAAGTTGCAAGTGAGCTAGCTTATCGGGGTTACAGAATATATCTACTACAAGGCCCTTCTGTCGTGGGAAGTTACAAGATAGATTGGTGCAATACAAAACATCAAACGGGTCCCAGAGAGACTGTTAGGACTATCAGATCCCCAAGGCCATATTCGGCCCGAGGGAGTGTATGCAGGAAGCGCAGCAGGGGAGGGCAAGAGCGGCACCTGGGAAAGGCAGATGAGGCGCCAGTGCCCAGGAAGGCATGGGAGGTGTGAACTGCTTTTACGAGTTCAAAGGAACAGAGATAGAGGAAGCCAGAAAGGGGAAGGGGAGTCAGAGACACATGGCCCTCACAGCAGGGGGAACAACACTATGAGATTTCCAAGGTATTAGATTCTCGGGTGCAGAGGGGCAAGCTGGAGTATCTCGTGCATTGGAAACACCTGAACTCTAGCCACGATGAATGGGTGTCCGCTATGCACGTACAAGCCCCCACCCTGGTAGCGGAATTCCATCGGCACTACCCCGCCAAACCGAGATATCCCGGGGAGGGACATTTGGGGAGGCGGAGTGTCAGCCAGGGCATCCATTCGGGCCCGGGATAAGCATATGTTTAGTATCAAAGCCACTTCCTTTCCCGTGGGAAGTTGAGGAATCGGTGTGAAGACCGGAGGTAGTGATCTCCACTTCAAAGTAAGCCTTCCAATGGTAAAACTGCTGTCTGCTCTCGAGGTGACAAATACTCTTCCTTTAATGTAACTTACCCTTTCATGTCCTACCAATGATGTAACCAAATGTATTGTATTTACTCTCTGCATCGTCTGGAGTAAAGTTTATTGCTGAGACGCAATGCGGTACTGAAGCCTGACAAAGAGCCACCTCTTGTTCCCGTTTTTCTTACATGTGCCTTGGAGGCCTTGGAGGAAGGGAGAAGTTGATGGCCGTCATAAATCAAGCTTGGGAAGTAGGCCAAATCAAAATATGTGGATTCCTGCATGATATGGGTCGGTGTGCTGGCAATCATTGGTTGTGTTGCTAAGTGCTCTTAAGTGCAGGGAACCATATCAGTATATGAAAAATGGCTTGCTTTTGTTTGGCATCTTATTCAAACTAATATCTGAGTTGGATCCAGAATGGACTTTCTGCTCATACATCACTTTTTTCAGTGGAACAGAATGTTCCTGCCCCATCCCCCCACAGACCACTGGTCTTCTACTAGGAAGTCCAATGTAGGCTTATTTCCCCTCTCCTTGATCTTATAAAGAATAGCTCTGAGGAAGGGAGGCTGAGGAGTCTCCTATGGGATGGGTCAAAGCAGAGGGTGAAGCAAGTAGCGAAATTCTGTGCCGCAATATATAAGATCCGCCAGACAAAGCTGGGACTTTGTAATTTAACTTAAAATGGAGAATGTTTTATTAATTCGAGGTTTGTTTAAATTACATTAACTGTCTATGAATTGCATACCCTATAGATTTAGTTACTGTATATTCTCCGGTTTTAATTCTGTAACTAATATGAATTTTAATGGCATTTGCCGTATTAATAAATCTGAATCTGACTACTGGTCTCCCCTAAATGTTGCTCTTGAGAGATAGGGGACCTTTGTAAACAGTATGATAGGGGAATAAAAGAAGACAATGAGTCAATGCTGAACATTCTAACCCATTTCTGCTAACGTCTTATTTGTTTCAAGGGTTTGTCTTAAGTATGGTTATAATTTCACTTCAGCTTCAGAAGGTAGAACATATGTGAAATGTTATATGTGTATTTGGTGGACTGCTTTGCAAGAATGTGAACAAAGCAAAAGACACAGACATTTCAGTCTTCTGCATCTGCCTCGACCCAAGGGACCTAAGCAGGGTGCATTTCTATTGGTTCCAGGACAGTCATGTCTTTGGCAAGTGGGAAAGACTGTTTGACTTTGCTCAAATGCCCAGGCAGCCTTCTATCTCAGACGTTATCAGAAAGGATGTGGAACCTTGCCTTCCTGTGTGTGTGCCATCAAGTCATAGCTGACTTCTGGCAACCCTGTAGATAGTCCTTTAGATATGTAGGTCCTAGGCCATGAAAGTCTTTAAAGGGCTTAATCAGCACCTTGAATTGAACTTGGAAACAAACTGGTAGCCAATGTAGCTGTTTTAAAATAGGTGAGGTTAGCATCCATTGGCTAGCCCCTGACAATGCCACATTCTGAACCAGCTGTGGTTTCCAGGTTATCTTTAAGAGCAACTCAGTATAAAGTGCATTGTATTAACTGCATTAGAATGAATAGAATTATAATGATTTTTAGTCAGCTATGATGTATTGTTGAAATACCTCTACCTGCTTGTCTTGATCAGTAAAAGAGGGATGTGTTTTCCTATATGATGAAGGATCAGGTCATTTGACATGTCATTTATGGTGGTGGACTGTAGATTTTTCTGGGTTGCATACTCTTTCTTTTATATTATCCCTGTTGCATACTCCACATAGATCTAAAAGAAAGCAGAGGTTTCCAGGAAGCAATAATCCTCAGTGGTAAAACCTAGTTTGGGAGAAGTGTAAGAGTGTACTGTAATAACATGTTGACATATTCCACAGACTGACTTCAGCAGTAACCACCACCAGAGCTAACATCACTGATATTAAAAGTGGCTTAAAGTTCATGGAAAGATTTTGTTAGACTCTTACAGTTGTAGAAACAAATAGCATTTATTTATATTTCATTGGTGTCCTTCTTCCAGGGAGCCCCTGTTGATACCATGGCAAGCATTTCAGTTTAGCCTCCAGTTTAGAACAGGAGTCCAGTGGCACCTTAATGACTAACAAAATTTATTCCAGCATAACCTTTCATGAGTCAGAGCTCACTTCCTCATAAGAGTATAAATCCATTACACATGAATTATGTACTCAATAAAAAGAGCAGGGTGTGTGTATATTATGGAGAGGCTTGTTCAAAACCAGATCCAGTCAAAAGAGCCTGGGTGCGAGAGACTTTGAACTGGTATGAGGTAATCAAAATCTAAAACCTAGTGCAGGATGAATAAGTTGGGATAAGTTGATACAATAGGACATGACCGAAGAATAGCTGAAGTAATTAACATATATATTGCATAATGCATTTATAGCCTTTAACTCTATCAGGGAATATATAAATATTTCTTTTTAAAATTCTGCATTCCTCATCCAAGCCCAACATTCTTACCACTACATTGTACAGAGTTTTGTTTTGTTAAGTTGTAAAGTTTTGTTGCTAATGAAAAATATTAATTGTGGTAAGGTGCATGTGTGTGTAGATCCCCTGTTTTTCAGTATACGCTTATTACTTTGTATAAAGTATGTCTTAAACCGAGTTTCCCCAAATTAGTGGTTGAAACGTGCCCATCAGATAACTCTTTTCCTTTGTTGGTTCCTCTTTAGAATTTCACTTGAAACTCTGATAAAAGGAAGTCATATGTATGTATACTTGGTGATAGCTCTGCATGTTTTTTTTAGTTCCATTTAACAGCCTTAAGATTTTAATAATTTTTGATGGCAGTATATTAAACATTTATCTGCAAAACTATATATAGATGTATGTTACAAAACGGTGCCCTCTCCCTTAGAACTTGCTACTCATGAATTCATATCTATTACACATATTATTATTTTAATGTCTTTTTCAGGAATGTTAATTGGTAGATGGTTAGAAAATTGTTATAAAAATGTGCTTGTTGTAATTAGCCAACAGTAGGTGTCTCAAAAATTAAGTTTATATTCATGACTGATTCCAGAGGGTGTTCAAACCAGGCATTTTCCACAACTGCCAACTGGCAAAAGGCTCAGTGCCCCAATAGAGCTGTGTTCCTAACTTTGCATGGGGCATTCAAGAAGGTTGGAGATAGAATGAGAGAATGTTGAGAGAATGTTAGATTCACGTGTCCTGCCTTTTGCAGGTTTGGTGTGTACTGAGGACTTTAACATCTTGGAGCCAATATTGAGTAGGATACAATGGACTGTTAACACAGTGAGTTCACAGAATGGATGTCTGTTTTCACAGCCTCCTGTGGACCCCAAAAAGCTGCTCTGGAGAATTGAGGGACCCTTGGGAACAAAGTGATATGTAGTATAGGGAGCTGCAGCAAGAAGGGGGAAATGACCAGAAATCACCCCCCTACATTCATGCACACACAAAGAAAAGGAAGGGAATTAGGGTTGCCAACTCCAGGTTGGGAAATACCTGGAGATTTTGGAGGTGGAACCTGGGGAGGGTGGGGTTTGGGGAGGGATCTCAACAGTGTTTAATGCCACAGAATCCACCTTCCAAAGCAGCCATTTTTTTCCAGTTGAACTGATCTCTGTCTCCTGGAGATAAGTTGTAATAGTGGGAGATTTCCAGCTACCACCTGGAGATTGGCAACTCTAAAGGGAATTGAGGGAAGTGAGAAGAAGAAGAGTTGGTTTTTATATGATGACTTTCTCTACCACTTAAGGGAGAATCATACCGGCTTACAATCACCTTCCCTCCCCCTCCCCATAACAGACACCCTGTGAGGTAGGTGGGGCTGAGAGAGTGTGACTAGCCCAAGGTCACCCAGCTGGCTTCATGTGTAGGAGTGGGGAAACAAATCCAGTTCACCAGATTAGCCTCCGCAACTCATGTGTAGGAGTGGGGAATCAAACCCGGTTATCCATATCAGACTCCTGCTCCAAACCACTGCTCTTAACCACTACACCACCCTGGCAAGTAGATCTGTTCATTGGATCATGTTCACTGTCATTTCATAATTAGTGTTTAAAATTTAGTAAGTACGTACAGTGGCTTAAACCAAAATTGCATTTGTCTCAAGCAGCATAGGTATCTAAAAGAGAAGCAACTAACAGTGTGCAGGTCACCCATTGTGATCTACAAGCTCTTGTTACAACATTGGGAACCATGAGTTAATTTGCGTAGCACTTCATTAATAGGAATTAGTTTATTGAGAATAAATTAATAGGAAGCAATCACATGAATCAATCATCCCTTCAGTAACCTCAACCCAGTGATAAACCCTCGTCAGGTGTTCAGTGAATGCTCAAATGCAGGGCAGTGTGGGACTGTGCTGCCTGAGGTGATTGCTACAAAAAAGGTGGGGTAGCACATAGAGAGCTTCATGCATGTGGAGCCTGAGCTCTATGCACATGTCTAGCTGAGTACATGTTGGTGGAGGGGGGGTACTGTTTGCTGCCCACATATGTTTGCTGCATATGCTATTTTCGAATGACCAGAGGCTAGAGGTCTCGTTGCAATCAGATCAATATCCTGAACTGGATTCTTGAAATATGCAGAACTGATGCTGTGGGAGGTCTTTGGGTCAAGTTTTGTGTGTGTGTGTGTGTTAAATGATTTGTGGGCAAGCTCATGCTGAAGTGAATCTTCATTTCCTTAAATGGCTTTGCTTTGTGTAAGCTAGCAGTTTTCGTGTTCTGCTTTCAGCAATGCATCTTGTTCTTGGAGACTTATCCCCTCAATCCGTGTGTAGCAGTAATTTTAACAATGTTAAATAGCATTTTAAGGAAAACTTCTTTCAGTGATGTGGATGCAGATACACAAATGTACATTAGATTAGTCCATTTGTTAGATGAGCTTTAATATCTATGCTTTTTTGTACTGTAGGAAACATTTTTTTAATGCTGAATCGGGGATCATAGTCATAGATTGGATTCTGAGCACAGGAAATCTCTGTGTTAATGGGGGGGTTTGAGAGGGGGGGAAAGGAAATTATTTTTTTGCCTGCTCCTTTTGTATGTTATACTTAGGTGTACATCTTAGTGCTTCCATTGAACAAACAGGAAGTTGTATGTGATCATTGCAAAAAAGTTTGCCTTAAAAAGGCAGATCTGGCCACACTGTTGTCATAACTGTAATTGCCTCCTAAATGTTCATGTTGGCTGTGGTAACTGAAATGTGGTCTGAGTTTTAAAACTATATGTGAGGTTTTGGGCAGTTGCATCAGAAGAAAATAACTTAATTGTGTGAAGCTATAATTTCAGGTCTTGATAATCTGCAGTGTATTGGCAGTTAATCCCCTTCTGCTTGCTGTGTGGGTCAGTGGGTGGGGTGTAATTAGTTTCATTAGGTGCAATGAAAACAAGGGAGAATAATAAATGCCATTAATTCAGTCATTAGCCCCCCCCTCCTCTTATTGTGCATGCTGTGCAATGGGGCTGCTGCTATTGAACCTGGCCGTGCAGCCAACCATCTGACAGGTGGGTAATTGAATTAATGTATCAGTGCACACCGGGAATTGTAGTCTTTAGGTTGCCTGACATTAACATGTTGTGCACATTGAGGACTACTTTTTCCAAGTTGGACAAAGTTGCAGTGCCTCAGACATTACAGAAGCAGCATCTGAGGTGCTGGGGGGCGGGGGAGAGAGAGATACCCTATAAGGATGTGCATTTGGTAAACCTGAACTGGAAAAAAAACCTCTTCGACATTTTTTGGGTTTTTTTATACTGGTAAAAAAAATGGCGGCAATAAAAGGGAGCTGAAAAAGCGAATCCCAAACAATGCCAAATATTTTCGGCACTATTAAGGGATGCTTTGTCCCTGCTGCCATTTCCCCCTCCCCCCTTACTTACCTGCTGGCTGAGTCAGATCCCCACCGCCTGCAGTCTCTGAAGTCCATGGACTTAAGAGACTGCAGGCAGTGGAACCTGCTTAGATCTATGTCTCCTGCTGCCCCTGAGATTGGAGATGGCAGAGGATCCCCTGTATTTGTTCGGGTATATTAAATCCGAAAATTTTTGATTATTTGGAAAAGCCAGATAATTCACATTCGGCTTTTTTGGCTTTGTAAACATTCCTGGGTTTAATAAACCTGAACCCCAAAAATACCGGAGAAAAATGATGCACAGCCCTCTATCTGCCCATGTTACGCCAAGTACAGGGATCTCCTTTATTGGGGGAAATTAGCTGGAGGATAGAGCTATGCAAGAGGCTGGTGTGGAGATCTTTTAACCCGTTCTGTCCAGATGAGCAAACCAAATGGAGAGCAACCCAATAATGAGGAGGCTTTTATGAAGTTTTAAGGATTTTATTAAAAGGTAATCAAATAGGGTAAACACACACACACACACATACACACAAACAATTCCCAACATACACAGCACTAAGAAAGTAAAGGTTTGAGATTCCCAAGCGGGCTATAGTTACCTTGGGATTCTGGTTGTGTTCAGGATCCAGGTGTCCAGACTAACAGTGCAGTTCTATGCAAGGTTGTTTGTTTCTTTACTTCATTTATAGCCCGCCTTTCTCCCCATGGGGTTAGCTCAGTCTAAATCAGGGGTCTCCAACCTTTTTATACCCATGGGCTCCTTTGGAATTCTGACACAGTATGGCAGGCACAGGCACAAAATGGCCGCTGCAGGAGGCTGAGCCTGTCACACAATGGCTGTTTCAGCTTACCTTCAGTCACACAGTGAAGATCTGTGTGTTGTGGTGGCAGCTGCTGCCCTTGCTGGGCAAAAGCCCCACATGGCCCCATCCACTTCAGAAAACAACAACAACCCTTGCCAGGCAACAGGAAAGCTGTGTGTGAGTGTCGGTGTCCATGGGCACCATGTTGAGGACCCCTGGTCTAAACAAACTGATTACACTGTAAGAGAAGTTCAGTGGGGTAAGCTGAAGAGTTGTAAGTCTTTCCTTTCAGTAAAATATAAATATCCTGTAATTCTGCTTTCACAGAAGCGGTTGTGTTTAGTTTGATGTAGCTTTAAATATGAGTCTAGAGACAATTGTGACCCAAATGTGTCTTTGGAAAAGAGAAGTGTTTTCTGATCCTCTTTTGTATTTCTGCTTTTTGTTGTCTAATTTCCTGGCATTTCTTTTCACAATTCTTTCCTCTCCCCATTTCTGTCACTATTATTTACCTGTGCTTGCAATTCCACTCTTAAGAGTTCCCCCTCATTCTTTAAATATCTTGACTTCAGATAGGGACAGTAACGTTGCATGTGTTAAATGCAGACTTCTTTTTAAAGCTGCCAAACATGTACAACAACATATGTTTTAGGGCAAAAATTGTATTAACATAGAACCTTTCAGCTCCTGTGAGTGGGGAGACATGAATTTAATTTTTTAGCGTAAGAATATCTATTCTTCAGATATATTTGGACAGTGGTTATTCTGTAATAAACACAGAACTGAAGAAGAGGCCTATTTATTTTCCACCACATAACGGGGTGTTCAGTGAGTACTATTGCTACTGTGGGGCGAGGAGAGAAAGAAAGAGATTGCTACTGTCTTGTTTCCTTATCTCCTGTCCATAAAGAATGTTCTGCAACACTCTTCATCACAGCTGGGAAGATGGTTGGTATGTGTGCCAGAAGCGAGATAGGAGGAACAGGTCAAGGAAAACATTGTTGTTCTGACCCTCCCCATTCCTAACCTTACAGCATCGTGACTTGGAGGGAGGGCTGATTCAGTTCTGAAAGACCTCAGATCTGTAGGGTGAAAGGGAGTGTTGGGTTCAGTATCACCTTGCAGACTCCACCCATGGACGTGTAAGGCAGCCTGTCTGATAGGAAGTTGATGAAGATGAATTTGGTGTAGTCTTGCTTAGTACATTTCTACAGAGTTCTTTATTTTGGTAAAGGGGAGGGAGAGATCTGTTTTGCGCAAATGTTATCAGAGGGGAATGTTTTATAAAAGTGAATTCATTTAAGAAGTTTGGGATTTTCTTTTTTATGTATTTTAATTGAAGTAAAGGCTGTTTAACACAGCATCTCTGGGGAAAATGGCTAGATTGTCAGTGTGACGTGATGGAACTGAGATTGTTTTTCTTCAGTTGGCTGTCCAGGGCTTCCTTGGTCCAAACTCACCACTCTTTCCCAGCTATGGCACACTATCCAACCATCATATTTGCTTAGATGTCATTCTGGCCCAGTCTTTCTGCAGTGCTAGTTTGGGCAACAGGAACCTTAGGCATCCCTCCTGTGGCTTCAGGACTGGCACCCATACTCCTGCCTTTCTCTCTTCAGAATCCATATTTCCTTCCCCTAGGCATTGGAGTGGCACACTGTGAAATGGCATTGGAATGGCACTTTGGAAACAATACTCTGATATGCGACTAAGTCTCAAAATGAGTCAGAACACAAATCAGGCTGTGTTTGTGCTTGGAAATATAAATATCTCTGTGTGAAACATTCATGTTTATATACTTAACAAGGGGGGAAAAAACCCAGAAGCTAGGAAGATAAATGCAATTAATGCTCCAATCAAAGAACTGAAATATATTGTGTACAAAAGTGATGGACTCCTGTTTCTGTCCCCCTCCCAATGTTACAGCTTGATCTTAATCATGTTCACTTGGAAATGTTCCATTTATTTCACTGAACTTTTCAAGTCTAGAACAGCAGTTATAATATGTAAGGGCCAAAATAGATGCAGTGGCCATATTTGGCCACATGCTTGCCCTATTTATATATGATGTAGGAATTGGAGGTCTGGTTTTATCAGGTATCAGATGGGGGGGATTAAACACTCCCCCTCTCGTCCTAACTTCCCACAGGCCACTGTCCACAGTCCTTTTCCCCTGGCATCTGGTAATAGAATCAGGGTAAGGGGGAAATGTATTCAAATGATGGACTGCAGAGAGATATCACTGGGGGGGGGGGAGGATGGCTGAACTCTCTTTATCTGCACACCCTTATTGGTAAAATTTATCCCCTATTATATATCAACAGGGGAGACTTGTGAAGAAGCCATCATGGCTGCAAACATGAGTGGCTCTGTGGCATCTGGTTCTGCCTTGAGGTAATTAGTGAGGTTGTTGCTTGACCATTGCCTTTTCAAAATTGCAGTGCCTGGAACAATATTTTTGAGGTAGGGATGAGCCTGCCCTCCAACCCAGAAATTGCACAGGAAACATAAGGTGTGGTTTTAAGCTAGATTTATTTGTTATAGAGATTTGGACTGAATCTAATGCATGGTGGCTATTAAAATCAAATCTGTGGATCTGAATCCAAACATCCCCTTTATCTGCCAGCAGAGGTTCTCATAGTTGTACCCTTTGTCCAATGGGGTCTTTTCTGCATCAGATGATGACTGTGAAGTTGCTGTGAAGATGAGACTGTGAAGTCTCAGTGGTAACTTATTGCATCGTGTGGGTATGGAGAAGAGGAGTGGAGTGGGTGGGGCTGCTCCATGTACAGGTTTGGGCACATTTCCTTTGGCTTCCAGCTATTGATTGCAGTGCACATTCATCAGTACATTGTTTTCATAAGGCACTATTCTTTGTGATAGTTTGTTTGGGCTCTTTTTTATGAGATTTATTGCTCTGCTTCTCTGCATCTTCTTCCCACTCATTTAAAAGGCTTTCAGATCCACTCCACTGTTACTTTGGTCATATGAGGTGGATAGGACAGGTGTTTTTGTTATGTAAATCTAGAGACTAGATCAGGAAAACTATTGTAAAATATTGGACAAACAATTTGCTCCACTTGTAGAATGTGCCGTTTGAATGCCTACAGTGCGTTTGGTAATGTGGACTGCGTTTCCCGACCTCTAGATCAGTGCTTTATCACAAGCCCTGACCTTACTCTAGTGTTGCAAGAATGTCAACATTGACCTTACAAGCAGATACACTGCCCCAAATGCCTAAGATCAATGTGCTGCCCACTACAGATGATTGGCTGAAGTGCTGTGGGCTAAATCTTAGAATAGCTATGAAAAAACTAGGCACCAGCAGTCAAGTGGCAGAAGAGGTAGAAACAGGAACTGCAGCTGCTCGTATCTTTTTCTAGTTGCTGTTTTAAATTCTATTAATTAAATGTACCCCCGTCATTTTAAAAAAGGTAAAATATTTATGGAAACTCGCGATTTACTATCTATCTGCAGGGAATAGAAACATGATACTTCATTTGTTGAAAATTTGGGTAAGGAGTTTCAGCAGCTTTCTTAATTAGATTCCAACGAATGCTTCAGAATCTTTGGGTGAAAAGAGCAATAGAAGAGAGCAAAGTGATGAGAAGCAGCTTGTCAGAGAATGTTTAGAGACTTCTAGTATTGTGTAGGGCACTGGCCAGAAAATTCCCTATGTGGGCAATGCCAGAATTAATTCAACAACAGCTTTACTTATTCAGAAGCGAGAGGGGGAGAGGAAGAAAACAATCTAGCTTGTATATTTCTGAATGGAGCACAAAAGTAACTACTTCCCACTGTGAATAAACTCTTTGAGAAACAAGCATACGCTTAGAGCTATCTTTATTTAGGCTACTGATGAGGGCAGTTTTCCTTTTCATATAACATTTGTGTCATGTTGGTATTACAGGGAAGTCTTTTCACAGGCTGGGAAATCACTTTGCCTCCCATAGCGTTTATTACTTGGCTACATGTCCTTCAAGGAAACAGAGTTATATTTTGCACTGGAGTACAAAAAATGGCATCAGTGGGAAGACCTGAACAGTGAGAAGCCTGGTAGCAGTGCTACAAGGTTTAGTTTCCATTGGATGGGAGTGTGTTGGAGACTGATGCTGTCTTTTGCAATATATACAGTTATAAAAACAGCATGGTGGAAACAAACTGACAGGTCTGCTTGGCAACAAACTACTGATCCTGCATAAGAATCCAAAAGCAGTGTAGACCTTTTTTTGGCTTTTCCCCATCCAACTAAATTTACAGCTCTTAACTCTCTGTCTACATTCAAACTGCTAGTTGCCACCTCTTTCTCGCTTGGACACAAACTACCATCTCTTCCTTGCAGAGCATGTGTGTCAGACTTCAACCCTACAGGTAAATTGCTAAACCAGGAAGAAAATCTTCCCTAAGCATTAGGTCCCACTACAAGAGCATCAGTTGATCCTCCCTGAATGTTAGCAAGCAATCAGCCTGCCAGAGTATTTTCTGTTGTGTTTCCCACTGGGTGGAAAGGCCTGCCTGAAAGGGTCAGGAAGGCTCCCACACTTCTATCATTCCACAGAATGTGCAAAATGGAATTGTTCAGGAGGGCATTTTTATAGACAGAATGGGATTATAGTTATTATTTGTGAAATGTCAGTTTTCTTTGCAGGATACTTACTGCATGTAGCATTTTTGTTGCATTGTTCTTCAATTTTATAATCCTGATTCATTGTATGTATTATATAGTTTTCAAGGAAATTCTCAAATTTTGCAATCCGGTTTTTTGCACTGTTTATTTGTATCTGCCTGCCTGATATAGTTCCTATTGCAGTGTTTGTAATCATGTAATCTGCCTTGTCCCAATGAAAAAGGTGGGCTATAATTGAATAAAATAAATATTTGAATAAGCAAAGCACAAGATGCTTAACATACAAATAGCTGTAACCATAGTTTTAAACTCTGCTTAAAATCTTTGCATTTAATACATCACTGAAGCCACAAATAAAATAATGCATCTTTATTGGAATAAAAATCCTCTGCTTTTCATGTGAACTGTCATACTGAACAGTGTTTACCATAAGACATATTAATTCATAATTGGATATATCTAAACAAAGATAACATCGTGTTTTCAGGTTGATACATTTGAACTAATACAGTACAGTCAAAAGCTGTTTCCAGACACTAAGTGGGTAGAATGAATGTATGTGGGGAGGGTGTGGAGCAGGGCCATGGCAGTAGATTCCACCCCCACAAATGTTCACTGGATATATGTATAGCATCATTGTGTATACACTTATATGGTGTCTTCTCTGCAATTAGAACTGTTGCTTTTTCAGAGTTTCTGATTGTATAATTAGAGTCCTACACATGTGCATAGGCTCTGTAAATTACTGTAAAACAGCATCTGAAAAGAGCTAGTGCTTCCCAATGCTAGTGAAATGCAGTTGATTTCAGGTAAGCAATTTTCACATCATGCAATTAACTGTTTGCATTGAAATAAGGCTTCAGGATGCGTTTTATATGTGACTGGCTTGAGTGTTGCCCAGTGTGTGTTTGTGGGGGGGGGGGATGTCAAGCCATAGTTTTCTGTTTCACATGAAAAGGTAAACTATGGATGCTTATGCATGGGAGTTTTACCTGAGGTTTGTTGCTCACTGGACCCATGCTTTCTTTTTGTGAAACTATGCACCAAGCTCAAAACAAGAAGCGTTTGAGTCCTCATCCCTTGAAATGCCACTTTGTAATTAGCTGTAGTGCTTTCTTTGAGATAAAAGTCCTCCCCCCCTGCAAAAACCCGCACCGAGTCAAAAAGCTTTTTAACGAAACAAAACAAAACGGAGCTCCCTCAAAGGAATGGAAGGTAAAACCCACCCTTGTTTCTAAATGCCTTTCTGCTGCTCAGAAAGAACTCTGAGGAAGCCGGAAGCATTTGAATCCCTGCCTCTTGACACACTTCTGTAGTTCTTTCTGTGAGAGGAATGTCACTCCCTCAAGCTTCCGTGTCCCGCACTTTGCCTTATGCATGGGGATTTCAAGTGGGCTGAGCTCAGGGGAGATGGACGAATTGGGTTAATAGAGGGACGGGATGTCCCGGGATTTGTGAGGGCTGGCAGTGAGGTCATCTCTAATGGAGGGAAAACTCGTGCATAACTCCAAGAAACTACCAAGACAGACTGGGGTCAAAAGTGCCCATGCATAATCGACCTATGGCTTGCTGAAAACAGAAGTATGGAAGGGCATGGAACAGGGGAGTTTGGATCTAGGGTTGCCAACTCTGGGTTGAGAAATTCCTGCTGATTATGGAGTTGAATCTGGGGAGGGTGGGGTGTGGGGAGGGACCTCAGCAGGGTCTACCCTCCAAAGCAGCCATTTTCTCCAGGGAAATTGATTTCTGTCATTTGGAGACCAGTTGTGTTTCTGGGAGATATCCTGGAAGTTGGCAGTCTTGCTTGGCTCTGGAACCACAACAGGTCATACTTTATTTTTTTTAAATTTCTATTTACAATGTATCCAGTTGAATAAAATACAATCAAACAATACCACACTAGAATTGGCAGCAATAAAATTTGAAGAATGTAATACAATAACTCATAAATAAAAGTTATAGCTTATATGTGATTTGCTGTAAAGGTCTTGGAGCAAATTAAATAGATCAGCTTTTTGCAACAGACAAAATAAACATATCAGCACAAAGAATATGAGAAAACATTGGCTAGTTCACTTAGAACAGATACGTCTATTGTCTGGCATCTGAAGCCATTAGCTTGCACTAACCACTGGCCTATTCATTCAGGATCAAATCCTAGATGAGCTACTTATCCTAGGACCAGCCTGGCATTCAATATATTTATAACATCCTGTACAAGAATTGCATTTTACTGAGAGCGTGGGTAGGCTTTTTCCTCCATTTCAAACATGGATTGGACATTGGTGCAATCATCTGCTTCCCAGTTTATTTCTCTGGAGTGCAGGCACAATTTTGCCCACAATCTTATTTATACAATATATACTTTTTCCAGCACACAGCTTAATCTCAATATCGGGAATCACAAAAGTTTGTTGCGTGTGAAATCTGACATTCAATGTTAGGTTCAGTATTATTCTGATCTGGGATCTACAATGAACAGACACAGAGGGGATTCAACAGATATGTTGTCCCAAAGACACATACATTTAAACATGCAAAAAGAAGGTGCTACAGGTCATACGTTATTGTTACATCTGTGCCTTCCCAGTCTGTTCTCACATTCAACTTGCTCTAACTTCTTAAAAGTTCTTAAGAAGTATTAAAACCATGTAAAATCCTATTAGGTTGTATAAAAGTATGTGTTATGTAAAATAGATCCCCCCACATACAATGTGCATGTTTGTGTACATGTGGGAAGTAGAGGGTGTTAGATTAGAAAAACAAATAATGAAGAAGTAGAACTTGTGACTCTATAAGTCACATGTAACAAATTTGTAAAAACTAATAGAACCATTGGGGGGGGGGTGAGCTGAGCAGGATTCCTACAGCCCAACCTCTCCATGGAATTGATATAATTTCTGTTGCCCCAGTCCATGTCTTTGTCAGGCTGTCTGAAGGCAGAGAGAAAGAGGGTTTTCTGCAGCTTACGGCCTGAGAGCATAGAGACACTTCTAATCAGGAGCCCAGATTTTCTACTGGAAATGGCTCCTGTTCTGTCTTGTTGCCTGCAGCTCACTCCCTGCTTTCCTGTCTCCTTGCTCATAGGGCTCAAAGTGGTGAGAAGAAGCACCAATAGCCACCATTGCTATGGCTATTCACAATTGCCTATCTAGGAGAGGAGTCTGTGCCCAGAGAGCTCAGAAAACTGGAGCCAGTCATGTACAGTTCGGGGTGCGCTGCTTTACACAAGGTGTTGCATTTCTCTCCAGGGCTTGAAGAACCTTTATTACTCGCTCTAGAGCCCCAGTTCTGTGCCACTAGTTAGTGACCAGATGTCTTAAAGAATGAAGGGTAATGCTTATTTTGTAAAACTGGTTTCTTTGTAATTGCACTGTTCAACTAAGACTCCTTTCCTTCAAGGGATCTTTGTCTTCACCAGTCATGAAATCATCTGTCTTTGGCTAAAGCGGTTACTTCAATACAAATCTTACCATTCTTTTTGCTACCAACCATCCTTCCAAAATGAACAAAGTTTATAAAGCGTGCTGGAATGACTTATTTTGCTTATCTTATAATGGGGTTGAAGAGCGGGTAAGCATGCTGTTTGCACAATGCACTCCTTTAAACAAAGGCCAACATTGCTGAGGAAACAGGTGAAGCAGCTCTTAAAACAGAAGCATACGATCTTCAGACTGAATAGTGTCTTGAGACATTACAAGTAGAATGCTGTTACCAGTATCATTTTGAGTGTCCTGAAAATACTGAGATTCTGAGCAACACTTTGTATGAAGTGTTAGTCTTTGTTTCCTTTCTGAAATGCCCCTTTCTGAGAAAGTGCTGTTCACCTTGGGGAGGAAGAGATAATAAAAACCTATTTGACAGGAAATATTAGATACCTTTTCAGCCCCATCACTTTGTGGACTTGGTTTTGTGACTCTGTGCTGGTGACAGTGCTCACAGTATTTAATGAGAGATGTTACCAAAGGAAACCAGTCTTGCTCTTCCCATCACTAGGTTGGTGAGCTGTCCTTTTTGACTGAGAAAAAATGAGAAATGCTTTAATTTTGATAAGTTGTTCCCCAGGGATTCCACTCCCCTCCTTATGCTGCAGTTCTGTGTTATGTCATGCTTCAGGGATATTCAGAGGACATCTAGAAACAATCTGACCAGCTCATTACTGAGGCAAGGTGTGGCTGGGTATAAATTACCAAACAAATCTAGTAGGAGAAAGGCAAGTTAATGGCAAAACACTGTAGGTATAGTAACTGGGGTTAGACATTGTACATGTGATCTTGGGGTGGCAGTTTCTGTATCTGCATTATCTATCCATCATGCTCGGAGGGCTAGATTCAAATCTGATAGCACCTTAAAGACCAACAAGATTTTGGGGTATAAGCGTTCAAGTGTGAAATCTCCTTTTGTCAGATAGGGAGGGTGGATAGTAGTGTTAGAAGAAAATCTACATTTTAAAATACATATTTTGTATTATGCTACAGCCTAATTGAGCCTTGTGACCTGGACTAAATAGCAGTGGTCCTTGGCAGGGTACTCAGATGGCAAATGCTCTACAGAGCTCTCTGTCTCTGTTCTTCTAGCCTTGATGGATTAGGAAACTACTGAGGTTTCAAGAGGAAGAACATAAGTTACATTTTTAACTTCAGTTTAAATGAATTTTTAAAGCGGTTCATGGTAAAATGACAAATTAAAATAAGATGGTACGACAAAGGGGCTCGTAAAACGTTGTTGATAAAAACAAGGTACTGGATTTAATGGCTCCTCTCTGCTAAGTGAGGATGTCTTAAAATCTGATAAGAAGGATTTACATTGATGACCTTAAATCAGGGATCATCAAGAAAGTTCCAGTTTGACTCCAGAAGAGTAAATGTTTTTCTAGAAAAATGTTATCTGGCCATTTATGCAGGACTGTTTCCCTCACTGCAGTAGTCCCGCTGACTGCTTTGGGGCTTCCTTTTGATTATGCATGCCTTTCCCGACTGTCAGAGGTCACCCCGCTCTCCCTTCGTGTTTCAGCGCATTTTGCCCATGTTTTCCAGATGCTGTTTTAGCCAGAATACGGAAAATGCAGGGGAAATGCATGGAAATGTGCGGGGAGTGCGAGGTGACCTCTGACGGTCAGGAAAGGCATGCATAATCAAAAGGAAGCCCCAAAGCAGTCGGTGAAGGTGACCGTGTAGAAACAGCCCTGCATAAATGGCCTGTGCCATTTTTAGGGAAGTAGCTTTCAGAAACCATTATAACTAGCAGGAACAATCTGACTTAAATATTACAACATTTGTGATTAAATGCCTGCAGTCTCCATTATGAGCTTTTTGCCTTTCTTGTTTTCTGTATCCATTTCCTGGATGTTGCGGTATTTGCTTCTGTGCTGCTAGTACTCTTGTCCTAAGTGAAAAAGCCCTCTTTGGTCAAGTTACATTCATGCTCTTAATTGATTGTGCACATTTGCAAATGTACTTCATTGTTACTGGGCCATTAATCTCTGTAGAGATTTGATGTTCTGGTTCACAAGAGAACTGAAAATGAGTTTCTAACTAACTGTGCAGTTGTTAGAAGTGAAATAGTAATTTTTGCGGAGAGTTATTAACAATATGCATTCACTGAAGTATGGAATCTTTGTAATGAATCAGTTCTGATTTGCACTGCAATCCTAAGGGGTGTAGTTCTGGCATGGCCGGGGACAGCCTCCTGATCAGTTTGCTGTGCCACGGCGAGCAAGCTGACCAGGAAATTTCCCCAAGCCCCATGGGCCTGCTGTATGCAAGTCCATAGGGCTATGCCACCATTTTTGCAAGCATGTCTGCAAAAGGTGTAAGTCTATGCCTGCAAAAGGGGGTGTTCCCAGGGGCGAAAGGGCCTAGGAAGCTGACTAGTGTCAGCTCCGCCCCCAATAATGCTCCCTTTGGTCCCGGTATGAGCCCCTGTGTTGTAGGAGCGCTGCCGCCGAGGCTGCCCTGGCACCCATGTGTGGAACTGTTGGGCCACTCCCCAGCACTGGCATTAGTACCCATTTGCATGGCACGAGTTAAACTAACGCTGGTGCAGGGGTCACACCAGTTCCTAAGCCCATTTGCCCCCCCTTTAGGATTGCACTGCTAGACATGCCTCTAGTTTTAGAATGGCCTCCAGTTGGGGATTATGTTCACATATGATAGTGAATCTGATCAGTTACTTCCATGAAATTATCTTGTAGTGGAAACATAGTAAATTTGTAAATATAGATGCCGAGATCTAAGGTACAAATCTGTTATGAGAATTAAGTCCTGAACCATCATTTAAATACCTGGTTTAGATGTTTACTTTCCTCCTTTCCATCATGTTTTGCTCCACTTTCTTTCTTTGTGTTTTGTTGTTTACTTGCAAGATCAGATCCTTCAAATATAGCAGCACTGTGAACTGCATGAATGTAATCTTTTTTTCAGAGGGATCTCTTTAGTTGCACGCAAACAAAAGATTTCCTGATTTGGAGAGGTGGAATTCCATAGGCTAGATATTGACTTGGCTTTACCTCTTTTTTCCGCTCTGCGTCATTGCTATACTTTGCACAATATGTTGTCTCTGTGTCTTAGTAAATTCATCTAGCTATAATATGTGTGGCTGTCAGTTGATTAAATGTTTGAATTTTTATTCCCGAAATATCTGATATTAATATACTCCAGTCATAAAAATGGGCACCAACATGTTGAACCTGCAACACCAGAGTGAAGGGCAATTTGTGAAATTGCACTAATGGTATACGTGCTGCCTTAAGATGCTTTTGGGGAGAGGAATACAGGTAGATAATCTGCTTTAAGCTTTTTATTTATTTACTGTATGACTAATTTCTAAGAAGCATCTTAGAACAGGCTATATTCTTCATCCTGTTACTCTGATGGAACGCTATTAATGCTTTTCCCTTCTGAATGCACTGTGCAAAAAATAGCTTGATAATATGAAGGAAAAAATTACTCTGCCATTTTCTATAGTACTTCAATTTCTTGGGATTGAAGGCTCTCTCCTTTATCTGGTTTATTAACCAAGCCCATTGTAATGGTCATGCTAAACGTATTCAATACATCTTTTGATTGATTATAGAAGATCATAATATAGCAGTTGCTGTGAGATATTATTGGCTTAAAGTTTCCCTCTGTATTTCTTAAGTTACCCTTTGAGTTCCAAAAATGGGGAGAAAGCTATTTTCAATGCCAAGCTGTTGAATATCATCTCATACTCTGTCCAGTTTGGTAAAGGAGCACCATGGGCCTGTAGCTACATCCTAGTAGAATACACGTACTGACCCATGAAGGAACTAGTGCCAATGATTGTTTAAAGCTGGGGCTTCTTAAAGTTTTCTCCTATCTCTGTGTTAAACAATGGAAAGTTTTACCGTATGTTCAAATAACATCTTCATCAGGTTCACAACAGGATACCTTAGTTAATTTTCAGTTGAGTGCTTGATGGGATTTTCTTTTTCTGGCTGGTTGGATGAAAGTCTAGACACTGAGAGATGAGGCTTTAGAGGGGCCTCACAATATAGTTATTGTGAATGTTAAGTAGGAGCAGCTTCCTCTGATGTACAGACTCCATGCTCAAGCCAGAGGTACAAAGACATGGCTTTTGTTCCAAAGGAGAGGGGCTAATCTAAATGCTGCACAGTGTGAAAAACTTTTTTATGCAAGAGGGGAGAAGAACTTGCCTCAAAGGTGAGAGGTCAGGAGTTTAACCTCTGACCGTAAAATAAGAGACTGGCAAAGAATGGAATGAACAAGGGTTTCTGTGTGTGTGGGGGAATCTTCAAGTAGTCTGTGTATTGTTTACCCAAATGGGTCAAGCAGATGATTGTCAAGGGTGGTTATGTGAATTCTCCTAAGATACCTGGTTTCTAAAGGGCCTTCTGACTTGATTTTCTTGTAACTTGTATAGATTTCCCACCCCCTATCGTTTGAAGCACGAGGAAAGCTAACTACATCCTTTGGTAGTCAATGCAAACACACACATGGCTTGGATTTTGCAAAATTATGTGTGTTAATTTACGGCCTCAAGAGACACAGGCCAACTGTAATCATCCACTGGTATGGCTATCTTTTTGTTCCTTAGGAAAGATCAAATATCTTGCTTAGGCAGTTATAAAAAAAAAAGACCTGCGCTTTGGGCTACTTTTTCGCTGCTTGTTCAGCAGCAGTGGGAAAGGTGTCTTAGTTAATGCAGAGGTCTTTGGGTGGTCATTGCTATTGTACAACACCAGGGGAGAGCTGTTCTTACTCGTAAAGCAAACGAAATCTACACATTTTCTTCTCTGATCTTGTTTTGGCATTCTAAGTGCTGTAGAACTTAGTTGCAATTCAATTATAAATGATGGTAGTTGATGGTGTCAGTTAATAGGTGGACATTCTGCATACTTAGTGGTTTGAACTAATCAGTTGCCCTCCTCTTGTCTAAGTTAAGCAGCAGCTATCAGGAGCGTCTTTCTGTCTATTTGTCTATCTCTCTCTGTCTATCTGTGATTTGGGGAAAGTGGCAGTATTGAAGCTATTATACAGTATAGTTTGCAATAGGAAATTGAAAGTAGTTTCATCTTTTTGGTCTTCCTTTTGTCATCTTTATCAGTAATACACCACTGCAATAAAGCACTTTCAAGTAAGCATGCTTCCTTGAAGATGCCCATTTAGTTCAATAGAAGAGAATGTTCAGAAGTGTATAACTTAGGTGAATTTGGCATAGCAGCCTTAAACAAGAGACAGCTGACATTTTTGAGAAGTCTGAAAATGATACGAGTGGCATTGCTTTCTGTGGTATGTGCACGCACATTGGTTATTCTAATGTCACCTCTTATCAAACAAGTTATGACACCTCACAGGGGAGAAGGGGGGATGAGCATACATATTACGGGCATATGAACACAAAAAGCTGGCTTATTCTGCAGGAGACCATTGGTCTGTCTAGCTCAGTCACTACCCTGCCTGGCAGCAGTTTGCCAAAGCCTTGGGTAGAGGCCTTGCCAGTTGCTGTCACCTTGTTAAGCAGGAAATGCCTTTGATTGAACCAAGAACCTTGTTATGTGCAAAGCATGGTCTTTGGTCTCTCTCTCAATTTTTGTAGAGGTCCTGAGCCCACCTTCCCTTTTGGTACAGGCAAATTAGAGCCTGCTTCTCCAGTGCTGAACCAGAGTAACATGGTACCACACTGTTCTTGGCTCTCTCTCTTCCCATGCAGTAATCCCTCTCTCCAATAATTTTTAGAGCTTTCTTCAGCCTTGGTGTTATGATGTGCTTTTACAAGGACATGATCTCATTCATTCTCTCAAAGGATATTTGGTTACTCCTTCCTCCCAAATGGCAAGCATTGTTGTCTGAAAATATTTCATCTCAGAAAAATCACACAATTAAACATTTCTGTTGAACAATACCTGCCTTTCTTACGGAAAAAGCATTTATCCTCTATTTCAAGTGGGCACACAAAATGGCACAAATGAACATTGCTGTTGCCAGCACATTGGCTAGTAACTACCATCTTCCTTCAGTCAGACAGTTGTCGGTTGTACTTCTTAAGTTTCTGGGGTTTTTTTGTACATGTTTGGTTTCAATTTAGGTTTATACCTTGCACAATCTGTAACTTACTGCTCCTTCTCTTCTTGAGCCAAGCTTAATCTTTTTGACCTTTGGTTTTATATGATTCTTTTTTCTTTCCATTTACAGTAGAAGTCTTTCTCAAAAGCTCTTATACTAGTAGGTTTCTGATCTGACATTTCCAGAGGTACAGAAAAAAAATACTTTGCTGTCCTCAGAGCTATAAAGTCTTTAGAGACTCCTCCCAAGAAGGCTTTTTATGAAGAACCCCCTTTATGATTACGACCAAGATCTCAAGTGGGATACTTAGTTTTACAAAGATAGTTTCACAGGGTAATTGTGTTAGTCTGCAGTAGAAGAGCTTGTTTCAAGTCCAGTAGCACATTAGAACCAACATGATTTTCAAGGTATAAGCTTTTGAGAGTCAAAGCTCCCTTTGTCAGGTACGAGTAGTAATGGACATCCCTGAGTCCTTGTATCCCAGTCCTTATATCCCAGAAGGTGGGAAGGATATTGCAAAGAAGGGAGTCAGGATACAAAGGTAGTAGTTGAGTAGTTCTGAGTTTGTGACTGAGCTTAAATTCAGCAGTCTGTTGTAATCTCCCCTTGAAGCTTCTCTATTTGAGGTCTGCCACTCTTAGGTCAGCAACAAATTCAGAACAATGGAACCCCCCCCCCCGGATTGAATTAGGGGCATAGTATTATTATCTCATTACAGATTATAATTTTCTGCCCCTAAGCATTTCTCCCCTGCTCTAATCAAGCAGATTACATTTTGCATTGTACCTTTGCAACTCCCCTCCCGCCTTCTGACTGGGGTATAAGGACTCAGGAAAGTCCATTCCTACTTGTATCTGACAAAGGGAGCTTTGACTCCCCAAAATCTTGTTACTTTTACAAATGGTAAAAAGTTGTGAATAACTTACTAGGGAATAGGGTTTACAGCTTGTCATCTGCAAATATCAGATGGCTGCTTCCACATGGCAAGGATTTCCCACATTGTTTTAATTGCTACTGCAAACACAGAGGAATGAATCTTGGCAATGAACCTTCCACATGGGGGATTTTCTGTGCACTTGGCACTCCTTTTCCCAATTTTTCCCTTTCACGTGTGCCTTGCAAGGATTCTTCATTAGGTGGCTGTCATGGCTGCAGTGACAATTCACTACTCTTTTAAGAAGTTAATTTAATGCACAGCCTATAAGAATTCTATGAACATTTGAAACCAATAAATGGCAATAGACCATTACAAGTGGGAACTTGCAAGAAATTTGCGGGAGCAGCTGTCCCTTTCCCCCCACCTTTGCTTCCTCCCCTCTCCCCCTACTTCTCTCAGTCACTCACTCTTTCTCCCTCCTGCCATACCTCTTCTTACTCTGTCTCCTCCAAGCCTGTCACTTTCTCTCTCTTTCTGCCCCCCACACCATCAGTCTTTCTTTCTGTCCCCATCACCTTCCTGGCCTCCCACCTGCTTCCTCTCCTCTTCCCACAGCAGCAGTGGTGGCACTGCTCCCAGCTGCCCACCTCCCCCCCCCCAGCAGCAGTAGCTGCAGCAGCTCTCCTGGAATCACAATGGATCTCCCATCTACAGAGTTCAGTTCCCATTAGGGTTGCCAGCTCCAGGATAGGTAATTCCTGGAGATTTGGGGGTAGAGCTTTGGGAGGGTGAGGTTTGGGGAGGGAAGCAACCTCATCAGGACATAATGCCATACAGTCCACCCTCCAAAGCAGTCATTTTCTCCAGGGGAACTGATCTCTGTCATCTGGAGTTCAGTTGTAATTCCGGGTGATCTTCTGGGATCCCTCCCCTCCTCAAACCCCACCCTCCTCAGGCTCCACTCCTCAAATTTCCAAGAATTTCCCAACCTGGAGTTGGAAACCCTATTTCCTTCCCACCCAACAGCCAACCTACCTTTATCTGCCCCTCTGTGTTAAGTTTTCTGTCTCTTTTACCTCACAGCCTCTACCTTGGAAAACTAGGACTTTCTCCTCAGTGAGGACCAAAACAACTTACATTAGTCTCCTCTCCTCCTTTGTATCTGCACAACAACCCTATGGTTTTTGTGCAGGTTAGGCTGTAAGTTTGTGACTGGTCCAAAATCAACCAGTGAGCTTCTCCACTGAGGCTTCAGGCGTCTTGAGCAGTGGGTTATTTTCCTTGTTCCATCCGGGGAAGGCAGGACTAAAATCTAACTTCCTGTCTTCCTGGCGGGAAAATAGCCTGCAGAAGCCCAGTTTCCTCCTGCCTTCTCGACGGGGAAGCAGGATCTTGGGACAGCTCCGTGCTTCAGTTAGAGTAGGAAGGATTGGATATTCTTATCTTCGTTCTTTCCTCTTATTTCGAGTCTTTATTCCTAGTCTTTATTGTTCCCAGTCTACCTTCACCAACCCTTCCCTTTGTGTGAAAATTTTTTCTTTCTTTGTGAGGGACTTAGTTGGACCCGGGAGGATCCAAGATGGCGGACGCCATTACGACCCAGGAAGACGATTTGTTGTTGGTAGAGGATTATCGACTAGGTTTCGTTCAGGCGGCCCACCACGACCCCGATTGCCCCAATGGCAGCAATAGCGAGCCCTTAGGGGAGAGCGCTGTGGAGATCGCGCCGGAGAGTGCGGAGAGAGACGCGGCTCCCGTCGCCAAAAAAGCCGCGAAAAGCCGCGACTACAAAGATCGGAGTGGGGAGAAAGAGGCGAGGCTCTAGAACGACTGGGCACAAAGCGAGAGCCGGGAAGAAGTCTCCCGCCTACTCGGCAACCTCCGTGAGTGCAACTTCCAGTGCCCTCTCGGCTGCAGCACCCAATGTCTCCCGACCTGGAGTTGGTAACTTACTTTCCCCCCTTCTGAATTGGCGGGACAGCGTGTTTTCTCCCAGCAGGAGGCAGACAATTTGGTTAACTATGTGCTGCAGAGGCAGTGGCAAGCTTTCCAAGCTTTCCAACTTAGAATTCCCCCCCCCTTTCCATGGACGGGGCCCACAGGGACGGGGCCCATGGGGTCTCCCTCTACTTCACTTTCTCATTCCCAGAGTACCAGAGATGGGGAGCCTGCCCTAAATCAGGCCATGGCTCCAACGCCTGTTCAGCCCCAGGCGTCTACTTCATCTCAGTGGCCAACTAAAGCTGCACTGAAATCAAAGGCATTGGATACTCAGACTAGTCAATTGGATACCTCCATTTCCCTAGATTCAGATCAAGAGAGGGAGGAAGGAGAATTTGACTCAGGGGACGAGTCTTCTCAGTCAGATGATCAGCCTACTAGATTGTTTAATGGGGAAGATTATCAGGGTTTGTTAGCTAAAGCTATTCAAGCCTTAGAATTAAATGAAGAGCCTGATTCCTCAGAGGAACCTAAACCCAAGTTAAAACAAGGGGTCAAGGAGTGTTTTCCTAGAAAGAAAGCTTCCAACAACTTGGTTCCCTTTCCTGATCTCTTTGTAAGAGCAGTCAGTGATGAGTGGGAGAATCCTTCATCCAGCAAACAAGTGCCTCCAACTATTAAAAAATTGTATACCTTGGCACCACATGCCATGACCATGCTTAAAGTGTCCCTTGTAGATGCCCCAGTGGCAGATCTTCAAAATCCTGGGTTGGTTCCAGAAGATGGTGTAGGCACCCTATGCGACCAACTAGACAGAAAATCGGACTCTCTGGCTAGAAAGGCGCATGAGGCCTCGACACTTGCAATTCAGGCCAATGCAACTATGTCCATCTTCGCTAGGGCATCAAACTTGTGGACCAAAAAAACTATTCAGTTAGTACCTGAGGATAACCACAGGGTTATTGGAGGATTGGAGAGAGTTTTAAGTGAGGTCAGTCTAATGGTCAATGCTTCAGTGGATTCAATCTCATTCACAGCTCGATCCATGGCTTCTGTCACAGCCTTAAGAAGAGGCCTGTGGCTTAGAGCCTGGCCAGCAGACTTCAGGGCCAAAACTACCCTTATGGCTTACCCCATACAAGGAGATAAATTATTTGGGGAAAAATTAGACAAAATTCTTATTGAAACCAAAGACAAAAAACATGTCATGCCCAAACAACTTCGCAAGGAACAGAGGTCGTTTAGCTACACCCAGTCCTTTCGTTCCTTTCGGCCCTCTTCCAAGTACCGGACTGATTACAAGAGAGGATCCTGGAATACCTCCTGGCCCTTTCGAAGGGGCGGAAGGTTCCAAAGACCTCAAAACAACACCAGAAACCAGGGATACAACGACAAGGGTGACAAGTTCACAAAATCCTATAACCAGTGATGTCTATCCCACAGGGATCGGGGGGAGGCTACAATTGTTTCTGACCAGATGGTTAGCCTCCAACCCAGACAACTGGGTCTCCAGAATCATATCAGAGGGTTACCTTTTGGAGTTCACCTGCCAACCACGTGACAGATTCATTCTTTCCCCCACATCCCTCAAGAGGGAAAAGCTCATCAGAACACTCAGAGCCGTACAACATCTGCAAAACATCAAGGCCATAGAACAGGTTCCCATTCACGAAATGCACCAGGGGGTTTACTCCATATTTTTCACCGTCCCAAAGAAAAATGGGGACTGGAGGGACATCCTGGACCTCAAGTATGTAAACAGGAGAATGACAAAAAAGCATTTTAGGATGGAAATCTTATGTTCCATTGTGGAGTCACTACGCCCCAATACATTTATGACGGCGGTAGACTTGTCCGAGGCCTAACTGCATGTGCCCATTCATCCGCTGCACAAATGTTTCCTCTGATTTGCAATTGGCCCATATCATTTTCAGTTCAGGGTGCTCCCCTTTGGCCTGGCTTCCGCCCCGAGGGTCTTTATGAAAATTCTCGTGACGGTCATGGCGGCTCTCAGACAGGAAGGGATCCAGGTGCATCTGTACCTGGACGACATTCTGATCTGTGCTCAATCCAGGGAGCAATCCATCCACCATACTACAACAGTAGTGCAGGTACTCCAGGACCATGGTTACATAATCAATTTCAAAAAGAGTTCCTTAACTCCTTCTCTCTCCTTAGTACACCTGGGGGTTCGGATAGATTCTCAGACAAATTCCCTTTCCTTACCCCCAGAGCGAATTTGCAAAATTGTCACCTTAGCATCCTCCGTAATCAAGTCGAGGTCAGCACGTCTAATGAGATTAGCAAAGCTCTTAGGACTCATGATCTCATGCATTGCAGTGGTACCCTGGGCTTGGTGTCAGGCCTGCTTTCCACAGCTCTAAGCGGCCTGTCAGACTCTGACTGTTTTAGTTTTGATTCTACCAGGTGCCTCTCAAGGCCAAACTGCTAACTGCTTTTCAGGTTTATAGAAAGATCCGTCTTGCCCTTTCACAGCTCCAGTCACCGGATTTAAGTATCCAAAAGATTTGGCTGAGTTCGCTATTAGAATATAAGATAGAGGTATAGTGTGTGTGTGTGTGTGTGTAAAGTGCCTTCAAGTCGCAGCCGACTTATGGCGACCCCTTTTTGGGATTTTCATGGCAAGAGACTAACAGAGGTGGTTTGCCAGTGCCTTCCTTTGCACAGCAACCCTGGACTTCCTTGGTGGTCCCCCATCCAAGTACTAACCAGGGCTGACCCTGCTTAGCTTCTGAGATCTGACAAGATCAGGCTAGCGGGCTAGAGGTATAGTACAATATTGAAAAACCAATAGTAGTATCCTTCCAGTTGTTTTGAATCTTTCCCTTCCCATTCCATTCTGGGCAGTTGGGACAAAACCTGCCCATACTTTCCCATTCATAGCTCCACAATAAAAAAAAAAAAGAGATGGAGGCAAAAAAATTTAAAGAAATGAAACCTGGGAATTCAGAGGAACTAAAATTTTAGATAAGTGATGATAGATTGGTGTAGCACAATAGAAATAAATACAGTGTGTTAACATGCTACAGTAAAATTTTATGTGGATACTTAAAAAAAGTGCTCCAGTTGAGAAGCCAAGGCAGGGAAAAACAACATGTGGAGGTAAAGACTAAAGAATATTTTAGCAAAAGAAGAAAACTTGGAAATTCCCTTCTGATATTTTATATCCTCCTCTTCACTGCTTCATTGCTATTATTGTTTAATCAAAAGGTCAACCTACATGTGACATTTGGAACCTGTGACTGGATCTCCTGATATGTTGTTTAGTTGCAAAGTAGTCAAAGGACTTGGTGCACATTGAGGTGTCAGCACCGGATAAGGGAGGGGTTAATTCCCCTCCCCATGGTTTTCTCAGTTGATAGTGTTCCTGTTCAGTAAGGGGGAAAGACAGGTACAGTAGGGAGGAAAAGAGAGGGGAATTAGAAAAAAATAAATAAATGAGTTGCTTTCAAGGCTAGACAATTTTTTTTGTAATTCCCCGCTCTTTTCCTTTAGATGGATATGGATCAAACTCAGGAACTGCTACTTGCATTCTTCAGAATAAGATTCTCATTGGATCCAGAAATGAAAATTCTGGGAGGCTTAGATAGGGAAGCAAACAGGCGACTGACTTTGTAAACATACTGAATAGCAACAACTTTTTAATAGCAACTACTTTTTATCTGCTGTGGATCTAAATTGCTATGTATTGCACAATTGAAGTATAGGAGGTTAAAAGTTGGAATTTTCTGTTATGTTTGAAGTTTTTTATTTTTGTTTCGCTTTTGGGAAGGTAGAACAAATAGAAGCTGCAGATATTTTTGTTTTGTTTTTCTACACTGGAATTTGAAATTGGGAAGAATGTCTTTCCCTTAACTGGAATTTCTCAAATGATGGAAGGACAATGGTAGTATGCTAGATAGAGATTATTGTGAGCTCCAGCCCCATGATAATCCCATAAACAGACATCAGCAGACAGGCAGTCTAAAAAGAGTTGATTTATTGGAAAATCCACAGGTTAACAGAAGCCAAGAGTCAAATGGACACTAGTGAAAACTATGGGAACAGTACCGGGCATATATGGAAGAGCAAAGGGCAAATCAGGGTAGATCTGGATACCATGGCAACCCCCCTCCCAGGAGCTGTCAGGGTGCTGGTAGACTTTCCACAGAGAGCAGTCTAAACACACTGTTTATCGGACACAGAGCTGGCCAAGGCTAGCACCTGGAGAAACCACAACATTCCTTTCTCAGACCATGTCTGACATTCTGCCCCCCCAAAGATCCCCCTTTACTTCCCGGGGTCTGGCCTGTGAGGATAGACAGCATGGAATTCGCGGACCAGGCGAGGGGCGAAAACATCGCGAGAACGCACCCACTCAAGCTGGCCAGAACTGAAGTGCTTCCAGCGAATCAGAGATTGGAGGGAACCATGGTGAATACGCGAGTCCAGGATTTTGGCGACTTCAAAATGCTCCCCCCCCCCACCATCACAGGCGCTGTAGGCGGTGGGTCAGGATGCCACTCCGAGGAGGGAACATGTGGTTTCAATAGACTGACATGAAACACAGGATGAATTCTCCTTAGAGACTTGGGGAGTGAGAGTTCTACAGTCACCGGGTTAATAATCCAGGAGATGGGGAACGGACCCACATACTTGACACTGAGTTTGCCACACGGGTGGGTTGATCATAGATTTTTGGTGGACAGATAAACCAAATCCCCCACCTCGTACTCTTTACCCGGCAAACGGGGCTTGTCAGCTTGAGCCTAATATTTATGTTTGGCTCGTTCTAGATTTTTTATCAGCCACGGCCAGGTTGTCTGAATCGTGTGCACCCATTCGGCCACATCGCCACCTTCCTCCTCCCCTGACACATCAACATGGCCGATGGGGCCAAACTCTTGTCCATATACAGCTCGAAAAGGGCTAAATCCAGTGGACTGGTGCACAGCATTATTGTAAGCATATTCATTGAAGGGCAACAGTCCTACCCAATCATCTTGGTGATAATTAACATAACAGCGCAAGTAGCATTCTAACACAGCATTCACCCGTTCCGTTTGGCCGTCTGTTTGGGGATGGAAGGTGCTTGACAGTCCTTGTTCCACCCCAACCAATTTTAGGAAAGCTTTCCAGAACTTAGCCACATATGTGCTCCCGCAGTCGCTCACCACCTTGCGCGGAAAACTGCGATCGGAAGACATGTGACACAAAGAGGCAGGCCAATTTTGGGGTGGAAGGGATACCTGCACAAGGTACAAGATGTATCTGTTTTGAAAACAAATCCGAGATTACCCAAAGTACAGTTTTCCCCTCATTGAGAGGTAGATCAGTCATAAAATCCATTGTGATTACTTCCCAGGGTCTAGTGAGGGTTTCCAAAGGTTGTAACAGTCCAGGCGGCTTGCCCTGGGGTCTCTTGGCAGCAGCGCACACTGGGCAACTGCGGATGAACGAATCCACATCTGATCTCATGCCTGCCCACCAAAACTGTCTCCTCAGCAAATGTAATGTTTTGAGAAATCCAAAGTGTCCTGCGGTCTTAGCTCCATGAACTAGACCCCAAACCTCCCCCCGCAGCATCTTAGGAACATACAACTTTGAATCTTTGTACCTATAACCTCCGCGTTCAATCAGAAACACGGGGAGGGTTTGGGCAAAGAGCTCTGCTTGGCAACTGCGACGGAGAGTTTCCTTGAAGGAATCACTAAGCCCCTCCACCACTCTAGGAACCGTGCTGGTAGGCGTCTCGGAGGGAGGAGGGGCCGGCGCCGTTGAGGGGAGCAGGGTGGATGGCTCGACTGGGTGTTCGGGTCCCCGTAACCCGGGACTCGCACCGGTAGGCTGCATGGGTGGAGGAGTCAGTGTCAGCAAGGGAGGCGAGGGGATTGGAGTGGACGGCTCGACCGACGTGGTCGGGCGTTGTGCTTCCCCCCCGTCCGACCGTCCGAAGGCGGCAGCGTTGGAAGCCGGGTCTGCGACCGGGTCTGAACTGCCAGGGTGGGCAGTAAACCTCTTTGGGCAGGGGTGAAGAGAGACTCTGTGGGGCGCTCAATCTTGGTAGGATATTGGGGAAGCCTAGACAAAGCATCGGCCAGTAGGTTTTGCTTCCCTGGCACATGCTTCAATACGAAGCGGAATTGGGCAAAGAAGTCCGCCCATCATACCTGTTTTGCGGACAGTTTGCGAGCTCCCGTTAATGCCTCCAAGTTTTTGTGATCACTCCAAACTTCAAAAGGGACTTTAGAACCTTCTAAAAACTGTCTCCACACCGTGAGGGCATGTTTAACCGCGAGAGCCTCCTTTTCCCAGATCGGCCAATTGAGCTGAGATTGTGTAAACTTCTTGGAGAAGTAAGCGCACGGATGCAGTTGATCATCCCCCCCTCGCTGCAGCAGTACACCTCCCATGGCTACCTCAGACACGTCTACTTGGACTACAAACATTTTTTCACAATCAGGGTGCTGTAAAACCGGTTCGGAGGAAAACAGTTGTTTGAGGCTGTCAAAAGCAGTTTGACATTGGGGGGGGGTCCAATTTACTCTGGCCGTAGGCAAGGTGGCCTCACTTCCCTTTCCCTTAGTTTTAAGGAGGTCTGTGATGGGCAATGCAATCCGAGCGAAGTTCGTGGAGGAACCCTCTATAGAAATTTGCGAACCCGAGAAATCTTTGAACCTGCTTACTTGTGGAGGGTGGTTCCCAATTGATCATGGCTTGCAGCTTTTCTGGGTCCATCGTAAGTCCCCGGTGCGATATTATATAGCCCAGAAAAGTCAACTGTTTTTGGTGGAATTTGCACTTGGACACCTTAGCATAGAGCTGATTGTCTCTGAGAAGTTGCAACACTTCCCTAACTAGGGCGATATGTTCATCCATGGTCTTCGAATAAATAAGAATGTCATCTAAGTAGACCACCACCCCCTTGAACAGCAAGTCGTGTAGGATCTCTTATTGAGTTGCATGAAGACCTGCAGAGCCCCTTTCAATCCAAAAGGCATCACTAGAAACTCAAACATGCCAAAGCAACTGGAGAAGGCTGTGAGGGGCTCATCCCCTTCTCGAATTCTGATTCTATAATAGGCTTCAACCAAATCCAATTTGGTGAAAATGCGTCCCTCCTTCAGTTGCCCCAAAAGATCTGAGATCAGAGGAATGGGGTAGGCATTGGTTTGGGTAACCACATTGAGTTTTCGAAAGTCGATGCACAAATGCAAGTCACCAGTTTTCTTACGCACGAAGAAAGCTGGAGCCGAATAAGGCACGGTAGAGGGTCGGATGAAACCTCGAGCCAGATTCTTCTCTAAGAACTCACGGAGTACTGTCCTTTCAGAAGCGCTCATGGGGTAAATTTTGCTTTTGGGCAGTTTTCCATCTCCCACCACCTCAATAGCACAGTCTGTCCTGCGGTGTGTGTGTGTGTGTGTGTGTGGGTAGCACATCACATTCCTGTACATTAAAGACATCCACAAAGTCCTGATACTCAGGAGGTAGTTGGGATGGACTAGAAGTGTCTGAAGCCAGGGCAGGAGTTGATTGGATTACGGTCTTGACCGCTACTTCGTATTGGTGCTGTTCACATATTGGGTTGGAAAATGTTAGTCTCCACCTCCCAGTCAATGGAGGGGCTGTGGCCCCTGAGCCAATTTATTCCCAACACCACAGCGTAACGAATATTGGGGGATATAGTAAAGTCGATTTGCTCCCAATGGTGGCCTATTCCCATCACCACTCCCCAAGTGCAACAATCCACTGGCCCACCCTTAAAATCACTGCCATCCATCTGGGCGAACTGAACAGGTGCCGGTAAAGGCACCGACTTAATGTTGAGTGCTTGAAAAGTGGCCTCATTGATCAAAGAGTGGGCACATCCAGAGTCTATTAAAGCTTTAACTTGTAACTGGAGGCCCTTTCTATAATGTTGCAATACTACATACACATAAACAGTCTCTCCCACCTCACTCACCATTAAGGGAGCCTTGGGTTTTGCAGAAGCATCTACAGAGGTCTGCGGTGTCGCTCCATTCACCGCAGACCCAGTCCGTTTTTTGATTGATCCAGGGGAGACTCCAAGCAGAGCAGGGGGGTCCCAGTGGCTGCCTTCCTCCGACAAAGCTGAGCTGTCCCCTCCCGGGGCAATTGTAATCTGGAACCCCGGCGGGTCCGCTGGTGAAGGCTTGTTTGCAGACTCCTCGATGTGGAGGGCTGGGGGCTCTTTCCGTCCTGGAGAATCGCTACGATCAGCCGTGGTGCCTCTTCTCCGAGCGCGTCCTCTCCTGTGAGGCATCTTCGGCCGGGGAGTGGGAGTCGGTAGCTCCGGACGCAATGGGCAGACTGCAGCGAAGTGACCCATGGCACCGCAAATGAGGCAGGCTCCTCTTTGAAACCGCGACACTCGGTCTTGCAAGGGCTGAGCTGGTCTCCGCGGGGCAGGAGCTGCGGCCTTGGGAGGGTTTTTCTGGCCTCCCCCCTCCTTGGCCCGACGTCGGGCAAGAGAGATGAACTGGCGGCGGCTTTCTACTTCCTCCGCCAGTAGGATCCACTTCTCTAGGATGGCTGGATCCCGTTGCATATAAGCCCAGTTCAAAATCTTGGGGTGTAAGGCTTCTTGGAAGTCATGCACCCGGGTAGCCTCCGTCCAATCGACAATTTTACTAGTGAGTCTTTGAAACTCATCAGCAAACTCCCTAACTGAAGAAGATCTTTGACGGAGTTGCAAAAGGGCAGCCTTGGCTTTCTCCCCCTGGAACGGGTCCTCGAAACGTCTCCTTAACGCTTGAATAAAGTCGTTGAGCGAACGGATCAGGCCCGGGAATCAAACTGCAGGATCATCCACTCTGCAGCCCTCCCAGTTAGAAGAGAAGAGACGAACCTTACCCGGCTATCTTGTGTGGGAAAGGCATGTCCCTGTTCTCTCATATAGCTGTCCACCTGGTGTAGGAAACAGGGCAGCGCTTCTGCGGAGCTGTCGAAAGTAATTCGTAGTTGGGGCTGCTGCCAAAGTACGACCGGTACCATCGGTTGGAGTGGGGCCCGTGGCTGGGCAGGCAGTCCTGGGGGCAGCGCTGGCGGCGGTTTTCCAGGAACCGGTTGCTGTCCAGGTACTGGTTGCTGCCCAGGTACCGGCTGCTGTCCCGGGGCTGGTTGCTGCCTTGGGGGTAGTGGCGGTACCGGAGCCGGCACGGGCGGAGGTACGGTTTGGGCCTGATGCAAGCGTCCATACTCGCGCACTAGCACGTCCATCTGGTCTTGCATTTGGGCCATATGTTCCAACAGTTCCCGGTTTTGATACTTCAAAACATGTATCTCCTCCTCAGCCCCCCCAGTCCGTCGGGCTTGGCTAACACAGAGGTTTGTATTCCAGTCATCTGAGTCCTCTTTGTCGGGCTCAACATCATCAATATAATCCTGCACGACCGAGGCGAAGGCGAGCCGCTGCCGCAGGGCCACATCCTGGGGCGGATAGAGTTCCGGGGAGAACAAGGGCCATTCTAGTCCCCCCCGCCTTTCGGTCGCACTCTGGTTGCCAAGGCCGCCCACTCCTGGGTGGCCTTTTTCTGAGCAGTGGCCGCCTCAGCCAAACGTTGCTCCACTGCCCATTGTTGAGCAGCCTGAGCCCGAGCCGCTTCCAAGGCGGCGGCCCGAGCCGCCGCAGCAGCCGCCACCAGCGGCTTGGCCGCTTGCTCCAGTACTAACTGGATTTCCTTATGATTTCCCAGTAACGGTAAAATCTTGCGGGCCAGCTCCATGGAGAAAGAACCAAACTCTGGTTGCAGCACCTTAACCACATCGTCCTCCGACGCCGTGTTTGGCGGTAAATCCATAGGGGACAACACTGTCCTGGCGGCTATGTTGTGCGCGTCCCGGCTGCCCTGGTTGAGGTCCGGAATAGTTCCATTCCCAGCTCCCGCCATTGGGAACGGGGAAACGGACCCTCGGATTGGGGCCGCCGGTTCACGCTCCGCCCCGCGAACTGCAACTTCGTCAAACAGCTGGGTTAAGAGAGTTGCGTCTTCTTGCGCCAACCGGGTCTCGTTCAGCAAGACGTCCAACCACTGAAGTTCGTGATCAGCGCCCCGCGTCTCCCAGGGGGCCGCTGCCACCAGCCGATGCCACTGATCCATGACCAACCCAATCAGCCGGTTGGACTCGGCTTGAGTCTGCTGTGCCTCCGCAAGGATAGCATGCAGAAGGTCAGATTCCTTGAGGAGCGTGTCCAAAGCTCTTACCCAAGCTCCTGGCGATCCCTCCAGGGCTCCAGCCAGGAAAAAGGTCCTCGGGAGCACGTCCGTAGCTCCAACCCGAGATCCTGGCGATCCCTCCATGGCTCCAGCCAGGGATGAAAGTATAGGATCTGACTAGTGTCCAAATGTGAGCCCTAGTCCCGTGATAATCCCATAAACAGACATCAGCAGACAGGCAGTCTAAAAAGAGTTGTTTTATTGGAAAATCCACAGGTTAACAGAAGCCAAGAGTCAAATGGACACTAGTGAAAACTATGGGAACAGTACAGGGCATATATGGAAGAGCAAAGGGCAAATCGGGGTAGATCTGGATACCATGGCAACCCCCTCCCAGGAGCTGTCAGGGTGCTGGGAGACTTTCCACAGAGAACAGTCTAAACACACTGTTTATCGGACACAGAGCTGGCCAAGGCCAGCACCTGGAGAAACCACAACATTCCTTTCTCAGACCATGTCTGACAATTATATTTTACATATCTCTTTGGTGACCTTAGGAAGTAGTGCTAGTAAGAGTTATTGTGTGAAGGCTGAAGAAAAGGAATTTAGATTAGTAGCTTAAAGTGTTTAGAATTTTGTTAATTTTTTAACTTTTAAATGTTTCAGTAACTGCATGTAATGCTATATTTTATGCATATCTTAAACAAAGACTTCCTTTGTGTAAATATGTGCTAAAATTGTAATTCTGAATCTATGTACATCCTTGAATTCACTTAAATTATGGCCTTGCTTCATTTGTACTGTCACTGACATCCTTCTGTTTTGGGGAGTTCTGAATATTCTGCATAATTTTCTGCTGCCCATGAGTATTTTTAATTCTTCTTGAAAACTAATCTGATTCAATCCTGTAGTTATAAATCATGTTGCATAAACATAATCACAAATTGAACAATTGAGACAAGTGGGTGAAGTGAAATCTTGGCACCGGGGAAGAAGGCATTTTGGCACAGTTCCATTAAGAGGTTTCTTAGCTGTTGGAGTAAAGCTGGTTTTTCTCCAAGCAGGCCTTTTAACCTCTTTTTTCCCTTGCTTTGTTCTTATCAGAAGTTTGGTGTTGACTTTTAAAGACTGGTATGTGAAAGACGTCAAAACATAGATTTTCAGCTACGTGTTCCCTGTCGTAGATAAATCAATGCTTGAATGTATGTGGAACAGCATTTTAATTTTTTTTTGCTCATCTGGAAGACCCTTGGGACAGATGGCCCCTCACTGTTGATGGTTCGATTTCAGTGATCACCCACAGCTTCAGAGGAGTGCGAAGAAAAGAAATTGCTTTCTTTGTCAAGGTGTTTTCAATTCAATTCTCACCCATTAGCCCTGTTTCGTTAAGTTTTGAATTACTCCGTCAGGTGACTGATGAGTGCATTTCCCCCTCTCTTGCTATTGAAATTGGACTGGTGAAAAAATGGAAAAGGAAAATCAAAAATTAGGTTCATAGTTATTGATTATTAAAGTGGCTTTAATCCATGGCACGACTTGATATATTTGAACAGTAAAATGATATTGAACAAGAGTAGCAGGACAGAAAAAGTTGAAAGGTAGAGAACTTAGACTTTTAAATATGGTCTGCGCATTCAGAAGCAGAAATTAATATTCACAGTTTAAATTGATTGTGATTCTTTGTGTTTCAAGCTAGAGGAGCTTTTAAAGACCCCTTTGTGCAAATATGAAAGGTTAGATGCTAAAAGTTACATTCCTTGTGGAATTGCATGGCTGCAAAATATAATCTGATACAGTTGGCTATGTCACAATCAGAGTGGTTTGAATTAAGTTATCCTGAACACTCCCCAGAATGGGAATTGATCCATCAGATCATGTTTGGCTTCTTAGTGTCAGCTTAGTTCCCCTGTGTGTCCCTGTATTACCTGTGTTAAAAACAGAGGGTTTTACATTTCCTTAGTGCAACCCCCCCCCCCTCAGTCTTTGGGAAACTATTTTTTTTCAGGAGGAAAATCCTCAGACATAAATCCAACCTCTCCAGCTTTGTTTGTTTATTATGAGGATAGTAATCATAAAATGTGCAGAGGAAGGCAATGGCAAACCACCTCTGTAAGTCTCTTGCCTTGAAAACCCTACAAGGTCGCCATAAGTCAGGTGTGATTTGATGGCACTTTTCACACACACACTCACAGACACACACAAAACCATAAAATAACAGTGTGGTACAGCATTTTATCTGAGCTGTCTTGCAGGACATTTTAAAATTTGTTTAAAAAAATACTAATTGTTTTAGATTCCAGAGTACACATGAGCTTGATATTCCTTGGTCATTTCATAATAGCGGTCCTACACCAATAACTTACTCAGCACAGGTTTAGGCAAGTCGAGGAGGCCCCATTGATTTCACTGGGCTTTCAGCTTGGCTAACCCTGTGCTGGATTGTGGTCATTGCCTTTCACAGTATATGTGCTACACAGCACCTTTTAGTGAATAAAATGCTGCTGAAGAATGCAGAGATGAGAATTAAGTGTTTTTCCCTAAAGAGCTGGTCTTGGTGGCACTCTGGGGCAATATATATATTTTAAAATTATCTTGTTGAAATGTTGAAGGTAGTTCAGTAAATTATGATGTGGCTGCCTTATTTTGCTCCTCCATTGGGTAAGACACTTAAGACATGTAACAGTTTTACAGCTCGTTTTCATTAACACACCTTACATAAGAAATGTTTGTGAGGGGCTTTAAGTGAGAGTTGCTAGTTGTTCTGAGAACAATTGTAAACAGTTTGCGTATTGTATTTCTTTGCTTGTTTTTCAGCCTTTGATGTAAATTCCTCTATTTTTCTTCTTTAGTAGAACTCACAAACGTTTTTTCGCATAATTTTGCTAATTCTGTCAAGTTTAGAGAAGAGGGATGTTTTACAAGCTCATTATCTTAATTTGGAGAGGGATTTTTTTTCTTGAAATCCTTTCTTTTGTAATACATAAAGCCTGGCATGCTCATTTCGTCTTTGCACTTTCTATGCGATGAACCTTCACCTGATTAAGGTTTTCAGTTTGGAGCATAACAAATGACATTGCTGCAAAACAGACTCTTCTTTATCTCCCTGGTCAGTTGAAAATGACTTTCCTCTCTATCTTTAAATGGTATAACACAGTCTTGGGCCAAAAAGGTTTGACCTGCCAAGACAGTATATGATGCCTCAGAAAGCTGGATTTTTTGGTTAGGGAATAAAAAGGCAGAAGCGTTCAGGAAGTGGACTGCATATGCTGATGTAGAGAAAAATGGTTATTAGGAACCTTAGCACTGCTCCCTTTACTGTGTACCATCAGTTGTCCAGTGCAGATGTAATGCCCTGTTCTCTTAACAGAGACCGGGAGTGGGCCAATAGATCCTAGGTTCTATATCCCTCCCCCTTTTTCTATTGGCCTTAACCATGCTTAGGCTTATGTTGCCACCATCCACTGGCAACCTGGTTATCAATAAACCATGATTCCCCCTAAATGAGAGTTTGCTCATCAGCTTCAAGTTGCTTTCAAGTTGCAGAGAGAGGATTCCTGGCTAGTGCTACTCATGGCAGTGCTGATGTTACGCATAACCTTGGATAAGGCTGGAAAGGAGGGAGTGGGCAAACTGGTGGGCCACTGGTGTTCCTACAGGAGCCCTTTGACAGTCAACAAAAACAAGTAATTTAGCTCCTTTAAAAGGCTGCAATATTTAGCTGATAGTTCAGACCAGTGCTGCTTTGAATTGCACCTGGAAGCAAACTGGAAAACAATACAAATCTTGCAAAACAAGGGAGATGTATGAGGGACATGCTACACAGAATACCAGTCTTAACTTTTTGGAATAAGCCGTATTTTGTTTCTAGGCTGTTCACTCACTGAGAATAAAATTGAAATAACCACATTGTGTCCTTTGAAACTGGGATAATTTTATGTGCATATGATGCACACATGCAGCTACTTCTTCGGCCAATTAGGTTTTTTTTTTTTTATAGGTTGCCACATTTTACAAAGTAGCTTCCATATCACCATTAAAGGAAACAACAATACATCTTCGTGGCCTCTGTGCAGGCACACATGGGATCTGCGCAGGCCAGCATTGGAGAGATTTCAGTATAGAAAACTTCTAGAAGGGACAACTCCCCTCCCTCCTTGCCCATTTCCTGCCTGGAAACAGCTCTTCTCGCCGAAACTGTCACAAGGCGAGGGGGAGGGGCGTTGGCCATCCCTCAGTTCTTCCTTTGTTGCCATGGAGTTTGGACGTGTAGAGTGCTTCTCTTCATTTCTTCACTGTTTCGCTTATTCTAACAGTGCATGAGTTCTCCCATGGCCCTCTTTAAAAATTGTGTGTCTTGCGGCACCAAGATGTCGCAAAATGACGACCACAAAGAGTGTGTATACTGCCTGGGTGTGGGCCATGTTACTAGCACTTGCCAGGTCTGTAATCGGTTTACACCCCAAACCAAGCAGGGGAGGGAAGCCAGACTTAAAACCTTTCTCTACAAAAAAGTGCTGGCTCCTTCTACGTTTTCAACTTCCAAAAAGACCACCAAAACAGGGAAGGGACTGCACTCTAGTTCCTCCTCTAAGTCTGCCCAGAAAAAGGCCCCTTCTGAACAACCGGAAATACTGGGTCGGGCTCCAGAGGCCACTCTCCGCGCCACCACATGCCTTCGGTACCAAAGGACACGTAACCGAAGGGGAAGCGCCTGTCTCATTCTCCGACCACGGCCTGTGCCTGTGGTACCGAATTGCCATCGGAACCAGTGCAGAAGCCCCATTCCCCTCAGCACCACGCCCCCTCTCGGGAGCGCTCCCTGAGATGGATGCGTTCCCAGTCTCCAAGGAGGACCACCTCTTTGTACAAGAAAGAGAGGTCCCTGCACGCCTCTCCTAGGGGTTTGGCTTGCTCCACATCGATGTGCCCTCGAGCCCGGACTCCTTCACATCTACCCAGCACTGGCGTTCTTGGAGAGAGTCAGCTCAGTGCTATGACTCGGACGACTACAGAACTGACTCGTCTCACCGATGTCGCTCGCCTTGGTACTGGTCGCAGTCAAACTCACGCGACCACCCTTCTCCACGCCACAGGGACTCTCGACGTGAGGGTAGCTTCATACCATCACCACGGTACCGAGCATCGAGAACATCACCGCGGTACTGGGATCCTAATCCCTCTCGGCAGTATGAGAGGCCTCCATCATCGCCTAATGGCAGGGAGTCACCTTGGTACTGTGACATACGTCGGTACCAAGAGGGCAGACTCAGTCCCAGACGCTGCTGCCCCTCATCCACATAACAGTCGGGGTCGCCTCACCTGGACAGGCGTAGTAGGTCACCACTGCCTAGGAGCTGTCCTTCATGGCCCAACCGTTCTCCTACTCCTCAACACCAGAAGCGACAACCGCTTGACAGCCAGGGACATCAGTCATGGTCCAGTGGTCTTCAGAAAGATCACGACTCCTCAGGACGTCATCCTCGTCACTCCCCGTGACACAGTCAGGTCTTGGATCCCCCTGTGGACTATGACTCTGATTGTGGGGAGAGGTTGGAGAGACAGTTCCGAGATCTCCTCTATCCCATCTCCAGATGACATGGTGGTTGTCTAAGTTTGTTACTGTTTGGAAGTTTGTGTGTGATGTGTCTTGGGTTCTGAATATAATAAACAAAGGTTACTTTCTTGAATGGTCTCACGTTCCTCCCTCTGGTCCCCCACCTCACACGAGGACGACAAGGCCACCAGAGTTGATCCTTCTCAAAGGAGCCATCTCTAAGGTTGATGTCACTAAGGACCCGGATGGGTTCTATTCGAGGTACTTCCTGGTAGACAAAAAGGGTGGTGGCAAACACCTTGATCCTTGATCTGCATCGTCTTAACAAGTTTATCCATGTGCGGGCCTTTCGGATGGTCTCTATACCGGAAATAACAGCCCTTCTAGCTCCTGGATCATTCTTCGCGGTCCTAGATTTGAAAGATGCATACTTCCACATCACCATTCACCCGGCTTGTAGGAAGTATTTAAGATTCTCTTGTGAGGGAGTTTACTACCAATATAATGTCTTACCTTTTGGCCTTTCCACTGCCCCAAGAGTTTTTTCCAAGTGTGTGGGGGCAATAGTTTGTCACTTGGCAACCATGGGCATAAAGATTTTTCCTTACCTAGACGATTGGCTCCTGGTAGAGTCGTCACTGGAAGCACTAACTGATAGTGTCCATACCACGATCACCCTAATGGAAAGTTTTGGTATGGTAATCAATTATGAGAAATCTAAGCTGTCTCCCACTCAACGGATTGAGTTTATCGGGACAGTCTTGGACTCAACAGTGGGTATGCTCTTCCCCCTACTCCAAAGGATCAGGTCCATACACGCTCTAATTGAGGCTTTTGAACAGGTCTGCTACCAGAAAGCTGTTAGAATACAAAAGTTGATAGTCCTTATGGCGTCTACAACAGCCATGGTTCCCTACGCCAGATTGAAAATGCATCCCCTACAGCTGTGGTTCCTGTCATCCTTTAAAATCAATTATGCCTTTGTAAACAATCTTGACAAAAGACCCAGTAGCGGTGAATTAAGAGATAAAATTCTGTGTCATGTGTCACCTGAGTCATAAGTACAGATTGTTCTTCTGAATAACCAGTGGGAAAATATTGAATGCTATTAGAATAGTATTTTGCAGTTCTCTTATGGATGCCAGCCAGGTGCTAAAGCCTCACCAATTGTGAATTACAAAGGCATCAAACAGAGTAACTCTTGAATCTGGGAAATTGTTACACAAGTTAGAATGGTTTCTGACAGATTTTCTATGTACAGTTTTATTATAATAATTAAAACTGAAATATAGTATTTCTTATTCAACTAGTATGAAATATTTGCTCAACCATTAGCTTAAAAGAATAACTATTTTGTGCTGTGGTGAAAAGTGCGGTCAAGTTAACAGCCGACTTACGGTGATCCATATGGTTCTTGAGGCAATACCCACTCTAAAACTGTTAGAATTTACCAACATAAGAAGAGCCCCTGTATCAGACCAAAGGTCCATCATCTACCAACTTGCTGCCCATTAGGTACCCCCAGAAGCCTAACAGGGCACGGAAACCAAAGCCTCTTCTTCTTGTAGCCCCCCATGAACTAGCACTCAGAGGCACACAGCGTCTAAACGTGAAACGTCCATCTTGCCAATCTGGTTAAGGGCCACTGATGAGCCTATAACCCACGAATGTAACTAATCTCCTTTTAAAATTATTTAAACTAGCAGCCGTCATTACATCTTATGGCAGTGAATTCCATAATTCAAATTTTATAAACATGGTCAGCAAAATAAAAGAAAACAACACTGGAAAGTAGCCTTGAAATTTTTATGATGATATAATTTGGACAGGAAACATACATATTTTTAAAAATGGAGTTGTTAGTGGTTAGGAAGATGGTAGCATACTGGATTAATATTTTCCTCTGATCACTTCCACAGATTTCATGTGAGTGAATATGGATACATCCAAGTTTAGGTCGTGGTGTTTCTATTAGCGCAGTTGGAAAAAAAATTCGGTAAAATTCGGATTCGGCAAAATTTTGCTCGTTTTTATTCAGGAAATGACGAAGTCTGAACTCCCCCACTTCAGGTCCATGCAATTCGGCATGAGATCTGGAGTTCGGGGGAAAATTCAGCCGAATAAAGCCATGAAAAAAACAATTGCGCCTTTCCGCGGCTTCGGGGGGCATTTTTGGGGGTAGAGGTCAGAAACTTTCAGCGTAGCTTGAGGGGACCCTCCTTGCAAGAACCCCCAAGTTTTGTAAAGATTGAGTCAGGGGGGGCTGAGATATGGGCCCCGAAAGGGGTCCCCCCTCCTTAATGTGCATCTCTGACAAAGGGGGTTTGCAATTAGCAGAGCTTGCAGAAGCTCCCAGCCCTGACAAACAGCTGAGCTGCGGGGAGCAAGGGCGGGGCAGGTGTGAAGAGGTTTGCAAACCATGCAAAGCAACATGTTTGCAACCATGCAAACCATGCAAAGCAACACGTTTGCAACCATGCAAAGCAACATGTGATGCCTGGGAGTTTGCAAATCATGGAAAGGGACAGAGGCACGCTAGCTAAGCATAAGGAGCAGGAGGGGGTGGAATTTCCCCTTTTGCATCAGACTCGGGACCAGGAAAATGCATTCTTTAAGTCACAATTTGAAAACCAGTTTTGAGCAAGCATCAAAATAGACCTAACTGATCTTATGAATGAGGGAAAACCTGAGGACACACAACTGAAGCCCCCCCTCAAACCAGGGAGAGAGAGACTCGGGGCACAGGCACCCCAGGCAGAATGGGCGAAAGCCCCCTTTGGCTTCCCCCCTACCCACAGAAACTGCTCCCTCCCCACACACAGAGAGACTCTGCTTTCCCCCCACCGCGCACACACACAGAGGAGAAAAATTATAGAGAAAAGCCCCAAAACGGGTCTTACTGTGGATGTCTTCTGTTCCATCTTCTTCACACCTGCCCTGCCCTTGCTCCCCGCAGCTCAGCTGTTTGTCGGGGCTGGGAGCTCTGGGCATGGGTGGCAAGCTCTGCTAATTGCAAACCCCCATTGTCAGAGATGCACATTAAGGAGGGGTGTTGTCCATGGCAATAAGCACAAGGGTCTTTCAGATGATACCGGCGAAAGATACAACAGCGTACCTTATAGCTCTCAGTTCCAACTTGTGGGTGTGCATAAGGGATTCCTCTGGGGACCAGCGACCCTTAGCCAAAAAGCAGTCACATTGGGCACCTCAGCCTCCTAATGAGGCGTCAGTGAAAATTTGGAGGTCATGTCTAGGGACCCTGAATGGGACCCCACGCAGGAGGTTGTGGTCCTCCTGCCACCATTGGAGTGAGTGGAGAACCGAGCGAGGGATGGAGAGGCATTTCCACTGGGGGTCTACATTGATTTTAAATGATGACAGGAACCACAGCTGTAGGGGATGCATTTTCAATATGGCGTAGGGAACCATGGCTGTTGTAGACGCCATAAGGACTATCAACTTTTGTATTCTAACAGCTTTCTGGTAGCAGACCTGTTCAAAAGCCTCAATTAGAGCGTGTATGGACCTGATCCTTTGGAGTAGGGGGAAGAGCATACCCACTGTTGAGTCCAAGACTGTCCCGATAAACTCAATCCATTGAGTGGGAGACAGCTTAGATTTCTCATAATTGATTACCATACCAAAACTTTCCATTAGGGTGATCGTGGTATGGACACTATCAGTTAGTGCTTCCGGTGACGACTCTACCAGGAGCCAATCGTCTAGGTAAGGAAAAATCTTTATGCCCATGGTTGCCAAGTGACGAACTATTGCCCCCACACACTTGGAAAAAACTCTTGGGGCAATGGAAAGGCCAAAAGGTAAGACATTATATTGGTAGTAAACTCCCTCACAAGAGAATCTTAAATACTTCCTACAAGCCGGGTGAATGGTGATGTGGAAGTATGCATCTTTCAAATCTAGGACCGCGAAGAATGATCCAGGAGCTAGAAGGGCTGTTATTTCCGGTATAGAGACCATCCGAAAGGCCCGCACATGGATAAACTTGTTAAGACGATGCAGATCAAGGATCTGCCACCACCCTTTTTGTCTACCAGGAAGTACCTCGAATAGAACCCATCCGGGTCCTTAGTGACATCAACCTTAGAGATGGCTCCTTTGAGAAGGAGCGTCGACACATCCTGGATCAACTCTGGTGGCCTTGTCGTCCTCGTGTGAGGTGGGGGACCAGAGGGAGGAACGTGAGACCATTCAAGAAAGTAACCTTTGTTTATTATATTCAGAACCCAAGACACATCACACACAAACTTCCAAACAGTAACAAACTTAGACAACCACCATGTCATCTGGAGATGGGATAGAGGAGATCTCGGAACTGTCTCTCCAACCTCTCCCCACAATCAGAGTCATAGTCCACAGGGGGATCCAAGACCTGACTGTGTCGCGGGGAGTGACGAGGATGACGTCCTGAGGAGTCGTGATCTTTCTGAAGACCACTGGACCATGACTGATGTCCCTGGCTGTCAAGCGGTTGTCGCTTCTGGTGTTGAGGAGTAGGAGAACGGTTGGGCCATGAATGACAGCTCCTAGGCAGTGGTGACCTACTATGCCTGTCCAGGCGAGGCGACCCCGACTGTTATGTGGATGAGGGGCAGTAGCATCTGGGACTGAGTCTGCCCTCTTGGTACCGACGTATGTCACAGTACCAAGGCGACTCCCTGCCATTAGGTGATGATGGAGGCCTCTCATAGTGCCAAGAGGGATTAGGATCCCAGTACCGCGGTGATGTTCTCGATGCTCGGTACCGTGGTGATGGCATGAAGCTACCCTCACGTCGAGAGTCCCTGTGGCGTGGAGAAGGGTGGTCGCGTGAGTTTGACTGCGACCAGTACCAAGGCGAGCGACATCGGTGAGACGAGTCAGTTCTGTAGTCGTCCGAGTCATAGCACTGAGCTGACTCTCTCCAAGAACGCCAGTGCTGGGTAGATGTGAAGGAGTCCGGGCTCGAGGGCACATCGATGTGGAGCAAGCCAAACCCCTAGGAGAGGCGTGCAGGGACCTCTCTTTCTTGTACAAAGAGGTGGTCCTCCTTGGAGACTGGGAACGCATCCATCTCAGGGAGCGATCCCGGGAGGGGGCGTGGTGCTGAGGGGAATGGGGCTTCTGCACTGGTTCCGATGGCAATTCGGTACCACAGGCACAGGCCGTGGTCGGAGAATGAGACAGGCGCTTCCCCTTCAGTTACGTGTCCTTTGGTACCGAAGGCATGTGGTGGCGCGGAGAGTGGCCTCTGGAGCCCGACCCAGTATTTCCGGTTGTTCAGAAGGGGCCTTTTTCTGGGCAGACTTAGAGGAGGAACTAGAGTGCAGTCCCTTCCCTGTTTTGGTGGTCTTTTTGGAAGTTGAAAACGTAGAAGGAGCCAGCACTTTTTTGTAGAGAAAGGTTTTAAGTCTGGCTTCCCTCCCCTGCTTGGTTTGGGGTGTAAACCGATTACAGACCTGGCAAGTGCTAGTAACATGGCCCACACCCAGGCAGTATACACACTCTTTGTGGTCGTCATTTTGCGACATCTTGGTGCCGCAAGACACACAATTTTTAAAGAGGGCCATGGGAGAACTCATGCACTGTTAGAATAAGCGAAACAGTGAAGAAATGAAGAGAAGCATTCTATACGTCCAAATACTGCAGACATTTTGATCCATTGTGGGTTGGAGGGCAGCTTCATTCTTTCTTGAGTGATAATGCTATGCGGACTTTCTCAGTAAGGCTCAGACATCTTCTCCTAGTGGTCTTCTTTTCCAATGGTGATTGCACTAATATCTTGGATCCTTCCCCAGCCAGACCTTTCTGCCACGTTGATGCAATACTGTTCTGATTATCTCATCTCCACCTTCTCCACCTGTGACAACAAATAGATGTGGAGGGGAGAGGGAGAGATGGATGGGGAAATGCCTTTTCCCCGGATCTCAGCTGTCTCAGCTGCAGCTGACCTTTTCAGAGCAGGGGAGGTGACAAAGTTTGCAACTTTGTAGTCAAGCCTAGAGCATGCTCACAAGGTAATGGTGATGTGCTACTGGGTTGAGGAAATGTGCAGAATGGTCTTTGGCACACACTGGGATTCCTGGCATGACTTTTTGGGTGCCAGATCTGGGTCTGTTCAGGAGGAAGGAAACTTCACAGACAGATGGGAAGGGGGAAATAGCAGGGGCAGAAGAGTTGACTTTGTTGTACTACACAGAGCTATTTCTCAAAGAAGTAATAGGCCCAGTTCTGTTGCTATGTCCTAGAAGTCTATGGCTATGCTGAAAGCTTTTGGTAAAAATTTGAAGTTACTCTAAATGTGGATGCGAAATGTTCTGTCACCTGGATCCTTGCCAACCTCTTACAAACTGCTGATGGTCCATTAGAACACTATCTACCAGTCTCCCCCATGGTCTGCCTGTCCTCAGGGAGAGTTTCTCTCTTCAGGAAAGCTGGTGAAGTCAAAATGGGTTTTGTGCTGTGCCAGCTACTCTGAAGTCCGTCTTGCTCAGCTGAACAAATTGTGTTGCTGGTGGGGGGAACCCAGGTGTCCTGCATTCCAAGTAACCCCCAACTTTGGGAATGATGGGGAGAAAAAATTGTATTATATATATGCAATGAAAAGAGATGCTGCTGTTAAGTAGATGCTGATGTTAGCTCTGTGCAGATTATTTTCCATGTATTTCGAAGGCATGCACACCCTTGTTTTCTACAGATAACATGACTGTGAGAGATGACATAGCCAAGGAAGCTTCTTGTCTATATTTTGTCTTTGCTAGGGTAGTAAAACAATGTTCTCCTCTAAGCTTTTTTGGGGTTTAAAAGCCTAAAGGCTTTTTTTGAACTGATTTGTCTGACTGAATTTGTCTGACTGATTAAATGACTGCAATCTTAAATTAATCCAGACTCTGTGGACCTTCTGTTGTAAATATCAGAGTGTAACTTTAGTCAGCATCCAGAAAATGCGGGGGAAATGTGCGAGGAGAGCGAAGCAACCTCTGAAGGTCAGAAAATGCATGCACAATCAAAACAAAGCCCCAAAGTAGTTGGGGGGGTCTGACCGCAAGAAAATCAGCCATGCACAAAAGGCCTGTTTCCCTTTTATCCAGGCCATTACTACAGCTTGTTTTTCCAGTTATCTGTTTAAAACTGGATCTCAGTGATCATCTTATTCTGTTAACTCCCACATCAGACAAAATTTGTGGCTTTGAATAGTATGGATAGAACGGGTTAGTATAAACATTATAGATAAATATCAGTGTTAATTTTTATATGATTTTGATCTCCAATATCATATTAATGTCAATATTCAGTAGTACTTAGTAGAGGAAATATACAGTTCTACAACCTTTCTACTTCTAGACTGAAATATGGAGATGGAATTGAGTTTTAATTATCATTATAGCTCAATCCTAGGCATGCTTACTCGAAACTCAGTCCTACTGACTTACTTTTCTCAAGGAAGTGCGCATGGATGGCAGCCATAGTCTATCTTAAATTTGCCAATCTAGGGAAGAAACAAAGGGTTATGTTTTGTGAGTCCTTATTTCTTTGTGTAGAAGGAAATATGTATTTAATTGATTTTTAGAAGCCTCATTGTTCAACCCAAAATTGACTCTCAAGAGTGGATCATAGGAACTGAAATTATATATATTCACAGTTAAATATAAAATGTTCCACTAAAGGGGATTCTCAGCTGAGCAGGACTCAGGTATAATAGAGGCTCCCTGTCCTCTCTCCAACCATTGCAGTTGGAAACTAGATGGAGATGGATCCAGCCATGATGGAGGGGTGCCTGAAAAGCATTCATTTATGAGCAGGACCAATATCATCCAAGTTTTGTATCCAATCCATCATTCACTGTGTGTGCCAATACTTGCAGATACTTGATTTAGCTTTCTTGATAATGACTTAATAATTTAGTAAGTGTTCTGTACAAAATTGTTCTTTTGGGTTAAATAAATAGGCTTGGCTATAATGTGCAAAACTTTTGGTAATGCAGTTTGAGGTGTAGCAAAACATATGTGATCTTGTAGTTTTGTATAAATGAAAACTAAGAAATGTGTTGTGGATCACACATCCTCTATGGCTACAGTCTTTTCTGCTAGCTGTTTCCACCCCCTCACACATAAAATCAGCATAAAATTGGCCTAATGTTGCCAGTTCAGATGGGTTTCTAGAACTCAATCCATCCAGGAAAAGTAAATTCAGCCTTCGTAGATCTCAAGAGATTGCATAGCTGCAGAATAGGATTATTCGTTCTCCTCCTGTGCTGTTTTTTTTGTCTCTGCAGTGCTTGTATTTGCCACCCAGCTGTATTAGATACAGAATGAATGTAACCTCAAAGTGGAACCAAATACAAAATATTTAATACAATGGTTTAGATAATGAGTAGAATCTCACTTTCCTCCAGGAATTAGGATAATTGCCTGAATTACAATATTGTTAAGATATCAGGAGTGTGTCCCTCCCTCTACTCCTCTGTGTTGTGAAGTCTTCCTCTCTCCTTTTCCTGAACTTAGCCACAATTAGTGTCTCATATTGCACAGTAACATGTATTGCTCTGTTGGTCTATATTGTACAGAATGAAAAAGTGTGGTGTTTCATTCAAGAGTAGAAACATACAGTTCAAAAACAGTATTATTCTTATGAGTTGTGAAACTGTGACCAAAATTCTCAGCAGGCCTTTGGGTTAGATCCCCGAGTTCTGTTCTGCTAATGGTAATACCATCTTCTGGTGGAAAAGGGCTGTTCAAATTTGATCAGTGGGCAGATAAAATAACTTTGGAGGACTCCCATTGGCTGTCCCTGATAATACGTAGTCTGTCTGTCTGTCTCTGTTAATACAGCTATAGCCTTGAGCAAAGATTTAATGTGTTCAAGAGTTTTATAAAATTAAATGCTAGGACAAGTTTGAGAAACACATTAAATAAATTGTCCATGAAACTGTAATTTTTTAAAGAGGTGCTACTTTGCATATTTTGTTTAATGTTAACATAATGTTCACCCCGTTGTTATGAACATAGCAGATGCCAAACTGTAGCTGGTGAGCATGCCTCATTGTGTGATATTCTTAAACTGCAGTTGTAAATCCCAAATGTGTGTGGAGGCACTCCTGCTGTTTAACTTTTATATTAATGATCTCAGACCTTGTCTTTTGAGGAATGATTTTCATCTTCCGTATTTATCCAGGTGCAAAATCCCAATTCTTTTATATGCAGATGATGCAGTGTTGATGTCCAGATCAGTTGTGGGGCTCCGTAAATTGATTAAAAAGTTTGAGGACTACTGTAATTGTGAAGGTCTGTCTATTAATGTAGCAATATCCAAGGTTCTGATATTTAGTAAAAGTAAAAGAGGGAAAATCTTCAGATGGCTTATAGCTGGCCAATCTATGGAACAGATTACTCAATTCAAATACTTGGGAATCTATTTTGATGCATCTCTCACATGGAAATCACATTTGGACCTTGTGAGGTTTACTGCCTTGAAAATTGGGAGGACCATTGTAAAATACTTCTATACAGCAGAAGGTGAATTTGTCCCCTCGGCCTTAAATGTATATAATGCCAAGGTCTCCAATCAGTTTTTGTATCGTGCAGAAATTTGGATTGGTGCTGTCTCTGAGAGGACAGATTACATTCAGTATAACTTTTTCCAATGCTTACGGGCTTATCCTAGATGTGTCTCGGGCATAGTGCTGAGAGCTGAATTGGGTGAATTATCGATGGAGGCTAAGGCATGGATAAAAGCATGCCTTTGGAAAGTTAAGATCTTAAAATCTGACGGGAGGCCAACTTGACTTGTACAGGCAGATGTGCACATTAGCCAGTGGGATCATTTATTGGAAAAAAATTGAAATGTCTAGGAATTACAAAGGACATGGTAAAGACTACAGAGACCATAGAAATAACTAGGCTAATCAAAATGCAAATAAAGAAATTGGAATCTAACAGTACATTCATTAGGGCTCATAGGGTATGCTCAGCATCCTTTTTGGATATTGCCCTTCTGAAGCAACTGTCAAAAGTATTTCTAACGCCTGACAATACCAAAGCACAGAAGAGCTTTTACTTTGGCAAGAATGAATGCCCTTCCTTCGGCAGTTTTGGAGGGCAGATATAACAAAGTGCCATATTCAAAGAGAGCATGTAGATGCTCACATGACAAAGTTGAAACTATTGAAGATGTTATCATGAAGTGTCCTATATTTAATGAGCTGAGGACCAGTTTAATTACACACTTATTTAAAAATTTGGAAATGTTCAACGAGGCATCTGTCGGTACAAGGGCGCAAGGTGACGTGGCTATTATCAGATATAAATGATTCTGTTACTGTCTGTGGCAAAATTTATAGGAGCAATAATTAAATATCAGAAGAATAACACTAAGTAAGGGACTTTTGTTCCTTTGTTTTCTGCTCAAGGCTATAGCTGTATGAGCAGTACTAGATATGATAGACAGAATGTGTGTGGAAGTGGGGACTGAGAATAATAAAATGGGTTTGAATAAGGTTCTTGTAGTTTGTTCTGTTTCTGATTTCCTTTTATATTTTGCATATTGGAATAAGTCCTTTAACATATATTGAAGGATCCACAGGGTTAAAAAGCAGTTTTAAAAGGCACAATAATCCAGTGCAGAATAACCTTCTATTGTTGTGTTAACAAATGCACTGTGCGTTTCATAAATATGATTTTTTAAAAAATCTTTTGAATAATCAAGCACCTTAGTTTTGAATAACTTTTTTTGTACCTGTCTGTGAGCCTGAAGCAACATTGACCCTCTTTAATATTAATGTACTCTGCTATAATACTCTGTTCCTTTGCCTCTGATTAATGCTGCCTGTCAATTATTTACAGATCCTGTGGTTTTGTGGAAGTTCCCAGAGGACTTTGGAGACCAGGTTAGAAACATAAGATTGATCATTTAAAAAAAATATTATTTATTATTATTGTTGTTTGTTGTTAGCAGCAGCAGCTTTTTCTGTAGGCTTTTTAAAGTTCTTCTGCTCAGCTGTAGAAAGGCAGATGGCTGATGATAGTAATAACAGTTTTCACCAACTGATTTGATCATTAGAATGTGTTTGTGGCGGTAGGAATGGCACGTCACGATGGTTGCTGTCATGGGTTTATCACATTGTTATTTTTAATCTGGGCTCATATCTTGACCTGACACCATTGGTGGTATTTTTATTCCAGCAGTCATAAATACAGTTCCAGCGGAACAAATTAGGGAAATGACGATTGCACCATTAAAATTGCCACTATGTGCATGCTGTCAGTGGTAATCTGAGGGTGCTAGTTTTCCAACATAGTTTCAACATTGGTACAACGCATCGGCTGTGTATATAGTGCACCAAAGAGTGTTCATAATTCACGGAAATGCTGTCCTAGGCACAGGATTGAAGCCAGCCTTCCTTGATAGGTAGTGAGGCTGTTATGTTCCTAGGTAGGGCTTCACAGAAATCAGCGAGTCTCTGTACCAAAACTACTACAACTACTAGCAACAATTAAAAGCTACCATTACTTATCAGGTACATACAACCACATCAGCAGGTCAAAAGATCAAAGTGAAAACAAGTATTTGACACTTGGAGTCTTTTGCTTACCTATAATAAATTAAACACCTTCCTTAAATAAGAACTTCCTTAAGTTACACTTTATTATCCCTCCCCCTACACCAGGGGTGTCAAACTCATTTGTTAGGAGGGCCGGATATGATATAAATGTTACCTGGTCAGGCCGGGCCATGTGCACATAAATAAATAAATAAATAAATAAATACGAAAGAAAGAAAGAAAAGGAGGGAGGGAGAAAGAGAGGGAGAGAAAGAAAAGGAGAGAGAGTGAAAGGAAAAGAGGAAGAAAAGAGAAAAGCCTTCCCCCCCGCACCCGACTGTGCACCCCCCCCCCGCATCCGGATGCTGACGTGACCCCTCAGCCCGACGTGACTGAGCAGAAGCCTCCGCCTTCATACCCAGATGCGGCCCCACGGCCGGGCGCGACCTGGCATTAACTACCCCCCACACACACTTGGCCGTGATAGATTGTAAAGGTGTGTTTAAAAAACAAACTAAAAATGATACAATTAATAAATCCTGATGACATTGTTTATATGACCAATCTCATCAGGATTTATCAGCTGTATCATTTTTGTTTTTATTTTACTTCATTTATACCCCACTTTTCTCCCACATCATGCAGCCAATACTCTTAGAACTACTGTAAAGATCTCCTCCCCCTTGGGTGATGTCCCTGAGGAAGAATGGCAATAATTTGGTTTGGGTGCTTTTTATTTTTTATTTTTATTTAAACAGACTCCTCAACTTAGCTAAGCTTAAAGTACCCCCAAAATGTGAAGAAAAATAATGTGTAAACAACAGTTTGAATTTTATTTTTAATATAGAATCTATGTAAGAAAAATATTGCGAAAGCAATTTACAGCTCAGCATTTGTTTTTAGAAAAATACGGTGCTGCAGTTTTGTTTATAGTTGTATACTGTTGTCAGATGAGCACGTGCAAGCTCCATGGAAATCAAGAACATCAGTGCAAGCATGGACAATAGCAGAAGATTGCAGACTAGGTGCACTGAGTCTTATAACAACCTACAAGTTAATAGGAGCAGTTGGTTTCAATAGGAGATGGACTGCAAATGGAATGAAACAGGTTTTGCTTGAGGCAAGTGCTTATTGGATTGCATCTTGCTCCGGGATAACTGTCTTTTGGACTGAAGAAAGTCCAATCCCCCACTTTCGCCTCTCCTCCAGGTTCTTTACACCTCAACCGCCCACAATCAAATAAGAAGGAGGACAAAAGCTTTGATTAAAGAATTGATAGCGTATATGCTTTGTGCTCCCAAAAGGTCTCATCATTGGAAACCTGCTAGACCAAGTCTAGACTTTCTTGTGAAGTAAATAGAAACCACTTTTTCCTAGATATTTGACTGGACAGACAAGACACAAATGGAGATGAACAACAAATATTTATTGAACAGAAAATAATAGGGTAAATGGCTTCAATATATAAAGTAAAACTGGCTCTCCACCCCTCCCAAAGGAGTTAGTATTTTGTAACTGAGCCTCAAGTAAAGCAAATAAACTCTGCAGGGAGATTTGATTCCCCTTTCTCCAGATGGTAGGTTCAAGGCAGAGCTCCTTTCCAGAGAACCTGTATACATAAGTTAGTACACACGCTGCTTTTTTGTCACACTAAAACAAGCTTTCTTCCATAAGCTGACCCCAAACCCTAACTAAAAGCCAAATAAAAGCCTGGCTAAGCTTGACACTCTTACCCAGAGCCACAAAATCCCTGTCCGAGGAAAAAAGTTTTTCTTCATCCCACTTAAGCTGAGGCTGACTTACCCCCTCCCATCCAGTGGAGTTCTATGAGCTCTCATTGGCAAACAATCACTTGGATTTTAAAGAAACCAAAATCATAAGGATAGAATCAGAGCCTTGGAGGAGAGATGGGATTTTTGAGGATGATTGCCACAGCATCTTTGTGGTCCTAAGTGAAGGGGCAGCTCCAAGACAGAAATGGGGAGGGAAATAATAAACACAAGTACACAAGAAAAAGGCCACAGCTTTATTGATTACAGCAGAATGGAGCATTGGTGAAGCATAAGGTGCAGATCCAGGCATTGGGCAACCACCCTGTTGGCTGATGTAGCGATCCCCAACCTGAGTGTTGGGGGAGCAACTGGAGTGGTGAACCAGTGGTACCACTAGAACATAAATCTCTAAGTTGTCCCTTTGCCACCTGGGAGTAGAGCCACATGCCAGCCCCTGAGTTGGGCATTTGCAGTAGGACTGTACTCCAAGACCGCTTATAGAGGTCCCCAAAAAGGGAGAAGGCAGGCACGCAGGTGCATCTTCCCCAAATTGGATGTGGCCCAATGCAAAACCCGCCTAAGCTGTGACGAAAAAAGAGCCAAAAAAAAGCTTTGAACAAAAGGAGCGGGGGTGGGTCTGCTGTCGCTGGCAACAAGGGCGGGAGGTTGAGCAAGGGGGTCTTTAATAGACAAAGGAGGTGGGTGATGCCGGCTTGCCTGCATCCTACTTCCTGGCCCCTGAGCAGCCACCCGCCCTCGCCACAGCGATAGGCTGACACACTGGAGTGGAAACAGCCCTGCTATGCGACCAGTGGGGAAGCAGCTGGGAGACATGTGCCTGGCTGCTAACCCCTTTTTCCAGGTTGGAGGAGCAGCCCTGTGGCCACAGTCGGCAGTCAGCGGTAAGTCCCTGGCCCACATCAGGCAAGTCATGTGCAGATCTCAAATTGGCAGATTCAACAGGAAGGTGAGGACCAGTGAAAGGTATCCTAAAACCCACAGAAAACCTTTCCCAAAGGAACTTGACGGCAAAACAGACATTTAATACTTTAGTAGCCAATCACCAAAGGGTTGCAGACAAATGGGGTTTGGGCATAACATATGAGCACCATCCCTCAAGGACTGCTACCCCTGCTTCTATAGGATAAGTTCCAGTCAACATGGCTAAAGATGGTCCTTAATAAAATGGCCTGCCTGGGCCTTTCTCCACCTTCCCTGTTAGCCACGGGCATAGACCAAGCATCAGGTTTCTTGAAGCAAAGGGTGGAAGACATTGAACGCCAGACAGACCTTGGAAAATCACCATTTTTCCTAGTACCTGATAAAACTAGATACTTGGTCTCACCAGCAGCTTATTTTTATCATCTTGAGTCTAATAATTATAGGAAGGCCTTTATCCTTGCCAGATGCTGGGCCCTACCATTGGCTGTTTTAGAAGGGAAATATAAGAAGATTCCTAGATCAGGGAGGTTATGTCTGTGTGGAACAGGGTACATTGAAACCATGCCCTGATATGTTGCCCATTCTACCATGAAGTTAGATCAAAGCTTATTTCCCCCCTACTTGGTAAATTCCCTGATGAGTCAGTTGAGCTTTTGGCAAAGAAGCTCATTTTAGGAGAAGACCCTCAGCTTACTCTCCAAACTGCCAAGTTCTGTGCTGTTGCTATTAAAATATGCAGAGCTTTATTAGAGAATGATTGTTAGAATATTTTACAATTTTATCAGTTTTAATACGATAATTTTAACCAGGGGCTGCTTTTATTGACCTTACACCTTTATATGTACGGGCAGTCTGTGATTCTGCGGTGCAAAACTATTGTGTCTGGAAATTTTGATATGTTGGCACGTGATTGGTCAGTCGACTGTATTAATAAACTTGACATAAGAGCACCGTGGTCAAGAGGCGAGTTATTTTCCAGAGCTGGAGTTAGAAGTGGGGGTAGTGCTGGGTCCGCCCTCCTTCCTGTTGCTACTGGGAAGGGGGTGGCTGCCTTGAAAGGGCTATTTGCCGGAACGGGTGTGGGGGCAGGACGGCCTGGGATGGGGGCCAAAGCAATTATCACAGTTGTGCTCGTACTTGCACCGAGCACGCTGGCATTTCCCCTGATTATATTCCCAGCATACTTTACGATTTGCCTCCCACCTTAAGGGTACTCCTGGCGGGCCTGCCAGAGTTGAACTTACCCAGATTCGGGGGCCGACCCACGATTGGTCCCCCAGCCCATCCACAACCCTACCAGTGCAGCAGTCCTGGCCTTTTTAGCTGGGCGGGGTGGTGGTGGTGGTTTTTCCCTTACAACCCACAGTAGCTGAGACCGCGGCCTTTCGCTTTTGGGTCTTGTCACCCTGTTTAGGAGCCATTATTAATATGGGTGCAAATACTTCAGCACTCAAAGCAAGTGATGGGCAACAAGAGCCACTTTTCTGCTAATCAGCTAGACACACTTGTTATTTATTTTTAAATTTGAGCTGCAGTTGAAACTGACACCGAAGTGGATTAAGCACCAAATTAATCAAGAGTTAAAATACAGGAAAAGGAAGCCAAACAGCCACTCACAGTCAGCAAGCCACAATTGTGATAGAGCACATTTAACCTTTAATGCCAATCAGTATTCAACAGTATTAAAACTCAATTCAACAGAAGATTCAAAACAGTCCCAAAGTCCCCTGAGAGGTTTTTTAAAAAAAATACCATAATCAAATAAAAACAGCTGGTGAAAAATCCTTTGCACACGCAGTAGTAACAGCCAGTCAGAGCAACTGATATAGTGTTAAATAATCAGCCTAAGAACCTGGGCTCTGGACCCAAATGAACAGGTGCCCACAATACACAGATCCCTGCAAGCAGAATAAAGGGGGGGGGAGAAGCAGGCACGACCCAGTGACAACGGCTTGCTCCGGTTAATGGGGAATTGACGATCAATCTCGCAACAAACCCTTAGTGGCTACAGACCCCTGCAAAGAACAAGGGGAGGGATTGAAACCAAGGCTCTGAAAATGGCAACCCAAAAGTACAGCCCAATAGAAATGACCAAACAGGCATGTGCAGGGTGGGGGATTCCTACAAGTCTACTTATGAGTTGTGTGCAAGCTGCGCTGCTGCCCACACTCTGCCTCCGATATTCCTGAGAGCCATGTGACCAGTAGGTCAGGTGAGGGGGCCTTTTACAGACAAAGGGAATGAGCAACGCCAGTGGGCCTGCGTCTTACTCCCTGCCCCTGAGCAGCTACCTGCCCTTTCCACAGTGATAGGCTGACACGTGGGGGCAGAGTGGAGACAGCCTGGCCATGCGGCCAATGGGAAAGCAGCCAGGGGACATGGGCCCGGCTGCTAACTTCCATTTTTGATGGCCAGTGGTAAGTCCCTGGCCACTTTTTTCAGGCTCAGCATATGCTTACTAACTAGTTCCCTTTGCAAATATTTTTGTCTTAACTGTATTTAGTCTGTTCTACTCAGTTTTTTTCTGTCAAGTCACAGTTGACTTATGGCAACCCCATAGGGTTTTCAAGGCAAGAGACATTCAAAGGTGTTTGCCATGGGCTGCATCTACCTTGGCATTCCTTGGACTCTGCTTAGCTTTAGAGATCTGACAAGATTGGGAGAGTAGGTCCGGGGGCGGGGGAATCTCGAATCTTCAAATTCATTTTAGCTGTAATTATCACTGAGTGAGCATATAGTTAGAACTCGACCTCATCGAGCCCACAAGACTGTTGGAGGAAAATATGATGGGAACATACAGTAACTTGGCCTGTAATTCCTTGGGATTGAATGGAGGTGGGGGAGGGAACAAACAAGGTATAGTGCAGCAACAATGGGGCTTCCACATGGCAGGTTTCCCTGCCCCTGTTCCCCAGCAGCAGTCATCCTCCCCTCCCTGGCCACTGAGGCCTTTTCAGTTTTTTAAATCAATAATTGAATATTTATATATTGATATAATAATCTGTGTATAGGTCCCCGTAATTACCAGCTTTAAAAAAAGGAAGTGTCTAGCCCCTTTCATTGCAGAGATATATCTTCTGTCTCCTTAATGAAAGAGGCTAGAGAATTGCTTTAAAAAAATGTAAGGTGGGAATTCTGAGAACCTAATAGACAGATTTTTATAATGTTGTATTTCTATAATGATATTTAATTACTTTTTAAAAAACACACATAAAGCTTCCTCACTTCATGAGTTGAAGAAATGGCTGCCGTGGAGATAGAGGCAGGGAAAATATCTGCCACATGAGCATGAAAATCCAAACTTTCTCACCCACACAACAGCCATCCAGGCTTTACTGTAATTTTACCGAAAACTTTGCAGCAAAGCAGCTTTCAGAAAGTTAAGAGAAAAGCCAGGGAAACCCCAGGAGATGCACAAATGCACCATGATGCTGTGAGGAAGTAGCCCCCCCCCTCCAAAAAAAATCTGCTTCTTAGTAGCCTTGAACATAGGGCAAATAACTAGTGTGGAGTAAAATATTGAATATGGTGCTCTGGAGCCATAGATAGTCACTGCTGAACTTCACTGATGCTTATCTGACCTTGATATCACTTTTAAGTTCAATGCTAAGTATATTGGGTTCTCAGATTACACTTGCAGTGCCTTCCTAAGGAGAGTTACTCCAGTTTAAACCCATAGAAATGAATGGGCTTAGACTGGAGTAACTCTCCTTAGGAATGCACGGTTGGTTTCTAAAAAGATTTGTACTTATGGCCCTGGAGTAGTGGTTAGGGCTGTTGAAAAAAAATTCGGTAAAATTCGGATTCGGCAAAATTCGGCCCGTTTTTATTTGGGAAATGCCGAAGTCCGAACTCCCCCACTTCGGGTCCGTGCAATTTGGCATGAGATCCGGAGTTCGGGGAAAAATTCGGCCGAATAAAGCCATTAAATACACAATCGCGCCTTTCCGCGGCTCTGGGGGGACATTTTTGGGGGTAGAGGTCCCAAACTTTCAGGGTAGCTTGAGGGGACGCTTCTTGCAAGAACCCCCAAGTTTTGTGAAGATTGGGTCGGGGGGGCTGAGATATGGACCCCGAAAGGGGTCCTCCCTCCTTAATGTGCATCTCTGACAATGGGGGTTTTCAATTAGCAGAGCTTGCCGCCCACTCCCGAAGCTCCCAGCCCCGACAATCAGCTGAGCTGGGGGGAGCAAGGGCGGGGCAGGTGTGAAGAAGTTTGCAAACCATGCAAAGCAACACGTTTGCAACCATGCAAAGCAACACGTGATGGCTGGGAGTTTGCAAACCATGGAAAGGGACAGAGGCGCGCTAGCTAAGCATAAGGAGCAGGAGGGGTGGAATTTTCCCTTTTGCATCAGACTCGGGACCAGGCAAATGCATTCTTTAAGTCACAATTTGAAAACCAGTTTTGAGCAAGCATCAAAATAGACCTAACCGATCTTATGAATGAGGGAAAACCTGAGGACACACAACTGAAGCCCCCCTCAAACCAGGGAGAGAGAGACTCGAGGGGGCACACACACCCCAGGCAGAATGGGCGAAAGCCCCCTTTGGCTTCCCCCCCACCCACAGAAACTGCTCCCTCCCCACACACAGAGAGACTCTGCTTTCCCCCCACCGCACACACACACACAGAGGAGAAAAATTATAGAGAAAAACCCCAAAACGGGTCTTACTGTGGATATCTTCTGTTCCATCTTCTTCGCACCTGCCCCGCCCTTGCTCCCCGCAGCTCAGCTCTTTGTCGGGGCTGGGAGCTTTGGGTGTGGGAGGCAAGCTCTGCTAATTGCAAACCCCCATTGTCAGAGATGCACATTAAGGGTGGGGGGGACCCCTTCCTGGCCCCATATTTCACCCCACGATCCAATCTTTACAAAACTTGGGGGTTCTTGCAAGAAGAGTCCTCTGAAGCTATGCTGAAAGTTTGGGGGCTCTACCCCCCAAAATGCGCCCCCTGAAGCCAGGGAATGGCTCGAATGTGCACACGCACCCCCCTCCCCAAGGGGGATCTCTCTCTCACACAAACAGATACTCTCTCTTTCTCTCCCCCGGCCGCGCAGCAGCTGGGCTCATGCACTCAATCGCGACTGATTGGCCAGAAGAAGACCCAGCTTGGCCACCAATTGGCCGCGGGAGAATGCTGCTTACTAACTGACGGTTATGCTGCTGCGCCGAACCCCAAATTTGCCGAATTTATTCACCGAACACCCCAAACTCACTGAATTCGGCTCTCCGTTTTCCTGCCTTTTTTGAGTTCGGTTCCATCCGAACTAAAAACCGCCGAATCGGTAAATTTGGCAGTTTTTCGGTTCGGGACGAACCAAATCGACAGTTCTAGTAGTGGTTACTTTTGCTGAATTACTATTTTGCACCTTACCAGCTGATTCCTACTGTCTTCCTTTACTTTTCCTCTCCTGTAGGGAGGAAGAGAGCCATAGTTACATGGGATCATTGCCTGCCAAGTTTCAGTATGTTCTCCTACTGTGTTCAGATTGCAGAGTAATAATAGAACATTTAAGGTCACTTCCCAGTAATGATCCTGTATTATATTGCTCCATCTCCCTTTTTTTCTTGCTCTCTGCTGTCTCAAATGGTTGTATTTCAGTTACAGGGAGAACTCAACTAGGTCACTGAGGAGTCAGGCAGAACCTTCAGCAGTACCCAGTTTGGCTCAGTTTCTAACCTCTGTTTCATTGTTTTAAGACATGAAAGTGTAACTCATTGGAAAATAAATTTAGAATAGGTGACCATTCAGGGTGAGCTGCTGTGGGCCCCTGCATTTTAATAGATGAACGTTTGCCTGCCTGCTTTAATTTTTCTCCCACCTTTGGTACTGGACATTTATGAGTATAGTTTCTCTTGACTGATTTGTTTCCAGGGCAAGTGGCATCCTCCTGAGCTCACATAATTATTTTTATAGTTATTTGAATCATGACTATAATTTTTAGGAAATCATTTGATGGCAGATGGCATTAGTAAAAGATACAAATGTATTTTTGCTGAAGTATAAAGAAGACCACTAACTTCTAAATAATACTAAAAACGGAAGTTATTATATGGTGGTTATATATTTTATTTCCTAGCACTATGGCTATAATTCTGTTTGCACTTTAACTCCAGTAATACACTTGTGACTATCAAAACCAAACCAACACCATAAAAATTACTTTTATAAAGGCTATGGTCAGAATCTAAAGGCACTTGAAACAAATTCTTACTGGTTCTTGTAACTGTACCTATAGATTATTTTGTCACCAGTTCAACAATTATATTTTTGTGGCTTATTTTCATAAGCATGGGCTGATTGGATAACACCTTGGGATGGAGTTCTGCTCATGGAATGGATCTTTCCATGACTTCTGCAGCTTCCTGCAGTAACCAATATGCTGCTCCTGCAGATCGGTGATCCTTGGGAACCATGCGAGATGCTGCATGGGGAGCAGCTTGTGGGGGAAATCCATGTGAGATGTGGACCTTTGGTGAGAGTAGAAGTGCCTTCCAGTCATGCAAGGCCTATTTTGGATTATTTTATCAAGCAAGACAGAATCTATAAAGCTAGAAATGAACTTCATAATTGTTAAGCATACTTTTATATTATAATGATTGAGATATATACGCAACTGGATATTGCCACCTTGGAGATCATCCGATGGTCAAATGGGGTACATACCTTTAAAATAAACAATAATGGGTGAGTTTTCAAGGTGATTTTTTATGTGTCTGTGTAAGGATCCATTTTAAAAATCAAAATCAAAGTACACTCGTAGATTTTTCATGCATCTGTACCTGCTGAATTGCATCTGATAGAGTAGTGCAGTAGTCCAAGACATTTTATCAGTATAGTTTGGTTTACCTTTTATTCTCAGGGGGGAAAGATAATTTCTTGTTTAACCATTTAAAGACAGGAAATTCCCCTCACATCCATGGTCTAAAAAGGTGGAAGGACCTTTAATCCTTCTCTTTCACCCCTGAGCATGCATTAGAATCTCTTGTACTTGGGCTCTTCCTATGTTTGCAAGTAGATACTTGACAGTTTAAAAAGTTGGCTTTGTCTGCATTTGGAAGTACAGGAGGCAAGTCCAAGTACATACATTGTTAGGACTTGCATGGTTTTGTTTTGGTGCATTTTTCTGCAAGTCTGAAATGTTGAACTTAATCAGCATATGGTACAGACTAGCCTCATCTCTACCAACTCTTTTGTTATCTTGTTATTGTTACAGGTCTTAATGACAGTTGTAAGCCACAGTTCTGGATGTAGGGGTTAGTCTACCCTAGGGAGAAGAGGGAGAAACAGCAGTGTGGATTATGGAAATATGAATTGATCTAAGAAGCAGCTCTCTTGTAATAGAATGGAGCTCAAAGAAAGACAGAGGAGAAGCTGGTGAAAAGACGATGGAATATGATGTGAAAATGATCATTTGAATGCTTTTCTTTTCATTCCCAGCTGCTGTGTTCTGGTGAAAAGGCATGCATTTGTATATCTTAAGGCTGGGTGAAAAAGGGCCAGATGAATGGAATTACTTGTTAGATATGTTCCATTTTGAGCCGGATAAATTATGTGCATTTTAATAGACTGTATGCATATGTTACCCAATTTTATTGTACAGCTGTAATATTAGGGATTATTTTTTTTAAAATCTCTTTTATCAAGTCTAAAACTTTAAATTTAATGTATGTCCAGTCTTTCAAACAATGCACATTGACCAACAAATGTACAGTGGAACCCTCCACCTTAATCATTTTTTTTTAAAGGCAAAATGTTTCACTGATGGCTATGTGTTTTAAATAGTCACATGGACAAAATAATTATTTTTCAGTGTTAGCGTGGTATATTTAGCAGAACGTCTTGCAGTGTCTTTCTGAGTAGTGTGCTTAAGAATGATTGTTCTATTATACATGTGGAGACTGTTCAAATGGCTTCCCTGTTTATGTCAGTGGAGAGGGCAGTTTTGCAGTTTGGCTTCAGTTTTTGTGGTCAAGCCTTTGCCCTTCTAATTTCTTCCTTCAACTTGGATCACACGTGTTGCAGTTTACTCACTTGTTTCTCCAAGTCAGGCTGCATTGACATATATAACCTTAGCAGACATCTACCCTACCTACATAAATTGTGGTGAGTGATACAGAGAAGGAGCATGCCAAATATATTAGGTGCTGTGGAACACAGGCAGGATGGTGCTTCTGCAGTCGTCTTACTTGTGGGCTTCCTAGAGGCACCTGGTTGGCCACTGTGTGAACAGACTGCTGGGCTTGATGGGCCTTGGTCTGATCCAGCATGACTTTTCTTATATTCTTATGTTCTTGAGGATATATACATACCCACTTCTCTGCCAGAAGACGTAGGTTTAATGGAAGACATATTTAGGTTATTCCAGAATTTCCCTCTGCCTGCCTTTCTTTTACATTTTTTGCTGTTGGTCATAATCTCATTTCTGCGGTATGCTGGGAGCAACCTCAATACTGTCTATATTGATAGTCAGCTTTGATTTGATAAAATAAATAATTTAAAATAGTAACATCTTACCAAATATAACAAATCCAGTAAAAACATAATTTAAAAGAAGTAGTTGCCTTTTAAGGAGCCCCGTGGTGCAGAGTGGTAAGCTGCAGTACTGCAGTCAAAAGCTCTGCTCACGACCTGAGTTCGATCCCGACGGAAGTCGGTTTCAGGTAGCCGGCTCAAGGTTAACTCAGCCTTCCATCCTTCTGAGGTCAGTAAAATGAGTACCCAGCTTGCTGGGGGTAAGGGGAAGATGACTGGGGAAGGCACTGTCAAACCACCCCGCAAACAAAGTCTGCCTAGTAAACGTTGGGATGTGACGTCACCCCATGGATCAGGAATGACCCGGTGCTTGCACAGGGGACCTTCACCTTTACCTTTTAGTTGCCTTTTATCTAGATTTAGTTAAATGCATGAATAAAAGGGGCAAGCTTCACTTGGCGCTTGAGAGATGTACATGCAAGGCAAATTTGACTGAGGAATGAGTTCTATAACTTGGGTGCCATCACAGAAAAGACTCCCTCTCTCCCAGTGACCACCTACCTAATTTCTGATGCCAGGGGTATTTTGAATCAGGTGTCTGATATAGATCATAACACTGGTGGGTTCATTTTGGAACCAAAGGTCCTTAAGGTATACAGGTCCCAGACTGTTATGGCTTTATAGATCAATTCCAACATTTTAAACTGTGCAGCTGGAAGCCAGTAAAAGTCTTTTAATACTGGGCTAATAAGTTCCCTGCTATAGGAGAAAGAATTAACCTCCTATCCAGCAATACAGCTGGATGTGATGTCATCAAGAGTGACTAAAGCACTTGGAAAAGCCAGGTCTGTCTCAGCTCTATTACTTACAGCCAGTTGCAGTTACATCAGGTGGTCCAGAAATGGTGGCTGGATTAAGTCCAGACAGTCTTCAGAGACAACCCCTCTGTCTTCAAAGGAAACCCTTTCAGAGGAGCATTGCAGCAATTGAGCTTGGGTGTCACCAGACTGTGGATTAAAGTAGTACAAACATTTCTATCCAGAAGCAGGTACAACTGGTTTCATGTGACTCCATTGAAGGGGCTTTTTCACTCAGCATATCTAATACTTCTTCCTCAGGGCTTTCAGTACCTGATTGTTAGGGTTGCTAGGATTCCTCGATGCCACTGGCAGGAGCTTCATTGGGTTGGGGCTGGGGCAGGGAGATCTGCGTGCATGGTGCAATGATGTCACTTCCGGGTTTACCCTGGAAGCACCGGCATCACGCAGGACGCTCCACTGCATTCCTCTAAAAGCTCTATGGAAACCATAGAGTTTTTGGGGGAGAGTGCTAGAGCGTCGCCAGCACTTCCAGGGTAAACACAGAAGTGACGGCATTGCGCCATGCGCACGGATCACCACCCCCTCTCAGCTGGCTTACTTCGTCCGCCAGCCAGCTGAGGGGCGGTGGGCAGCCCAGTGAGTTGGCGGGCAATTGCCTGCCACTACAGGGCAGTTGGGAACCCTACTGATTGTGCACTCCGGTTTTTTCTCCTGCAGGAAATCTCTTTTTAGATAGAAATAGGGTTGCCAGCTCAGGACTGGGAAATTCCTGGAGATTTAGTAGTGGATTCAGAGTCTACACTCCAAAGCAGCCATTTTTATTTCCAGGGAAAGTGATCTCTGTAGTCTAGAGATCTGTTTTAATTCTTGGAGATCTCCAGGTTTTACCTAGAGGCTGGTAACATTTGAAAGGAGCAATCCAATCTTTGCTTTAAAAAAAAACAAACTGCACATATGTCTACTAAAGTGGTTTTACTCTGAAAATTGTTTGTGCTATAAACATTAACCATTCTGGGTTTGTAATGACCCTGTTGCAGCTTTTCACAGTTTGCTAAATGGTGGGGATGCAGGTGTGCCTTGGAGCGCAGTGAGAGTATTTTTTGGTAGTCTGGAGTCTATCACTGAAGAATATTGCTAGGTATGCGCAAAATTCTGACAAAGTTATTTAGGATAGACTCACTCACTGAGAGGTAAAGCCCCTCTTGTGGCTGTACCTCTAGTTTCCACAAGTTTGGCTCCAGGAATGGCTCTAAGAATGGCTCAATTTGCCTGGAAAAGTCTCAGCATTCTACCTGCGCTTTGCCATCTTTGTATTACACTGCTTTATAGTTCCTGATATAATCCAGGTATGGGCAACATAAATCCAGCAAGCCACACGTGGCCCCTGAAATCCTTTTATATTACCTTTGGTAGTTGCATTTTGGCATCGTCCATATTCATTGAATGATAAGCAAATTGTCTTAACTGTGTGCAATGCTCTTCTTCTTTTTATATGCATCTTAGCATTGAACACGCAACCCAGCTCTGCCTCATTCTATATATTGTCCAGTAAGCCTAATTTTCCTGGATGCATACTACTATAAAATGGGGACAAAATTGTCATTTGACCTTCATAGAGCCTTTCTTCTTGTAAACTGTTTTGTGCGTTTTGTACATTTACTAAATTTTATTTAGAACAATATTGTAAAAGAGGTCTGATAGCTATTGTCCTTCTTTGTAATGATCATATAGTTGGGAGCAGACTCCAAAAGAAACATGGAAGGGTTGAGATTCCATTCCAGTACTAAATCCACTAAAATGCTAATTTGTAATATTCACAACTTCCATATGGTGTTTCCAAAGCCTTGTGAAATGCATGCATTTGTATATCTTAAGGCTGGGTGGAAGAGGTGTTAGATCCCCTTCTGTCTCCCCTCTCCCATTTTCATTGTAAAGATATGATGGTGTTATTGGATAAATTATTCATTTTTTTCTTGCTGTAGCACCCAAGCCCCACTAATTAGATGCTGCACAAATATGTGCTCTCGAGTGGTTTTGAGCGTTGCTGTGTTTGTCAGCCACAGAGTATAATGGAATCTCTGGACAAAACAGCTCTAGACTCAAGTGTGCACTCACACTCTATAATGCTTGTTTTGCTGTAGTTCTGGAGAATCCAGTGTGTAGCTCAGCAGCTGTTTGCTTAATGGTAGGCTCCAGTATATAGTCGTAGTGTATGTTTCCAGAAGTATGCCCATTTGTGCCTTAACTCCGTGAGCAGAAAACTCAAAGCTGTATTTGTCAAGTAATGGTGTATCTCAGCACAAATTACTGTCCCATTACCTCTCTCTTTAGAAGTTGACCAGTGGCTCTTGTTACCAGAAAGCTAAAATCAGAGAATGTGCACACATTTGGTTCTCCTTCAGATAACAATAGACTCCTTCCTTTCCCTCTCACTTTAATACTAGGAACTCTTAACAAAAGCAGGTTCTTTTGCACAGCTCCCTCCATTACGCTGTTGTAGAGAAATCTTTCTCAGTGCATTCCTAAGGAGAGTTACTCCAGTCAAAGCACATTCATTTCAGTGGGCTTAGGCTGGAGTAACACTCCTTAGGAATGCACTGCGAGTCTCTCTTTTAGGTACGCTCCCTCGAAGTGTCTCATGTACAGAGTGCCTTGCCTCATCGCTGAACAATTGCACTCCTCTGTCTTCCACACACTTAGCATTCAGAAGCAGGTTGCTGTTGAGCCCACACTTAGCTCACACCATATATATATATATTTTAGTTTTAGGGCTGAGTTCTAGTCCTTTCCCTCTACAACCCCCCCCCCCGAACAATGACAAAACTCCACCTTCATTCTTGGTTTACATTCTCCCTGTCCAAGCTTCTTTTTCTAGCAGCCTGTTTCATAAATAAAGATGAACTCCCTCTTCACTTTAAACAATATACTAAAACACTTTGTCAGGAGGTACTTTTCACGTTTTCATGTTGATCTTGATTATGTGTATTGAAAAAATTAAGAAGTTATGTTTAAGTTTGATCCAAGCACTGCTTTTGTCCAAACTCATCTATTCCTCTCCCCCCCCCCCCGCCAATAACTGCAGAATTTCATTTCAGCTTCTCCTGGCCATTCCCCAAACTCATTGGACTGGAAGATACACAGCAAATTAGCCAATAGTAACATAATCTAATTTTCATTTGATATTGAAACATTTGGGAGGAAAGTTCAGAGGGAATAAATAAGCTATTCTATTTAAAGAATATGCCTGTTTCTTTGACTACCTCAGTCACAATATGTGACAGATAATCAGGGTTTTTTTTTGCCTCATCATAATCTTAATTTTTTTTGTACTGTCAAGTTACAGCTGATTTATGGCGACCCTGTAGGGCAGGGGTGGGAACCTTTTTTCCCGCCAAGGGCCATTTGGATATTTATAACATCATTCGTGGGCCATACAAAATTATCAACTTAAAAATCAGCTGACCAAGCCCCAAGCAGGCAGCTGCCCCAGATGACCCCCCCATGGGCAAACAGGCATGCATGCAACCGGTGGCGCACTCGCCTACCTGGTGGCATAGGATGGTCTGTTGCACCAGCCGAGCGTAGCCGTCCAGCCGCACGCCGGAGTTGCTCCTGCTTCGCATGGTTGGGTCCGGATTCTGCAGCCGGCTCCTGCTACCTCTGCCTGCAGGGGTGAAATGAGGACACACTAACTAAGAACTTGCCCTACAACATTCTGGCCCTGCCCCCTTTAGCCCCTCCATTGTTGCCACTTCCACCCCCAGCCCTCTTGTAGTACAGAGGGAATACGTTTCTCCACGGCCTGGGTGGGAAAGGGTTAACAGAGTTTCTTGGGTGGTCCTAGCAGCTCCATAGCTAACAACTCTTCTGCAAGGGGGGGGGGAAGGTTCCTTTTTTCAGCAAAACAAACTCACATCCTCCTTGAATAGAGGCTATTCCTGTCTGCGGGAGGGGGCGGATCGCCAGTCTTAGATCCTTCTGAGATAGAGATCTGCCAGAACCCATGAAGGGCCAGACCAAATGATTTCATGGGCCTTAAACGGCCCCTGGGCTGACGTTCCCCACCCCTGCCATAGGGTTTTCAAGATAGGAGATGTTCGGAGGTGGTTTGCCATTGTCTGCCTCTGTGTCATGACCCTGGTATTCCTTGGAGGTCTCCCATCCAAATACTTGCCAGGGCCGACCCTGCTTAGATTCTGAGATCTGACGAGATCAGGCTAGCCTGGGGCTATCCAGGTCAGGGCTATAACCTTAATAATATACTAAAAATAATGAAGTTTATATTTATTTATTTAGGAAAAGGCAACTTCTAACTGAAATAATAAATTCTCAATATAACAACAAGTTGTTAAAAATAAGCCCAGGGACATAAACACCATAAAACTATCCATTAAAAAGACATTAGGCCAGAAGCGGGCCATGAAACAACTAATAATACAATTTGGTAGTTGGTTTCTTTATAATATCAACTCCTTGGGCTTACCTTTTAAATTAAGTTAGCACGCATATAGTAGGGGACCAGATATGCTGTTAAATTGGGATGGGGGAAGGAGGATTTGCCTGGGACAGGACACTAAAATATGCGTCAGTCCCAGCCAGACTGGAGCACTTGGGTGATATTGTTTATGACCAGTGTCCTTGCTTTTCCTTGCTTACAATGGGCATGTGCAAGCCTGGGCAAGAAAAAGGAATAAGGCAAGGTGAGGGGAAGGTCTTTACATCATGCCTCCTTGAGGTTTCTTTTAAAATATGTATGAGGATCTGTGCCAGGTCAACAAAGGGCGCCGTGTGAGGGCATGTCCCTGGGTGACTCTCCTTGCTGCCATTCCCTGCCCCTTACCTAACCCCCTTTGCTCAGGAACTAGCGGGACTAACACTGGTTTCCTCTTCATTCCTAAAGACAGCATGGCAAGCTCCTTGTCGCCAGTGGGGCTTTCCATACCCTTGTGTTTCTGTGCAGAGGTGTGGCAGGAAGGCAAAGTGGTTCCGCCCCAAATCCACCGCATGAGGGCCTCTGCCTCAACTTTCTTCACTGTAAAGCCAGCCATGTGGGAACATGGGCAGGGTGCCCTGAACTCCATGGAGGAAAGGTGATAAGAAAGCATTAACAGCTTTACCTCTGGTGCCTCCTGCAGGAAGAAGGAAAGTTAGCGTGAGTAGGGAAGGAGCGCCGGTGAAAATTAGGTGTGGCCTACTACCCTCCACTGCCTTCATGGGCTGCTCCTCTAACCAAACTGGATGTTGTCCAGAATCCAAGCCTGTATGAAAGAGATCCTCCCCAAAATGGCTTTCTATTCCAAACATATCTCTCTTTCAGATAACATTTATGTTCCATAACATTTGAGCAGTAATGTAAAACAGATAATAGAGAAGCTTTAAAAATGTGATGAAATTATCATTTAAAACATGTGGTTCTGGTTTCTTTGGGTTGGATCCACAGTTATCTTCTACTAGCTGAAGGGGGGCAATTTTTGCCGATTCCTTTATCCCACTGTTGACTCCCCCTCCCAATTGCATGCCACCCTGAGAGTCCCCTAAATCCGAGAAACAGCATTTCAGGAAGTCTAAAGGTCTGCAGGGGCAAGGAGGTTGAAAAGGCCTGTACAGTGAGTGGAGGTCTTACAGGCTTTTGGATCTAACCCATTTTTAAGAATATATTTTTTAAAATATCCTGCAAGCAATTATTTTTAACTATGTCATTCAGTTCTGTAATGTCAAACAGAATGAGGAACCATTTTAGGCACAACATTTTGTTTGTTTTGTTTCTTGAGACTTCTTATGCATACCGAGGTCATCCTACAGAGAGAATTACTGATTTGCTCCTTTTGGAGAGAATTGTTTTAACGTTTGGGATTTTGAGGGTGAAGGAACTTTTGAATTTCAGAATAATTAAAGTTATCTTGCAGACTTGTGTTCTTCCTGCTGCAACAAGGCTTTGGAGTAGAAGGATGTGTGTTGCTGGATTCATCTTTATATATATATATCATCATGCATACATTTGATAACAGTAAATCTAGTTGTCTTTGAGTCCTATTTTAAATAGTGGGTCAAGTTGACATAAGATACCACAGAGTGTTCACAAATATTCTAATTGCTGAGGAGGAAACTTCTGTAGGAGGAAAGAACATTCAGGAAATTGTGGAAAGGTAAAGCCAAAGAAAGAGCGATGCTAGGGAAAGTCTTCTGTCCAGAGAGAGAAGAAACTTTTCAGACAGGCAAAAGAGCACTTTGAAAGCAAGGGGCTGCCATATGTTATATTTAGTTCCCAATAATTATGGGGGGAGTCAGGTACTAAATGTGCAAGACGAACAGTATATCAACTGGTACCCAACCTTTGGTATAGAATTATATTCAAGACTCACAATGTATTCATGAATAGTAATGTGTTCATAAATGTATTGGTATATACATGAAAATCAGTTCAATAGTAACAAAGGTACATATTTGTAATACAAGTCTTATAAATTAACACCTTTTAATACAGACGAAATATAAAATAAGTGGAGACTATATTGCTTTTTCTTTCTTTTATACAACACTTCTTCATGTTGCCTCCTTCATGTAGCAGGTTAACTCTGTTTAAGTTGTTAACAAGGTCCTAGGTTTCACTGGTTTCATAGAAATTAACTTCCTCAGAACATTCTCAAGCTTCTTTCTAACAAAATTACACAACATAAATCAAATTCTTAAACATTATTGTTTCTAAAATTTTCAAAACAAAGAAAAAACAATATAGTCTCCCATTTATTTTGTATTTAGTCTGTATTAAAAGGTGTTGATTTGTAAGACTTGTATTATAAATGTAATATGTACCTTTGTTACTATTGAATTGATATTCATGTATATACCAATACATTTATGAATACATTAATATTCATGAATACATTGTGAGTACTGAATTTCTATACCAAAGGTTGGGTACCAGTTGATATATTGTTTGCTTTGCATATTTAGTTCCCAAACATAAATGTTTCCTATGCTGAGGATCACAGGTTTTCTAACATTATACAGGTATACCTTGGAGATATTGCGGGTTCTCTTCCAGACCACTGTAATAAAGCGAATTTCTCAATAAAGCGAGTCATACAAATTTTTTGAATTCCCAGTCTTCTGACTGTAAGAAATGCAATATGTGCGAGGCGCAATAAAGTG